>NC_138876.1:1635000-2835000 GCF_965194805.1 Balaenoptera borealis
GGAGGGGTCTGAACTCGATGGTGCTAAGATTCCACAGTGTAAATGCAGGTTTCCAGGCCAGTCAATCGTAGGTTCTGTGTTTTAAATTCCGGGACCCAGTGCTTTCATCAAGCAGCTGTGCCCAGCCCTGGCAGGCTCTGGGCGTCCAGCCTGAGCCCGACTTCCAGGACCCTTGGGCCGCACCCCGCCCCAGGCCCGACCGCCCTCTGGGAGAGCACCGGGGCTGGCATGCCTGGGAGGAAGTTTCTGGAGCTGCACAGCTGGGAGCTGACGTGAGCAGTGCCAGCTGGGGACTCGCTTCCGACTGTGCCGAGGCCTTATTTGGAGGCGCTTCCGCTCCGAGTGGGGCAGCGACTGGCACAGTCAAGAGTGTTCAGAGACACCCCTCCTCTCCTGGTTATTTTTAGGGCCTGACAAAATAACTCGGGGAGCCTGCCACTCCCGTGCCCGGAGAAGCATGGAGTCAGACTGCGGGCCCCGGAAGGGGTCCCAGCCACTCAGGCCTGCTCTCCACACCCGTGCTGCGGGGGAGACCGAGGCCCAGAGGGGAGGGCTTGCCCGAGGTCAAGGCCTGCTGCCCCCGCCGGCCCCGCAGCCAGCGGGCAGGGTCCACCATGGGCTCGCCCTGCGCGGGGGTCTCACCGCCTTGGGGCCCCTCTGTGGGCCTCTCTGAGCAGACCCGGCCAGGGGCACGGACGCCCCAGTGGGCAGGGGTGCAGCAAGCGGGGACGTATCGGAGGAGGTCCTGCAGGGGCCAGAATCACCCCCACCATCTCCTGTGGGTCTGCAGGGAGGGGGCTGTGGAACCCCCACTCTGCAGGGTGTGAGAGACCTCCCCGGCCGCAGACGGCAGGTGGCAGAGCTGAATGTAGGCGGGGGGTCTGTGAACCCTCCCTTCCCTGACTGGTGCACTCTGAGGTCTGCGGGCAGCTCCAGGCAGGGCCTTGATGCCCTCCCCAGGGCCTGGGAGTGACAGGATAATGCCTTGAGGCAGGACACTTGTTGGGGCCTGGGGTGGATGGCAGGCAGCTCAGGCCCCCCAATTTTACGTTTATCAGAAAGGGCGGCCTGGTCACCTCCCAGGGCAGCAGGATGGCCGAGATGTGGCGCTTTCTGGGCTTCTTAAGTAGGACCCCAGCTGCCTTGTCACCTCAGGGTGTCACACAGCGAAGGTACAGGGAGGTGGCAGCTCTCCCGGTCCTACGTTCTCCGACACAGGGCCTGGTTTCAGGCGGTCACAGTGAGCTGGGGGCGGATGGAGCAGGGCTGGGAAGGACACTCCCAGCTAGTGGAAGATTCTGGAACAAGTCCTGGAGCGTGAAGCACACGGTGGATTTGCTGTGGGAAGCCTTGGGGGGTTCTGTCTTTCCTCTTCTTGAAGGAGACCTAGAGGAGCCAGCAGAGGCTGCGGGGTGCCCTACTGGTGGTCACAGAGCAGCCCAGACGGCACTGAGGGAGTGGTTGCCAGGCTGGGGGAGAGTGAGAACTGAGTGCATGTCATCTAACGGGGACAGGAAGCTTTCCCACTGCGGCATGAATTTAGACCACAGGAAGGACTTCCCGACAGAGAGTGTGTTTGCGACCGGGTTGGGGCCAGGAAGTAGGGTGGGAGAGGCGGTTGACCAGGCTTGGCCAGAAAATGCCTCTGCCTGCCTGGAGGGAGGGCCGCCCCAGGGAAGGGTGGGGGACTTCTTGGGTCTCCCTCTGCTCCTGCACTGTTGGTGTTGGTGACAGGAAAGGGAGAGAGCAGGTGGAAGCCAGGTGAGGAGGAGCTGCCTCCCGTCTCAGGAGTGTGGGTGCTGATGAAATGCCAGCACCTGGCAGCTGCCGCTCCTGGTGGCTCCACCCCCAGGTGACTCAGAGGCTCTAGTGGCTGTCCTTATGCAGCCCTCCTTCCCTCTATCAACCCGTTCACCCTCCACATGCTCCCAGTCTGTGAGCGCTGGGGACAAGTTGACCTGGTGAAATCCTGTTTTCAATCCCAGAAGCCCCACCATCAGCAACATAGATCATGGTGGCTGCCGTCTTAGGCATAATCAGCACCAAAATTACTCTCCAGCACCATCACTACTTCCATCTGCAGCTCCACTAGCACCACCAGCATCAACACCATCACCACCACCACCACCACCACCACCATCACCACCACCACCGTCACCACCATCATCACCATCACCACCACTACCACCATCACCACCATCACCATCACCACCACCACCACCATCACCACCATCACCACCACCATCACCATCACCACCATCACCATCACCACCATCACCATCACCACCACCACCACCATCACCACCATCACCACCACCATCACCATCACCACCATCACCATCACCATCACCACCATCACCATCACCACCATCACCATCACCACCACCACCACCATCACCACCACCGCCACCATCAACACCATCACCATCACCACCACTACCACCATCACCACCATCACCATCACCACCATCACCACCACCACCACCACCACCATCACCACTACCACCACCACCACCATCACCATCACCACCATCACCATCACCATCACCACCACCACCATCACCACCACTACCACCACCACCACCAACAACACCACCACCATCAACACGATTACCATCACCACCACCACCGTCACCACCACGACCACCACCACCACCAACAACACCACCATCACCACCACCACCATCACCACCACAACCACCACCACCACCACCATCACCACCATCACCACCACCATCACCACCACGACCACCACCACCACCATCACCACCACCACAACACTCTCACCATCAACACCAACAGCAACACCATCACCATCACCACCACCACCACCACCATCAGCAGCATCACCACCACCACCACCACCACGACCACCATCACCACCACCACCATCATCACCACCACCACAACACTCTCACCATCAACACCAACACCAACACCAACACCATCACCATCACCACCGCCACCACCACCATTACCACCACCACCATCACCACCACCACCACCATCAGCAGCATCATCACCACCGTCATGACCACCAAGACCTCCAGCTCCATCCACAAAACTGTTACCACCACCCTGGGCTGCCCATGTTCCTGCTCGTCATGGTAACCACCACCATACTCAGTGCCCCCCCCTCCCTTGGGCATGGTGGTGCTGCTGATGGCAGATGAAGGGTAGCAGAGGAGGTGTTCTCAGCTTCACCAGTGACAGGTGGCATGGCTGCCCTTGGGTAATCTACCCATGGAGGGGAGGATCCAGGAATTACAACCAGGAGAGCTGGGTTCAGACACAGTCCCACCCTCACTACATGTGAAGCACTGGCGGCATCCCTTCGCCACCATGAGTTTCAGTTTCCTCATCTGCAGATGCCACCAGGACCCTTGTCCCGCGTCGGGAGCCCAGCAGTCTGAACAGCGGGATGAATACAGAGGCAAACCTAAACCTGCAGTGGTCCCTGCCCCAGCTCTGAGCACCTCACTGTCTCTGACCCGAAACACTGGCCAGCACAGGGCTCACCTCCAGAAGGTGATGGAGGACCCGAGGCAGGGCCCGAGGGTTTTGGTAAGTCTTGTGGGAACATCCCTGGCAGGCTTCTTGCAGTGAGAGCAAGGGAGCAGAGAGCAACTTCTGTGATTGGTCACCATGCCAGGCTGTCACAGAGCATTGAACCGCTGTGAACGTGGGGCCCAGGCAGAACAAGGTGTGTGGCCTATCTCAGAAAGACACAGCCTTCTTGGAAAGAGGACCTAGGATGGAGGGGAATTTGGAGTCTGGTCACAGGATGATTCTGACCTGGTCACACACTAAACCCTGACCCTGGTCACACCCTGAGCCCTGACCCCGGTCCCACTCTGAGCCCTGACCCTGGTCCCACTCTGAGCCCTGACCCTGGTCACATGCTGACCCTGACTTTTGTTACATGCTGAGCCCTGACCCTGGTCATATACTGAACCCTGAGCCTGGCCTCTCACTAAATCCTGACCCTGGTCCCACGCCAAGCCCTGACACCAGCGGTTCACACCACCTGAGTCACTCCTTTCGTATGCAGGGAGTGCATGGTTTGGGTGCATCTTGTCTTTTTTGTTTTTCTTTCAGTTTTTCTTTTGCATGTGGTGCTGGGCATGAATAGGACAAGGGAGGTCAGGGAGCTGGCAAGACCTCGCGCGGGTCACTCCACAAGGACGGTGGTGAGCCCTCTGCAGAAACCCAGCCTTCCAGACCCTGGCCTGGTGCTCTGTGCTACCTTTACCAGGGGGTGTTGCTGGGGGCTCGGGACTTCGTCCACCTGGACCCTCTGCTCCTCGGTACCCTCTGGCTTCCTTCTGTAACAGCCAGAGGATGAGGAAGCCAGCACAGGCCACAGCCCTCATCTGAACACCCCAGGCCAGATGGGCTTGGAATTGGGGACTCCCTGGGTTTAGAGCTAGTACAGTGCATGTGTGAGATTTCACTGAACACCCCAGGGGGAATGCGCTAAAATGTGCATACGTGCATTTAGTGGTTCAAATGAGCTATAACAAGCTTCAGTTTGGGTCAGGTCTTGCTGCCAAATCTCACCAGTTTTGGCTTTTTGAAGGGTTGAGAATTGGACTCAGACACTATGCGCCCTGGTGAAGCACTGGTTCCCGAGCGCTGGCTGTGTGTCACCGGAGGGCTTAGCACCGCCCTCCTGCTGCTGCTGCTGTGGCCACACTTCCCTCCCTCGCTGTTGTCCACTCATGTAGGGCCACTTGCGGTCACTCACGGTCACGGTCACTCAGCCCCTCCCAGCCATGCGTGGTCACCAGTATCTCTCTCCATCCTCGGTCATTCGTGATCACCCATGGTCACTGCGGTCACTCACACAGAGGCAGCACCCACCAAGCCCCTCCCCCATCCCATCTCTACCTGCTGGTGAGGACTCTGGATGGGGGGGTGGGTCACAGGCACATCCACGCCCGGTGAGATTCCCACAAGCTGAGCCCTGAATGGGGAGAGCAAGGCCGCCATGGGAACCCCATGCCAGGCAGTGCCCCCGGCCTTTCAGCTGGGCCTGCCATCGTTTTCATCTTGGATCACATGGTTGGCGGCCCATAATCTCGGGGTGCTGGGGCCTCCAAATGGCCCACCTGCACACCTCCTCTTTGGACAGGCAGCCTCTGTCTGTTGCCTCTCGGAGCCCAGGGGTTCTGTCTGGCGGCTGAGGTCCTGGGGCTCCCCGGGGTGGGGCGCACAGCCTAGGGGAGGGGATCTGCATGGCCGCCCTCCACCCCCCAGCTTGGCAGTTCCCCAGCCAGCTCCCTGCGGCGGCTTCGGCTGCCCCCTGCTGGAAGCACGGAGGAGAGGCGGGACTCCGCACTTGCACTCTCTGGGCGAGCGTTTCAGAGCTCAGGCTCAGAAATGGGCCTGACCGCAGGCGGGGCGCGGTGCCCACTAGGCCTCCCCAGCCCTCCCCGACCCAGGTGGACGGACCGAGGTCAGCAAAGACCACCCCAAGCCCGCCAGGGTGCTGGCTTGCGTGCTGCACAGAGGAGGGCCACACAGTGAGGACGTGGGTTTTTAATTCTTTTTATTGAAGAAAAGAAAAGGAGAGAAAAAATAGATTCCCCACCCCTGCTTCTTCCCGGAGTGGGCTTCTGGTCCTGCCCCTGGGGCGGCGTAGGTGGGAAGGCTGTGCTCTCCGCCTGGGTCTGGGGAGGGGCCCCTGGGCCCTGGGAGGGTGTGGGGGGCTGGCTGCTTCCCGAGGGGTGGGGGGGGTCTAAAAAACGGTGCCAGGCTGGCCAGGCCAAGCAGGCTGGTCCTCTGCCGCAGCAGCTCAGGTGGGCATCCCAGGGATGCTGGCCGCGCCCGGCCTGGCCATTGTCCACGGCTGCCTGCCCGCCCGCCGGGGCCGGGCCGGAGGAGGGCAGAGTCTGAGGCACCTTCGGGCCTCTGCAGCCCTGTGCCCACCGGGGCCGCTGCCTCCTGTCCCGTCTGGCTCTGGTCCCAGCACTGCGGGCCTCTGCCTGGCCGCCCTCCGAGCGCCCTGAGGCCGGGGCGCGGGCCTTGCCCGCCGCCCGTGAGCGTGTCTGTGCCCGTCCTGTGGCGGGAGTGGGCAGAGCAGCATCCCTCCTCCGTGGCCCGGTGCGTGGCCGCCGCCCGCCCACTCAGACCTCGGTCTGGAGGTCGATGATGTCCTGACCCACCAGCGGGATGGTGGCGCCCGACTTCTCCCACTCCACGCTCCGCAGCTCTAGCGGCGATGGCGGCAGCGGCTCCAGCTCTTTCTTCACCCACGCGGGTGGCCCGTGTGCTTTTCGGAGGCTCTCCCAGGGCCGCTTGTTGGGCGTCTGCTGCTTTTCTGGCTGCTGGCCGGCGGGCAGTGGAGGGGGTGAGGGCCCCGACGTAGAGACACAGAGCAGAACAGATGGGGAGTGGAGAAAAGAAGGCGGACAGTGAGGAAGGGACCAGACAGGCAGGTGCGGGTGGCAAGGAGACCCGGCACAGACGGGTGAGCGTGGGCGCAGAGTTTTTCCTGGACCGCGTGAGGGTTGAGACCCCTGCCGTTGGGTGAGTCGGGGTGGCCTGCAGGGAAGGGCAGCTGGAGGCCCCTTCCCACCCAGCACACCCCTCGCTTGGCTGCTGCCCGCCGCTGGGGGGCGGCCTTACCCAGGCTCCTCCAGCCCAGCCACAACCCAGCTTCTAGATGGCCCCCTGGGACAGACCCATCCACCTGCCCTGTCCCTACAGGGTCTAGCATGGGCTGGGTCAGGCCAGTCCTTGGGAAAGGTTGAGTGAAGGAACAAATGAATGAATGAAGTAGGGCCGGAGGAAGGAGAGAAGAGCTTACCTAAGGGCTGTCCCACAGCCCCGCCCAGGCTCCGCCCCTGAGACCCTGCCCCCCTCCCCCCCTCAGCCCCGCCCTCCAGACCTTGCTGTCCGGGCCCGGCGCATCCTTGTCCTTCTCGGCGTGCTGCAACTTCCGGTTCAGGTCCTGGAACATGTCCTGGTGCCGCTTCCGGGTGTGCATGATTTTCTGCAGGGGGAGGAGGGGCGGCGGTCCTGAGCCAGGAGGGGGGCTGCCCTGCCCCGCCCCCGCCCAGCGTAGGCTCTGGGGACTGGCCTCCCCGTCAGGGCGGGGTCCTCCTCCCCAGCCCCTCCTTGCCTGTTGGAAGGCCTGGGCCCAGGTAATTGGGACAGGGGACACCAGGACCCACCTCAAAGTCCAGTTCCGCATAGCGCGATTTCCGCCGCTGTGGGGAGAAGGGGTTTGTGCACGTTCGCAAGCAGTTCCCCCAAATCCCCCAGACCACGAGTTCCTGCCTGAGGAGGAGGGAGGCCAGGGACCCCCTCACCCCTGCCCAAGCCCTGGGAGACACACCTCTGACTACACTGAAGCTATCAGTCTCAGTGCCCAAGCCCCTTGTAGGCCACCCCTGCCCGGAGACACCGGGAGCCCAGCCGGGGCCCTGGAGGAAGAGGGTGGATAGAAAGAAGGGCCACTGGACGTAAGGAAACAGAAGCCCAAGGACCCAGAAGGCAGGGGCAGGTTGTGGGTGAGCCCTCATTCACCTTCTGTGCCACCTTGAGGCCAGTGCCAAGGCTGGGCAAGGGTGTCCAGCTCAGGCGGCCCAGGACACGCTCCCAGGGACAAGGAGACCTGGACACAGGGCCGTGGCACTGCTGGCTGGCCACAGAACTGGTACCCGGGGCTGCATTCATCAGAGGCCATGAGCCAGGAGGTGGGAGCCCGGCCTGGGCAGGGTGGGGCTCCCCGCGGGTGCTGGGCCTGGCTGCTCCCCACCCCTGCCGTCTCTGAGCCCCCGTCCTACAGGCTGAGCAGGGCTCGGGGGGCAACTGCAGGTTGTAGGTTGGTCTAAGGGGGCCTTGCTGCCGTGAGTGCCCAACCATGGAAGGAACTAGACTCAAGCCACTTCAAGTCCAGCTCCGTATCCAGGCCGAAAGCTCTCGAGCCCTTATGTGATGGGTGAGACCACCACCGAGGGCGACCACCTGACAAGTGGCCATTTCAGCACAAGCGCGAGCTCCCAGTCACGGTGGCCCAGCAGGCCCGGGGGTGCGGGGAGCATGGCTGGAGGACAGGTAGGTGCTGCCCCCTCCAGGCAGAGCCCTGCCACTCGCCCGCAGGGGCAGGGGCAGGGGAAGGGGCAGGGACAGGGGAAGGGGCAGGGGCAGGGGAAGGGGAAGGGGACGGGGAAGGGGCAGGGGCAGGGGCAGGGGAAGGGGAAGGGGCAGGGGAAGGGGAAGGGGAAGGGGCAGGGGCAGGGGCAGGGGCAGGGGCAGGGGAAGGGGCAGGGGCAGGGGCAGGGGCAGGGGAAGGGGCAGGGGCAGGGGAAGGGGCAGGGGCAGGGGCAGGGGCAGGGGCAGGGGCAGGGGAAGGGGCAGGGGAAGGGGAAGGGGCAGGGGCAGGGGCAGGGGAAGGGGCAGGGACAGGGGAAGGGGAAGGGGCAGGGGCAGGGGAAGGGGAAGGGGACAGGGAAGGGGCAGGGGCAGGGGAAGGGGAAGGGGAAGGGGAAGGGGAAAGGGAAGGGGCAGGGGAAGGGGAAAGGGAAGGGGCAGGGGAAGGGGCAGGGGAAGGGGAAGGCAAGCCCTCCCCTGCACAGGCCTCAGGTTCCCTTCCTGCCAACAGGACTCGTTCCGACAGGGGTGATGCCGGCCCCCGGGCTTCCCAGGCCTGGGCTCCCTGAGGCTGGCTGCCAGCCCCACCTGTGGAGCCACCGCCCAAACCCGCAGTGCCCACAACGCACCTGTCGCTTGTCCGCTAGCCCCCCAGGCTGCCCTTACCTCCAGGGAGCTCACAGACAAGGTGGAGACGTTCTCATTCTTCGTCCCGGCCCCCGTGCTGGGCCCTGGGTGGGCAGCGGGCTCCCCGGGCTCCCCCAGGCTGGGGGGCGCCGACTCCAGGGTGGGGGGCGGGGGCAGGGGCTGCTGAGGCGGCGGGGGCGGCGGGGGCGGGGGCGGGGGGGGCTGGGCGGGGGGCGCCTCGGGGGGCTGGCGGGAGGGCGGGCTGCGGGCGGGGAGGCCGGCGTCGGGCGCCATGTTGAGGTGGATGAGGCGAGTCTGGGGCATCTGGTCGATGTGGATGCTGTACTTGGGCTCCTCCTGGGGCTTGGGCCGCAGCACGGCTGCAGCCGTGGGCAGGATCACGTAGCTCGTGTCCAGCGCCTTCTCCTGGGCTCGGCTCAGCTCCGAGTCCAGCTTCCTGAAGATGTCCCCGTCGCCGACGAAGGACGACTTGGGCGCCCTGTCCTTCTTGAGGGTCAGCGAGTGGTTGGGGAAGTCGGGCAGGGGGCCGCCCGGGCAGCGGGGCGAGCCGTGCAGGTGCAGCTTGGACACGTTGGCCGGCAGGCTGTTGAAATTGGGGGGCGCCTTGGCGTGGGCCAGCTTCAGCTTCTCTTCCTCGGGCAGCGACGGTCGCTTGAGCGTGCCCGTGATGGTAGCCGTGCGGCAGGCTGCAATGTCTTTGTTCAGCACTGCGGGGACAGGCGAGGGCGGTCAGGGCGGCCGGAGGCGGAGGGGGCTCCGGGTCCCGCTGGGTCTGACCGGCTGGCGGATCTGGGCACCCGCCCTGTGCTCGGTGCTGCAGCAGCTGGTGCTTCTCTGTCCTTTCAAACAAGGCTGGGACGCAGGGGTGCCTCTCTGTCCTCCCCACAAGAGGACAAATGACCTCCACCCACAGTAGCTGGGAAGGGCAAGTGAGAGGCGGCCCGGGCCGCCTGGAAGTGTGGGGACCCAGCCCCTCGCTGCGGGCGGGACAGGCGTTCCCGGGGGCCCAGCCTCTCTTCTGTTCAGCAGTGGGGACCAGGCTGCCTGGCCCTCCGACCTGGGCTCAGGCTTGCCCACCGCCCGGCTCGCCCCTGCCCGTCAGTTCAGCCTCCACTGGCCTGCAGAGGGCCCGGAGCTGCAGCCCACAGCCCCCTCGGGGCTGACCCTCTGGAACCCCTCCCCATGCGGGCACTGCTGGGTGGACAGGCTCCCACGTCACAGCCTCGCCCGGCCGCCAGCGCTCAGCAGCTGCTCCCCGCAGCCCACCTCCTCAGCACACACCCTCCGAGCTGCCCAGGCCGCCGGTCACTTGCCCGCCCTGGTCCTCCTAATCCGCCTCCCCGATGGCCAGGGGTCTCGGGCCCCTTCTCTTCTCCACCCTCCGGATGCCAACACCAGCACCCAGGTCTGCAGTCCTGCTCTGCCCCCAGTCCCCATGGCCCAACGAACCTACCATCTTCCCTGCCAAACCTGCTTCCCGCCCCTTGCATCAGGGTCAGGGTCAGGGTCAGGAAAGCCTGCTTCCCTCGCTGCCCCTCCCTCGTGTGTCCCTTCCCTCCGGCCGTCTACGTCAAAGCCAGCGTTGAGGCCTGTGGGCCTTCCCTGCTCAGGTCCAGCTGCAGGCCTCCTGTGCGCTCGCCGGGGCCCCCAGCTGCTCTGTGCTGGTCCCTGCCCTCTGTCCACCCAGCACCTGGCTGTGTCTGTGGTCCCCACCCACAGCTGCCAGCCACTCGCTCCTCTCGAGGCCAAGGGCCAGGCTGGGCCATGTTACTAATGAGGAAGGAACTGGAGGCTCAGAGAGGCCGGTACTACACAGGGCTGGGCCCAAGCCCCCAAAGGCCCCTAAGTCTTGGGGTCACCTCTCCTCTCAGGGAGGTTGGCTAGAGCACACAAGACTAAGATGGGGCAGAAAGGATGCTCTGTTCACCTCTCGTCCAGCCCAAGCCAGAGGTCACCTCCTCAAGGAAGGCTCCCTGGGGTCCACCTGGCAGCAGCAGACACTCCCCACCCAGGGCTGTAAGCCCCTCCCCGTGGCTATCTCTAGAAAAGATGCTCCACAAATATCTGACAGACCAGAGGAACCAAAACCAGTTAGTCGTCCACAGCCCCAGACGCTGCCTTTCACTGCCCCAAACACCTGACTCATAAAGAAATGATGTCTGGACAGCTTCCTTTTATTAGGCAATTGATTCCCTTTTTGCACTTGCTTCCAGGAAGCTCATGGCTAGCCTAGGGCTCAGCAGTGGGTCCTTCTCACTGTTTTCCTCCTGCTTCCACTAACAGCCCCCAATCTGAAAGCTCGACCAACCCCTCCTCCATGGTTGGAGTAACAGTGAAGAAAAGGAGGCAACACAGAACATGGGCCCTTGAGGGAGGGCAGGCAGGGTGGGGGAGGGGTGGAGGAGGGGCAGGGGGGCAGGGCAGCTCCGGGACTCACAGAGCTGGCCCAGCCTCACTGCCCCTACAAGGAGGCTGGAGGGCTGAGGGCTAGGGGCATGCTGAGGGAGAGGAGCAGGCCAGGGCTGGGGCGGGGGAGGCCCCAGGTGGTTCCTTCCAGCGCTAAGGGCTCCACCACCGCTGGACGTCCCGCGCACCTGCCAGGCCTGAGCCCCAGGACAGTCCTCTGGAGGCTTCTGCTCCTGCCCCACAGACCTGCCAGCAGCCTCAGGGGAGCGGCTGAGGGATGGGGGGCATGGAGGTGGTTGGCGGGGGTGGGATGAGGAGGAACAAGCAGACAAGCAGACAGACGCACGGAGAAAAGAAAAGGCAGTGGGCCCGGGGAAGGGCCACCTGTCGCTCTCACCTGTCAGGCGCTCACCTGATCTACAGGCCAGATCCACGTCCTTCTCAAAGTCGGTCTGCAAGGCAGAGACGGGGCAGAGTGAGCCCGAAGGCGAGCGGGCAGGGCTGGGCTGCTGTCCCGCGCACCACGCTGCCTGCAGGCTGCGGGCAAGGGCCGCCCTGGAGCTGCAGCCACACCTCGGAGGGGCGCGTGTGATGCCGTGTGTGTGCGCACACGCGCACGCTCCTGAGGGCCAAGGGTGTCCACAGGCTCAAGGGTGCCCGTGGGCTGACGTGTTCACCCAAAGCGAACCCCTACGTGACCCTGTGCGCCACGTGTGCACAGCTGTGGGCATGTGAATGTGCACGCCCGTGTGAGCACGCTCTCCCTCCGGTGCATCCGTGGATTAGGCACAGCTCACTCATGCCCTTGGCCTCAAGTCCCTCCAATGGGACACACAGAGGGCCCCACGCCAGAGCCCCTGCTGCCCAGGCCACCACTCACTGATGTGCCGGGAGGGGGGCCTGTCCCACGTCACCCCTTTGGTCCTCACCACAGCCCTGGGGACGAGGAAATGGAGGCCAGCTGGCCCAGCAGAGGCAGAGTGGGGTCGGGACGCAGATGTCCAGTGCCAGGGTGGGACCAGCTGCCCCTGGAGCAGGGCCCGTGGCCCCTGCTGCAGCACCTGCCCTGTCCCAGGCTAGGAGGTGGGGGAGGCAGAAGTGGGTGACCTTGGCCCCGCCCTCAGGGAGCTCGGCCGGTTGGGAAACACAGCTCGGGCCACCCCAGGCTGGGCGGTGGCCTTCTCCAGGGACTGTGGGGCCTCAGGGGATGGCGGGGCCCTTAGTCAAGCCTGGAAGTTCCTTCCTGGCAAACGCAGACATCAGGTTGTCGGGAAGATTGCAAGATCTTTGCCCAGAGGTCAGGGATCAGGCCAGGAGAAGTGTCAGGAGGTCCAGAACCTGGCTTCCTCCCACCGTGGGCCCCTACCTCACCCTTGAAAACGCTTCCCTGAGCGTGGCCGCTGGCTGCTGCCAAGGCCCTGCCTGTGACCCTCACAACCATCATGAGGTGGCCAGCACCCTAAAGACTGAAGGAGCACCTCCCACCTGCCAGGGGGCACCTAGCAGGCGGCAGGCACCAAATGACAGCACAGGGAATTCCCCCAGGACGTTACCAAGATCTGAACAGGTGGCCTGATGGGGGTCAGGGAGGGCTGCCTGGAGGAGGCGACACCTACAAAGTGGGCAGCAGGAGCAGACAAGGGTGTGCAGTACCTGGGGCTGGACAGTGTGTGTAATGCCAGAAGACCAGGGAGTCAGGTTCTTAGAGGATCTGGTTGAGGACAAGGCCATGGTGGGGTGGGGGGTGAGTGGACAGGCTAGGGCCCGTCCCAGGTGGAGGGCAATGAGAAGTGTGGAAGACATACAGAGGTGGAAAGGAGCCGAGATGAGGGCCGGACACCCAGAGAGTGGTGTCTGGCCAAAGGGCACAGCTGGTACCAGGGGGTAAGCTTGGGGTAGATGCCAGCCCCGCCCAGATCCCTTGTCAATTGGACCCTGTCCATCCCCAAACCCTGGACTGGGGACTTCACCTCGGCGAGCCTCCGTTTCCCCAACCTTAAACTGGGCTCAGAGGTCCTCCTAATTGGGCTGCTGGAGACACCCAGTGGGGGTGCCAAGCAGGGGCAGCCTGTGTCCCGGCCCCGAGCCCTACCATGAGCTGGGCGTGGCCATTCTGGAAGGAGCCCCCCGAGTCCCCGTTGCCCTCCTCCTGGCGATCCACCACGCGGCACTTCACAGCGTCCTGGACCTGGGGAGGGAGAGCAGAGGCGGTCGACGGCCAGCCCGCCCCCCGTGACCGCGATGCCAGGAAGGTGAGGCCGAGTCCCACCAGGGCGGCATTTCAGCGAGGGGCAGCCCTGCCCCGGATGCACACGGGCCCACGGGCCGTGGGGAAGGGCCTGCAGTGGGGGAGGGGGTGCTCCCAAGGGCACAGGCTCATCTGCTGGAAAAGGGACAGCGGCTCGGGGAAGCCTTGCCAGCAGCCAGCCTTGGGGCCCAGCCTCTCCTCTGACCTCTGAGATCCTCTCTATGCCCGTTTTGGGTGAAAACTCCAAAACATAGAGCTCTGGGCCCCTGAGAATACGCTGCAGGCCCTCCTGGCCGGAATCTCATTAAGAGCCCGCCGTTGGCCTAAGTGGGTCACCTGGTGTCCAGACCTGTCCTGAGTCACCATGACCTGCACATCCCTGAATGTCCGGGGCAAGCTGGGGTCAGGCCCCCACTCCCTTACCACTGAGAGCGGCGTGCTCCATCAAAGGGAAATGAACAATCACGGCCTCGGACTTTTCAGAGGGGACAGTAAGGGAGGCTCCAAGTGAGGGGCCACGTGAGCAGCCAGCCCAGAGCTGGTCAACAGAAAGGAGCCGCCAGAGGAGGAGGAGGAGGAGACCCGCTTATCCAGGGATGCTGCTGGTCAATGCGGGCAAGAGCCACGGGCGGCACCTCCACCTGCCATGGACAGCGCCAGGCACCGGGGGCAGCAGTGAGCAAAGTGCCTGTCCTTGGGGAGCCCATGCTTCAGAGGTCACGGAGGGAAGCAAAGGGAATAAACGAAGGTGCAGGCTGCTAAAGCACGGAGGGTGGGGTGGGCTGAGCACAGAGGGCTTCCTGGAGGAGGCGTCTTGAGTGAAGGTGGGGAGAGCTGAGAGGAGGGCTCCCAGTAGACCCACCACGGACCCCCGGACTTGTTCCCACTCACCCTGGCCACTGAGCCTGTGCTGCTGTGAGGGACTTGGTCAGAGGCAGGGCCAGGGTCTTGCTGGCCTCAGAGCCCCAGACACTCAGAGCACACCCACCACAGGTGTGCCTTCCTCCCATCCTTGCACCCGCTGACCCGGCCGGCAAACACCTGCTAAGCCTTGCCACGTGCCCAGCAGGGGTGGGCCTCCACCCAGGGGACGGCAGACATGAAAGCACGTCCTCCGCTGGCCTGAACAGCAGCTGAGGTTCCCCGATGCCTAGTGTCCCCACTCTGCCCCCCTCAGGACATCCAGGCTCTTCTAGCACAGACGAGGACCCTGCTTGTCCACCTGCTGGAACGGTCCGTGCCCACGGGGCCGGCCTCTGTCTGCCCCTCCTGGCCCATCTTCCCCAGCACGGCTGAGCCGGCCCAGGTGGCAGGGCCCCTGAGCACGGCCCCTGCACACAGGACCCTGGAGCTCATAGAGGGCAGATGGAGAAGTCTGGCCCGCGTGTCCTCTGGCCCAGCCCCCGCGTCCATGCTGGCGCCCAGCAAGCCCTCCCTCTGCACCTCTTGTTCTCGCTCGGGGCTCCTTCACCCGGCTCCACCTTCTAATCGCTTTCCGATTTCTACCTTCCCTCCTTTCAGGTACACGGCCTCTGTTTGTCCCATCCACTGAGCATTTCCATTTCTGCTCTTGTGTTTGTAATTCCTACAGGCTCTCTTTCCGTTCTCGGGGTGTCCTTTTGTCCCAGCTGCCGGTCTTGCTTCACCGAAGCGAGGCAGCTGAGAACCCCGAGCCTGAGTCAGCCCCCCTCCCCCCCGTCTGTCCAAGGGGAGCAGGCAGTAGCTGCTTCGGGGGGCTGTCCTGAGACTCCCTAATGCGAGGAGGTCGGGGGCCGGGGGTACGAGGGCGTCAACGTGGGTCTGTGAGGTCCCCTCCTCCTGGGTCGTCTCCGTGGCTCCGGTGCTGGCGGATCCGCGGCTTTCCCGGGGAGGCGCTCCTCAGGTCCTCAGGACTTGAGAGTGGACGCTCGGGACCGACTGGACATTTGCAGGTGGTGGAAACGCCGTTTCCACATGAGAAACGTCAGGTCTTCACTCCTCCTGTCTTTCCTGCAATGGGAGCCCCTGGAGAGGGGTGGCCCGTCTCGCCCAGGTGTGAGCCGGGGGGTCTCAGCTGTTCCCAGCGTGGCAGCCCCATCTCCAGCTGTGCAGGCCCCCCGGCCAGGGCCCTGGTGTCCACCCCCTGGACGGGAAGTTTCAGGTGGGGGAGGCTGGGTGGGCAGCGCCGCCTCAGCAGACAGATGACCAGTCGTCCACTCCAGACTCTCCCTCAGCACCCGGGGACGCTCCGGCCTCATGCTCCTCGGCTGCCCCGTGCTCCCCCCTGCTCTCCCCACAACCCTGAAGAGGGCTCCCACGTGCCGACATCCAGAGACATGGTTTTTCACATTCCCACCCGCCTCAGATAGGGGCCCATCCCGAGTCTCTGCTACCGGCCAGGGGGCAGTCGGGATGGTTTGGTAAAAACCTTCTCTTGCACCTCCTGGAGAAGCCCAGAAAACGCCAGAACGGGAGTCTCAGCTGCCACGAGAGCTGTTCCCACTTCCGGCGGCTACCATGCCCCTGGGCCCCGGGAGGACAGAGCCTACCCGCTACCTCGGTCTGAGCCAGCGCGGGGCACCAGGGCGTCTTCTAGAAGAAGCTGTCACCTTAACGAGTGACCGTTCCCAGCAGCCCTGGCCGCGTGCTGGACCCCAGTCCAGCCTTGCGGAAGAGTCCCGGCCCAGGAAGCGGCCCCTCCCCGCTAGCCGGCCTCCTCCCAGAACCGTCCCGCCGCGGCACGTGGGGAGGTGGCGCCTGGAGCAGGCTGACCGCCCGCCCGCCGGCCCACCTCTCTCCGCAGGATGCAGTGCACCATCACGATGACGAAGCCCTCCAGCGAGTCGAAGACGGCGAAGAGGATCTGGAAGAGGGCGGATCGGCGGTCGGTGACAGCAAGCACGGCCGACATCCAGGTCAGCGCCAGCAGCGGCAGCACCACGCAGGAGCTCCACAGCGATGCCCTGCGGACGGGACGGCGGGCGGGCGGCATCAGGGCTGCCCTGGGCCCTGCCGCCCACGCCCTGCCCCTGGGAGGGGCCACCCAGGCCGGGACCCGGCCTCAGCCCAACTCCCTCACCGGGGCCGGGGCCGGGGCCAGGCTGCCCGTCCCACCTGGGGCACGTACGTCTCCCTTGGGGCCCCACGGGGCCTTCCCTGCCCTGGGCTGCATCCTCTCCTCCCCATCCCCTTAGAGACCCTCTCCCACTCAGCCCTGACGCCACCTCTCCTGGGGAGCGGAGTTCCGCCCCAACACCCCCAGCCCGAGGGCCCCCAGGGCGGCTGGGGACTCAGGACGGCGGTCCCAGTGGGCTGGGCAACAGTGAGGGCGGGGGCGAGATCTCTGGAACACGAAGGTTCCTGACTGTCCAGGAGGCCCCATGGAGCGAGGCACACTGGAGGGAGGGGGAGAGCTGGGGGAAGGGGAAGAGGTTTCTCCTCCCAGAGCCCTCAGGCCCCCAGCCGGGGTCCAGGGCCAGAACTGCAAGATGGCCACAGGGGAGGGCGTTTGGTGAGGCCTCTGACTCTGGACAGAGAGAAGGGGGGGTGGGGGGAAACCAGAGAACTCCTCAGGGAGAAGGAAGGAGGAAACCTGTGAGGAAAGATAGATGACAGACAGACAGGGCCAGGCGGGGAGGGCATGGGGCGGACAGACAGACAGACAGGAACAGAGACGACAGGTGCTTCCTCCTCTTGGCGGGCCCTGCTCTGACCTCCCCAGGGGAGGACCTGCCCTTGCTCCGAAGCCTTTGCCCCTTCTTCCAAGGAGTCCTCCAGGAGCACCCCCAAGGCAGGCATGGCCCTCTGCAGCCGGCCCCTCCCTGCACCACCTACACACGTGGCCACTCTGAGCCTGTCTCCTGGTCCGCACAGCAGGGACACTATGCCGATCAAGGGGCTGCATGGGGACAGAACGCACCAGCAGGAGGCCTGGAGTACAGTATCGGGAAACCTGCCTGACCCACCCCAACCCCGTCCCCGCCGCTACCACCACTCTCAGGGCCACTGCGGCCTGAGGACCACAGCCAGGGTCAGCTCTGCCCCCCGGGCCGGTGACTGCCTGCAGGGGCTCCCGGCCTTCCTGCCACTATCACCAGGGGTGGGGGCATCAGGACCCCCTCCTCCCTCATGGATCACCCTGGTCACAAGGAGAGGCAGGAGCAGGGGGGGCAGAACCTCGGGGAGGCCACCAGGAAGGAGCTGGGGGCACCGGGGCTGGGGGGAGACAGGCTGGGGTCCGGCCAGATCAAGGACCCCCCCAACCAGCGGGGCCTTGACCGGGGTGGGGGCAGAGGTCCCCCCCAGACAGTACACTCTGTTTCTCCACCCTCTCCAGCCTGGCTCAGCCACTGAAGCCGCTCCACCCCTGCAACTGGACCTGCAAGGGGCCCAGCCCCGCGGGGAACTTCTGCCCTCGTGCCCCCTAGGCAGGGCCCTGGGCCTCACGTCCTCCCCCATCTCCTCCTCAGCTCGTCTCTGTGACCGGGCCCCCCCATCCCAGGGCCAGCCCCGTATCTCCTCCAGGACGCAGCCTCTAACCCTGCCCCTCCCAAGGCCTGCCCCCGCTCAGGAGATGGCTCTCCGGCCCCCTGCCCGGCGGCTCAGGCCAGAGCCAAGGGTCACCCTGAAGCACCCACGCCTCTTCCCTGGGCACAGCACGGGCTCCAGAACTAGACCTCGGACCGCTCTCCTCGCCTCCCCTCCCAGGGCCCTGCTGCCCCCCGGCACTGAGGACAGTGAGCCAGGCGGAGGCCTCCCGGGGGGAGGGTACCTGCACCTGCGGGCGTTCTCCCCTCCATACCTGCTGTGCCGCAGCTGGCACAGGGCCTGAGAGGAGGGGGCCTTCCCGTGACGGCAGCCCGGGCCTCAGTGCCCCCACCATGGCAGGTGGGGCGCTGCAGTCTGTCTCCTCCCTTCCAAAGCAGGCCTGCTCTGGCCAGAGCCCTGGACACAGCTCCCCGTGTTCCGAGCAAGAGGCGCAGGCCTCCCCCAGCGCAACTTCTCATCCCAGTGTGAGGCACCTTCCCCTGGGCCGAGGCCTGGCATTTACTGCCTGATGCTGCAGCAGGCTGGCAGACGGCCGGGGCTTGGGGGCCCGTAAATTACTCAAATTCTTGCAGCCCAGCCTCTGCAGTTCCTGAAACATTTCTGCAGAGGGCCTCGTGGAGGGGTCACGCAGGTCCAGGCGTGACTGCTGGGGAGGACAGGAGGCGGGCGGGGGAGAGCCCGGCAGCTGCACCACCCGCCCCCCTTTGGAAACTCAGATGCCTCTGGGGGAGGGGCTTTGAGTGTGGATGGGGGCGGGGGGCGGGCAGGGCCGCTGGGAGGCTGTGTCCTCCACCCCACAGGCCTGTGTGTGTAACAAAGGAGACCCAGGGCGTCTGGGCCGTGGACCCCAGCACGGAGGAGCAGCCGCCCTCCCGGAGGTTTCTGGCTCCACCGGACGAGTCCCCACCCCGGAACCGTGTCCACCTCTGCTCACTTGCTCCCCGCGGCCAGGAGTACCCTCGCCACGGGGCCTCTGAATCCCAGGAAGCAAACACGAGGGGCCCAGGGGACCTGTGGGTCTGGGGACAAGACGACCACTTGCAGGTCATCTGAGCCAAGGTCCCTCCGGATTTGGCATCCACCCTGGACCCCGGGCCGCACTGGCCCTGCCCCGCTCACAGACCCCTGGTGGCGGCCCAGGGTCAGCAAACAAGCCAGCTGCCCCAGCACGTCCTGTTTCCAAGGCCGCGCCTGCCTCTCGCACTCATGTTCAAATTCATGACCGACACGCACACGCACACACGCCACACTCCTGCACAGTCACGCAGGGCACTGCGACCCCAGCGTGACCACACGCTGACGACGGCCACCAGCTGACCGTGTTCTCGCGGCCCGAGGCCTGGCCCGGCTCCCTGCCCTCCGGTCAGTCTGGTACCGCGAGGCCCCGGAGGATGGAAGGGGGGAGCCTGGCCGGGGAGGGGTGGGGGCAGGGCAGGAAACGAGGTGCCAGAGCATGGGGAGGGCGGGCAGGGGCTGCCGAGGCCCCCCAGGGTGGACGGCAGAGATGACAGAAATGACAGAAAAAGCTCAAAACAAACAAAATGTAACTGAGGCGAGCAGAGCCCGGCGGGCGGGCGGACGGGCGGGCGAGGAGCGGCACTAACATGGCGTTACTGGCGGCTTCGGAGGTGGCGTCGGCCGCAGAGAGGGCTCCACACTCGGCACATTTGAGGGCGCGCCCGAGGGGGGCCCGGGGCAGCTGACTGCAAGTGAAATTAAAAGACTGAAACGAAAGCAAAACTGTCCTCGCAGACACTGGGGGGGGGGGGCTGGGGGCGGGGACAGCAAAAGCAACCAGGTGGCCTCCAGCCCGAGCCTCCCCGGCCGGGGACGGGGTCCCGGGGCGCTGCGGGCGGGGACGGGGTCCTCGGGCCTCTTTGCACCTGACGCACCCGGAGCCCGGCGGGGGCAGGGGTGGAGAGCGGGGTGCCGGCTCTGTGGCTGGACGAGGCCGGCCTGAGGGCAGGGCAGGGCTGGGACCGTGTGCGTCCACGTCCAGCGGGAGGGTGGGGTGACACTATCCGCCCACATTCACACAAAAAAGCAGGACACCTCGGCGCAGCCACTGTCCCTTCCCTCTGGTCCGCCCACATCTGGTCTGACCAGGCACTGCCCCCGCCAAGGAGCGAGGGATTCGCCAGACAGTCAACGGGGGCATCTGTGAGCTACCTGGGCAGTGGCCTCCCCGCCAGCCCTGAGCGTGTGTGCCCGTGCGTGTGGGCACAGAGAGCGCGGGGTGCCTCCTGTCTGGGTGGGGGCAGGGCTGCTGCAGCCTCACGGGTGGGTCCACGCGAGCTTCCGAGCCGTGGCACCGCTGCACCTGGGGAAGGGGCCCGGCGGGGCAGGCGGCCGCCCAGACACACTGGGCTCTAATTCAGCAGCCCAGCCCTGCTCCACCAGCCACTCCCAGGCCTCAGCCTCGGTCTGCTCAGCTGTGAAGCGGGAACAAGACAGCAGACCCTGCCTCAGGAGTTACTGCAGGGAGCAAAGGAGACAGTGCTGCAGGGTGGGCGCGCCGTGCACCCCGGGGCCGCCTCCGTGTGTGACCCACTGTTCCGGGAGCACGTGTGGGTGGCAGTGTGGGCTGGGCTGGGCTCGGGGGGCGAGCCTGCCAACCCCCACTTCCCAGACTCAGAGAAGAGGCCCAGAGAGTGTAGGACCCAGGCCCACAGACGGCCAGGACGGGCTCCCAGCCACTGCAGGCTCTCCAGGGCCACACTCCTCCCCCAGAGCAAGTTTCTAACCAGGACAGAACCCACCAGGGACCCAAGGGGAAGGATTCCAGAAGCTTTTGTTCAGGGGGGAAAGCAAGAGCAGGAAGAGAGGGGGAGGGAGAGAGACAATGAGAGAGACAGAGACCGAGCAGGACTGGCACGGAGGGGAGGTGGAGGAGCGGGTGGGGACCCCCACGCAGACACCAGCCAGGGCAGAGGGACAGACAGAGCAGCGGGCAGAGGCGAGGTGAGGACGGCTCAGCGCTGGGGCAGGAGAGAGGGGGCCTGTCCCAGCCCACAGTTGGCCCCCATCCGTGATGGCAGGGCTGCCGAGACCAGGGGGCTCCTGTCCCCCGGCAGCCGGAGGAGAAGCACCCTTCCAAGCCTGCTCCTCCCCCAGGGCTGGGCACCCAGCCACTCAGGACCGCCCACCTGGTGCTGTGTGCCCTCTGGCCAGGCACTGCCCTCTCTGAGCTCAGGCTCCCAGGTAGGAGGAACATCCGGCCCGGCCCCTGCATTGTCCCCATGCTGAAGGCATCACAAGGATGGGCAGGCCACATCCTGGTTCAGGGTCACCCAACCCCACGGTGGGGAAGGGAGAAGCCTGGGGCACCCTCCCACCACTCTGGTGGGCCTGGGGTCTCCAAAAGCAATCAGTTTCACCATTTCTCAGAACTTACGGAGTCCCTGCTCTGTCATGGGGCAGATGGGGAAACTGAGGCGCAGAGCAAGGCGGGGCTGGCCACGCAGCTCTCTGCGCCTCCGTTTCCTACTTGCTTGGGAGGGGTGTGGGGCTCGAGGGTAGCTGGGCTCTGGGTCGTTTCGACCCCGGGTGGGGAGTGGCGTGGCGGCCGGTCCTACCCTGCCCGCTCCTTCAGCTTCTTGTCAGTGATGCCGTCCTTGGAAACGAGCTTGTTAAACACCAGGATCCCGATGACCATGTTCACCTGCAGGGCAGGGAGGAGCGGCTGTGGGGGGCGCCCTGGGTCAGGAGATGGGCTCCAGGGAGGAGGCAAAGCCCCTCGGGCACTCTGCCGGCTGCCCTCACACTCGTCCCTTTACCCCGCCGTCTCCTTCCAGAGCCCCAGCCGCTAGGTGGGGTTCTCTGTGCCACACTGTCCCCCCACCACCCCGCCCAGGGCTGGGCACTGCGGCTCGAGCCTCCCACGTGACGGGTCCCCAGGTCCATGGCCATCCCCACTGGGGTCGGCAGTTTATGAAGCTGGGATTCCATCTGGGATGGAGTCCAGAGGTCAGAGGCCGGGCTGGGGTCACCGTGAGCCTGCCCCTGCCCAGAGTGGGACTGACCAGGGCAGTCAAACACGCGAGCAGGCTGGCCGAGCCGCACTGCTGGGGCACTTGGCCCACTCAGACCACAGGAGGGACCTCAGGGGACCTCCAGTCCAGCCGCCGCCCACGCCCAGGCCCGCCCCACGTCCCCCCCTTAGCGTCCCTGCGACTCGTGCGCCTTCCGCACACGAGCTCGCCCAGCTCAAGCCGGACCTGACGCCACCTCAGGACACCTCCTGCCTGGCTCTGCCTCAACCACATGCTCTCCGCACCGCGCAGCCCTTTAGGGACCTTAACTCGGGGCCGCCACCCCACAGGCGTCTTCCCTCAACCCCGCCGCCGCTGGGCACCTGCCCCTGGAAGTGCTTCTGGGTGTTGAGGCTTGTCTCCGGCTGCTCAGACTGCCGCCTCTGACAGAGAGAGGCTGTCCCCAGCGTCCCAGCCATCCACCTCCTCCACGGCCCGCAGGCGCTGGTCTCCCCTTCCCTCTGGCCTCCTCGCCTGGGCGGAGGCGGCTCCCAGCTCACATCCTCGCTCCCCTAGGGCTTCCACTCTGCAGAGAGGCTGCCTGACCCCCAGCCATGTTCCTGCGTCTCAGGCGGGGACTGGGACTCATGGATCCCTGGACCCGGAGGTCTGGGGAGGCCGACTCCCCACAGCCCCACAGAGCCAAGCTCGTGGCCGAACACACGCCCCAGCCCTGCCTCCCGCCGTCTGGGTGAAAGCAGCTTTCCCGGGTGACAGCGCTGGGGCGGGAGAGGGCAGGACACCAGTGGCCGCCGCCCCGCCTGCAGCAGGCTCTGTGCCTGCCTTTCCCTGCGTGTCCCCATGTTACAGGAGGAGCCCCGGGCAGGAGCGCACGGCGGGTCAGGACCGGCCCTGCCCTCCAGATGCTTTGTGGGAAGGGATGTGGGGGGGTCTCCTGCCTCTGACATCCCCCCTCCTGGGGCACCTGCCCTTAGAAGGCCCGGCCCACTGCCTAGTGGCCTTCAAATGCCCGGCACGCTGCCGCTTCCCTGCCCGCTGTCTTCTAGGAATAAAGGAGCTGGTTCTGGCTGGGGCTGGCCCACGGATTCTGCCCACTAACTCCACCCCCCCACTGGCTCCCCCAACTCGTGCCCCCTGCAGGCTCAGCCTCCCCTGGGTGCCCTGGGCTTCACTTTCCTCTGCCCTGTCCAGCCTGTGCCTGAGCCTGGCTCGGATATGACAACAAGGAGGTGTGGCCCTGCCCGGAGAGCAGGACTCTGCAGACGCGATGCCCTTTCCTGGGGGCAGGCGGGAGGGGAGGGCGAGATGGGCTCCGAGCCAGGCCCGGCAGAAGCCACTGATCTCGGGATACCCCCTGAGCAGCCTCCCCCTGCTCATCCGTGACCGGGGGACAATAGCCCTGTGTGCATGTGGCACTGTCTCTCAACCCTCACCAAGCGGACGTGGGCACAGCAGAAAAAAAAAACACTGAGGGTCAAGCAAGGGGAGGTGCTTCCCTCCTCCAGGGGGTGACGGGCTGGCCCCATCGAGGGAAAAGCCCCAGGTCTAGCCACACCCCCTGCTGCCCCGGTCATCCGTCTGTCTGCCTTCCCCGCCCTATGGTCACTCGCTCATCAAATCCACAAGACCTCCTGGCAGGTACACAGCCGGTGCCCAGCAATCAGGCAAAATGTGCTCAGAGAAACAAAAGGCCGCCAGCCCAGCCCCGCCTCTGCACCCCTGCGGCAGGTCAGGGGGCTGATCTGTGGACACCACCCACCCCTGGTGACCAGGGCAACCCTGATGGGGCAGCAGGTAAAACCCAAGTCCGACCCAGGGGGAGGCGAGGGGCTCAGCCTGGGATGTCGGGATGGGGGTCAGTACCAGCACGACGGCCGCGGCCGGTCCCACGAAGGCATACAGCAGTCCCCCCTCCAGGGAGAGCCAGCAGCTGGGGAGGGAGACAGGCTGGTTAGCGGCCAGGCGTGAGCCCCCATCCGGTCACACGCTGGGCACCACCAGCTTCCCAGGAGGGCAGTGTGACGCTGAGAAGTGGCAGAAGGAAGCCAGGTGACCGCACATTCTTTAGCTTCAGAACCCACGGGAGCCCCCAGGCAGCTGACAGACAAAAGTTTACGGATGAAGGAGCAGGTCCAGAGCAGGGGACCACACAGCAGAGGGCCAGGCCGCCAGAGGAAGGTACCCTGACTGTCCCCCTCCCCCGACTCTCCCCCCAGGGCTGGGCTCCCCAACTTGCCTCACAGACCCTCCCCAATCTCACGTGCAGACCCTCTTTCCTGACATGATGCCAAAATGTTGGGCTGGGTCCCCGGCCTGGACTTCTACCCACCCACTCAACCCAGGCCCTCTGCATCAGGCCCCCTGCTCACACGATGACCTGGGCCCTCCACCAAGCTCGGTCACCAGCCCCAGCCTTACTTCCCCAAATCTCCTGGACACCACCCAGGGCGGTCCACAGGAGCCCTGAGCCCAGTGAAGGCCGCTCTGCCTCCTGCACGTGCTGTGTCCTCTGCCCCGAGTTCTCTGTGCCATGCCACGTGCCAAACGCACAGCTTTCCATCCTTCAGAACCCCACTGCGACACCCCATCTCCTCCTGATCCATCCCCGAGCCCAGCAGGCTGGGTGTTCCTTCCTCTCAGCTCTGGGGATGGTGTTCATACTTCCTTCTCAGTACTCACCCCGCGGGTTCTCATTCGAGTGCAGGGCGGTGCCTCAGGGCCTGGTCACGTCCTGTCCCCCTGGGGCTCTGCAGTGAGCCAGGCCTGCACAGCCCCGTCAGCCCCTCCTCCTGCCTCTCGCTGCCCCGCTCTTCCCCACATCCACAGCCACGGCCCTCCAGGCCTTGGTTCCTCTCCCCCCACCTTGGGAAGCCACACGGCCTCCAGGATAACCCCGAGCTTCCTGGCTTGGCATTCAAGGCCCCTGGACCTGGCCCAGCCGACCCTTCAGGGCCTCAGTGACTTCATCTGTGAAATAGGCACCCCTACCTGCCCTGCCCTGCCCAGGGGCCATACAGCCCCCCTTATCCCGACACTGGCGCAGGGGTGCATCCCCTATCGTGCGGATGGGGAAACTGAGGCTCTGAGAGGCTAAGGCACCTGTCCAAGGCCACGGAAGGAGGAAGTGAGGGCTCCAACCGCCCCAAGCCCTGTTTCTCTCGACCCCGCTGCCCACTGCCGGGAGGAGCTGGCTGATGGGAGGCAGGGTGCCTCCCCAGGGCCCGGCCTCCAGCTCCCGGGGCCCTCAGTCTCGCCCAGCCTTGACTTTCTCATCTGTGAGATGGGTGCCCAGCCAGCCCTCACCTTCTAGGGCAGTGGGAGGGTCTGGGGGAGCCGTGCGGCCTCCACCACGTCCCCACCCTGCCCCGACTCACTAGTTCATGGTGCTGTACCCTCTGGCCTTGGTAAATCCCACAGAAATGGCCACGACCAGCGCAGGGAGCCCTAGGGGAGGAGCAGAAAGAAAGGGCGTCGGTACCCCCACCGTCCAAGGCCCCACCCGTCTCAGGAGGGGGACCAAAACGCACCTCTGAAGCCCCTGAACAGAGGGCGACACTGAGCGTGTGAGAAAGGGGACAGGAGGTGGACGAGGATGAGGACCCACAGAAATGGGGGGGGGGGGGGGCGCCGGAGCAGCACGTAACACGGGACGCCCAGCCACGGCTGAACTCCAGGTAAAGGAAGGAAAAACTTTCTATCGTGAGTATAGCCCAAATACTGGATGGGACGTCCTCATACCACAGAGTTACTCCCTCACTTGACATTCAAACACAATGAGGCAACCCCGTGGGGTGGAGGCCTGGAGGGAATCTCAGAGGAGAGAGAGCTGCCAGGGGCCAGGAGGAGGGCCGGGTCACAGAGGGGTGCCCCGCCGCCCGCCGGCCCCGTGGCGCTCACCCCAGCCCAGGCACAGGAAGCGCTTGCGGACGAGGCGGTTCCGGAGGCGGCCCGTCACGGCCATGTAGGACTGCCAGGCCTCGGTGAGCACCCAGCAGAAGGACGACAGGAAGAAGAAATGCAGGAAGGCGGCCACCAGCGTGCACACCACCTGCGCGGGCGGGAGAGGCGGAGAGGCGCTCGCTCCCCGGACCCCGCCTGCCCCCCAGACCCCGCCTGCCCCGGCGAGGGCCCGAGCCCAGTGTCCCCGCAGTGACCAGATCAACTCCCCAGGCAGGACGCCAGCCAGTGCCCACCCGCTCCACCACCCTGAGACGGGCTGTGGTACATCGCGGCCCTGGTGGGTGCTTGCGCGACTCCACCCACAAACTGCCAGGGACAGACACCCCTCTCCCCGGCTTCCTCACCCACTCACACGTGCACCAAACGCCGCAGGAGCCCACCCAAAAGCCCCGGCCTGAGCCCACCCGCTCAGCAGCTGGTCACCGGAGGCCACACGGCGAGGTACAGACAAGCTCAGACAGCCCGGTACCAATGGTAGGCCAGGGCCGGGGCTTGAGCTGGTTCATCTCGAAGCACCAGTCCAGCTGGAGACTCCAGACACCAAGTCCCCACGCCCTGGCCAGGTGACAGCCCCCTCCGGACTGAGCCACGTGGCTGCCGCGGCCAAAGGGCAGCAAAGGGGTCCGCACAGCTCTGGCACCCTCCTCCCTAAGCTTCCCAGGGTCGAGGCTTCTGCCGTGGGGCATCACCACCACCGCCATCAGCGCCCCCCAACCTGGACGCTGGGACGCGCGCGGCACAGCGCAGGCCGCTTACCTTATTGCGGGTCTGGGTCTGCCCAATGAGGATGAGGGCGTTGGAGGAGATGATGGACAGACAGAAGTTGATGAGGATGACGGACCGCTCTGAGCGGATGTACCTGTGGGAGAGGGTGGGCGGCCACGATCAGCGCCCAAAAGGGTCTCAGCTTCACAAGACCCGGGGAGCTGTGGCCACTAAGGCCAGCGCCACCTCCGCCCTGCAGGCACCGCGGCCGGCACCAGCACCGTCGTCATCCCCACCATCTCCAGCTCCATCACCACCACGTTCCCTCTCTGGGTCGCCAGCTCCATGGGGTCCTGAACACAGCTCACAGGGAAGGAGGTGCTTTGAAGACCGTGGGCCGAAACCTCAGAACCACAGCGGCCTCGGGGGAGGGGCTGGGCCAGGGGGCCAAGCACGCCTCCAGGGGATTCAGGACAGATGGTGGTGGGGGGGGCTGGTGGGAGGGGCATTGGATGTTTCCGGGTCACTGACCCTCCGGTGCCTCTGCCCTTGGGCAGGATGGGGTGGTGGGGGGCAGGAAAGCACGGGCGCCCCTCCCCCGATGGCCACATCGACCCCTCCTCGCTGGCCCCTGGCTGACATCGTGCTGCCCTTGGAGCTGACGCGCTAGGAATCTGGCTGGGCCCAGCGGGTGGCTGCTGGGCGGGTGACCTTGGCTTGACCCTCCCTGTCCTACTGTCCCAAACCCCTGCTCCTCCGGGCCCAAAGAGGGACGCCGGGGGAAGGGAGTCTATGCACACGTGTCCCTCGCCCCAGGGCTGCTGACCGGCTGGGACGGGGTCGCCCCACATCCCAGGGGCCAACACTGGTCAGACAGCACCCAGGGCACAGGGGTCTGTGAAGACGCCTTGTGGCCTGGGGGAGGGGGTGTGGGGCAGGCGGCCCAGCAGAGGCCCCCATCCTGACACTTGACCCCGGGCTTGGGGAGTGACCTTGCACGTCCACGTGACAGAACAGACAACAGGCAGGGAAGTCGTGATCTTGGGGTCCCCGTGGTCACGGGCCAGGGTGCTCGGCTGGGGAGTGGGCTCGGGGCGCACCTGCCAGCACCTGTGAGCGGCGGTGCGGGCACAGCGCCAGGCTGGAGCAGGCAGGCCTGGCACCCCTGGCCTGCACCCGCGCCCCCACCATCAGTGCCACGCAGCGTCCCCGGCACGGCCGCCGGGGAGGGCGGGGTGGTGGTGACGACGGAGTGACAGGCGCTGCTGACGGGGAAGCTGGGGAGGAAGGATGCTGGGTCCCCGCCCCCCGCGGCTGCCCTCGATGGGAGAAGGGGTAAGGCTCGACCCCAGTCACCCCCTTCCCGGGAGCTGTGTGCACCGTCCGCTCCCGCCCCGGCCCCGCCGGAAGCAGCACCTCCACACGGAGACGTAGATGATGATGAGCATGAGCAGGGTCAGGGACGACACGCCGCAGCCCACGACGAGCGTCACCGACGGCACGGCCGCCTTCTCCATGTTCTGGCGGGTTCCGGGGCGGGGGACAGAGAACAGGGTGAGGGGGCCCAGGCAGACGTGCAGACTGAGGGCCCTGCAGGCCGCGGGGGGCGCCGGGGGAGCCTCCCCCTCCCCCCCACATCCTCCGTAAGCGCCCCTGCCCCGCAGCCCTCGGCCGCCCTCCCGCAGCGCTCTGAGCGGCCCCCAACGCCAGCACCTTCCGGCCTGGGCTGTGCCCGGTGAGGGGCCTCATCTCCTGCTGAGGGCAGGGTCTCTGTCTGTGCCCCGCCCCGGCCCCACTGGCAGAATTAGAGCCGTGTGCCCAGCCTGGCAATACGCCCCCCACCAATCCCAGGGAAGGACTCCCCCACCCTGAGTCACAGGTGAGGTCACGGAGGCAGCAGGCCCAGCGCCCCGCCACGGACAGCTCTCCCTGGCTCCGTGGCTCTGCAGTTCCAGCCGCGGGCAGAAGCCACCGCTCTCTGAAGGGGCCCAAAGCTCCAGCTGCATCTAACGGGGCACTCAGCGCCCACCCCCCCAGACCCGGCCCCTCCCTGACACCCGCTCCACCCACAGCCTGCACCAGGCGCTCGACCACCTCCTCCCTCCGCCAGGCCCCTTCCATCTGGGCTGGCCCTCTGCCCTCCACGCCCCCAGGCCAGCCCCCGGGCTCTTCCCCAAGCAGCAGCCACTCTCAGAGTCTCCCATGCCACCCCACCACGGCCCAAGCTGCGTCCGAAGGCCCCAAAGGCCACCAGGCCTGGCCCTGCCCCCCTTCAGCTCGTGAGACCACCCCCCCCGCACTGGGCTGCCCCCTCGTTCCCACTCAGCGCCTGGCTCAGCCTTTCCCTCTGCCAGGATGCCCTGCCCAGCCGTCGCGTGGCAGTGCCTCGGGCCTTTCTGGTCTTCACTTGTCCCCTCTCAGAGGGGCCAACGGACCCCACCGCTCCCCACCACGTGGCCCAGCGCAGCCCTAAGCACCGGCTGGTCCTTGCTTACGCATCCCTGCGTGCCCCCCGACGTGACCGCGTGAACCACGGCCACACCCACAGCCCAGCACACACGGCACGCGGCCCGCGTGTACTTGCTGAGCGATGACCCAGGTCCCTCTGTGTCCAAAACCCAAAGACAAATGGAGGGACTGGAGAGAGCGAGCACCCACGGCTTCCAGGGCTGGAGAGGACGGGAAAGCTCGGCCAGGGGACGAGGGGCTTCTCGTGGGCTCCCCACCCCAGAGCCGGCACCTTCCTGCCCGTCCCAAGTCTAACTTGGCCGACACCCTTCAGACCCCTGCTGACCCCAGCACGTGGCAGAACGAGACTCCCACCCACTTCCTAAAGCCACGGTGGCCCTTTCCGCCCTCAGATGGGATCTTCCACCTTCCTTGGGAGCCTAAGGTCCCGGGGCTCCTGCACAGGGCACCCCAGGGCCCACCCCACTTGACACAGCTTCTCCCCCCACCCCCATGGTGACCGTGCTGTGCTCTCCATCCGAGGCCTGGACTGCCCTCCCCCACACTGAAGGCACCACCTCCCGCCCCCAGGCCCCTCTGCTGTCCCTCTGTCCCAGCCCCGTCCCATGGCTGGGGGTGCCTGTCTGTCCCTGCAGCCCGGTCTCCTCATGTCTGTGAGCCCCCTTCGGCCCGGCCTAGCATGGACGCTCGGTCAATGTGACTGGCTGGATGAATGGAGACCAGGAAGGCAGGCTCCGGAAAAATCGAGAAAGTCGTTCAAGGTCACCCAGGCAGTCAGCAATCCCTGGGGGCCTGGCCCGGGTGAGGCTCCAGCACAAACTTCTGTGTTTCCATACAGGCAGTTGGAGGGCCCCGGGGAAGGAGGGGGACTCCAGGCTGCGGCCAGCACCCCTGAACTCACCAGGTAACCTCGGAGCCCCGGCCAGCCACGCAAGTCATGGGTGGCTGAGTAAGTGGCTCAGGCCTGCTTCGTGGCTGGCTCCGGCCCCGACCTCCGTGGCCATCTGCCTCCATCTGCCCTCATTAGGCCTGGCAGCCACATGCCCGCCAGCTCGCCCACCTGCCCTCCCGTGCCCTCCTCCTCCTCTCCGCCTGGCTCATCCGTCACTTCTGACAGCCCTAGCCCTGCAGGTTCTCAACAATGTGGGGAGGGAACAGGTAACAGAATTGTGGGCAGGGGTGTCAGGGATCTCAAGGTCTTGTTGGGAGGGCTGGACCGGAGACCTTAAGGGTGAGAGACTGGCCCCAATCCACACAGAGAGCAGGCAGAAGCAGGCCGGCCTCCTGCTGGAGACTGGCTCCCCAGCCAGGCTCCGTGCCACCCCAGGGCCTTTGCACATGCTGGTCCCGCCACCCAGTGCTCTACCCCTGACCTTCACACGGCTGGCTCTTCTCTCGGCTTGGCTGTCACCTCTGCACAGAGGCTCTCGCTGGACATTCAATCTGAGCCAGCCCCTCATCTCTCTGCCCGTCACCTTGTCTTGAGTCTCTTCAGGGCACCGGCCCCTCCTCCCCCACCTTTACTTGTCATTTACGTGGTTGTTGTTAGTTTCCACCACATGAATACCCTACATGCAATCTTCTCCCAGCTCTTACACGTCTCATGCGTCCTAAACACTGATTTCCTTGCTATGGCACTGTCTTTATCCCGTCTCCGCTCCAACACCACACGTGGCTCACAGCTACCCACGCGAACGAGCCCTACTCCAACATTGCCTGATCCCTGATCCCGGTCACACGCTGAGCCTTGATTCTGGTCAGATTAGTAGCCCAGTTTCGGGCACATCACCGAAGCGACGCCACCAACAACGATGGCTTACAGACTGTTTACTACACGCCAGGCTGTGTGGATGCTGTAAATACCTCAACAGGTTCAGTCCCCACCAGGCTCTGAGGCAGGTGGCCTCGCCCCCTCAGATGTGACTCAGAGCAGTTACTCAACCCTCCGTGGTCACAGGCCTGCAGCGGCACAGCCGGGACCTGACACTCTGGCTGCACGCAAGGGGGAGGGTGACTGGGTCTCATCTTCCTTCACTCCATGCCCCCCGGGATCTAACCCCTCCCTGCCTCCTGGGGTGTGACCACAGCACCCCTCCTCTTCCGTCCCCTCTGGGGGCCTTGCTCTGGACTCCGGTCCCGAGACCACGCCATACCCCGAGATGCCAGCGGCCTCTGCCCGCTCAGACCGAATCCCCACGCCCCACGCACACACCCAACTCTGCGGGTGGAGACAGGCGGCATCCACACCCACCCTCAGCCCAGCTCTCCGCTGCCACCACCCCACCTGCTGGTGGGTTATTCCGCCCTCACACCTGCTGGGATCCCTCCAGGACCCAAGCCCACCACCTCCCAGCCACCCAGCTCCACTGACCTCGGGCTGAAGCTCTAGCTTGCCCGGGCCCCGGCCTCGCTGCAGCGCCCGCGCCCCAGCCCTGCCTGCCCTCTGAGCTCCACCCGATCTCCCGCTTGCTTCTTGCCTTTCTCACCCTCCCTGGGGCAACCATCACTCCTCCCCACCGAGCCTGCTGGGAACTCCTGCTCACCCCTCAGGGCCCTACTCCACACCTCCTCCTTGTGCCCGTCTCCCAAGCTACCCCTGGAAGGAAGGAGGCTGGTGCTGAGCCCCCAGAGCGCCTCCTCCCTCCAGCCTGGGCTTGTCTCCCCGTCAGACCCCGTGCCCCTCGAGGGCCCAGCTGCAGGCACTCAGAGGGATCGGCACAGCGTGATGGGCTGCGGGACAGCAGTCTTCCTCTCCCTCTCGGCCCTTGCCCACTCAGCATCTCTGGGGCCAGAGCTGGCTGGGAAAAGGGAGGAAGGTGGCGATAGATCTGAGAGCAGGTGAGCACAGGGGAGCAACCAAGCACAGGCCAAGCCGCCCCCCCGACCCCGCGCCCTCCCAGCATGCTCCTCTGAGCCACGCCCAGGCCTTCAGGGGGTCACAGGATCAGCCAGAGCCCACTACTATGCCATCTGACAGAGGAGGAAACGGGGGCTCCCAGCGGCCAGGCAGCCTGCCCTTGGTCCCACGGCCACTGACAGCTCCCGAACCCTCGGACTCAGCTGCCTCCTCTGGGATGTGGGGATGGGGTGCCCCGACCTGCCAGCCTGCGTCTCACCCTCCTGTGCAGATCAGGCTGACACCAGATGCCCCTCTGACTGCAGCTGCTGACCCCTCCTCCTAAACAAAGCCTTGAACCCTTCAGAGACCAAAGCTCTGCCTGCCCACCCTGGCACAGGGCTCCCGTCCGCTCACCCTCAGAGGCACCAGTACAGGTCAGCTCTTCCTAGAAAGGCCCCCTGGGCATCCCACTCCTCCGCCCCCGGAGTTCCACCGGCGTCAGCTGCCCACCCCTCACCCAACACGCTCTCCATGCCAGGTGGCCCAGGGCTCAGCCCCTGAGCGGGAGGCCACGTTTCGTGGATGCAGTGGCCCTGGCACGCTCCAGGCCCCGTCCAGGAGGGTCCCTGTCAACCGGCAAGCCCTCGCAGCCACCCGGAGCAGCACGCGGCCATTTCCGTTTTACAGGTGAAAAAACCGAGGCTCAGAGAGACTGAAGGCCAGTCTAGGGTCACCGTGTGTAAGGGACAAGGCTGTATTTCAAGATTCCACTGGCACTGACCTCCTACAGGCCAGACCCTGGGCTGGGAGAGGGGATCTGGGCATGTGTCCCGCTCTGGAGCCCCCCCTGCCCCCCAAGGTGGGCCCTGCCCTGCTTGCTCCGGCCTCGCAGGGGACCCAGGAAGTCCCAGCCCCACTGGTTTCTCCCCTGTGCAGAAAGCCATCTCTTCCGGGGAGCCCCCAGCATGGCCCCGCCTGCTGCCTTCAGGGGCCTGCCCCCAGAATCAGCAACACCAACAGTCCTGTCACAGGGACAGCCTGAGGGGGAGGGCACACTGGGATCAGGGCCAAGACCACAGATCCCTGTCCAGCAGAGTCACCCCAAGACTTTGAGCAAGCCCCCCACCCCAAGCCTCGATTTCCCTGTTGATAGAAGGGTTAGTGGCAATGACCTCTAAGGTCCTGTCCAGCTCTGACCCTCCAGGGGATCCTGGCTGACAATATTGCTCTCTCTCCCCACGTCTCAGAGGACAAAGGAGGGGGGCAGACTGTTCTCAGAGAGGCCTGGAACCATCTTCCACATGGAAACTGGGGTTCCATGAGCAGAGAGCTGCGCCACCCCCATCTGACGAGGGCCAGCCACCCCAAACGCCCCCACATCGGTGTCCCGCTCCCGGTCCGTCCTCCATATCTGCTGCCTGAGGACCCTTCCATACCAGGCCGGGGCCAGGGGGCTCAGTGAGCAAAGACCCCTACCCTTTCCCTCCTCGGGGGGCCTAGTGACCCAGCTGGGGGATCCAGCTTTCCTAGGTCCAGCGAGTGCAGCTTGGCCCTGGGCAAGAGCGCCCACCAGCCCCAGTTGGCCAGCCCCAGCCAGCAAGCTGGCCCCAGATGCTGTCGCCATAGAAACTGGCAGCCCCCACAAGAATCACGAGAACAAAAAGGAGGCCCCTGAGATGATGGGGCCTTCCTGGGGAGGGCTGCCAACCTGGGCCAAGCCCAGCACCCTCTCCACCCCCGGGACCCCTACTTGGGGACGCAGCTGCCTCCAGAGACCACCGTCCACTTGGGGTGGGTGGGGTGGCAGCTCCTCCCCCTCCCTCTCCCAGGCAGGCCAGGAGCCCGCCGCCCGCTGGGGGAAGGCACCCCACCAAGTGAAGGTGTCTGCCCGGTCTGCCAGGCCAAGCCCTCCTCCAGCCCCTAGGGCCCGGGGCCCAGACTGCCCCAGCTCCCCTGAGGACCGGCTCCCTCCAGGGTCCTAGGCCCCCAAAGAGAGTGGGGGGGGACTCACTCACCCATCAGTCACTCTCGGGGCCCCGGCCCGGCTCCTCCCAGGTCAGTCCCCAACTCCACACCGCCACCCACTCAGCTCCCACCCGCCCTCTCTAGAGGCCCGGGCCCCGCCGGCCAGGCCACGGGGGGCGGCGGGGCGCAGCCCCCCTTCCCCGAGTCGGCCCGGAGGCGACAGTCGGCCCCGGAAGCCCCCGCCCCGCGCGCCCCCTCCCCGTCCGCCCGCCCGCCGCGCGCCCGGCTGGGGTCTCACCGCGTCGGCGCTGAGCTGGGCTAAGATGGCGAAGGTGGAGAGCCGGTCACAGAGGCAGCGCGTCCGGAGGGCGTCGAGGGGCACCGTGCGGCAGCCGCGCCACGACCAGGGCCCGAGCTGCGGGGGGGCGGGGGAGGAGGGTCTGGGGGGCGGGACACACGGGGGGAGGGGAGACAGGGGCGGCGTGAGCGGCTGCCGGCCGCGCCCGGGCCCCGCGTCCCCGGCCCGCGCCCGCACCTGCGCCCGCCGCCGCGCGCGCCCCGCCGGCCCCCGGAGCCCCGCGCCCCATGGCCGCCGCCGAGCCACGGGAGAGCGACTCGCGGGAGCGCGGGCCTGCGGGGCCGGCGGGGTGCCGAGCCCTGGCCTCGCGCCCGGAGAGCGCCCCGCCCCAGCGCCGGGCCGGGAGGGGCGCGTGGGCGCACGTGGAGCCGGGCGCCAGCTGGGGGGCGCGGCGGCCTGCGGTGCGCGCGCGGGCCGGGGCGGGATGAGGGGCGCCTCTGCGCCTTCGCCCCTGGACCCCGCGTCGCGCTGGTGACCTTGGGACCGCCCCGCTCCTAAGGCCACCTCCCCCGGCCCCGGCCCCGATAGGCCTTCCCCACGGGGTCGGGGAAGCAGCCTGAGCGTGCGCCCTGCCACCTGACCCAGGGCCCTCTTGCTGTCTGCCGCTCGGGTGGCTCTGGTTCCCTTGAAACCAGCGCTTGTTAGGGCCTCAGTGCGCCGGACTGAACTACTCTGCGAACCAGTCGCTGTTGATCTAAGTCCCCCACCCCCATGCCGGCCCACTTGTCTGGCAGCGTCCAGCCAGGCACGCCCGCAAAAGGTGCCCATGGAGTGCCCTCCCCAGGGCCCTGGACCTGGAGGCTGGAGGGCTCCAGGCTGAAGAGTCGAGACTGAAACCGCCGTTCGGGAGCCCCAGCTGGGAGTGGTATCCTTCTGACCCCAGGGCCGAAAAAGCCCCCTCACCCCCCAAATAACTCAGACCCGGTGTCTGCCCCGGGACTTTGGGGGGGAAATTCCAGGTCTCTGCGGCAAGGGTCCACCCCCGGCCAGCCCTAGATCCCTCAGCCCCAGCCCCAGAAGGAGGGAGCGGCAAGGTGCCTTCCAAAGCCTTCAGCCTGTCTCCCCCATCCCAGCCCCTCTGTATGGAAGGCGGGCTGGGGGCTGAGTGGCTCCCACCCTGTGCACTCCCAGGGGATCCCTGAGCCCCATGCACTGAGCAGACGTCTGCTTAACACCTGGATTTGCAAGCAACCATCCTGGGCTACCTCCTGGCTGTGTCACCTGGGAAGTCAGCTACCAGCCCTAGCTTCAGTTTCCTCATCTCTAAAATGGGGAGGAGACGGTCGGGAGGATGACGTGGGACACCGTCAAGGCCCCCCCCCACCCGCCCCAGCCCAGCCCAGCAAGAACGTCTTTAGGAAAGCTTAGGGTCTCAGCTTCGGGCATCCCAGAACCCAGAGCTGCTTCTGTTGAATTTGAGATGTTATACAATCTCCTTTCTGAGCTTCAGGGCCCAGGGGAGAAGGGACACACTCTGGGCCCGCTGGATGCCCTCGAGTCTGCTTTTCTCTCTTCATTTTCCCCCCATGGGGAAGGGCCTGCCCCTGTTTTACAGAGGAGGAGAACTGAGGCCCAAGGTGACAGCCAGGCAGAGGCTAGGCCCTGGCTCCGCGGGGTGCATCAGGGCTCTGTGGCCTCAGAAGACCCCGTCCCCCACGCCTGTCTGCTACTCTCTGAAGTGCAGCAAGAGGAGGGGACAGCCCTCTCACTAGCACTGGCCCCTGAGCCCATGGGGGCCAGGGTTTGGGGGCCCAAAGCTCATCCATCTTAGGGACCCTCATAAAGAATGCCTGGGAGGGCCCCCGGATGACCACGCCTCCACCTGAGCCTTCCCAGCTTGGCCCACCTGAACCCGTGCTGGCCCGGGAGGAGCCGAGGTGTGCCTGACGACACAGCACAGCAGGGCCCAGGCAGGGCCAGGGCCAAGGCCACAGCCTTGACCGCAGCCCCTGGGATGGAGGCCAGGGGCTCGGCTGCCTGTGTGGTCCCACCTCCCGGGCCGCCATCCCGCACACCTGGCGTCCCTGGCGTGGAGTGGAGCAGAAGTCAAGACCTATTAAGGCCCTGGTGGAGACCTCTTCTCCCCTTCCTTCCTCTAGAAAAGAGGACCCCGATAACCACAGAACCAGAAACAAGACCTGGGGGATGGAAGGATCAGGAAAGGGAGTGCGGGGCCCTGGAGCGGCCTGGGAGATCCAGCCTGGTCCTCCCGCACCCTCAGCGGGGGTTTATCAAGGCCTCACTCAGCCGTGCTGGGCACATCACACTCCTATCTCCCCTCATCCCCCAGCACCACGCAGAATGGGCACAGAGTGCTGAACCCCAGCTGCCCTCAGTCCCTCCCAGCCCCAGAGCACCCCATCCTCACGCCTGGGGTGCGCGTGCAAGTCACTGACCAGACGCCGAGACGGCCAAGGAAGTGCAGCCCAGAAGTCCCCAAGACCCAGGACCCGCGGGGAGGAGGCCGGCGGGCTGTTCCGGCCTGGAGACAGCGCCTGCCTCTCGCTCAGGCTTGCCCACGACGCTGGCCGCGTGCCCGCTCCTAAGCACAGGAGTCTGTGGCCGGCCGGTCCTGGGTTCAAGTCTCAGCTCTAGTTTTCACAGATCAAGGCACGGACGCTGCCTCAGCCCTCCTGCTCTGAGTCGGGGGGGGGGGACCCCGAACCCATCTTTTCCGCCTGCTGAAGGCTGCTGGGAGGGGTGGGAAGGGACAGCACCCCGAGGCCCGGGGTGAGGGGAGCCAGGCTGGCTGGGGCCGGCAGGCTGGCAGGTTCCCAGGCAGTGCTGGCGGGTCTGCAGGGCGCCAGGCTGACAGCGGCTGGCCACGTCCTGGGAGAAGGCCAGCCCAGGCTGCTGGTTAGCCCCACAGGACTCCTGCTATGGGCAGTAATTAGCTTATCAGCCTCCCAGAGGAGGGGACGACGAGGAGCACTGCCCACTCTGCTGACGGGTCCGGCCAGGGCCTGCCCCTGCAGCCTCAGGCCACGGAGGGCACGAGGAGGGCTCCGCCCCTGGTCCAGAGAACCAGCTGCTGGGGCTGGCAGCCTGGGAGGTGGGCAGCTTCTGGGCTCACCCAGACCCTGCAGGACCTCAGTGCAGGCTCCCTGGCCTTGGCCTCTCCCCACTCCACTGTCCCCCTGGCTCTGGCAGGCCACTGACACGCGACACAGGGACAGGGACCCTCTCCTCGTCCCCTCCCCCACCTCAATATTAATAGCTTCCTGTGCATTTTATCATTTAATCTTTGCAATAATCCTCAACTCAGCTGTGTAGATATAGAAACTGAGGCTCAGAGAAGTGGTATGATTGCCCGAGGCCACACAGCAAGACAGCAGGAGGGCCAGGATTCCAGTTTTTTGTCTGTCTGACCAACCTACAAGGCCTACAGTATTTGAGCCACTGAACTCCGAGGAGCAAGTCTGAAAGGGACCCTCAAGGATGGCCCAAGGCCCAGAGCAGGCGGAGGGCGGCCCGCCCCAGGCCCGCCCCACACCAGGGCAGAGCTCGGTCAGTGGAGGTTCCCGGCCATTAGCCGAGCTTCCTGTGTTGCGCTGTCAGTTGAGGGCTGGCTGGAGCAGGACAGGGGGCGGTGGTCCCTAACCGGTGGACCCTCGCTTGCATCTTAGGCACACCCTGAACTGGGAAAGGTCAGGGGACCCTCAGCCCTCTTTCTTCAACAAAACCTCCAGGACGTATCCTCTTATACCCACAACATCTGGAAGTTCTTCACCATGTCTGACCGAAATCCTTCCTGCTGCAGGCGACACCTGTTACCATCTCTGCAAGACAGGCAGGTCGTTCCCTCCTCACACACACTCCCACATGTGGGACACCATTGGTCGCCTCCTGACTGAGCTTCAGAAACTTGGAATATCTGGGTCACAGAGCCACGCCCCCCCTCCCAGGCCCAGGCCCGAGGAATCTGGGTCAGTGACACCCACCTGCGCCTCCCCATCCCCCAGGTCCAGGGCGAGAGGAGGAGCTGGAGCCGGGGCCCCTGCCAGCACCAGGAGGGCGGGAGCCCCTCCCTGCCTGAGATTGAGGGGAGGTTGCAGGGGGCCGTGGGCCCCTCAGATCAGAGCTCCCAGAGAAAGGCTGTGCCTCCCCCATCGACCAGGGCCCCCAGGAAGGTCCAGCCACTGCCCACCCCTCTGCAGGCCACCGGTCCCTCACCACAGGCTCCTCCCACCCTGCTCCTACCAAAGCCCTCAAGTCACCAAACCCAAGGGACAATTTCCCGTCCCTTTTACTCCACTTCTGAGCTCTGAGCCGGCCCCCCTCCACACGGGCCCCCACTGTGCGTCCTGACCCTGAGCTGAGACCTGAGTCTCCTCTGCCGCCCCCACCCCTTGGACGCCTTGGGGTCGGTCCTGAGTACACCGTGTGTCCTCCATTCACCACCACGCCACCCTCATCCACCCCGTCGCTCCCTGGGCAGCTGCCTCCTGCTCCCGCCTCCCCGGCCCCAGGTGCTCCTTGAGAAAGTGTTAGGCCAGTCCCTGCCACGGTGAACGCGGCCCCTCCGGTGGCTGTCGTGCCCTGCACACCGACCAGCTGGGCCTGGCCTGGACAGCTCCGCCTCCACGGCCACAGCCACGGGCCAGCCAGCGCCCTGGCTCTCACGGTGAGGCCGTCCCTGACCCGTGGCCTCCATCCGCGGGTCCTCCCGCCTCGGCCCGGTTCTCCCGCCTCGTGTGATGGCCTGATGCTCCCACCTGCATCCTCCTCTGGGAGGGCAGGACCGGGGCCTGGCTGGCTCACCCCGCTGCCCGCACCCCAGTGGGGTCGGAGTGCTCAGCCAGGACTTGCTATGGGTGGACAAGCAAGGCCCCTCTTTGCCGCTCCAACCTGGCGGTGGCGGCCTCCAGGACCCTCCCTCCCTCCTTCCTTCTCATACCTACAGACCCATCAGCAACTGACCTTCCTTGCAAAATGCACTGAGAGTCTCACTTCTGCTCCCCACGCTGTGGCTACCACCCTGGTGGGACCCACCACTGCCAGCCTCCGCCCTGCCCTCCACCGCCTGTCCCCGCGCCACCAGCTGAAATATGCCAGGACATATCATCCTCTGCTCAAGACCTTCCCCGGCTCCCTCCTCACTCAGGGACCCACAGCCCCTGGGGACTGGCCACCCCCTCCCTGAGCCTCCCCGCTCTCCCCCTTGAGCCTCCCCTCCAGCCACACTCAGACTGTGAGCCCCGGCTCCGCGCAACTCCCGCCCGGTGCAGACCCGCCTCACTCAGCACCTGTGCCAGAGCCACAACCTTATCCCGGTGCCCAGGTGAGGTGGCTCAGAGAAGGCAGCCTGGCCCCCACCCAGCTCAGGAGACCCCGCAGGGGACCTCCCCCGGGGCCCAGGGTGGGTGGGAGCCACGGCATGTCGGAGGCCCTGGGAGGAGGCTCGGCCTATGGCACCCCTCCGTCCCGGTCCCTGCCATGCCCGGACGTGCTCGTCTGTCCCCGCCCCGGGAGGAGGAACTGGGCACCCGAGGCCTGTTCCCACCTCTGGGCCAATTCCTTCTCGGCCACTCAGAGCTGAGCTGCCTGCCTTATGAAGTGGGCATAAATCCTCCCCGACATGCTGTGGGGAGACCATAGGGACACAATGCCCAGCACAGGTCCCGGCACACTCGTGGGACATCAGGGGACAGTAACAGAGGGTGCGTGGCGAGCCCCCCGCCGGCCCGCTGAGCCAGGGCCTTCGCTACATTCAGGATGCCTCCTGCCAGCCCACGAAGCAGGTGCTATTATGGGACGGTGTGCATCAGGGTCCCCTGGGGTTTGATGGGCTAATTCACAGTGGAGTGTGAATGACTCACAGGTGTCCCCCCACACAGCAGAGAGAAGCCAGAGTGGGCACAGCTCACCCCAATGAGGGAAAAGGGAGTGGGCAAGGTGTCTCTGCAGGCAGGGGCTTCTAGGAGCCCCTGAAAACTCCTCAGACTGGCCATCGTGCTCCCCAAACCATGCATTCCAGGCACAAGCCCTGCTGAATCACGCTTCACACATCCAGGGTGCCTACCTCCCACCTCCGCCTACTGACCTCTGACCCACAGACCAAGGCTTGTGCTGAGCCTCCTCTTCCAGGGAGCCTGCCTGGATAAGCCGTGAGTTCCTGAGCGTTGCACCTGGCTCCTCCAACAGGTCCTACCCTGCTGCCGTGCTGGGGCTCCCTTCTTGGGTCCTACCTCACCCAGCGGCTGGAGCTCATCATGACTCCCAAGCACCCCGTCACCCCCACTATCCCAGCCCTGGCAGCCCTGCCTGCATGCACCAGCCCAGAGGAACCACCGGTGACTCAGAACACAGGCGCCCTCTCCTGCCTCCAGGCCTTGATCTTGACCAGTCCCTCTGACCACACACCCGCCTGTCCCCTGGCTGACTCAGCCTCGTCCTTCGGGGCTCCCCCGAGGCATTGTCATCTCCAGGAAGCCTCTTCAACCTCCTGCTCTGTGCCCAACCCCCATCTGGTCACTGGCCTGTGAGAACCCCCAGGGCAAGCCCAGGTCAGCTCCATCCCCTCTTGGCTCAGGGCCTGGGGGCAATGACTGTGGCCCTGGGGACCCTGGGGGATGGATATCTGCCTGACCTGGGTCTTGCTGAGTGCATCACCAGGTGAGACCCATGCCCCCTCAGGCCTGCGTCCCTGCCCGCGTGGGGCTGGCTCTCGCGGCACTGATAGTGTCTCAGGCTGGCTCAGCATCCGTGGGGCTGTGACCAGGGCCTCCAGGGCTTCTCACATTCCCCACGATGCCACGATGCCAATCTCCTGGCTCCCACCTGGCACCAGCCATGCTCTGAGTCAGGGCTTCCGGCCGCAGGCCTGCCCCCAGGCTAGAAACCTGGCCATTCTCAGGGCTCAGCAGCTCTTCGCCTGACCCACCCCACCCACCTGGGCAAGGCCACCGGGGCCCCTGGAGAGGCTGGGACCCTGAGCTCCCCAGCCTCACAAGGAAGTCATCTGGCCTGGGAGGGCCAGGGTCCCGCTAAACCCCATCCTACCTGCCAACTCCTCCCATCTCAGAGCCCTGCACCCCAGGAACCCTACCTGAGCCCTTTGCCCCTCACTCAGACCTTCGCCTGGTGCACCTCTGGCCCGGCTCTGTCCAGCCTGTCACCTACCCCTACCAGCTGAGGGGCCAGCGCCTCGACACCCCACCCCCTCACACTCCAGCCGCTGGTGCAGCTGGGGGTCAGGCTGGTCCATCACTCACTCATTCAGCAAGCGCGTCCCTCGCCCGCCTGCTCAGGCCCTGTGCTGGGCACTGGGCACCTCCACAGGCACTTCCCTGGCTCCAGGAGATCCCAAGCCTCACCACCCTCAGCTGGCCCAGCTTTGTCTCCTCCAAGACACCCTCCCAGACTGCGTGGCCTCGTGAGCGCTCCCCTCTGCCCTCCACCCCACCCTCTCATCTCCTCGGGCTGGCGTCTGACCCTGTCTGCTGCAGTCTACCTCCAAAACTGTGCCATGGGAGCGTCCTGGTTCCCATGGGGGGTGGCTTCAAATCCCCCAAAGAGCTGAGACCACCACCACCTTAACTGTCACCACAGCCTCCACCCTCATGGCTCTCACTGAAACTACCACCAACATCAATAACATCACCATCACCATCACCACCAACACCATCAACAGCAATACCAGCACTACGTATTAGAGAAATGCAAATCGAAACTACAGTGAGGTATCACCTCACACCAGTCCGAATGGCCATCATCAAAAAATCTACAAACAGTAAATGCTGGAGAGGGTGTGGAGAAAAGGGAACCCTCTTGCACTGTTGGTGGGAATGTAAATTGATACAGCCACTATGGAGAACAGTATGGAGGGTCCTTAAAAAACTAAAAATAGAACTACCATATGACACAGCAATCCCACTCCTGGGCATATACCCTGAGAAAACCATAATTCAAAAAGACACATGCACCCCAATGTTCATTGCAGCACTATTTACAATAGCCAGGACATGGAAGCAACCTAAATGTTCATCAACAGAGGAATGGATAAAGAAGATGTGGCACATGTATACAATGGAATATTACTTAGCCGTAGAAAGGAACAAAATAGGGCCGTTTGCAGAGATGTGGATGGACCTAGAGACTGTCATACAGAGTGAAGTAAGTCAGAAAGAGAAAAACAAATATCATATAATACTTGCTTATATGTGGAATCTAGAAAAATGGTCCAGATGAACTTATTTGCAAAAACAGAAGTAGAGACACAGGTGTCCAGAACAAACTTATGGGAACCAAGGGGGAAAGAGGGGGTGGGATGAATTGGGAGATTGGGATGGACATATACACACTACTATGCATAAAATGGATAACTAATGAGAACCTACTGTATAGCACAGGGAACTCTACTCAGTGCTCTGTGGTGACCTAAATGGGAAGGAAATCTAAAAAAGAGGGGATATATGTATACATATAACTGATTCACTTTGCTGTACAGCAGAAACTAACACAACAGTATAAAGCAACTATACTCCAATAAAAATTAATAAAAAAATACAATTACTACATTGAAAAAGAAACAGCATTACATTATCAACAGCCCCACCACCAGCATCAAGAATGACACAATAATACCACCACCATCAACATCATCAGACCATCATTACCACTACATCACCACCATTGCCACCACCAACACCATCAATATCATCATCAATACCACGACCATTTCCACTCCATCGCCACCATCCCCACTACCAACATCACCACCGTCACCACCATCAACATCATCAACACCATCAGCACCACCATTACCACCCTGTCACCACCATCAGCAACATCATTAACACCGCCACCAGCACCATCAACAGCACAATCATTACTACCACCATCACCACCAACATCATCAGTACTGTCATTACCACCACATCACTGCCATCGCCACTACCAACACAATCAACTTCAACACCACTATTATATTATCAACAGCACCACCATCGTCAGCATCAAGAATGACACAATCATACTACCACCATCACCATCATCACCACCACCACCACCATCACCACATCCCCATCATCACCAACATTAATACCACCACCATCATCACTAACACAGTCATTACTCCCACCATCACCACTACCAACACCATCAATATCATCATAAATACCACTACCATTTCCACTCCATCACCAGTATCCCCACTATCAGCAACACCATCAACACCAACACCACCACCACCATTATGTTATCAACAGCGTCATCATTACTACCACCCTCACCATCATCTCCACTACCAACGCCATCACCATTACCAACACTAACAGCAGCAACAATAACACGACCATTATTACCACCATTGCCACCACCAACAACAAATCACACCATCAGCAGCAACACTACCATTGCACCAACATTATCATCACCACCACCATCACCATCATCACTACCATCAACAACACATCATTTCCAATGCTATCACTCTCACCACCAATACTACCACCATCAACAGCACAATCATCACTACCATGTCACCACCATTTCTCCATCTTTTTGGTCACCACAATTACATGATCACCATGGTCACCAGCATCACCTCCGCTGTTAGCAATATCACCATGACTGCCATCACCTCTGAACCAGCACCATGTCTGTGGACCAACACTAGCTGGTAATCCCCATCACCAACATTCAACTCGCCATGTCCAGGACACCGTGTAGGCGGAACCCGCCTTGCAGGAGGCCTCACCACCAACCCCATCAACCATGATGGGCTGAACCCAGGCAACCACGCCATCGCCATTATCCATCACACCCCTGACCACACCCCACCCTCCAGGCATCTCCTAGTTCACCTGCCTCTCAAGATGAACCTCAAGTTTGTTTCATCATCCCCCATTTCCAGGTGCCTCTGCACCAAGGCCAAGAAAGGATAATGGACACCCACGGTCACCCTGCCCTCCCTGCCAAGTTTTCCTGTGTCTACCCCACATCTTGCCCTCCCGCATCCCTAGTCAGCTTCCTGCAGAGATGAGGACATTAGTCCCTGCCCTCCCAATACCATACCAGCAAACCACTGAGCCGCCTGGCAAGCTGGGGTTTAGATTAAGACTTTTCTGCCTCAGGAAACTAGCAACTGCACACCCCGAGCGGAGGGAAGCAAGTGTCTCGAGGGAGGAGGGTCACCGTGCGCCCTCCAGGCCCATCCCAGTGGCAGGGACCCCACAATCCCCCAGCCCTGTCCTCACCAAGCCTCTTCAAGATCACTGGGGCCATCCAAGTTCAGGGCTTTGCAGGGTCAGGACCCGCGAGCTGGCTGTGTGACCCGCGCAAGCCTCTCCACCACTCTGAGCCTCAGGCTTCTTATGTGAGGTCTGGGGCCTGGTCTGAACTTGGAATGAGCTTTTGGCAGAAGGACCAGGCCCAGAGCAGGTGCCCAGGAAGTGTCACGCTGTCCTTCCAAAACCCAGTCCCATTCTGCCTGTGCTTGATTACCTCAAGGCCAGAGAGCTCACCCCTCTCTGCTCCTAAAAAGTGGAGCTGGCGGAGGCCCCCAGCCCACCTCTCACCACTTGTACCCCAGCACCCCAAATGCCTTGGTGCCTTTGCACATACTGTGCCTTGGGCTTGGGGGGCCTCTACTACCCTCCTGCCCCAGGACTCCAGCTCCCCCTCCCCAGGAAGCCCACTCCTAGAGGTGGTCCTTTATTCCCAGCATGTGGGGCAGCTGTGCCCCATCCCCCTGCCCCCCGAGGGCACGTGCTTTGCCTGAGTGGCTCACTGCTGTCCCCCCGCAGGCTTCTTGGAACAGGGTGGGGGGAGGTAATGACGGCGTCTACTTGCTGAGCATTTCCTGGTCCAGCTCCTTAACGCATCATCTCGTCAAGGAATCACAGCCGCCCCTTGGACAGATGAGGAAACTGAGGCTCAAGGAGGCTAAAGGGCTTGCCCACAGTCACCCGTCAGTGAGAACAGGGCCAGGATTGGCGTCCAGGCTGGAGGTCAGAGCTCTGCTCCGCCCCCCATGTCACACAGGGCCCGGAACATGTGCCAGGCGAAGCACCTCCCCATTTGACACGACCGTGCAGGCAGCAGATGGAACGACGCTGTGACACTGTGGGAAGAGCGGGGGCAAAGGCCTGGCAGCCCGGGGCGTGCGGGCCTGGGGAGCGGCGAGCGGGACTCCGGAGGATGCGAGGCAGACGGGGGTCCTGCGGGGGTGGCAGGGCCTGGGCAGGGGCAGCCCCCGCACTGACCCCTCCTCCTGGGAGGACGAAGGGGGCCCAAGTGCTGGGCGTGGGTGAGCGCTCAACCGAGGGCTGACGTCACTATGAAGACACAGAGCTCGGGAACATCGGAAACAGAAGGACAGACAGACAGATGAAATCCCTGTCAGGAGCGGCCTGAAGTACCTCTGTCTCCAGCCAGGCCTGGTCCTTCCCGGAGAGCCCCTGCTCTGTCCTCACCTGCGCCCTCCCTGCACCAAGTGGCCCGACGAGGCAGCTGTCCCCCTCCCCCTAGGCGGCCCCTCTTGGAGCCCCCAGGTCTCAGTGGAGGAGGGAAGTGAGTACCCTCCCCCCTTCCTGGCACTGCCCCGTGCGCTCAGGGCCCGGCACTGACCTCCCCGTGGGCGCCCCCTCCTCCCTGAGGGCAACTCCAGGCTCTCCTCCTTGTCCCCCCCAACGCCGCCATCACCAGCGCGGGCACAGGAGGCAAGGAGGAGGCGAGGCCTTGAAGGGGCCCCGCCCAGCCCCAGGCCCCGGCCGTGCCACACTCCGCTGACCCCTCGGCCACTTGACCAGGGACAGACAACGTGGTTGACTCAACCTGCCCCCGCCCACAGCTGCCCTGTGCACGCTTGGCACCCTCCCAACACCGAGCCGCCCAGCACTGCCTGGCGTGGCCCCCGCTCCCATCCAGCAGCCCCCGGGGGCTCAGGGCTGCCCACGTCCTGTGCCTCCCCTGACCCGTCAGCCCCGGACCCTCACCCTCGAGTCTCCATGGACACCACACTCATAGGGGCGCACACCCACACCACTGACACAGGGGCACCCAGACACACGGGGCCCCGCAGAGGTGGGAAAGCACCAGGACGGGACGCAGCTGGACACGCCCAGCGGGAGACTCATGGGCCCTGACTCCGCCCCAGAAAGTCCCCCACGCTCAGGCACCCCCCAGACCCTCGAGCACATGTCTGTGACGCCCCCAGCCTGCTCCTGGCACCGAACCCTGCCCCCTTCCCCAGACGCACCTCACCGGGGCGCCACTGGCCAAGCAGTGCTCTTTCCAGCAGGAAGAAAAAGAGGGCGAGAGGGCAGGGGCCGTTAGAATAAGCCCTCCTGAGGGCTTCCTGTGTACCCGGCGTGGGGGGAGGTGGCACGCTGGATGAGGAGACCCAGGCCCTGCGCACGGCGGGCCTCACACTCTGCTGGGGGAACAAACATGCGGATACACGGAGTTGCTGCAAATGGGGGTCAGAGCTGGGAGGAAGGGGACAGGGCTGGGGATGTAGAAAAACAGGCAGAAAGGCCTCCAGGAGCAGGTGGCTTTTGAGGCTGGAGAAGAGGGCACGGGGACCATGGACAAAGGCGCCAAGTGTTCCAGCTGGCACCAAAGAGGGGAGTGGCGAGGGGGCCCACGGGGCGGCCGGCAGTGGCTGCGGGAGCTGGGCTGCCAGCAGGGCAGTGGGGACGCTCACTGCCCCAGGTTCAGAGCACAGCTGCTGCCCCTGGGCCGTGACCTCATGGCTGTCTGTCCCTTCCAGCTCCCACACCCGGCAGGGGACAGGCAGGCCCACCGTGGGCCTCTGCCAGACCCCTGCTCCCCAAGGACGAAGTAGGGGGCGGCTCAGAGAAGGGACGGGCGCTGGGGAAGGGGCTGGGCTGAGTCCAGAGCAGAGGCTAGGACGGGTGGGTGGTCGCGCCTCTGAGAGCAGCTCTGCACCCCTCCCCCAGCCCCAGCCCCCATCCGGGTGGGGGGAGCAGAGCATGTCCCCCCACCTCCCTCCCGTGCTCACTGATGACGTGGATCCCGAGGCCCTACCCCGGCCACCAGGGAGGCCTTCGGTGTCTAGCCCGTCTCCTACCCCATCCCCCTCCTTGTCCCCCTCAGCCGGCCTCCTCTGCCCCCATCAGGAACCAGCCGGCGGCGTGGGAGAAATTGGGCTGGGAACCGGCCGCTGACAGCGACCTGGGGACCCTGCCAAGACTCCCTTCCGCTTGCCCCCCTCGGCCTGGCCCCTCACTGCCCTCTCCAAGGAAACCAAGGATAGGGGAGGGGCAAGGCTCTTAAAGGGACCAGGACACGTACTTGGGCAAGGACCCCAGGGAGGGGGCTGGCCCTGGGTCCTCAGCGTCCCCCAGGACAGCTGCACCCAGCAGGGCTGGGGGTCGGCACGGGCGGGGAGAGAGCGCAGACTCGCACGACCCACGGGGCGACCCTGGGCTTGTCACTCTGGGCCCCGGTCCTCAGCCGGACTGAGGAAGCTTGTGTGAGTAAATGAGAGGGTTCTAAAGGTGCCTGGAGTGGGCTCAGGCTTCGGGAAAGGACCCCACAGACTCTGCGGGAACACCACGCCCTCCACCAGCCTGTCCCAGCTTCTGCTCTGCCAGCTCAAGTTACAGAGTAAGGGTGCCAAGTGCCCCAACCCGACTGAAGGGGAGGCTGCTGCAGGACTTCTCAGAGCCTTTATAGCTGACTCGAGTGTGGACCCGGCAGCACAAGACACAGTGCGCATAGAACCCTGCCCTCCCTGGAGCCCACGTGGGACTGGTATCGGGCAAAACACCTCCCGAAAGAAACGCTGGCGTAGCAGGACGAGCACCATGGAGCGCGTCTGGCCCAGGCCTGGCCTGTCCTGAGGTCCCCACACTGGGCCTCAGCTACACCATTTTCAAGTGAGGGCAGAGCAAATGATTTCTGAGGATCTTGCCAGCTCTGACTTTTATGCTCTATGTAATTCTTGTTTGTTTTTAAAAAGGAAACCGCAAAACATTTGCAGCTTCTACGAGTGAAAGATCCAGGGAGCTGTCCTTTCAGAACCACAGGACTTAACTCCAGGGATGTGCTCCTGGCCTTCATCAACCCCTGTCACCCACCAGCCCATCCTCCCTGCACCCATCCTCCACCCACCCACCCATCCACCCTCCATCCATCCATCCACCTACCGACCCACCCATCCTCCACCCCCCCCGTCTACCCACCCATCCTCCATCCCCCTAAACATTTGAGAATTCTGCAAAGTCCCCCTTTCCCTCCTTAACAGCCCTGCTCCCTCGGCCCTCACTGCCACTGGTCAGGCTGGCGTAGGTGTGCGGGGGTGAGGGGGGGCGGCCTTGAGCCTCGCTGTGAGCAGTCGCCTCAGCTGTAGATGTTGAGTCCGTGTGTGCGTACAACTGGGGGCGAGGCAGTAGAGGGTCTGCCCTGTGGGTGGAAGCCTCTGACTCAGACTTTCCAAGACGACTGTGTCACATGGTTGACTGTTACGTGTGGCTGGAAGAGGAGGCAGCCCTCCACGCACATGACACGTGCACGACTACATGTGAACATGCACGAGTGACTCCAGATGAGACGCGGGGTAGGGCTCAGCGTGGGACCAGGCTCAGGGCTGAGAGTGTGACCAGGGTCAGGGCTCAGTGTGTGACCAGGCTCAGGGCTCAGACTGTGACCAGGGTCAGGGCTCAGTGTGTGACCAGGGTCAGGGCTGAGACTGTGACCAGGGTCAGGGCTGAGAGTGGGACCAGGCTCAGGGCTGAGAGTGTGACCAGGGTCAGGGCTGAGAGTGTGACCAGGGTCAGGGCTCATCATGTAACCAGGGTCAGGGCTCAGCGTGGGACCACGACAAGGGCTCAGTTTGGGATTGGGAATCTAGGCTCCTTCAGTGACCAGGGCCCAGTCATGGGTCAGAAGGTCACTACTTCTCAGCTGATGGTCACTGATGGCTCTCACCCCCCGCTGGCACCCCCCCCCCCCAACGCACACAATTCTGCAGACACGTGAGACCCTGTCTCGTCCAAACACACACAAACACAAGCCCACACCAGCACAGACCTGATCTCTGGGCACACTGGTGGAAACAGACCTGGGGCCCTGTCCCTGGTCCCCATTTCAGGTCTCCTGGGAAACCCTTGGCTCCTCTGAGCCCATTTATGTGAGAAGTGGCCCCGCCCTGCGGTGGAGGGAGGTGCTGTCCCGCACAGAGCAGAGGGGGGAGGGCGGGGGAGGGGGCAGAGCCAGCCACCTTCTCCCCGTGGCCCCCCTCCCCCAGTGTCAGCCTCTGGGTCCCAGGCTGTCCAGCTCTGGATCAGATGCCTCAGTCCCCACTCTGAGCTGGACCACAGTCCTTCTGGAGCTTCAGGTTCCCCAGAGGTAATAGGCACAGTCAGCAGGGCTCCCAGGGCTGCACCCAGGACTGCACAGGGAGCTTGCGGGCAAAATGCGTTTCAGGGGGCTTCAGACAGCACAGCTGTTGTCACCTTCCCACTGTCCTCGAGGCCCTGAACCGAGGTGCAGAGACCGTAACGATCCCATCTATCCAGAGGTGACCGGCGGTGGGCAAAGCAGGCCTGGGGCGGTGGGTGGGCTCCCCACACCTGAGAGCGGAAGGGCAAGTGGAGGCCACGGCCAGGGGTGAGCACCCGTGGACCTGGCCGCTGTCCTTTCCCCACTCTGCTCTCACACGCAAGCAGGCAGACTCCGCCACGGGGATGGAAGGCTGAGGCTTCTGGAGGGTGGAATCTGCCCCAGACCATCAGCCCCAAAGGACAGTGAACTTGACACTGGGCTGGCCAGACCTCTCACAACCTGCTGCCCTGGGAGAGCAAAGGGGATGGGTCCACCTCTCTGGAAAGCAATTCACTACCAAGACCTCGGAACGGTCTGGGGGACTCAAAGCCAAGGGGACGACCAGAAATGTGAGCAGCGCTGTCCAAGAGAGGATGCTGGGCCGCTGGGTGAACCGGGCACCGCCAGGGAGCTGCGGGCAGCCTTTGAACAGCCTGTTGGGAGGGTTTCTGGGCTGTGGGGAGGCGCTTGTGCTGGCATCAGGGATGGACTGCAGCCGCTGCACAACCTCTCACGACGGCCAGGGGGGCCAGCCTGGGTACTGTGAGAACGTGGGCCCTCTTTCTTGTTTCTTCTCTTTTCACCCTTTTCTGACACCCCGTTTTGTACAAAGAGTTTATGCCGCTTGCGAAATCCAGAGAAAAACAGTCGACAGCAACCAAAGCCAGAGGGCCAGTTTCCCAGGGTTACAGGGTCCGCCCCAGCTCTCCCCCAGCCCAGCTCCCGGCCCCAGACCCTGTCCTCACACCCTCAGAGCCAGAGTGGGAAAGGGCAGTGCAGTCTGCGCTACGGCCCTGCACACTCCCTGCACACACGGGGCCTTTGCACTGCCTGTTCCTTCTGCCAAAATGCTTGTCCCCAGACACCCACGTGTACAGTGCCGTGTCAGGCCTCTGCTCAAACACCACCCTAGAGAGGCTTCTGTGAACCTGCTCTGAAAGGCACCTCGCCCCACCTGCCACTAGATCCACTGCCTCCACTTCTTGGCATGTGGCACGCCCTGACAGTTTCACAAGGATCTATACGTTCCTAATTTCCCGTTCCTACTCATCAGGCATAGGAGGAGGCTGAGGGCCAGGACCTTGTAGAGGAGTGCCTTGTCAGTGGTCAGTAATCACTGGGGGATACGTGGCTGGGCGGGTGGGTAGATGGGTAGATTGGTGGGTGGGTGGGTGGATGGATGGATGGATCGCGGGGTGGATGGGTGGATGAGTGAGTGGGTGGGTAGATAGGTGGGTGGGTGGGTGGGTGGATGGGGGGATGGATGGATGGATAGAAGGGTGGGTGGGTGGATGGATAGATGAATGGGGGATGGATGGATGGATGGATGGATGGATGGATGGAAGGATGGATACACGATGATCACGTCCCTCCCCAGGTTCCCATGGTTCCTGGCACGCTGCCCCTACAAAGTGGCCCCATGGCCCCTGCAGCCTCCCCGCACCCCTGCGCCTCTCTAGCTGCCTGCTCTTCCTGGCCACGCCTCCTGTTCCTCCTGTACCTTCCGGCCTCCACACTTTTGCTCAAACTGTGCTTCTGCCCGAGACCCCTCCCTCACATTCTCTGCAGGGAAATGTGTCCTCCTTGAGTGTCAGCCACTCCGGGAGCCTCCCCTGACCTCCCCGGGATGCACCTTCGTCACTGCACTGCCCATAGTGTGAGGGACTCGCCGCATGTACCCCCTGGCCCGGGTGCTGGCCTGGGGACTGGCGGTGCCAGGGCTGAGCGAGGCGGGTGGTAACAATGACACGCAGCTCTCTGACCACCCCCTCCTCAACGGATACCAAACCCCTTGCGGGGAAGGCCCAGCCCTCCCCAGGCCCACCTGGCCCATCAGGATCCAGACATTAAGCTCTCTCCTGCCCAGTCTCCCCAGATTCTGACCCTCCTCACCTCTGAGGGCCGCCCCCACTTTAGGGCCTTTGCACAAACTCTTCCCTGTGACTACACGAGACCCCACCCACCTTTCCCTTCGCCTCCTTGGGTCTGCGAGGACACCCTGCTCTGGGTGCCCACACAGCCCTGTGACCCCGAATCACAGCCCGGCCAGACCAGACCAATGCCCCACGCCCACCTGTACTCGCCGCGCTGCGGCTCAGGCTGGCGCCACGTGCTGGACAGGGAACCGGGCCCGGGGCCCCAGAAGCCCCCGCCTCTGCTTCCTCTCTGATCCCTCTGGGTCTCACCCAGCTGCCCCAACCCGTGGCGGTGCTGCTGCCTGTCACCTGGTCCGGGGGACCCCCACGCCCCTCGGGACCTCCACACCCCTCGGGACCCCTGACGGTGGGCTTCCCTGGGAGGAGTGCGAGGCCGGCTGGGTGCGCGCCCTGCTGCTTCAGAGCCTGAACTAGGCAGGGAGAGACCGTGCTTGACAGACGGGGTCGGGGGGACGGTCGGAGGCCCTGAACCCGAAGCCCATGTCCCTCCCCTACTGGGTCAGCCTCCTCCCCCATCCCCCCCACCAAGTCAGCCCCGAGGGCCCGAGGCCACAAAGCCCAGATGAACTTACACATCCGTCTCATCCCACAGGATACAGGTCTGGTTGGTGGTGCCCTGGAGAGAGGGGAGGGGTCAGGCCACCTGCCGCCCTATGAGCCGCACCCGAGGGTCACTGTGGGGTCCACCCGTGGGCGTGCCAGGCGCCCTCCCTCCGCTGTTCCCCAGAGACAGAGTTTGAGGAGGGGGAACTGAGGCCCAGAGCAGGGGGGCACTGGCTCGGCCCCTACCCTTGCTGTGTGGCTTTGGGTATCTTCTGTCCCCTCTCTGAGCAGGGCCGGACAGCAGCGGCCGAAGCCCAGCTCTAGGTGCCCAGGTGACCAGTGCAGCTGGACGCAAAATGGGCTAACACGGGAAGCCTGGGGTCAGGGGGCACAGGTGGGGCTCAGCAGACACCCCTGTCCCGAGGGCTGCGGTGTCGTAACAGCAGCGTTCCCACTTGGTAAGGGAGGGAGCCAAGGCAGAGAGAGGCTGAGCGAGGCCCAAGGCCTCACAGCGGGAAAGGAAGGCCTGGCTCTTCCCACAGCCTGGCCTGGCGCTGCCCTGTCCTGGCTGGGTAACCGGGGCGGCTCCTGGCTCTCGGCTGGTCCGAGGGCTTCCTGGCGCCGGCTGCTCTGAGGCCCGAGGGAAAGCGCCAAGGAGCAGGGTGTAGGGGGTCCGCGAGGCCGGGGCAGATGCGTTTCTCATAAGAGCATGGCTCTCTCTTCCCCGAGGGAACAGCCAGGCCGACGGGGCGGGGTTGAGCCTCAGCTCCCACACGGCCCTGCTGGGTGACCCTGGGCAAGTCCCCGCAGCTCTGCCAGCCTGTATCCCCGCCTGTCACTCGGGAGTAAGGGAGCTCTCTCTCAAGGCTGACGCGAGGTGGAGACGTGTGAGCACATACCACACGTGGGATCAGGCAGAGGGGCACGCGCACGCAGACGTGCACACGGAGGGCACTCACGTTGTACATGTGGGCGAACTCGATCTCCAAGGGTGTGAGCAGGGAGCGGGGAGGGGGCTTCACGGTCACCGAGATGACCTTGGAGTTCAGGACGGTCGTGTTCCTGGGGGAGAGCCGGCGGGCCGTGTCGGGGTCGGGAGCTCCGCGCCCTCACCTCCCCCAGGCCTGGCCTCCCTGACCCCCAGCCCGTGTGCCCGCGGCACCCACCTCTGCAGGGCCAGGAAGCTGCCCAGGTTTCTGTAGAGCACGGTGCCCACCACGAACACGGACGAGTCATCAGCCTCTGGAAGACAGCACCGCGGTCACCCTCCTCCCGGCCACCCACAAACCGGGACCCTGCTTGGGCAAGGGGAGTGTATGTCCCCCCCGACTGCGGATGCAGCACTGCCTGGGTCCCCCTGAGTGACTCCTGAGACCCGGGGGCTGGCAGGGCACAGTTCATCTTCCTGGGAACCAGAGTCACCTGCTGTGTGACTCCAGGCAAGACCCTCTCCCTCCCTGCGGTGAGGGGGTGCATTGGTCCATTCAGCCAAGATTGCCTGGGAGCCTCCCAATACAGGGAGGGCAGGGAGGGCTTCCTGGAGGAGGGGGCAACCCGGGGAACACTGAGAAGAGACGGATGCCACCCTAGCCCTTGAAGCAGCAGGCCAGACTCCAGAAGGAACTTCCTGGGGGGGAGCCTCAGACTCTGGGGGGCCCCTCCCACACCCCGAGGCTCCTCACCTGCCAGCCCCGTGGAGAAGACGCTCTTGGACACAGTGACCCTGTCCTCTGGCACCTTGGCCCAGTCGCCCGTGGCCCGCCAGCCCTTCATAGGGAAGCTGATGTCCGTGGCTCCACTGGCCGGGAGCTTATGGATGCTGAGGACTGGGGTTCGGGAGGCAGCAAGAGGCGACAGAGACAAAGGGAGACAGAGACGGTGAGACGCAAAGCCGGCTCACGAGAGGAGCCTCGGCCCTGGGACGGGGAGTGGGCCCCGGAGCCCAGGACCACGACACGGGGGTGCTCCTGGCTCAGAGTGGGTGCAGCGCGCACGGGGCCACCCAGCCAGGCGGGAGCCTGACACCAGCCTCCCCATGAGGTCCAGGGCCCGGACGACTTCCTGGTTCCTTCCAAGCCCTCAAATGACACTCCCACCCCAGCAGGAGCCCCATGGCCCTTATGAGGACCCAGGCCTGGACCCAGTCCCTGTGGCCCCAGAGGTGCCAGAGACGGGTTCTGCGGGCAGGTCTGCGGCCACAGAGGGACCCACAGGGCGTGGTGTCCACCTTGGTGCCCCTCCCTGGGACACTGGAGCCCAGCCCTCCCCCTTTGGGCTCCGCTCTGTAACAGGGACAGGGACAGATCCCCCCTCACAGGGCCGGGACTGTAAAGGGGCCAACGGATGGACCAAGGTGGAGAGGGGACCCGGGAAGGAAGGTGCTGGGTGTGGGGAAGGGCTCCACTCAAGGTGGAGGGGGACGGGCTGCGGGGACACAGCACGTTCGGGGAGAGGCCAGGGCAGGGAGAGCTGGCAGCCTGTAGCCGTTTCTCCCGAGCTCTCCCTGTGGGCGCCTGGCAGGCCTCCTGAAGACACCAGCCCCGGTGGGCTCTGTCCAGCACCGCCCCAGGCTTCCCAGAGGTGAAGCGGCAGACGGGCCTGGGAGGACAGGAGGGGGCGGGGTGGGGTCCCATCGTCTCTGAGCCCCTTCATTCCAGGCCCACCCACTCCAGGCAGACACTGCTCCCCTCACCCAGCACCCACGGCCTGGGTCGGGGTCTGCACCAGGGCGGCCTTAGGTGTAGGGGGAAGGGGTAGGGGCTTAGGAACCAATAGCCTCGCCTGCCCGGCTGTCACCTGGCCTTCCCCCAACCCTGGGGCCTCTTCCCCAGCAAAACCCCACTGACCAGCTGACGCCCACCTCCATACCTTTGCTGGTGCAGCGCCTGCCTGCACTCTTGTGCCCCTCCAGGCCTGGCTTACCCGGCCGTGCCCCCCTCCCCCACCGGCCGTGCCCTCCCTGCACCTGTGTGGTCAGCTCTGGGGCCCAGGGCACCTTCCCTGCAAGAGGGACGGGCGCCCCTGTCTGGGGGCCCAGCCCAGCACACGGCTGGCCCTCTGTGGCTGAGGCCCTCCCCAAGGACAGAACGAATAAGCAAATTCATCCGCGCCACACGCTTCCGAACCCCAACCATGTGCCTGGGACTGTTCTAACGCTGAGGATGCAGAGGAAAGCAAGACCCTCTCCCAGAGCCGACAGGGAGCGGGGGAGACAGACAGTGGCCCAAGCAGAGAAGAAACAGGTGGACTGTGGCCTGCTGGGCAACGCTGACCCCTGGGCGGGGCACCTCCAAGCAGGGTGGCCAGGAAGCCCTCCCTGAGGAGGTGGCCTCTGGATAAAGACCTGGAGGGGGTCAGGCTGCTTGGATTCCTGGGGCGAGTGTTCCAGCAGCAGGGCGTAGGGAGTGTATGATGTGTAGGCTGCGTGGGGTGTACAGGGCGCACGGGGTGCACAGGGTACATGGGGTGCACAGGGTACATGGCTGTGTGAGTATATGCGTGGGGTATAGGGGGTGAATGGGGGTGTATGGGTGCATGGGGCGCACGGGGTATAGGGTACATGGGTGTGTGAGTATATGCGTGGGGTATAGGGGGTGAATGGGGGTGTATGGGTGCACAGGGTACATGGGGTGTGTGAGTATATGCATGGGGTATAGGGGGTGAATGGGGGTGTATGGGTGCACAGGGTACATGGGGTGTGTGAGTATATGCATGGGGTATAGGGGGTGAATGGGGGTGTATGGGTGCACAGGGTACATGGGGTGTGTGAGTATATGCATGGGGTATAGGGGGTGAATGGGGGTGTATGGGTGCACAGGGTACATGGGGTGTGTGAGTATATGCGTGGGGTATAGGGGGTGAATGGGGGTGTATGGGTGCACAGGGTACATGGGGTGTGTGAGTATATGCGTGGGGTATAGGGGGTGAATGGGGGTGTATGGGTGCACAGGGTACATGGGTGTGTGAGTATATGCGTGGGGTATAGGGGGTGAATGGGGGTGTATGGGTGCACAGGGTACATGGGGTGTGTGAGTATATGCGTGGGGTATAGGGGGTGAATGGGGGTGTATGGGTGCACAGGGTACATGGGGTGTGTGAGTATATGCGTGGGGTATAGGGGGTGAATGGGGGTGTATGGGTGCACAGGGTACATGGGGTGTGTGAGTATATGCGTGGGGTATAGGGGGTGAATGGGGGTGTATGGGTGCACAGGGTACATGGGGTGTGTGAGTATATGCGTGGGGTATAGGGGGTGAATGGGGGTGTATGGGTGCACAGGGTACATGGGGTGTGTGAGTATATGCGTGGGGTATAGGGGGTGAACGGGGGTGCATGGGTGCATGGGGCGCACGGGGTGTAGGGTACATGGGTGTGTGAGTATATGAGGGGTGTAGGGGGTGAATTGGGGGTGTGGGGTGCACAGGGTGCATGGGGTGTATGCGTGCATGGGGCACACAGCGTGTAGGGTGTGTAGGCGTGTAGGGTACACGGGTGTGTGAGTATATGGGGGGGCTAGGGGGTGATTGGGGGTGTGAGGGTGCGTGGTTTGGGATGGCTAATGAGGACTAATGGGAAGGAGTCCAGGGCCTCCTTTGGTGACAAAGGGTGGGCCCTGAGCTCCCCTCCAGGGGCCATGGGCGGGGCTAGGCGGCTGGGGAACCAGCCTCCACAGTGAGGTCCTGGGCCAGGGGGGTAGAGAGCTGCAGTAGCCACCCGGTCCCATGCCCACTGACGCACGGCTGCATAAAAGCTCTCCCCTCTCTGGGCCACTCCCATCTCACCGTGAAGAAAGGCCCAGTCAGCCCAGTGAGGAAGGGAAGGAAGGGAAGGAAGGGAAGGAAGGGAAGGAAGGCCCAGCCGGCCTGGTGCCACCACTGATCCCACCTGCCAGGTGACCTCCATTAGCACCTGACCCCCAGGCCCGAGTCTCCCCACCTGCGAGATGACGGCTGTCCCCGATCCCCTGGCCTCAGAGGTCTCCCCGGCTCTGGGGTCCTGAGCTCTAAGGCAGAAAGGCAGGGCCAGCCAGTACTCTGGGAACCTCCAGCTTAGCGAACGTTTGTCCCGGCCCAGGCAGGTCCCCAGGTGTGTGCTAATGCAGCACAGCTGACCTAGGATATGTCACTAGAGGCCAGAGTGTCTCTGCAAGGGATGTGACAATTTCCCTCCTTGGCGCTGTTAGGACCACAGCCGGGTCCAGCGCCCACTCCTGGGTTCCCCACTGTGAGGAGGAACCCTGATGATGGAGATTGTCTGGGGAGGTGCCCCCAAACAGGGAGGACTTGACAAATGTGGCCCAAGAGAGCTATTTAAGGGGACGTTGATGACAATCGTTAAATGTAACTGTGTAGTATTTGTGCTGACAGTCACCACTGAGCTCTCAGGTCCCAGGCCCATTTACCGCTCCTCCTGACCCCACAAGGCCAGCGCTCCTGCCTTCCCATTTTAGAGAGTCGGTCAACGCCACGGAGCTGGGTGGAGCCAGGCCCCTCTGACAAGGCACTTCTGGGAGCGGAGGACTACGTAGTCCTGCCTTCAAGGTCCCTGCACAGAGAGGGCACCGGGGGGTTGGGGACAAGTCCAGGTGGGCCCCCAGCCCCAGGGAGGTGGAAGCAAGGGGCTGGCTGTGGCTGGGGCTTCCTGGTGTGTCCCACGATTCGAGGTCTCCAGGACCTTGTCTGGGTCTGAGAGCCCCTACGCCAACCCCCTCCCGGGGTCACATCAGACCATCGTCAGAAGACTCGGGTCTGTGCACCTGAGGATACAGAGGTCATCTTAGAACACGGCCCGGGGGTCCTGCAGGAGGCATCTGGCGCTGCTTGTTTACAGACAAGGAAACTGAGGCCGAAGCGCCCTGCCCAGGGCTGCGGGGCAGGGGCCTGAAGGTCGGCGCAGCGAGGGCTGGGCTTACCCAGGTTGTCTGTCACCTGGTACGCGTCCCGCAAGTCCTTCATGCGGAAGCCGATGACGTCCACGAAGTCCTCCACCAGTCGGAACAGCTCCTTGGCGTTGGGGCCCATCTGGAGGGGAGGCGGGGGTCAGGGAGATGGTGGGGAGCAGCCCCGCTGAGAACACCGACCACCGGAGCTCAGGGTCCCCGAAGACCCCTGCGCCCCAGCAGGGACACGCCCTCTCGCTGCTCTGCCTCCGCCGGCCTCCTTCCCTCATCTGTTCCCTCCTTATCAGGGTCCTGTCGGTCACTCCCTAGCCCCACAGGGCTCTGGACCTGACTTGGGAAGCAGATGGGGACCTGAGTCTCCATCGCCATTGTGTGGACGAGAACACTGAGCCCAGAGGGGCTGCTGCGCTCCAGCCCGGTGGCCAGGGGTCCAGCTGGGAGGCGAGCAGAGGGTCTCTGGCCGCTGCAGTCCCCACTCCGGGTGCTGCCCTGGGCACAGGAGTGTTGGCAGGTTCCAGGTCAGCCTGGGAGGAAGGGAGGCGGGCCAATTTCTCCAGATGAGAAAGAACCGCCACGTCCTGGTGTGTACCCCACGGCCAACACGTTTTCTCACACCCCTCCCCGAGCCCCACGTGGTGAGCCACTGCCCTCTGATGGGCGGGGAAGCCGAGGTTCAGAAGGATAAGTGACTTCCTCAAAGCCATGAGACTGGCAGAGGCTGTGCTGGGATTTGAACCCAAGATCCCACCCTGAGTTGGGCTGGGGCTCAGGGAGCCACCAGAGACGCCCGCGCCCATCCTGCTGCTCTGACCGCAAGGGTCCCAGGCTGGCGTCCCTACCAGCTGGGCCTCCTCCCACTTGTCCCGGTTCTCCTCCGCCAGCAGGTTGCTGATGATCTGGACAAAGTTCTGAAAGGAAGAGGAAGAAAGGCCAGTGAGCAGAGAATAAGGCACCAGAATCACGGCTCAGAATGTGACCAGGGTCAGGGCTCAGCGTGGGACCAGGGTCAGAGCTCTATCTGAGGTCAGGGCTCCGTCTAAGGCTGGGGTGGAGGACAGTCCTCCTGGGCGCCCACCTGTACATCCCCTGGGGTGGGGCTGTAGTACGCCCTCCGGAAGATCTCTGTCATGTTCCTCAGGACATCGATGGTGGAGAGCAGGTCCCCGCTGTAGCTGGTCCCATCCTGGGAGATCTCTACCAGTGTCTGGATGACCTCGGAGACCCCCTCTCCGGGCAGCCCGCGCTGAGCTTTTGCCAGGTGCTCCCGGGTCTGGGGAGGTGGAGGGTATGGGTGCCATGATTCTGCAGGTACCAAGGACCTCCCATGCCCAGAGGGTCCTCTGCAGCCCGCAGCCAGTGGCCATGGCTGATTCACGTCCACAGAGTGTGCCACTGGGGACACAGGGTTATGTCTGAGGACGGAGGGCAGAGGTGAGCCCTGGAGTGATGGGTGGGGCGGGAGACCCCGGGGCCGGCCTCACCATCATCTGGATGTTTCGGTAGTCGATGGAGACACAGCGGATGTAGGTGGGGGGCTCCCAGTAGGCGATGCCCTCCTCGTCCAGCTCACAGCGTCGCAGGATGAGGCCTGGGGACACGGAGGGTCAGCTCTGTCTCCCACTTCTCTGGTAGATGCCCACGTCCGGGGTGGGAGTCCCATCCCCGGCTCCCAGGCACAAGCCCCTCTGGATGAGACCCTACAGCCCTAGAAGCAGGCACTCGCCTGTGGCCTCATTCCAAGAGCAGAGCTGGCGTGGGGGCCAGGCCTCCCTTGGTTTCTTTCACTCAAAACATTTCTTTTTTTTTATGTTTGTTTGTTTGTTGCTTTTGTTTTGTTTTGTTTTGTTTTGTTTGGCCGCGTGGCTTGTGGGATTTTAGTTCCCCAAGCAGGGATTGAACCCTGGCCCTCATCAATGAGAGCTCGGAGTCCTAACCATTGGACCGCCAGGGAATTCCCTCACTCAAAGCATTTCTGCGCAGACGCCACAGGCCAAGCACTGGAACCTGGCAGGAGCCAAACCTGCAGGCAGCCCGCCGGCGTGGAGGCAGAGCCCTGGGCCGAGTGAGGGGCTTCAGTGTTCAGCCCGGGGCCTCTCCTGGAGCCCCTTCCTATCCAGAGCCCTGGGGAGAACCAACGGCCTGGCCCCTGCCTAGCTCCAGCCCTGGGACCAGGGGCCCCCGATGGCCCGGGTGTGCTGCCGACACTGGGCAGCCTTGGGGCTGACTGGCATCAGGTGTCGACGGCCTGGAACACGGGCACAGCCTTGACTCAGAACTCACTCCCAGGGAGCCAGCCACAGCTGTGCACACACACAGCGGTGGTGGCCCTAGGGAACTGCCACAACCCTGTCATCCAACAGGAGCCACGGGGCAGGACAGCACACCTGCTCCACAGCATGGTGCAGCATCAGAATGAGAGGTCATACAGGCAGACAAAAGGCCAGAGAAGTCACACCGTTCTGTGACTTGTATTTTATCCATTTGGCTTCCCTGCATTTGTAAGACGCTACCCAGAACATGTATTATTCTGGGTAGGGGGGCTACAACCACAGCTGGAAATATACAGCCTCCACCACGTGGACCAGCCCTGTCGGGTGGTGCGGAACTCACAACACACTTGTTTTACAGAAGGAAAACCAAAGTTCAGAGAGGTTAAGTCACTTCCTGGATGTCACACAGCAAACAGGGGTAAAAAACTGCATGCACTCCTCAGATAAGAGGGGCGAAGAAAACCAAGCCAACCAAAACCAAGCTGTCTGCCCGAGCTTGATGCACCGAGCCCCTTCTGGGAGCCCACCCTGCTTTTTCCACACCTCCCATCACTCCACAGGGCTGCACGGGGATTAAGATGACGGTGTTCAAAGCCGACTTCCCACTTAAGGGCCCCCAAGCCCAGGGCAAGTGTGTTAACTCCTCTGTGCCTCAGTTTCCCACGTGTAAATGGGTGACTTTGTGGGACATTGCACTAAAGGGCTTCGTGCTGGCGTTGGCTCCTGGTGAGCTCTCAGGACGCGGTGGCCCCGGGCCCCCGCCTGTACTGCACCAGCCTCTGTGTGCACAGGGCTGCCTGGGCAGGGTCTGGGCCACGTGCCCTGAGCTGACAGCTCCGTGGGCGGGCCTGTAGGGGCACCTCCATGCCGTCCGTGCATCTCTGTGAGGAAGGGACAGGAGCCCCGCACAACACCTGCCCCATCGGCCCTCACCTGTGGCGTTGCGAGGACACCGGACTGCAGCCACCTCTCCCGCCGGGGTCTCCTTCCAGATCACAGCGCCCAAGTTGTCCTCATCACAGATCTCATGGGGCTCTGCCAAGGGGCTAGAAATGTGAGTGGCGGCGGGGTACGGGGGGTGGGCCGAGACCTGGCAGCAGGGTCAGGAAGACCAAGACCCCTGCAGGACATCTATCCTCACGAGGGGGAGTCTTTCCCCAGTAGAGCTAAGCTCCAAGCTCCCTCCCCCGTCACTCAGAAGGCCCCTCCCCAGAGTCCAGCTGTGGGGTGGGTGTGTGGGACACTCACCGGGACACCGCTGGGCACTGCACTGCCGGTATTCATCTTGTGGGCCCCGGCAGGCTGCTCCCCCAAAGAAGGGCCCCAAGCAGGCGCGTTCCCGCCGCTGTGTGCCACCTCCACATGTGACACTGCAGCCGCCCCACGACGTCCAGACCTGCCACTTCCCATCCACTGTGGGACACGGCCATGCACAGAGCCAGGAGGATGGGGATGAGGAGGGTGCAGACACAGGGACGTAGGGGCAGGAAGCCACGAGGAGAAAGAAGTCGAGACCCAGGGAGGGGAAGCCAGAGCTCAGACTGACACAGGATAAGACAAACGCCTCACGTGCACTGGTCCCTCACGGTCACCCCCCCGGCCCCCCACATCCCCGGGGCCGTGTACAAGGGCCCACCATGAGCCCCCCGGGGTCTCACCCCTCCCGAGTGGCTCACACCCGCCAGATCCCCCCACCCGCAGGCCCCGGAGCACGGCCCTGACCTGGACACTGCTGCAGGAAGCAGTCTCGCGTTTCCACCCAGTGGCCCTGGCACTCGGCGCCCCCGTACGAAGGCCCGTTGCACTCGCGCGTGCGCTGCTGCCGGCCCTGAGAACAGCTGGCGGAGCACGAGCTCCAGCTTGACCACTCATTCCAGTTTCCATCCACTGCCCGGCCCAGGGGAGGAAGGGGACGGGAGGGCAGCGTGAACAGCCAGGGCCCACACCCAGCCTGGGGCACAGGCGTGAACACCCCACAGGTGTGGCCACCACACCCCCACGAAGTCTGAGGCACGGGTGTGACACCCAAGAGGGCCCATCACCCCAACGCCCACGGGACGCGAGTGAGAACGCCCCAAGGTCTCCAACCTTCAGCCTGATCACAGCCTGAGGTTCCAACCTCTGAGCCCCCTAGCAGGTGGGTCTGAGCAGGCAAAGCGGGGCTCCCGGGGCTGGCCGGTGGCCCACTGGGTCCTTCCCTTCCCTTCCCGCCCCTGTCCCACCTCACCCAGCGCCCTCCCTCTCACCTACCAGGGCACAGAGCGATGTTGCAGAACTTGGTTTGCTTCTCCGGGCCCTCACAGGGGTTGCCTCCAAACTGGGGTGGCCTGCAGGTGCGCGTGCGGTCCCGGAAGCCGCGGCCGCAGGTGCTGGAGCACAGGCTCCAAGGCGACCACTCGTCCCAGGCGCCATGCACTGCGGAAGGAACAGAACACTCTGCGACCCCTGTCTGCCTGCGCCCGCAGCCCGGTCACCCGCCCCTGACGCCCCGCCCCCCGCTCCTGTTTTCCCCGCCCCCCCACGGCGCGCCGCCCACCTGGACACACGGCGGAGTTGTTGCACAGGCGCTGCTCCCGCAGGGGCCCGCTGCACTGCGTGCTGTAGGAGGACGACACGCAGAAGCGCGTGCGGGTCTGCCAGCCCTCGCCGCAGGTGCTGGAGCACACACTCCACGGGGACCACTCCTCGGCCGCGGGGTCACCTGTGGGCCCAGACCTACAGCATTCACAGGCCTGCTGCTGCCCCTGCACCCGAGCTACGGTCAGACCCTCAGGCGGCCGCAGCAAAGCCCTTGAGCACCCCACCCCTTTTTTTTTTCTCGACAGTCCCCTTCTCCTCACACCACTTCCCCTAAATCCAGTGTGCCTGGAGACGAGCGCCTGGCACCTGAGAGATTAGTCTAATTATGGAAAATTATTACAGTCATTACTTAGAAGCAACGGCAATTAATAACGTATAGTACTTGCCCAAAAACCTAGTCCCCTGAAACCAACTTTCCCCACTTCCCAGGGTTTTAGTGCATTTGCGTGTCAGCCCCGCCCAGCCGCTGCCACTCACCTGTCTGCGGGGCCGGAAACCCAAACTGCTGCAGCTCGTCGCCCAGCTCCTCGCGCCGCCGGGCATCCGTGGACCGCAGGGACTGGCTCCGGGAGTTGGTGCGCCCGGCGGCTGCAGGGCGGGTTCAGGTAAGCGTCCAGGCCGTGGCCTGCAGCCCCCGCCCTGCAGCTCTAGAGGGGCGCTCTCGGCCCTTGGTCCCTCGGTCCCTCGGTCCCTCGGTCCCCAGCCGCAGCAGGGCCCGGGCTTGTCAGCACCAGGGCCACTTGGCCACACTGGACAGGTGGGAAACTCGGGACCAGGGCACCCTGGCCTGGTGCCCGTCCCTGTCTGGTCCAGTCTCCCCTGCCCTGCGCCCCTCCCTCTCTTCCTCCGGGGCCCGCAGGAGTCACCTGCGGGGCAGCACGTCTGAACGGCTACTGCCCCACGCGGCCCAGCCCCGACACCCCAGGGCCCTCTCCAGGCTTCTGAGATGAGCTCCTCTCCCCAGGAAAGTTCGTCGGGGAAAAAACAACCCGAAGAATGACAATCTCATTATAACTTGATTTAATTTTATGGAAGCAGCTAAAATATGCATGAGGTCATTAGAGAGCCTTATTAGAGAAATACATCCTGGAGGCAGCATCCAGCTGGGACAGTCGGGTCTGGCCAGGGCTAGGGATGGCGGTGGCGGGACAAGACCCACAGCCGGCTTCCCACTTGCACCCCAGAATTCCCAATCCACAGGTGCTAAGAAAGGCCCATCCAGTCCTAACACCGGGTCCCACCCCGCCTCCTGGGCCCTTACTTCTACTGGTCCCGCCCCTGGAAGGCTCCACCCTCTGACCCCGCCCCTGCCCCAGATCCCGCCCCTCGTAGCCCAGGCCTTGCCTGGCCCGGACCCGCCCCGAGCGCCCTCCCTCCCTCCCTCACCCGGCCAGGCCCTGCCCGCCCCCGCCCCGCGCCAAGCCCTTTTCTCCGCCCGGCCCGGCCCAGTCCGGGTTCCTGCCTTCACCTGGCCCCGCCCCGAGCCCCTCCCTCCCCCGGCTCCGCCCGGGACCCGCCAGTCCGCGCACTCACGGCCGCAGGCCTTGCGGTTGCACAGGCGGCCCTCCTCCAGCACCCCCTCGCAGCCGCCGCCTTCAATGCCCGGCGCGGGCAGGCAGGTGCGCGTCCGCGTCTGCAGGCCTCCCCCGCAGTCCCGCGTGCACTCGCCCCACAGGGACCACAGCTTCCAGCCGCCTGGTGGGGACCAGAGGGCAGGGGTCAGGGCCAGGGGCAAAGGGCTGCGGTGTCTTTCGGGGAGTGACCTCTAGGGGTCTCCCAGGCAGGGATCTGGGGCACAGCGGCCCCTGCGAAGAGGCCTCCGCGTCGGAACCAGCACCAGCACCCTGGAGGGTCAGCTAGGAGGCGAGTGTGGGCCTGGACGGGGTTGGTGATGGGGTGTGAAGCAGAGGCCGACAGGGCAGGGAGGGGCAGAGGTGCCGGGCAAGGTGGGGTCCGGGGCCCACCCCACTTCTCTCTGGAGTCTCTGTGCTTTCCTGCTCTGTCTACAGGCACCTGGGCCAGGGTCTCCACTGGCTTTGAATCCAGGTCCCCAGTGTGGGGCTGGACACAGAGCTGGAGCCCCAGGTGGGTCTGGAGAATGAATGAATGAATGAATGAATGACACCCCTGCCCACCCCAACGGCTACCTTATACCCAGGGCCGGGTGATGGGCTGGGGGCAGAGGGTCTCTCCTGCCTGGCACCGAGCCTCATGCCCTGCCGAACCCCCTCCCCGTGGTCCTCAGTCCAGTCTCCTCTGAGCCCCAGTTTGCTCACTCCCCCCATGACCCATGTGCTCATTCCCCCACCACACGCAGGGACACCAGAGGTGACCGAGGTCCCACCCCTGGTAGCCGAGTGGGGTCTCACACCCAGGGCCCCGCCAGGCGGAGCCTCCCCCAGACCCAGCAGAGACTGGCTGCTGAGGGCCTCCAGGCCCCTACAGCCACCCTCCTTCAGCCCTCTCAAGGGTCTTCTCCATCCCGGCCCCGTCCCCCCATCATGACCTCGTGACCCCGAAGTTCTGAGCCCCTTGGTGGCCCCAGTGCCACCAAGGACACCAAGAGGGACAGCCTCAAAGTACTGGGGAGCCACTGAGGGGTGAGGAGCAGGGAGGCCACACATCTTGGGCCAGAGCCGGAGGCTGCACTGATTCGCTCAGGAAGGGGCTGCTCCATCCAGGCTTTCTGTTCAAAGGCCACGCTTAAGGTGCCCAGGTCACCCCCGCCTCGAGGGACTCTGGTGCCGCCACCCCATTTGTCCTGGGGAACCCCAGGGCCCCTACACTCCCAGCACAGCAGAGTCAGGGCAGACTCAACAAGGGCACGCAGCCTCAGCAAGCGCCTACTTTGGGCCGGGCACCCTGCACACAGCCCCCTGACAGGGCACCCATGTATGAGGAGGCGAGGAGATGGCATTGCCAAGGCCCAGCGCTGGGAGCTGCACTAGAGCTGGGCCGCTGCCCCGTGCTGCCTGCTCACCCGGGGCCGGGGCAGGGGGGCCAGGCCGGCCGGGGCAGGTCATACCTGGCCCGGCAGGGGCGTCCCTGATGCCTCCTGGAGCCTGGCTTATCTGGGGAGCACATAGGGTGAGAATGAGGCCTGTGCGGATCCTGGAGGGTGGGCGCTGGAGCCGAAAGACCAGGTGCACGTGGTGGCCCCGGCACCCACGGCCATGGGATGGTTAAGTCCACCCTGCCCTGGCCTCACACCCCTCACCAGAGGATGAGGGCACTACTTCCTAGGACTGACGCCTGTGACGGTAAATGGCAAGAAATGGCTAGGAGACGACAGGTGTGGGCGTCACTGGGGTCGGAGTCGATCCCAGAGAACTCACTTTCATTTGCAAGTTGGGCGTCCAGGTGCTCTGTTCTGTGGAGGGCCGCTTGAAAGGTGCCAGAGCCCCTCCCAGTGGTCCCTGCGCCTGTGCTGGGAACTTACCAGCAGGGGGCGCCAGAAGCAAATGAACGGTAGGCGGGGGAAGGAGCCCAGTTCCCCCAGTTTGGAAGGCGGGGCTCATTTCTCCCTCCACGCCCCCAAGCCCTTGAGGAATCTTCTCTTCCCTTGCAGAACCCACCCTCCCATACGCCTCACTTCCCCCTGAGCCCAGAGAGGCAGAGCATCAAGGGGCCAAGGGCACACAGAAGTCAGGCCTCCGGTCCTTCAGACTTGCCATGCTGGTGGGTCACGCAGGTGGGTGGGGCAGGTGGGCGGGCCGACGCACCCAGACAAGGGACCTGTAGGGGGGGCCGGCTCGGACCTTAATCGCTGTCGTCTGTGGGGGGGCGTGGACCCGGCTCTGCCCCTCGCGCACGCGCAGTAACACTTGGTTCCTAGCCTTGCAGCGGCGGCCCAGGGAGGAGCTTCTCAGTCTGTGGGAGCCCGGCTGAGCTTTGCAGGGACCCTCGCTTCAGGGGGCCGAGGGGCCTGGTTCTGAGCCCCTTCCTGGGTCTGGGCGTGACGCCCTGTGCTCCCACAAGGGAGGCCTCTCTGCTCCCATCGTTCAGATGGGAAGACCGAGGCTTGCCCTAGTGACGGGATGCTCGTGCTCCCCCAGTTACGAGGGGGCCGAGCAGGAATCACCCAGGTTGTCGGACCCGGCCCACCCATACACCCTTCAAGGACGGTTGCTTCCCTCAAGGCCGGCTCTCAGGGCGGCATCCTGGGCAGGCGAGTCCTGACTCCCCCACCCCCGTCTCCCCTCACTCCGTGCCAGACGCCTCAGGAACCGCGAGTCCAAGTCCACCCAGGAACCAAACGTTCACCCCACTTACAGCAGAGCAAACTGAGGCTCAAAGAGGGGTGGTCCAGACAGTCAGGGGCTGGTGACTCCCCCCGGCACCTGCAGGAGGATCTGCCCTGGAGTTGAGGAGGCATGGAGGCCCGAGCCTCAGAAGGCAGGCGCCAGGGTCCCCAGGGCTGAGTAAGAACCAGAAGTATGGAGGACGCTACACAAATACGACTTCGTTGTGGACAGAAATGTCCGTGCTCTGCGGGGGAGAGACAAGCAGGCCAGGGCCCCGGGGGAGGGGGTGGGGAGCCCCCAGGGCAGCCTCCAGGTGCACACGGCAGGACTGGTGAGCGGCTCGGCTCCGAGGGTGTGACGGGGCGAGGCTGCGCAGATATAGGGCCCTCACTGCCGCCACTCTAGGCGCCTTCACTCTGGGGACCGTCACAGCCCCGCAACCACGCCCATTTGGCAGATGCAGACAGGGAGGCCAAGTTATCCACCGGGCTGACACGGAGAGGAGCTGGGACTGGACTCATGGTCAGATTCCAAGCGCTCCCCCTACACCGCCCCCCAGGCAGAGGCTGCCCGCCAGGACCACCCCCAGCCTGGCGCCGCAGGCCTCAGTGGTCTCACCTGCTGAAGCCCCCTGTCCCGTCATACTGAGACAAAGGAACAGGGAGGCCTGGAGTCCAGGGAGACAGGCCTGGCGGCGGGGACAATGTGGGCACGTCCTGCCTTGTCCCCCCTTGCTGCCCCAGCCCAGCCCCCGCGCGGAAGCCTGAGTGACGTGGAAGCTGGAAGTGGGTGGGAGAGAGAGGGTGTCCAAGCCGGCTAATCGGAGGATGCCACTTGGTTTCCATGGCAACTGCCGCAGAGCTCAGTCTTTCAGGATAGACTCAGGTTAGGCCTCCGCTGCCAAAACACCCACAATTTCAGGGCTGGTTACCTTGGTGACCCAGGTGGTGGGGATGTGGTGGGGGGAGGGGGAGGAGAGGAGGGGTCATATCAGGAGAGGCCAGGCAGGGGGTCCACTGGCTCAGAGCACAGACTGCCCCCCAGGCCTAGCCCTGACCCCGGTCACATGCTGATTCCTGACCCTGATCACACACTGGGCCTTGATCCTCTTCACAGACTGACTTCTGATCCTGGAAACAGGATCCCTGATCCCCCATCACATACTGAGCCCTGATCCCACTCACAGACTGATCCCCGACCTTGGCCACACTCCCACCACGGATGAACACTCAGTTAATGGTAGCTGCTATTTTTGTTATCATTTTTATTTTTAACGTGTGTCCCCCCCACGGCTCACACCTGATAAATGTTTGTCAAGCAAATGCATCCACGACCAGGGAGTTACCCAGGCAGGGCTCCTGGGGCCCGCAGAGCTGGGCACAGAGGAACTCAGGCCACCCTTTCCTGGGTGGCCACGGTGCTCCTGGGCTGGGTGGGCTTTGAGGGGGCAGCAGAGGAGTGGGCAAGGCTGGGGGGTGGGCTGCCCCTCCAGGCCCGGAAAGAAGCCGCCATTCTTCCCGGGCTCAATGCCCCCTCTGTCTGGAAGCCTCATTTCCATCTCATTAGGGGATGAATAGAGCCAATTAATGGCCGCCAGGCAGCCTTGGCCGCCCAGGAGAGAGAGCGCACGGAGAGGGGGGCTCCTGGCCCCCTTCCCACCCTGGCGCCCCAGCCTGCAGGCCATGGCCTCCCTGGTCCCTGCGCCCCCAGTCGGCTGGGATGAGGGCGCTGCGGGAGGCCCTCTTCCCGCTGGGCCTTCCTGCCTCCTGGGTCCCCTTCGGAGGAGGGGAGCGGTGCACTTCCCGTCTCCTCCAGCAGAGGTCTCCCCAGTCTAGCAGGTCAGGCAGCACCCGGCTGGGGGGTCAGCCCCTGCCCATTCCCGCCCCGCCCCCGACGGTCAGGCCGGGTTCCGTACACATCCACCTCGCGAAGTCCAGCCCCTGTGTGGACCCCTGCCCGCCACCGAGTTGAGGTCTGTACTGCGGCACGCAGGATCCTCCTCTCAGCCCCCTGCATGGATGTGCAAATGAGGACCACAGGGAACTGGACAGCTCCTTGAAGCCCCTCTCCAACCCAATCCCCAGTCCACAGCGCCCCTGGCTCCACAGGTCCAGACTTGGTGCATCCTTCACCAAGGCCTGCAGCACCCACTGTCGGGGCCCGAGTGACCAGCAGTCCGCCCAGCTGCCGCAGGCACCCCTGGATCTCAGGACGGGCTGAGAGCCGTGCCCACTGCCCATGGGGCCACTTGCCAGAGAAGGAGGACAAGGAGGGCTCCTCCAAGCATGGTAGAGGCGCCAAGACCCTATGAGCAGGGTACTGTCCCATCCCCATTTCACAGAAGGGAAACTGAGGGGCGACTTGGCCCCGTCTGCAGGGTTACTCACTTTCTCAATGCTGCTTTTCCTCAGTCAGGCAGGTGCCCCCTAAGAAGGGTGCCCGTTACAAGCTCGAAGGCCTGGGTCCCACCCGGCTTTGCCCTGCCGCGCTGGATGACCTGGGCGGGTCTCTTCTCCTCCCTGAGCCTTGGCTATACGACCGACAGCCCTTCTCCCCATCTTTTAGGGAAATGGGACCCCAGCAGGGCCACAACTCCCAGCCTCCCTCGCTACCGGGTGGCGTGGGGTGAGCTCTGGCCTCTCGTGGCAGTTCCTCTGTGGGTGATGCCCCGTGCGTACTTATTGTTTTCATGGGGTCATATCTTGCTATTTCCATCTGGAATGGGGGCTGTCTACAATGGAGCCTGAAACCTTGTTTTCCAGATTTTTCTAAATTGGCCCCTGTGCAAAAGCGCAGCTCCCCTGGCTGGGATGACAAACCCAGTCCTGGCAGGGAGGCCCTAACCCTTCCTACTCCCGCCCCGCCCCTGCTCCCCACCCCCATGCTCCCAGTCGCCCCCAAACTCCAGAGACACGCCCTTCCCCCTGGAATTCCCCACTCGTCCCTCCCCCCAGCCCAGCCCCTCTGCACACCCTGCGGGCCCCAGAGAGGGCTGGCAGCCTCCTCCTGAGGCAAGCTGTGGGGCATTTAGGGTTGGAATGACTCCAAAGCCCTTGCCGGGGTGGGGGGGGGGGGGCGTGTCAGGGCAGGGGGCGCCCCAGCTGAGAGGCGACGGGCCTGGAGGAGGGGGTGTGGCCTTGGGCAGGTCACGGCCCCCCAGGCCGGCATCGCAGCCCAGCACACACCCGGGATGTCACACTCACACGCTCAGGCTCCAGCCACACCCCCCAACCCCGTGCAGGCATATGGAGGGGGCACACGGGCACACACAGGGTCATGTACACACACACACACACACACACACAGGGACACACACACAAGGAGACACACGCACACTCGCCCCCCAGCCCTCAGGATGCCGCTTTTCCATTATCTTACATGTCGCTTCTGCAATAAAATTCTTTAATTAAAACATGAATATTTAAAACAACCCTTGAGAGAAATGGCACCGTCTCACCAGAGGCAGAAAAACGCAGAGAGACTCTGGGAGGGGGAAGGAGGGACAGCCCGAGAGCGGGTGGGAGGGGGCAGGCAGCGCAGAGGGGCAGCCGGCGGGGCAGGGGAGAGGGAACAGTTGCTCTGGCCTGAGTAACGCTTGCCAGTCGGGCGCGTGACGTGGCCATGTGGCATTTGGACAGGCCGGGCGGGGGCAGGGCTGAAAATGGGCCACGGGCTGGCCTGGGCCTCCTGCTCGCTCCGGCTCCGGCTCCGCGGCTACGGAGGGACGCGCCTGACCCAGCCTCCACTGGCATGCGTGAGGGGACGCAGCTCCCTGGGCACAGGCTCGGCAGGCAAGATATGGGGTCTGGATCTGCTGTGTGTCTTCTGAATTACTGCTGGACCTTTCTGGTCCATATGCCACCCCGCCCCTACACACACATGAACACACACACACCCTCCCCACAGAGCTCTTGCAGGAGAAGCCCCAGGCAGGACCACCAGGTGACCAAGAGCTGGCTCTGCTCTCTGTCTCCCCCTTACAAGCTGTGTGACCCTGGCCACTGCCTTAACGTCTCTGTGCCTCCTTCCACTCAACAAGGATTCATCAAGGGCCTGCTGTGTGCCAGGTACTGGCCCACACACGGGGCTTCGTCAGAGAGCAGGGCAAACTCCCCTGCCCTGTGGTGGGTACATCCTGGCAGGGACAGAGAATAAGGACACAGGAAATTCTCCACTGTTCACAGGCGATACCGTGTGGGAAGAGAGAAAGAGAGAGAGAGAGAGTGTGAGGCGACAGCAGGGCTGGGGCTGCTGCCACTTTCTGCAGCAGGGCCAGGGCGTCTTGAGAAGGTGCCATCTGGGCAAGCACTCAAGGGACGGAGCCCTGTGGGCATGCGGGGAGAGTGTTCCAGGCCAGGGAACGGCCCATGCAAAGGCCTTGGGCAGGGAGGCAGGTGCCTCGCTGCGGAGCCATCTCTGGGCAACTGGCAAGAGCTAACTGGTTAAGATGTGGGTGCTTCCTGCACAAAGGAAACACGCAGAACGCGGCTATTGCCACTACTAAGATGAGGTTTACTCCCAAGGTCTCAGGAGCATTAGGACCTTCTGAGTCCAGGGCACGGGCACGGGGTCTGAGCTGCCTGTGGGCCTGGCGACCATGTCCTGTGCCCCCCGCCCCGCGGAGTCGAGCTCCTCGCTTCACGGCGGCAGCCCCAGCCCTCGTGCCCTCCCAACTGCCTTCCACGACGCTGCCAGCCCTGACACACAGCCTTGACTTGCGCTCTGTCAGGATTGCTGAAATCGGCTTGCACAGAGGCAGCCTAAACACACACACACACACACACACACACAGCAAGCACATACCACAAGTGCACATCTGCACATGCTCACATGCACACGTGTGCACAAACACGATGCACTGCACACAGGCACACACACATATATACACCAGCCATACACGCATGCACATACTCACACACACGCCCGATGCACTGCACACACGCGCACACACACCACGCATGCATGGCACACGTACTGGCAACGTGCATGTGAACACACATATACATGCCGTGTATACACATACACGCACACACACATGCATACCTGTACACATGGATGCATGAACACACCCATGCTCACGTAACACACTGCACACATACATGCACATGGATGCATGAACACAAGCATATGCACAAGCATGCACACACACACGCACGCCTGCCCACCCCCTTCCAGCACCAGTTCCAAACATTCCCATTCTCAGAATCTTTGTGCAAGCCCGAAGCACCCAGCCTTGGTCTCCAAACAGCTCCGCTCCTCCAATCTGTCTCTTTGCCCCCCAAGCCCTCTAGATTCTCTACCTCATAGTAAACACAGATATTGACATTTCATCACTGATGTTGCTTCTGCTTAGAAACACTTTCACCCCAGTTCTCATTCCTCATAACAATCAAGAAAAGAAGACGTTTTTACTCTTTCCATTTTAAAGACAAGGGGCCTGAGGGGATTGGCCCAGGGACACAGCGAGTGTGGGGCGGGCTGGGATTTGAACCTGACCTGGTCCTATCCTGGGGCGCCAGGTCCCAGAGCTCCCTCTCAAACGACATTCCCACCAGATGACCCACGGGCCTCGCACAGTCAGGTCCCACTCTGCTCTCTGGATCTTCCTCCCCAGCCCGATCCTCCCCGCCACTTCCCCACCTCGGCTGAGGTCCTCACTCCTGGCCAGAAACCTGGGAGCGGTCCAGCCATCTCCTTCCTCCACGCCCACATCCTCTGCATTAGCAAGTCCATCACCCCAACCACCGCCCCCCCCCCAAGATCCTCCCCCTTCCTCCCACCCAGGCCAGCGTCAGCCCCCTCCTGGATGCTTGCAGTGCCCTGTCCCTGCCCCGGATTCCCCCTCTGAGCCAGACACTGCATTTACAGCCCCAGCGATGTCACCCTTCTGCTTAAAGCCCCCCATGGCCCTTCAGCTCTCAATGATAACATGCAAACTCCGGCCAGGAGGCCTGTCCACCATCGCACCCGACTCCAGCAGCGGGGCCTGCTCCCTCCAGCACCGACGTCACAGCCCCACAAACTCCTGCCACTTGCCGCACATGTATCACACCAGCCCCGTCCCCTTGACCTTCTCCCGCAAGCTCCACACGGCTCCAGCTATACCAGGTATCCCCCGGCACGGTCACCGCCCCGAGATGCTAACGGAGATCAGCTCTTGCGCTTTGGCTTCCAGTGTGGGCCAGGCCCCGGGGCAATCAGGTCTGAGGTGACTGAATAGTCCCTCCAAGCAGTCAGCACTTTGCCAGCGAAGACGCTGAGGCTCAGGGGCAGGTGACCACTGGGGAGTGGCTGCGCGACATGTCCGGCCGGGCCCCTGCCCCCCTGGTCCTCCTGCATCCGCCCACCTCCCAAACCAGCCGCCGGCCCGGCATCTCTGCTCCATTCTCCTCCTCCCCATCCCCCGAGGACCACTCCCACCACCCCGCTGCGGGGCCTGCCCGCGCCAAGGTCACAGTGACCTCTACCTTGCCCAGCCCGAAGGTCAGCCCTCCCAGCCTCCCACGCCATCGCTGGGGGCCCTGACACAACTGATGGAAGATGGGGGTTTTCTGATGGTTTCCTGGACACCACACCGCCTCCACCTCCCGGGGCTCTGCCCGCCTCTTCCCTCCTCTCCTTATCCTCTCCAGCTACGCTCACCGCTCCACGGAGGTTTCTAATCTGGGATCCACGGCCCGGGGCCCATGAATAGAACCATGTTCCGGGATAGCTGGTTTCCTCTGTAACCCCACGTAGCTTCTTTTATGCCTTTACAGACGTTATTCGGAGGAATCCATCGGCCTCACTGGCTCCGGAGACACCGAGAGCCCTGGACCACGTCACCTGGTCCCACGGTGACCTGCCCGCATGAACGCCCAGCCCAGCCTGGCCCCCGGACGCCCGGCACGCTGTCTGGTGTCTCAAACTCCGCGTTCGGTGAAGAGCTGTCCCGGGCCCGCAGCCCCAGCCTCCCGAGACACCCTGGGCGCCCCGCTCCGAGCCCACGCAGGGTCTCCCTCCTGCCCCGATGCCAGGGAGCCCGCTGAGCGTCCCATCTCGCTGGTGGCGCCCTCCTGTGCAGGTGTCCGCCTCACCGAGGAACCCACACTGCTAAGAAGGTGGGACCAGCCGAGCACACGCCCACGCCCACCTTTGCCCTGCCCTGCCCTCTGACCCGCATGGGGCTCACCCGCACCCCTCCCAGAACCTCGAACACAGCTCCCTGACCAAGTGACCCCCTGACCTCCAGGTGACACGCAGCCCCGCCACCAGGGTCCCTCCCCCTGCGATGTCTTCATCACCACCTGACATGCCTGTTTCTTGTGCTTTGCCGTTTAACACCGCCCAGACCCAGAAGGCAGCTCCACGAGAGCGGGGCTTTTGTTGTTTTGTTTTTGTTGTTTCTTGTTGTCTTCATTGCGTGTCCCCGGCGCCCAGGACACCTCACAGGCGCTGGGTAACTAACTGCTGCATGATGGTTCGCATGGCCGTAACCACTTGCAATCCCCACATTGCATCTCCTTGACCACATGAGTCCACTCTGCTCACTTTTTCTCCCGTGTTCCAGGAGGCCCCTGCAGACCCCGGCCACAGGCCACAGCAGCCTGCTGGCCCATGAGAATTGTCCTGCCTGTGAAAAGGGAGGGACCCTCCCCAGGCAGGAATCTAAAACTCCCTCGTCCTGGGAGAAATCAGACCCGTTCTTCCGTCCTTCCTTCCATCCCTCCCTTCCCTGATCACTTACCAAGCACCACCCATGAGGCAGGCACCCCAGCACCCTGGGGGCCAGAGGCAAGCACCCCAGCCTGCCCATTCTCAGCAAGCCTGCAGAGAACTTCTCTCTTTGCACTTGGCTTCCCCGAAGTGCTCGGGGGATGGGTGGCCAGGGCAGCCCTGCAGAGAAGACCCTTGCCACCCACCGTAGGCCCAGAGAGCCACCCCAGGGCCTCTCCTAGCCGTCACTCACCTGGAGCGCCATCCCCGCCCCGGTCCTGGGTCAGGCTGGTGAGGCAGTTCTCGGGGCCACCAGCCATGCCGTCCCTCAGGCAGACATCCCCGCGAGGCACCAGGGAGCCCGAGGCAGGGTCGCCGGTGTCCCCGCCTAGGCAGGCGCAGGGGGTCTGCATGATGCCACAGGGGTGTGAGCTGCGGCTGCCAGCCAGACAGGCGTCCAGCCAGCGGCACAGCATCTGGCAGGCGGCCCGGCTGGGGCTGCGGTTGCCCACGACCAGGTACTCCACGGAGAAGTCGTCGCTGGGACCGGGGGGCCCGTCCTGGGGCGCGGGGCCGTCGTCCTGGGGCGGCCGCTGCCGCTGCATCTGCAGAAACTGCTTGCTGGCCTGCAGGAAGGCCAGGGGCGCCGAGGGGTCGCAGAGCCTCAGCACCTCGTCGAAGCTCTCCACGCCCAGGTAGGTGCGCGTGGACTCCAGGAAGGAGTCGAACTGGTAGGTGCGCACGCGGGCGGGGCCGCCGCAGGAGGGCGCCTTGGCCACCTTCACGTAGAGCGTGTAGCGGCGCGGGTCCGGGTTGCGCAGGGTCCAGGAGCAGCGCGAGGCGTTGGCCGGGAACACGGCGGCTGCCGAGAAGTACCCGAAGAACTTGCCCTGCACCAGCGTGGCGCACGGCTCGGCCCCGGGCCCCACGTCCGTCCCCGCGGCCGTGCCCGCCTGGTGCCCCAGCAGCAGCAGCAGTGGCCCGAGGATCCAGAGGGCGCCCGGGGCGGCGGCCTGGCCCCTCATCCTAGCTCGCGGGGCCGCCAGGGTTCCGCCGGCTGGGCAGGCAGGCGCGGGCCAGGCCTTGACATGCCAGGGTCCGGCAGCGAGCGGAGCGGGCCGGGGCCGGGGGGCAGGGGCTTCAAGCGAGGACAGGAGGAGGAGATGGCTTCAGGCGACCGACTGGGCAGGGGCGGCTCCTAACGTCCGGGGCCCCAGTGCCCGCCTGTGGCCGCCAGCAGCAGCTGGAAGAGAAAGAGCGGAGAGGGGACGCGTGAGCCCCCTGGGGAGGCTGGGACTTGGCACGCTGGGGGCAGTGCCCGCCCCGGGCTCTGGGCCTCCGACACAGGCCCTGGCCTCGCTCTCAGGCACCTGCTCTGCCCACCTGTCTGTTTGCCACCTGCCAGCATGTCCACCTGCAGGGGCAGGAGCCGGGGGCCGGGGCCCCTCCTCCACCAACAAGCCTGAGCGGGAAGCGGTGGGCCGCCCCGGCCGGGGCCGCAGGCCACAGGGGCCTCGGCTGTGCCCGTCTGGCTGGGCAGCCTGGCGTGGCTCCACGGGCTCTGGGCCCGCCCACCAGCCCTGGGGCGGCCACGGAGGCCATTCCGCCCCTGGGCCTCTGTGGCCTCTCTGACCATACCCTTCTCCAGCCCTCATTCAGGGAAGAATCTGCAGACCCAGCCAGAAGGAAGCAGGGCAGGGGAGGAGAGGAGACAGGTCATGCCGGCCATCGCCCACCTTCCCTACAGCCCCGCCCCTCGGGGCCTTGCCCGGTGCGGGTGCAGAGACCCCTCCCACTTCTGTTTCGTCACAGCAGGAGTGACCGGTTTTTGGGGGGTGAGGGTAGGGTTGGTGCCCCGTCTCTGGGTCTCTGGCTGTGACTATGACATCCACCCACGTCCTATTGCCCCCCTTCCTGCTCACACAGCCACTCAGGTGCCCCTTTGGCCTCGCAGCCATGTTCCTGCCAGGGACCCTCCCTCTCCCCGCCCCCGGAGCCACCTGACGCCTGCCCCGTCCCACTTAGCCAGCCTGCTCCCCGCCTCCCATCTCACAATGAGGAAATCGAGGCTCTGACGGCGTCACAGGGAGGGGGCGGGAGCAGGGGGTTCACACTTGAACCCCCCCAGATTGACCCCAACCTTGTGGCCCTGGGGTCACCTGCCCTGCACCAGGAGTGGGCGCTGGCTGTGTGCCGCCGGCTCACACCTGGGCAGGGGGGGCGGGCAGCTCCCGGCCCAGGTCAGCAGGGACACAGCAGAGCCGTCCTGGGCCCGGGAAGCCAACGCTGCCCACCCTGGCCCGCCTCCACGCGGACCCGGCCAAGTTCCTTCTGCCTAAACCTCAGCTTCCCCACCCTCCCTCCCCAAAGCCCCTGCTGGGCGTCGTCCCGGCAGCAGCTGAGCGGGTGGGCAAAGGAGGGCGCGCCACAGCAGCCCCCCGCAGCCCGCCTGGCCTGGTGCCGGCGCCTCGGCTCCGCCGACCGTGCACACGCCGGCCGCCTGCCCACAGGGACTCGCTGCTTCTTGCTGCCTGGGCCCAGCTGGCCGGCGACACAAGGTCGGTCACTGCTCTGCAGTCCCCTCCTGGCGTCCTTCCTGGCAGGCCTTGTGGGCAGGGCAGGGAGCTGGGCGTGGGCGGCCTCGGGCTGGCCAGGATGGCTGGACACGGGCTGGCCCGCTCATGGCTGTGTGGACTCGGCCGAGGCCCTCACTTCCCAGCCTCAGCCTCCCCACCTGTAAAGTGGGGGCTGAAGCCTCCCTCTCCCAGCATAAGGTCAGCGCTGGACCTGCGGGTTTACCCAGAGGTGGAGCAGGAGGCAACCGCGGTAGGGGCTCTGGATCACCAGGGGCGGCCCTGTGGGGCTCTTTAGTGGCCAACGCTCAGGTCCCCTGAGGAAAGAACTTGCAGACCCCTCATGCAGACCCTGCACTTGGCCCCTGCTTCCAGGAAGCCCCTCTTCCGGTCGCACCTCTGGGCCAGCCTTGGACGCCAGCATAGCAGAGCCGCCTGCCCTGGCCACCCACTGCCATATGTGGGAACCGAGAGGCCGGGGCCAGGGTCCCACAGTCAATCCCAGACCTAGGAGGCTGCCCGCAGGGGCGGCCATGGCATCCGAAACCTCACCTGAGCCCCAGCCCCAGCTGCAGCGCCCCCTTCTTTGGTCCCAGGCTGGGACCTAATGCCCCCAGCTGGGGCCCCAGCCTGGGGACAAACCCTGTCCGATGCCCCGGAGAATCCCAGGTGGAAGTCGGCAAAGCCCAGCAGAAACTCGGATCGTAGTCGAGCGTTTCCCCCAACACCCCCCTGATCCCCGCCACGAGACAGCCGACTCACTCTGACTCATCCCCCTTGACCCGGGGTCAAGGCCACGCCAAAACCCAGCACCTTCCCCCAGAGGGGCCTGACCGGTCCTGAGATGGCCCAGGCCGGGCCCACACTCTCTCCTCCCCACCCCAGCCCCTGGCGGCCGACGCCACAGCCCTCCCGTCTGGAAAGCGGGTACAGCCTGGCGCAGACACCGGGGCTCAGGTGTCTCAGACACTCAGCCCCAAGGCTGCACAGCTGCCTCCACCACCCTGCGGGCTCGCAGGCCTGGAGGGGCGTCCCAGCCAGGCCCAGCGCGGAGGGAAAGCACAGGAGAAGCAGGGCTCATGGCGGGGAGGGGACCAACGTTGGGCTCCATCCTGTGCGGGGCACTCTGTCTCCGCAGGAGCAAGCCTGGGGCCCCTGCTATGGCGCGGTTGTGCAGATGGGCACATGGGGGCCACAGACGAACAACCTTGGTGGGGGCTTGCAGGTGCTGGGCGCCTGAGGCAGGATCCGGGCCCAGGTCTGCGGCACAAAGCCCCTGCCCTCTGAGAGCTGGCACTGCCCTAGGCCAGGCAGAACGGGCCCTAATCCTGCCCCTGTCCCAGGGCCCGTGGGAGCTGGGCCGAGCCGGGGCCCTCCTAGCATCCCTGCCGGCTGGCCCTCATCCACACCAGCTCACTCCGCTCCTGGAGGGCCTGTCAGGGGAGCGAGGCCCACCCCAGTGTCCCGCACAGCGGGCAAGAGGGAGAAGTGAGGGTCAGATGCAGGACAGCGCCCCATTCAGAACTGCCCCTTAGAAGGGTGGCAACGCAGCGGGGGGGAGTCAGGGGGGCGGTGAGGAAGGAGGCAGGGCCAGGACGCTCAGGACACAGAAGAGAGCGGCCCCAGCCCCGGTCCCGGCTGGGCGGTGGGATGTGGAGGGGACACTGCTGGCCTGGACCCTGGGGAGGCGGGAGGTGCCTATGGGGACGGGGGATAAGTGGCAGGTCAGGACGCCACACCCCCGGGACTGAGGCTCTGGGGTGAGCCTTCAACAGGCTCTTGGGGCCGGAAGATGGCCTAGAAGAGCCCACCCATGGGGCTTTCACACAGGGTTCCACAGCGCGGACCACTAGGGCCACCGGGGGGCCAGACATCCTCTACACCTTGAACAGCTCCACACCCTGGGCCTTGGGAAAGGCTCTGCTGGCCACAACGCTGGCCCAGCTCTGAGTGTGAGTGCCACAGAACTGGCCTGGCCCTGCCTCTTCTGGCTGGGTCTTGGGGCAGAGCTGGGCAGGAGGCCCAGGCCGTCAGCACGGACAGCTCCTGTGCGTGCCAGCGGCCACTCACCCTCCACCTGCCCACACCCCACACCCTGCCCTCTGCCCGCCCCCAACACACCCACAGATGCTTTCCAGAGGCTGAGGCCTCTGCATCCCCATTAACTGCCTGCCTGAAACGCTCCAGCAAGGCCTTGGATAAATGGCTCAGAGGTCCCCTCTAGCCTTGGTCTGGGGCACACCCGTGTCAGGCCCCAGGTCACACAGCCGTGGTGGAGGCCGACCGGCTGAATCCAGCCCAGGCCCGGGCAAGCAGAGCTGAGATGGGGTGGGGCGTGCAGCGGAGCCCCTGACCCCACCTGGCACCCAGGGATAGTGTCCTGGAGGGGGCAATGCCGGGGAAGGGTCCCGGGATGAGGGGGACAGCATCGATCTTCACTGGGGGGATTCCTCTGACGGGGGAGGGGGCACAGGCAGGGAGAGCCGGGGGGAGGCTTGCGTGGTGTCTGGGCTGGGAGGGTGGTCAGAGGACAAACAGGGTCATGGAGGTGACCAGGCTTCCAGCTTGAGCATGTGGGCGATGGGTGGTGGGGACCCTCGCTGAGCTGGGGGGAGCAGACGTGCGCCCGTACATGTGCATGCACGTGCGTGTGCCAACACCTATGTCTCTGTGTGCGCACATGTGTGTGCGTGCCTGCACTGTGTCTGCACACATGCACACGTGTAGTAGCACGCGTGTACAAGGCTCCCAGCAGGAGGAGGGCTCAGCGTGTGATCACGGGATGTGCAGGGCAGTGGGAGAGGAGTGCTTGCCTGGAGGGGGAGCCCGTGGCCAGGATGGAGCCCCACGGAGGCCAGGGCAGGGCCTCAGAGGAGGGCCAGGCCAGCAGAAGGCTGGCTCCACGCTGGGTGCAGGTGACTGGCGCTGTGGTTCCCCTGGGCTGGCTCACGCCCCCTCCCCTCAGCCACACCCAGCGCCCAGGCCTCCGCTGGGGGTCAAACTCTACAAGCCTGGCGACCACAGGTGAGGGGGGTGGGAGAGGCTCCTGGCCTCGGTGCCGGGGTCCAGCGAGGTTGCTGGTCGCTCCTCTCCAGAGGTGCTCACGGGGGGACTGTCTCCCTGGGGCTGCAGGCCCCCTGTCTGGTCCTTGGGTTCCCATATCCCAACCTGGGTCATTGCAGCGCCCATCGCCCCCTGCCCATCTTGGGTTCCCAAGGACGGTGGCCAATGAGCACCCAAGCCCCCTCAGGCCCCCGCCTCTCCCGTCACCTTCTCAGGGCCAAACTGCCCTGCTGCAGGAAACTCTCCTGGTGTCTGGCCCCCACCCCTTTGGCCAGCCTCTGCCCCGAACCTACCACGCGGCCTCTCAGAGCCTGCAGGGTGGCCTCGGGGTGAGGGGCGGGGGACCCCAGAGAGCCGGCCACAGCAGGCGGAGGACGAGGATCTGGAGTCATGGCGACGAGAGAGGGAGACGATGACTGGTTTACTGAGCGCTGACCGCACACAGGACCAGTCTCAGATCTCACGGGACCCCGGGAGGCGGGAGCAGTAGCGGCCCCACTCCGCAGCTGGCAGGGTCGCCACCCGCTGAGGGGTGACGCGCCCTCCTCCCACCACCGTCCCAGACGTATCTGCGCACGGGGGGACCATCCAGCCCCTGGCCTCGATCAGAAGCCCTGGGTGCCTCGGGATCGCCGCCACACAGGGGCGTGAGCTGGATGCCCGCCCATCAGCCTCCAGAAGTCTCCAGCCTCACCTTAGTCCGTGGGATTCCCCCCCCCCCAACTGTCCAACACACAGGCCGGACCCAGGCCCTGCCTCCATCCCTCCCCACCCACCCCAGGCCGCCAATGGCATCCCCTGACACCAGCCACAAAAGGCACTCTGTTGTCCTGCCCGGCCCTCTGAACAGTGCCCGCCTGTGTGTCCTGGGGAAGGCTGTACTGGGGGAGGGGCGGGTGGGCATCCGCGGCGCGGAGGGCAGCCCAAGGGGCCGGCGGCTGGGTGGGGCTGGGAGAGCATGCAGGAGAGGCCCCCCGGGGCCACCTGCCCGCCCGACGTGGGCAGCCCTCCTGGGCCGTGGCAGGTCAGGCAGGCAGGCAGGCCTCTGTTCATGAGCAGAGCGGGGGGGCGCCGCTAGCAGATCCTGCCCCCAGCCCGCCTGACTGACGTGTGGCGCATCCCAGGCCTGCCCCAAGGCGGCCCCGGCCATGTTCCACTCACAGCAGAGAGGTGGGAGCACGCCAGTGAGGTGTCCCCTCGGGGCTGGGAGGGGCCGCCTGGGCGGGGCGGGGCTGCCGGCAGGGAGCCCTCTTTCCCCTGCCTGACTGGGCACAGGGGCTGCCAGGGGAATCTGGCCGGAGGCCAGGCAGAGCTCCCCAGGAGGAAAGAGAAAGGTGCCCCAGAAGGTCCACTGCTGGGGGGTGGAGGGAGGGCCCTCTGGCTCTGCGCCAGGCCTCCCCGTACACACCCTCACCCTCATCACACCTCTTCTTGCCCAGGAGCCTGTTGCCCCAAACCACCTGTAGGCCTTGAAGACACCCCGTGCCCTCAAGCCCCCGGGCTGCCCCCGCTGCCCTGGCCCCTGACCAGCAGACACCCACCTGTCCTTCAGGACATGGGCCAGGTGGCTGCCCTAGAAGCCTTACCTGAGCCTGGCGGACCCCTCCCCCTCTGAGCGCCCACTGCGTCCTGCGCCCCGGGCACGCACACACATGGTTGCGTACACACGCACACGATGCCCCTGCGTGCACACAGACACGCTCTCTGGAGAGTGCCAGGCGGGGACAGTGAGAGCGTCTGCCCCATCAGCTGGGGCATCCCACCGGAGCGGGGAACTCTCCTGAGGAGGGGAGGCTCCTGAAATTCTGGGTGTGACGTACGTCACTGCCCTCTCCTCTCTGTGTCCCCCTGCTCGGTACCCAGATTAAGCCCCTGCTCCCGGAGAGGGAGACACAGCTTCCATGCCCGCTCAGCGGCTGGCCTATGGGTGACGCCCACCCACACCGCACGCCAGGATCCGTTCCCGAGGTTCCCAGGAAGAGGGTCTCATCCAAGGTCACCTGTCCAAGGCCACATGGGGAGGGTGTGAGGATGGTGACAAGCTCGGAAGAGGCGGTCAGGAAGGGCCCTGGCGGCCGGCAGACAACACTGAGGTCCCAGGGACGTCCCGGATAGGCCTGGCCAGGTGGGGACGCAGAGGTCCTGACAGCATGGAGTGGGGAGGGGGGGGGATGACAACAGAGGAAGGGGGTGCTTAGCCTGGACGTGCTTCAGGAAACCCAGGTCTCCTGGCTCCCGACGCCCCCTGTACCCACCCTAATGGTGCCAGCAGCTGTGGCAGGACTGGCCGTCCCAAGAAGTACCTTGGTACCTGGTGCCCAGAGGTATCAAGGCTCCGGACCTGGGCCTCCCCGAGACCCACGGGGCGCCCTCTCCCCTCTCTCCAGGACGGCCGAGGTGAGCGAGGGTGGCAGAGGGTGGGCCGGGAGGAGACAGGGCAAGCCAACCTGCGGCCCAGGGTGAGCGCCGGGGAGGAGGCGGACCCCGAGACCGGGGACAGGGCTGTGGAGGGACCAGCGTGCGCGCGCGGGTGAGCCTATGCACACGCGTGTGCAGTGCGTGAGAGAGCGTGTGCGCGGCAGCGGGGAGGGTCGCCGTGTACAGGGTGAATGTGCGCGGGTGTGCACGTGTGTGAGTGGAAGGCTTTCCGGAGGCGCCCCTGGGCGCTGGGACCCCGGCGCCCGCTCCGCCCCTCTCTGGGGCGGGACTCCCTACCCTAAGTCTCTGAGCCTCAGACAAGTGCTGTCCGAAGTACCCAGGCCACGTAGGAGGGAGGTCCGGTGACTCGGCCAGGTCACCTGGGTCGCCCGCAGAGCTCTGAGGCTCTGCTCACCAGCACTTCAGCTCCTCTTCCTGCAGCCGTGCCTCCACCTCTCCTCCCACCTCAGGGACCCCTCAGCCCACGTCTCAGCTGAGGGTCAGGACCCCCAAAACCGAACACGGCATGAGGGGATGGGGACAGCCTGGGTCTCATCTCGCTGTCCACCTCGGCCCCTGATCCCCTGGAAACCCCCTGCCCTGCAGGCCTCTCCCGGTCCCACAGTCACCCAGCAGGGCCCAGCGGACCTTGGGGACCCCATCCACGCCCCCTCCAAGTGAGCCCTCGAGGATGCCCACAGACCCCAACGGACAGGGACGCGGGCGGTGGGATCAGCATGAACATAGTGCAGATCCGAAGGTGAGGGCGGGGGAGCTGGGGGGGACGGGGCGCAGTGGTGGGGAGTGGGGGGGATGAGACGGCGGGGGGTGACGGCGGGTGGTGAGCCGGGTGCCCCTGCGCACGCAGACCACCTCCATTTGTCCAAAGCACTTACAGGACAAACGCAGTTACGCTTGTGGAGCCACAGAACATTGTAGAAGGATAACACGGACCCATTAACAGGAGGACCTGGGGTCTGGGGAGGGAAGGAGACTCCCTTTGCGCTCTAGCCCTTTGGTGCTGCCCCCATCGCGGTTCACTTTCCAATGAGTAGAAATGAATTAAGAGAAAGAGGAGGGGGCGGGGGCTGCAGCTGGGAAGGAGCCTCCCGCCTGCTGTGTGCCTTCCGGGTGAGCGCCAGTCCTCCCCTACCCTGGGAGCCAGGAGGACACCGGGACGCAGGGACCGCTCCCTACGAGATCTGAACCCAGGGGTTTACACTCAGCTGAGGCCACAGGTCCTGGGGTCTCCCTGCGAAGTCCCGCCCTGCAGGGGGAGGGGCTGGTGCCTCTGTCACCTGCAGCTGCGGCCGAGGCAAAGGCCTGGAATCAAAGTTCCAACGGGAAGCTCTTCCCCTCTCTGGCCTTACTTTTCCAACTGTAAATGGGCAGTGGGCGGGAAGAGGGGCTCTCCCCGTGCCCTGCGGCCCCAGGGTCCTCGGATCGACGCCATGTCCCCGGACATGAATGTCCACCTCAGGGCCCAGATTCCAGGGTAGCGCACGCTCGCATTCTGTGCTGTGTTGTGGGTCGGTGCACACTGATGGGGCTCTTGGGTGGTGTCAGGGTGATGGCCGTTCTGTGGTGACAAGTGAAGTCTGGAGTCCAGTGCAGTTGTGGGCGGGGCAGCCCCATGCAACCTGGCTGCCCCTAGGAGCACCTGCCATCTCTTTGGCGTGTTTGGCGTGTCCATCAGGCCAAGTCATCACCTCTGTTTACACCGCCCCCCCGTGGCCCCCACCACTCCCAGGACATAGCCCGAGGCCTACAGGGATCTGCGGTCTGGCCCCGCTCCCTCTGAAGCCCCAGTCCTGCCATTCACCTCTTTTCCAGCTCCTGTCTACGCCTCACACCTGCCACAGGGCCTTTGCATGGCTGGTCCCATACTGAGACCCTCCTCATCTTCACCACCACCACTGCTCTTCTCCCAGCTTAGCTGCCACTTCCCCGTGGAGGGCTCTCGGGGAGCCCACCTCTGGGCTCCTGCAGGCTGCTGTCTTCCACCCCCAGGGTCCGTTCACTGAGCCGAGCAGGGTCTCTTTCCTCCTGTATTCCCACCAGCCTTCACACCGGGTGGGGGCATGCCCTCTGCCTCGTCCACGCCGCACCACTAGTGCGAGTGTGTACACGTGGGCACCCACATGTTCAGTATGTGTGTGCACGCAGGCTGTGCACAGGGGTATCCGGCCCGTGTGTGTTCACACAGAAATCACAGCTCTGACCGATGGCGCAGCTGCAGCCACAGAGGCTGGAGGCCAGAGGGTTGCAGAGGACAATGGGATAGTGTGGGTTTGCTGGCTCGGATGGAGTTAACAAAATCCTCCAGGTTTGGGGTTTGGGGGGCGGGGTTAGAGCTTTACTCCCAGGGGTCCACCTCTTGCACACAGCCAGTTACAGGACCTGCCACAGGTAAAATGTGGTTCGGTTAAATACTGCCATCCAGGGCGCACATTCACACAGACCTGCTCCGCGCCATACACACACGTGTGGCAGTTTGCATGCCCGACCACACATGCCGCCAGCCTGCCGGCCGGACACGCACATGCACGCGTGGCACACGTATACAAACATGCTCCTCACGCCCGTGCACAGGGCACGGAGGTACGGGGGCCAGGCGAGTGTGGGGAGACACAGGTGACAGCGCTCCCTGCGAGAGGCCGGGGGCGGCCAGGGCTGCCCAGGATGGGGCGGGCGCCTGGGCCGCGGAGGAGACGGAAGGGGCGGGCAGGCGGCCGGCGGCGCGGGCGCCCTCTCTCGGCCGAACGCGACAGCGCGCCGCCCTCCGCCACCGCCACCGCAGCCCCGCGCCCGCCGCCCCTGCCTGAGCGGGAGGCGTCCCCAGGGGGCGGGCTTGGGACCCAGGACTCGTTCCGGAGGCGGGGCCGGGCCGGGCGGGCCGGCCAGGGGGCGAGGACTCCACGGGAGGTTGCTCGCGCCCCGCTGCTCGTCTGGCCTTGCCGGGTCCGCCTCGTGCCCGTCCTCGCGGCCGCGCGTCCGCAGGCGCCCAGCTGCCTCCGGACCCGGCCGGTCGGGACGCCGCAGACCCAGCACGCTGCGGGCCCAGCACGCTGGACATCGGGACGAGCTCCGAGGGCCTGAGCCGGAAGGGCTCCGAGACCCCCACCCTCGCCCCCATTTCACGGACGCGGCCACAGAGGCCCGAGAGGGGCCGGAGCCTGCGGACAAGGGAGGGCTCGACAACTTGGCTGCGTCCCCTCCCGGCCCAGGGTCTGGAGGAGAGCGGCGTGATGCCGAGAGCGACGAATCGTCTTTTCCGCCCCCGCGCGGGAGCGTGGCGGGGACAAGCGCCCTTCTCCGGGATCGGAGGCGGCAAACTCCCTGCTCGAGCTTCAGCGCCGCGCCCGCCCGCGGAGCCGCGCGCCGCCCTGGCGCATTCCCGCCGGCCTCGCGCTCGGCCCCCCGCCGCCCGGGCTCTGGGGCTCCCAGGCCGGCCCCCCCCCCCGCCCCCCGCATCCAGGCGCAACAAGTCTGAAAGCAGCGCCGAGCGCCAGCAAGCTAGCCGGGAGGAAGGGCGCCGGGCCGGGCGCGGGGCGCTCCGGGATCCCGGAACGCGCGCAACGTCCGCCTCCGGGGACCGGGCGCGGGCGGCGGGCGCTCGGGGCTGACTCGGTGGGCGGCCCACACCCCTCCCAAGACCCCGACTCTGCACGGGCGGGGGCGCGCCCAGGAGCCCCCGCCCCCTCCTTCGCCTGCTTGACCTTGCTCGGGTACTCAAAGCCGGACCCGGCGGCACCCGGGCGTCCGGACGCAGAGTTTCGCTGCCGCCTGCGGTGGTGAGGGAGCGGCTCTCTCCCTCGACCTCCCTCGCTGCCTCCGCGGCGGCGGGGGTCGCCGAGAAATGGAAGGCTTCGGGTTCTAGGAGATGCTCTGGCCGCCTCCTCAGACCCCAGATACACCGTATGCCACCTCCGGATGTGAAAAGGGACCCCAGCCTCCCGTTTGCCCTCTCCACCCCGCCCGCGCGGCCGCTGCTCGTAGGGGGCGTGTGTCTGTGTCGTGGCGGAAGGCACTGGGGGTCCCCTTAGGTCCCGAGGGTGGGTTGGGAGGGCAGACCTCCCGGCCCCCTCCCCAACACGTTCGGCAATCCGCTCCTCTGGGGCGTGGGTGCGCGCCCCCTGCCCACCCACACACCTGCACACCTTTCAACTCCTCGGGAGTTGCCGCTAAGGAATCCTCGACGCAGACCCGGGGGAATGGGACGTGTTGGGGAGCGCGCGGAGGGAAAGGGTGCTGAAGGAGGGGCGGGTTAGGACTCGTCCGGTCCCATCCTGGCTCCCTGCGCTCCAAGAAACTTGGAAGCCGAAAATAAAAGTGGGAAGGGTAAGGTGCCTAGCGGGCCGGGGTTTGGGTGCCCGAACGGGCGCTCTCTCTAGGCTGCCTGGGAAGTGACCCCAACAGGAGCCGCCGCGGCCCGGCAGAGGTACTGGGGCTGGGAGCCGCATCCTCTGACGAGCCTTCCGGGCCACCTTGCTTCGCGGCGATTTTCAGCTCCGCCGCCCCCTCCCGAGGCAGGCCCGAGACGCGCTCTGCCCTGCCCAGGGGGCCGCGGAGACTAGTGGGAGAGGGCACCCGGCCGGGCCCAGGGCCCTAGCCTGCCCGGGAGGGGGCGGGGGCCAGGCTCGTTCCTCGAGGCAGCTCCGCGCGGCTCCAAGCGAGCGCGGCGGCCGCGGAGGGCCGGCGGCCTCGGCCCGCTGGGAATGGGGACCGAGGAGTGCCCGGCGCCTGGCCTCCCCGCTTCACGCGGAGAGGGCGCAGGGCCGACCCAAAGTTCGGAGCGGCTTATCCGCGCGGCCTGTGCGAGCGAGCGGAAAAGAAGCCGAGAACGGAAGGAGCCAGGGCGTTCGTGTGTGTGGAGGGGGGCGGGCGGGCGCTAGGGTAGCCCTCCGCCCGATCTGGGGATAAGAGAACCGCCGGGGAGTGTCCACCGCCAGTGCCGGGTCTACCGTGAGGCTTCGAGGGAGGCACTGTGCGTGGGGGAGGACATCTCGGGCCCCTACAATGTCTGTAGGGGCTCTGGCTGTGATGAGGGGAAGGGGGACACACTGGGGTGTCCCTCCTGAACCTACCTGGGTCTGCGTGTGGCTGTGGGGACATCTGGGGCTCCCTGAGGCCCCTGCCAGCGTCCGTATGTGGTGAGGACACAACGGGAACGCCTTCCCCAGCCTGCCCTGGGTCTGTGCCTGTGACGGGGAGGGGGTGTCTTCCCCAGCCCGGCCTGCCACCCGGGCCAGGCTGCGTGTGTGTGGACTGGGGGGAGGTGAGCAGCGCCGAGGAGCCTCTCCTACGTCCAGGTCGCCCCCTCCTCAGCCCCCCAGTGCGGGCGCGCGGAGACCTGCCAGATTCCGTCGCGGCCGCTGGAGGAGGCAGGGGGCGGGGGGATTGGGGGGGGTCCAAACTCCCGAGCTCCGAGCGCAAACCTCGGAGCTGCGAAGCTCCAAACGGCGAAGTTAAGAAGTCCGGGCGTCCGCCCCTCCCCCGGCCCCCTCCCACCCTCGCTGCGCCCCCTCTCGCCGCGCCCCCAACCCCCAGCCGCCCGCCGGAGCCTTCCTTACCTTCCCGGCAGCAGCGGCCCCGCTGGCGAAGACTTGATCCGGCGAGTTGCAAATACCCAGGAGCGCCCCGCGTCGCCGGCGGCCGAGCCGGGCGTCCGGGCGGAGGGGGGGGTCCTCCTGCCTCCGCCGCCCCCGGCCCGCTCCAGGCCTAGCAGCGACGCCCCCGGGAGCGCACCCGCCGGCGCGCGCAGGCCCCCTCCCCTCCCCCCGCCTGCCGGCGCCCCCCGGGCGCCGGGGAGGTCCGGATGCCCGGGCTGCGGGCGATGCGGAGCGCGCGGGCCCGGGCCCGGCCAGGACGCGGCGCGGCCGCCTGTGCTCCCGGCTCGCCGGCTCCACGCTTGCTCCGCCGGGGCCGCCGCCAACGCCGCGCCCGCCGCCGCCTGCGCCCGCCGCTCCCTCTCCGGCCGCCGCCGCCGCTCCGCTCCTCTCGCCTGCCCCGCTCCTCTCGCCTTTTTTCCCCTTCCTGAGGGGGGGGGGGCGAGCCGAGCCGAGCCGAGCCGGGGGCGGGGCGGCGCGGGCAGGAGGAGGAGGAGGCCGAGGACTGGGAGAAGGAGGAGGAGAGAGGCGAGCTGCTTCCCCCCACCGGGCTGCCGGCGCTCCCCAATCTCTCCCTCTCTGAAACTGGATCCCGAATCGGGAGCCAGAGACTGCATTACGGATTACATCAGGCGGTATAGAGCTTCCAGATCACACATTAGAGGGGAGCGCGAGCAGGGGGCGGGGTGTGGGGGAGGGGAGAGAGATAACGGGGTGGGGGGCACGGGTAAAACGCACACAAGCGCGCACACCGAGGAAAGCCCAGCTCCTGCCCCATGCAAAAGGAAAACCAAGAGTTGGGTCTCAGCTCTCTGCCTCTTCCAGGAGCCGAGGAGTGGCTGCCGCTGGCCGGCTGGATAAATGGATGGGTGGATGGGTGGACAGGGGGATGGATGGATAGACAGAGGGCAGATGGATGGAGAGAAGGAAGTTATATGGGGTTGTGCGTGAACAATGCACAAAGGTCCATGAGAGGATGGGATGTGTGGAAGGGTGGATGAGGTAAGTGAGCGTAGATTGAGGAGGTGCTCTGGAGGATGGGTGGATGGACAGATGCCTAGAGAGATGGGTGGGACGGTAGATAGAAGGGTGGAGGGTGGGTGGATGGATGGAGGAAGAGGCGGGTGAGGATGGGCAGGATAGGTGGGTGCATAAATGGATGGATGGCACATGAGTGGAGGGCTGAAGAGATGGGGTGGGCCGTGCAGTTGGAAGGATGATGCATGGATAGGTGGATGAGAGTGGGTGGGCGGGTTGGATGGAAGATGGAATGAGTGATGGGCAGGAGACAGAGTCAGAGGCACAGACTCTGGACCCCATCCAAGAAGATCAGAGGTTGGCGGACGTGGGAAGGGCCAGTTTGAACTGCCCAGGTTGGATTTGTCGAGTCTTTCCTCAGGGGTACTCTGTTCTGAGAGATGCTGCGGGAGGGGCTTGGGAGAAGAGCCAAGGGTTTGAAAGTGAGGTCCAGACCACCACTTACCCTGTGGGGCTGTCCTCAGCCATTCCATCCACATTCACATCCTCCATGCATCCTCCTTTGACTTGGTGACAGTGAGGACATCCCAGTCCCATATTTAGATTTTGTTTTCCATAAGCTGATGGAGATGGCCCCTTTAGCTGCTTCATCTCCCATCTTAAAGTGACAACAGTTCCTCTTCTTCTGAGACCTTTGGCCAGATACCCATAGGGGGCCTCCCTAAAATGAAATACAGAATCTTGGAGGAATGACCTCAGGGAAATTACTTCAGGGTCCTTCTCTACCAGGATGTTTATGCCTCCCAGCCCCTTGCGGCTTTTTCATAACTTGTGGTCCACTCTGAATGCAAAATCTTCTTTGGGTCTGCCTGAATATCCAATACAATACACATTTATCATCTTAGCAGTCCACTAATGCCTTTGCTGCCCAAGCCCAGCATCTGGTCCAACTGTCTGCTTTTCTCAGCTTCTTCCCAGGAGGCTCCATCAGGGTGTCATCATTGTCACCATCAAACATTAATTCGCAATCATTGTCACCATTCTCAACCTGAATGTCAGCAGCCACTCCCACACTGTTCTCCCAATGACCATTGCCATAACCCCCAAACAGTGCCACTACATCACCATCACTAGTCACTGCACATTGCTCCCCTCATCAGGTGGAGCTCCATCCGAACCAGTCCCTCTCGAAAGGCCAGCCTGTGGCCTAAGCCTCTAGGGGTGTCCTGAGGGGCTGGTCGGAAGAGCTAGGGAGACACAGATCCCAAGGCAATTGGGAGGGCAGGGGAGGCCCCTTTCCCAGTCAACCTCCAGGGCAGCCTTATTCCTCCCCCTCCCTCCCGGGGAAAGGACCTTCTTCCCAAAGTCTTTGAACTGGGGGAAAAGATGGAGGTGGTGCCCCCGGCGGGGTGGGGGTGAGGGGCTGCCCCATCTGCGCCTCCCACCCTTCCTAGCCCAGATCCTCTCTGCCGCTGCCCTTGCTTCCGTCTCCTCCCTGCACTAGCGGCTCGTGGCCACCAGGGGTCCTCCGGTATTAGGCCACAAGGCCCCGCCAAGGGTGCCGGTAGCTCTGAGTCAGGATCTCAGCTGCTGCTTTGCCACCAGCCCTTCTCCCGTGGATGGGGGAGGGTAGCAGCCAGCCCACTCCTCTGCTTTGGGACCCCCGCCTGGGGTTCCCAGGGCAAGGCTGGGACCCCCTCCACCCAGGCCATCCAGCGCAAGGTGGTGTCCCCTCAGATGGGGCTTCTCAGCAGGGCCATGCCTCCCCCTCCCTGCTCCGGGACTCCTTGCCTCCCTCCATTACTTGCCCCTTTTAGAAAAGTGTCCCCTTGCCCCAGTTCCTGGTCCAGACCCCAGACAGCTCCCCCTCCTAGAAGCAGAGCTGCCTGTCTGCCCCCGTGCTCCTCCTTGAGGAGGGAGCAAAGTCAGCACGGCCCCTGAAATTCCAGGGCAGGGATTCTATCCACTGCCCCAGGCCCGCACCCAGCTGAGTGCCCTGAAATAAACAGAGTCACACTGGCCCCGCTGCAGCCTCAGTGTCCCTATGGCTACATGAGTACCGTGACAGAAGGGTTTTGAAGGTTTCTGGCAGCCCAGACACCCCAGGATTCTAGAACTCTAAGCCAATGGCCACTCTTCCGGAGATTTGCTATCAGTTTACATCCAGCACCCTCCACCAAAGCTTGTGCAAACCCCTGACCATCTCACAGCCACCTGAGGGCGGGGCCACAGCTTGAAGAAACCCAGGGTGGGCTTAGCACAGGAGGTTGAAACTGATGATCCCCTGCCAGGTCAACACTACCCAGGTTCTAGAACTTCTTCACCCAGCTGCAGAGAGAGCATGACATTAAAAGCCCTCTTCGTGGCCATAAACCAATCCCTGACCACAGCCACTGACTCACTCATCACTGACCCTGGTCACACATTGAGCCCTGACCCTGGTCACATGTTGAGGGCCGACCCTGGTCCCACTCTGAGCCCCGATCCTGGTCCCACACTGAGCCCCGACTGACTCTGCTCACATGCTGAGCCCTGACCCTGGTCCCACGCTGAACCCTGACCCTGGTCCCACTCTGAGCCCTGATCCTGGTCCCACGCTGAGCTCTGACCCTGGTCCCACGCTGAGCCCTGATCCTGGTCCCACTCTGAGCCCTGACCCTGGTCCCACTCTGAGCCCTGACCCTGGTCACACACTGAGCCCTGATCCTGGTCCCACTCTGAGCCCTGATCCTGGTCCCACTCTGAGCCCTGATACTGGTCCCACGCTGAGCTCTGACCCTGGTCCCACGCTGAGCCCTGATCCTGGTCCCACGCTGAGCCCTGATCCTGGTCCCATGCTGAGCTCTGACCCTGGTCCCACTCTGAGCCCTGATCCTGGTCCCACTCTGAGCCCTGACCCTGGTCCCACTCTGAGCCCTGACCCTGGTCACACACTGAGCCCTGATCCTGGTCCCACTCTGAGCCCTGATCCTGGTCCCACGCTGAGCCCTGACCCTGGTCCCACGCTGAGCTCTGACCTCATGGCAGTCTTACCCATCCAGTTCTTTATTCCCAGGCCCGAGTGTACACACTAAGGCATCCCTGAGGGATGAGAAACAGGAACTTTGTGGGGGGCTGGGAGGACCCCCAGTGGAGCAGCAGGAAGCATACCTCGGGGCCCTGTCTATTTCCAAGCATTTTCATATAGGACAGTCCTCTCCTCAGGGGAGAAGGGGGTCTACCTGCGGTCGCGTGCGGAGCGAGGTGGTCTAGAACCAAGCTCCCTGACTCCTGGCTCCTGGGACAGAGGTGGAGCGAGAGCCCTTAGCATCTGGCAACCCTTCTCCGGGCCTTCAGAGGCCACCTGGGGGCTGGGCAGGAGGGGATTGCACAGGATTCCCAGCCTGGGGACATTCGTGGTCCTCTCCAACCACTCCGTGAACTTTGCCAGCCAGAGTTGGAGGGGGGGCCCTGAGCATGGTGAGTAATTAGCTGATTCACATGCACATAATTAGTTGTGGATGCAACATGCCATGATTAGCCTCCCAGCCAGGACACGAAGGACCTGCACTGCCACTCTGCAGAAGCGAGGCCCCGCCCTGCGGTAGCTCTGCCTTCTGGGTACCCCCTCCTTCCCACCCCACTCAACCCTGGTCCCTTCAGGCTGTGCAACTGTGAGGGGAGGAAAAAGAAGAGGGATGCTTGGGGAGGAAGGACAGCAAGGCCAGGGGCTCCCAGCTCCTCCGGTTAACCACGAGTTCTAAAGGATGAAGCTCAGAAGGGCCCCTCCTCTGGGAAGTCCTCCATCCTCCCCGTTGATCTCCTCATTGGAAGGCATGGCCCCTCGCTGTATCCCGGGAACACACCAGACACATCTCAGCCCATCCACAAAGTCAGACAGTCTGAGACCCTCCCTGGGCCCAGTGACAGTGACGGGACCCTCCACTAGGGGCTCTGCACCCCAGGGCCAGCCCAGAGCTGGGTGACTGGGCCAGCACACAGAGGGTCTTGGGCAGATGTGCAGCCAGCTTCCATTCCGTGAGGTCCACAGTCCTGCGTGGACCATCACCCTTCACCAGCCCAGGCCAGGTCTGGACACACAGCAGCGACCCAGTTGTGGTCCGCGTTCCAGCAGACTAGGTTCAGGGCCAGCGTCGGGGTGAGTTACCCGGAGGCGGGCAGTGAGAGGGCCCAGGGAGGCCAAACTCCCCTCCCACCCTCCCCTTGCCCCTCTCCCCAGGCTGCCCACCCCAGGGCCAGGGGGCGGGAGTGGCAAAGGGCACAGAAGGCCGGTTTCCAAAGATGGCCCTACAGAGCTGTCCAATAGAATGGATGGTGGCCATGTTCTGTGTGCACCGTCCAACACGTCCACCACTGGCCACGTGTGGCTCCTGAGCACTTGAAATGTGGCTTGTGTGCCTGAGGAACTGAATTTGTAACTTTACTTACTTTAGACTAATTTCACTCTAAACAGCCACGTGTGCCTGTGGCTGCCCTGTTGCTGGTGTGGCCGGCCACCCCGCAGGCTCTGGCGTCCAGGAGTCCTGAGGCTCCCCTGGGAGGGCTCCGGGCTGGAGGGGGCCTGAGATTTGTCATTAACTGCACTCTGGCGAGCGCACGACCTGCGGCTCCAGGCTCGGCCGCAGAGCTGGTGAGCCACCCAGCACCTCTCCCCTCCACACATCGGGGCTCCAGGTGAGAGTGGGGTGTCCTCAGGGCGCGTTGGTGCAGTGACTGCAGCCAGACCGGAGGCTGGCTTGTGTCCTGACTTTCTAGCTGTGCGGCCTCAGGCAGCTTACCCACTCCGTGCCCGCTTCATCTGTAATGGGGACAATAATAGTACCACCTATGTGGTCTTTGTCAGGATGAAATGAGTAAATCAAGGAGGGCCTGGCACGGATGGCGAATACCAATGGAGGTGTGGGCTCCACGCCAGAACCCCAATTTTCCTGCTCTCGGTGCCAAGCTTCCTGGCTGGGGCCCAGCTCCTGCCCCACTCCCGCTGGCCTCCTTGCACTGACTCAGCCCAGCCCACAGGACAGGACCCCCTCCCACCAGCCCCTTGGGGTCAGGCGGCATGACGGCAGCAGGTGGCAGTTGGCTGCCCACGGCTTTGTTCCCTGTCTGGCCCTGATGCCTTGAGCTCCTGCCACCCGCCCCCAGTGCCAAGGAACGAGTTTCCCTTGGGCCACTGTGCACACCCTCAGTGTGGCCCTGGCCCCGGGGGCCCTCCGGGGCCACCACCCACGCCTGGGCTGGCTGGCTGAGTGATGGGCCTCAGGAGTGGAAGGGCAGGAGACAGGAGGGAAGAGCTGCCCCACGATTCCAGCTGTTACAACCCTCGCCCCTTGGAAGTTCCTCCTACGCCTGACCTTAAGCTCTCTTGCTGCAGCATGGGCCCCGGCCCTGCATCTGATCCCTGCTCACCACCTCCGCCTAAGGCCCTGGAGAACACCAGGCCTGCCTGACGCAGAAATCTCAGGTTGAGGGTCACTCGGTGGGACACCAGGCCTGGAAAGACAGAGTTCCCTTCAGCCAGGCAGGGCGCTTGCTTCTGTGGATGGCGTCGAAGCCATGGGGGTACTGGGGTGTGGGTACCCAGGAGAGGGACATGCCTCCTGAGAGGGGGAGCAGGTGGGCAGAGGTGAGGGGCAGATCGGCCAGTCTTACTCTGGACTCTGCCGAGCCCGCCTCTGCGGCCGAGGCCGCCCTTGTCGGCTGGGCGGCGTTATTTCTTTGAGCTCTCCGGCAAAGGCTCAGAGAGACGAAGGCGCTGGCGGGTCTCCATCGGGCGGGACTCAGGCGGGCTTCTGGGAGGAGGAGGAGGAATGGGGCACTTGTTTGGGGGACTCAGGACCAAGTGCTTGGAGAGTTTCGTCCACCTGGTCCTCAGACCCGGGAAAGTCTGCGCGGCCAGCCGTCCCCCGCAGCTTCTGCCGGGCCCACAGCCCATGCCCTGCCCGCACGACCCGCCCGCAGGCCCAGGACGCCTGGCTTCCCGGCCATGGGGCTGAGTTCTCTGCCTTCGCCCGGGGCGCCCGGGGCACCAAGCTTATTAACCCGAGCGCGCTGCCCACTCCTCGGCACCCCTCGCCCGCCCTGCCCTCCCTGGGGAGGAGGAGGCCGGGGTAGTTTCAGACTATTTTCAACCACTCGTTGTCACAACTCTTGGGTGAGAACCAGGCGCGAATGGCGGGTTCCCCCCCCCGCAGGGGGCCGGGCAGAGGAAATGCAGGTCAGGGAGAGGCACGGTGGTACCAGCCCACAGCTGGCACTGTTGCTGCTGCTCCGGGGGTCCGGGGCGGGGCCGACTGGGGACCCCCAAGGGCCTTCACGGCCCTGCAAGTGGGCAGCCCGAAGGGCATCTTCCTGACATGTCCTCAGCAGCCGTGCTGGCCAACCCACTGCGTGCCCCTTCTCCATCTGTAACCTCCAGAGGCTGCAAGGCATGGTGCCATCCTGGAGCTGGGAATCTCGTGGTTCAGAATGGTGATGCGACTTGCCCAAGCTCACACAGCCGGGGACTAGGGTTGACACCAAAGCCTTCACTCCGACCGGGTGCGACCGAGAGTCATGGACTTGTTCTTCAAAGGGGGTCTTCAAGATGGACAGGGCAGAAAGGGAAGCGGGGGTCGTTACACGTAGTTCCTGCCTCGGGCCCTGGACCCTTCTGAAGCGCCACTTCCAGTCCTCACAACGCCCCGACTGAGCCCTGACCCTCCCCAGTCACCCCTGAGGAGGACTATTAACTGCAGCCATTTGCCCGGTCTCCTTGGGTGCCTCCCATGGGCCTGGCACCTGCTGACACCGGGCCGGTCCCCACCCCACCCCTGCCGCCCCGGTTCCCAGAGCAGAGGCCGTGGGGACTCAGGGCCCGTGCCAGTCGCCTCCCGGCTTCCGTCAGGCCTTCCCCTGGGCTTAGCAGGCCCTTGGGAGTGAGGACGCCGCTCCGCTCTGGGAGCTTTCCGTGGAGGGAGATTAAGCATTGAATAAACCGTGCGGTGAAAATCAATACAGACAATCGCAGGGATCACAGAGCCGAGGGAGCTGAGGCTCGAGACGGCCCAGCCGGCTTTGCACACTTGCCCACCACACCTGGCGCCCAGCAGGCTCCAAGTGGCACGGATGAGGCATTGGCCCCCTTGCGGGCGCAGGCCGAGTTCTCCCCCGCGTGCCGGTGCCCTGTCCAGGCCCCTGAGACAGGCGCACGACCCCACTCTCACCACCTCTGAGCGCCAAGGAGGCCCCAGGTGTCCACAGGGACCCTGGACACCACCTCGGCCTCCACATGGGTCCTCCCCCGCCCCCCGGGCTCTGATGTCCCATCCCCATGGCCCCACCAGGGGGTCTCACTAGCTCCTGCTGCCACTGGGCAGGGGCCCTGGTGTGGGCACCCAGGACACAGCCCAGCCTGGGTGGTGGGTGGCCGGGCAGACAGACGTGTGGAGGGCGGTAGACACAGCTCTACGCCAGGGTTTCTCAAAGAGTGGCCTCGGACCCCCGGGGGTCCATAGGGTGACGCTCTGGACTGTAAGCTGGGACTGCGGGGCCATGGCCTCTGGTTAGTCTCTCCCGGAGCCCAAGTGCCGGTGCTGGACACCAAGTCCAGGGCCTGCGAGGGCCCCCAGGGAAAGTTGGAGGAAGGACGGAAGGGAGGAGAGAGAGGAGGGCGGAGTGACGGGGACAGATGCCACGTTTGAGACGAGGGAGGGAAGCTTGCAGCTCCGGAAGACGTGTGGATATTTCGTGGAACAGAGACAGGGCGAGAACGTTGACCTGCCCGGTGCTCTGTCACGTGTGGTGTTTGCAAGCCTCTCCTTCCGCCTGGACCCCGGCAGCCCTGTCCCTCCACCGCCGAGCGCGCTGATGGTGTGCTGAACAGGAGCCGGGGCAGGGCAGCCCAACCAGGACCAGGGAGGAGAGGGAATTCGCTTGTTCATCTGCATGTTGTTTGCATTCCAGTCAGAGGTGGCGTCAGTCTTCCAGCTCCTGCGGTTGGTTCCTGGAACCGCACACTCCCAGGACCCGCAAGTGCGTGGCTGCTGGGAGGGGGTGCAGAGAGAGGGGCTCGGCTGGGAACGGGCTCTGCGTGCTGAGAAGGATGCATAACATTCGCTCACCACTGTCAGGTCTGCACAGCACCTTCAAATAGCTCCCTTTATTTCACCTCAAAACGACATCGAAAAGTAGAGGGGCCATGGAGCATAATTCTGCTCTTAAAGGGGGGAAACTGAGGCTCAAAATGACAAGTCAGTTGTGCGAGGTCACACGACAAGCGAGGACCCCGGCAAGGATCTGGATCCTGCAAATCCTCTCCTGTTCTTCCCAGCCGACTCCTCAATAGCCCTGGCTATTCGGCTGCCTGCTCTGACTTACACAGTCCTCTACCCAGAACCTAATGCGGGAGGAGAATGGTGGTGATGGTGGTGGAGATGGTTCTGGTGGTGCTGGTGGTGGTGGTGGTGATGTTGATGGTGGTGATAGTGATGGTTGTGGTGATGATAGTGATGGTGGTGGTGGTGATGGTGGTGATGGTGGTGGTAGTGCTGGTGGTGATGGTGATGGTGGTGATGGTGGTGGTGGTGGTGATGATGGTGGTGGTGATGGTGGTGATGGTGGTGATGGTGGTGGTGGTGCTGGTGGTGATGGTGATGGTGGTGGTGATGGTGATGGTGGTGATGGTGGTGATGGTGGTGGTGGTGATGGTGGTGGTGGTGATGATGGTGGTGGTGCTGGTGGTGATGGTTCTGGTGGTGCTGGTGGTGGTGATGGTGGTGGTGATGTTGATGGTGGTGGTGGTGATGGTGGTGGTGGTGATGATGGTGGTGGTGGTGTTGGTGGTGATGGTGGTGGTGGTGCTGGTGGTGATGGTGATGGTGGTGGTGGTGATGGTGGTGATGGTGGTGGTGGTGCTGGTGGTGATGGTGATGGTGGTGGTGGTGGTGGTGGTGGTGATGGTGGTGGTAGTGCTGGTGGTGATGGTGATGGTGGTGATGGTGGTGATGGTGGTGGTGGTGATGGTGATGGTGGTGGTGGTGGTGATGGTGGTGGTGGTGATGGTGGTGGTGGTGATGATGGTGGTGGTGATGGTGGTGATGGTGATGGTGGTGGTGGTGGTGGTGATGGTGATGGTGGTGGTGGTGGTGGTGGTGATGATCGTGTTGATGGTGGTGGTGATGGTGATCATAATGGTGATGGTAAGGACAGTGGTGATTCTGATGATGTTGAAGAGAATGGGTCTGCCTGGTGTGGATGACTCATGAAGCCAAAGTCAGGAATCTGTGTGCCTCTTTCCTCGAAGATTCTGGAGCCAGTGGCTGGCTTATTTAATGCATCTGTCCTTCTGCCTGTGGCTAGTCCACCGTCCCCTCCTCATCTGGAGCTCTGGGAGGGTGGGCAATTGCTCCCTTCTCCGTGCTCTCCCCATGTCCTGTTCTCCCAGACAGCCCCCTCAGGCTGTGCTGTCTCTCTCAGTACTCGGGTGGCATGGCCTGGGCATCCCTATTTCTTCGTCCATCTTGGCCCCTACCTCGAGGAGCGGCCTTACTTGGCCAATGCGTGATGAGTAGATGCCTGAATGAGTCCAGATGTGGAGACACAATAAGACAAGGGAGCAGCTCCTTAGACCCCAAGAGCCCCCACCACTCTGCGGCCCTCCTCCCTGCCCTGCACATCACCATGTCGGGGGCCAGGCGGGCACCTGCCCCTGCCCCTCTCTGCCCTCGTCCTAGAACCTGGCTCCACAGGGCGCTCAGGGCTCTGTCGGTCCCAGGTTCACTGCTGGTCTCAGCCTTGTGCACACACACACTGCAGACACCAACCCCCCTCCCCGCTCACACACGATCACACACACCCACATCCACACACGACCCAGCACGCAGGCCCAGATCACGCTGCCAGGCGGAGCAGAGCCAGCCCGGGGGTCTGTTCTCCTGACACCGGGATGTGCTCACCCTGCTGCACCCCATGTGGCCTTGGATGCCACCCCCGAGCCTCCACAGGGTCCAGCCACTCTCCTTATGGGTGTCACCCAGCCGGACTTGTACATTCCCAGGGAGGGAGCTGTGGCTGCAAAGGATCCTTTCTGAGAATCAACCAACTTGAGTGCCCCTGGGAGCTGGCGGGGTCAGTACCGCATGGAGAGAGAAAGGGGGGCCCATTCTCCCTGAGCAGGTTGGGGTTGGTCCCTAAACTCTTAAGAGGGGCTTAGAGCAGACTCTGCCACCTTGGAAACCAGCCAGCTGAGATGTTTGCAGAGGGTCCAGGAGGAGCTGCACTCTGAGCCTGCCACCTTTGATGGTCAAGGAGCCCCATGTCCCCCCATGTGCCCCTGTTCCCTTTAGGGAACGCTGCACTTGCCCAGAGCTTCCAGGGCTACTGGGTCGCCAGCATTTTACACCTTCATGGTGAGCAGTTAATAGATGCATTTTTCTCTTTTAAAACTTATATAACTCTTTTAAAAAAAAATTTATTTATTTATTTGGCTGTGCTGGGTCTTAGCTGCAGCACATGGGATCTAGTTCCCTGACCAGGGATTGAACCCTGGGCCCCCTGCATTGGGAGCACGGAGTCTTAGCCACTGGACCACCAGGGAAGTCCCTACATAATGTTTCAAGTATGCTGATAAGTATGGGGGGGGCACAACAGTTATGGGGGAACCCCCGGCCCAAGACCCAGCTTTGACAGAGCTTAGTGTTTGGCCTGAGATCTTTCTGGTTTTAAGGGGAGGAAACCTCGCCAATGTGGACAGGTTCTCTGTGACTTTTCCGGCACACATGGTCCCTCTTCTGCCCGTGTTTGAGCCAATCACGCCTCTGCCTCGTTCTTTACATCTCCGGGCCGTACGCACTGACCCAAGCAGTGCACTGAGGCGGTCTATGGGCCCCTGAGACGTGGGTGAGTGGTGTCTCAAGCTAACTCCTTTCAGCAATTAACTCAACTCTGTGGGGTGAATGCACGTGCAGGTTGTAGCCCTGTGCTTCCTCATCCTCCCGGCCGCGAGGTGCTCCATCCTGGATGGGGCCACAGTCCTTTCATCCGTCCTCTATCCCACTCCCGGAACTTCCGTTTCCCCAGGTGCGGCTGTGCGGACGAGCTTCCGGCAGTGCCTGGCTGCTGTCCCCACATCAAGCAGGGTGGGACATCCTGCTGGTGACCCCTTGGGTGCACGGGGTGGACTTTCTCTGGTATGTGCATCCAGGAACAGAAGCGCTGGGTCAAAGGGCACGCGAAGCTTGAACTGTCCAGTGTGGATGTGCCGTGGGGCGCACACACCCTTGGGGAGCTGGCCGTCACCTCCCCTGTCCTTGTAGCGGGTCCTGCCTAGGGGCACGAATGAAATCTCACATGGTTTCCGTTCCTGTCATTCCCTGTCACTCAGGTATTCCCGTCGGCCTTGGAAGCTGAGTGGGAAGGGACAAGAGATGGGCAGGCTGGAGCAGGTCATCGGCGGGGACCTGGAGAGGCCTCAGACCCGCTGCCCGGAGGCCCTGGGAGTGGCAGGTCGGCGCAGGTCGGCGCAGGCCGGGCCCTGGTCCAGGTGGAGCCCAGATTCAGCTTCCTGCTCTGAGCACCGCTGGGAGTGGCAGCCGTGACCTGTGAGAGAGACCCCAGGGCCTGGGAGCTTGTCTTCACCCCCATTGCCTCAGCCTTAAGCACACAACCTTCCTGACTTCAGAACCCCGTCTTCCAACACAGCTCATTTCTGAATCCCTGGAGCCCCTCCTTCCTGGCCAGCCAGACGCTTTTTGGACCAATGAATGAGCAAATGACCCAATGAATGCATGAAGGAATGAATGAAAGAACAGACTAGCTGGAGAAGACTTCACTTGGGAGGCAAGATGTCCACTGACTTAGGGACGTTAAATCACCTCCAGCCAACTGCTTAAGGTAATGGGTTCCAACAGGTCTTTGGGCGAGTGGGGGTCTGAGGTCCCCTTGGGTGAGCCCTCCAGCCTCATCAGAGCCAGGCCTGGCCAGGGGACACAGGGCTGGGGCTCTGGCTTCCCGTCCTCTCAGGCACCCTTGCCTCAAGCAGGCCAGGTTCCACCCCTCACCTGTCAACTCCTGGGCTCGCCTGTGGAACGTACGGCCAGGCCCTGCAGCTTGGTGGGCAGGGGAGAGAGAGCAGAGTGGCAGGCCCCAGGCCAGGGTCAAGGATGGTAATGCAGTCGGGTGTCGGTGGTCTCCAGGGAGGTGACAATGGCCTCTGAGTGGTCTGAGAGGAGCCACCCAGAATGAGGTCCACCTTGCTGACCAAGCCCTGCAAAGGGGAGGAGGGGCCAGAAATATGCCCACGGAGACCAGGAAGGGGCAACTGCCACCTGCCTGGGGGCTTCTACCTGCTCACCTGCCGACAGGCCCTCCTGCGTACCTGGCCCGGCCCTGGAGGGAGGAAGGTGAGTGACGCTGGAGCCCTCGGGCTGGCTTTTCGGGGCCAGTGCTTGGGGCCAGGAGCCGCCTATGGGATTCCTTGGCGGTGTCCTGTGGCCTCTCCAGGAAAGGGCACCGCTGGGGGAGGGCACTGCCGCCTGTCCCGGACCTGCCTCCTGGGAACACGGCCCCGAGCCCTCTCCCCACGCAGCCCCTGGCAGGGTGGGCGGGGGCCGGTGTGCCTGGTGAGCTGGAATGTGACTCAGCCGGAGGTGCCTGCCAGTGAGTGGTGGAACGTTGCCTGCCAGATTAAATTAGGTGCCTCAGAATTAAAACTACATATTTATTTTAACCGGTCGAGGTGTTCGGAGGGAGATGAAAGGGAGGGGAGATGAAATATTACAAACTAGATGATTAAGACCACAGAGAGGTGCGTGTGCTGGGATGGGAGCCGGGAGGGGGAACTGTGAATTCCCCTCTCCGTGCCAATTTAGAGGGAGAAAAGGGAGATAGACACAAAGAGGAAAAAAATAAACAGGAAACCAACACCCAGCCCAGCCATCCAGAGGGTTCGTTAGTGCTCATCCTGGGAAGGGGAGCGGCGGCCAGCTGAGCGGCCATGGGTGGGGCTCAGCAGAGCCCACACAAGGCCCGGGCACCGGGCGGGGGGAGTGGGAGCCCGGACAGTTACGGGCGAGGCTCACCTGGCACCTGGAGCAGGGCCCGGCCGCAGGCTCCGAAGAGTATGATCGTGTACTGGGGGTCCCGGCGCCCCGAGGGAGAGCTCGCCATCCATGGGGAGGGGAGGGCAGGAGGGTGATGCCGCCTACGGGCCTGGTGAAGGTGGAGCTGGCGGGACAGGTGTGCCGCGGGCCGCGTGTGCCCTTCTCCCCGGTGCTGCTGCCACAATGTGTGACGCGACAGAAATAAAGCCGGGGGTGGTGGGGCTGGTTACGAGGGGGAGGGCATGGCGCCAAGGAGATGGACGTCAAGGTGGCTGGTGGAATGGGGGGCTGGGTGGTGTTGCTGTCAGGCGGGTGGTGGGAGTCCCCAGCCGGGGGGGCTTAAATCCTGGCTCTGACCCCAAAAGGTCGTGAGGCCTGGGGCCGATCACTTCATTTCTTGGTAGTCTGTGTTGCTCGACCTCCGACTTCCTGTTTTCCTGTTTCTGCAGCTAGACTCTTCCCCGACGGCGGGGGTGGGAGGGAACGTGGCAGGCGGGGCAGGGTGGCTGGTGGAGTTGATGGACACAGGGCGGCGGAGGGAATGAAATGGAGGCTCCGCCCTGGCCCAGGATCACCCCGGGGCCTGGCATGAGGGGCTGCCTGGTCTGGCTCCTGCCCAGGACAGACCCAGAGACCAGCTTCTTGGATGGGGTGTGGGGAGAGAGGGGCCTAGGGGACACGCCCAGGGGCCATCTATAAGGACAGGAGGCCAGTGCGTGTGCGTGTGTGCACGTGCATGTGTGTGTGCACGTGCATGTGTGTGCGTGTGTGTGCATTGCGTGTGTGTGCACGCACGTGTGCGTGTGTGCGTGCGTGTGTGTGTGTAAGGAGTGATGGTCTCAGCACGCCCCCACCCCCATCCCCAGAATCACACTGCACCCCAGGGGTGGCATCCCGAGTGCCATGGGCAGGCGATATGGGTCACAAACAGGGCCAGGGCTGTGCAGCTTGTCCCTCCTGGGCTGACCTCCTTAGTGCCCTTGGCGCCCACGACCTGCTGGCCCCAGATTTAGATGCGTGAAGATCAGCAGCTCCCCAAACCCTGAGAAGGTGGGGAAGGCCATTTCCCAACTGATAAAAGGAGAAAAGACACAGGACTTCTCCCCGCCCCGCCCCCTCCCTGCCCTTGGAGCCAGAGCGCTGATCTGAAGGTGGGTGGCACCTTCACCTACGTGCCCGCCCCCCCAAAGCGCGGCACCCCCGCCTCCCGGTGCAGCCAGCGCGGCCTGGACCCACCCGGCCAAGAGCGGAATCCAGGTTTCCTGGGGGAGGACGGGCTCGGCTCCTGGGACCCCCACTGGCGCCGAGGTCCCCTGGGTCCTGGGAAGGAGCCGTCTGGCCTCTCCCAGAGCCGAGATCAGGGCCACAGCAGAGAGCTCTGGGGCTTCAGTGCCGCCATCCCAAGTCTACGCGCCAACCTCCTGACCTGCGGAAGTCTCGCTTCAGAAGGCGAGGGCAGTGGGCAGCGTCCCAGCATCAAGCGAGGTGGGGCAGGGCCGCCCTGACCAGAGGGCTTCTTGGTGTGTCCACAGCCCACGTGTCCTGCTTTCCTCAGGGCCCGCGAGGGAGAAGGGACGCCCATTTTGCAGATGCGTGGTGAGTGGTGACACGGGCTGAGGACCTGGACTGAGCTCAGGCATCGCCTAGAGGGTAGGTGCTCAGCTGGATTCCCTGACATCTGCCCCTGGCCGCAGCTGCGCCCAGAGCCTGGTCAGAGACCCCTACGGCTCTGCCACAGTGGGGACCTGAGCGGGGCAGGCAGGACACCCCTCGGTCCAGGGTGGGCCCGGGCCCACCCTGTGCCACCCGCAGTGCTCGTGTCACGGCTGACTCTGGAGGGAAAGCAGGTGTATTGGCACGTGCTTGTGTGTGCAACCCACGTGTGCATGCACGTATGCTGGTGTGAACACACACGATATGCAGTGCAGGTGCGCATGCACAGAGGCACAGGCATGCACACGCACACCACACCCATGCATATGTGTGCACACACGTGTATGCACACGGGGCAAGGCCACAGGTATGGTGCACTGCACAAACACCGCTGGCGTGCACACATGTCACACACGCGGACACTCATGCATGTGAATGTAAACACAAATACACGAGGTCTGTGCAGACCTCACGGGTATAAGAGCACGGGCACGTGGGTTTGTCACATGTACGAGTGCCTGCCTGGCATGTGCTGTGGCCGGACGAGGGAGGAGTGGCAAATCCGTCTGCCCTGGAGAAGCTGGGTGGCCCGATGAATAAACCGCTTGGATTGTATAATGGTCGTGTTGTGCTTTTCACAGTTGAAGGTGTGAGGTGCTACCTGCGAATTTTAAATTGGGCCAAATGGAGACTGGCAGTGTCCTGGGCTTGGCAACCAGGGGCTGCCATGTTCTTGGCTCCAGGAGGGACACCAGCCCCTCCCGGTCTGAGGGACTGCCCACACCATGCCCAGCCCCCCACCCCCTCGCCCCACTGTGGCGTGCCCTTATCCGCCCCCCACCAGTGCTCCTCCTCTTCCAAGGAGCCTGCCCTGTGTGCCCCAGGCTCCTTTTCTTCCTCAGGACCCTGTCCACAGAGGACGGCTGAGCCGCATGCCTCTCTCACAGCACATGCCTCCCCCACAGTATCTTTCAGTGGCCTGTAACAGAAAACCCAACTCAAGCTGGCTTACACCGTAAAGGGAATGGATTGACTCCTATAAATGAAAGTCTGGACAGTGTGGGTTTCAGGCAAAGTGTGATCAGGGTTCCAGCTCTGCTTCTCTGCAATTCTCCTTGCTTTGCCTTGTCCTCATGTGTCAACTTTGTCTTCATGATGGCTCCCTTCACAGGGCAGGACGAAACAGCATCCTTAGCCCTCACCTGCACCCCATACAGTCTTCCTCATCGTGCGTCTTTTACCTCATGGTACCAGATAACCGCTCAAGCTCCAGTTGTCACGTCTGTCTTCTGGTCAGCAGGAAGAAGAAGGGGAGAAGAAAGGTCTGCTCTGCTCTTTATGGGCACTTCCCAGAGGTTGCTCACATCATTCCCCATGAATCCCATTGGTCAGAACGTAGACTCAGGCTGCCTCGCAGTGAAGTCTATTCTGGCAGCTGCTCACCCAGCTGAAGACCCAGGGTTCTATTCCAGAGGAAGGAGGAGCACTGGGGAATGGGACCGTTAGCAAGTGGCTACAGACGCCACCCCCTGGGAGTGCTAGGACAATCCCAGCGTGGGGCCTGCCCTCACCGTCCTGGCTCAGCCCCATCAGCAAGCAGAGCCGTGCCCCGCTCCAGGAGCCGTGGCTCGGGGGTGACTCAGACGCTGACTTACCCTTGGTCACCCACAGACCGGTGGAGAGATAAGCCTCGGATCCAGGACAGGGGTGGCGAGGGACACAAAGATGGTCAGACAGATGCCGCCAAGGAAGGGGTCCCTTTGCACGCTCTGGGCAGGGTGGTCCAGGGCGGGGAAGACCCCACAGTTGGGCGTGGGGCAGAGCGCCCACTGGCCACAGGCAGCGGCAGCCCAGAGGTGGACCATCCAGCTGGGGAAACGGGCCGGCCTGCCGCGGAGCAGGGGGCAGGTGAAGCGTGCAGGGTGGCGCTGGGCCCTGGTGCCTGTGCCTGCCCGGCGTCCTCAGGCTGCTTGTGGCCACGGGACCTGCCCAGCGAGACCCCCTGGCGGCCTGACCCGCTGCTCATGCTGCCCGCCTCCGGCCCTCCTGTCTCTCCCCAGAGCTAGAGCTGCGGGGGCCGTCCTCACTCACTGGCCATGAAGGGAGCCAGTGTCATTTAACGAATTAACAAGCCCTCTCCTGCAGCAGGAGGCACCTTTTAGCACAACCCAGTTTGACTCCTGTGAGTGGGGCCCTTGGCAGCAGGGTGCCCTAGGGCCGGCCCCCACCCAGAGGTCCGCGGGTGTTCTGCCCCCGGTCACCCCTGTGCCGGGGGCCCTGCTGAGCCCGCGGGAATCCCTGCACAGGTTTCCAGCTCCCTCCCAGCACTGCCGCTGTGCCCCCCCCCACCCCCCCGCACCCTGCTCGACAGGTGCCCTTAGATGGAGGACAGAGTCACTGCAGAGTGACCTGAGGGCAAAGCCGAAGCAGAGGACCGACCAGCGGCGCGCTGGGAGGGGCGTCCCTGGCTTCAGGCAGTCCTGGCTCCAAATCCCAGCCTCTCCTGTGCCTACCGGCCCCCTGCGGCTGGGCCTCTGATGCCTCCTGAAAAGTGGGGCAAAGGTCTCCCTGTCGAGGGAGTGGCGTGTGCAGCGCCCGGCAGGGGCCAGCACACAGTAGGCGCCCAATAAATACCATTCTCCATCTCTTGTTTCCAGTCTAACGGGGAGGGGCGCCGCTGCCCTCAGAGAGCCAGACGGGGAGACGGGGAGACGGAACACCCTGAGGGAGGACAGGTGCAAGTGTGGAGGGAGGGACCGAGGGCCACCGACCGCCTGTCTCAGCATCATAACGAGGACGGAAGCCTGTGAGCTGCTGTCCCACCCAACGCTCCCGCCGGAAGTGCTCCTGAAGCCCGGCCGGGTCCGAGGCCCTCACCCCAGACATTAAACTAATTAATTCACACGTGGAGCTCTGTGACTTTTAACATATTTTATATTTGTTTGTCCACACAACTATCAGGGTACGAACAGTCTCGATCCTGCCAAAACTCCCCCAGGCTGCCCGTCTGCGGGCACACCTTCCCCTGACCCCTCATCCCTGGCCACCACGTGTGTGTCCTCCATCACTACAGTTTTGTTCTGTTGAGGCTGTCCTGTCCGCGGAATCACACAGCAGGCCGAATTTTGAGGCTGGCCTCTTCTGCTCAGCATAAAGCTGTTGCGATTCACCTGCACCGTTGCATGTATCTAGCTGTTTTCTCTTTCCTGCTGGGGACCACTCCACTGCACGCAGGTACCGCAGCTGGTTTAACCACCATCCTTTGACGGACACCCAGTTATTTCCAATTTGGGGTTATTACAAATAAAGGTGCTATGAACACTTGTGTACAGGTTTTTGCGAACATGAGTCTTTGTTTCACTTGGGTAAATTCCTAGGATGGGTATCCACTTACCAGGAATCTCATGGGCCCCGCATTATGTGTATGTCTAACTGTGTTTCAGAGTGGCTGTCCTATTTTACATTCTCACAGGCAGTGAACATTCCTGTTGCTCGACGTTGTCAGGTATGGTTGATATTCTTTATTTCAGCTGTTCTAATAGGTATGAATTGGTATCTCATCACGGTTTGAATTTGCATTTCCCTAATCACTAGTGATGTAGAATATTTTCCCATATGCCTATTTATAATCTGAATATCTTCTTCGGTGGTGTGTCTTTTCAAATATCTTGCCCTTTTTATTCCCTTAACTTTTTATTTCAAAGCAATGATAGACCCACAGGAGGTTATGAAATTTCCACAGAGAGAGAAATCCTTCACTTGGGAATGTCTTCATTTCACCTTCATGCCTGAAAGGTATTTTCCCTGGACATAGAAGTCTGAACTTCAGTTCTTTCTTTCAGCACTTGGAAAATATTGTTCTACTTCTGTCTGGCCTCCATGGTTTCTGATGAGACAGCCAAAGTCAGCTGGATAGTTTTCCCCTTGTAAATAATTCGTTGTTTTTCTTTCTGCTTTCATTTGTCTTTAGCTTTTAGCAGTTTGATCTTGATGTGTCTGAGAATGAATTTCTTTGGTTCGTGGATCTTCCTGAATCTGTAGGTTTATGTATTTTACTAAATCTGGGGAATTTTCAGCCATTCTTTCTTCAAATATTTTTTCTGCATCACAATTTTTTGTTTCCCTCTGAGACCCCAAGTTTGTGAATATTAGACCTTCTGATATTATCCCACAGGTCCTAGAGCTCTATTTTTCTTCTTTTAATCTATCTTCCCCTCCTGCTCATGTCAGATACTTTCTATTGATCTGTGTTCATGTTCACTAGTAATTTCTTCTGTCATCTACATTCTGCTATTGAATTCATACCCTGAGTATTTTTACTTTGCTTATGTATTTTTCAGTTGTCATGTTTCCATTTGGTTCTTCTTTATGTCTTTTTTTTTTTTTTTTTTTTTTTTTGCTAAGGCTTTCTATATTTCTGTTTATTTCAAGACTGTTTGCCCTTACTTGTTGGAACATTTTTATAACGGCTGCTTTTAAGTCTTTGTTTGATAATCCTAACATCTGTGATATCTCAAGTTGGCTGCTGTTTATCATTTTGTTCCATGCAAAATGCAAGTTGTGATTTTCCTGTTTCTTCATATGCCAAATCATTTTGGATTGTATCCTAGAAATTTTGTATATTATTTTATAAGACTCTGGATATGTTCTAAGTCCTGTGGAGATGTATCAAATAGACACTTAGACTTTAGCAGGCAATCAACACAGTTGCGTCCAGGCTGCAAGTTCTGACCAGTCTTCAGGGGTTGTGATTCCTACCTCAGGTCAGAGTTTAGAGCATTTCAGTGCTATTCAGATCCGTCCTGTGTGAGCATCCAGTGGACATTCTGGGATTGGGCAGTATCTACCCTGTAGCTAATTTCTCAGAATTTTTGGCACACCATTTAGGGTCCACGCCTGCTTAGCTTGGGGCTGATCCTCAGCAATCATAAACAAGTAAGGGGTCACTTTTCCGAGCCCCCTCTCTGTGTTCTCCTGATCGTTTGTTTCCTGGGATGCCTCCCTTTGGTCTTCTGGCCAAAGGATGGGGTTTTCATTAGGACACTCTGCTACGTACTTCCTATGACTGTGTCCACATCCAGGACCAAGTGGAGTGAGGAAGGAGTGAGAGAGAAAAAAAGTGGGCCCACCTGGCCTTCTTGAGAGCACAGCTCCTGATTAGGGAGGGAATCTCCCCTCCTTTACACACTTAATGCCCTCGGGCCTACTGCTGTTGCCATTGCCAAGCTGGCCACTGCAAGGACTGCCTGGGGGCTGGGTGTGGGATGACAGAGAAAAGAAAAATAAACGGGGCATCTCTCCCACTCTCTTTCAGTGTTAGGAGTCCTCTTCTTTGAGCCATAAGTAGAGGGATTTTCTTTGAACTCTCTCTGGTGGCACTGAGGCCCATTCCAGACTTCAGGCAGCCTTGATCTAAGCTGGAGGACAGGAGGGAAAAGGGGGGGGAACTGGCCAGTGAGTTGAGGGTGCTTCAAAGTCCAGTTTTCTTCCCAGGCACCTGCTAACCTTTACTTGCGAGAGCCCCTCGCACTGCTCTGGGCACTCCGTCTGGGTTTGCAGCCACGATCAATGAGGCGGTGTGTGTGCCTGCACCGTCCTACCTGCAACCGAGCCCCCAGAGACTTTAACACCAACCTCCCTTCCCCACGGTCTCAGCCTCTGGGGCCCCCCACCTGTCTCCAAACGGGAGGAGAAGGCAAAAGGGGATGGGGTCCCCCCGTTTAATTATCTGTCTTTCCAACACAGAGGAGTCCTAGACCCTCCATCTGGGACACTAGGGAGGGTCTAGGCTTGACCCGCCAAGCCAAGCATCACCCCACGTGCAGAAGGCTGGGGTGAAGCGAGCCAGGCCACATGACGGGGTAGGCAAGGTCCAAAGCCATCGCGGACCACTCGGCCTGAGCATGGCTCCCAGAGTCATCCGGAATTCAGGAAGGGCAGGTGGAAGGAACGTCATCGTCTGACCTCCTGAAGGTGCTTGGACTCTCCCTGCACCGCCTAAACCTAAACTTCCCTCCTCGACCCTTAAGAAAAGCCTTTATCTTCTCACGAGATGCTGGCCCTCTGGGCCATTAGACGTTTGTTCCAAAGTTCTCATCCTTTTCTGTCATCAAAGGGGTGAAAAACCAAACATCCATTAGATGAAGGACAGAATTCCCAGGCCCGAGAGCTGGTGGGCCTCGGGGGGGGGGGGGACGATGGGGCCGAGTGTTGGTGACTGCACCGTGATGGCGGCAGAGGGGACGTGAGGTGGCACCACGTACAGCAGTGACCGTGGGGACGGTGGAGATGTCGGTGGTCCCACGGTGACGGCAGGGATGGAGCCAGTGGTGAAGTGAAGGCAATGGCTGACGGTGGTGTGGACATTTGGACCCGCGCCCAGCAGCGGGAAACCCCGCCATCACAGTCACCGCACGCCTGGTGCGTGAGCCCGGCCTGACATCAGACGGCGGAGGCTGGACGGTGGCCACGTCTGCCTTGTGGGATCCGGACAGGAGTTTGGCCTAAAGCTGCCGGGGGTGTCGGTTGGGGGGTACGGTCTTCTGCCCGCTGCATCCCTCCTCCGGTTCCTCCGCCCCTGCCTGACTCAGGAGTGGGGATGGGCCGTCACCCAAGAGGATCCCTTCACAGTCCAGGGTTGGGGACAGGGAGGTGGTGGTCCACAGCCAAGGTCCCGCCTCTGGGTCCTGAGAGATTTGCCCGCTGGAAGTTTACTGTGGAAAGCAGATGGGAACAGCTCCTGGGGCGGCGGGGGGAGGCTGGGCCGAGGGAGAGACTGCACTAGGTGCCCTCGACCCAGAGACCCCAGCTGGCCTCACAGGAGGGGGGACGACCCTGTAGAGCTGTCCCAGACTGGGCCTCTGCAGAGTCTATGCACCAGTCCTGGGCTGTGGGCTGCCCTGCGGTGGACGGCGAGGAGGCCCCTTCCAGCCAGGCCGGTCCCACAGAGGGAACCGGATGGGGCTGGCAGCACCCCAGCGCTGGAGAGCCGGTGCCTGGCCTGAAGGAGAATCAGGGGGTGTCCCCGGAAGCCACCGCAAGCCCCATGGCCCGGGGTGGGGTCATTGCTGACCTCGCTCCTCCCCAGTGTGGTGACTTCATGGGGCTGAATTCAAAGCAAAAATAGCTGGTGGGATGGAGCTGGAGAGGAAGCTTTACCCCTGGAGGACAGGGCTGGGGGCCTTAGACGGGGAGGGCCGGCAGGGTGCCCACCTTCCACACAGAACTGCCCTGGTTGCTTGTGAGGGACTCGCCAGGAGAGTGACTCGGAGGGGATCCAGACCCAGCGATGCTTGATGGGGACACTTTCAGAGGCACCCAGGTTCCCAGACAGGACCTGAGCACGGTTCCTCCTGGGGTTCCAGGACCGTGGGAGACCTCCCGCCTCGGGGCCAGACTGAGACCCAACCTCGGTGCACGCTGAGCCCTGAACCTGGTCACAGGCTGACCCTGGTCCCAGTCCGAGCCCTTACCTCACTGGACAGCCCAGTGGCACAGTCCTTGGCCACAGGGAAGCCTGGGTAGCAGAAGCAGAGGGGCAGTGGTTATGGGGACCCCACTCTGAGCTGGGCACGTGGCTCTACTGACATCCACCAGCAGGTCCACACCTTGTCCTGGGCCCACGTGCCCCTACTCCCTCCCCACTGCCCCCGAGACCCCGACTCCTGGCGGGAGAGGCAGGGACCACGCCCGCCCGCAGTGCCGCACGGTGACTCCTGCAATGCTCCCTCACTTTATTTTTATCCCCATCAAGCCCTATAAATACAGCAGTGATCACCAAACACAGTCAACGTGCCCAACGCCTCCTGCCCGCGGTGTTGCACGCCCACACAGCCGGGGACCCGGGGCAGAGGGACTGACACACGAGGCTCTAGGGAAGGTGCGGCAGATCCTCAGCTTGGAGCCCTGGGACAGACCCCATCTACCCCCCAGTGGACATGCGGGCACCTCTCATCTTTCTTCTCAGTTGTGATGCCAAGTTAATAGGACATTTTCTTTCCCTGGGGTCTCTGGATCTCAGTTTTCCCATTAGAGAAATGGGGGTGACAACCTGGGTGGACCTCATATGTGGTCATTTCCCCGCGCCCAACGCCCACTCCTGGAGGGGACAGGGGCTTCGCTGGTTTCGGTCTCTTCTGTCCCCTGTGCTTGGTCAAGACCCTCTGTGAATGTTCGTTGAGTGAGTGGATGGGTGGATGGATGGATGGAAGGAAGGAGGGATGGGTGGGTGGGCGGGTAGATGGATGGAGGACATGAAATCATGGCCCCGCTGAGCCCAGGAGGGGCTCAGTGCGGGGCGAGGGCGATACCACCGCGCTTCATCAGGGCGGCCGCCCCACCTTCACCTCCAGGCAGCCCCTCCTCGTGGACGGGGATCTGTCGAGGCGTGGAGGGAGGAGGGGCTCCGCAGCTCACCTGCGGGACTGCTGGGAGGCCCCCAGGCAGGGGCAGGAGGAGGGGCCATGAATCCAGAAAACCCACGTGGGTGGTGCTCCCCAGCCAGGAGGCTCTGCTCTGTCCCCCAAGGTGACGGTGCCCCCAGGTGAGACTCGGAATCAAGGCCAATGTCTTCTTTTTCCAGATGGGAGAGGAATGTCCGGAAATGCTGATGTGGCTCAGGACACGGGGAGTCAAGGTCAGGCTGGGGCCTTGGTATTCCCTGATCTCACCCCACTGACCACCGTTCCTGGGCCTGGCTGGCCCTGCAGGGGCCTGAGCACTTGTCCCTGGGGCCCCGCTCAGGGCTCGGCCTGAGCCGGGCACAGGGGAGCCGCTCTGGCACCGTGTGCCGCCCCCTCCCCCAGGTTCCCCCATTACACGGGGACTGTGCTGGAGTCCCACGGGCTGGTCTCTGTAATCATGCCTTGTTAAACACCCACCCTGATGGAAACAGGGGAGACGCCTGGGCTGTCTGCTCCATGGTCAACATCAGGATAACTCCACCCAGTAACTGTGCACTGCCCAGGGGGCTCCAAGGCCCTCATCCCATGGCCTCATAGGCCCTGGGAGCTCCCTGCAGACAGGCCGAGGAAGCAGCCCACCGTGGTCCAGCCTGGATTCCCTTCCTCTAGGCCTCCTTGACTTCTGAGGGGCCAGAGACGCTGTTCGTTCTGGTGTCGGACACCTCCGAAGATGAAGGCGCGCAGGGCCCACTGGCCCCAGGGAGAAGCCCCCAGCCATGCCCTCAAGCCCCCAGTCCACCTGTTTTCAGAGCCCACAGCTCGGCCAGGGAGCAGGTATCCGAGAGGGAGGAGGGATAGTCACAGGTCTGGGCTGAGAGAGAGCTGATGGAGCTTGAGGTTCGTGGGGACCCCAGGGAACGGGACAGACCATCGTAGCGAGGGCAGAGCCCCCAGCCCTGGGGACGTCAGCAGTCAGAGGAGGAGGGAAGGGCATCGGACAGGCAGGCAGGAGCTCAGGCTCCAGGCCCAGTTCTGCCCCATTGCTAGGCAGCCTTGGGGGCCACCTCCCTGCTCTGGGGCTCAGTTTCCCCCAGAACATTCCACATGATCTCCAAGACCTCTTCATCTCGGCCACTCCATCTACCACTCATTCACTCACTCATTCATTCCTTCTATTAACACACAGTGAAAAGCAGCCACGTGACAGGTGCTGCCGACAGGTCGCTCTCAGTATGCTGGGGTTGGGGGCGGGGGTGGAGGCGTGGACAGTGTGATCAGTGCTGTGAAAGAGGCAAGTCTGGAGCCGGGGAGCTTGGAGGAGACCCCAGCCCCAGGTCAAGGTGCAGGTGTGTGGGAGGGACAGCTTGAAGGATGGGGACGTCACCTTCCAGGCAGAGGGACCCGGCTGGGCACAGGTGAGAGGATGCACCTGGAGAGTTAGTGGCCATGGGCTTGCGGCAGCGTCCGGCAGGGCCTGGGGCCTGCGCTCCCACTCTGCCACCTCGCAGACCCCTCCTACTTCATCAACAACCCGGGAGGTGGGGCTGTCGGGTGCTTTCTGCCCACACACAGCGCTGGCGTGAGGTTTGGCAGCTTGCTTGCCGGGAGGGGGCCCTGGAAGCACAAAGTGTTTTGATTTTGTAAAATGCTGTTCTCTCTGAGCTTTACCTTTGCTCATTAGCATCTCGTTACTGCAGTTCCCTGCGCGTGGCGGGTGGGGATGGGGAGGAACACACTGAAATCAGTTCTTGACTCTATGAGTGTGAGAATGTGTGTGACTGTGTATGAGTGTGTGGGACTGTGTTTGTGTCAGTGTCAATGTGTGCAGGGAGGAGAGGAGGGGGAAGCAGTGGGGAGACCGGGCAAACCCCCACGTGTTAGGTTTGGGATAGGAGTTTGGGCAGAATCCGACACAGGAGGTGGACATGGCGACCTTCTTCAGCAGCCATGTTAAATTCATACCGTTCCTGCTGGCAAACTCCTACTCATCCTTCAGCACCCAATCCAAATGCCCCTTCTCTGGGAAACCTTTCCAACACCCTGTTTCCTCATACAACCTTCTAACAACAGACTTACAGCCCAGTAGGTGATTCTTTGGGCCTGTCTGTCCCCTTCTGCTCCTCTGAGACACCCTGAGGGCAGCCTCCACATGCTCTTGGCCCTGGTATTTGGCACTGGTGCTCAGCACCCACCCAAGAGATCAATGACAAGTCAGACAGGCCATGTGCTCACACGTGCCCAGGGTCTCCAGCGGGCCAGGCCTGGGCTAAGGGCTGTGAAGGCTTCACGGGTGTTGGCCCACACAAGCCTCACGTCAGCTCCACGGAGCAGGGGACACTGTGGTCCATGCTGCAGATCTGAGGAAGCCAAGGCTCAGGGCAGGTGCCGACGTGCCGCCCCTGCTGGCCAGTGGTAGAGCCAGGGGGAGGCGCTGCAGGGCTGGTGGGCCACTGTGGCCAGTGATCTGGCGGTCCAGCTGGAGGGAGAAGAGGGACAGGGAGAGGAGAAGGAGTCTGCCTGTCCTTAAACAGAGACTTGGTACCAAAAGAACAAGGTGCCATGTGTGCAGAGCACCTCAGAGGAAATCAAGGCGGGGTGTGGGCAGAAGCCACGTTGGTCCCGGCATGCGGACGCCTTGGGCCGAGAGAACTCACCACACTCCTCCCAGAGGAGCCCAAAGCGCAGGCCCAGCTCCCACCGCCCTACCTGGGGGTGAGCCAGACCCACGCAGGGTGCGGCAGTGGCCCCCTGCTCCCTTCCCCCTCCCCCAACACCCCCTGCTCTTTTGTTCTCTTCCTCCCCCACTTGCCAGCTCCTCACGCCAACTCCCTGAGCCCCTGGGAAACAGCGCTGGGCTGATGCACCCCCTTCCCCAAACCCCAAGTGCTGTCTGGGGCTCAGATAGCGGTCCAGGCCCTGCAGAAGCGGTGCCTTTTCCTCTGTCCGCTTCCTGCAGCCCAACCTTTGTCCTCTCCTCTCACACTCAGTCGCCCATGGATGAGAGAGCCCCTCGGCCTGGGGCCCTTCCCTCTTGGGGCTTGTCTGGCGTCAGCTGGAGGCCCTCAAGCCGGCGGAGCTCCTCTATGTCCTGGTGGCAAGGGGGATGCACGCAGGACAGTGGGGCAGGCTTGGCACAGCTGGAAAGAGGCGCCCCTCACTGCTGCTCCCGGTCCTGTGTCTGGGGCCAGCCATGGGGGCCACCAAACTGCCCGGGAGGCCACAGAATGCGGGTGTGTCCTGGGCAGAGAAATAAGCGCCAGTGAGCTCTGGCTGCCTCGGTTGGCCCCCAAGGTGTCCCCTTCAGTGTCTGTCTTCCCATCCCTTCTGCTCTCGCCCCCCACGTGAGTACCGCAGGCTGCCCAGGGGCTGGGGGTGTGGCCAGCACGCTTACGGCCCTCATGGGGTCTCAGTGTCACCTGGGCGCAGGTGTACTGCGCATCAGTGCACACACCGAGCACAGGTAATCAGGCCAAATTGTGTGTGGTGGACCTTAAAGGGAGAAGTAGACGAGACCCTCCCTAAAGTCCACTGGGCTGGTCTTCGAGCCCACGGCCCATGATCTGAAGGCCACTACCTGCCCATGATCTGAAGCCCCGAGGGGCGCGGGCTGTGATGTAGAGGTAGAGCTCTGGCCTGGGCGTCAGAGACAGGCCTGGGGCCTCAGCAGCGCTGGGCCTGTGTGTGCCCCTCGCTGCCAGGGCCAGGTTCCCCACCTGTGGCTGAGGGAGCAGAAGGGGTGGTCTGAGCGGCAGGGGCTCTGAGGCCATCAGTGGCTGGAGAGGTCAGGACGCCTCCACAGAGGTGGTGTGACAGCGGCACACGGATGTCTGCAGTCTCCTTGCCTTCCTGTTGGACACTCCCAACTCACCTCCTGGAAGCGCTACCCCTCAACACTCCCCTGTGCCAGGCCTCCTTGTCAAGGGGAACTTCCCTGACCCCCAGCCCCCCTTTGGATCCCCCACACCCCCGTTCTGCTCCTGTACAGCCTTCACCCAGGTTCCCAGTGCACATTTGTGCATTTTGTGGCCTGCCTGCTAAACAGCAAGCACTGTGACAAGGGCTGTGTCTTGGTGGAGACTATTAGATGGGCCCCATCCTCCCCTTCTTACTTGGTACAAGAGGCCAGATGGCCACTGGGAACATAGTCCTCGGGGAGAAGACATTTCGTAGCCTCCTTTGCAACTAAAAGTACCCAAGGGACCCAGTTTTGGCAAGTGGGGGGGGTGGTGTTGGGGGGTGTAAGCAGATATGGGGTGTACAGTATCTAGGAATTGTACTTAAAAGGATGGGATTGGGGGTGCGTGCATTCCCACTATCCAGTTCTCCTTCCTGCTGTTGGAAAGCAGACGTGATGGCTGGCACTTATACAGCCATTTTGTGCCATGAGGCAGAGGGGCCCATTAGAGGGTCAGAGAAACAACAAGATTAAAGGAGTCCAGGGTACTGATGATTGCGAGGCCCACCCTCCCAGCCCTATGGCCTATTTGGACTTGAATGTGTACCACTGAAAGTAAACGTTGATCTTATTTAAGCCACTGTTATTGGGATTTTCTGGCATTAGCAACCAAATCTAATTGTGTGGCATCCCCAAGGTCTAGCATGTTGCCTGACATCGGAAGATTGTTGAATGAATAAATGATGGCAAACAGGATAAGATTTGGCAAGACGAGAGGGGGACGCTGTGCCAAGTAGCAAGCCTGGGTGGTGGGTGAGGGACAGACAGACTGGCTCCTTGGGGTGTGGAGATGCCTCCTCCCATGGGGGTGGGGAATAAGCAGGTTCTGCTACTTCCCAGGAGGGGCGGCAAACTCCTCCTTCACAGAGGATGCGATTAGCAAAGACAACACTCAAGTGCTCCTGTCATGGAGTTTCTTTTTTTTTTTTTGCCACTCCTGCTTGGTGATAAATACCTTGGTAGGCTGCTAGGAGTCTCACGTGGAGTCAGTTTTCTAAGCGCCTGAGACTGGTCTCGAACAGCTGGGGTTGAGGTGCTTGTCTTGGTCAAGCCCCTGCTAGGTGCTGGGCCTGCGCCAGCCCTTCCCCAGCACGTGTCCCCCAGTGACACTGCCCTGTACGGGTGACAGGTGACAGGGTAGCAGTGCGCCACCCTGCCACTCCCATGCCTGCTCTCCAGCCAGCTCCCACATCACCGCTTTGACCACGCCCAGAGAAGGTGTCACTGCTCAACATCACACAGCAACACAGGGATAGGTTTGGTGTTAGAAGAGAGTAGGCTCTGTGGGGACACAGAGTGAACACTAGGCCCCCGTGAGTGCAGCTTGTGTGCTCACTGACTTGTCATCACTCCCTGAGGCCACACCACGTGCAGGGTGCCCTGCTGAGCGCCAAGATGCAAATTCAACCACATGGGCCTGCCCTCAAGAGGCCTGTTGCACGGTGGGCAGGTCACAAGCCTACCAGGGTGGTCGTCATGCCGGATGCGGTCGTACGGGCTAGGAGCGGTGCCAGCAGCAGTGTGGAGGAAGCAGGGGCTGGTCTCCTGTCTCATGAGAGGGTGCAGCTGGGGCGGAGGCTCCACCACGCAGCTGCTCCCTGTCCACAGCTTGGGACCCACCCCTCTGCTCCCCAAATGGCTGCTCTCCTTGGGACACCGTGCCCGCGTTCCAGGCTGGAACAAGAGAAGGCAGAGGGCTAGCTGGCTACATCGGACCCTTCTGGGTCTGAAGACTCACCGTGTCCTCTGCCGTCGTCCTCCGGGCCAGCACTACCTTGCTGCCTTGAACAAAATGGGTTCTGTTGGTAAGGGACAAAGGGGGACTGGGCCGCAGGGATGACCTGCTCACAGGATTTGATGGAGGAGGGTCTGTGGTGGGTGAGTGACGGCTGCCACGTGCTGGGTCGGGGCGGGGGGGGGGGCGCAGCGTGGAAGTGTAAACACCTTCTTCCCCTGGACGGGGCTGGGTGGGCTGATTTCCCAGAGAAGCTGACCTGGGAGCCGGTCTTCAGGGGATGGACAGGAAGGGTGGGGGAGGGGAACTCGCTGCAGACCCCAGGTTGACAGTGTTTGACCCAGGGATCTGGTACAACCACGCAGAAGCCCAGGTGGCTTCTCCTGTTACAGCGAGCGTTTCTGGGGTCGGCTTCGGCGGGCGCTACACGGAGGCTCCTTCTGAAGACCCCGCGGGCACAGTGAGGCTGCAGTGCAGCGGACAGATGCCCCGTGGGGGCTGCGGCAGCTTCTTCCCTCCGCTCTTCCTCTGGGGGTCTCTTGGCCATCCCCTTGACCCTCAACCGTCCGGGTCCTGGTTCTCCCAGAGGAAGGTCCTGATGGAGGGGGCCGTCTCTCCTGCTTCTCCGGGGCGCGCTAGGGGGCCTCGCCCCAGACTGGGGAGGAGGCAGCAGGTACTGAGCACCCGCCCTGGGCGGCCCTGCTCGCGCTAGACCACCCGGTCCGCAGCCCCGGGGGCACCCGCTCGGCCCGCTGGGTTGGCGGGAAGCACACTCTGCAGGTGGTCGTCCTGGAGGAGGTGTACTTCGCTTTCCCCTCCTTTCCTCCACACCCGCGCCCGCTGAGGGTGGGGCGTGGCCGGAGCACCCTCAGACCGCGCTCTCTGGAGACCCGTCCCCTGAAGGCCCTCCGAGGACAGGCTTTGGTGTGTGGTGACGATCCCGTCTACTCCCCGCAGGCACGGACCAAGGCGTGGGGTCCGCAGGGCACGGCCCCTCCCGGCAGTGCTCAGCGGCCGCCCTAGACCCGGGCGCTGGCCCTTGTGCCCTCCGGACCCGAGTCCGGGGCCCGCACGGCCACTGCGCCGCCGCGGCTCTGCCTCTCAGACCCGTGAGATCCGGTCGGGCCTCTGAGGCGGGGGCCGCGCACTCCGCGTCTGTCACCCCCGTTCCACAGATGGGGGGACTGAGGCTCGGGGGTGCGAGTGAGCCGGCCACCTACAGGCCCGGGAAGGCGGCGGGAACGGCTCGACCCAGCCCGGCAGGCTGGGACGGCGCATCCTCGGTGGCCCTCGAGGGCCCCGGCCCTGGGTACCCGCGGGTGCTCCCGCCGGGCGCAGCCTTTCTGGCCCAGCCGGCCGCCGTCCCAAGCCGTTTCCGCCGCCCGCGCGGGGCACTCTGGGACTTGCAGTCCCCGGGCTCACGCCGTCCGCAGCCCGTCCGCGGCTCGGCGGCCATTGGCTGGCGCGAGGCGTCGGGGCCGACGGGACGGACGGGGGGCGGCCTCGCGGCCCTCGCCGGCGCGAGAAGGGCCGTCACGTGATGTTTGGGTGCCGGCTCCGCCCCCCGTACCGCCCCTCCCGCCGAGAGCGCACGGAGCGCGCCCGCGAGTCACCGAGGCCCAGGTGAGGCAGCGGCGCGCGGTGGCGCCGGGCCGGCGGGGGTAGGCTGGCTCGGCTGGGAGGGCGCGAGGCCGGAGGCGGAGGCGGCGGAGGCCGGGGCCGGGAGGGCCGCGCGCGGCCAGTGGTGGTCGGGGGCCGGGTGGGGCGGGGCCCGCGCGGCGGGAGGGCCTCCGGGAGGGGCGGGACCGCCATGGGAGGGGCGGGGTCTAGGGGGCGGGGTCGTGGGAGGGGCAGGGTCTCGGGGGCGGAGCGCTCGCACCGAGGCCCGGGTGCCCACCTGTTGGGCGCCAGGGACGCTGCTCATCACCAGCGAGCGGGAGGCAGCCCTTGAGGGAGACCCGGACACGATGCGCCTCCCCTCTGCTCCTTTCTGCCTTTCCTCTACGTTTGGCTTAAAACGTGCCTCTGGGGCACGGAGGGCAGGGGCCCTCCCGCCCGTCCAGCTTCCAGGTGACTGATCTGTGCTGCCCCCGCGGAAGCCCTCCAGAGGCTTCCTGTGGGGAGACTCACGTTTCACTCCTCCTTTGCCCTCTGGGCTCTTTGTGCGCCGTCCAGTGTGGCGGCCACTAGCCAGCGCGGCGCAGGCATGGGACACTGTAGTCATGGCAGAAAATTCTGTGGGTCGAGCTGCTGGACTCGATGGGCCTGCTGCCATTGCAGGCACACCTGGCGCCTTCCTCACCCACCCTCTTCCTGCCCTTGTCTTAGTTCCTGGTGGGATGGCAGCTCACCATCTTTCCGGCGGGTCATAGCCCACTTTCCTGACCGCCCTCTCCTACCAGTACCCTGGTTCAGGTCCTTTCTCTTTTCCTTCCCAGCACTTCATGTTTTGTCACTGTCGCTTGTTTTCCGCTTTATCTTGGGTCCCCAGGAGGCAGGGATTGGGATTGTTCCTCACTATAGCCCCAGGGTGGACAGAGTGTCAGGGTGAGGTCCAGGTGAAGTTTGTCAGTATTGGAGTGCTTCAGCCTATTAAAATGGTACTTCTGAGTGGTCAACCTCATATGTTGTAGGTCCTCGGTAGAAACCCGGTGCAGCCTGACCAGGACAGTGCAGGAGCCCAGTTGTGACTGCAGTGGCTGTGGGAGAGTGGCAGTCCGAGAAGGCTTCCTGGAGGGGGTGGAGCTTCCTGGGCCACGTGCACATTTCTCTCCTCCTTTGTTTGCTCTGACTGTATCCAGGCTACCTTCTCCGGGCCGCTCCTCTGCAGGGCCCTGAGGTGGGCACCTAGACACGGGCACTGCAGTCTAGGGGTTTGGGGGCTCATGGGCAGACGGGAGTCCGTAAGTCTCTTCCTGCAAGGTGAAGGTCGGGACCCTGTTCCTGCCTACTGCTCCAGCCACATCTTCCACCACTTGCTTCGTGTGCCCTGCCAGTGCAGAAGCCCTTGTTTCCTGCGCAGCCCATGTCTTTTGTCATGTCTGTGCCTTCCACTTGGAATGCCTTGTACTCTGGTTCTCATTGGACGCTTTCCTGTCCCCTTCCTCCCCTGGGTCAGTTCACCCACGTTTGTGACCATGGCTCACAGCACAAAGCACCTGTCTGTGTTACTGAGAGTTTCGTTGCTCTCCGACTAGTGTTTGGACTAGTGTTTGGGAGAAACAAACTGTTGGCCAAGGCTTAGATTTTTTTTTTAACGCGCACAGGCATATCTGTGGTTGCTGGGTTTGTTTTGATTGTGTTATTTGCTACAAATGGAATTTAACCTGGGTGGCTCAGTCCAGCCGTAATCCTTTCTGTTCTCTGAATTGTGATCTGTGCCATGCCAGTAATGACGGACTTGCTGGGCTGTGAAGGTAGGCCGCCTCTCGGATTCCTCTGTTTTCTGCCAGAACATTCAGCACCGCGGGGCTGCTAAGTGTTTGCTGGATCCCTGAATGGAGGAGTGGGTGACAAAAGACTAAAGTGAAGGGAGAATGAACAGCAGCAGACCCGAGGGAGGCAGGTGAGGCCCAGATTGGGTGCTGATCCCAGGAGGGCCAGCCTGTGCCGCGCTGCGAGTCGCTTGAAGAGCACCCGAGACAGGGCTGTGGGGAGCAGGGACCAGGGGTCTGAGGTCTGGGCTCTGGGCCGGATCACACGAGGGGCCTGTGGCTAGAGGTGTGCGCCCCCTCCCAGCCCGCAGAGTCCAGGCTGTCGGCCCCTTGGCTCGGTATCGTGTGGCTGGGTCCACGATGGTGGTAGCAGTGCCGTGGACCTTTCCCCGGAGTGATTGCTGGCGGGGAAGAGCGGGGTCTTCCCGGGAACCGGCGCGGCAGGCTGCTCACGGTCCCAGCAGCCCTGCGCTCCCGCCTCCCGGAGAGGGCAGCCCGCCCCGAGGTGGACGCAGGAGAGCAGGCCAGGCGGTCGTGCTGACCCTGCGAGCCCCCAGCTCGGAGCTCCCAGTCAATAAAGTTTTATTGTTTCCTTTACGTGGGTTGATGGAAGACTGTCTCGTTTTCTGCCTCTTGATGTCCCCCGAGGGAAGGATGGGGACCCAGCCCTGCGTCAGCATCCGGGTACGAACAGTGAAGCCCCGCGGACACAGCGTGGTGGAGTCTCAGCTGTGGGGTCCTGAGCCACGCTGCTCATGAGCACGTCCCCGCCCTCTGTCCTTTCTGATCCCGCAGCCACCGGGAGGTGGTGGCGTCCGCGCCATCGCAGAGACACAGGCACTGAAGCTGTGGGAGGGGCTGTGGAGTCAGGGAGTGCCCGGGAGGCTGGTGCAGCTGCCCCTCTTCTGAGCAGCCCTCCGGCTCCAGAGGGTGCCCTCTGGCCTGCGTCTGAGGTGGATGAGCGGGAACACAGGAGAACTGGCCATCGTCACCCTCTTTGTATCACCATCGTGATAGTCAGCACCGTTTATGGACCTAGCACCTGCTAGGTTCCTCATATTCCTAAGATCAGCACGCTTCCCAGGGCTGAGTAACTTACCCGGAGTCACAGGCCCATAAGTGAGCGGCCAGGATTTGCCTCCAGCACTCTGGCTCCAGAGCCCGCTCACCGCTCTGCTGTCCCGCCCGCCCAGACTTCCTGCTCTGCTGCTTCCTGGGAGGACCAGATCGGAAGATGCCACCGCCCCAGAGGATGCTTTCTGAGTTGGAGAACGTCTTTGGTAGTGGTGATGATTATACTAATAAAGACTTAATCCTGACTTTCCCTCCATATTGAATTGATGTTCTAAAGGAGAGCCTGGCAAGGGTCGAGGGCATTAGGGAGTCCAGGTCTGGAAGTGTGGTATCTCTCATGGGGGGGGGTGGGTCGCGGCTGGGCTGGAACTTGGAATTCTTGTTCCCGGTGTGGCCGGATGAAAGGGGGTTAGAGTGAGCCCACTATTGGCCATGGCTGCTCTCTGGGATCTGTGGAAAGGAGTCAGGTCCTTAGGGCTTTGGGACCAGGTGCCATGCTCGGGCACCTGTCTGTCCACGTCTGTCCTACTGTTGCCCGAGCCAGACCCTGGACGTGGTCGCAGGGTCACAGGCTGCGCCTGCACCAACTAAGAAGCCGGATGTTAGGGGTGCGGGGTGGTGGGGAAGGAGGGGGGTGGGATGTTGTCTGGGGAAGATGGGGGGCAGGCACCCTGGGGGATGGCAGGGGCATCAGAGCTCTGTTCAGGGAGTTGACGCCAGACAGAGCCGGCCGGGGGCAGCCCCCCCGCCTTCCGCCCCAGACACTTCTGGCTGGCTGCCCTCCACCGGGAGCCATAATCTATTCCTGCCAAGTATTTGGAAAGGGACACAGTTTTACACCGGCAGCCCGGAATCAATCTCTCCCACGTGAACACGGCACAACAGCCCCCTTCCCGGGCCTGGCTGCCCTCTCAGCACAGGCTTTCAGTGGCGGTGCCAACGAGGAGCTGGATCCCTGCCTCGGGTCTGCCCTCCTTCCCCGCTACGGCCTCACCCACAGCCAGGGTGCTAATGAGCCTGGGCAGGTGGGAGGCGGGCCTGGGCTTGGGCACTGAGTCGGTTCTGTGTCCACCGGGTCCAGGGTCCGGAAAGCCTTCAGTCGCAGGGCGGACGTTCTCGCTGGTCCGCAACCTCCAGCCTGGACCCCGTAATTCCTCTCTCAGTGTCCTGGCTCTTCTTGCCCGGGGGCCGCTCTGGCGTGTTTCCCCGGCTGACATCTCTCAGGGCGCCCATCTGCAGCATCAGGCTGCCTCCGCACTTGGCCTCTGCAGCTCTCACAGTGTGACCTGAATGTCTTTCCAGCCTCTGGTCAACCTGCTGGGCCGATTTCTCGGCTGCCCAAGCCTGCCCTCTGGGGTCAGCTTGGCTGCCCGTCTGGCTGGAATGGCCGGGCGCCAGCGCCCCCGGGGACGTCCTCCGACCGGTCAAGGCTCAGGTCTGCGCTGCTGTGTGGAAGCCTGGCCCGTCCTCGGGGACCTGGCACAGGGCAGGGCAGGGGCTGCAGACTGACGGAGAGCCTTGCGTGGCTGCTCCCTCGTTTCCTTGTGGTCGTTTGTTTGGTGTCGGGCTCCCCATGTGCTCTCCAGGGCCAGGACCCTGTCTGTCTCTGTGGCCCCAGCACAGGAAGAGCACACAGTAGGTGCTTGATAAATGCTCATGTAAGCACAAGCTAGCTATTTCTCAGCTCTTTCAGCTGGTTTCTGGGCACCTGCTGTGCCGGGGGCCACCCGCATCTCCAGGAGGGCCAGCCGTGAGCAGGTGCTTCACACGTGCGCCCCGGCTCCTCAGAGCAGAAGGGAGATGGCAGCTTGCAGGGGGCGGAGCTGTGTGGGGATGAGTCTTCCAGGGCCCTGCAGGTGGGTGGCACGTGGAACGTGCTGTAGGGACCCTGAGGAGCGTGGCCGCAGCTCTGAGTGGAGGGTGTGGTGGTTTTAGTGCCACTGGTCAGAGCAGGGAAGCGGGGCAGTCACTTCCTCTTAGACCTCAGGAGGTGATGCCTGTTTTCCCAAGGCCACGAAGTGCAGAGCAGGCTGGGCGTAGGACCTGGCGTGTCCAGCCCTAGAACCTGGGCTTTCCCACTCTGCCCCACAGCGTTACCGACCCAGGGTTGTGGAGAGCTGCTGGACCAGTGGCTTGAGGGGGTCCCCGGAACTGGGGGGGCTCTAGTCACCCCAGCTGGCAGCATCCTCTTCCTTCAGCAAGAGCAGCTCCGATCTCATCCATTTCGCCTGGACCTTCTGAGGATGATTGTGTTTGAAGAAAGGATTCTGTAGCTGGGAAAAGCTCTAAAGCTGGTTCAGCCCTCATTTTACACCTGCGGAGGCAGGGGCCAGAGCCGCCTGCTGCTGTGGGGTGCAGCCTTGCCCTGCCTCTTCCGTCTGGCAGTGTGTGCCGCTGCCCACCTGCAGGAGGGGTTGGAGGCCCGTGGAGGGGGGGCCCCACAGGCAGCAGGTGGGGTTCTGTCTTATGGGCCAGGAGGGCCAGCTGGGCAGGAGTGAAGTCAGGCAGCAGGTGCAGGCACAGATGTGATTGGATGGACAGAAGTCTTAATGGTGTAGTGTAGGTCTTGCTGCGGTAACAAGTAGCCCCCAGTTGCCAGCAATCACAAAGTCAGCTTTGTGCCTTGGGAAAGACACCCTTCCTTGCTGGGCTTCCCCTTTTCCTTGAAGGATTGCCCTGTGCTCAGAGAGAGGTCGGGCCCTGCAGGGTCACCTCTCTTGTGGCCCCCATGTCCCAGGAGGCAGGCACTCGGGAAGCAGATCAGGCTGGATATGTCCTCTGCTCTGGCCACTTGGTGACCTCGGGCATGGAGATTGACAGCCCGGTGTCTTTTGTTTTTGTTTTTTTAATTATTAAACTTTATATTTTGAGACATTGTGTGTTCACATGTACAACTGTAAGAACTGATTCTGAGCCTTCCTGTGTACCTTTACCCAGTTTCCCCAAAGGTAGCATCTCACAGAGCTGTAGCACCATGTCACACCCAGGATACCAGCAATGGATGCAGTCAAAATATAGGCTGTTGCTGTCATGTGATTGTAGTTTTGTAGCCACACCCACCTCCCTGCTACCTTCACCCTTCTGAACTCCTGGGAAGCCCCAGTCTGTCCTCCTTTTTTCTTATGTCATTTCAAGAATGTTATACATAAAGCAGAAACTAACACACCATTGTAAAGCAATTATACTCCAATAAAGATGTTAAAAAAAATAAAAGAATGTTCTACAAATAGAATCATACAGTATGTAGCCCTTGGGGACTGGCTCTTTTCATCTGGTATAATTCCCTGGAGATTTCTCAAGGTTGTCACATGTACCTGTAGTTTGTTTGTTTTGATCACTGAGTCCTGTTGCATGGTGTGAATGGGCCATGGTTTAACTGTTCCAGTGCTCTAGCACTTTTTGAATAGTGTATATTGTTCAAAAGTAGAAACATATGAGGAAGCATACAGTAGAAAGTTAAAAGTCTCCCCATCCCAGCCGACCCGGTCCTTGTCTCCACATGTGACTCTGCTCTTGGTCTCTTATCTGTCCTTCCAGATACGTAAGAATGCGATTATCTACCAAATACAAATCTACACTTTGATATTTTTCCTTTTTCTGTCACAAGTCATGTTATAAATTTCTTCTCCACCTTGGTTTTTATTTTTTCCCCCACTAACCAAAATGTCCTGGAGGTCTTCCTGTATCCGTACAGAGAGCTTCTCTTTTTCTTGTTGACAACTGCAGAATATTTCGAATATGGGTATGTCAGAATCGATTTAATATAGTCTGTTTGTTGATAGAAATTTAGGTTATTTTCAGTCTTTGTCTATTACAGAATGAATGACCTCTTCGTATGTCATTTGATGCATGTATGTAGGATGTACGCTCTGAGTGCAAGTGCTGGGTCAGAAGACTCAGACTTTCCTCATTAGGACACACCCTGCCAGGCCCCCTCCAAAGGGGAGGCACCGGTCCACATACCCGTGGAAAGCTGTCGGCGCCCGTCCCCCAGCTGCTCCCACGCTGAGTCCGATCAGGCTTCAGAGGGGGGACACATCTGCATTTCCTTTATGATGAATGAGTTTGGTATCTTTTTATATATCAAAGAGCCATTTGTGTTTTAGTTGTGAGCTTTCTGTTCCTTGACATTGTTCATGTTTTAAAAACTGCGTTGTTGATTTTTTTCCCTGTAGATTATGGAGATGAGTTCTTTGAATGTCAGATGAATTCAGGGCATTTGCTGCTGTCTTTTGTTGTCCTTACTGTTTTGCCATGTAGCAGCTTTCGTGTAGTCAGATCCGTCAACTTTCACATGTGGTGTTTGGATTTTGAGTTGTAGTTAACGAAGGCTTCTTTTCTTCAAGTTTAAAAAGAAGTCCTGTGTTTTCTTCTTGTTTTCGTTGATTTCCTGTGTTTTCTTCTCATTTTCGTTGATTTCCTTTTAAAGTTTTTATTCATTTGTCTTTTATCGTGGTGTATGGTGTGAGGTACGAGTCTGACCTTAATTTTTTCGCAGATGGTCTACTAGTAGTCCTGTCCGAGTTACTAAAGAATCCATTTCTTCCCCCACCGGTTTTAGGTTCTAGCTTATAGCCATTCTCACAGGTGTGAGATGACGTCTCATTGTGGTTTCGGCTTGCATTTCTCTGATGATTACTTATGTTGAACATCTTTTCATCTACCTCTTGGCCATTGGTATGTCTTTTTTGGAAACATGTCTATTCGAGTCCTTAGCCTGTTTTATAATTGGGTAATTTATTAGTTTTCTTAAACTACTGAATTGTAGGAGTTCCTTATATGATTTGGAGATTAACCCCTTATAAGATACACACAGTCGTATACTTAGGATGGTTCATCTTAACAATTTTACAGTTTTTTTGACTTTTCATGGTGTGAAAGTGATACACATTCAGTAGAAACCATGATTCGAATTTTGAATTTTGATCTTTTCCTGGACCAGAGATGTGGGGTGGATCCTCTTGTGATTCTGGGCAGTGACAACCACAGCTCCCCGTCAGCCCCAGGGTCACGAGGGTGACCAGCCGGTGCCCAGACAGCTATTCTGTATTCAATTTCAGTACAGTGTTCAATTACATGAGATAGTCCACACTTTAGTGTAAAATAGGCCTTGTGCTAGATGGTTTTGCCCACTTGTAGGCTAATGTGAGTGTTCTGAGCACGTTTCAGGAAGGCCAGGCTAAGCTGTGACCTTCAGTAGGTTCAGTGTTTTAAATGCATTTTTGACTTACCTTCAGTTTACCATGGGTTTATCAGGGTGCAACCCCATTGTGAGGCGGGGAAGATCTTCTTCCACTCCGTAGGTGCCTTTTCACTCGATGGTTACTTCCTTTGCTTTGCGGCAGCTTTCTCGTTTGATGTAGTCCCACTTAGCTGTTTTTTGTTTCTGTTATTTTGTGCTTTTGGCATCATATCCATGAAATCATTGCCAAAACCAGTGTTGTGAACCTTTCCCCCTGTGCTTTCTTCTAGGAGTTTTACAGTTTGGGTCTTCTGTTTTAAGTCCTTAATTGATTTTGAGTTGACTTGTGTGCGTGGTGTAAGACAGGGTCCAAGTTCATTCTCCTGCAGGTTCAGCTTCAGTTTCCTGGCGTCATTTGTTGTGGAGACTGTCCTCTCCCCACTGTGTGTTCTTGGCACCCTTGGCAGATACAGTGACTGTGTGTTGATTTATTTCTGGGCTCTCTATTCTGTGCCATTGGTCTGTGTGTTCGTCTTATGCCAGTAGCATACTGTTTCAATGACTGTCACTTTGTAGTATATGTTGAAATCAGGATGGGTGATGCGTCCAGCTTTATTGTTCTTTCTCAAGATTGATTACCTTTGTTTGCCTGTAAGCTGTTCCACTGTCCATGTGTACAGTTGTAACCTCTATTTTAATTTTTAAGGCCTTGTACTGTGTTTCGGTATATCAAAGAACTCATTGCTCTTTTGTCATAATTTTTTTGCCTATTCTAGATTATCTTTACATATGAACTTTTTTTCTTTTATAAAGTACGGATTTTTTTTTAATTACTTAATTTATTAATTTATTATTTTTGGCTGTGTTGGGTCTTCGTTTCTGCGTGAGGGCTTTCTCTAGTTGCGGCAAGTGGGGGCCACTCTTCATCGCGGTGTGTGGGCCTCTCGCTATCGCGGCCTCTCTTGTTGTGGAGCACAGGCTCCAGACGTGCAGGCTCAGTAGTTGTGGCTCATGGGCTTAGTTGTTCCGCGGCATGTGGGATCTTCCCAGACCAGGGCTCGAACCCGTGTCCCCTGCATTGGCAGGCAGATTCTCAACCACTGCGCCACCAGGGAAGCCCTACATATGAACTTTGAATTAGCTTGTCTGTGCTTTACTCAGTCCCCCCCACCAAACACACACATACACACACTCGCATCCCTAAAACCTGATTGGTTTGGGGTTGGAATTGTGTTACATGTACAAACTAACTTAGGGAGAGTGACATCTTTATGACATTGAATCTTCCTTCTTAAGAATGTGCTGTAGGGCTTCCCTGGTGGCTCAGTGGTTAAGAATCCACCTGCCAATGAAGGGGACACGGGTTTGAGCCCTGGTCGGGGAAGATCCCACATGCCGCGGAGCAACTAAGCCCGTGTGCCACAATTACTGAGCCTGCACTCTAGAGCCCATGAGTCACAACTACTGAGCCCATGTGCCACAACTACTGAAGCCCACGCACCTAGAGCCCGTGCTCCGCAACAAGAGAAGCCACCACAATGAGAAGCCTGCGCACTGCGGTGAAGAGTAGCCCCCGCTCACCGCAACTAGAGAAAGCCTGCACACAGCAATGAAGACCCAATGCAGCCAAAAATAAATAAATAAATAAATAAATAAAATTATTTAAAAAAAAAAAAAAGAATGTGCTGTACTTTCCCAATTGCTTAGGTCTCTTTTTCTGTAATGTTTTCAAGTTTATTTGCAGGAATTTTATCCTTTTAAATGTGATGGTTAGGAGTCTTTTCTTCTGTATTATCCTCTGTTTGTATATACATGTATGAATACTCTGGATTTCTTCATATGAGTTTGTCCCATGCTACCTTGCTGAATTCTGTTTTTTTAATTGGGTTGGCCAAAAAGTTCATTCGGGTTTTTCTGTAAGATGTTACGAAAACTCGAACAAACGTTTTGGCCAACCCAATAGTAATTACCTTGAGTTCTCCAGGTATCCGATCATAGCAGTGGCAAATAGTGATATTTAACCTTCCCCTTTCCAGATTTTATATCCCAGGTTCCTTCTGTTACCTAACTGCGTGGACTCATCCTTCAGTGTCCCTGGGGAGCTGGTGGGGGCCACCTCTCTTGAGTACCCCTGGTGTTTCCCCATGGGGCAGTTGTGGGTTTGGAATGAGATACGTGCCTTCCACGTGTCAAGGAAGAGCCTGTCCTGCCCATTTTACTGAGGGTCTCATTTTTAAAAATCAAGAATTGTTGTCGAATTTTGTCAGTTTCTTTAAAAAAAAATCATCTATGGGATGATCATATGACTTTTCTCCTTAGATATAGTTAATATGATGAATTACACTAATGGGAATTGCTAACAGCGAGACATTCCTGAGTTCCTAGAATGCCCTTCACGTGGTCTGATGTGGGATTCCTTTAAGGTGCTGCTGGATACTTTGTGCTGTTTAATTTAGCATCTATATTGCTCTCCATAAGTAGGCTTGGTCTGTCATTTTGTTTTTGGTGTGTACTTTCTTCTAGGTTTTGATATCAGGGTCGCAGCTGCTTCATAAAAATAAACGTTTTCTTTCTGATGCATTTCTAGAGTAGTTTAATAGCGTTGAACTACCTGGTCTTTAAAGTGTTGGTAGACTTTGTGAAACTATTGGGACCCGGTGCTCTTCTGTTAGTTTTGTTTTTGTTTTGAGGAAGAAAATCCTGTAAATTTTTTCTTTCTTTTTTGGGGGTCAGTTTTAGAAATTATATTTTCCTAGAAAATTATCAGTTTCATCCAGGTTGTCAGATTTATTCATGTAGACTTGAGTATAATTATCTTTCACTCTTCTCTTAATTTTCTTGGTTTCTGTGATTATTTCCATCATATTTGTTCCTGTTTTTTCTTGGTTGGATTGGCTAGTTGTTTCCATTTTATGGTTTTTCTTTTTCTTCAAAGATTTACCTTTTGGGTATTTTTAAAAATTCATTGTCCTTTTTTTTCCTGCTTCTTAATGCATCCCTTTTTGCTTATAGTTAAGAATTTCTTTTGCTTTCTCTCAGTTTATCTTATCATCCTTCTCCCTAGGTGTTTAGAGGCTTGATTAACTTGTTTCTGTTCTTTTCAAAAAAGTGTTTAATATTTAAAGGCAGTTCCTTCAGTTCTGATTGTATGTGTTTTCCTTATCAGTGCTGTCTGGAAGTGCTATGATTTTGGTTTGTAGTCTCTTTTTTGGTCCAAGAGCTGTTGAGGAGCAAGTCTTAAAAGCATCTTTTGATTTCTTGGTTTTGTTGTTATTCTGGTTTTAATTGCATTTTGATCAGAGAATGTTGACTATTCTCTTTTGAACTTTTTGGGTTTTATGTGGTTTTTCTTGTGGTTCTAACATGGAGTCAGTTTTCACCATTGTTCCACAGGCACTTGAAAAAGAGATCTGTTCTCTCTTTTGGGTGAACAGCAGTTGGTGGGTGTGTCAGTCAGTTTCACCACCTGATCGTGTCGTGGGTCACATAGGTCTTAGTTTTTGTCTACCCGCTCTGTCGTGGACTGAGAGAAGTGAATTGTGGTCCTGCCGTAGGTCTGTTTCTGCCCCTTTCTCCTGTGTCTCCTGTGACTGCTGGCGGCTGTGGTACAACCATCATTTTTATTCTGAATCGCGTCCTTTGTTTCGTCTCCACGCTGCCTGACTTCAGGATCATGGTGCGCTGCCCTCCCTCTTGGTTTGCCTGGCGCGCCTTCTCCATTCTTCTGCCCGTCACCTCCTGCGTTCCTTTGTGGGTGTCTCTTCCATAAGCATGAGGTTGGATTTGCTTTGTGATCCAATCTGAGAATCTTTTTTTCTTTGACTAGAGAAGTGAAACTCGGTGCCATTAACTGACGGCCAGCCGGCTGTCTCTGGGCCCGTTGTGCTCAGCACCGCAGACAGCTCCTAGGGCGGGGCCTCCATCCCCGCAGCCCATCCTGCCAAAGGACACCTCCTCCCTGCAGGCCTTGGGGCAGGGCTGGAGGCCCAGGGCTGCCCTCGGGTCTGAGCCACTGGCCTGCCCTGGCATCAATACCAACGGGTTAGTGGGCAGTCAGGGGAGGGGCTGCAGGGTGTTACTGTGGGTTTGGGGGTGAGGGCAAGCTCTCCTTTCCCCAGGGACCCCTCCAGCTGGGTCTGCACGTTCAGGTCCGGGGCAAAGAGTGTGGGCTTTGGGGGTCCAGCCCACGCCTCCTGCCTGTCACCCTGGGCAGTGACACTTGTGGTTTACCTCTGCCATCTGTAGAAAGGGGGACCCCCCCATCTTCCTGCCGCCCCCCCATCTCCTGCAGGAGGCGTCTTGCCCTCCTCATTAAAGCAGCAGACAACAAGCTGTCCACCAGCCCCTGCCTCCTTGGCATCGCTTCATCCTGTCCTCTGCGAGGGAGGAGGTGGCGATGACCTGGGGGGTGGCAGTGGGGCCGGTGGCTCATAGGAGGACAGGGCTGCTGCCGAGGGTTGGCCTGGCGCTGCTGCCACTGGGGGGGCGGTACCGAGGGGTGGGGATGGCAGTGGAGGTTTCCCAGTGGTCAGGGTGGTGTGGTGACACTGTCCGGTCGCGCTGCTCCTGGCGGGGCGGCGTGATGTGGCGGTGAGGCTGGGATGCAGCTGCACCCTGGACGCTGAGGCGGTGACGGTGCCTCAGAAGAAGGCCCAGATCTCAGCGCGCTCAGCCCCCGTCTCCCGCTGCTCGGGCTTCCCCTCGGTGCCCCCAGTGTTCCCGCACGGCCGCCTTCCCTAGCGGTAGTCAGTATGCGCCTGGGTGAGGGTGAGGGTGGGCGAGGCAGGGAGAAGGAGCTCTGGGTGTGGGCGTCCGGAAGCCTGTGCCCGTAGGATAGAGGTTTCAGGTTTGTGCCTACGCCCTTTCCCTGTGGCCGGTGGGCTCAGCAGTGCCCTCAGCCGGCCTGTTCTTAGGACGTGGCAGGTGCGTGGCAGCCCCTCCGCCCTGTGGCTCCCCACGGAGGGCCGGGGGAGGGTCCTGGGACGTCTGCTGTCGCGTCGGATGACCGTGGCCATCCCTGCCTCGCTGGCCGCTGTTGGGAGAGCTGGGCTGTGACGCCCAGGTGCGGCCTGAGCTCCAGTCTGCTGCTGCTCCGACGGGGCCGCGGCCATGGTGGGGGGGACAGCACTGGCTTTGCCCAGAGACAGACCTGGGTCTGGTTCCCACCTTGGCCTCGGATCAGCTGGGCTTCCCGGGCAAGTTCCTCACCTCTCTGAGCCTCAGTGTCCGGTCCATGAAGTGTGACAGCAAAGGTTCCTTCCCGCAGTTAAGTGGTGACCACGGGCTGTGAGTCCGGGGCCTGCTGGGTAGCTTGTCCCTGGGAAGCCGGGCTGTCTGGTGAAGTGGGCTGGCTTCCCTCCTGAGTGGGCCGTGCCCAAGAGCGTGGGGCCTCCAGCTCCGGCTTAGACCGTGATCCTCCTCCGCCCCACGGCCCGGGAAGTCTAGGGGTCTGAAGGCGAGTGTGAGTCCTGGCCGTGTGCAGCTGTGCTGTGGGCCCCCGCCCTCGTGACTCAGGCACAGTCTTCTTGCTCCTTGGCTGCCACCATCCTGGGAGAGGGCCTGGCGGACGGGCAGGCGGCAGGGCGGTGGGCAGAGCTAGGCCCTGAAGCCGGGCCTCCCGTGGCCTTTCCGGGGAGGGGGCGGGGGGGTGGGGTAGGGGTGGTGTGGCAGGTGGGACGGGGGAAGGGCATGAGCGGCTGGCATCCCAACCGCCCTTTGGTGCCGTCAGCGATCCTGCTTCTCCGTGGCCGTTCTGGGCGTCATTCTCGGGGTGCCGGGGGCGCCTGGCTGGCGCGCTGTTTGACGAGGAGTCCAAGTTGCTATAGCAACACTCCACCGCACGCCACTGCAGCCCCTGGCCCCTCCTCTGCCTTTGCGCACACAGGCACCCGTGCGAGGGGCCCTTGGGGTCTGGGCCAGGCGCGTGCGTGGGCAGAGGCGGCCCGAGCCAGGCTCTGTGCCTCAGGGTCCCCTGTCGGGGTGGTGGCGCGTGGCTAGCACACGGATGGAGCGCCGAGCACGCCTGGTGCTTTAGAAGCGCTTACGTGGCTTAACTCACCGACTCCCCAGCCACTGGAGAAGTAGGTCTGTGGCAGCTGTCTCCTTGTTGCCGGCGCAGGGAGGCGGGAGGCCGCAGTCTCATGCATGTTCTCTTAGCTGGGAGGTGAGGGGCCAGGGTATCCCAGGGTGCGGCTGGTGTGTGGCCAGGGTCAGGGGTCACCATGTGCCCTGGCCCGACCCAGCTGCGACCGAGTCAGGCGTCAGGCTGGGTCCCTCCCGGGCTAGGCTCTGGCCGGGGATGAGGTCTCCTCCGTGGACTGGACGGGTCTTCAGCCTCCATCAAGCTGCAGAAGTTCACAGAATGACCCTAAACCAAATGGGGTGTGTCCACTTGCCGAGGCCGGCCGGGCAGGACGTGGACGCGTCGCTCACTCCCGGCCGTGTGCTCTGCAGGTGTGGGCTGTCTCAGGTGGTTGCCCCGGGCAGCTCCCAGGGCACCAGGTGGCCCGTGTGGGGTGTTGGCGTGCCGTGGGTCCATCAGCCAGCAAACTACCTGAGGACCTGCTGTGCACTGGTCCACCCCGGGGACCATGGCCAAAACGCAGCCCTGGCCTGGTGGAGTGCCGCTCGCTGGCCTGTGCGTCCAGCCCAGCAGCGCTAGCATGTTTGCTTGCTGGGTTAAGTGACCACATGTATTTTTCCTGATTGTAAAAGTGACGTGTATGCCTGGCCAAGAGCTTGGGGGGCCCCTGGCTCACACCCCGAGCACGCCCTGGGTCCCGAGCGCAGCGCATCCGCCCGCAGCCTCCGGTGGCCCGCCACCAGCCACCGTGCTCTGAGCAGCTTTGTAACCGCCGCGGGATGTGGTTCACACACCGTACAGCTCGCCCGTTACAGAGTACAGTTTAGTGATTCTTAACCCATTCGCGATGTTGTGCAGCCATTACCACGGTCTAATTCCAGAACTTTTCCACACCCGCACAGGAACCCCGTAGCCATGGCGGTCACTCCCTGTTCCCACCTCTGATTCCCCCCGGCAGCCCGGGCCACGTCCTGTCTCTGTGGATTTGTGTGTTCTGACGTCTCACGTGGACGGGGTCTGGCACCTCGTACTCCTCTGTGGTGCTGCCTCTGCCCCGCCCCGTGTTTTCAAGGCCCCGGTGATGCGTTTCCTTCCAGTCTTTGGTCCGTGCACGTGTGCCGTGGGTCTGGGATGTGATCCCTGGAGGTTCCTCGTGCCTCTTCCCACTGTCGCATGAACGCGATCACCGGGGGCTTCTCGTGCTCGACACGAGGATTCTGCGAGCCCTGCGTGTGTCGCTCGTGTCAGCAGCCTGAGCGCACGGAGGACCCCGGCGTGTCCCTGCTCCCGTTGGTGTGCGTCTGGGCTGCTTTCAGGGTGGGTGATGATGTCCAGGTGCCCAGGAGTGGGGCGACCCTGGCGGAGGTGGACGTGTCTTCATAAGAATCGCTGAGCAGTTCTCCTGAGTGGCGGTCCCTCCGTCCCTGTGGCCAGGACGCGCACTCCTCAGGGTAACTGTGTGTCCTGTGTTTTCAGCATCATTTTTCACCTTAGCGTCGTGTGTGAGCATTTCCCACCCACGACTGAGTATATACTTTTAACACTCTTTAAAGTCACTTCATCACACGCTATTTAGATACCTAACGTGATGTGTTTAATTGTTTATTGCTGGCTGTTTTGCTTGTTCGTAGCTTTCTGTTTTTTATTTTGTAACGTTTCTGGCTTCCCAGTGCTTCCTGTCTGGCTCCTTGGAGCAGAGCTCTTGGGGTGCAGGGTGTGGTGCCTTCTGCAGATCGGTTTGCAGGGGCCGGTGCTGCCCTGCCTCTGCGCTCCCCCAGGGCCACCAGCCCCGATCCCTCCGCAGTGGACCCCGGCTGCATGGGGGTGCGCTCTCGGGTGGGGGCCCACTCCTGCTGTGCTGTGATTTTGGGTTTCGTCTTTTCACTAAGCCTGGCACCTCCCTGGGGGCAGGGGACTGGGTGTTGGGCTCTGCCAGGCGCTGGGCCCCCGCAGGTTCTGTCCTGCGTGGGTTTGTCTAGCTGAACAGTCTGATTGGGGGGGGGCGAGCCCTGGGGACCTTCTTCGCAGGGTCCCCTCCCCCCCCACCGCCGAGGGCAGGGCACCGAGGTGGGACTGGGTCCCTCCCTCCGCTGCCCGGCCTCTCCCTGCCGCACTGGTTCTGTCTGCATCTCAGTGTCTCTCCCCCATTTCATACGGTTTTCATTTGCGAGAACCCTCCAGGGGCCTGTAATTCATGGATTTCCCACTTCTAAAGTGATGTGCTTGGAAGCCAAGTCCCCAGTGAATGAACTTTAGTGTTTAATTTCCCTGAATTTTGTAACTAACATCTCGAGAAGACCTGCTCCTTCGCACATTCAGAGGAGGCCAAGGGGGCTCTTTCTTTTTGCTTTTTCATCACGTGGGGTTGTGTTCCTCCCTCCTTTCCCATCTATGTCGAGGCCTCCCTCTGTCTCACATTCTTGCGTCTCTGTCCTTGCCAGGAGGGGTCTCGGTCCCTGCTGGGCTCCGACAGCCTCGGGCTCAGTCCAGGTTCTTGGGCTCTGGAGCCCCGGCCCAGCAGGTAGCTGGTGGGCCCCTGGGGTGGTTCTCTGCCAGGCCCGTCCTCGGCTCTGCCCAGCCTCCCCTTGCCCAGCCTGTGGTCAGGAGCCCGGGCCTGGGCACATCCTGGCGTGGTCGGGGGGTCATCTCCTCTGAGCCAGGGTCAGTGCTCCTCTGCGGTGTGGTGGTCTTGGGGTCCCCTACTCTCGGGGCTCCCCACCTCTCACAACCCAGGCTCCCGCAGTGGCCTGGGGCAGGTCCTGGGGGTTGTGGCCGAGGGATGGTGGTGCAGGCAGGAGGCCTGAGGCCGCCCTGGGCCTCCTTCCTGGAGGATGGCAGGGCTGACTTGTCTTCAGTGTCTGTGTCCTGGTTTCTCAGACAAGCTGGGGGTGAGGCGTTGGGGCAGAATCAGGTTGTCACAGCCTCCCTCGTGGGTGGGGTGTTTGTCCCGTCTCCCGTGTGTGTGAACTTGGCCGGGCCAGGCATTGGCTCGCAGGGCCTTTAAGACCACCCAGCTGTCCTTTGAAGGTGCCTGCGCCGGGCCTGAGCCAGCTCCCGTGGCCCTGGGTCTGCGCCCTGCGGCTCCTTCAAAGACCAGATGGTTTTCTTCCCCAGGGAGTTGTGCTCAGCTCCCAGCCTGGTCCGCGTGCCCCCTGCCCAGTCCTGGGGGCCTGCCCTACCCCCACCTTTTTTCTGGGGGGAGTCACACACAGAGGCATCCCAGAGAGCTTGGGGTCTCAGCAGACTGGTGAGGGAGGGGAGTGCTGGGGCATTGCTGCGGTCGGGATGGGGAGGTGGCCTGGAGGAGCAGAGGAAGGATCCAGAAGCAGGTGCAGGGCTTGGCTAGGACCCGGAAGAGGCCGCATGGCCTTGGTGAGCATGTGTCCCTTTGACCCTCGGGTGCTGGGGCAGGAAGCAGCAGGGACGGATGGGAACATTGGTTCTGGGGCCTTTTGCACACACAGCTCCCTTACCCCTGCACCCCTTGGGGGGCCGGTGCTGTGGTCGGGCCCAGTTCGTGGAGGAGGAGACCAGGTGAGGGGAGCTTCCATGAGGCAGTGGTCACATGTGCCAGTCTCTCCGTTCACAGCATTTGATTTTGAGTCCTACTTAGGAAACTTTCCCTGCATACAGGTTGAAGAGGAGCGCTTCTTTTCTCAGATACTTTGTTTTATCCTTTACTTGGATAGCCATGATCCTTTTAGCATATGTTCTTTTTATTGTGTTAGGCATGAACCACTTTTTTTCCACGTGGCTAACCAGATGTCCCAGCACCATTTATTAAAAAGTTCTCCTTTGATTTGAGGTGCTGCATTTATTCTATCCTAAACATCCATACATATGCGGGTCTGATTTTAGACTTACTTTCTTATTCCATTGGTTTGTTGGTGTTTTCCTGCCTGGTTTTAATTATAGAGACTTTCTAGCATTTGTTATGATAGCTTTGTTGAGATATAACTCACGTACCCTGCAGTTCACCCTTCTGATGTGTACGGTCCAGTGGTTTTCAGTATCTACACAGAGTTGAACATCCATCACCCTAGATGAAGCCCCACACCCATTAGCAGTCACTCCCCTGCCCCCGCCCAAGCCTCTAGCAGCCACCTGTCTGTGTGCTGTTTCCGTGGATCTGCCTGTCCTGGGCATTTCGCAGAAATGGGATCGTGCGTGCGTGACCTCTGCGTCCGGCTCCGCTCAGTCGGTGTGACGCTTCCAAGGTTCATCTGTGTCATAGCAGCATCAGCACTTCTTTCTCTGGGACTTTTACGTCTGGGGGAAGCAGTGCTTTTTACCTGCTTGTTTGTGTAGCGTTTTCTTACATGAACTCCCTCGGCCTGTCTGGCTCTATAAAGATGCTTGTTGGTGTTTTTTTTTTTTTTAATTTATTAATTTATTATTTTTGGCTGTGTTGGGTCTTTGTTTCTGTGTGAGGGCTTTCTCTAGTTGCGGCGAGCGGGGGCCACTCTTCATCGCGGTGCGCGGGCCTCTCACTGTCGCGGCCTCTCTTGTTGCAGGGCACAGGCTGCAGACGCGCAGACTCAGTAGTTGTGGCTCACGGGCCCAGTTGTTCCGCGGCATGTGGGACCTTCCCAGACCAGGGCTCGAACCCGTGTCCCCAGCACTGGCAGGCAGACTCTCAACCACTGCGCCACCAGGGAAGCCCCCAGGATTTTGATTTATAAATTAGGTCTATTGTTTTTCTGTTTTCTACCTCATTAATATTATTAGCTTATATTTATATTGCTTTCTTCCTCGTGGTTACTTTTGACTTTCTTTTTGCTCTTTTCCAACTTTTTGAGCTAAGAATGAAGTCCATTTGTTTCCTTTTCTTTTCATGAAATGTTAAGTGTTATGACTTTTCGTCTGATCACTGCTTTAAACGTGTTCTGTTGGTTTTCACATGTAGTGTTTTCACTTTTTTAAAAGCAATTTCTTCATTTTAGTGTTTTTTTTTTCCTTTTTCTCCAAGACTTGTCTAATTATTTTTGAAGTGGGAGGAGCTTCTTGGTTTTAGAAGATATGTCGGACATGTGTGCGTGTTACTGCCTGTGAACTGTGTTACAGCTGATTCTGTAGCTGTGCAGTCCTGGTGCCCAGCCCACGAACATGGCGTGGCCCCTCATTTGTTTATGTTTTCTTTACTTTCTTTTAATAATTTTTTTTTTTTAGTTTTCAGTACGCATATCTTGCATCTTTCTTAAATTTATTAAAAAAAATACTCTAGTAGAATTTTCATTTTATTTTGAACTTAAAACTCTCGGACATAGTAATTCTAGTTTTAAAGAAAAGTTACCAGATTAACAGAAAGCCTACCTTTCCACCAGATTCCCCACGTGTGACCGTTTCCCCGTATTTGCTTCATCCCCTTCCCTCTTTGTGTTCGTGTGAACGTCGTGTGTTCTTCTGAACCGCTCGGAGAGCTGCAGACGTGATGCTCCTCCATCCCCAAATATGTAATCTCTTACGTAACTGCAGGGCGGTTATCAAAATCAGGACATTAACACCAGCCAGTACTCTAGCCTAAGGGTCTTACTGGTGTTCACAGGACAGACCTTGTGAGGAATCCCAGTAACTTGTCTTAGCAAAATGAAATCCAGGGTTGTGTGTTGGTTTTGGGGAATGACGTTCCTTTAGCCTCCTTGAACCTGGACGGTTAGTTCCTCTGTCTGTCTTTGTTTCCCGAAACTGACATTGGTGAAGACTGCAGGTCAGTTGTTTTGCAGGCTTTCGCTCAGCTGGGTGTGTCTGATGTCTCCACAGTTGTTTGTTCTTGGCAGGCGGACCTGGAAAGCGCTGCTGTGTCCTCCTCAGCGTGTGGCAGCAGGAGGCACATGACGTCTGATATGTCCCCGATGGTGTGATGTAGGTCCTTGGGTTAAGGTGACTGGTCTGCCAGGTTTCTCCTCTACAAGGTCTTTTTCCATTTTTAACTAGTAAGTTTCTTGGGGAAGATACTTTGAGACTGTGGGAATATCCTGTTACTCATGGGACTTTCACCCACTAGCTCTAAGGTCCACTGGATGTTCTTGCCTGAATCAATTATGACCACGATGTTGCTAGTTCCATCATTCCTTCCCCAGTTGTCAGTGTATAAGGCTATAATAAATAAAAGTTATTTTTTATTACCATTGTCTATTTTTTTTAAATTAATTAATTAATTATTTTTTGGCTGTGTTGGGTCTTTGTTGCCGCGCGCAGGCTTTCTCTAGTTGCGGCGAGCGGGGGCTACTCTTCGTTGCGGTGTGTGGGCTCCTCATTGCGGTGGCTTCTCTTGTTGTGAGCACTGGCTCTAGGCACGCGGGCTTCAGTAGTTGTGGCTTGTGGGCTCTAGAGCGCAGGCTCAGTAGTTGTGGCGCACGGGCTTAGTTGCTCCATGGCATGTGGGATCTTCCCGGACCAGGGCTCGAACTCGTGTCCGCTGCATTGGCAGGCGGGTTCCTAGCCGCTGCGCCACCAGGGAAGTCCCGCCATTGTCTATTTTCATGCTCAAGTTGTCTCAGATTTGGCCAGTGGAAGCCTTTCAAGCTGGTTCCTGTGTCCTTTTGGGACAGCCCCACCTTGCTTTGAGCACTTCCTTACTCTTTTGTGTAACAGAATATTCTAGGCTTATCTTTTACTTTCTCTGCCCAGTCCTGGAATCAACCATTTCTCCAAGGAATCTTAATTCCTTTTTGTGAAGAATGATATTTTGTAACCAAGATCTGCGTGCTGGACGTGTCCGTTGCTCTGGGGCGTTACCCCGTCTTAGGGGACAAAGCTGGGAAGAAGATGAACATCACACTCACAGCTGTGTGAACGAGTGGCCTTTGTGCGGCTCTGTGTACCCACTCACATCTCTCTCTTCACCGTCTGTGCGCAGTGCAGACTGCATTCACACGCTGCCTGCCAACTCCAGTGGGCAGGGAGGGTGCTGGCAGGGTACCAGGCAGGTGCGGGAGTTGCTCTTCTCTTCCTCTGCAGCTGTGGGACCACAGTGGGACCGCAGTACCCAGGACAGAGAGTACTGGGGAGGACGGGTGGGAGGACTGCAGCCACGGGGCGGGGGGGTGGGGGGGCTTGTCCTATACCCCGTCTGTCTCCGTGACTTGGGTGAGTCGGTTTCCCTCCCTGAGTTCAGTTTTCTCTTCTTAAAAATTGGGGTTTGACCCACAGCCAGCATTGTTCTCAATGGTGAAAAACTGAAACCATTTCCACTAAGATCAGGAGCAAGACAAGGTTGCCCACTCTCAATGCTATTATTCAACATAGTTTTGGAATTTTTAGCCACAGCAGTCAGAGAAGAAAAAGAAATAAAAGGAATTCAAATCAGAAAAGAAGTAAAACTCTCACTGTTTGCAGATGACATGATACTATACATAGAGAATCCTAGAGATGCTACCAGAAAACTACTAGAGCTAATCAATGAATTTGGTAAAGTAGCAGGATATGAAATTAATGCACAGAAATCTCTTGCATTCCTATACACTGATGATGAAAAATCTGAAAGAGAAATTAAGGAAACACTCCCATTTACCACTGCAACAAAAAGAATAAAATACCTAGGAATAAACCTTCCTAAGGAGAATAAAGACCTGTATGCAGAAAACTATAAGACACTCATGAAAGAAATTAAAGATGATACAAACAGATGGAGAGATATACCATGTTCTTGGATTGGAAGACTCAACATTGTGACAATGACTATACTACCCAAAGCAATCTACAGATTCAGTGCAATCCCTATCAAGCTACCAATGGCACTTTCCACAGAACTAGAACAAAAAATTTCACAATTTGTATGGAAACACAAAAGACCCCGAATAGCCAAAGCAATCTTGAGAACGAGAAGTGGAGCTGGGGGAATCAGGCTCTCGGACTTCAGACTATACTACAAAGCTACAGTAATCAAGACAGTTTGGTACTGGCACAAAAACAGAAATATAGATCAATGGAACAGGATAGAAAGGCCAGAGATAAACCCACACACATATGGTCACCTTATCTGATAAAGGAGGCAAGAATATACAATGGAAAAAAGACAGCCTCTTCAATAAGTGGTGTTTGGAAAACTGGACAGCTACATGTAAAAGAATGAAATTAGAACACTTCCTAACACTGTATACAAAAATAAACTCAAAATGGATTAAAGACCTAAATGTAAGGCCAGGCACTATCAAACTCTTAGAGGAAAACATAGGCGGAACACTCTATGACATAAATCACAGCAAGATCCTTTTTGACCCACCTCCTAGAGAAATGGAAATAAAAACAAAAATAAACAAATGAGATTTAATGAAACTTAAAAGCTTTTGCACAACAAAGGAAACCATAAACAAGAGGAAAAGACAACCCTCAGAATGGGAGAAAATATTTGCAAATGAAGCAACTGACAAAGGATTAATCTCCAAAATATACAGGCAGCTCATGCAGCTCAATATCAAAAAAACAAACAACCCAATCCAAAAATGGGCAGAAGACCTAGATAGAAATTTCTCCAAAGAAGATACACAGATTGCCAACAAACACATGAATGGATGCTCAACATCACTAATCATTAGAGAACTGCAAATCAAAACTACAATGAGGTATCACCTCACACTGGTCAGAATGGCCATCATCAAAAAATCTACAAACAGTAAATGCTGAAGAGGGTGTGGAGAAAAGGGAGGAATGTAAATTGATACAGCCACTATGGAGAACAGTGTGGAGGTTCCTTACAAAATTAAAAATAGAACTACCATATGACCCAGCAATCCCACTACTACTGGGCATATACCCTGAGAAAACCATAATTCAAAAAGAGTCATGTACCACAGTGCTCACTGCAGCTCTGTTTACAATAGCCAGGACATGGAAGCAACCTAAGTGTCCATCAACAGATGAATGGATAAAGAAGATGTGGCACATATATACAATGGAATATCACTCAGCCATAAAAAGAAATGAAATCGAGTTATTTGTAGTGAGGTGGATGGACCTAAAGACTGTCATACAGAGTGAAGTTAAGTCAGAAAGAGAAAAACAAATACCGTATGCTAACACATATATGTGGAATCTAAAAAAAAAAAAATGGTTCTGAAGAACCTAGGTGCAGGACAGGAATAAAGACGCAGACATAGAGAATGGACTTGAGGACACGGGGAGGAGGAAGGGTAAGCCGGGACGAAGTGAGAGAGTGACATGGACATATATACACTACCAAATGTAAAATAGATAGTTAGTGGGAAGCAGCCGCATAGCACAGGGAGATCAGCTCGGTGCTTTGTGAGCAACTAGAGGGGTGGGATAGGGAGGGTGGGGGGGAAACGCCAAGAGGGAGGAGATATGGGAATATATGAATACATATAGCTGATTCACTTTGTTATACAGCAGAAACTAACACACCATTTGTAAAGCGATTATACTCCAATAAAGATGTTAAAAAAAAAATTGGGGGTTTGAGCTAGATCAGGGGATGCCTGGCACAGGGGCCTCCACCCCCTCCCCTGGGCCCACGGCAGACGCCTGCCATCCTCCAAGGCCCCCGTGGCCCCGGCCAGGTCCCAGGTGTCCTCTCTACGGGACACTCCAGATGCGGGGCCTGGTGGGCCGGGCAGCCTGGTCTTGAGTGATGTCCTCGCCTTCATCCTGGGGTCTCCGAGCTGCTTTGGCTTCCCCAGTGCCCCGCATCGGAAGCCACTTTGGTGGGCCCGTGGGTGGTGGTCAGTGGGGGAAGTGCGGGTCTAGCTTGCGGGCTCTCGTGCGCGGGCTGGTGCACGGTGTCCTCCTGGCCCTCAGTGGGCAGCAGCCTGGGCCGCTCAGCCTCCACCTGGAGTGGCGTGGGCGGGACTGGGCGTCAGTGTTGCCTTCTACCTCGCCCTCCCTGGGGCAGCGCTGCGGTCTCTAAGCCACGCAGGTCAGGACCCGGAGCCAGGCCGCTGGGCCCAGAGCAGCATCGGGGGCAGGTCTGCCCCAGCAGCTCCCCTGCAGGCGGGCGTGGGGCCAGGTGAGCTGAGGGCGGCCGCAGCAGGAGGGTTCGGGCAGTGGGAGAGGCCCCCGGGCAGCTCTCCTTCTGCCCTGCCTCCTTCAGGAAGGAGCCTCCCCATCGCCCCCGCACGCCTCGCACGGAGTGGGCCCTGAGGATGCCCTGGCGAGGCCTCCTGGCCGCTCTCGGTCTGGGTCAGGTGTTGAGGCATGAGCCCCCCCCCCCCGACCCCCAAAGTCCCCTTGCCCCTGACCCCTTTGCTCGTTTTGGCTCAGTGAAGAACGGGATTCACTGAGCAGTGGAATAGCACCCTCTGGAGTCAGGGCCGGTGCACCTGCAACCTCAGCGCCTCGCCTGGCCTTCTGTGTATTTTCCGGCCTGGCCTGTGGCCGGAGGAAGGCCCACTGTGTATCTGGGGAGGGGCTGGCGATGACAGTGGGCGGGCAGCAGCCCACGACACCCACCTGGGCTCCAGGGCACCTGGAGAGCTGGATTAACCAGGGTTGTGTTTGTGCAGGGGGAGGGGAGGAAGGGCAAGGGAAGGGTGGCAGGGCCGAGCCCCAGGGACGGCGCGGGGCCTGGAGAGGAGAGGGGACACGGACGGCTGAAGGACGGCGACCCGGAGGTGCTGGGGGTGGGTTCGGAGGGGCTGTGGCTGGAGCTCGGGCCATGAGGGTGAGGTCCCGAGCGCTGTCAGCGGGGACGAGGGCTGGGTGAGACTGAGGGAAGGTGTGGAGGACGAGCACGAGGTGCTGGAGGAGGGGAGGTCCCTGAGTTGGTGCAGCGGCCCCCCTACCTGCGGCCAGGTGCTGAGGCCCCTCCTGGGGATGCAGGCCGGGGCGGCAGGGGCTCTGGGCTCGGCCGGGAGGAAGGCTGGGCGCACCTCCCTCTGCGGACCCGTGGGTCCAGCAGTTCCCTGCTTCTCGCCCGGCCCCCGTGGTTCCTCTGGGCTAGGTGGTCTGGGACTCCCTCCCATGGGTATGGGGGCCGCAGGCCCTGATGTGGCTGCCTCGGGGGGAGGGCAGGCCGGCCCGAGGGCGGCTGGATACCAGGCTCTGTTAGCCCTTTGGGGCTTGTGGGTGTTCGGGTGGGCGCAGTGGAACGGGGGCCCGGAAGCGTGGGGACAGATGCCTGGAGGATGGCCGCCTCTTGTTTGACTTCCCACCCGCCCCGGGGCTCCCTTCCCGGTACCTCCTACAGGGAGGAGACTGGGTCCCGGCTCAGGACTGGGGGGCACCTGGCCGGGTGGGGCGGGCCCGGGAGTGGACCCTTCAGGGGGGAGGACGCCCGCTGCTGCCGTCAGGCCCGTCGCCACGGCCGGGAGGGCCTCACAGAGGCTCCAGCAGGAGCGAGGTGCAGGGCGACGCGCAGCCATCCGGGCAGAGGTCAGCTCGTACCTGCAGGGGGGCTGCGGGGTCCCCGTGCCCTCCTCCTGCTCTGGGTTTTGGGCGCATCTCGCGGTTCCTGGTCGGCTCAGGCCTTCGGGAGGCTGAGGGCAGGAGGAAGGAGGGACAGCTGTGCTGCTCTCGCCTCTCCGGCCTCCAGGCCTGGCCCTCACTCACCGCCGCCGTCCAGTGCCACGTGTGGCCCCGTGTCACTGCGGGGCACAGGCTCACAGGTGAGCTCCTGAAGGTCACTGATTGACGCCTCACCCTGATCTGCTAAGGGCGGGCGCGCTGCCCCCTGTTACAGATGAGAAAACAGGACCAGGGGGCTGAAGTGACTTGTGCAGGCCCCAGCTTGGGAGGACCGGCTCTCCATCCTTGGGGGGGTCCCTTCAGCTTAGTGAGGGGGGCAGGGCCCATTCTGTGGCACCCCCGTCTAGACAGTACCGTTCCTTGTCTGCTGCTGGGAAGGTCGGCCCTGGTCTTGGGGTGCCCCGGCCTCTGAGAGGCCCAGGCCGGCAGGAGAGAGCTGCAGGCAGAGGTCGCGCCCTGCGTGGGAGCCCATCCGGGGCAGAGACGGCCCTACCACAGCCTCAGCGCTGGCCCTGGGGCTCGGCTTGTTGGCCCCCAGCCTGAGCCGTGTCCGGGTGCTCCCTCCAGCCCCGCGTCCCCTGGCATCCTGCTGGCGGGCCGCTCCTCCCCCGGGCCTGGGGCTTTGTCCTGCAGGCAGGGCTGCATTGCTGGGGGTGTTCCCTGGCACCCGCACTTCCTCTGGTGCCTGGGGGACAGGATCTGGGCAGTCTGAGGACAGACGGCTCCCTTCAGGCTGCTGGGGGGCGGGGGGCTGACGTCCAGGGCACAGCGTGGCGCCAACATGAGCCAGGGGCACGAGGCTGGAGGAGGCTGGCAGCCCTGGTGGGCGGTCACGGAAGCCGCTTGGTAGGAGGCCTCCCGGGCAGCGGGCATTGCTCCCTTGGCCTCTGCCCGGCAGTTTGGAGGCAGCCTGGGGCTGCCCTCGGACACCACAGCCCAGCAGCATCCGCCCGGCCCTCTGGCCTGGCCCTGCTGCAGCTTCCGCCCGCCCTCTGGGCTGCCAGCGGCTCCCTCCCTCTTCCTTGTTTGGGTCCTTGCTGCCCGCTGCCTGCCCTTGCGGGGGGGGGGGGGGGGAACCTTGGTGCAGAAGTCGGGGCGTGAACTGGCTGTGGGCGGATGGGCGGGAGGGGTGGGGAGGAAGCTGAGGGTGCAGCCTGGCACGTGGGGAGCCTGGGGGTGGGGGTGGGTGCCTGTGAGCCACCGGGGACGGGCCCGCTGGGCTCCAGGTCCCCAGGGCCTTGAGGCCCAGAGTCCTGCCCGGTGGCGTTTTGTGTTCCCAGACCAGTGTCCTTGGGCTGGACCGAGTCTTTGTGGCCCAGCGGTGGGATGGCCTCCATCTCCCAGTTCCTGAGCAAAGGCAGTGGCCGTGTGAGACTGCAGGTTAGATGAGACGGCAGGCTGGGGACTTTCCCTTCTCAGACCAGGACTGCCACGACCCCTCACCTGCCTGGACATCGGTGGCAGTCCCTCGGACTGTTTTTGCCTCTCAAGCAACAGGTGCCGTTGGCTGGGCCCCGCAGTCCCTTCCAGTTGCCCGCCTGTGGCCGGGCGCATGGTGGGCTTGGGCTGGAGGGTCCCTAGTGCCGCCCCGCAGCCTCCGCCAGTCCCCCAGGTGGCCGTGGGACCGCCTTACACTTGCTGTCCCTCCCATCTTCCCAGGGCTACCCTGCCCCTCCCTTCAAACCGTGGCTCTGCGGCTTGGCCACCTGCTCTCTGCTCCCGGCTCAGATCCCGCTTGAGCTGCTGCCCTGGGGACCCGCCGGTCTGGGGCTCTGCTGTGCCCCTAGGGTCTCTGAAAGCTGCTGTTGGATCCCTTGTCGCCTACTCGATGCTCAGGTCCCCGGGGCCAGGGACAGGCCTCCTTGACCACGTTGGACACAGCGCCTGGTGCACAGTAGGTGCACGGGTGCACCTGTGGAACTGGGCCAAGTCCTCCTGGGTCCCTGTGCCTGCCTGGGGTCTGCAGGGCCGCACAGGACAATGATGGGGCGGCCTTCCAGAGATCTGAGGAGATGCTGGGCCCCCACCTGGATCTTGTCTGCTCAAGGCAGACACCCCTGCAGCCCGCAGCTCTTGTTTCCACACTGATCTTTCTGGAGGAGGATCTTATTGGAATTTTTCAGATTAAGCTTTGATATTTTTATGTTACCCATGCATGAAGTTTATGGCGTAAAGAAGCGCTACATGGTTAATTCAGAGAAAAGTCACCCCTAGTCGCCCTCCTTCCTGTCCCGAGTCAGCTGCTTTGGATTCTTCTAGTAGATCTTTGATGCTTTCCTCTGAATAACACACTCGTGTCACTACTGCTTGATTTTTTTCAACATTTAGACATTATTTGTTGACTTGCAAGGTGAGGGTGCAGCAGAATCAGACTCCTAGGTGGGGTGGGCGGGGCCAGAGTGCATCCTGAATCCCAGCGCTAAACCCTCTTTCCTCCCTCCCTGCCTGGGTTTGGTTTCTTCCAGCTCTGCAGGAAGGCGGCGGCCCTGCCTTCTGTGAGAAGATGTCCTACGGATCCATTGCTGGCAGCGGCGGCCTGGGGAGCCGCGGCCCTTTTGGGGGGCCCTCCGCACAAGGCTATCAGCCCCTAGGTAAGGACAGCGGCTGGCAGCGTGGACGGGTCTCCACTGTGCTGTGTTGGTGGCCGTAGATGGGTTCTGTCCTGGCCGGCGCTGCCTGTGACCCGGGACCAGGGGTGACCCTGGCCCTGGGCTGGGCTGGCGCCGTTGGTGTTGGGCTGAGTCGGCACCAGGAGAGAGCAGAGTGGGAGAGGCTGCTCTGCTGTGGGGTGGACTTGGGTGTCTGCGGTCATTCTGCGGTGGCCTGCGGGTGCTTGGCAGATGGCTGAGTGGGTGACAGTGTGGGGCAGGTGTTGGCGTGCAGTGCCCAGCGCGGGAACCGAGGCCCGCGGGGTGACGGACGCCGTCCTGGGCTACACCGGGCGGGATCCGCTTCTAGGTTTCCGGGTGCCGAGCCCTCACCCCGCAGGCTGACCGCGCAGTCTGCTTACTCGCCGGCTCCCTTCCCCGGGTGAAGGGGGTTTTCGGCAGGACGTGTGGCTTACGTAACTGATTTCGTGTCCTTGGGGGTGCCGGGCAGATGTGTGACTCAGTGAGTGTGAGTGAGTGTGCATGGGGACTTTAAATGTGACGGTGTAAGGCTTGGCGACGCAGATTCCCAGGTGCCTCCCCTGGATCCCAGTGCCTTCCTGTCGCCCCTGGGCTGTGGATTACGGCTTTCTGGCTCTTGCTTGTGGTTTTGCTGCTACATGTCAGAGTCTCACACAGACCTTGCGAGTCTGTGTGTTTTGGGACTCTGTACGGTCGAATCATTCTGCAGTTTGCTGGTTTTGCTGTTTTGCCCCCGAGTCACTGCCGTTCACGTGGCTGCCCTTCCATCTCCCTGCTCTGTGGCGCTGGGTCGTGTGTGTGGCCATGGCAGGCGTACCTGGTCCATGGGCGAGGGGCCGTTAGGGCACCTGTTTTGGGCCCTGTTGTGTGGTGGTGCTGAGGACCCTTGGACGCTGGCGCTGTCGGGACGGCCCAAGCGAGGGGTGGCCAGGGGTGGCCAGCTCGGTGGCTGGTGGTTGTGCTGACCTGCCCCTGCTTCCCATCCCGTCAGCACCAGACGGTGGTGGCCTTGACTGTTTGTCCATCTGTGGGCGTGGAATGGTGTCTTCTGGTTGTAATTCACATTTCTCTGGTAACTAATGGGATTGATCAGTTTTTCGTGTGATCACTGGGCATTTGGGTCTCTCCGGGTAACTCTTTTGTGTATTTTTACTTTGAGTTTGTCTTGTTCTTGTCAATGTACAAGGTTTCTGGAGGTGAAACCTTTGTCCACTGTGCTGGCTTTTCATTATGGTGCTGCTGAGGAAAACAGGTTCTTAATCACAACGTAGCTGAGTTTATCAATCATCCCTGTCATGGTGTGCACTTTCTGTTTAATAAATTCTATGATGAGGTGATAATGATTTTGCCTTTACTTCCTCTAAAGCTTGTATAATTTGTTTTTCATATTTAAGTCTTGCAGTCAACTGGAATTGATTTTTGTTTACGGTGAGAGGTGGGGAGGGGAGGGTGGAGTGCAATACCACTTTTCTCTGTATAACGAATGGTCCCCGAGCCCTTGACTGAAAATCCCATCCCTTTCTACAGACCTGCAGTGCCAGCTCTGTGATGAATACGGTTTCCATACAGGTTCTTCTGGTCAAATTTTCTATTCCTGTGCAAAGTTCCACCCTAATTTTCAACAGTTGTTGTAACTTTGATATTTTTTAGGGCAAGTTGCTCTACTTGTTTATCCTTAGAAATGTCTTGGGTATTTTGGCCTTTTGTTGCTGAATAGATTATAGAATCCCCGTGTCAAACTTGGACTGGAATTGCTTTGCATCCGCTGTGTTAACGTGTGAGAATCGGAATCTCTGTCATCACCAGTCTTCCAACCCATGAACGTGTAGGTCTTTCTGTTTATTGGGTCTTTAATGTCTTTCAGTAAAGGTTTATAATTGTCTCCACAAAGATCTTACATATCTTCCATTAAACTTAACAAAATGAAAACATGTTTTTTGCTGCTTTTATAATTGGTACCATTATAAATGGAATATGTTACACGTTCCAAGTCTTTGTTGCTGGTGCATGCACACACAACTGGTTGTTTTAAGAAGGAAAGTCCAGAGGTTTTATTTAATTTTTACATCCTATTTTTTAACTTTCTAAATGTGAGATATTTCAAACAGAACAGTAGACGCAGTGATGTCATGAACCCAGCACCCGTCCACTGGGTTTTGGGGTGAGGGGCATCCCCCGTGGCCGGTCCAGCCTCGCCTGTGCCCTCATGACCCCCCTGCCCAGGGCATTTAGAAGGAAGCCCCAGACGTCAGCACATCTCCTGTGTGAGTATTTCAGCGTGTGTCTCCTTTCCGTGGCCAAGTGTCGTACAGATGCAGCCGTGGCTTCCTGCCCACCGGTGGGTTCCGGAGCACCACAGAGATGCGCGTTTCCACGGGGTCCTTATGAGATCCACGCGTTGTAGTCGATGATGCGCCTTTTAAGTCTTTCCAAATCTCTAGATTCTCCTCTATCTTTTAGTTTTTCTTTTTTCCCCCTGAGTTTTATTTCTTGAAGAAGCCAGGTTTTCCCTGTGGAGTGTAATTGACTTTTGCCCACTGACTTTGTCCTGCTATTTTGCTCAAGTCTTTTTATTAATTGTAATAATTTGTAGAATCTTGGGTTTTCTGTATAGACAGTGTCATTTATGAATAACAACAGTAGGCTCCTCTTCTATTTCAATGCTTTTATCTTTTACTTATTTTTCCTGCTGTCCGGAGCCAGCCCGATGCTCTAGTTCAGGGTTGAGTAGAAATGGTGTTTTGTGTTTTGTGTGAGCTTTGGGACCAAGAGGACTCTGTGTTCCTCACAGGCGTCTGGGATTTTGCTGTAAAACTGCCACCCGGGCCTGGAGTTTTCTTTGTGGACTGCTTTGGACTGCCCGTTACACTCTCCATCTGTGAAGGCTGTCCAGGCTCTCTGTTTCTTCTTGGGTCAGTTTGTTTTGTTTTTCTGGACGTGTGTCTGCTTCTTCTAAATGTTCAAATTGACTGAAATAACGTTGTGCGTGGTAGCGTGTCACTGTCCAGTGGGACCCGGGCAGCACTGTTGTTTGGTCAAGGGCACGGCTCTGAGGGTAGCTGCTCTGGGTCCGACCCGCTGCTCTGCCGCATTCCAGCTGTGCCCCGACCGCCTGAAAATGGACCAGGTTAGGCTTCCCTCCTGTCATGGTGGAGACTGAGCAAGTGAACACGGTGAAGCTCTGCTCCTATTGTTTTGATAACGTCCGTGGTACCTGGATCACATTCTCTTTTTTATTCCTAATGTTGTTTATTTGTACCTTCCCATTTTCTTCTTTTGTAAGCAATATTGACAGACCCTTGGCAGTTTTATAAGCCTCTCCAAAGAGCTGACTTGACTTTCTGATCTCTATTATATGCTAGTTTTAAAATTTGATGGATTTCTGCCCATGTTTTTACTATTTTCCTCCTCCTTTCTTTGAGTTGATGCTGTTTTATTTTTCTGAGTCCTAAGCTGGATGTTTACCTCATTCAAATTTAGTTTTTATTCTTTTCTAACAAAAGCATTTAAGATTATAAATGTCCAAATAATTACTGTTTTAGTCGAATCTCACACATTTAAAAATATATAGTATTTTTTTTTGTTAATGTTTAGTTGTAAATGTTTTATGTCCATTATGATTTCTTCTTTGACCCAGGATTTATTTAGAATTGTAGTTCGTCATTTCCAAACACGCATTTCTTTCTAATTGTCTTTTAAAAATGATTTCTAAGTTAATTGCATTTCTGTCAGAAAAGGATCTGCATCTTCCTGATTTGTTGACAGCTGTTGAGACCAGGGCTGCTTCTGGGATGCTGGTGTGATTCTGGGGGTGACCAGAAAGGCTCCCAGGGAGGCAGGGCTGGGCCTGCCAGCCAGGATGGTGGGGCTCCACGGAGACCCCAGGTGTGGGAGCAGCTGCCATCACCAGTACCTGCTGTGTGCCAAGCACCGTGTGTTACGGGTTACTCAGGGACCCTAAAGTTAACTATGAAGAGCTCAGAGTGGGCTCTTATCGTAAAATCCCATCGCAAATGCAGCAAAAAGCCAAGTGGGACATGACTAACACATAAAGAATTCACATAAATAGAAGGAACTCCCCCCACACCGCCAAATCTTCATACGGATGGGCCAGATCTGTGAAGAGATCGGGATGGCTCACGGCACGTGAGAAGGCACTCGGCCTCACCGGTACCTGGAGAGGTGGAAGTGAACTTGGCCATTCTCCCGTGGCCAGGCTGGGGTGGGGGGGTGGGGGAGTGGGGGGGTGGGGGGGCGGGCTCCCCCTTGGGGGAGGACACACGGCTCCCTGCCTCCAGACCCCGCTGCCTTCCCTCTCTCGGCCCAGCCACGCCTCTTTTCTGTTAGGGAATAATCAGAGATACAGGCAGAGGTGTTTGCCGCATGGGGGTAGGAGACAGAGTTCAGAAATGCCGTCACCCCTCAGGCTGGGGAGACGGTGGAGAGAGCCGCGGTTGGGGGCGGGATGTGAGGCCGCCGTGGGGATCCGTTGTTGGGGAGGGCCGACGACCCATCCACGGCCCGGCGGGATGACGGACGGACGTGGTGAATGAAACAGGCAAAGCCCCGTCCACGGTCTTCTAGTTGCGTGAGACCTCAGCCCCGAGTGTGGACAGTGTTTACCTAGGGATGTGTGGTTGCAGATGATCTTTATTGTTTTCTTTATAATTTGTCTGTATTTACATGTAAATTGTCCCAGTCCCCCCACCCCCCAAAGTTCAAGGTTCACGTGATTCCGGAGGGCAGATCAGACTGGCCCCTCCATGGCTGTCTGGGGACCTTGTGGAGCAACCAGGGGGAGGTGGGCAGGGTCTGGACTCCTGGTGACCAGATGCCAGCGAGGTGAGGGCATCAGGTGGCACCTGGGCTGCCAGCCGGGCCTGCGGTCTCCCTGCTCCCCACGAAGCAGAAGGGTGACCCCATCGCCCGGGACCTGGGCGGCTGCATCTCCGCCCTACACAGTGCTGTCGGGCAGCCGTCGCTGGGGCCGGGGTTCCCGGGCCTGGGGAGTGTCTGCCTGCAGGGGAGCCTGGGTGGGTGCCTGAGGAGGAGGCCCTGCCTGGAGGCTCCCCAGGAAGCCCCTGGGGAAGAGGGGAGGTCAGGCCCTGACCTCTTGCGAGATGGGCCCTGTCCTGGACCCTCAGACCCACAGACACACATGACGTGGAGGCCTTTTCTGCGAAGGAGCTGCTGCTGTAGGAGCTCAGCGCTGAGACGGGCTGGGACCGCCAGTCCCCAGGACTTTGCCAGACTGTCGACGTGCTCAGATGTCTCCCCTGGAGCAGGCTTCTGGAAGGTGCCCTCCTCGTAGAGCCGGGCGGAGCAGGGCCCACGTACCCTCATGGGCTCTGGTGTGTAGCCTCCGCCTGGCACCACCGCCTCCGTGGGCCCCAAGGTGCCGCGGACAGAAGGCAGCTTGCTCACAGAGGTGTCTGAGTGTCTTCACAACGTGCGTCTTAGGGCTCAGGAATTTTGGCAAACCTGTCCAGGAAGTGTTTCTGAATAAATGAAAATTATCGAAGAGGAAACCCCACAGTTGCTCCTCAGCTCGGCAGCCGAGTGTCAGGGGAACTCGTTTTGTTTTTATTTTCACTTCCAATACACCACGAACAGTGTTTTTATAAAATACAGCAGTATGGTCCTGTGCTGGTGTTGCGGCGATTTCAAATTGCCACAGACGTTCCCAAGGCCTTATTCTCCGTTTTTGCCACGTTGTTTGTTGCACACAGATGACACCTGTCAAAGGCCTGGCCTGGTCTGTGGGCCACACCTGAGGCTCTGCTCTAAGGAGTTTCGTACTGGTTTGGAATTACCTTTCAGAAGAACCTGGGTGCGGAGAAAGATTTGGAAAATCTAAAGTTCTGAACTGATTGCTCTCTTTCAGCAAACGGGGCATTCTGGAGGGTGTGGCAGTCAGGGAGGACTTCCTGGAGGAGGTGGGTCTGAGTGAGTGGAGCTCTCCACATGGATGCTTGGAGGGCCTGGCGCACCTGCTGTGCTGCGTGAGAGCCTTGTTCTACCAGCGGCGCCCTGAGCCACTCTGCAGGCAGGCGGGGCATAACCGAGACTGTCCCTTGCTGTCTGTAGAGTGCGCTAAATGTTGGACTGAGTACGGAATCCGTCATTTCCCCTGCCCGTCGCCAGAGAGCAGCCTGCAGGACCCCTGTGTGGGCAAGGACGGGGAAGGTGATCTGGGGCCGGCCGGTACGCCCAGAGGCCCGAGGGCCAGGAAGCGAGGTACTTCCGCTGGGATGCTGGGTCTGGGGGTCCCAGGGAAGGCCACCCAGAGATGATGAGCACTGAGGAGGCAGGGTCAGTGGGCGGGGCATGGAATTCCAGGGGCTCAGGCTGTGGGCGCTTCCCTGGTGGCGCAGTGGATAAGACTCCTTGCTCCCAATGCAGGGGGGCCTGGGTTCGATCCCTGGTCAGGGAACTAGATCCCACATGCATGCAGCAGCTAAGAGTTCGCATGCTGCAACTAAGGAGCTGGCAAGCTGCAACTAAGGAGCCCACGTGCTGCAACTAGGACCTGGTGCAGCCAAATAAATAAATAAATATTTAAAAAACAGACCAAAAAAACGGGGGCCTGGCCCGTCTCCACCCTCACCCCCACCAGCACGTCCCTTCCCCAGGGCCAGCTGATGGCGTGGTGGGGCTGGACCAGTGACAGGAGGGATGTTGCCAGGCTGTCAGGGCCCTGTGGGCTTCAGGGCCGAGGCTGACCCTACAGGACAGAGTGAGGGGCTGGACCGGCTCCCGTGACCCCTTGGTCTCTTGGCCCCAGAGCCTGCATCCTCCTTGCAGAGGGGGCTGGCAGGGGAGTGTCGGGTCCTCGGTGTGTGCTTTCGGAGGACGCTGCATTGGAGGGGATGCCGAGGGCAGGACTCATGCAGCTGGGCAGGAAGGCAGGGGTCATTGGCGCCCCAAGGGGTGGGTTCTTGGTCAGGGTGTCTGGTGTGTCAGTGGTGAGTGCCGTCCCCAGGCTGGCCCTGGCCCCAGAGGGCCTTCTCCCTGTGGACAGGAGACAGCTGTCCCAGCCTTCTCACTCCTTTGCCCCTGACATCAGCTTCTGGAGGTGGGTAGGGCCGGGGTGGCCCTTCTTGGAGGTAGATGGGCACCGTGGCCTGGAAGTGAGGTCCATTGCCGCATGGCGCCCAGCCAGGCAGCCGCAGGGCCAGGACTTGGACCCAGGCCTCTGGACAGCGCAGCAGGGAGGGGCCGGGGGGTGGGAGCCGGCAGCAATGCTCTGAATCTGAAGAGGCTTCCCGGGAGCCTCCACCGTGTCTGCCACCCCACTGTGGCTGGGGCCGTAAACACCCGCCTTTTGGTGCCTTTCCAGGGCCAGGGTTCTCCACGGATGGCAGCGGGACACCGGCGCGCACCTCACTGCCTGCCGGCCCGAGGAAGGACTTGGCTGCAAGGGCCCATGGCCGGGTGGCGGGGCCCAGGGCCTCCCGGGCCAAGAAGAGGAAGCCCAACTTCTGTCCGCAGGAGACGGAGGTGCTGGTGGCCAAGGTCAGCAAGCACCACCAGCTGCTGTTTGGCACCGGGCTGCTGAGGGCCGAGCCCACCCGGAGGTACCGCGTGTGGAGCCGCATCCTGCAGGCCGTGAACGCGCTGGGCTACTGCCGCCGCGACATCGTGGACCTCAAGCACAAGTGGCGGGACCTGCGTGCCGTCGTGCGGCGCAAGCTGGGCGACCTGCGTGGAGTGGCCCCTGGCCCCGGCCCCGCCAAGCCCCAGGCCCTGGCCCTCACGCCCGTGGAGCAGGTCGTGGCCAAGACCTTCTCCTGCCAGGCCCTGCCCTCGGAGGGCCTCAGCCCCGAGCTGCCCAGAGGTGAGTTCATCGCCCAGCTCGCCCGGCAGGAAGCTCGTGGCCACTGAAGGCCGCGGCCCCTCCCCTCGCTCCTCCCTCCACGATCTCTGGACCCTTCCTGTCCTTCATCCTTTGCTCCTTCACTCACGTGCTCGCCCAGCCGGCCGTCGTGCACATGACAGCGTCTAAACCCCAGGCATTCAGGGGGCTTGGCTTCCTCTCGGCGGTGCTCGTCCCCTCCCTCACCCTCACGTCGCAGAGCAGAGCCAGGCACAGACAAGATGCAGCTCTCTCCTCGAGGGCGTCTAGTTCCAGCCTTTGGGCTGTGACCTACAATGAGAAAGACCTCTTCTCCTGGCAGTGTCACACGCGAAGCTGAAACACAGGGTCTCCAGGGCAGCGCTTACCCTGCTCCGTCCCAGACGCGCTGGCTTTTCTCTCTCTGTTTCTGGTTCAGCGTCCAGAAGAGGCCTCGGCTCGGGCTGGGCTGGCCCTGCAGCTTCAGGATGGGCAGGTGGGGACCTGAGACCCGGGTACCTCGGGCCTCCCAGGCAGAGCCCTTCCCGCGCTTTCCAGGGGAGCACTGCTCTGCGGGGCCTGACTTCTCCACAGAGGCTCCAGTCGGGCACAGTGGGTCAGGGAGGGCGAGGGCAGCGCAGGCCTGCGGCCTGGCAGCCCAGAGAGCGCTGGGGTGGTAATAATAGGTGCCGTCTGGGTGGCACGCGGGCCGCAGAACTGCTGTGTGAGGCCATCGTGGCAGCAGCTGTGGAGCCGGAGGAGGGTGAGGGCGCCCAGTACCCATGCTGGGTCCCTGCTGCGCGGGTCCCTGCTGCACGGGTGTCACATCCCCGTGCTGCCCTGGGGCTGGGCTGGCCTAGAGCCAGGGCTGCAGTGGGTGGCCCCTGCTCCCCTCCAGATGCCAGCCCAGCTCTGCTCTCGCTCCCAGCCTGTGTGAGGTCTGCGGGCTGCTCTCCTTCGGCTCCGGCTTCCTTCCCTGTCCTAATATGTTCGAGGACTGGCCGTGGGTGTTGGGTGTGTCAGTAGCTTGTCCTTCTGTTGCTCAGGAGGGGCTGCTCCACGGTTTGTGTCCCGTCCACGTGGTGGGTGGGCTCCTCGTTGCCGGCTTTTGGCAGAGTAAAAGGGCGTGCGACCGTCTGTGTGGACACACGTCCTCGCTTTCTTGGCGCGTTTGGATAAATACCTGAGAGTCGAATTGCTAGTCCAGTGTGAGTGTAAGTTTAACTTTGTAAGAAACTGCCGAACTGTCGTCCACAGCGGTTGTACGTTTTCAGGCCCCAGGGCAGCTGTGAGAAGCCCTATGCTTGGCGTCCTTGCTGGCAGTCATGCTGGTTTCGGCCACTCAGAGCTGGCGGGCGAGGGGCCTCGCTGCAGTTTCAGCCCGGTCTCAGCACCTGGGGCTTCTCCTGCGCTCTCTGTCCGTTCATCCGTCTTCTTTGGTGCAGTGTCTGCTCACATCGACGTCCATCTCTTCCTGGGCTGCTGGCCTGTCGCGTGCATCTGCTCAGTCTTGATTCTGGAGACAAGGCAAGGGACCTGCCAGACACCTGTATTGACCCTGTGGTCCACGTTGAGTTAAGTTTTGAGTGTGGTGGATTTGGGGTCGAGGTTCCGTAGATATCCAGTTATCGCACTGTTGGTTGAACACGGAATGACCTGGGCACCTCTGTTTTCATGTTTCTTTCAATCTGTGTCTCTGCTTATGCAGCCCACACTGTCTGATTACGGAAACTATAAGGCCAGTATTGAAATGAGTGGGGAATCATTTCCTCCTGTTTTCCGAAAGGGTTTCTGTAGAATTGGTATTATTCTTCCCTTAAATATGTGGCCACCATCTGAGATGGCATTGTCACCCACAGTCTCTTTAACAGTCTGTGCCACCCTTGCTGCGGTTCTTCTTGAGTGAGCTTCACTGTTTTGTGTCCTTCGAGGGACTTGCCTGTTTTGTCTAAGTTGTCAGAGTTGCTGGCACGAGTTGTTCCTAAAGTTCCCCTCGTGTCATCTGAATGCCTGTAGGACCTGTAGTGAGGGCTCCTCCTTCCTTCCTGATGTTGCTAATTTGTTTCTTTTCCATTTTGTTCTCAACTAGTCTGGCTGCAAGTCTATCAATTTTATTGATAGTTTCAAAGAGCCAGATTTTTACTTCATCAGTTTTCTCTATTTACCCACATCGATTTAACTGATTTCTGCTGACCTTATTTTGGGGTTGATTTGTTTCTGTTAGATCATTGACTTGGGCCTTTTATCCTTTTCTAATGTAAGTATTTATTGCCATAAATTATCCTCAGCACATTGCTTTACTTATACACATTTGTATTTATTATGTTTTCATTCAGTTTAAAATATTTTCTAATTTCCTTTGTGATTTTTTTTTTTCTTTTACTAATGGTTATTTGGAAGTGTGTTGTTCTTCAAATAATTGTCTATTTCCAGATCTCTTTCTGTTATTGGTTCCTAGTTCTGTTGTGGTCAGAGAATATACTGTGCGTAATTTCAACTATGATCAACAATCGAGACTCGCTTTATGGCCTGAGGTATCGGCATCCTCTGCGAGTTCCTTGTGTGTCTGACAAGGACGTGCGTTTGGCTGCTGCTGGGTGGCGCATCCTGTAATGTCATTCCGGTCGAGTTGCTGGAGAGCACTGACGGACAGCTGATCTTCTGTCTGCTCGTACTGGGAACTCCTGAGAGTGGGGTGTTGGCGAGTCTCAGTTTTGCCAGTTTCTGCTTCGTGTATTTTCACACAGGGATACGCGGTGCATATTTAGGGTCATTTGTCTTTATCACTCGTCCCCGATATCATTGTAACCATGTTCTTTTGGTCTCTGGTTGGAGCCATTGTCCTGAATGCTACTCTGTCTGATGTCAGTTGTGGCCACTCCAGCTGTCTCATGATTACTGTTACACTGATGCATTTTCCAATCCTTTAATTTATAAGCTGTATCTGATTTTACATGTGAGCTGGGTTTCTTGTGTTTGGTGTGCTGTCGAGTTTGCTTTTGTCCCATGTGACATCTCTGCTGTGGATTGAGTGGTGGCAGCAGTTCACCCTGAACTTCCGGTGGCGACAGAGATGTTCTGAATCCACACTCCAGCGTGGTCTTTACTGGCCACGCGTGGGCCGCGACGCACGACCCTGCTTTAGATGGGTTCTCTCTCGTGTCAAAACGTGTGTGTTTGGGGTAAATCTGCCATTTCGATAGTTGCTCTCTTTGTTTCCCTGTGACCCCTTGTCCTTCTTCTCTCTGCCTTCCTGTCTTTGGAGTGACCGAGAGTAGCGTAGTGTTCTGTGTTACCGCCACTGTTGGCTTATGGGTGTTCCTGTTTGGAGCGGTTGTGCTTGGAGTGTGTAACAAGCGTCTGTAGCGTCCATGGCCTTCCCTCAGGAAACAGCCTCGCCTCCACCTGGTGCGTGAGCTCCTTACAGGACTCCCGTCTGCGCCCCTCCACCCCGCACATACATCACGTCTAACGCAGTTGGTACTCGTTTTGCTTCGATGATCACGGTCTCTTCACTAGATCAGGAGCGAGACAAGACGTCTTCGTTTGCCTGCACGCTTGCCCTCTGCAATCTTCAGCTCCTCCGGCAGATCCAAGCGTCCTTTGACCTCATGAGCTGCTTTTAACGTTTCCTGTCCTGCATCTCTGGCTGAAAGAGCTTCTCTCAGCTTTTCTCTGTCTGAGAGTCAATCTTTATTTTGCCTCTAGTTTTGAAATATACCTCCACTGGGTATGGAGTTCTGGTTGACTGATTTGTTTTTTTCCGTTCTTTCAGTGCTTAAAGATGTCATTCCGGGGTTTTTTGGCTTCCACGGTTTCTGAGGCTGCCGTCGCCCTGGGCTGTGCCCAGCATTGGGGGGCTTGGCCCGAGGAGCTGCCCTCTTTGCCTTTGTCTTCGTCCCCCACTGAGCACTGTGGCTCCTGTTCCATCTCTGAGGCTCTGCTGGACCCCGAGGGGGCACAGCTGGGAGGGGGTGACTCTGCCCAAGCATGGTGGCCCTGGGATCCGGCAGGCTGCGCCGTGAAGATGTGACCTCCCCCTCCTGTCTCCTCGCAGCCACCCAGATGGACCCGAGTGACCTCCAGGAACTGTTCCAGGAGACGTCGGCCAGCGTCTTCCGAATCAACTCGAATGGTGAGTCAGTGCCCTGGCCTCACCCCGCCCTGACCAGGGCCGCGGAGTGCACTGCGGGAGGTTCGGGGTGGTGGCCTCCCGCGCTAGGGTGCCCCGCGGCCCAGGCCCGCCCGGCGCAGGACAGCGGGGGTGGGGGCAGGGCGTGAACCCAGCGCTGCGGGCTCGGGCTGGGCTGTGTCCTCGGCAGGTGCCCTCTCGGCCCCGTTCCTCCCTCCGCCATCGCACGCCTGGGACCTGGACAGGCCGCCTTGGGGGGAGCGTCAGAGCCTCCCTCAGACTGGCAGGGCCGCCCCCTCACAGGTCACCGAGGCTAGGGGTCAGGGCGAGAGCCGCAGCCCACGAGGACAGGGCTTGTCCTCCGCTCCCTCAGGACACGGGGCGGCCCGGGCTCCCTGCACCCTCGTGGGTGGGGGCTCCCGTTTGCCCTGAACTCTGAGCTCTCCTAGGTCAGAGAGCGCTGACCGGGGGAGGGGAGAGAAGCCCCCGCTGCCCCAGAGCCAGGGCGAGGCCTACTGGGGCAACTCCCCAGGGCCCTGAGCCCCACTTGGGCCTGGGCCCCGTCTCTGGACAGCTGGGGAGAGGGCTGCCCTGGGGCCCTGCTGTGGGGCCTCGGCACCCACGTCCCTGCGCAGAGGCAGGCTGGGGGCGCATCCTGGAGGGTGGGGACCGCGTGGTGGAGCCCCGCTGCCCCTGACGCCTGCCCCCTTCTCTCGGCAGTGACCTTCTTGGAGCAGAGCCTCCAGTCCCTGGGGACGCCAAGTGACACGCAGGAGCTGCGGGACAGCCTGTGAGTGTGCGTGTGGTGCGTGTGGGTGTACACGGGTGTGCCCTGCACCCACTCGCCTGCCGGCCCATCCACGTGCCAGCCCGACAGCTGGCTGGGCTCACATGGGGCCACCCCCAACACGGATGTGTGACACCCATGTAGACACACCTGTGCACAGGTGTGCGCTCGGGTGGCGGGGCATGCGTCTCTTGCACACTTTTGGCTTCACTGGCTGTCCCCACGTGCGTCTGCCGCACGCCAGGGCTCCGGCCGCACCTCCGAGGTCTGGGCCAGTCATCGGTGGGTTTAGCGTGTTCTGCCCGGATGATGGTTCGGAATTAGCGGTTATGGCAGCAGGGCAGGGCTTCCTCGTGGCGGGGCTCAGCCCTGCCCTCGGCTCCTTGCATCCCGCAAGTACCCTGGGAAGGAAGAGGGCAGGTAAGGCTATTCCCCTTTTTGGAGGAAGACACTGAGGCCCTGAGAGGGGTTGGATGTGTGGCTCAAGCTGCACCTCTCTCAGTGGACAGGCCAGAACCCAGCCACCCGCTCGTCCGTCCGTCCAGCCACCCGTCCTTCCTTCTCTCCGTCCACCCGAGCAGTCTGGGACCACCCCTGCCAAGTCTCGGGGTGCAGAGCAAGGCAACAGAGGGCCCTCGGCAGATTTTGTGTGCAATTCTGCTTTAAATTACTCTTTACGTTTCTTTTTAAAAGTAGCACGTATTGTTTCCTGATTGTGAAAGTAGGGCGTGCTCGTGGGGACTCGGATGGCCTCCTGCCAGCCTCTTCTCAGGCCCACAGGTGTTCCGTAGAGTCGCGTTTCAGTGACTGATGTTCTGGATCCTGCTTGTTACACTTAGGGCTGGGGCTGTGCGTGCCCCCGTCACACACTGAAGACATGCCCTTCAGAGGCACAGACGGCGCTGTCGGCTCCGTGTGGTTGCTCAGCTGAGACGCGGGGCCGCTCTCGGGCTGCTCTGTCTTCAGCATCAGGAACGTGCAGTCTGTCTCTGTGCTGCTGCCTGTTTCCGGGTTGGGCTCCTGGAGTGGGGTCTCCAAGGTCAGACGGGTGGCCTTTTCAGAGCCCTGGCCCTCGAGCGCGTTTCCTGGGCTGCCTGGTCTGGGGGCTGGAGGATGCCATCACCGATGCGGGTCTGGAGAGGGGAGCGGGCCCTTCCCCGGGCCCCAGCTGCTCCTCACCCGCCCCTGCAGCCTCAGCTTCCAGGTCCACAGCTCACTGAGTGCCTTCCTGCCCCCCGCCGCCCCCCAGGAACCCCAGCCCTCTTGCCCCTCCTCCAGGTGGGGCTGACCAGGCTTCCTAGCCTGTGTGTCCTGGCCTTCCAGAGCCCTCCGTGGCCCCATGTGTGGGGGGAATTTGTGCACCTCCTGGACCGTTAGCATTTTTAAATGACTTGAGACCAGCACAGAGTTGTCAAGTCTGTATTTTCTCCACATTGACAGTCGCCAGCTTTTGTATTTTGCCAAGTAAGGACATTAAAAAAAAAAGTACACTACCATCCACTATTGCCATCATATGAAAAAAAAAGATATTTCAGTACTCCTGAAGTAGGCGGGACCTGATCTCAGGAGAAAGGACAGTCTTTCAAAGTGAATAAATATAGCTTCATGAGAACCTCACAGGGTTGAGCCTGGTTCTCTCATCTTGCGTGAGACAGGTGTGGGCTTTGTCATTTCTGTCAGCCACGTGAGCGGCTCTGCCCCGCCCCCAGCACGGGCTCCCAGACTGGCCGAGGGGGCCGGGGAGGTGAAGGTGAGGCTCATCGGTGTCAGCCCAGGGCACTGCTGGGACCCCCCGGGGAGAGTAGCTGAATGGATGGACCGTCCTTCCAGGAGCCCCGGGCAGGAAGTCTGCCCTGCGGCCTCACCTCCTGCTGGACGTCCTCCAGCTCTGCTCATCTTTCCTGAAATTGTTTTGGCTACTTCCGATTGGTTGTATTTCAACATAAATTTTAGAGTCAGCTTGTCCTTTTCTGTTTTTTGAAGCCTGCTCTAATTTTAGATGGGGTCACAGTGGCTCTGCAGACCCATTTAAAGAGAACTGACGTCTTAGGGGTCCTGAGTCTTCCTGGCCGTGAACGTGGTCGGCTTTCGTCTCATTTACAGGTTTCGTTTTTTCCAGCAGTTCCTTGTAGGTTTTAGTGCACTGGTCTTGCATGTATTTTGTTAAATTTATGGTAATGATTTCATATGTATATATTTTTAAATTAATTAATTAATTAATTTAGTTTTGGCCGTGTTGGGTCTTCGTTGCTGCGCGCGGGCTTTCTCTAGTTGTGGTGAGCGGGGGCTACTCTTCGTTGTGGTGAGCAGGCTTCTCATTGCGGTGGCTTCTCTTGTGGAGCCCGGGCTCTAGGTGCGTGGGCTTCAGTAGTTGTGGCATGCGGGCTCAGTAGTTATGTCTCGCAGGCTCCAGAGCCCAGGTTCAGTAGTTGTAGCGCATGGACTTAGTTGCTCCGCGGCATGTGGGATCTTCCCAGACCAGGGATCGAACCCGTGTCCCCTGCATTGGCAGCTGAATTCTTAACCACTGCGCCACCAGGGAAGTCCCTGTATTTTTATACTATTGTAAGAGGTATTGTTGCTTAAATTTCATTTCCCGTTTTTGGTACTGGTACATGGAAATACAGCTGATTCTGTTTATTGCCTGTGCCCTGTGCCCTCTTTAGATTCCATATTCCCTAGGATTTTTCTACATAAATGAACCTGTCGTCTGTGACAGAGACTCTTCCACTTGTTTGTTTTAAATCTCTGTGCTGCTTACCTCTTTTGTCCCATTACAGTGTTGTAACCGTGTCCTTTTATAGTTAGAATGGCATAAACCTGTGAAGTTCCACGTGGCGGTAGGCAGTCCTGGAAGGGTACGCCCCTGCCGGTGCCCGTTCAGGGGGAGCCGCCCGCCTCTCCGGGCAGTGACAGGATGCTGCTTTGACTTTACAGTCTCTCTTCATCAAGTTGATCACGTTCCCTTCTCTTTTCTAGTTTTCTTAGAGCTTTTGTCATGAATTCTTGTTGAATTTTGTCGGATGCTTTTTCTGCATAGTTTATTGAGATGATTTTCTCCTTTTTAAATTTGTTCTGTTAGTATGAGGATTACATTAATTGATTTTGGGTGTCAGACCAACCTTGCGTTCCTTGGACGATATGTTATCCTTTTTGTATATGGTTGGATTCAGGTTTCTAATATTTTGTTCAGGATTTTTGCTCCTCTGTTATGTGACTTTTGCTGCTCTTTGCTTTTAGATTCTTTGTTTAGGTTTTGGTGTCAGGGTAACGCTGGCCGCATAAAATGTAAGTGTCCCTTCTTGTCTGTTTTCTGGAGGACTCTATAGTATTGATATTACTTCTTCTTTAAATATTTGATGGTGAAGTCCTCTGTATTTGTGGGAATGTTTTTAAGAACAAATTTAATTCCTTCAGTAGGTGTAGAGCTGTTTAGGTTTTCTGTTTCCTCCTGAGTCAGTTTTGATAATTCTTGTCTTTCAAGGAATTTTTCTTTTTCATCTTAGTTGTCAAATTTATTGACATTTGGGATTCATAATATTTCCTTATCTGGGTGGGAGGTGTGACAAGGAGGGAGGGCTCTGTGGTGCCAGCGGCCACGTGACCAAATCCCGAGGGGAAACACGACGTGTGTCCCTGCTGTTTCCTGTGGCCTCCGGGCGACCTGGGAGGAAAGGGTTCCCGCACCGCGTCCTCAGTCCACGCCCCCTTAGGCTGGTGCAGGGTCTCCTTCCCATGCCACCCCCGTCCCCCTCTCCGCATGCCACAGCTCCGTGTGACCCAGGGGCCAGCGCTGGGGCCTGGGTCCTGCCCGTGCCTCCCGGGGTGTCCACCTCGGCAGACGGCGCCCGGCTCCATGGGTGGCCTCTCCGGAGCTTCCCATGTTCAGCCCGGGGTGGCCTGGTGCCCACGCCCGCTGCTGCCACGCGGGGGTCCCACAGAGGGCAAAGAGGGGCATCTGCGCTGCAGCTTGAAGGTCGGGAGGGTCTCTGGTGTCTGCGCCCCGCAGCCAGGCCAGGGCCCTTCCCTCACTTGGGCCTGTGAGCCCGCAGGAGGCCTGAGGACAGGGTCTGCCCCGTGTCACTCTGTCCACAGGGGCAGTGGTCAGCCCTAGGCGGCGGGGGGCTGGTCTTTTCAGCACCTTCAAGGTCACACTCAGAATCATAAACCGAGGGGCTGGGAGAGGCCCCGGGCCCCGCCTCTCTATGTTCCTGGGTCTGGAGGTGGGAGTCTCACCGTGGCCCCCAGAGGCCTGGGAGAGGGCCGAGCTTTCCTCAGCGGTGGTCCCAGGGCCACCTGTGCGGCCACCATGCCTCCTGGGCCCCGACCAGTGCTGACCCCCAGCGGCCTTTCCACAGGGAGGGCTCATGGCTGGGGCCCCGGGGCTGCAGGTGCCGAGCCCGTGGCTTGAGTATGGGGTCCATGGGGGCCGGGAGGTGAGGGGCCTGGTGACGCTGACCTGAGTTCACCGTGTCATGTCATTTCCCCCCTCCCCCCGCCTCGCCCGCCCCCCTCCCGTGTCCGTCCCTCCCTGGGCCTGTCTTTACGTCCTTCTTCCCGTCTGCTCCCTTCTTCCTCTGCACGACTCCTCCCTTCCTGTGCACTTTCCTGTCCCTCCGCGAGCCCCCCACCTGCCGTGCCGCCCTTCTGTGTCATCCCCCCTTTCTGCTGCCCGCCCCCCGTCTTCTCTCCCCTCCACACCCACCCCAGGCACACGGTGCAGCAGCAGACCAACCACGCGATCGCAGCCAGTGCCAGTGCCCTGAAGCAGATGGCTGAGCTCCTGCGGGGCTGCTCCTGGGTATGTTCCCTGGGGGCCGAGGGGGACGGGGCCCGGGGCCCGGGGTGGGGAGACAGATGCGGACCACGCGGCTGCTCGGGGCAGAGGTCGCGCGTTCCTCTGTTCACTGGGCCGCAGGCCGGGCAGCGGTGCAGGTGCCGTGGGCTCCCGGCCTCCTGGGAAAGAGTGGCCCGTCCCCCTGCCCTGCTCTACGTGCCTCACCCATCTGCCACCTCTGCGTGTGCCCTTCCTGCCACTGCACTCACTGTCGGCCTCCTCAGCGTGGTCACGGCCACCGCATCCCAGGCCACGGCCCCTTCACAGCCCCCATGTCCCCGCCGCCCCTCCCCACTGGCCTCTTACGTACCTCCAGCCCTGGCCGGCTGTCTGTTATCCACACCCTACCTGCTCCCCCAGAAGTTGGGGGAGCCCTGAGCATGCAGTGTTGTTAAGCCCTCGCAGGTTACAGAGCGGGGGCCTGTTTTCTTCAGTGAAGCCTGTTTGTTGCCCATTCGTTTACACGTGGCCCAGGGCTGCCAGGAGCTACAGCAGCAGAGACCCACCTCCAAATCCTAAGCGCTGAAGTGTGGCCCCTCGCAGAGAGGCCCTGCCCCTGGTGAGGAAGACTCAGGCCCCGTGGTGAGCCCCGCGGGCGCCGTCCAGCAGTGGGCAGGCGTGGACCGCAGACACCGCTCAGCCTGGGCGGCACAGGGGTCCCGCAGAGGGGGAGGAGCACGTGTGTATTCTGTGCGCCCGGGGCGCCCGGAGGTCCCTTTGGAGACAGAAAGCAGACGTGGCAGCCCGGGCTGGGGACTGGCCTCAGGAGGACACAGAGGGCTTTGGGGGCGATGGAAATGTTCTAAAACCAGGTGCTGGTGATGGTTGTACGACTGAAGCTTACACTTAAGGTGAACTGTACACTTAAGATAGATGGATTTTACCTAACAAAGTAGACCCAGCTCGAAAACTTGAGTTACACTTTGATAAAAAAAAAAATACACTTAAAAAAACGTCCCAGAATCAGGGGTCAGGGGTCCCCGCGTGGCGTGGGCAGGGTGCACCCGAGGTCTCAGGTGGAGGAGGCACTCAGAGCTTTGTCGGGAGTGGCGGGCACTGCTCTGCATGCGATAGAACAATCACAGCCTGCTCGTCGGGACCAGAGGCGGGCGCCTGGTCCTGGCCTTCGCCCAGGGTTCACGCAGCACAGGGCAGCGTCTGCAGCGGTTCTGAGGCCTTGGTGTTCATGGGCCTGTTCACGTGTGGCCTTGTGACGCATGTCCCCAGCTCTGTGTATGTCACAAGGGCTGGAAAGCAGAGTTGACCCCCTTGGGAGTTCAGAGGGCTCACTTTTAGCCTAATACATCCTTCCTTCTTGCCATCCACCCACCCACCAGCCCCCCTGTCTGTTCATCTGTTCCTCCATCCATTTACCTGCCCATCCACTGACTTACCCAGCCATCTACCCACCCATCCATCCATCTGAGAACCAACAAACATTTATTGAACACCTACTCTGCCGGATGCTGGGAGAACACAAATGAGGTCCTGCGGGAGGACGTCTCGTCCAGGCGGGCAGCTTGGGGCACTGCTCTCGCAGGGAAGAAAGGCTGAGCCCATCACCCGGAGCTGGTGGTGGATCAAATGGGCTGCAGAGCTTCAGATGTTTTGCTCAAAAGCACTAAATAGCCTCTTGGGCTCTTAGGTCTGTCCTGGGGCATACATATGGTGCCAATTACAAGAGCCCTACCTGGACACTGAAACAGACCCCACAGAGCTGCAGCCACACGGAACTGTGAGGCCCAGACACGGCCAAGTGCCCTCGAAGGGCAGGTGTTGGAGAGCTGGTCTCCCGAAACGTGTCTGGCTTGCTGGTGCCCCGCGGCTCCTTCTCACCCGTGGGCTTGCATGGGGTGCATGGGGTGCACGGTGGCAGCGAGGGCTGGGTTTTGGGACTTGAGACGCAGGGTCTGGGGGGTGTCCGGGGCCCTCCTGGGAGCTGACAGGAGGTGCTGGGGGCAGGAGGGAACCAGGAGCCTGTGTCCGCGTCCTGGTCCAAGGACACCGGCACCGACGTGGCTCCACTGGTGCTAGTGCTGTGTGGTGAGAGAGGAGGGGCGGTGGCTCCTGACGGCCTGGCGGTGCCAGGGTCCAGGGGTCCCGTTCCAGCAGGAGGGCAGAGGCCGCGTGTGAGTGCTGAGGCGCTGGGGGCAGGACGGGTGGTTTGCCGACTGCAGTTCCGACGCTGGGATGAGATGCAGCGTCACCACCCGTGTGACCTTGAACAGGCCACTTAGGATCTTGTGCCCAAGGTCTCCTGAGCTGTTAGATGGGGATCGTAACACCTCTCACCCGAGTAGTCTGTTTTGGGGACCGGACAGGCATATCACGTTAGAGCAGCTGGCCCCGAGGTCAGTGTTGACGGTGCGTGTGGTTTGGGTGGAGATGGTGTTCGCGGTGATGCTGGCTGAGCGCGTGGAGCCCTTGCTGGTGTTTGAGGTGATGGAGATGACGGCACCGGGTGATGAAGATGGGGATGAACCCAGTTCCAATGGCAGAGGGAGTGGTGACGGCCGTGAGGCTGGAGATGGATGGACGGGGACGCTGTGGTGCAGGTGCCGCCAGGAGGGACGGGAGGGGCCCAGGAGCATAGCGAACTGGAGCGCCCAGGGATGGAGGGGCCGCGGGGGCAAGATGAGGCCTCGGCAGCCTGTTGAAGCCCCCCTTCCCCCCTCTTTGCAGCAGGAGCGTCTTCAGCTGGACCGTCTGAAAACTCAGCTTTCAGACGCCATCCAGAGCTATGGAGTGGTGCAAAAGGTGAGGCCCCTGCAGGTCCCCTGAGCACCCACTCTGGGTCGGCCTGGTACAGTCCCATCCCCCAAAGCAGAGGAAGGGCCACCTTGCAGACATTGGATAATCGCCAGGATCTGGCTGGTGGGACCGCAGCATGCGTGCAAGTGAGGGATGTTTACCTCTGGAGTGCTGCCCAAGAGGGTCCTCATGACAGCCCCCTGGGAGGTGGGAGAACAGGTATCACCCATCCTTCCACACCTGCCTGAGTGTGTGGAAGGAAGCCATCTAGCAGATCATCCCCCAAGCCCAGCCAAGCTCCCAGTTTTCCAGAGTCCTGGGGCAGCTGAAGGTGTGCTTTGCTGTTGGTCATCGCCCAGTACTTTGTGTTTATCTGACTGTTTCTTCTCTTTTCCCCACCTTTTCTGTTCTTCCCGTCTCCCTTTTCTTGTACTTTATCCAACAGAAAATTGCAGAAAAGTCCAGAGCACTGCTTCCCACAGCACAGAGGGTTGGCAAGCAGCAGGTGGGTGCTGAGTATTTACCCTGGTCAGTGGGCGTTAGAGGAAAGCATAGAATCCAGTGCCACTGGGGCTCCAGGGAAGGGCAGGGAGGACCAAGGTCCTACCGTATAGCACAGAGGACTATAGTCAATATCGTATGATAAACCATAATGGAAAAGAATATAAAAAAATAATGTATACATGTATAACTGAATCACTTTGCTGTACAGCAGAAATTAACACAATATTGTAAATCAACTATACTTCAATAAAAATATAGATAAAATAAATAAAATAAAATAAAATAATGAATTAAATATCCTTAAAACAGAAAAAGAAATTGACATTTTATCCTCAGGTCTCTGGCATGGGCTTGATACAGGGAAGTGGTTGCTGACAGTTCTACCTGCTGTACAGGACCAACTTGTATTAGACCAACCCTCCTGTGAGTAGGAACGATAGAAAATCCAGTAAAGAGTGTAATTGGAGTCCTAGATGAACAGGGGGGAGAGAGAATGGAGAGAAACAATATTTGAAGAGGTAATGGTTGAGAATTTTCCAAAACTGTCCAAATACTTCAAGCCACAGATTGAAGAAGCTCTATGATGAATAGGATAAAGTTACCCTGTTTCTTAAAACTACGCTTAGTCACATCATAATAAAAACTTGAAAACCAAAGACAAAAATACAATCTTAAAAGCAGATTAAAGCCAGAAAAAAATCTTAAACTCAGATGCCCAAGAAAAAGTCACATTATTTTTAAAAAAGCAATGAGACTTACACTTGACTTTTAAAAGGAAACAGTGGAAGCCAGAGGACAGTTGAAAGAAAATAACTACCAACCTGGAATTCTACATCTGGTGAAAATATTTTTCAGAAGTAAAGGTGAAATGAAAACATATTTAGAGAAACAAAAACTGAGAGAATTCATCAACAGAACTCTCTAAAAGTAGAAAAAGGAAGACAATCCCAGATGGAAGCATAGTAATGGAGGAAGGAATTATGGGCACTGAAAACAGTAAAATGTGGATACACCTAAATTCATGTTGACTGTTGAGCAATAATAATAATGACTTGTGAGGTTTAAGATATGGGGCAAATGAAAATACTTGTACAACAACAGCACAGAGGACATAAAGGAGGTAAATGGTGTTAAGGTATTGTAATGTCCTTGCGTCATCAGAGAAGAGACAAAAATACCAACGTAAGGTAGGCTGTAATAATCCAAGGATGCATATTGCATTGTAGGTAATACTAAAAGGACAATATAAGAATAGAAACTATAACATAAATTAATAGGTACCTATGAAATAATAAAACAAATGATTAATTTAAAAGCAAAAAATAAATAAATCAACACAAAACAGGAAAAAATAGGAAATAAATTGTAAGATGGTTGATTTATACCACTTATGCTAAGCTAAAATGGACTAACCCTTCCAATTAAAAGGCACAGATGGTCAGACTTGGTTAAAAGAAAAAAACTGTGTAGTGCTTAGAAGAGTCAAACCTTAAATATAAATCCAGAAAAATGTTGAAAGTAAAAAGATGGAAAAAAGATATATTGTGCAACCAAAAGCTAAAGAAAGCTGGTACAGCCATATTAATATCAGAATAAGTAGACTTCACATGAAGAATTCTTAGTGGGCATACAGAGGTATATTTTGTAAGGATAAAAAGTTAATTCAAATGGAAGATATAATTTTAAATTTATATGTACCTAACAATATACCCTCAAAAATAGAAATATAAAGCAAAACTGATAGTAGTAAAAGGAAAGCTAGTAAATCCACGATCATAGTCGGAAATTATGACACACCACTCTAAATGACTAATAAAATAAATTGAAAAAATTCAGTAAGGATATAAAATATTCAAGCAATACTACTGACTAATACACTGACCTAATTGATATTGATGACACTAAGAGAATATACGCATAATACATATGCTGGATGGTAAAGCAAGTCTCAGCAGATGCTAAATGATTGACATAATACTGAATATGTTCTCTAACCAGAGTGCAATTAAAGTAGAATCTGGTAACAAAATTCTCAACACCAGGGGTTGAGAATTTAAATAATATAATTTGAAATAACCCATGGATCAAAGAAGAAACCCTAATAGAAATTAGAAATACTCTTGAACTGAACAAAAATGAAAATGCAACAAATCAAAGCTTATGGGTTGCAACTAAAGCAGTGCTTAGAGGGAAGTTTATAACTTTAAATACATATATTAGAAAAGAAGCACGTGTGAAAATTAGTGATCTAATTCTCAATCTCAAATGGCTAGAAAAACAACAAAAAAATTAAATCCAAAGAAAATATATAGGAAAAAGCAGAAACCAATGAAATATAAAATAGATGCACAACAGACAAATTCAACAAAGCCAAAGATTGGTTCTTTAGAATGATTAATAAAATTGTTAAATCCTACAAGATTAATCAAGATACAGAGAGAAAATACAAATTACTAGTATCAGTAATGAAAATGGCTATATCATTATAGTTTCTAAAAACTAAAAAAAAAATAATAAGATACTGTTAGCAACTTCATGCCGATAAATTTGACAACTTATATGAAATACAAGTTTTTAAAGAAAAATGTAACCTCCCAGGATGTGTAAAAAATCTGGAAAGTCCAGTATTTATTAAAGAAATGAAATCCATAATTAACAAACATCCTAGCAATAAAACTTCAGACTAGATGTCTTTACTGATGAATTCTCCCAAATATTTGAGGAATAAATAATACCAGTTTACACAAACTCTTATATAGAATATAAAAAAAGGTATGCATCCCACCTTGCTTTATGAGGCTAGTAAATGGAAAATAACGTGCTGGCTCATGAGCATAGAAGCAAAAATCCTAACCAAAATGTTAATAAGCTAAGTCTAGCAATATATATAAAGGTAATACATCATTATAAAGTGGGATTTATTCTAGGGATGCAAGGTTGGTTTACATTCAGAAATAATCAGAGTAATTTGCCATGTTAATTCAGTAAGAAAGAAAATCTATTCGATCATCTCAATAGACACGGAAGAGCATTTGGTAAAATTCAGTACCCACTTAGGGGGACTCAAAACTTTCCGCAAACTAGGAATAGATAGGAATGCCTTTAATCTGATAAAGGGTATCTTCAAAAGTCCAACAGTCAGCAGCACACTCACTGGTGAGATATTAAAATCTTTTCTCCTGAGAGTGAGGAGGAGACATAGTGTCCAGTATTATTGCTTCTATTCTTCATTGCACTGAGGGCATATCCAGTGCAATAAGAGATGAAAAAGAAATAAAAGGTTTAAAATTGGGAAGGTTTAAAACCCCTTCACAGACAACATGATTGTGTAACTAGAAAATGTGAATGAATCTGATGAAACTTAAGAGTTCGTAAGTGAATGTAACAGGATTTCTGTTATCATGTCAGTATGCAAGAAAACTGTGTGTGTGCCAGCAAAAGACAATTTGGAAATGATACTTAAAAAGTGATAGCACTTATGATAGCATCAAAACTAGGAAGAAATCTATGACCAGTTGTTTAAGCTTCTGTATAGAAAACTATAAAACATTACTGAGAGAAATTACAGAAGATTAAATAATGGAGGGGTACACCATATTTGTAGATTGGAAAATTTGATGTATAAAGATGTCATTTCTCACCAAGTGGTTCTGTAGGTTCAATACAATCCAAATAAAAATCCTAGCAGGTTTTGAATATGTGTTTGTATATGATGTGTGTGTAAATTGTCAAACTGATCATAAAATCTATATGGAAATATAAAGACCCCCGGATAAAGAAGACAATTTTGAAGAACAGAACTGGAGGGTTTACATTCCCAGGTATCAGAACACAATATAAAGCAATAGAAATTGGAACAGTGTGGTATTTGTTGAAGGCTAAGCAAACAGACCAGTGGGATCAGAGTCGCATATAGATGCAGACTCACACATACGTGATTACCTGGTTTGTGGGAGGTGCACTGCCACGCAGTGGGAAACACAGGATTTGCACAGGACTTGATGCTGATTGGCTGATGGTTGAGCTGGGAAAGGTCCTGTTGAGCACACGGCAAGTACAGGTCCGAACACCCCGCCCACTTCATCTCGGTGTCGGAGTGACTGAGGAGCGGTGTGCAGGACAGGATGTTCACACGAGGCGACAAGCCAGCTCAGGCTGTGAGTACCCTCTCAGCCAGGAAGTGCTCCGGGCCCAGCGCCATCGCTGCGTGGCTGGGAGGGGGCTGGAGCACTGCTGGCACAAGGCTGGCACCCCCAACAGATCTTCACCCCGGTTCACCCAGGCTCAGAACACTTCCCCGGATCACAGATCTAAATGTGAACGGTAAGGCAGTGAAGCTTCTAGAGGCTACCGTAGGAGGCTATCTTCCTCCCACACAGATGAAAATGTACTCACTATAAAGAAAAAGTGATAAACTTGACTTTGTTATAGTCTGTACAACCCTAAGAGAGTGAAGAGGTGACCCACAGAGTGAGACAAGGCATTTGCACATCACGTATCTGAAAGGACTTCATAATATGTAAAGCTCTCTTACAAATCAGTAGGAAAAAGGCAGACAACTCAAAGACAAAAAAGGGCAAACACCTTGGGCGTGCACGTTGAAAAGGGACGTCGGGATGGCTGGTAAGCACATGGGTGTGTGCTCAGCATGTGTCATTAGAAGCAGGCAAAGTTAACCCGCGATGCTCCGTCTCTGCACACCTCACACCCACCAACACAACTGAAAAGAACAAATGAAAACGCGGGAGTATGCCGAGTGCCGGCAAGGCTGTGGGGCAGCTGGAGACCTTGCGCGGTCGACGGGAGTGTGAACGGTGCCCCCTCTCTGGTAGCTGAACCCACCTGTGGAGTGAAACGTCGTCCTGTCTGTGGCCTTGCAGCTCCACCTCAAGTGTATACCCAGTGAAAAGGCACATAGAAGAACGCTGAGCACACGTGACACGCAGCAGCAGACACCTGGGGGAGAGCCAGCCTGCGGTGGGATGGACAGAGCGTTTGTGCCGAGTCCGTAAATGGGAGACTCTGGCAGCAGAAGGGTTGTGCTGTGGCCAGCAAGGCCCCGGTGACATCTTGGACACACGCTGAGCCCAAAGAGGATAGAGGTCAGAACCGGACCAAACCAATGGGCAGAGTTAGAAGCCCCTACCCTTGGTAGGGGACAGCGTAATGAGTAGGAGGCTGGAATGTCCGTATCTTGACCCGGAAGTCTTTCTTTTGTTACAATTCACAGACCCATCTACACTTGTGATTTGTTCATTCAACTACTGATGTCCTATTTCAGTAGAGTTTTTCTTAAAGAGGAAGAGAGTGGTCAACAGTGCTTCTGACGGAAGTTATGAAAGATTAGATTATTTCCAGGAATTTTGCACGCTGTAGTTGATGAGATGACGTACTGCAGGGTTCAGCCCGGGGATGTTGCCACACTGATGCCCCGGACTTCGGGGCCACCATCTGCAGACAGGTGGTCCTGGGCCTGGCAGGAGCAGGGTGCCGCTGCCTGCCGGCTCTCCTCCGAGCCGCGTGCTGGCTGTGGCTGTGAGCAGGAGCAGCTTGGCTTCTCTGGAGTCGCCTTCTTGGCTGTGGTCGGCCGCAGCCTCAGCTGGGTCCTGGGTCAGTCTCCTACCCAGGCCTAGGCAGTGGGCAGCCCCCAGGTGCTTCTGGGCCGGCCTCTGTCCCAAGGCAGGGCCGTGCCTGTCCAGCGCTGGGAACACTCTGAAGTCTGCATCGCCATCGCCAGCTCGGCGTGGGTTCACCAGAGCCCCGTGCTCCCGGCAGCAGCAGTAAAGACCGCCTCACCTTCGCGTCTGCTGGGAAGTACCCTAGTCGTGCGTCCCCGCCAGGCGCAGGGCGGGTTGGCCCTGCCCCTGGGCCCCAGCGCCTCTATTTAATATGGGGCCAGGGAAGGATTGCGACGGTCACGCCTGTTCTGTGTCCTGGGCTTCACTGAGCCTCCAGAGACTTCCGTCAGCTAACACACACACAGCCTTTTGCTATTTGGAGAAGTGGACGACCAGCCTCGGGCTACTGTATACACAGAAGCTGTGTTTCCCAAGCGTGTGACCAGCTCTCGTTCTGACGCTTGCCCTCCCGCCGGGGTCACGGACTTCCCGTGCAGAGCCCTGGGCCGGAGTTGGCGAGACGGTGGCCCGTTTCCCAGAGCCCCTGAGAGCCCTGGGTCGCTGCTCACTGGCCCTGGGTGGGGGGCCACGCTGAGCTCCCGCCACGCACCCTCCTGGCCTCCCTGAACCCCCACTGGGCTCCATCTCTTCTCACGGGAAACTGCTGGGCCCGCCCCCCAGCAGTCACGTTGGATTGTGGGCTTCTAATGGACGTGTCGGAACGGAACCCAAGCCCTGGGCCTTGGAACGAAGAGAAAGGCGCCTTTGTTGGCTGCCCCGCAAACTGGAAAACCATCACACGGCTATCCCCTGCGCTGCCTCCCCAGCGCCCGCCCTGCCCGCACATCCTAATCCTGGCTTCAGAGCTCAAGATGCGAATTGAGGCTTTGTGAGGAGAACAAAGGGTGCTTTCTGATCCTTACAGGAGGGGGGCTGTGGCGGGATCAGCCATCTCTCCCTCCCTGGTCCCTTGTCCTGAGCCGCTTGGGGAGGGCGGCCGGTACCTGTGGAGGCCAGGCGCGGTACCCATGCCTGCAGGGAGGCCGGCACCCTTTGCTTCAGCTTTCTGGAGCTCCCACGGAAACCCAGACTCCAGGAGGCTTCACGCGACACCCGTAGTGTCACCTCTGCACCGTAGCGTCTGACTCGCTTTCAGCTGGTCCCTGGTGCTCACTGCAGGCTGCGCCCCGGTGCTCCTGCCCACCCCCTGCTGGCCAGGCTGTGCTTTACAGCAGAGCTGCAGTGGGCGTGCCCGTGTCTCGGGCCCTGGGTGCGCGGGCCGGGGCTCTTCCCACGGGGGCTATTAGGTTTGCCAGGGAGGCCTTTAGAAGCCCCTGTCCAGGCGGTGCCCCGGGCCAATGGAATCAGGTGGGTGGGGGGCGGCCGTCAGTGCAGCTCAGGGCTGGGTGCCCTGTTCTGGAGCAGCCGCTGCTGGGAGGGGTGCACCGTTGGGGTCCCCCGCAGGCACGCGTGTCCTGTGCCCTGTAACTCACTTGCCCGGGGCTGGGCGGCCCTGCATGGCTCCCGACCTGGGCTTTCCATTGGCGTCTCGTTTTCATGTGTGCTCGCCTTCATCCCAGTCGCTCCTTTATGCGACTCTGGGACATGGGTGGTATCAGCCCCGTCTTAGGGAAGCGAAGGCTGAGGTTGGAGTTCAGGAACTCGGCAGGATCACACAGCTAGTAAGCGGCAGAGCCGAGCTTTCTGGGTCCCCTCCCCGCCTTGGGCTGAGGGCGTGGGATCAGCGAGGGGGACCAGGTGCCGCGCCTCCTGCTGGGAGTGAGGGCTGTACCGGGCAGCACGAGGAAGGGACGGGACGGGGGTGCAGACAGCACAGCTGCTGTGTGGTGAGCACAGGCCACAGGCCTTGGGCGCGGGTCACTCTTCCCGTTCTATGGAGGAGAACGCTGAGGCCCTGAGAGTGTGCCGCTGGCCCGACGGTGCCGGTGCTGGGCCGGAACCTGACTTGGCTTAGCAGCCTAGGCGGGGCCTGGGAGGCGCAGAAGGAGAGGCGGTGGCAGCCGCGCGGCCTGGCGCGGGCCCAGCCCCCATCCCGCTCCTGCCCGCCTGGCGCTGCTCACTTCCTCCCGCCCACACCGGGAAGGGGAGGTGGTGATTGCCGCCTTGGATGAGGAGCGCCCGTCAGCAGATATTTTAGATCTTTTATTTTGTATTCATGTATCCACGTATTTATTTATTTAAAGGCCTCTGCTGACTCCGGGGACGAGGTGCTGCGTGTATCGGTGTGGTCTGTAGGGAGAGTGCCAGCTTTGCGAGCAGGACGGGGTGCGTGCGGACATGTCACCCTGTAACCGAGGGGAGCGTGCCACCCCGCGGGGCCGCGAGCAGAGGAAAGGGCGGCATCCGGTGTGTCCCCTTTTCTAGCGCAGTCACACATGTGGCTTTCCAGCACCTCGCGCCCGCCTGTACTGGCGTTTGTCCAAATGCCCCAAGGTTCTTGTTTGTGCCATTTGCTGCTTTTGGTGCCCAAATGAGTAGGTGTGTGCAGTGTCCATCTGCTCCACTCCACCGCAGGCCAGGCCTGCAGCGGCCATCATGGGCCCAAAAGTGCAGGAAAGAATGTGGACACTCGACTGTGTTCTCCTCCTGCTGACCTGAGGGGCCTCCTGGAGGCGGTGTGGCAGGGCCCGCAGGGAGCAGGGTCTGCTGGGAGGACAGGCACGGAGACCGTCCTGTGGAGCCGAGTGGACCCCTGGACCGCCCCCCCAACACTCACACCCAGAGTCACTTCTCTGGCGTCAGTGTGGCCAGGACTCTGCCATGTGACCCTGAGCTGCACAGGGCATGGGAAGGTGGTCTTCATTGCAGGCAGACATCAGGGGCCTATAACGAAGGGGAAGCAGAAAATAGGCAAGCGGCAGCCTCTGCAGCCTCCTTCCAAGGTGACCGACGCCAAGTGTCCTGGGGACGTGGCGCCAGCAGAGGGCCGTTGCGTGGGCGACGGCAGTCCTGTGTTTCAGCCCCGTCCCCGCTGCCCAGACACCTGTACGAGGGGCTCAAGAAGAGCGGCAGCCGTCCCCTGTCTGTGCGCCCAGCACTGACCTCTGCCTCCAGGACAGTGTGTCCCCGGGCCGGGAGGAGGGCGTGTGGTCAGCGTTGTGCCGGCACCGTCCTCTCTCCTGGTCTGTGGTTCTCGCCCTGGAGCTCCCTGTGCCGGGTGGGAGCCCGGAGCCCTGCTCCACGTCCCGGCTCTTCTGGGTTCCTTGGCCTCTTGGCCTCTCGTCCTCTGCGGCCTCACCTGTAAAGTGGGCTCCTGGCTGCTCCCTGCAAGGATGTCGGGAGCGTCGGAGACAGCGGCTCCAAGGAGCTTCGACACACGTGGGAGGTGAGGGGCGCTGGTGGGCAGGCTGCCCTCCCGGGGCTCTGCCGTCCTCTGTGCCTTCTCCTCTTGCCCTGGTCATCACGACAGGCCTGGGGGAGCGGGGCTGGGGGGAGTGCGTGTGCCGTTATCTGTCTTCCTAGGGGGCTGCCGTGGGGTGCAGGTCAGTAGTCTTTGTTGCTGAACGTTTGCAGGTAAATTGGAAGCATTGTTCGTGTGAAGCCACGGCTCTGGGGGGAGGGGCATCCCCGGCTCCTGCTGTCTCATCTCTGCAGGGGCTGAGTAGGCGCGGCCCCCCACTGGCACCCCACTCCCCACTCGGGACTGGCACCTCAGGGGTGGATGTCAGCTCACTTGCACCCAGGTTGTCCCATCAGGGAACAGAGTTCATTAAAGGGAGAAGCTACTAGTTTATTGAATTCGAAAATTTGGTGAATTAAAGAAATCAGTAAAGGATAAGACAACTTGAAAACCCCCCTCAGGCTTTCCTTCCCTGTGATCTGGTCCCAGCTGGGGCGGGTCTGTGCCCTACTGGGTGACGTCCATGCTTCGGTTTCCACGGCCCCTGCCCGGCAGCTGCACTTGGTCTGTAACCAGCTCTGGGACGGGCTTTTGGGGGGGCCACAGCCCCCAGACGAAAAGCTGGGGTTTGTGTGCACGTAGGGACATTTTCTGGGGGCTCACGAAGAGACCTGTGACCCCTCAAGAGCTGGGAACGTGGCGGCTGTGCTCTGCAGGGTCTTCTGTGTGGCCCTTGCTCTGGGGGGCTGTGGGGTCCTGCCGAGTGCTCCCCGCAGCCAGGTCTGGGACGGCCACAGGGCCCGGTGTCTGCCCCCCATCTACGGCAGCCCCAGCACCCAGGACCCTGTGGGGATGTCCCTCGAGTGACAGGGTGGAGCCCGCCCCCCGCCCCTTCAGGGCTGCAGGCTGGGCGCTCCTGGGTGCCTGCCGAGAGCTCGGCCTGGTGGCAGCGGGCTGTGCATGCGGGTAACCTTGGTCTGTGTCTCGGCAGAGTCCCCAGGCCCCATTTGCTGAGCTGTCCGAGGACGAGAAGATCTTTAACGGGGGCGACGGCGTGTGGCAGGCCCAGGGGCAGGCGCTGCTTCCGGAGATCACCGAGGAGGACCTGGAGGCCATCCGGCTGCGCGAGGAGGCCATCCTGCAGATCGAGGTGCGGGCTGGCGTGAGCACGCGTGCGTGCGCGTGTGTGTGCCCACGGGTGTCCCCGGCTCCCGGCCGTGGCAGCTCTCGGCGCTCCAGCAGTGGAGGCTGGGCCGGCCCTGCGCTGGTGCCACTGCCCTGTGACCAGCAGACTGAGGCCCGCCCCCTGCCCGAGCCCAGAGGGGCTGGACCTGGGCTCCCAGGGCATTGCCTGAGCTTGGCCACCTGGGCCGCCCGGTGGAGAGAGGGAGTCCAGGGAACCCAACAGAGTCTCACCCTGTGTCTCATCGCCCCCCCGCCACGTTTTCCTAGTGGGCTCAGCCCTCTGGCCTGGAGCCCAGGGCCTGTGCCCGGGTGGCACGTGCCAGTCTCCGTGGCTGCTTCCTTCACTGCATGCTTAGGTTTCCAGGAAGCCATTTCACTCTGATGAGGCCATTCAGCGCCCAGAGCAGTTAGTTCCAGTGGATAGTTTTTGAGTGGTTGAGTGAACTGCCCAGAGAACTGACCCTGTAATTTGGGGCAGCTGCCAGCAGGTGGCAGTGGTGGTGTCAGGGTCCAACCATGGGATGTGGGGGGCTGCTAGTTCTTTGTTCTTCTCAAGTTTGCACGTGTGTAATACGTGCTGCCAGATGTTTTGCTGGCCACGGATGACCTGTGACAACTGCCAGAGGTGTGCAGTTCCCTGAGATGGGCCTGTGGGAGCAGGTGCCTGAGTGGGTGTGCCAGTATGTGGGTGGATGTGCAGGTGCAGGGGCAGGTGTGCCAGTGAGTGTGTGAGGGGGCCTCCTGATGTGGGAAGTGCATGTAGAATGTAGCCGTTGGGCCGCCTGTTTCTCTTGGTGGTGGGGCCTGAGCCTCCGAGTGTGTGTTCCCTCCTCCCTCTGGGCCTCGGTTTTGCCTGCCGGTGGAGGAATTGGGGGGCCTGCCTGCCCCGAAGCTTTCAGGAGCTGGGTTTCTGGAACAAAGTTTCCCTAAAAGCAGCTTCTTTTAGAAAAACAGAGACTTGGGCAAGTTGGTAAACTGAGCCACTGGCCCAGGCTCTGTCACCATGTCTGCAACGAGCAGGTCCTACACTCTTGAAGGAGGTGGACGCCCCCCTGGGAGGCGGGGTTCGACCCCCTTCCTTCTGCCCACCTCCGCACTTCGGCCTGGTGGAGGAATGCTTGTTCCTTCAGCCCCCGTCAGAGGACCTGCCTCAGCGGACCGCCTCCCCCCACCAGACCTCGCTGCCCAGAGAGGAAGGCGGCCACATGGGGGCCGTGTCTCGGGAGGCAAGCCTCTCCCTCTTGCCGAGATGGTCCAGAAAGGACCAGACACACAGAGATGTTTTTATCCCGCTGTTGGCACAGTGAGACCTGCTTTCCCAGAGAAGCTGAGAACAAATCAGGAGCCATCGCCCTGACAACTCCGGGTGCCGGCAGGCCTGGGCGGAGAGGGACCCGCTTCTTCCTGCAGCTCGAGAGCTGAAGCCCTCTTAGGGAGAGCCCCCGACAGCCCCTCGGGCACACCCGGGGGTCTGGACCGCCTGTGTGAGGTGGGATGAAGCGGCTGCTTAGGACGGACTTGGCCTTGGCCTGGCGCATAGGGAGCAGAGGTGCAGGCTTCCCAGCAGGGCCCAGGGCCTGAGGACGTGGGTGGGGTGTGGGCCGCGCCCCAGGAAATGCTGGGAGCTCCTGAGCAGGTGGGCGCTCCGCTCTGAGGGCAAAGCCCCAGGAGGTCGTGGGGTTTGCTCAGGGGGTCAGCCAGCGCTTTGGACAGCCTCTCGTGGCCGCCAGGTTGAGGTGGGGGCCAGATGCACAGCTCTGTGGCCACGCGGAGGCCCCCAGGGTGGGGTTCAGGGGAGCAGAGGCCCAGGTACCGCCAGCCCCTCCTCGTGTGAGTGGTGAGTACAGGCAGGGGGTGGGCTTTACTGGGGGCGAGGGGGCCCCATGTGGAGGCCACTGCTGTCATTTAGCCAAGATGGAGGCGCACGGGCCGGTGGGAGGGGAGTGGGGCTCTGGGCCGACTAGGATCTCGGTTAATGCGGGGCCGGCCTGAATTCAGTGTCTTGTCTGTGGCCCTCAGAGCCAGGCTGGAGCTTCCTGGGCGGCCGTGGGCGGGACCTGAGGCCAGCCTCGCTGATTTGCCTGTTTCCTCATCTGCAGCGTGGGGTGATGTGGGTACGAAGCAGGTGCCGGCCGGAGGGTGATGGCGTGGGACGGGGAGTCAGCATCGCTGGTCTTGGGCACCACACCTCCCTGCCTCCCTCCCTCCCTCCCCTACTTCGGGGTCTTTGGAAGTGGGAAAGACAAATGCAAATTGTCATTAGCCTTTAAAAAGCCCTCCCCCAGGTTTGCAGCTGTCCTGGTGACAGCACACCTCTGACAGGACTTGTCGGTAAGGTGCTGAGACTCCCAGCCAGGAGTCTCGGCAGCAGACACTGGTCTGAGTGCAGGTGGGCGGCCCCCGGCCCCCTTGAGGGACGGCCAGAACCCCACTGCTTAGGTTTCTTGGGATTGGTTTGTCCAGATCTGCAGGGCCTTTCGGGGGCTGGGCTGTGGTGAGTGGGCCAGTGCTCTGGGAAGGTGACTGTGGGAACAGCCTCGGGAAACACACGTGGCATTTCTCATCTTGGCAGGCTGCAGACTGGTTCTGTGTGGAAACTCCTTACTGCAACCCCCCCCGACTGTCCCCCACATTCCAAGGGGGCTTTTGGACTTGCATGGGTTTATGCATTCACAGTGTTACTGGAGTGAGACTTGTGGTCCCAGGGAGCCCCTTTGAGGCCCTGTTCTGCCTTCAAGGACTTACCTATTAGGTGGGGGGTAGGGGGTGTGGACAGATGGGGAAACTGAGGCCCAAAAGATGGAATTAAAGTCACGACAACAGGTTAATCACATCCGATTCCTTCATAGTCTTCTCTTTTCTGCTTCTGGTCCATGATGGGCATTTTCGGGGCGGCTGCTGGGCACCAAGCAGCCTGGTGCTGAGGGTGTAGAGTTGATGGGTCTGCTCAGTGTCTGTCCCTGCTCTCCTCCCCCTCCCCGAATCACCTTATGGGACAAAATAAAGTGCCAGCCTGGGGTGCCTTTTCCTGGCTTTAGACCCAAGTCTCCACTAACTGCCTGGGTGACCTTGGGTCTGCCTCTCGCCTCGGTCATTTCATCTGTGAAATGGGTGGGTCAGGGGGTAGCCTCCCTCTCAGGGCCCTGCCATTTCAAATGGCCCATGGAGGGCTGTCAGGGGCTGACCGGCACCTTGGCTTGCTGGCCAGGGATCAGGTGGTGAGTGGGCAAGAGACTGAGGGCTGCCAGGGCCTCCTGCAGTGATTCTGGGCCCTTCCCTGGTTCAGTGGCCCCTGGACCTGCCCAGTTAGGTTTCGAGTGAGGGCATCCTGCCCTGAGGGCGCCGTAAAGACCTCCACCCACCTCCTCGGGCAACCCGTCCTCTGGCAGCACAGAATGTCCTTTAAGACCCTTTGGGGGCTCCCCATTTGTGGGCCCGATCAGATGGCCCCCACTGCCCTCTTCCCTGTTACCCCGCAGACACCCCCCCCCACCCCTGGGCTCCCGTGATGCCCTCACCTACTACTGCTGTGGCGCCTGCTGCCCGGAAGCCCCTCCCTAGGTCCCCTCCCCCGCTCTGCCCTCTGCCTGGAGCTTTAGAGGCGGCCCTGGCAATGGAGAGCTGTGTGCCGGGTGTTCCAGTAGCTGGCTCCCTGCCCCAAGGACGGCTGTGCTTGGCCTGCAGGCTCCCAGAGTGCAGGAGACCCCTCTGGACAGCCCCTTCCGGCCAGAGGAGCAGGGGGCACCTCGTGGCTCCAGAGGGCAGAGTGGCTGATCACGAAGGGGAGCCGCGCCAGCCCAGGGCACACGTGTCCCTGGCACGTGCTCCCGTGGAGCCAGGATGTCGGTACCCACTTCCCGACAGGCACGCCACATGGCTGGGACCCAGGTGGTCTGAGCCCTGGCCGCACCCAGGTGAGGCGCATCAGGAGGGCCGTGCCAGGCCGAGGGGAGTTCCGAGCATACAGGAGCCTGGTCTGCGGGGCGGGTCCCTCCGACGGGAGGGCACCCGCGGCACCGTCCACCCTCCGCCAACCCTTGGCTCCCCTCTCAGGCTCCTTCCCCCCGCCCTGTTTTGGAGGTGGCTGGTCTCTGGCTTCCCAGCTGAGGGCACCTCCCTGACACTGGTCCCAGGTGGGTCAGGCCTCAGGGGCCCCAAACCTCCCAGGACCCCGAGGGTCGGGGAGGGGTGCTGCTGGGGCGGAGGTGGCAGCTCGCAGCCTCCTGGCCAGTGGCCCTGCCTGGAGCAGAGAGGAGCGGGAACGTCCATCTCGTTATGGAGTGTGAGCTGTAAGTGGGTTCAGGCAGCGGTGTGAGGCTGGGTGTGGGCAGGCAGCGGCGGGATCGGGGGGCGTCAGGAGGCGTCTGGGCTCCCGGTGAAGTAGTGTCCAGGAGCTGCTGCCCCTCCCCGCTGTCGGCCAGCGGCAGCTTTGTCCCCAGGCCTGTCCTCTGCTCCTCGACGGCCTGTCTGTCCACCCGCAGCTGTGCCAGAGCCCTGCCTCCTCCAGGGCCTCGGCCCTCCCTCCTCTGGAGTCTGGCCTGCAGGGCTGGGTGCCCACTGCCCATTCTCAGTGGCCGTGTACCCTCCATTGTGTGCCTTCTGTAACTGAGCGTGTGGGGCCCCGAGAGAAGGGCTGGGGTCCCTTCAGACACACGGCAAGGCTGTGGCCAGCCTGGGGAGAGCCAGCTCTCCCAGCTGGCCCCTCCTCGCGTCCCTTCCAGCCTCAGTCCCCTCTCTGAGCCTGTTTCTTAGTCCTGTGGGGTGATCAGAAATGGGGGACTCTCAGATACTGGGCTGCGGGGTGCTTGGCAGGCTGGAAGGTGGGGCATCCCTGGGTGCCGCGGGGGTGACCCCTGGGGCTGCAGGCTGAGCTGCGGGCTGGGAGGCAGGGCGAGGCCTCTCCCGAGGGGCAGGAGGGGCGCCTGCAGGTCCCCACCACACTCCCTCAGGTGCCCAGACCTCCGCCGGGGCCCCTTTCCCGGGAGACCGTCCTCCCAGCGGGCGGAGGCAAGGCCTCCAGAGCTTCCTCTTCTGGAGACAAGGCCGCCCTGAGAGCCCACGGTCTCCCTCTGGCCAGTGGCTTGCCCGCTGTCCCTACAGCTGCGGCCGGCAGTCTTCATGGACCCTCAGGCCCCTCCCTGCTGCCCAAGTGCTAACGGGTGACCCCTGCTTTGTCCCTGCACGGCTGCCCCTCGCCTCTGCCAGGCGTGCCTCCACACCCCCGTGCTCCTGCTGCCCCCTGGACAGCTCTGGGCCCACGTCCTCCCAGGTCCTCTGCGGGGCGGCCCCCTCCAGCCCGGGGGCAGTTTGGTCCCACCTCCCAGACCTGGGTTCCTCGTTGCCCCCGAAGTGGGCTGCCCTGTCCCTCCTCCCTGAGTGGGGCTGAGGTCACAGTGCCAGGACCGGGCCGGTGTGTCCCTCCAGCCCCACCCCCGTCCCGAGCCTGGACCCTTGTTCCTCCAGACACTCCAGCAACTTGTTTCCTTTTATTTTCAGGTTTTGACTCAGATGTTCCCCATCTAAAATTTCAGTTGTCCTCTGCATTGTCTAACATACCACTTAATTACTTATCTCGTTATTATTTCTCTTCTTCCAGGAGAACGTAAGCCCCATGGAGGCAGGGATTTTCGTCTGGTTTAGTCCTGGCGCCCCAGAGGGTGCACGACACTGTCTGGGCACTCAGTGACTCTCTCTGGAGCAATCAAGGGGATGGGGGATGGAAGAGTGGGTAGATAGATGGATGGTAGGGGGACGGGTGGGTGATGGGTGGGTAGATGGACAGGGTTGAGTGGATGGCAGGTGAATGGCTGAGAAGTTTTACGTGTTGGGACTCCGCAGAAGATTTGTGTTGTAATAAAAGGGCTCTGCTGCCTTTATTTATATGCACCTTCCATCAGCCCACACGAAAGCCCTGTGAGCATGAGCGCCGCGGCGCCCCAGTTTTACCAGCGATGAGGTGGCGCCTCGCAGGAGTCGTGTCACTTGGCCGGGCCACACAGCTTGCGCGTGGCCGAGCTGGGACTGGAGCCCGGCTGCCTGACTCGAGAGCGGGGCTGGCCTGACTGCGATGCTCTGACACCTCTTCCCCAGACGAGGAGGGTGCAGCAGGGCACTGAGGTCGCCCCACGAGGGGATGGCGGAGCCCAGGAGCCAGCCCACGAGGCCCAGCTCCGCCTGCCCATGGCCGGTCACTTAACTGCTTGAGGTGGGCTCTTCCTGTCTGGAGGGCAGGGCAGTGCCTGGTCTCCCCAGGGGGTTGGGAGGAAGTCGAATGAGACGGGCACGTGCCCCCAGCCACTGCCAGCATGTAACGGGCTTGCCAGGCACTGGTCTGGCCGAGTCACCTGTTGGCTCCCGGCCAGCTCTGCCCGCCGTCCTGTGCTGCCATGTCTTCACCGGCTCCTTGTGCCAAGCCCGGCTCACCTGATCTCACCTGTGAGGCCTGGCGCTCCCTGCTCCCCTCCTGAGCTGCTGCGTCACCTGACCCAGGTGCAGAGCTGTGTGCTCACCAGCTGCTCTGTTGCCATGGCTACCTGGGAGGCCGAGGAGGGAGGAGGCTGGGGTGAAGAGGGGCCAGGAGGGGCCTCCAGGCTGAGCAGAGCCTGTGGGGCCTCAGCCGCCCTGCCAGTAGCTGACATTGTGCGGCCAGAGCGCAGGGGGCTGGTTGATCTGGCCCATATCTAGCTATAAATATGTGAACAAATCGATAAATAAAGTTTGGCTATTCCACTGACTGGGACCGTCGTCTCTGTAGGTGGATGGTTGCCAAGATCCTAATTATGAGAAGAGATTGCATGATAGAGAAAAATGCAGTGGCATTTTCTTTCTTTTTGCTCTTAAAAGTGGAGGGCACTCACACGTGCACACGCGCGCGCGCACACACACACACACACCCCGAGGTTTTATTATGTCCTGTGCAAGGTTGTTATTCCTCAGCGCCAGTGAAAGAAGAGAGAAGATTCCGTGAGAGCTTTTAATGAGTTCTAGTTTTAGAAGCAATCAGGAAAATAATTGCCTGATTTAAACATTTACTAAGTTAAGGTGTTTTATAGTCTCTCCCGCTCTCTGGTGCCCACGCCTGGGCACATGGCTCCCAGTGCCTGCCGCCCTCGTGCATCGCGGCTGGGGCTGCTTGCCGTCCCCGGGGGCTCCATCCCCTGGGGGGCTTCTGGGCTCCCAGCATGGTCCCCGTGACCAGCCTGGCTTTGAGCTCACACCCCGGGGACTGAGTCCTGGACTTCTGCCTGGAGCTCGGCTCCTACCCCAGCTCCTGGTGGGGCCCACATCTCTGGCACATGCCCCTCATTTGCCCTTGGCATCCTCCATCGGGAGCCGAGGCCTGCTCAGGTGCCCAGCATGGTGACCGGAGGGACAGCCATCCGTGCCGGTTGCCTGTGCCCGGACACTGCCGCTCTGTGTGCTGCCCCCTCCCCTGGGCCCCTCCCTCTCCTGGCCCATCATCAGGTCTACCCGCAACAAGCACGTCCCAGCATCCGTGAGTGACCCTGGACGAGGAGGAGGCGCTAGCCCACAAAGTCCTCCGCCGGCCAAAGGCCTGGGGCTGGGGGTGGGGACCGCAGCCCCCCGGGCGGCCAGGGTCACACCTGCTCCCACTACTAGGAAAGTGTGCGTGGGGCTCCCTGCCCCAGACCCTGCGGGGGGCTGGAGGCTGTGCGCCCACAGGCTCGTCTGGCTGGGAGCTGGGATCCTGGGGTCCCCGTGCTCTGAGCAGCCCCTCGGAGCCAGTCTGGTCCGTTCTCTGCGGCCACACAGGAGGCTGCTGCCCGGGAGGCCAGGCGGGGTCTGTGGCCCCAGGCTCGCCCGCCACCCTCTCCCCGTAGTCTGTCCGGCTCTGCGCGGGGGGCGCACCCTGCTGACCCCCTCACGGTGGCCCGAGGTCGGCGGTCAGCCTGGTGCTGGGGCAGTGTCCCCTGCTCCCATCCTCACCCCCTTGGCCCCCAGGCTGGTGGAGACCCGCTGGAGCAAGGGGGCCCTGGGACACCCTCACTCCCCTTATCCCCCCGACGCGGCTTCCTTCTTTTTTGAGTGGGTCTTTATTCAAAAGGATTGTTCCAGGGAGTGGGGGGCTCTTGAGCGAGGAGAACGCTGTGATGTAAGACGTGCAAACACCTGGGAGTCGGGACAGGCTTCTCGTCTGCAAGGGAGTGCGCCGAGCTGGAGGGGCTGGGCTGGGGCATCTGCGGGGGCCCAGGCCGTGGAGAGGAGCTGGGTTCACACGTGGCCAGCACGCCTCCTGTCCCAACGGGTCGCGGGATGAGTGGTTCGGCTCATCTTGTGTGAGGCAGAGAGGGAGTTAGGGGTCCGGGTCCAGCCTCGTCCTGGGCGAGTCAGGTCCGAGTCACGTGGGGAAGGGTCTCCGCAGAAAGCCGTTCCTGGAACACGGAGTGTTGCCAGGAGCCCAGCCTGAGCGTCTCTTCCAAGCGAGCGATTTATTCATCGCTGAACAACTCAGAGGGTCATGGGTCTGAGGGCGAAGCAGGGCCCCAGGACGGTCTGCACAGGACGTGGGGCTGGCGGGGCTCCTCAACGTCAGCAGAGAGGTGGCGACGGTCAGCGGTCGAGGTCTCAGGCATCTTAAAAAGAGGGAGGCTGGAATGAAGGAGGGTGTCCGTGTCAAAGGTTACGTCGACTCCCCGGAGCCCAGTGAGTGGAGACGTCCCAGGAGGCAGCCATGACGATGAGTTTCCGGAGAATGAGACGCGGGTGCCTGTGGAGCGCCGTCGGGTGGGTCACCCGCGTGAGGCTCTGCCGCCTCGGTGCTGCCGGCCTGTGTGCCCGGTGCTCTGGGTGCATCTCAGCTCACGCCAGCGGACCGGGTCGTTGCCGCTCCTGGCCGCCATCCTCGGCCACAGCCCCGACCGTGCTCGGAGGGCTCCTCGCTACAGAAACGTCACGTGGGGAGGAGACAAGGCCCTGGTGGAGACGGCAGTTTGTCGAGCTGGTCGGCAGCCACTGCGCCTGTGTGTTGGCAGCGGTTGGAGACTTGCCTTGGCTGCCGCATCTCCCTGGGGGCCTCTCCCGAAGCCCAGAACATGGGCCGGACTGGGGACCCCGTGTTCCACCCGGGCTGTCCCGGGTTCTCGGGGTCGGTGCTGCTCCAGACAAGGAACACCCGCGACAGTAGCCGTGTGTCCCGCCGAGGCCGGGCCACGGCGACGCACGGCTGCTCCTGCTCCAGGGGCGGCGGGCTCACTCCCAGGCCCCCAGGAGGCACCGGGCTCGTGGCCCTGCTCCGCCACCCCCTCCCTGTCCTCTCCTTTGCCGAGGCTCTCCCTGTGCCCACGGGAAGGGATCCAGCGCGTGCACGTTAAGTCTGCCGGTGCCAGTGGCTGTGGCACCGGACCTCCCTGGGAGCGAGCCCGCTGCCCCTGGGTGCTGATCAGGTGTCCCGACTGCCGGGGCTGCCCCGCTCCCAGCGGTGACCCAGGGCCGGGGGGCCGGGCGGGCGTGAACGTGGGTGCCGATGTTTCCCAGCTGCGTGTCCCAGGGCAAGTCCCTTAACCTCTGGTGACGATTTCCCCTGCTGTGAAGTGGGGGTACCAGCGGTGCCCTCACGCGGCATGGGAGGCTGTGTGCCCTAGAAAAGCTCCTCTGAGCCCCCGAGTCCAAGTGCACCCACGGTCAGGCTCAGGGCCCCCAGGCCAGCCTTGTGCGAGAGAGGCTCTGTCCACGGCCCACCGGGCAGGCTCAGCGGCCGAAGTCAAGGTTGGTGGTCTGGTGGCCTTGGGACGGGAACCTGGAAGTGTGAAGAGGTGGGTCTGTCTGCCTGAGGCCTGGCTGAGCCCGCGGCTGTCGCGTGTGACCTTGAGGTCTGGACCTTAGGGTGGCGCCTAAGCTTGGCCTCCCCACTAGTGGCCTCAGCCAGGGAGGGTCGTGGGGACGCGGATCCCGGAAATGGGCCCAGGCCAAGGCCACTCGAGGCCCCACGCTCACCACCACCTTCCCAGCCGTGGGCTCCGTCCCAGCAGAGCCGCCGCCTCCGCCGTGTGTGAGCCAGTGGTGGAATTGCAGTCGATAGTACGTGTTGGTTTAAGATCAGGCTAATTGCTTCATCTCCCAGAGCACTCCTGAAAAGGCAATGAGTCTCCTTGTAATATTTTGCAGTGGGGTGAAATGACCCTCGTGGAAGTCAATCCAGGCTCCGCATGAGCTGCAGGGTGGTGGGGGCAGGGGCGGGGTGTGAACCCTCACCCCCCCCCGCCCCCCCCACCGTCTCATGGGCGTGAAGGAACCTTCCCTCTGGCTCTACCCTGGCCATGCGCCGGGCACTGAGGGAGGAGGAGGTTTGCATTTGCCCAGTGGTAGGTGGGGGCACCTGGCTCCAAGGTGAATGGCTTTGTGCAGGGTCACCTGGCTGGCCGGTGGAGGAGCCGTCTCCTGCAGGGAGAGGGCTTCAAGTCAGCGGGCATCGGTGCCAACCCCAGCCCTCCCCCTTTCTGTGAGGCCCGGGAGGTCACGCACCTTTCTGAGCCCCACAACCTCCATTGTCAGGTGGGTGCCGTGACCTCCCTTCACAGGTGCTGCCAGTGTGAAGGTGGCCATGTGTGATGTGCCCCTAGCACAGCCCCAGGCCTGTGGTCTGTGAGTGGTGTGGCCACATCCCTCACCAGCATCATTGGTGGTTTTGCTGGGCAAGTGGAGTTAGGATAGAGGTGGGCGGCATGGAGGATGCAAGAGGCCAGCATGACATGCCGGGTGGGAGGTACCCCAGAGTTTCCTGGTCTCAGTTCTGCTGCTTACCCCGTTCACTAGCTTCACGAAGCTACTCATTCTTTAGACAGCAGTGGGGCTACCGTCCGTCCACCCACCCACCCACCCTCCATCGTCCATCCATCCATCATCCATCCATCTACCCACCACCCACCCACGTGTGCTGGCCCGTGCTAGGTGCCGAGTGTACAGAGAAGGAAGAGTGGACCCTCCGTCAAGGAGCCCCCCCGGGAGGGAATGAGGAGTGAGGTGTCTGCAGGACCGACAGGCCTGTGGGAGGTGCAGCCTGTGCCCTCTGCTCCGGACAGCCTCTTCCCTCCTTTAGTCAGGCCTGCAGGACCGTGCCGGGGCCGCAGCCCTGCACTAGACTAGACTGCAGCCTTCCAGACCCTGGGTCCTCTGTACACAGCAAGGGAGCGCACAGCCCTGGGATCCTCAGCATGGGGTCTGGCCTTGGGGTCAGGAGACAGTAATTCAGATCCCAGCAATGTCTCTGACTTGCGGGGTGACCCTGGCCTTGTTTCTGGTCCTTGGCTCTCACTTAGCACTCTTGGTGGCCGTGCCCTTGACCTAATGGCTGCCATCTTGTTTCCACAGAGTGACCTATTGGATGTGAACCAGATCATCAAGGACTTGGCCTCCATGGTGTCAGAGCAAGGAGAGGCCATCGGTGGGTACCCATGCCATCCACCCAGCCACCTGCCCGTTCCCCCAGGCGTGGGCAGATGGCAAGGCCTGGGCAGGTTTGGAGGTCTGAGCTTCTGCCGCATTCCCTCCCCGCCTCCTCAGGTCACCCCCAGCCCCTCGGGAAGGCCAGGCCTGAGGGGGCTCACGCAACAGGCTGGCCCACCCGTTCTGCTCATGGAAGAGCCCTGGCCTGCCTGCCCGCCCCCCCCCGCCACAACCGGGCCTTCCTCCCCAACCAAGGACTCCCCGGGGGAGGACAAGCTGTCCTGGGCGGGGGATGGGCTGCCGCGGGTCCCCCCCGTGGAGACTGCTGGGGGTGTGGAGCCGGGAGCTGCTTCCCAGGAAACGTGCGTGGTGGGTTACAGGGCTGTGAGGGGGGAGCTGACGTCCCTGCTGGTCCCCAGTCTCCCCCACGTGAGGGCCTCCGCCCACCCAGCCCGGCCTGCCACCCGCTGTGGCCTTGGGGCTTTCCTGCTGCTGCCCTGAGTGCCCGGGTGGCCTGGGCAGCAGGGAGGTCGGGGAGGGGGTGCTCACAGCCCCTGGCCTGGAAGAGCAAGGCGGCTCGGGGCGCCCAGAGCCACTCGGCCAACAGTCAGCACCCAGCCACGGCCCAGGGCTCGCCCACCCCCCCTCCACCCCGTTCCCCTGCCGAGTCGTTGCCTCACTGGGGTCCCCTGGCTGTGAATAACCTCCCGCCTCTCAGGCCCGGGCGCCGGGGAGCTGCTGAGGCCCACGCACGTCCTGCTCCCCAGCGGGCAGCCCGGCTGCCCTCCTCGGGGTGTGCTGCACCCCCAGGAGCAGAGCGACTGGAGAGGGTCGGGCCGCGCTGCCTCAGGCCCCTCGCTCACCTGCGGAGCCTGGGCTCCTGCAGGACCCTGCTCTGGGCGGGGCCGCCCGTCACCCCAGGACCCCCTCTGTCTCCACGTCCTCCCTCACCCTCGCTCTGGCTGGCCGTCTCGTGGTGGGTGTGCAGGAGGCTTGTACGCTCCAGATGGACACCCAGGTGTCACCCGGATGGTCACTCAGCCCCATCACTGATTGGGAGGGGCTGTCCCCCGGGCGGGGAGGTGGCGAGGACTCACCTGCTGTGACCCTGGTTGGGGCCCGGCAGAGGGGATGGGCACCTGGGCCCAGACGGGACCCCGCTGCGTGCTGCGTGCTGTTATGGGTGTCCCTGCGACGATGGTTGTTGGTCTGGGGCCACTGTCCCCTCTACGGGGGGCGGTGGAGACCCAGGGCCACGAGCCGGGGTCGGGGGCTCTGCTCTCCACGGCCCGTCCCATCTGCCGCCAGGCGCCCGTCGGCCTCCGCCCGCCCTGAGCCTCCGGTGCCTTTCCAGGGTCCAGCAGCGACAAGGCCACGTGCCGGCGCAGCTCCAGCCCCGAGCCGGCCGTGGTGGCCCCGCTGCCCGGGCCGGGCTGTGCGCCCCTGCGGCCGGGCTCCCACTCACGCACCAAGACGCGGAAGCCCAACTTCAGCCCGCAGGAGACCGAGGTGCTGGTGCAGAGGGTGACGCGCCACTACCCGCTGCTGTTCGGGGCCCTGCGGGGCCCGCCCGCCCGGAAGCACCGCGTGTGGAGCGCGATCCTGCAGGCGGTGAACGCGCTGGGCTACTGCCGCCGGGACCTGGGCGACGTCAAGCACAAGTGGCGGGACCTGCGAGGGGCGGTGCGCAGGAAGCTGGCCGAGCGCCCCCGGGCCCCCGGGCCCGTCCTCACGCCCGTCGAGCGCATGGTGGCTGAGACCTTCGCGGCCCCGGGCCCCGCTGGCGAGGGCCAGGCCGCCGAGGCCCTGCCGAGTAAGTGGACCCTCAACAGCCTGCACGGAGCTTCGAGCAAGAACCACGGGGAGAGCTGAGGCCCCTCTGCGTCTAGATGGGGAGGCCGAGGCTCCAGGCCCGTCCTGGGCGTGAAGGAGCTGAGGCTCAGGGCCAGGTCCGTCTGGGGTCGCCCCGCATGACAGGGCCTCCGCAGGGCCTCAGAGACCTCGGGGAGCCCAGGTCCCCGTGAATCGCTCGGGTGCTCGTGGGAGGCCGGCGCTGTTTCCTCCATCACTGGCCCGGCTCAGCTCACCTCCCTGCCCCTGCTGTGCCCTGTCACGGGCGTGGGGCAGGCAGTGGGGGTGACCTCACCCCCGACGCCCTCTTGTGCTCTCAGAGTGGGGCCCCTTCTCCCTGGGTCACTCAGCCCCCAGAACAGGCCAGGGCAGTGTCTGGGGCTCGCAGCCTCCCAGGGCCTGCTGACCCCTCGGAGCCCAGGGCCCACCGCCAGGGCCACCTTTGCAGAAGGTTCTGAGCCTGGTGAGGAAGACGGGTGCTTGGCTGGGCCTTCCCGGCCGCCTCCAGCACCCCCTCCTCGCACTCCTTCTCCTCCTCCTCCTCGAGACGCCTCTGAATGTCCGCCAGGAGCGCCCTTCGCCAGGCGTACATCTGTCTGTGCATGATGGCTCCACCCACAGCTCGAAGCTGAGCCCCACCGGACCCTTCCCTCACCCCTTCCTGGGGAGCTGCTGGAAGGACTTTGGAGACGATGCCAGAAGCAGGACCAGCTCCCTCCTGAGGGCTGCAGAGTGGACGGCAGGATTCAGCCTCATGGGGACAAGCAGGGGCCCCAGCAGACCTTCTAGTGGGGGGTCTGCGCCGAGCAGGGCTGGGCGGATCAGAGATGCACGCAGACCCGGGACACGGCCGTGCCCTGGGCTGGACCAGGTCGTGGGCCTGGACGATGGGGCGGGGCCTAGTTCGGGAGGCCACCTGCTCCCCTACAGGCAGAGCCAGACCTGGTTTTGGGGTGCTGCAGGGTGGGCACACTCTAAGGGCCGAGGGGGGCTGGCAGCAGGTGGCACGGGTGTGGCCCTGCGTGTTCAGACCCGTCCCGCGAGTTCCCAGCCCCGGATCGAGGCAGCAGCTTGGTGGCTGTGTTTCTCCTGGTGGCCCCTGTGTGTGGCGCTCGGCATACTCCTGGGTCACGAGGCCCAGCCTGGCCCAGACGTCCCTGCCCGCCCTGGTGCGCCAGCGCCCCCTCTCCCGGACCCCGCGGCTCCCAGGCTCTCCTCCGTCGGGACAGTCCGCTGACGGTGAGCTCCTCTTGGGGTTGGCTGGGCACAGTGCTGACTCAGAGAGGTTTGTGGAATGAGTGAGAGAGGGGTAGGGGCAGGACACCCCCTCCCCCCTCCGGTGGGCTGAGACCAAGCAGGGGAGTGGCTGCCACGACTGGTTCGGGGGTGGCTCGCGGCCCAGCCCCACCGGCTCCTGCCTCTGGGTCGGTTCTGGCCTGGGGCTTGGGCAGGGTCTGGCTGCAGGGTTGAGGACGGCTGGTTGGCAGAGTGCAGGGCCCCCCCGGCGTGCCTGCAGCTCTGTCCGAGTTTGGGGGAGTGGTGCTGAGGGGCTCCTCTTTGGTCCCGGGGGGCCTGGCCCAGAGTCTGGGTGCCCCGGAGACCCCCAGAGCGGAGGCCTCCAGGGCAGCTCCCGCCGAGCACCCCCTGCGGGGACTGGGGGTGAGCCCGGGGGCCTGTGGCCCTGCAGGGCTGCCCCCGGCCAGCCCGGGGTCTTCAAGACATGCGAAGGCCGTGGCCAGGGTCGAGGAGGCACCGGAGCCGCAGGCCCCGTGGTGGGCGTTGCCCGCCTGCCTGGCAGCCCCCAGGGCTCAGGAGGAGGGAGCTGGCCGCAAGCCCGGGGTCTGCGTGTATGATGTCCCAGGGTAGGGCTGCGTCTGATCTGGGGGGCACTGAGCAGACCTGCGATCCAGCCCTCCAGGGTGTGACCCCAGTGCCCAGCTGGCCCGGACACCGCTGTCTTCCGGCACACGGGGCAGCCGTTCTCACCTCTCTGCCACCTCCCTCCCTGTCGGGCGTGGCTGGGCCACTGGTGAGAGGGTCTGGGGCACGAGGTGGCTCCTATTCACCTCAGTTCTAAGTCGGTGGCGGTGAGGGGGGCGGGGGCCTTCGTGGGCGCCTCCTGGTCCTGCCTCGCTGGCAGCTGTGAAGGGACAAATCAGCCTTCTGTGAGTCCTTCCTTCCCTGCTGCTCTTCCAGACTGGCTGGAGACAGTGACCTCGGTGTGACGGGGCGAGGACGCCTCTGCTCTTCTGGGGGGGCCGGCCCTGCGCATGTGAGAGAAGCAGGGGTGCCCCCATACTCTCCTGATGGGGCTCCCCGTGGAGGGGCCGGACTCAGACTTCAGGGAGGGAACCCCAGGCAGGGAAGACGCCCCCTGCTCAACCCGGGGCCCAGGGGACTTGGTGCCTGGGCGGCACCTGCGTTTATGGGAATGGTCCCTGCCTCGGCCTGGATGGTGCCCAGGTGCGCAGCTCTCCAGGGAGATATATGCGTTTAGCCGCTTCTGCCTCTGGAGTTCTCACCAAAACGCATGAATTTGGAAGCTTGTCCTCTTTTCCTGGAAGAATTTACTTGATGCGTGTTTGCGTCTGGTCCCTGCTGAGGGCCGTGCCCATGGCCGCGGCCACTCCCTGATCGTCTGGGCAGGCCTTCCCTTTGGGAGGAGAGAAAACAGCATAGAGAATCGCCCTGGTCCTCAGCTGGGTGCAAACCCGGGTCCTGCTGGGGTCACGCACCGCGGTCCGAACTCACCCCTGCCCTGCGTGCCCCCAGCTGGGCAGTGCGTCAACAGCAGGGCAAGGATGGCTTTGGCACCTGTTTTATGTGATGCTGCCTTTTTACCAAGGGCGTCGCTGAGGGGAGTCTCCTGCTGTCCAAGGGCGGCCCCTGGGCCTCGTCCCGGCGGCTCAGGTGTGCTGTGGGGCTGGCATCTCGGGGGCTGCGTGGACGCACCCAGCCGGCCCCTGCCCGAAGTCCTGGTCCCCGCTCAGCCCCTCACCGTTGTCAGAACCGGCCGGTCAGTGCACTTGCTGATGTCCAGGGCCGAGTGCGGAGCGGGGTGTTCCCAGGCCCAGCCTCGCCGTCTTCACGGCGACTCTGTGAGCGTGCAGAGTCACTGCAGAGCCGGGCCTCACCCTCTCCTGAGCGCGCTGCCGCGGCTCCAAGGGACAGGCACCCCCAGGCTCTCTGTCCTGGCAGCTCAGGCCGGCCAGCGCCCACGCCAGGGGGGTGACCGGTGCCCCATCGCCGCAGCCTCTCTTCTCTGGAGGCTGGACTCCCCGCTTGTGCCTCTGAGTGATCACCGGGGGGCAGATGCCGTCCACGCCCCATCCCCACGGCCCTGGGTGACCTCGGGGTCTCCACTCTGTAATTGCTTCTGTTGTCTTGATTTGCAGATAGTATTGAAGCCGGCCTTGAGGCTGCGTCCTCGCACGCAGAGGCGGCCAGTGAGCTCCTGGCTGGAGCCAGCCGGCACCAAGTAAGTCAGTGTGAGGGGACAGCCCGCCGCCCCTCCGACCCCTGCCCGCGCCTGGGAGGGGCAGGCCCGCAGGGTCTTCTCTGCGCCCAGGCGGGCTGCTGTGGGGGAGGGGAGAGGAAGGGGTTGCGGGCCGCGTGCCCAGGGTGGGAGGTCCCGCCTCCCCCTAGTCTGCACCACCCCCTCCCTCAACCCCGCCGCCGAGAGCGCGGTCGGGGCTTCTGCCCACCGCTCGGCAGTGAAGTGAGAGGGCAGGGGTGAGGGGCGGCCAGGAGCAGCGCCCGCCAGCTGGGTCTCGCTGCCGTGGGTGCCGACGTGGCTGTGTCTCCCTGTGTCCAGGGTGCGCAGCACCCCAGCTGCCCCTGCAGGAAGCTCTGCGGCTTCTCCCTCACTCTCAGAAGGGCAGGATGGGTCTGTCGTGTCTGCTGCCTTCCTGGAGGGCGCGGGCCGTGGAGAGGGCCGCCTGGCCTTCCGGCCGCTGGGCCGGCTGTGTCCGTGTCTGCCCCTGGCCTGGCCCCCGGCTGGAGCTGGTGGGGCCCTCTCTGCTTGGGACGAGTTGGCCGGCTCACAGAGAGTGAGGACAAATATCTGACCCTTCTTTGCTTGAGATGGGCTTAGGGCAGCCTTGGGGACCAATGCCGTGCTGACCTGCAGCTGCCGCGTGAGCCCCTGACTGGGCCAGGCAGGCTCGGACCTGGGTCCGGCGGGGGGGGGGGCAGCACCGCCCTCCGCTTGCTCCGCATCATTCGCTGGCCCCCTGCTCCGTGCCGCGCCCCGACTCGCAGAGGTGGAGCCCACAGAGCGCATCTCTCCTGGAGCGTGCGTCCTGGGGGAGGGCGGGGTGGACAGTCCAGTCCAGTGACGCGAGGGCCCTGGGCCAGCCGAGGCAGGGGGGGCTTCCTGGGGGAGCGCCGAGCGGGAGTTGTCCTGGCAGAGGGGACAGAGGCCAAGGGAGGGGCTGCCCAGGCGAGCTCGGGGCGCCACAGGCCGGGGTGCTGACGCTGCGTGGGGGCCCTGCCGGCGGGAGCAGGGAGGGGGCCAGGGAGAGATGATGGACGACGTCCTGTTCCCTGGGGGCTTTGGGAAGTCAGGGCTGTGCTGGGCAAGGGACTCCGGTTGCCTTAGCGGGGAGGAGAGGGCACAGGGTGATGGTCTGGACCAGGCAGGGGTGTGGGCGGGGCAAAGAGCGGGAAAGGGCGGCCCCCTCCTAGCAGCTGCGCTCCCTTCCCAGGCTTCCCCTCCCTCAGGGAGCCCAGTGGGCAGAGCACACGCGGGCCTGGAGGCCACTGGACTCCACGAGAGTGCGTCGTGGGGTGGAGGCTGGCCCCACTGCTGGCCTCCCCTTTTCTCTGTCAGTGGCCACTGGACTCCTAAGTCAGGGCGACAAGCGTAGGCCACACGTGACAGCTGGTGAACACCACACCAAGGGGGGGAAACGGCATGTGTCTGCAGGACGGGGCGGAGGCAGGGCTGGAGATCGTATCTGCTGGTGCCAGCTCGGGACTCTCTGCCCCAGCCACGGGCCCCGACCTTCCAGCACGCCGAGGGCGGCCAGACCTGCACCCGGACCTCTCCACCTGGCTGGGTCCTTCCAGGGCCTCCCAGAATAGAAGGTACAGGCTGCAACTGACGAGCAAGGCGGACTTGTCGGGCGCCCAGGGCCCGGCCTCTCCAACGGGAGCTCTCCGAGTGGGCCAGTGCCTGCCGAGGGCCCTCACCCCCAGGAAGCCTCCTCTCGAGAGGGAAGCAGCACGCCGGCAGGGTGGCTCCCCCCGTGAGCCTCCGGGCTCAGAAGGGTCAGCAAGTGCCTGGACCGCAGATGCCTGGACTCCAGAAGGAGGATGTGACAGTGAGGAGGAGGAGGAGGAAAGGAAGAACAGGAGGAGGCCGGGCAGCCACCTGCGCCCACGGACACATCAGGCTCAGAACCCCTACCTGGTGCCCGGGAGCTCGTGGGCCCAGTCCTCGGGGGTGATGCCGTCATCGCCCCTTTTCCATCGCAAAGCAGGACCACCTGTGCCATAGGTGAGGTGAGAGGGGCTCAGATCCAGGAGGTACAGCCCGAAGTTGCCACCCCGTAGTAATTCCTCCTGCCCTTGCCCACTGCCACACAGCATGTCGGCAGGAGTCGGCAAGGCAGGACACCACAACCTGGGGCTCAGGCCCAGGGGTTTTCCCTGGGACCTTGGTTGACTCACCCTCCACACCCAGCCAATTGGAAGGTTAGCCTTCAGCTGGGCCTTTCATTTGCAGACTAGGGATTTGAGACCCAAAGGAGAGAAGGGTTTTCCCAAGGTCACACAGCTGTCAAGAGGAAGAGCTGATTTGGGAGCCCAGTTTGTAGGATTCCAAGTCTTGGCTTTTCCTGCTACCCTGGGGTAGCTCTGCCTTTATATACAGCTGCTCATCTTTATGGGATGTCTGCTTGGTGGATGGATGGATGGACAGACAGATGGATGGGTGGATGGATGGACAGACAGATGGATGGGTAGATGGATGGACTGAAGGATTGGAAGGGTGTATACACAAGTGGGTGGATGGATAGAGGTGTGGGTGGATGGATAGATGGATCAAGGATGGATAGTTGATGGATGGATGATGGATGGATGGTTTGAGGATGGATGGCTGAGAGATGAACAAATGGATGGATGGATGGATGGATGTAAGGAAGAAGGATGAAAGGAAGGAAGGAGGTGGGCAGATGGAGGGACGGATGGAGGCTTGATGAACAAACAGATGGGCAGATAGATGAGGGGATGGATGAGTGGGTGGATATGTGTAGGTAGACAGATGGACAGACAGGAGGGTGGGTAGATTAATGGCCAGCTTGGGTGGGTGGGCGGATGGACAGACAGATGGCAGCATGTGGTGGTGGCACCTTGGCTTTGGAGCTGCCAGGTTGAAGTTCTACCTCGGCGTTACTGGAGGACGTCTTTTGCCCCCTGAGTCTTGGTGTCCTAGTGAGGGTGCTGCTGCCCGCTGCAGAGGGGCCCCGCGAGACCGAAGTAGCCGCGTGGGCAGCGGGCCTCGTGCAGGTGGCGCTCCCCGGCACCGCCCCGGTCCTGGCCGGCGAAGGCTCACGTTTCCTGTCTCCCTCTGCCAGCCGACGAGGACGAGGCCCCCGGCTGCCTGTGGCTACCCCTGCGGACGCTGGATGGGCCGAGCCTGCCTGAAGCCGACCCCCTGGACCCCCGAGGAGCCTTCCCCGCGTCCACCTGCTCACCCTCCCCGCCCGCCTCCCCGGCCTCGGCACCCCCCGCGGCCACATTCCCCGGGGCCTCCCGGCCCTCGCCGCCCTCCTCGGCGGCACCCCAGCCCTCCGGGAAGCCCGCAGGGGCTGAGGCCTCGGACCTGGAACGGCGGCTGCTGGACTCAGAGCGGCAGCAGGGCGCCCTGCTCGGCGCCTGGTCCCAGCAGCAGAGTGCGCTGATGGCGCAGCAGAACCTGCTGCTGCAGCGTCTGGCCGAGCAGAGCCAGCGGCTGGCCGACGGCGTCGAGGCCCTCAACCGGACCCTGGAGAGGCTGGTGGAGGCCCTCCCGACCCGGGGCGCCTCGCCCGCAGTCCCGGATGGCTCCCCTGGGGGCGGAACGGCCTGCAGGCCAGCTGGAGGCTCCCAGGGCAGCCCCCAGGGCAGGCACACAGGCCAGGAGGTCTTCTCAGGGATGATCCTGAAGGTGGAGGAGGAGATCTAGGGTCTGGACCCCGTGGGCCGCGTGCAGAGCAGGGACTCCGGTCCTGCCCCTCTGAGGGGCAGAGGCGGGGCCTCGATGGAGCCAGAGAGGACGCAGGACTTCCGCCTGTGGTTGCCCCTTCCGTCCTGCCATTGTCCGTGGGCCTCAGTGACGCGAAAGGAGGGCCGGCTGGGGTCTACTCAGGGATGACGCCGGTGGGCGGACCGAGCCCGCTCCGCTCCCATCCCGCGCTCCGACCGTCGGGGCGCGTGCTGTGGAGTGCAGGACGGGGCGCCTCTCGGCGGGCAGTGGGTGAGTGGAGCTGCGGGAAGGAGCACGCGGGGCGCGGCGCCCCCAAACCACTGCCTCGGGTGTGGGCCCTGGAGCGTGGCTCCGCTGGGCACCCAGGAAACCCCCGGCGTGTGCCCTGGAGTGACTCCCGGAAGCCCCCGTGCTCCGTGGGCGCACCGACTGAGGGGGGCTGGGACCCTGCATCCTCCTGATGCTGCCCCGAGGGAACCACGCCCCGTGGGCCTGCGGTTATTTCTCTCAATTTTATGTCTGTGGTGTGGGGTATATATATGTATGTGCGCATATGTTCGTTGGTACTGGATGGGGTGGGATGCCGTTTTATACCTGTCGACTTTTCTTAGAAAAATATTTTTCTTATATAAGCATAAAATAACAACAAAAAAAGCCAGTGATGATAATGAGGGTGACGCTGACAGGAAGTGAGATGGAGCCCGTCTGTCTGCGCGTGCGCTCTGCCTCTGCCCTTGCCTGGCAGGCAGCCCTGATCCCCCCGGGTGTCAGATCCGCCTCACCTGTGACTCCTGGCCCTGTGGGGTCCCTCGGGGCTGGCCCCAGCTCCCGGCCCCGCCAGGCAGGGCACACGGGCCTCAGCGCACAGTTCGGGTGGCTGTTGGGGTCCTCGTGGCCCTGGAGCTGTGCCACCTCCAGCTTCCCCTTTGCCTCCTTCTCCAGACTCGTGGTGAAAGCCTTTTCCGGAAGCGAGAGGCTGAGGTCCTGGCATGAACTGGACAGCGTGCTGGTCCCGGGGCTCCGAGGCAGCCTGGCACTGAGGGGCGCAGAGACCAGGGTGGAACAAACACAGTGGGGGGGACTTTTCCTGGTTTCGCTGTTTACCGTGGAGCCGGCAGCATGTCAGCAACTCTTGTCCACAAAAGAAAGCCCGAGCTCCTTAGCTGCCCATCCAGCCCTCTGCAGTGTGGCCAGCGCCCTTCCAGCCTCCTCTTCCCCTGCGGTCCGGAGGACACCGTGTGTTCTCCACGGCGGCCTTTCCTTCAGCCCTACAAAGCCGGAGTGCATTTCAGTGCCATGTCTGGCGTCTTCCTAGAGCTTCATTCCAGGTGAAAGGCATGGACCCTGCTTGTCCATTAAGATGCCCACTGCAGTGGACACACACCTCTCTAGGCAATGAACACTGCTCTCCAAGGTTACCCACTAACCCTGGTCAGCACCTACTCAGATCCCAACCTAGCCCTGACCCGGGTCCCACGCGGAGCCCTGACCCTGGTCCCACGCTGAGCCCTGACCCTGGTCCCACGCTGAGCCCTGACCCTGGTCCCACGCTGAGCCCTGATCCTGGTCCCACGCTGAGCCCTGACCCTGGTCCCGTGCTGAGCCCTGACCCTGGTCCCGTGCTGAACTCTGACCCTGGTCCCGTGCTGAACTCTGACTCTGGCCAGTCCCGTAACCCCTACTGGACACCTGCTCTGGGCCCTGCACTGAGTGCGGAGGACACAGCAGCCCAGGCTGAGCAGAGGTCTGGCCGCCTCCACAGGCCCGGTATGCTCTTTGCCCGCTGAGGGCCAGGCAGGGCATGGCGGGGATGGGGTGCCTGCCTGTCGGGCCATCGGTCTGGGGGTGCACGAGGGAGCCTGGGTGGCAGGCAGGGGGACAGGGGCCCTGCCTGGCCTCGAGGGCAGGGGTGTTCATGCGGGAAGGGGAGCCGAGGATCTGGGGTGGGAGTGGCCTGAAGGTCCGTTAAGAAGGAGGCTGGGTCTTGGTTTAGACGGGAGCTGGTCAGAAGCAGAGCGTTGAGGGAGGCGCATGTGAGGTGAGGCAGCGGGGAGACATCTGACCCCTCTGGGGGGCTTCCAGCACCTCGTGTGCTTTCTGCCCAGACTCTGGGCCGGGCGACCAGGCAGATGGCGGGCCCGGACAGGGACATGCGGGAGAGGAGGGCCACCGGGAGGGCGGGGAGGGCGGGTGGCGTTGCTGTCCTGTGAGGGGCCCGGGGGCCAGGGGGGCTGTGGCAGCCCAGGGTCGGGGGCCGTGTGCCTGAGGAGGGCGGGGCCCACAGGCCGGGGCTCTGAGGACCCCGTGTGGGAGCCCGGGGACAGGGCGGCAGGGAGAGGAGGAGACCCCATGGAGGCTGGGTGACAGGTGCCCGGGGGCGTTTAAGGAGAGGGGGAGGGGCAGCAGCGTCCTGTGCACAGAACAGCCCGGAGGTGTGAAGACCGAAGGGTCCTGACTCGGGGCGTCTAGAAGGCGTCAGGCACCACGGCAGACCATGTTTCTGTGGCTTGCTCTGGTTGATTGCAAGACCTCTGTGTTCCAGAGAGACAGGCTGGAGGGCGGCTGGGACAGCTTTCATCAGAGCCTGAAGAGACCCCAGGTCACCATGGCAAATCTGAGGCCGGGTGGCCTTGGGGGCGCAGGGGTGATGGCCGGGGTCATGGAGAGAGCTGGGGGCCGTTTGGAGCCCGGTTTCAGGATTCCCAGTTCATGCCCTGTCCGTTCGTCGCGCTGCTTTACCAAGTGCATGAGCCCGTCCATGTGACCCCAAGTGAGCAAGGCCAGGTCCCCGGCCCCGGGGAGCCGCAGGCAAGGAGGGAGTTGGGCAGATCCCTCTTGGTACACTGCGGGTTAGGCAGCCCACGCGGCTCCCCTGCTAGGAGACAGCTTCACGTGGAAAAAACCATGACTGTAAATGCTTTGCTGGCTTGCAGGGGGAAGCAAAATAACCAGGCTTGTCCCCTCACCGCCAGCCCCTCGCCACCGCAGTCAAAAGCGCTGGACGGGAGGCAGCTGAGATCCTGGCAGACGGTCCTTTCAGGGAGAGTGCCGTAGGCCTTGGGGGACCCTCAGAAGAAGAAGAGCCACGTGAGCCCGCAGGCAGAGGTCACTTAGTCTGCCGTGGGCAGCCACGGGTGCAGAGGAGGAGGGAGGGCCAGCGGTTGCAGAAACAACAAGACCACGGCTTTAGGCCCAATAAAGGCTAAATTATGTCCCCCTAAAGTTCAGATGTTGAAGTCCTCACCCCAGGACCTGAGCAGGTGACTGTGTTTGGAGTTGGGGCCTTCAGAGGTGATTGAGGTAAGGTGAGGTCTCTGGGGTGACCTCGGATTCAACGTGACTCGTGTCCTTATAAGAAGAAGAGATCAGGACACAGATGCGCACAGAGGGATGGCCGCGTGAGGACACGGGAGGGGAGGGCTGTCCACACGCCAGGGAGGGAGGCCTCAGGAGGAGAAGGCCTGCGCACGCCGTGGCGTCTGACTTTCGGCCTCCAGGACGGGGACGGGGTGCATTTCTGTTGTTTGAACCACCGAGTCTGTGTTACTTGTTAGGGCAGCCACTGCCGACTCGTGCAGACCCCCAAGGAATTAATCAGATGCCTAACATAAGATAGTGTCTAAGAAATATTTTAAAAAGAAGATGAAATCACAAAGATGAGCAATAATAAGAGATGATCAAAAGTGACCCAATGAGTCTGGAAAAGGTCAGTGATGACTTTTAGAACAAAGAAGTCGGCGGGGGGACCGGGCAACACATTTGGTCCCGGATGACGTGAGAGGAGCAACCTGGGAGGCTTAGCTGGGGAAGTGACAGTGTGCCAGGGAGAGCTAAGGAAGCGGAAAGGGTGACGGGTGAAGGGGTGCGGAGGGTATACCAGCAATTCAGCACAGGTCTGGGCGGGGTCCCAGGAGAAGAGAATTGAATGAGGAAAGGCAGTGCGTGAGGAGGCCCCACCCAACCGCCCACCATCCCGCAGACACAGGAGGCACCTGACACCTGGCAGCTCCACGCCTCCCAGAAACCGCGGCCCCAGAGCGGGAAGGAGGCTCGGGAGGAGAGGCGGAATGACAGCCCCGCTCCCAGCTCAGTCACAGCAGCAACCGTGGAGGCTGGGGACGGTGGAGTGATACCCACCAAGGCTGAGAGAAGGGACTGTCAGCCTGGAATCGCGCCACCCTCAAAACCATCTCTGGAGAGCAAAGACAAGTGAAAACTTGAGGGTTTACTGCCAACAGACTTTCACCAAAGGAGCTTCTGAAGGATGGACTCGAGGATGGAGAATAATCCTCGAAGGAAGGTCTGTGACAAGGAAAGTGAACCAAGGAGCTGGTAAATGTGGGGCAGATCCAACAAAGGACTGTGTGAGATAATAACATCATTTCATATTAAACAGTGATTTTTGACTGTAATGTCTTATTTGTGCAGTTAAGTTTTTAGAAAGGACAGAACAACAATGGGACAATGATAGTGATTAAATTATTCTGAGCCCATTTTCAGAGAAACTAAATATTAATTTTGGTGTCTGTTAACTATACATGGTAAAAACTCAAGGATTCCTTCATTGAAATTAAAGACTTAGACTCTTCAAACGACCCTGTTAGGATAAAAAGGCCAACTACTTACGGGGAGATAATGTTTGTAGATCACATAGCTGACAGAGGGCTTGTATCCTGAATATATAAAGAGCTCTCTAAATCCAACAATAAGAAAAAATATACTTGAATTAGAAAATGGGCAAAAGATTTGAGCAGACCCTTCACCAAAGAAGATATATGGATAGAAAATAAGCATCTGAAAAGATGTTCAGCATCACTAGCCATTAGAGAAATGCAAATTAAAATCATAATGAGATACCACCGCACGCCTGGTAGAATGGCTAAAATAAGAGATACAACGATACAGAGTAAGTGGACCATTCATACACTGCTGGCAGGAATGCAAAATGATACAACTACTCTGGAAAACACTGTGGTAGTTTCTTAAAAAGTTAAACATTCATTTACCATACTTCCCAACAATTGCACTCCTGTGCATTTATCCTAGAGAAATAAAAAGTCATGTTTACACAAAAACCTGTACGCAGATATTCACAGCATCTTTATCTGTAACAACCCCAAATAGGAAATAACCCAGATGCCTTCTGTGGGTAAATGGTTAAACTGTGGTGCATCCACGCCAAGAAATACTACTCAGCAATAAAGATGGATGAAAAGGTGGAGGGTTCTGAGGGCATTTTGCTGAGTGGAGGAGCCTGTCTTGTAGAGCCCATGCTGGGTGATTCCGTGGGTCTGACATCCTCTAAGGGACGAGATTGTGGAGATAGAAACGGGGCCGGGAGGTGCGCTGGGTGGGTGCAACTCTAGGACAGCACGAGGGCCCCCGAGGTATTGGAGCAGCTCTGTATCCGGTCACCACAGCGGTACAAGGATCTTCATGTGTGATAGCGTCTCACAGACCTACACACACAAGACAACAGTGGAAAATACAATAAAATTGAAGGCAGCAGTAACCTCTGGAAGAGTATTGTAGGAGTCTATAACTTCCACACCAGGAAGAAAGGAGTAAGAATGCAAGTAAGCAGACAAAGTCTACTGAATAAAAAAGGGGGGAAAAAAAGAGCAACTAAAATAATACAGAAGAAAAAGAAATTGGACAAACAGAAAACCTGAGGCAAGCTTTTGAAATCTTGTCCAGTAAACAAATGTGGACAGATTAGAAGAGCCTATTAAATGTCAAGGATCATCAGACTGTAGGAAAAAAATATCTCTTTGCCATTTAGAAGTGATCCAGTAAAACATAAGGACCAGAAGGTGAGAATGAAACTATAAAGAAAAACACACCGGTCAGAGTCAGGGAGGGTGTGAGTGGTAAGGTCAGCTTTGGACAAAATGGACGTGAAGACAAATATGTACATGGATACTATCAGAATTAATCATATAAGTAAATAAACAGGATAGCACAAATTACTGCATGATCGGTTCATCTCCTCAGGAAGATGAAGAATCTTACATTTCTATACACCTAATAAAAGAGCTCTAAATAGATAAATAAAGCCAGAACTTTCCACCTGCAAAGGGACTCCATCAGGAGAGTAGAAGTTGTCAACATGGTCACAGAGACTAGGAATTAGTGAAGATAGTGCAGGTTTCAGTAATAATCAGCACTTGACTTACTGGACCCTCAAACAGCAGATAACAGTCTTCTCCAGGACGCCTGGGACGGCTACAGATTTTGACCATGACTTAGGTCATAGAGCAAGTGTCAACAAACTTCAAAGAATCAGTAATGGGTAAAACACTGCAATTATTAGAAAATGCAATTAGGAAAATGCACAAAAATAAAGAAAAAGTTCCTTGTATGTTGGGAAATATTTAAAACAGTCCTAACTAACTGGGAGGTCGATGAAGAAATCATTAATAGATATGTAAAAAAGACATAATTGAATAATGATGAAAATACTACATATCAAAATCTGTGGGGTACTTCAAAGGAAATTAATAGCCTTAAATACTTACACAACAAAAGAAGAAAGGCTGAAAATTAATGAATTAAGATATTAAAAAGACATTAAGAGTAAAAGGACTACAGAATGAACCCTGAGAAATTAGAAGGAAGAAGATTATAGAGACTAAGCAGAATTTATTAAGTTATAATAGCATCTGCAGGAAGCCAAGAGCTGGTTCTTTGGAAGGATGGTGAAAATAGACAAACCACTAGTAAGATTGATCCAGCACTGAAAGAGCAGAAATTCCAAAGTAATAAGAGAATTCTATGAATGGTCTTATGCCAACAAATTTGGAAACTTAGGGAAAAAATGGACAGATTCCTAGAAAAGTACAATTTGCCAACATTGACTCAAGAATAAATAGATCAGTGGTTCTGTAGCCATTAAAGAAACAGAATGCGTCGGAAAGACTTTCTCCCATGGAAACACTAAGCCCGATTGGTCTTTTACGTACGTTCTACCCAACTTTCAGGGCAGAGATCCAGTCTTGTACAAACCTCCCCGGAGAACGGAAAAAGGGGAAATTCCTAAATACATAACTCGAGGTCAAATCAAAGATGACATACGTACGGGAAAGGATCATCGTGGGCCTGTCTGTCTCATGGACACAGACCTGGTCATCCTATCACAACACAAGCGGACCGTGCTGAGTCCCGTGGCCTGCCTTTTGGAGCTGGTAGTTTAGCAGGAAGCCTGGACAAACCACCGGCTTTGGGGGAAGTAATGCCCCCACCCTCCATAGAGCTGCCTCAAGGACGAGGGTGAGAGATGATGCTGAACTTTGAACGCCCGCCCTGAGGCCCTGCGTGGGGAGCTGTGCAACTGTCCTCCGGCAGCAGCAGCAGAGAAAAGCAGTGAACGCCCCGCGGGTGCCAGGGACAAGGTCGGCCTCCTTTCTTCCTGCGTCCTTTCCACATCCTAACTGCTCCCCAGTGTAGGTCTTTACTCAGACGTGTGCTTATCAGAGAGGCTTCCCTTGCTGCCTCTCACCCTCCCAGCCCCACACGTGCCAACACCCCCTGTAAGTCCTTGTCTTCCTGGGCAGGTGACCTCCACAAGGCCGGGCTCTGGCTGCGCCCGGCCCCCGCGACAGTGCTCAGCGTGCAGTCCGTGCTCTGTCGACGCACTGCATGTTCCGCGCACCGCCCGTACCTGTGCAGAGGCACCCGGAAGGCAGGGCCGGGGCATGGTCCCCTGGGCAGGGGAGATTAGGAGGTGCAGAAAGAAGGAAGGTCTCCAGTGGGCCAGGCCTGGGGTCAGATGGTGCCTTGCGGAGCTTGGGCTTCTGAGCTAATCCAAGTCCAGCCAGGGGCAGGACTCGCGAAGAGCCCAACTGGTGGCCTGGCCCAGGCCCCGAGCCTCCAGGGAGGATGAGGAGGGACTCTCTGGCCAGAGCCCTTCATCCTGTTCCCAGTGACAGGATGTTGTAATCTGAGAGCCCGAGAGGCCTCGTCCAGGCTGGGACCTGCTGCCCTGGCCAGGCTGAGGGCCACGCTGGGCAGCCTGTGGGGGAGGGGAGGCTGCCTTTTAATTTGGAGCCGAGCAGGGTAAATAAGCAGCAATTGGATTTGCCGAGGCCTGAGTCCCTGGGTGCAGAGAACACCGGAGAATCTTATTTTCGTGATCAGATTGTTATAAATTCTCCCCACCATCTGCTGGGAAATGTAAATGTGAATCGGGTTCCAGGCGCCGGGAGGGACAGCTGGTGGGGCTGCGGGGGGCGGGGAGGGGGACCCCCTGTGCACCCAGGCCTCGGGCTGGGCCCCAAGCCGTGCCCCTTCCCGCCCACCGCGGCTCTGTGCGCTCCACAGCCCTGCTCTGAGTGATCGCCCGCAGAAACGTAACCCCAGGCGAAGATTTAAGTCAATCTGCTGGTGACTGGACTCACCATGCCTGGGTAGACGGGCAGAGGTCACGGGCACAGGGCAGAGGGACTGGGGGGGCCCTGCACCCCGCTCTGTGCTCCACCTGCCCCAGTGTCCTTGGCGACTCGCAGCAGCTTCAGGTCAGGTGGGCGCTGCCTTGGCCCAGCTTCAGTGTGACTCTGCGGGTGCCCCCACTCCTCTAAGCGGCGGACGTGGGCCGACCTGCCTGCTGTCTGGCCGGCCTGGGGACAGGACCTGGTGGAGCCTGCGGAGCCCGGAGGCAGGAGGGAGGTGGCGCAGGTCCTGGGGCTGTGGTCCGGCTGCCCTGGGCCCAGGGTGAGCGACTACAGCCTGCGGACCGCTGGCAGCAAGGCTGGGCAGGAAAGCCCCTCCCAGCAGAGACCCTCTCACCCTTTCTGGATCGGCGAAGAAGCCTCTGCTCAGGGGAGATGGGCCTGTCCCTTGGGAGTGAGTGCAGGGCCGTCCCGTGTTCTTCCTGCTGTGCTGAGCACACGAATGGCGCTCCCTGTGGGTGCGGGGGTCTAGCCTGGCACACATTCCTGTTCTGGAGACAAGGGTCAGGGGTGTCCTTGAGGCCCAGGAGAAACTGCCAGAGAGATGGCTAAAGAAATGCCAGCCCCGTGGGCCAGAGGAGGACAGAGGATAAATCAACACGGCCCAGATGGATGCGGAAAGGCCTCCAAAGGAGGCGGGGACTGGCTCTGAGGGGCAGTCTTAAAGCTCGTAGTGCCTGCCCCCCGAGGGGGGCCTCTGAGCCCCTGAGGTGAGAAGAGTCTCACCCCCTGCACAGATGAGACCTGTGAGGCCAGATGGTGAAGACTTGCCCTAGGCTCAGGGACACGCAGCCACCTAGGCTCAGGGACACGCAGCCACCACCGCCCACAGCATGCGGGGGACACAGGCATGGGCAGGCCCTGGTTGGGGGGCGGTGCGTGTGTGTGCGCGTGTGCATGCACGTGTGCACCGGCACGTGTGTGTGCGTGATGTGTGTGTGCGCGCACGTGCTCAGGTGTGTTGCAGTGCCGTGCACAAAGTTTACGTGTGTGCGCACGTGTGTCGTGTGTGCCTGTGCGCAGGCATGTGTTCTCCTTGCTTACCATCCAGGCAGTGTCCGCAGCATGAAGGTGGGAGGCGTCCGCTTCCTAGATGGGGCATCAGGTGGGCAGAAGGGCTTCTCCGGGAGGCCGCTGGTCTGTGGGAGGCCGGTGAGGGAGCCGGGCACGGGGCAGGCCTCCAGCCCCTGAGCTGCCCACCCCTCCACGGGAGGGGCGCCTGGCCGCACCTCACATCACCTGGCCGCTGATCAGACGGGCCCCTCTCCTGGGCGGGTCCGCAGAGAGCCCAGGCCCCGCCCACAGTACCCCTGAACACCCACCTGGGGGGCGAGCTTCCGAGCGGCCCTCCTAGCCCGGCTTCCTCCCGGTCTGCCCGTCCCAGACTGAGCTGCGGAGCACCGTGCCAGCAGGGGAGCTGCCTGGCCTTCCCGAGCCTGGACACAGGGCAGGCAGACGGGAGGGGCGGGCCGGGGGTCCCGCGGGGAGACGGTGGCCTGGAGGAGGGGAGGAGACTCCTGAGGCAACGCCTGGCGTCCGGCCCGGGCCTGGTGGTCAGACTGACCGGGCCGGCTGTCCAGGGTGCCGGGGCTCACAGAGCTCCCGCACGTGCCAGGTGGCCCGCTTCGGCGTCTGCCTTGCAGGACCCGTGCTCCCGCCTGCCCCCGCCCTGCCCTGCTCCGCAGGCTTCAGCTGGGAGGGCCGTGGGAGCTCCTGGCTACTCCAGAGGAAGGAGGTTCTCAGGCTGAGGTCACCTCTGAGTGGGGGCTGGGCTGGGAGTGGGGAATCGACTGCTCCAGAGAGGTGACGAGGGGACACCACCCCACCGCGGGGTGACTGGGGGATGGCTGTGTGCGTGGGAAGGTCCCTTTCAAGGCAGAAACAATGCAGTGTTGAAGTGGTAGGGAATCTGGGCTCATTTTCAGCAGCTGTATGCAAATTGCATGCAAATGAACCTCTCTTCCTTCCAGTACCAGTGAGTGGCCCAGAGAAACAGTGATCTGGAGGACCAGAGTGAGCCCAGCATCTTGTCCGATTCACAGCGAGAATCCCCTTCTTCGGAAGCTGTGCTGAGTAGGGGCAGCCGCTGCTGTTTATTTAACAGATGAGGACGGTCCCTGGAGCCACGCAGACTGGGTTCTAATCCCAGCCCTGCAGTGACTGCCTGTGGGTGACTTCGAGCATGTTGCTGAATCTCTCTGCTCCTCGTTTCCCTTTTCTGTAAAATACAGACAGTAGTGCCTCAGAGGGTTGCATGGGAAGCACTTAGCACAGTGACTTGTTCTGATGATGGTGTGGTGGTGGTGATGGTGGTGGCAGTGGTGGTGGTGGTGATGCTGATGCTGATGGTAGTTGTGGGGGAGGGGATGATGGTGGTGGTGATGGTAATGATGGTGGTTGTGATGGTTGTGGTGATGATGGTAATGGTGTTGGTGGTGGTGGTGGTGATGGTGGTGGTTGTGGTGATGGTGGTGGTGGTGGTGATGGTGGTGGTTGTGATGGTTGTGATGATGGTAATGGTGTTGATGGTGGTGGTGGTGATGCTGGTGGTGGTGGTGGTGGTGGTGGTGGTGGTGATGGTGGTGGTGGTGGTGGTGGTGATGCTGGTGGTGATGGTGGTGGTGATGGTGGTGGTGGTGGTGATGCTGGTGGTGATGGTGGTGGTGATGCTGATGGTGATGGTAATGGTGGTGGTGGTGGTGATGGTGGTGGTTGTGATGGTTGTGGTGATGATGGTAATGGTGTTGATGGTGATGGTGGTGGTTGTGGTGATGGTGGTGGTGGTGGTGATGGTGGTGGTTGTGATGGTTGTGATGATGGTAATGGTGTTGATGGTGATTGTGGTGGTGATGGTGGTGGTGGTGGTGGTGATGGTGGTGGTGTTGGTGGTTGTGGTGATGATGGTGGTGATGGTGGTGGTGGTGATGGTGATGGTGGTAGTGTTGGTGGTTGTGGTGATGATGGTGGTGATGGTGGTGGTGATGGTGATGGTGGTGGTGTTGGTGGTTGTGGTGATGATGATGGTGATGGTGGTGATGGTGGTGGTGGTGATGGTGATGGTGGTGGTGTTGGTGGTAGTGGTGGTGATGATGGTGGTGACGGTGGTGGTGGTGGTGGTGGCAGTGGTGGTGGTGGTGAATCCTGCTGTGGTGGTGACTATGGTGATAGGAGCGAGTCCTCCACAGCAGGCATGGTACAAGGCCCTGGGAGAATGGAGAAGAAAAGTGATCTCTGTCTTTGCGATGCCCATATCTTCTTCAGAGCCCTCCCCAAGGTGGGGCTCATGTTCTAACTTGCGTCTGTGCCCTCCAGCCCCTGCAGGCCTCTGTACCTAAGAGCTCCACTCTCCACACTCCCTCCACTGTCACCTCTGCTGTCGGTACTGACAGCGTGCCTGCCTTACGGCAGCTGTGACTTGACCTATGGACCTTCCTTAGAGCCCCTGCTGTGTCAGGAGGGCGGTGCAGGCAGGTGGGGGCAGGGAGCACAGGGAGGACGACACGTGGTCCTGGCTCTTGGGGGACCACTGTTCTCCTGTGGCCTCGCGGCACCACCCTTCCCCCACCCCCCCGCAGGACACACTCTGTGCTCCATTCAGACTGCAGCCCCGCAGGGCCCCGCACCGTCCTCTGTGCAGCAGAGCCCCCAGCCCACTGTCTTCATTATGCCTTGGGGCCCTCCAGCCTCCCCCGCCCCTCCTCCAGCCTCCAGCTCCCCAGGTGGGCATGTCTGCCACTCTCGTCATCCTGGCTGTTGGCACAGGGCCGAGCGTAGGGTGTGTCCAGGACCTGCCGGAGGGCCTGCTGGGCCTGCTGGGAGCTTCCCACCAGGCGTGCAGTTGGTGGGGGGCATGGGGGGTGGGGCTACAGCACCCGAGGAGCCCCAGAGCGTGGCCGGTCCCTGTCCTGCTCTCAAGACAAACAGCCCACTGTTGCCCATTTTGTGGACGTGGGACTGAAACTCAAGAAAGACCAGCACTTGCCCCAAATCGTGCAGCTGGTGAGGGGCGGAGCCAGCGTTCAAATCCAGTCTCTGATGCCCAGGCTTTCCCGCGCACCTCGGAATTTTGGACAGAGCCAGGAAGTCGGGAGCAGGCAGGTGTTGTACTGGCAGCGGGAGGAGCCGGAGGAGGAGGATGGCCAGAGAGAGGCAGGGTGCAGCGGTCCCATGGGACAGCTCCCACCCCCACCGGCTGTGCACAGACGGGGATTCTGCGCTCTCTGCAAGCTCGGGGAATATTTGGTGTGTCTGTCGCCTCGAGCTGGTGGAGGTGGTCTGGAGAGGGGCGGTGTGTGGGCGGTGGGAGGGGGAGGCTGGGGCGAGGGGGTGGCCTCCGTGCCAGGACTCGGAACACATGGGGCGCCGGGGAAGCCAGCTGCAGCCCCTAGGCTTGGAACCCAGCGGAATCCAGTTGGCTGGGCCCTGCCTTCTGCAAACAGATATAGATTTGGTTTCATTGAGAACCTCAGCGCTGCCAGGCCCACAGGCCCGGGCCCACGGCTCTCGTGCGCTTGCCGCCAAGAAAGAAGGGGAAAGGGAGACAGAACTGTGTAGCCCTTTTGCAATGAGAAGCCAGGAGTGTTTGCGTGAGATCGATTTCTGTTTCTGGAAGAGGCTCAGCTCTTAGCCCAGCCCCGCCACCCCGGTCCAGCCTCGGGTCTGAGGGGTGGGTGGGCAGCTGCAGTGGGGTGGCCTGAGACCCCCATCTCCCCCGCCCCCTGTCCTGTCACCAGCCTTGTTGTTCGTGTCGCTGCTGCCATTCCTGCAATGTCGCATGAGCGCGGTCACACCCAGCAGTGGCTGGGCAGGCACCCTGGTTGTCCGGCTTCCAAGCCTGTCCTGCCACTGAGTCCATTCCCCCCGAGTCAGCACCGCCTGCCCCGTCCAGTCTCCCTAAAATGCCACCTGCCCTGGGAGGGGCTGTGTCTGGCCTGGGCTCCTCATCTGTGTGAGGGATCAGATTGTGTCCTCCAGGATGGGAGGCGCAGGGCAGGACGGAGGGGGCTTGTGCCCCAGCTCTGCGAGTCCAACCTCACTCAGCCGAGCCGCACATCTGTCCTACGCAGGGGACAGGGCAGGGGGCAGCATGCCCATTGTACAGATGAAACAACCGAGGTGCGGGGAGGTTGGGGGGCCCCCAGTTCAAGGAGGAGCCAGGATGGGGACTCGGTGCTGAGGCCACCCCTGGGGGGCCTGCATGTGGGGGTGATGGTGGCAGTGATCGCAGTAGGTAACAAGGGTGCCTGCAGGGCTGTCTGGTCCTGACGAGCTCCCAGCCGGGGAAGGAGCGGAGCTTGGAAATGCCCCAGCCTGAGTACTGGCTGCGTTAGTTACTTGCTGTGCGACTTTGACGAAACTGCGTATTATCTCTGAGCCATCCTTTTCTTGTCTGGAAATATCCTTTGCCCGGGGTTGGGGGTTAGGTGAAACCGTGCAGGTAACTAACTGCCTGTTAGGAGCCCCGCCTGCGCAGGTGGCCCTTCTTGCACTGAGCACTGTCACCGCCGGCACCACCTCAAAGTTCAGAGCTGGGCAGGGTTCCAGCCCCAATCTGGATGCAAGGAGAAGAGGCCCAGAGAGGCTCAGAGACTTGGCCTGGGTCACACAGCTGGTCGGGGGCACAGCCTGGAAGAAAACCCCAGTGCCCGGGTCCTGGCCATCCTCCTCCACCTGCGGCCGATGCATTATTAATTGGCCCTCCCAGGAAGACATGCAGAGTGTCTGTTTACCTCTTGACAGCAGAGAGGGGGAAACAACAAAATTAAGCCAAACAAACCGCCCAGACATCAAACAAGCTCTCTCTCAAAGTGCGTGCTCTGCAGATAGAAGAATGCGGAGGGGCGGATCACGGCTGCTGGGAGACTGAAGGATGCAACCCCTCCAGCAAATTGCGGGCCTGTCTCCAGGGCGGGAGGGCTCCAGGCCTGACTGATGCTTTCAGAAGGCAGGCGCGAGAGGCAGCCCGCCCGGGGTGGGCAGGTGTGTGCTGCGTCCTAATTGGAAGGGCTGTGCCTGCCTGGAGCGCTGTCCCGGAGGCATGGGCTGTGGCGAGGAGGGCGTGAGCAGGACCAATGCTCCCCACGCTCTGCTCCCCCAGCCTCCTTGTCCCTCAGAAACAGGGGGGTCCAGCTCTCCTTCTTTATTGTGGTTTTTGGAGGGTTGGCTTCTCCTTTTCAGCCCCAACTGGTGGAAACCGTGAACTCTGAGGAGCCCCAAGTGGGCACCATTGGATGAATCCCCGTGATCTGGGGTCACAGTCTGGGGAACAGGGATCTGACCGAGGTGGGCGTGGGAAGTCTGGATCCCATTCCAAACGACTTGGGCTTGACCCCATCACTTGCCTTCTGTGTGTTCATGGGCCTTGGTGTTCCCAGCCTGTAAATGGACCACGGAAGGAGCGTCAGCACCACGGACAGAGGCAGGGGCAGCTGGACACTGGGTCATCCTTCAGGATGTGCTCTCCTTTGCCCGGCTCAGACCCCAGGCCTAGGGGGGCAGCGATTCACCCTTGTCACTCTGCGGGGCTCCCGTGAGGGGAAGGGTAGTCACTGAGCATCGTCCCTCCCCTTTGCGAGGCTTTACCTGTTTCCCAGGTGAGCCTCCCTGCAGCCTCAGGGTAGGAGCTGAGTGCACACTGCAGAAGGGGGGCGGGGGTTAGGCTAACCCCCCTGCACCGGTGGCCCATCCAGCCATGTCCTTGCCTCCCTCACACATCGGTGACTCCGTGGTCCCCACTACCCGCCCCCCCCCCGCCGCCCCCCCCGCCCCGGTACCTCACTGCTGCTTCAGGAACATCTGTTGATGGCTCATTAATGATGCCAACAGGGCAGATGAAAAGGCTCAGAAGGGAAAACAGAAGCAAGGGGACAGCTTCGATCCCGGGATTGTTAAGCCGTCCCTGATGCTGTCCCCGCAAGCAAGGCTTCTGCCACGCTGACGCCCTCGGCGCTGATGGCTGTGTCCGTTTCCGCTGGTCCAGCGTCCACTGCTGTCTGCCGGGAAAGGGATCGGGGGCCACCCCTTGGTGCCCCCATGCTTGAAACATTAGCACCTTGAGGAGTTTCAACTTGCTCTGCTCTGGGGGAGGGAGGCCTCGTTACAACACCATTTTTAGGCTGGTGAGGAGCTCTCCATGCCCCCCAGATTTGCACTTTCCCTCAAAATGCTCTTGCTGCTGGCAGGAGAATAGATGTGAGAATTAGAGAGCAGCAGGTGGCTGTGAGCGTGAGGGGTTCCAAGTGGTGTTTGTTAACTCAGGGCCTGCCGGCATTAATGACTAGCACACACATCCCACCGAGCTGCCGGCCTTGGCACCGGGTCCCGTGTGTTAATGGTCACCAGAGCCTTGCTATCGGCTTTGGAGGAGGGAGCGAGAGGCCAGAGAGGCCCCAAGGGCCCCCGAGGATCACACAGCAGGTTAGCGGCAGGATTTCACATCCCTCTGTTAAACGGAGCTCATCCTGTTCCTCCTTGTATCAGTCAGCTCAGGCTGTTTGGCTGTAGTAACAAATGAGCCCAAGGCTGGGTTTGGTTCTAGCTTGTGTTACATGCCCATAGTGGGTTGGAGGTGCCTTTGCTCCTGTGCTTTGACTCTGGGACCCAGACTGATGGGCAGCCCCCCTCAGACATTGCCAGGCTCACAGCAGAGACCAGAGCAGTGGAAGAATCTCACAGTAGCTTTGGGTGTGTGCTTGGGAACAGCAAGTGACCTGCTGCACCCACCAGGCACTTCACAGGCCAGACCTGGGGCCAACGGGGCTGCTGTGCATGGTCTTGCAGGGAAGAGGGAGGGGGGAGAGGTGCTGAGAGAAGGGCCGTGCACTTTGGAATGAGGGTAGAAACTGCCCCCTGCTCAGAATCACACCCCTACCTCCGGCAAGCCCTCTCCACCCCGGCTTCCTTCGTCCCCTCCTCTCGTGGCCTCTGCCCAGGCCCTGCCCTCCTTAGGGGTCTGGGGAATTGCCACCCCCTCCTTCATTCCCTGGACTCAGGGAGGGACCCCAGTCCCCCCGCCACACACACTGACCTCAGTGACCCGCTGGGTTTGGACCGTCTCTCCTCTCACCCCCTGGGCCTGCTCTCCCAGGCTGCACAGTCCACCCCCGAGGGAGGAGGTGGCCTGGCCTGGGGCCCCTGGTCCGTGGGGTTTGGAGCTCATCCAGGGGGCCTCCTCCAGGCCCTCCTCGTACTGCTCTGCCTGGGGAGCTTCCGTCCCTGTTGCATCCCTGCATCCTCACCCTCCGAAGCCCTCTCCTGACCCCTGTCAGGTCTCAGCCTCCGCCTCTGGTCTGGGTGGGGTCCCGGGCCTCTGGGGGTGCCCGTCTCCCGCCTCTGCCCCTGGCCACCCAGGCTCGGGCTTTGTGGGTGCCTTAGGCCAGGACTAGCGCCCCCGCTTGTCAAGGAGGAGAGCTGCACGGGTGGGGTGCTGTCAGGCACAGGTGCAGGACTGTGAGAGAGTGGGTGCTCGGAGGGCGCTGGACGCGTGGGCTTTGCGGCCACGTTGGGCAGCAGCCTTTGTGACCTCCTGGCTCGTCCTGTGCCCAGACACCCGGGGCTGCTGGCATGAGCGGGACCGGCCGCACATCGGCGGAAATGCCTGGGAAGAGGAGTGTGAACCACACGCTTTGGGCTCAGGATCACCAGCCTCGTCGTGTGCAGGTGTCAGCTCACTTGCGATCTTCGGTGAGCCCGGCGTCGCCCTGTCCCCATGTGGAAGATAGGCCCAGGGCTCAGCATGGCTACGGGGCCTTCCCAGTTACGCTTGACTGAAACCCCGCCTGCCTGACCCTAGGTTGGGGGTCCGGTCAGGCTGCCTCCCTCCTCTGAAGCCAGGACTTTGGGACACGGCTGGCGAGGGGGAGGGACGGGGCAGGGAGAGCGTGTGCCCTGAGTCTGCTCCTGGCAGGGAAGGGTTTCTCTGGGTTGAGACCTAGGAGTGGGGCACGTGGACGGTTCAACTTGACCTGATGAGACTAAGTTGTCTTCCAAAGGGGGTGTCGATCGTCACACTCCCCCCAGCGATTTGTGGGCTCTGCCCGTCCAGTATGTGATATCGTCAGATTCCCTAATCTTGGCCAGTCTGGTGGGAGTAAAATAAGGATGTAATTGTGGTCCTCATTTGCATTTCCTTGATTACTAATGCGGTTGGAATTTTTCATACATTTATATTTATGTTTCCTTTGCTGTGAAAGGTCTGTTTATGCCTTTTGCCCATTTAAAAACTTGGATTGTTTGTTTTTCCTCCTTGGTGATTTGTGGAACGTACACACACATGCGCGGGTGTTGTAACCTGGACGCCACTGCTCCGGGCGTCTGGTCCCGCTGCCAGCGTCACTGCCCGCCGGTGCTTTCCCTCCCGCCCCCAGCGTGGGGTCTCCTGACGACTCCGGGGGTCCCTGCACACTTGTAAGCGCCCCCGTCCCAAGTCCGGGAGATGTGCTCATTTGTTTTCTTCTATGGACTCCCGGCTCTGCCTCTTACATTCCTACTCGGGTATTCAGTCCCCCTCACCGTGTCTGAAGACCCCTCCTTATCCACCTGCCCTGTTCTGTGTCCCACGGCAGCTTCCACGCGTGGCCCCTTCTGTTCCTGCCAAGCCCTCTCCCCGCACCATTTCTTCCCTGTGTTCATCACTCCGCCTTTGTGCTAAATGATGCTGGCTGGCAGGTGGACCCCATCCTTATTATTTCTAGCAGCAGCTTGGGTCTCCCTGGCCCTTTGCTCTCCCGTATGTATTTTAGAATCACCTCGTCAGGTTCCATAAACAACCCTGTTAGCATTTTTTATTGGAATTGCATTGAATCTATGGCTCAAGTTGGGTAAGAATTGATATCCTTGTGATATTGGGACTTCCTATCTGTGAACACAATATGTCTCTCTATTATATTTATGTCTTTTAAAGTGTTTTAAAATACATTTTAAACGATTGTCTCCATATATATCTCATACCTTTTTAAAGATGTAGTCCTAAACATATATTTGTTTGTTTCTATAAATGGTACATGTACCAGCACATTGCTGGTATATAGAAATATGTGTGATTTTTGTGAATTGAGTCTATATTCAACCAGATGTTAATGTCTCATTATTTCTTATACTTTGCCTAAGAATTCTGTTAGGTTTCCTTTGAAGGTAATCCTGTTATTACTGATAATAACAGCTTTATTTCTTCCATCCTTATACTTATGCCTTTAATTTCTCTTTCCTGATCACTGTGTGGGCAGGGAGCCCTGGTGAGTCCTGACTTAGAAGGAGGGACAATGGGCATCCTTGTCTGGCTCCTAATTTTAAAAGGAATTTTAAAAGGAATTTTAAAAGGAATGCTTCCAACCTTACCCCGTTAAGAATGTTAATTTTAGATTTATTGTACTCTTTGTCAGATGAAGGAAATTTGCTAGGAGCGTGATAAGAGCTTTTTTTTTAAAAAAAGTATTGGATTACATTATATATATATGTATATCTGTTAAGACGATTATTTGGTTTTTTTCTTTGAATCTGTTAAATGTGGTGCATGGCATGTGTAGCTTTTCTCACACTCGTGCCAGAGTAAATAATAATAGTAAATAATGATGATGATTATGATGATGATTCACTTTCACTGAAGGTTCTAATTTGATACTATTTTATTTAGGATTTTTGCTTCTATATTGGCCTCTACATTTCCTTACTTTTCCTGATCTTGTCTGATTTCGATAACAAGTTTATATCAGCCTCATAGAATGAGTTAGGGATGTATTCTCTCTTTTGCGTCCTCTGTTCTATATTATAAGTTCTCATAGCACACACAGATCATTCAGGTTCTTTTTTATTCTTGATTCTGTTTTGGTAAGTCACCTGTTTTTAGGAATCTATCCACTTGTCTAGGTTTTCGGATGTGGTGGCTCTGGGTGATAATAATCTTGTATATCACTACACAGTGTCCCATTCATCTGAGGTCTGTACATTTTCCATTCCTACTTTATCTGTCCAGTTCCTTTTTGCCTTGATCAGTCTTTCCAGAGGTTTGTAATTTTAATTAGTGTCTTTGGCTTTGTTCTATTTTGTGCTAGTTTCGATTTTCGATTGCTGTCTACTTTTTGTCATCTCCTCGCTTTCTCTCTCTCAGTTGTATGGTAGTTCTTCCTCCTCCTAATGTCTAAAGCTGGATGCTCAGTCCATGAAATTTCAGCCTTTCTCTTTTTCTAACACCAGCATTTCAAGTCTATAAACCTCCCTTAAAGGGCCACGTTTACTATGCCCCCGCGTTGTGATATATCATATGTCCATTATTGTTCAATTTAAAATATTATGTCTATTATGATTTTTTCTTTGACCTATGAGTTATTTAGAAATGAATGGTAAAATTTCTAAATGCATGGGGATTTAAGATTTACCCTTCTTACCTTCTAACAGTCGCATTTTGTTTAGAGTATTTCTTTTATGTGAGATTTGTTAAGACTTGCTTTATGGCTTAGAGCTTTCCAATTCTCTAAATATTCCATACTTGAGAATGTGCTTGAGAAGAATGTGCATTCTTTAAATACACAGACATGGAAAGTTCTATCAGTGTCCACTAAACCAAGCTTGTTAACTTGGTAATGCAAATTTGCTCTGTCTTTCCCTTTTGTGGTCTGCCTGACCTATCATAAATTGAGAGAAATCTGTTGAAATCTTGTACCACATTGCTCAATTTGGAAATTTCTCCCTGTGGCTCTATAAATGTTTGCTTTATATGTTCTATGGCTCTTTTTTCTAGGTTGCATATGAGTGTAGAATAGGTGTATCATCTTGGTAAATTGAAACTCTTAGTATTATGAAGTGACCTTTTCTATCCCACATGGTGCTTTTTATCTTATTTATTTATTTATTTATTTATTTATGGCTGCGTTGGGTCTCCGTTGTTGCACGTGGGCTTCCTCTAGTTGCGGCGAGCGGGGGCTACTCTTCGTTGCAGTGCGCTGGCTTCTCATTGCAGTGGCTTCTCTTGTTGCAGAGCACGAGATCTAGGTGCGCAGGCTTCAGTAGCTGTGGCTCACAGGCTCTAGAGCGCAGGCTCAGTAGTTGTGGCGCATGGGCTGAGTTGCTCTGTGGCATGTGGGATCTTCCCGGGCCAGGGATCGAACTTGTGTCCCCTGCATTGGCAGGCGGATTCTTAACCACTGTGCCACCAGGGAAGTCCTGGTGCTTTGTATCTTAAAACCCATTTTGTCTGCTATCAATGGGTCTATTCCAGCTTTCTTTTGATTAATGCTTTCACTATATATTTTCCTATTCTTTCATTTTCGATATTTCTGTGCCTTTATGCTTTTGAAATGTCTCCAGCATTGAGCTGGATTTTAAAATCCATTGTGACACGCTCGTTCTTTCCCTGGCTGAGCTTTAGCCATTGTTGATATATTAGCTCTTGTTTATCTCATCTTACTTTTTGATTTATACTTATCTTTATTTTTGAAAGCTGCTTTATTTTTTAGTACTGGAGTTTTAAACTTTTTGTTTTGAAAAAGAGTTCAAATTTACGTAAAGGTTGCAGAGCTAGGACCCAGAGTTCCTGTATTTCTTTAGCCGTGCTCCCCAGTCATTGGCACTTCTTTGCCCTGAGAATCACTTACAGCCACGATGCCCGTCGCTCCTTCATACCTCAGCGTGTAATTACCGAGGGCCAGGACGCTCTCCTGCGTAACCAGCAAACCAGCAAATTAACACTCATCAAATATTGCTCTTGAATCACAGACTCTATTCAGGTGTCACTGATTATTCCAATAACGTTCTTTGACGTCCAGGATTCTAATCCAGATGGGTTTAGTCGTGTCTCTTTAATCCATCGTTTTTAAAAGTTAGTTCAATTTTTCTTACACTTTATTTCAACCTTTCATTTGTTTCCCTTGAAATTTTGCCACAGAGTCTAAAGGCAGACATTATCACCCTCTCTCCCTTCCTGATGGACACGTGGGCCTCTAAGCACTTGAGCTCAGGTCACTGCCTTCAACTCACGTGCTGTTCTCACCCCCATCCTTAGTTCTCCGTTTTTTAAGGACCTCACGCCTGGGATGGTGTGATTTTTGCAGCCCGTGCTGATTACGACTCAGCGGTGTCATGTCCTTGGTCACCAGTCATTCCTTTATCTCATATCTTCTGGGCTCTTCCTCCTTTCTGGATGTCACCCTTTGGGACAGGTCTCTTGGTGATCACATGGACGGGTTCTGTTTGTCTTTAATGCCATTTTGCCCATGTTGTCTTTCACGTGAGGTGTGGCTCGGTGCAGATTTCCAGCTTGAGTGGGATTTCCCTCCAGTGCCGGCTGGCTTCCATCGTTGCTGCCGAGGAGTCTGGTGGCCGTCCACCTGCCTTAGTTTTTTCAGGATCTGTCTTTTTTCCCCTGGCCAATGGAAAATCTTGTTTCTGTATTTACAGTTCTGCGGTTTTCCCAAGGTATGTCCAGATATGGATTGTTTTTTTCTTCTGCTCTATGTGCTTTTGGATCAGTGGATGCCTGTGTGTATAAGTCCTAGTAAACTGCAGCTGTCACCCCTTTACATACCGCCTGTCCTCTTGCTTCCCACGTTCCCTGCCATTCTGGAACACTAACTGGACATATATTAGAAACCCCACCTTCTGTCCCCGTCGCTTTTACCATCTCTTTTGTGTTTTCCAGTCCCCGTCTGTCTTGTGGGATAATGGCTGATTCACTCGGATATGCCTCTAAGTTTACAGCTGGGTCACATCTTCTGCTTAACTTGTCAACTAAGTCTTTCACTTCAAAAATTGTGTTTTTCATTTCTAGAAGTTCATATCTTTTTCAGATCTTCTGTTCATTCTTAATAGTCCCTTGTTGCCTCTTGATGACCGTATATTTCATTCTTTAGACATTTTATCCTTACGTTTCCCTCCGTTTTTACAGTCTCTGGTTGTCTAATCTATTTCTTGACCTGCCTGCCTTCTTCCTTGTTTGATGATGTTTGATTATGAGCCTGTGGCTTCACTGAGTTGGAATTGGGGGACTTCTCATCCAGAGAGCATTTAATTCTGCTCTTCCGGCCGCCAGGGCCGCTACGGTGTTGTAACCACATCTGTGGAGTCTGGCCTCCCTTCCTGCAGGAGGTTGGCAGCGTGGCCCCTGGGTGGTCCCCACTGCCGGCTGCTGGACGTCTCAGCCCTGCTTCCTGCTTCTCCTGCCCAACTCTCTGGGGTTGCTTTCTGAAGGAGGGAGTTCCTGGGAGACCGCCCCCTCAGATGGGACTCAAAGAGTGCCCCTCCCAGGGTCCTGCAGTGGGAGGGGTCCCAGGAGCGCCAGGTCAGCCCAGCGCTGTGGGCTTCCTCGCTGAGCTTGGGTCTGGAGGGTCTGACCTGCACTGGACACTGATTTCTCCAGGGCCCACAGCAGGGCGAGCTGGCACAGGCCCTGCCCAGGCCAGGAATCGGGGGGTGAAAACCGCTGTGGAAGCTGCAGGGCCCCCTCCTAGGAGGTGGGGAGAAGGGGTGACACTCTGCTTAGGGGAATCAGATGCATCCCTGTCCCTCCCATGGGGACACCTCCCCGCAGACTTCGGTGTTCCCAAGGTGGGTCCTTTTTGCCTGAACCCAAAGGAAAGACTCCCCAAAAGTGTGCTTCTGTCAAGAGCAGGCTGGGGGTGGGGTCTCCTGGTCAGCACTGCCTGACATGGTGGGCCCGGGGGAGGAGGGTGACCCCCCTGTGTCCCTGCTCCTCTCCTTGTCTGGGGACGGGGGTAGCTTGTGGTCCCTTGTCTGTGCTGCTGCTGCCGCTGATGTTGAGGACGAGGCGGCCAGGGAGGCGGAGTCTCACCGAGACAAATGCTTCTCATTTCCTGGTTGTTCAGCCCCAGGCTCTGGGCTCAGCACTCACGAGATCTCTTAATCCTCCCAGCAGCCTGGGCAGTGGCCGTGCTCAGCCCCATTTGGGAAGAGGAGACTGAGGCTCAGTGTTCGAGGACCGGCCAAGGTCACTGAGCTAGGAAGTGGTACGGTTGGGTTCACATTCAGGGGCTCTCCACCAGCAGACCTGTGCCCACACAGGAGAGTGGAACCCTGGGGGCCTCCCTGGAGGAGGTGCTAGGGGCTGCAGGTTCACAGCCTGCCCTGCGCATCTCTCCCTCGGCTTACATCTTTGGGTTCTCAGGGGCAGGGAGTCCCAAGGGCAGGGTCAGGCTGTGGGGTTTCTGAGAATTCACACTTGGCACAGAGACTGAACGGGGACCAGCCACGCAGGGCACGCTTCTGGGGACAGGGGCGGGGGGCGTGGCAACCTCTGGGCGCTGCAGGCAGGGGAGGGTTCTGTTTCAGGCTGGGGTGGAGCGGGGAAAGGGGTTCCTGGGAGGAGCTGGCAGGCGTGCGGGGGCAGCCCACGGGCAGAGCGGGAGTGTGAGGCCCTCTCTCCGTCCTCGCGTCCCCCTGCTGGACGGTGGTGAGCTGCTGGCTGGGGTCCATGGCTCCTCACCCAGTGCGGGCGCTCGGCTGGTGGGAGCGGATAGAGTGGGAGGCAGAGGAGACAGAACTGCCGGGCGTGGTGGTGCCGGGTGGTGACCTAGGGGCCCGGGGAAGCCGTGCGTAGAGGGCCCCGGGGTCTGGGGAGCCTTGCGTGTCCCATGCAGCCGGGAAGGGGTGGGGGTACCAGAGGCCAGAGTCCTGGTGCCTGAAAGAGACAAAGAGGCTCCTTCTCCTGGAGAAACCGCGGGCGGAGGTGGGGCGTAACACGTCATTAGGTAAAACAGATGGGCTTCCTTGGACGGGGTAGGCACGCTGCCGCCCTTGGTGAGAACCTCGGAGGCCCAGGCAAGTGGGGCAGGGCAGGAGGGAGGGGGAGAAGCAAACAGAGGTTTGTCTCTAACAGACCCGCCCTCCACCCCCGCTCTGACACTCGCTCTAAGTAGGATGTGTTGAAAAGCTGCCAGGTACGGGCGTGGAGGCTGCAGCCCAGCACGGAGGAGCCCGAGGGCAGCCTTGGCATGCGCGCTGCCCGAGGCAAGCGGCTGCTCCCCCCAGGGCGCAGAGTCTCCTGCTCCTGCCCGGCGTGGACCGGTGGGGTCCCTGGGGCTTCAGCACGGGAGCAGCCATACCCAGGGTGATCCCCTAGAGTCTGGGGGCTGTTTACTAACAAGCATGAGAGCGCGCATGTCCACAGCATGAAGTCACCAGGGACCATTGCGTCCCCTCCTTTGATTCCACGAGACCCGTTCATTACCGCGTTTTGTAGATGAGAAAACTGCGGCTCAGAGGGGCCAGGCCGCCCAGCTAGTGTGAGGTGGCAGAGACCGGAGACCCGCCCGTTCTCAGGGAACCACCCTCGTGCCAGGCCGTTTTAGATGGAGCAGCTTGTGTAAGGCCTGTGGATTCCTTGTGTGGGATTGGTCACCAACACAGCCCACAAAAATACGAGCCCCTACCACGTGCAGCCGCTGTTCCCAGGGCTCAGTGAACGATAGTGACAAAGACCCTGCCCTGATGGAGCTGACGCTGCCGTGACGGGAACCAGACATGACCAGGAGTGAAGGAGACATCCAGCTCGGCTCCCGGGAGAACCGGCGGAGAGATGAGTCGGGGAGGGGTGGCCAGTGCGTGGAGGTGCCCTCTTAGATAGGATAGGCAGTGAGGGATAGCTGACATGGTGACAGATGGGCAGAGACCTGCGGGAGGTGGGGTGGGTCGTGTGATATCTGGGGATGAGCACCCAGGCGGAGGGATAGTGCGTGTGGAGGCCTCTACCCTGCTCAGCCCACACCAGCGCTGCCCCCTCGTTCCAGGGACACCAAGTGTCCCCTGCCTCAGGGCCTTGGCACATGCTGCCCTCCTGCCTGGACCGTGCTCGGAGACTGGGGAGAGGTAATTCGGTGGGATTTCTCGTGCCTGATGTGTCCAGAGGGTCACCTGGCACAGGGAGGGTGCCCAGGGGAGGCTCAGTGCAGAAACGAGGGAATGGGGGTCAGGGCTGAGGGCCGGGGGCTGTGACCTCTTTGGGGCGTGAGTTTCAGCCCGGATGCTGCCGCCCCACAGGTTCCTCCTCCTGCCTCTCCTGTGGGCCTCCCGGTGGGTGGGGTGGGGGGACGTCTGGAGGAGCCGGAACTTTGTTACAGAAGCTCATTGCAGCCAAAACACAAAACCAAAAATCAAACAAAGTTCCCCATAACCCCACCTGCAAAGGAAAGACTGCTGACAACATAACAATCGTGATGCTTCCAGTGATCGGATCGTCACGCACACGCGTGTGCACATGTATTACACAGACGGGAGTTGCCGGTGGGGAGGCTGCCCTCGCCTTTCACTCCTCGGGCCGCCCCCGGGCCCAGGAGGCTCTGCTGTTGGCTGTGCCCCGACTGACCGACCAGCGCCTGATTGGCGGGCGGCCTCCGGAGCACCTCCGGTTCACCCTTGCTGCGGGGACCGTGTGGCCGTGAGTGCCCATCACTTCCTGTGTAGCCCCCGCTGGCACTGCTGGGCCGGGGAGCCTATGTGGAGCCTTCTAGCTGTTATTGAGTGCCCTTGAACCTGGAGGAGGTCCCACCAGTGGACTCCGCCCCCAGTGTGGCAGGAAGAGCCCGGCCCAGACCGCTGGCTTGGTTCAGCCGCCTTTGCTTCTCAGCCGAGCTGACCGGCAGCGTGGCCGCCACCGGCAGAAGGACACAGCCTGGGCTTAACTCACCAGCAAGACCTTCTGTTTGAGCTGCTGACTAGTAGGGAGCCCACTTTGGGTCGGGCATGTGGCAGATACTGTGCCCCTGGGCACCCCCAAGGGCGGTCACCTGGCCCATTTTACAGCCAGTGCCTGGGGTCCGGCTCCCAGCCCTCCTCTGTCCCCACCGGCAACACTGCCCAGGGTGGGGTGCCAGGCCTGGCCCAGCCACGCCCTGCAACCAGAAGTCATGGTCGGGGAGGGGAGAGTAGGCCAGCTCGCCTGTCCCGATCAAGGAGCGGGGCAGGCATGGGGTGGGGCTCTGGCCCCGGGGGTACTGGACCCAGCCTTCTGGTCAGGACTTGAGCCAGCTGGAGAGCGGACAAGGACAGTTCAGGCCCTGGAGGGACAGGCCTGCGGCCCGTGCAGGACCTGGCTCGGTCTAGGGGCCCTCAGCCTCCCGACGGAGCGGCAGACAAGCCGAGAGCTCTCAGCCGCCCTCGGGCTCCAGCCCCAGGGTGGGTGCCCCCGAGGCCCTGTCTTAGGACACAGAATCCCTAAATCAAGTCATAATTCTGAAATTTTCCCCCAGCCGAATGTGCCCATTTCAATAATTACAGCATTTGTAATCCACTTAGAAAACATGGTATTTTTGAGGCTAACACTTAAGAAACAATCCGTTCCACACCCATCCATCCAAATGGCTCCGATTTTGAATAATTCTTTTGAAATGGAGTCTAAATATATACAAATAGATGTTTCTGAAATGTCATGTATTCTGAATACATTTGTATGAGAAGCGGTTTCTGAGGAAGGGAGTGGGAGCCCAACGGCTTCTGAGGAGGGGACGAGGGTGCCCAAGGGTCAGAGGGAAGGGGCTGATGGGGAGAGGGGCCGAGACAGGACACAGGGACCACATGGCCCCGGGAGTCCCCCTCGCTGGGGGCCCCTGGGCGAGTCACCGCCCTTCTCTGGGCTTCCTGCTCCCCAGGGCCTCGGGGACCAGCCCCCAGGGTCCCTGCAGATGGTGGCAGCGGGGGCGGGGTAGGGAGCAGAGCGGGTGCTGGTCCCACTGAGTCCCAAGCTGGCACTTGATGCTCAAATGCCCTCACCCCTCCCACCCCGCCCCTCCCTCCGTCCTCCCCCACGGAGCCCCTAGCTGCTGGAGACAGGGGATTCCAGGGCCCGAGCCCATCTGGCCCACTCGTCACGGCACAGCGAGTCCAGAAGGGCCCAGAGGGCTGGCCTGATGGCTCAGCACATGTTGGGCCTCCGGCCTCCAGCCCTGGGCCCTGGAAGAGGCTCGCGCTTCAGTGAGCACCTACTGTATGCGGGCCCTGCTGGCCTGGGACACCTGTGACGGGGGTGCCCTTGAACTGGGGGCTGAAGGGACAGAGAAATGAGCCGTGCCGGGTCCAGGAGGGGCATCCGCCTTCAGAGAACCCATGGGGAGGGGTGTCACTGTCCCCAGTTGTCACGTGAGGAAACTGGGGCTCAGAGAGGGGAGGTGACTGCCCGAAACAGCTCAGAGGGGCTGGTGTGACAGAGGAGCCAGGCGCAGGCCAGCCTCTGGGGGGCGATGGGTAAGAAGAGGGGGCGGGGAGGGGGGCTGCCAGGACAGGCTGAGGTCCTGCCACGGGTGTGGGTGAGTTGCTTCCCCTCTGGTGTGTCTGGGGGACGCGTGGGCCCGTGCAGCGTGCACTGTGCAGCCATGGTCGTCACTAGGTCACTTCCTGCCTGCCGTAGCCACGACCTTGCTATGGCCGAGGAGCCTTAGAGCAGTTGGCCGAGGGCAGTCCAGGCCCTTCTCCCCGGGCTCCCAGTGCCGCCGGGCAACCAGTGGGGCCAGAGGGGGCAGGGAGGGGGCGGAGCGCCGGGCCTGCACGTCCCACCCCAGAGCTGCTCCGGGGCCTCCGCACCCCACTCCCACCAGGCCCATCCTCGGTGCAGGGCTGGGGGGCTGGGGCCTCTCCTTCGGCCACTCCACTGGCGCCATCTTGGGGTGCAGGTGCAGCAGGCGGGTGTAGGGGGCGGGCCTGGAGGGGCTGGGGGCCTGGAGGGCCCTCTCACACCCACCACCCAGGCCCCTCCCCTGGGGACTGTCCCGGGGGACTCTGCCGGCACTGCTTTCCTTGCTCTCCCAGGACTGTGTTACTTGTTGGAAGTTTCCTTCTGTGCCCTGCACTGACTCTTTCTTTGAGTTTCTGTGTTTGTTTTGTTTTCTGTCCTTTGCAATGGGTACCCTGCAACTATCTGGGGTCCCTGATGTCTGCGTGTACTTAGGGCTGGGGCGCTAACATGCTGGCTGGAAGGGGCTTCGAGAAGTGTGAGCCGTTGTGAGCTTTACTGGGGTGGCGGCTTCCCTGGGCCGGCTGGGCCTTTGGAGAAAGCTCTCCCTGCGGGGCTCAGGGCCGGCGCTGCTGACTCTACCCCGAGCCCTGCTCTGACCCCCAGCTTCTGCTCCCCTCACTGGGCCTGGGGTCCCAGAGCCCAGGGTCCCAGAGAATTCCTCCAGAGATCAGCCCTTGTCCCCGGGGGCGGGGAGGAGCCTGGGGGTGGGTCTCGGCACTTTAAGCCGGCGTCCTCCTGCCCTCCCCTGCCTCAGAGGCCCTGCTTGTCTAGTATTCTGGGAGCCAGGGTCTTGCTTCTCACTGTGGCCATGCCCCTGCAGGCCCCGGGGGTCACCTCCTTGCCCTGCTCAGCCAGGATCACCTCCGACAACCTCCAGCCCCTGTGCCTCGCACTTGCTGTCTTTGCCGCGGTGCACACCCTGGACCCTCATTTTAGGGGAAGGGGGAGCAGGCAGAGGGCAGCACGTGGGTGAGCGCATTGGACTGACCAGCCAGCGTCCACCCTTCCTCACTGTGGACACGAGCCTGTGGAGGCCTGAGGGCCGTGTCTGCCGAGCCCCTCCCTGGACCCCTTGGCTGGGATGGCTGGTTCGCTCCTCTTGGTCATCTTGCTTCCACTAAGTCCTGCTTGAGCTAAGGGCAGCAATCCTCCTGAGGGTCATGGTCACCTTCAGCAGGTGTAGAGGGAAGGAGGCAAGTTTGGTGAAGAGGGAAGCAGGGCCAGGGACCCCGGAGACAGCTCCCATTGCAGCCAGGGAACACCTGGGAGGCCATCCTGGAGGCGGTGATGCTGGAGTTGGGTTTTAAAGAGTGAGGAGGAGTTCTCTGAGTGAAGAGCTGCAGAGGCAGAGGGAGGGACATGTGGGAAGGCCCTGCAGGGCTGGGACGTGCCGAGCAAGCCCCCTTTCCAAACCATCACGTAGCCACCCCTTCTCACAGCGGGAGTGGGCCAGGCCAGGCCAGGCCAGGCCAGGGGGAGGCCGCAGCCTCACTGAAGTGGTGGGAAGCCAGCCGGCGTCCGGTGCTAGGGCTGGGAAGGTGCAGCTCTTCCCAGCCAGGGAATTAATTCAACAATTACTGCACCAGGACTGCTTCTGACCCCATGCAGCTGACACTAATTGGGCCCCAATCAAGAGCGTAATTCAGGTTAATTGGCTCCCCACCGCCAGCCCCCATCAGCCTCCTTCACTGTGGGTCTGCCGTTTAAGAGTGATTAATCAGCTGATGGCTGACAGCCGGGGCACCCGGAGTGTGGGGAGCGAGGCGGGAGGCAGGCAGGAGACCCCCTCCTGGGTGGGGAGGCAAGGCTGAGGCCCCCCTACTGGCTTCGCCCGCTCTGTCCCCCTGACGTCCTCTCCTGCTCTTTCCCTCTGTGTGGTCCCTGAGCAGCTTTGTCCCCACACCCCTACTGAGGGGCTGTGGGCGAGCTGCACTTCCCAAGCCTCAGTGTTTGCGCCTGTGAAATGGGTGCGCTCGGGCCCCTCGCAGGGCTGTCCTGAGGGTGGTGGTCAGTGTGTAGCGCCCAGCACCTCTCCACGGGGACTGAGGCGGGCAGCCCCCAGGGCGGGGCTGCTCTGTGTCTCGGGAGCCTCTGCGTGGAGCCTGTTCCCCGGGGCCCTCGTGATGGTCCTGTGGGAACAGGACCTGGGCAGAGGGCTGGGGGACTCTGGGCCATCCACCAGCATGGTTCCCAGACAGTGACCTGTGGTCCTTGCTGCCTGGACACGCCCAGTGCAGGTGCTCACCGCCTCCGGAGGCGTCCACGGCCCTGACAGCATCCTTGGTGAGGCCACCTCCTCCACTGTAGGACGTGGTGGCCTTGATGGACCCTCAGCCCTACTGGTCTCTGGGCCCTCGCGTCCTGCACCCAGCTCCTGGGAGGTCAGAAACAGGGCCCGAGGGCACCCAGGGCAGCGAGGGCATTGGATGAGCAGGGCTGAGGTGGAGCCGCAGCTGTGCTATCGTGGGGGGTGCCCAGGGCTGGCCTGGACGAGGCCCGGGACTCCGCTGGACCCATGAGCTCTTTGTCAGAGGGGCCCTGGCACCCAGGGGAATCGCTGCTCCCCAGGGTCAGCGGAGGAGATGGACCAGGGCCTGGTCTGTTAGTCAGCTCAGGCTGCTGTGACCGACACCACAGACTGGGTGGCTGAAATGGTGGACATTTATTGTCTCACGGTTCTGGAGGCCAGAAGTCCAAGATCTAGGTGTCGGCATGGCTGGCTGCCTTTTCTTTTGTCTTCTTTTTTTAATTTTTATTTTATATTGGAATATAGTTGATGAACAATGTTGTGTTAATTTCAAGTGTACAGCAGTGATTCAGTTATACATCTACATGTATCTATTCTTTTTCAAATTCTTTTCCCATTTAGGTTATTACAGAATATTGAGCAGAGTTCCCTGTGCTATACAGTACGTCCTTGTTGGTAATCTATTTTAAATATAGCAGTGCATACATGTCAATCCTAAACTCCCAATCTATCCCTCCCCTCCACCCTTCCCCCTTGTAACTAGAAGTTCATTCTCTACATCTGTGAGTCTGTTTCTGTTTTGTAAATAAGTTTGTATCTTTTTAAAATTTTTTATTATTTAAAAAAAAATTATTTATTTATTTTTGGCTGTGTTGGGTCTTCGTTGCTGCGCGAGGGCTTTCTTTAGCTGCAGTGAGCGGGGGCTACTCTTCGTTGTGGTGCGCGGGCTTCTCATTTGTGGTGGCTTCTCTTGTTGCGGAGCACGGGCTCTAGGCACGGGGGCTTTTGTAGTTGTGGCACACGGGCTCAGCAGTTGTGGCTTGCGAGATCTAGAGCGCAGGCTCAGTAGGTGTGGCGCACGGGCTTAGTTGCTCCACGGCATGTGGGATCTTCCCGGACCAGGGCTCGAACCCGTGTCCCCTGCATTGGCAGGGCGATTCTTAACCACTGCGCCACCAGGGAAGCCCCATTTTTTTTTAGATTCCATATATAAGCGATATCATATGATGTTGTCTTTCTCTGTCTGACTTAGTTCACTTAGTATGATAATCTCCAGGTCTATCCATGTTGCTGCAAAATGGCATTATTTCATTCTTCTTAGTGGCTGAGTAATATTCCATTGTATATATATAAGATATCTTCTTTATCCATTCATCTGTCCATGGGCATTTAGGTTGCTTCCATGTCTTGGGTATTGTAAACAGAGGAAAACATAGGCAGAACACTCTTAGACATAAATCGTAGCAATATCTTTTTCCATCTGTCTCCTAGAGTAATAGAAATAAAAACAAAAATAAACAAATGGGACCTAATTAAACTCAAAAGCTTTTGCACAACAAAAGAAACCATAAACAAAACAAAAAGACAACCCTCAGAATGGGAGAAAATATTTGCAAATGATGTACCCGACAAGGGATTAAACTCCAAAATTTACAAACAGCTCATGCGACTCAATATCAAAAAAATGAACAACCCAATCAAAAAATGGGCAGAAGACCTAAATAGACATTTCTCCAAAGAAGACATACAGTTGGCCAAGAGGCACATGAAAAATGCTCAACATCACTAATTATTAGAGAAATGCAAATCAAAACTACAATGAGGTACCACCTCCCACTGGTCAGAGTGACCATCATCAAAAAATCTACAAACAATAAATCCTGGAGTGGGTGTGGAGAAAAGGGAACCCTCGTGCACTGTTGGTGGGAATGTAAATTGATACAGCCACTATGGAGAACAGTATGGAGATTCCTTAAAAAAACTAAAAATAGGGCTACCATATGATCTTGCAGTCCCACTCCTGGGCATATATCTGGAGTAAAACGTGGTTCGAGATGATACGTGCACCCCTATGTTCATTGCAGCTCTGTTCAGAGTAGCCAAGACACGGCTGGCTGCCTCTGAGGCTGTGAGGGAGACTCTGCCCCTCCTGGGCTTGTAGACGGCCGTCCGCATGTTCACACAGTGTTCTCCCCGTGAAGCTGTGTGCAAATTTCCCCTTCTTACAAGGACGCCGGTCAGATGACCTCTCTTTAACTCGATGGCCTCTGTAAAGGCCCCATCTCCCAATAAGGTCCCATTCTGAGGTCCTGGGTTTAAGACTTCAGCATGTCTTTTTGGGGAACACAGTTCAGCCTGTAACAATGGACGTCCCAGGTCTGTGGCCTGGTGTCCTCCACAGCAGGGGGCGAGGGTGGAGCCCAGTGTGGGGTCATGAGAGCTTGATGTGGACGAGGGCGCCCCCCCCCCACCAGCCTGGAGAGTAGGGGTTTATGGGGTCCGAGGCCCCGACCGTCCATCCAGCAGCCCCTGCCCAGGTCCCTGGGTCCCTCCCGCCTTTATAAATGGCCCGAGCTCCATGCAAATGAGCCATGTCCACTCTAGCGCCTTGAGGGCCTTTCCAGACCCTCTCCCTTATCAGGCGCAGTGACATGAACAGGACAACACATCCTGCCCCCTTAGGAAGTCTCCTCCACGCTTTCCTGGAGGGTCACGGATGTGGTCAATACCCTTTCATCGGGAGCTGGAAAGGTCAGCCCCTCGGTCGAGGTGGTATTCAGGGCGGCCGCCTGCTCCCCAGAGCTCGGGGAGGGGCTCCCGTCTCACTGGTTGCTCCTGGGGGAGCGAGATGCGGCCTCCAGCTGAGGGACCTGGGCTGCCCCCTCCCCCACCCCGCTGCTGGCACTGAGCTGGGAGGAGGCCCGCGGCTCCGGGCAGGCCAGCCCCCCAGGAGCTGGATCCTCTGCACCGGAGCTCCCTCCCGGTGGGCGAGGCTGCAGGTGCGGGGGCTGAGCAGAGGCTGGGGGCTCTGCCCTGTGCCAGGAGGGGACCGGGGGCTGCAGAGCAGAGCGCAGCATCAAAGCCTGCCTCTGCTTCTGCCATATGTCTTCGCCCAAGCATCTGGTGGCCCCTGGGCCCCGCCTGTCATCGCCTGCCCGCCTCTTCCCCTTCAAGTCGGTGGAGAGGCCCCACGTGGTTTGCTGGGGGGAAGAGGAGGGACGGGAAGGGGCTGGGCTTGGTGGAGGCTGGGTGTGGGCTCAGAGGGCCCTGGGACGTCACGCGCCTCCCCCCTTCCCCTCAGGTGACCTCTCCCGCTTCTCTTGGGGTCACTCTCCCTCCAGCCAGGTCCCTCGGCTGCTGCGGCTCCCAGCTTCCCTGCCTTCCCTCCCCTCCTCTGTTCAACCCGGCGGGGGTGGGGTGGGGCGCGGAGGGTGGACGAGGGGGGACCAGGGAGGGACAGGCCTAGTGCAGATCACACCCAAGCGGGCGCTCGGCCGCTGTCCAGTGTGAGGCCAGCTTGAGGGTCCCCAGAAGGTTGATCTGGGCCGGGCTGGGCAGGCACAGGCCCACCCCCTGCTCCCCCCCACCCCAGCAGGTGGTGAGCACTCGGCCAGTGCCGGCCGTGTCACTGGGCTCTGCCTGCGCCGCACCGATGGGAGAGCCGAGTGCGACCACCCGGAGGCTGAGAGGCCAGTGATGTGCCCCAGGTCACGTGGTCAGGCTGCGACACGAGGACGGGGTTGGAAGCCCGCCCTGCCTGACCCCCGCGGCTGTGTTCCTCACGGGCACCCAGATTCCCGCAGATGTCCCCGTCGGTCCTCGCTGGGGGCCTGGGTGTGCTGGGGGGCTGAGTACCCTCAGGGCGCACCTTGCTGGACTGCGTCGGCCCTCCTGTGAGGGGTGTGGAGTGCCGCGCACAGGATCTGCGGCCGGGCGCCGGGCTCAAACCCTGCTTGCCGTTCACGAGCTGGAGGCTCTCTGAGCCACCCCCTCATCTGCAGACGTGTGCCGACGGGACCCGCCTGCCAGCGCCGGGCGAGGGTCTGAGTCCACGCAACCCGAGTAGGGCACGGGGCTCATCACAGGGTTTCGGGAAGGAGCGGCTGTCCTGCCGCATGGGGACCGAGGGCATGGGTGCTGTCCAGGGTCCTGCAGGGCCCCCGGCTCGGAGCACCTTTCCCTCTGAGCCCTCTCCCTGCCAGGAGGGCTGTGGGTTTCTGGCCTCCTGCCCACCCCAAGCTGTGCGCTCCCTGAGGGCTGTGTCTGATTCACTCTGGCCCCTCCCAGCCCCTCCCAGCTGGCATGTCTGTGCAGCAGTGTGACTTGTGACAGTAGCTGGGAAGAGGGGCAGAGAGGCCTGAACCTCAGATCTGCCCCACACCATCTGTGAAGACTGGAGCAGGTCACTTAACCTCTCTGAGACCAGCATCCTGGCCCAGAACACAGTGACAATACTTGTTCCCAGGCCTGGGAGGCAGGGCTGTTCTGATGATGGCTGGTCTTCAGGCTGGTGTGTGGGTCCCTCCCAAAATGGAAAGACACCAAGGCAGCTGAGATGGGGGCCAGTCATCCATCCAATGCCCAGCAGATCTGAGACACCTCCCTAGACCCTGTCCTCACCCCAAAACTCATTGTTTTGGGAGGACACCGACCTCCCCAACCAGAGTTCAGTCCCACCTACTCCAGGAACTGCCGCCCACTACCCTGTCCCTGCCAGTCTCTTCCCTTCCCCACAGCTGAGTAGAGGCTCCACTGTCAACCCCTACTCTAGAGCCTAGAGCCCCCTTGAGAAAGTGGGTGGATAGAAGGGCGAATGGATGGATGGAGGGATGGACGGGTGTATGGATTGGCGAGTAGGTGGGTGAATGAGTGAGTGGAATAATGAATGGATGAAAGAATGACCAGCCTCAACATCCACCTAATGACTCAGATGAGCTGCCTGGGGACTCATTCTTGACCTATTTCACTTCTCTCCAATATCCCGTCACAGCCAGATTCTAAGGATTCCCCTCCTCGTCTTGCCTCTGTCCCCTCTGATCTCCCGTTTCTGCACTAGGCCCCTGTCCTTCCAGGGATCGGTCTTCCTGTTTCTCCTCCCCTTTCCTACCCATCCTCCTATTTTCTTCCTAAGTGGCCTCTTCACTAACTCTCTAGAACATGTCACTCCCCTGCTTACAATTCCTCACTGTGCTATCTCAGGGGTGCTGTCCAAACCTCTCTGTGATCTGCGGGCCTGTCCTACCCATCTCCCTTCCCCTTCCCCATCCCACGGACACTTGGTGACCTACCAGATTATTTTAAGCTCTCACTTTTCTCCCCAGGCTCTCCCTTGGTCCCTTACCTCCCACCTCCTGGCCTGTCTGGGGAGTCACACCCCCTCCACCCAGGACCTAGATGAGGCATCACTTTCTTCATGAAGCCTCCCAACCCTCCCTAATGAGTTTCCCAGCCCAGATCTGTGTGTCTTCTCATCCATGAGGCCTTCTGGTGGGCCCAGAAGTTGTTAACTTTATAATAACCACGACAGTGTACAGGAATAAGGAGAGTATCTGGTGAGGACTTCATGTCTGGTATTTGCCAGACCCCAGGCTATGTACTTTCCCTGCATCATCTTCATTAAGGTTTCAAGTGTCCCTGTAGAGCCCATGACATCATCCTATGCTTTCAGGAGAATCCAAGGTCCCAAGAAGGGATGAGGCTAAGATCCTGGCTTGAGGACGGCAAACCAGGAGCCGCCCCCAGGCCTGGCTGCCTCTGGAGCTGCGGGAATCCCACTGGCCTTCCTGCCTCCTTCCCTGCGGGCCTGGCTCCAGGGCCAGCCCAGGGCAGATCTTGAATGCATATGTGCCAGCTCAGGGCAGAGCCCCTTGCAAGGGGCAGGCTCTGCATGGGCCCTGCCCCCGGGTGGGCCCAGCCCCCTGCAAGTCACAGGCCCACTGTCCCCCAGGATGGGAGGCGGTGGGCGGGGGGCAAGACACGACAACGACTCTCTCTCTCCCGCAGCTGCAGAGACGCAAGGTCAAGTGCTACCTCCTGTTGGCGGGAGTCACCGTCCTGCTGGTCCTCATCCTCATCGTCGCCACCTCCGTCCGAAAGTGATGCCACTGTGGTGAGTGCCCTACCTGCCCCCACACCATCCATCTGTCCTCCTCTTACCCATCCACCCATCCTTGATAAGTCCATTCATCCATCCATCCACCCATCTACCCATTTTTGATCCATCCTTCCATCCATCCGTCCATCCGTCCACCCATCCATTCATCCTCCTCTGTGTCAGGCAGAGGCTGGGCCCTGGTGACCACTGGTGAATAAGGCAGAGGGGAGCCCTGTGTTCCTGGGACTCACAGCCTTGGGGCAGGCTCTCCTGAAGCTCCCCTCTGTGTAGGCACTGACTTCCAGAAGGTCATGGCTGGCAAGTCCCCTTGGGCAGTCGTGAGCAGAGCGTGTTGGGTCGTGCGGCGGGCCTGTGCTGGGAGTCTGGGGAAGCGGCAGGGAGCGGCCCCTCGTGGGGAGAGTCGTCAGGGAGCTTCACGGGCTCCTGGGGAAGAGGGGGTGCTGAGACCTGGATGGGATGGGGTGGGGGTCCTCCAGGGCACGGGCTCTGGGCAGGACCCAGAGCAGGCTGGTCTGGGACAGAACATGTGTGGTGCCCTGATGGACCGCCGGAGCCCCGCAGCGTGTTGAGCGGGTGTCTGGGTTACCTGCTGCCGTGTAACCAATTAGCTTAAAATTCAGGGCCTAAAGCAGCAATAGACATGTACTGTCGCAGTTTATGTGGGTCAGGAGTTGGGCGGTGGCTCAGCTGGGCGGTTCTGCTCAGGGTCTCTCTGGAAGTGCAGACGGATGCCGGCCGGGCTGCATCATCTGAGGGCCCGACAGGGGCTGGAGGGTCTGGTTCTAAGCTCCCCCAGAGTGAGGGCTCCTGGAGAGGCAGGCAGAGGCCACCCTCGTTCTGCTGCTCAAACAGGGTCGGTGCCACTTGCTGCGATGGGCCCCTAAGTGAGTCCAGGGGGCTGACCGTGGGCATCTGGGAGGCTGGCTTCCATGCCCAGGCCACCTGCTCATGCACTGGCCCTTTAGGAGGACACTTCCGGCTTCAGGGAGGGGGCAGAGGAGGGTCAGGTGCCTTGGGGCGCCGGCCTTCATCTTGTCCAGTGTGCCTCCTCTGGGGCATCCAGGTATCCAGCGCCTGGGCCCAGCTCTGGGGCATCCAAGTATGCAGTGCCTGGGCCCAGCTCTGGGGCGTGGCAGGGGCCAGGCGAGGGTCTTGGGGAGGGGCAGGCAAGCCAGTGAGCTCCGTGGCCGCCCTCGGGTGTACCCGTCCCCGTCCCCCGTGATCCCCACCATAGCCTGTGACGGCATCTGGGGTGGGGGTCAGAAGGTGAGGGGCTGCAGCAGCCCCACGGAAGTCACTGCAGTCGGGAGCCCTCGCAGAGGACATGCCACACAGCCAACCGAACTCCCTGAGCCCTGGGACTCCTGGATTTCAGACTTCTCCTAGAAGGGGCCCCTGTCATGAAAGGAGCCGCTCTGGTGAGGCTGAGATGCAAAGTCGGGGTGCGGAGCCCTGGCTGCCATGCTGTCCAGAGCCCTGTCCTCGCTGGGCTGCTTCTGATTAGACGACACTGTCCCCAGGGTGGGGCTGGGGCGCCGCCAGGAGGCCGAGGAGCCAGCTTCTGGTCTGCGCTGAACTTCAGAAGGTGGAGCCTGGGGAAGGGAGACTCCCATTTACTGTCAGCCTACTGTGAGTGGGCATTGCCCATCCATGACCTTGATGGGTCCTCCCCACCTCCTGAGATGGGCAGGATCCCTGGGGCCCTGGATTCAGAAGGTCTTGGATCTCCCCAAAGGCATGCGGCACGTGACCCAGGTGTTACGTGGTCCCCCACGTGTCCCTGGTCAGCTTGTCCACCCTCTGCTTCAGGACTTCTGGACATGAACGTAAAGCAGGACACATGGAGGTTCTGCTGCTGAAGTCTTGGCCCTGCAAAGAGAACTCCTGGTGCTTAGAGCTTCTTGGGGGTGGGAGCAGGTAGGATCGCGGGTAGGACTTAGGTGTGCCTGCTGTGGTGCCTGGCGTCTGGGTGAGGTTCCGTGGCTCTCCTGTGCGGGATTGACTGTCGTCTTACCCCGAGCCCAGGTGGCCCCCAGCCAGGGCCCAGGAGCCGTGACGTGTCCCCCGGCTCCTCCTGCCAGGTCTCCAAGGCAGGTGCACTTTAGCCCAATGAGTGAGCTAAGCGGGTACAGAGGCTGCAGGGGCTCTGGGTGTGGGGGCCTGGGAGGAACCCTGTCACAGAGGGTGCCACCGGGTCCTCCCTCCTCGACCGAGTCCTCCAAACAGGTGGGTTCCCATCTGCCCAAGCACGGCTGTGTGCAGACATGCAGGTGCATCTTTGCCACGCGCCCCGGCCACCCATCCCCACGTCCCAGCCTGCGCTGACCAGGCTGTGCAAGGAGCCCAAAACCAGCCATCGTGGGAGCAACAGTGACCATGGCAACGGCAACGACCACTGTACTGGGTTGATCTGTGTCCCCCCAGACGAACCCCCAGGACCCCAGAATGTGAGTGTATTTGGAAACAGTCTTTGCAGATGTCATTAGTTAAGATGAGGTCAGACTGGAATAGGTTGGGTGCTGAATCAAATGACTGGTGTCCTTGTCAGAAGGGGAGGGACAGAGACATGGGAGGAGGCCACGTGGAGACGGAGGCAGAGACTCTAGAGATGAGGCCACAGCCAGGGAACACGAGGCGCCACCAGAGCTGGGAGAGGCAGGAGGGACCCTCCCCCGGAGCCTCAGAGGGACCATGGCCCTGCTGGCACCTTGATTTGGGGTTCTGGCCTCCAGAGCTGGGGCGGTCATTTGTGATGGCAGCCCCAGGGCACTGGTAGAGCTCCGTGTGTGTGATGCCTGAGGGGGACATGCGTGTTACTCGGGTTGTCCTTGTCATGGCCTGCGGGATGGGCGTCGTCAGCACCGTCCTGCAGGGGAGACTGAGGCCCACGGTCGTACGCAGGGCGTGTGGCATCCCAGCCCGGGCTCCCCCATGCGTGAGGGGCTGTGATGACTGGGTCTCCGTGTGCTCCTGTGCCCTGGGGTGGGGACACCTGCCAGCGCTGTGGGCCCAGCGGGGGGAGGGGCTGGCCGGTCTGCCTGGGCTTCCCGATTTCTCCAGCTGCCTCTCCTCTCCTTCAGATCCACAGCCCCCTCGCCCTCCTTTCCTCCGAGGTTAGGGATCCGTAGCGGCCACGCAGCCCTCCGCTTTCTGCTCTGGCCCACCCTCCGCTGCACAATCAGATCTGACTGCACCCCAGGGCAGGGCAGCTCTGTACCCTGAACCCCTCTCGGTGCGAGAGGGACCCCAAGGAGGCGTTCTTGGGCCAGGGCTGCACGGCCAGCTCATGTAGACCAGCCATCCTGGGAGCAACAGTGACCATGGCAACGACAACAACCACTGTACTGGGTTGATCTGTGTCCCCCCAGACGAACACCCAGGACCCCAGAATGTTAGTGTATTTGGAAACAGTCTTTGCAGATGTCATTAGTTAAGATGAGGTCAGACTGGAAGAGGGTGGGGGGACAGCTGATCCCCCTCCAGTGAGTCCCCTGGCCGGAGCGGCTGGGCTGCCAGCCATGGCCCCATCCCCGGGGAGATGGAAGACGAGGCTGAGGCCCAGGCCACACGGCCAGCCAGTAGCCACTTATGTGTCCCATGGGCACAGAGGGCAAGAGGGGTCTCCGGCTCCTAGCAGCTCAGAGCCCGGCAGGACAAGCCAGGAGTTCCTGCTCCTGCAGCCAGACCCCAGGCTCTCTGGGTGGGGTCTGTGGGTGTGGGGGTCTGTGGGTGTGGGGGTCTCTGGGCACCGTGGGACCAGGGGAGCCCTGAGCCCACATAGGGGCACCTCATCTCTGGAGTGTCCGCCGAGCTGGAAGAGATCCCGTCCGGACACCCCCGGGCTCTCTGTGACCACTGACCAGCCACTGGGCCAGGCGGCAGGGGCGCCTGTGGGACCTGGAGGCCCACCCGCTCTGGGCCCGGGTTTCCGCAGAGCAATGGGGCTGCAGCGTCTGCCTCTTTCCCTGCTGCCGAGTTGCTCTGAGGACAAAGGCGGAAAATGGCTAAATATAAACAGCACTCTGAGGAAGGGAAAGGCTCTATTCAAATGCAGGGGGTTGTTATTTCTGCAGAGAAAAGCAGTCCCTGAGGGAGGGGCTCAGGCTCCCTGTGCCTACGGGCCTCGCACGTGCCTGTTGCTGTGCGTCCGGGGGGGGGGGGGGGCCGTGCCCTCCAGGGAGCTCCAAGGGGAGGTGCAGCCCCACCTCACATCCCCACCCACCCGCGCTATCCAGGCCGCGCCCGAGCACCCCTGCCCGGCTCTCAGGGCTGTGACCCCGCCCGGGCCCAGCTCTTCCCAGCTGCCGAGGTTTGCAAGCCCACTTCTGCCTGGTCCTCGCAGGGGCCTGAGGGGCAGGTCAGGGCAGGGAGCTCAGCAGAGTGACGAAGGATGGCGCCCAGCAGCCTTGCCCACCCGGGGTCCCTGCACTCAATGTACAGCCAGCATGAAGGCTCATCTGGGACCAGGGTCGGGGCTCAGAGTGGGACCAGGGTCAGGGCTCAGAGTGTGACCAGGGTCGGGGCTCAGTGTGTGACCAGGGTCAGGGCTCAGAGTGGGACCAGGGTCGGGGCTCAGAGTGGGACCAGGGTCAGGGCTCAGAGTGGGACCAGGGTCGGGGCTCAGTGTGTGACCAGGGTCGGGGCTCAGAGTGTGACCAGGGTCGGGGCTCAGAGTGGGACCAGGGTCAGGGCTCAGAGTGGGACCAGGGTCAGAGCTCAGCGTGGGACCAGGGTCAGGGCTCAGAGTGGGACCAGGGTCAGGGCTCAGAGTGGGACCAGGGTCGGGGCTCAGAGTGGGACCAGGGTCAGGGCTCAGAGTGTGACCAGGGTCGGGGCTCAGAGTGGGACCAGGGCCGGGGCTCAGTGTGTGACCAGGGTCGGGGCTCAGCGTGTGACCAGGGTCGGGGCTCAGCGTGTGACCAGGGTCGGGGCTCAGCGTGTGACCAGGGTCGGGGCTCAGCGTGTGACCAGGGTCGGGGCTCAGCGTGTGACCAGGGTCGGGGCTCAGCGTGTGACCAGGGTCGGGGCTCAGCGTGTGACCAGGGTCGGGGCTCAGCGTGTGACCAGGGTCGGGGCTCAGAGTGTGACCAGGGTCAGGGCTCAGTGTGTGACCAGGGTCGGGGCTCAGAGTGTGACCAGGGTCGGGGCTCAGAGTGTGACCAGGGTCGGGGCTCAGAGTGTGACCAGGGTCGGGGCTCAGAGTGTGACCAGGGTCGGGGCTCAGAGTGTGACCAGGGTCGGGGCTCAGAGTGTGACCAGGGTCGGGGCTCAGAGTGTGACCAGGGTCGGGGCTCAGAGTGGGACCAGGGTCAGGGCTCAGAGTGTGACCAGGGTCGGGGCTCAGTGTGTGACCAGGGTCGGGGCTCAGAGTGTGACCAGGGTCGGGGCTCAGAGTGGGACCAGGGCCGGGGCTCAGTGTGTGACCAGGGTCGGGGCTCAGTGTGTGACCAGGGTCGGGACTCAGAGTGTGACCAGGGTCGGGACTCAGAGTGTGACCAGGGTCGGGACTCAGAGTGTGACCAGGGTCGGGGCTCAGTGTGTGACCAGGGCCGGGGCTCAGTGTGTGACCAGGGTCGGGGCTCAGCGTGTGACCAGGGTCGGGGCTCAGTGTGTGACCAGGGTCGGGGCTCAGCGTGTGACCAGGGTCGGGGCTCAGCGTGTGACCAGGGTCGGGGCTCAGCGTGTGACCAGGGTCGGGGCTCAGCGTGTGACCAGGGTCGGGGCTCAGAGTGTGACCAGGGTCGGGGCTCAGTGTGTGACCAGGGTCGGGGCTCAGTGTGTGACCAGGGTCGGGACTCAGAGTGTGACCAGGGTCGGGGCTCAGAGTGTGACCAGGGTCGGGGCTCAGAGTGTGACCAGGGTCAGGGCTCAGAGTGGGACCAGGGTCAGGGCTCAGAGTGTGACCAGGGTCAGGGCTCAGAGTGGGACCAGGGTCAGGGCTCAGAGTGTGACCAGGGTCAGGGCTCAGAGTGGGACCAGGGTCAGGGCTCAGAGTGTGACCAGGGTCGGGGCTCAGCGTGTGACCAGGGTCGGGGCTCAGCGTGTGACCAGGGTCAGGGCTCAGCGTGTGACCAGGGCCGGGGCTCAGCGTGTGACCAGGGCCGGGGCTCAGCGTGTGACCAGGGTCGGGGCTCAGTGTGGGACCAGGGTCGGGGCTCAGAGTGGGACCAGGGCCGGGGCTCAGAGTGTGACCAGGGTCGGGACTCAGAGTGTGACCAGGGTCGGGGCTCAGCGTGGGACCAGGGTCAGGGCTCAGAGTGTGACCAGGGTCGGGGCTCAGAGTGGGACCAGGGTCAGGGCTCAGAGTGGGACCAGGGTCAGGGCTCAGAGTGGGACCAGGGTCAGGGCTCAGAGTGGGACCAGGGTCGGGGCTCAGTGTGTGACCAGGGTCGGGGCTCAGAGTGGGACCAGGGTCAGGGCTCAGAGTGGGACCAGGGTCGGGGCTCAGTGTGTGACCAGGGTCAGGGCTCAGTGTGTGACCAGGGTCAGGGCTCAGAGTGGGACCAGGGTCAGGGCTCAGAGTGTGACCAGGGTCAGGGCTCAGTGTGTGACCAGGGTCAGGGCTCAGTGTGTGACCAGGGTCGGGGCTCAGCGTGTGACCAGGGTCAGGGCTCAGAGTGGGACCAGGGTCAGGGCTCAGAGTGGGACCAGGGTGTAGACCGAGTGTGTGGTCAGGGTTGGGCTTCCTCAGCCCTGGTGAGCATCTGGGCCAGCACAGTAGCGGAAGCCAGCGTGCCCATCCTGATGAAGCCCAGCTCCTGGCTCAGCTCCTGATTGCTCTATGGGAACCCCCTTCCCATTTAGGAAAGGGCAGCTCTCTCCAGAAGCACCACCAGGCCTGGTCGCTTTGTGCGGCTCCTGTAGATGAAGGTTTGGGGTCAGGCTCGGCTTTCGGGGACTCGGTTCCTGGTCAGAAAGACGATGTTATGGTGACTCTGAGTGCCCGGCACTGCCCAGGACACTGCCATGTCCCCGGCTGCCATTCCTCAGGGATGTGAGGGCAGCGGGGCCAGGCTGCGGGGGAGCGGGGTCACCTGTACACTGGTGCAGCTGGCCAGCAGCAGGATTGCCCAGGTCTCGGCCGTGGCTCCTACAGGGAAGGAGCTGGGGAAACTTGTAGAAGGAGGTGAGTCCTTGGGATCTGAGGGGCCTCCCCACTCCTCTGTCCTCCTGGACGCCCATGATTGCAGCACCTGCACCCTCAGGACCTCTTTCCACGTGGAACTTCATTCACCATGGACCTGTCTGTGTGTCTCTGTGGGATGTGAGCTCTCTGGGTCCCCAGGCCTGGTTCAGGACATGGGGAGGGGGTGGGGGAGGGAGCAGGGGGCCCAGGGCAAGTGGGGCCTGTCCTCGGTGGCTCCCTGCTAGAGTCACAGGGCTGGGCCTCAGCAAATAGAAAATTACAGTATCTGGGCAACAATCAATGAAGCATTTTTCACGGGCACAAAAATTTAAGAGGCTCAATAGAGGCTCATAGCAAGTCGAGTTTTTAATGTTTTCTGAAAGCTGTGAAATATCGACTTCAAAGCCATTGATTTCCATTTGGGAAGCAAGTGGTGGGATCTTCATCTCCAGGCTTCTCTGTGCATGTGTGCATCTGCATGTACGTGTCTGCGTGTGCGTCTGCCTGTGTGTGCACATGTGTGAGGTCAGGAGGGAGGGACAGAACCCCCTCTTGAGCTGCCCGCTCCCCCTCCCCAGGGGCTGCAGTGTTAGGACCCGAGTGTGTCATCCGGGCGGGGCAGGAGACGGCTGTGCTCCATGCGTGTATTTTGCGTGTATTTTACGTGTATTCATCGGGCGCTCGGTAGGAGTTTACACCAGAGGACCTCACTTAATCCTCACCACGGCCCCCATGAAGGAGGTGCTGGTATGTCCCCATTTTCCAGATGAGAAAACTGACATGGAGAGAGATGAAGGGACTCACCCAGAAGGGGGCAGTGTAGAGGGGTGAGCCTTCTGGGGTTGGGACTGCCAGGGGAACGCTGCCAAGCAGGCTGAGTGGCCGCCCAAGGCCACACAGCGGGACTGTGGTGCCAGGTCCCAGCTGGGTCTGTGTGACCCGGAGGTCTGGCGGGGCGGGGTCTGCACACAGTCTACATGGCCTGGGCGGTCAGTGGCGCCGTTACTGGGGTGTGCTTGTGCAGGCGGCTCAGATGGCTGCTCGATGCTGAGCCTGTCCAAGGGGCCTGGTCACCTGGGATCTGGTGACTTTGGGCAGCCCCGCCTGTCCTGCCCCAGCCTGTAGGCATGCCTGCCGGCGGTGCCGGGAGGCTCCCTGAAGGCCGTGTGGCTCCCTAGGGGTTTACACATGGAAGTCTCCCTCTGGGGTCCAGCACCCGCCTCCCAGAGCCCCGGGTCAGCGGGCAGATGGGCAGAGACCGGTGAGCCAGGCTGGAGGCAGAGGGGGGAGTGGAAGGGGCCTGTGGCCTTCATCACGGCCCCGATCTGAGCCTTGGCCGCCTCGCCTAGGAAATGGGGCCATCAGCGCTGCCTTTGGAGTCCCCGTGGCATCGGTGACGAAGGCCTGCCGGGCGCCTGGCCCACAGCAGCCCTGCCCTCTGCGACGGGGCTGTCTCCTCACCGCCGCCATTGCTATCACAGTGGTATTACTGTTACCACGAACCTGCCCTCGTGTATGGAGACGAGGCACGGCTGGCTTTTTCTCTCTGAGGTACCCGCGTGGCGCTTCGCCAGCAGGCCCGTGGCGTGTCCTCCCTGGCACCTCGGGCAGGACACGCAGGCACGGCTGTGAGCAGCCCAGAGGCCAGTGAGGCGCCTGTCTGATGCGGGAAGCACCCGAGCCCCGCCCGGTCGGCCCCAGGAGGAAGTCAGACCCAGCGCCGCTCGGAGCAGCTCGCAGCCGGGGCAGAGGCAGGCCCTTGAGGTGCTGAACTGCCAGGAGCAGAGTGGAAGCCGGGAGAGGGGCAGCTCTCCCGGGAGGGCTTCCTTGAGGAGGCGGCTCTGGAGCGAGGCGGGTAGGGGCTCCCCCGTCAGGCAAGGAGGTCCCCCGGGCCGAGGGCAGGGCCCAGGCAAAGGCACAGTGTCACCGTGGGTGGAGCGCTGAGGCGAGAGCCAGGCCCGGCTGGATTGCGTGGCCACATTCCGGAGGCTTCCTGGGGCCACTTGTCAGGAGTGGCGAGCGCTCCCAGCGGGCTCCCCTTCCCTTTGCGTGTGGTTGCCCCAGCCCCGGGCACTCCCCCAATGGCTGGGCAGATGGCAACGTGAGGGGCCCCCCGACCCAGCCGGCCCATAGGAATCAGGCTGCACCAGGAAAAAGGTGGAAAAAAATAAAAGCATGAAAGTGCTGGCGGCCAGCACAGAAGGCAGCTTGCCCGTGTGAGAAGCTTGGAAGAGGCTGGTGGACGCGGTGGTGTTTGCCAGTGGCTGGAAGATGGGGTGGGCATGGAGCCTTACAACCCCCAGCCTGGGATGGCAGAGGGAACAGCTGCCCCAGGTCCCCAAGGGGCCACAGCGGTTGGGTCGGCCAGCTCCCTGCTGCAGACCTGTGGAGGGGGTGGGAGCCTGGAGCTGGTGGGGCGGCTCTGGAGTCCGATGACCGGGTGGAGCCCTCTTTGCGGCACTGGGGAGGCCGTGCGTGGAGCCCCGATTCCTCCCCAGTGGGCGTGGGACACTAAGACCTATTGGGGTGTTTGGAAGGCTTGGGTGAGGCCACGGGTGCCCTGTGCACACAGCTGGCGCACAATAAACGTGCATTCCTCCCTCCCCTGCCCCTCTCCTAGGAACTGTCCTCAGACTGGCCACTGACCTGCCCCTACCACAGACACCCCAGAAGCAGGGGTTCGAGTTCCCCTTCTTACTCCTGAAGCCCAGGCCCGGTAACATCGCTCAGACCCCAGCCTCCAGGCATCAGCCTCCCAGCCTCCTGCGGGCCCAGCTCCCGGAGAGGTGGCCGTGGCCCTCTGTGTCCCTGGGGCAGCCCCCGGCCCTGGCCATCCACCTCTCCTTCACCCCCTCCACTCCCCAGCTGGCATTGGCCTCAGATTTGGTGCTGTGACTTCTGGCTCTGGGTCAGCACCTGTCTGGTGGGTTACAGTGCCCCTGCAGTGACCACGGAAGACACACAGCAGCCCAGGGCTGTCCCGGGGCCCTGGGCCCTCAGTGACAGCAGGACAGGAGTGGGGGCCGGCATGCGCACCTGACGGATGTCACCTGAGGCTCAGAGGGGCTCATCCAAGGCAGGGGAAGCGCGAAGCCGGGCCCGACCCGCATGCCCACCTCGGCCTCGGGGCTCAGGGTCCGCCCTCCCGGGCATCCAGTCCCGTGTCCACCGCGACCCCCGCTCACCAGGCAGCAGGAGGCAGGGCTCCCGCAGCCCCGGACCTTTGCTCCTCCCCAGGACACAGACAGCAGGAGATGAGGGAGGGAGGGAGCTCGGGGCTTAGCTGGGGGTGCAAGCCGCCCCCCCGTGGCAGGGCAGGAGGACACCCCGCCCGAGGCGGAGTGTAGGGGAGAGCCCTCGTCTGTGCGGTGGGATGGTCCTGGGTCTGAGTCCCCGCCTGCCGTTTCCTCCTGGGGGACGGGGACATGTCACCGACTCAGTGGAGCTTTGGTATCAGACCCGTGAGGTGGGACAGTCCCTCCCCGACGCAGTGCTGTGTGGACATGGGGGGCTCCTCCAGGGACCCCGGTCGGAGCCCGGCCAGGCAGGTGAGTCCCTGGCCACTTTCCTCCTCCCGCTTTTCCAGAACCATGCAGAAGGCAGCAGGCAGGGTCCTGCCTTCAAGGACCCCCCTCAGACGAGGCTCCAGGCCCCACCTGCAGGGCAGACACCTGGAAGGAGGAAAGAGGGCTTCACGCAGAACCAGGACTTCGGGGAGGCCAGAGGGAGCCCCTGGGGCAAAGCCTACCAAGCACGAGTTCTGAGCACCAGCTGTGCTTGGCAAGAACCTGCCCACCCCGCCCCCCGACTGTTTCCCTACTCAAAGCAAGCAGTTTTGCTTCCGGGTACTTCTCAGTAATTGCAATATAAATTGAATAATTAAGCTAAACCCACAGAAGAGAATTAAATATTAATTTCTAATAAGCTATTCAGAGAGTGTCGCCAGGGAGAACCCGCAGACAATGTCTGTGCTGGGCACTCCCCTGCCTGGCCCCCGAGCCCTTGCTGGCCCCAGGGCCCCCCTCCCAGGGCAGGACTAACCCACACGCAGCCTCGGTCCAGGAGGCAATGGTCAGTGTGCCAGCGCCGGGGCCTGTCCGGCAGGGTCTGGGCTTGGGTCCCCTAGCAACTGAGGTTGCCCGTCACCAAGGGAGTGGGCGTGCCATTGGCGTGTGGTGAGTGGATGAGAAAATGACATGTGACCTGAGGGATGGGCGCCACTCCCCTCAGGACCCTGGTGAGCCAGGCCCAGTCTCTGTGTGGTGCCTGCACCCCAAGAAGGCCTCTCACTGTCACCGCACGGCCCAGGGAGCTCAGAGGTGTCGGAGCCCCAGATAATCAAAGGGCGGTGTCCAGGGTGGACACTAGCACAGCCTGGTCACAGGCTGACCCCTGACCTTGGTCACACGCTGAGCCCTGACCCTGGTCACACGCTGAGCCCTGACCCTGGTCACACACAGAGCCCTGACCCTGGTCACAGGCTGACCCCTGACCTTGGTCACACGCTGAGCCCTGGCCCTGGTCACGTGATGAGCCTGATTCTGAAGCTGATCCTGGCTATAGACCAGCCCTGACCCTCTTTTTAAGAGATCAGAAAGCACAGGGCAGGCACATTGTGTTTGTCTGCAGCACAAAGTTGATGGTGAGGTAGGGAAGGCGGGCAGGGCAGGGTCAATGCCGGTGGTGAATGCGGGTTATGGATCTAGATTAGTCCAGTGTCAGTGAGCCCCTGAGTGTGTTTGGAGCTGAGCACAGTCATGGCGGGGGTGGTGGGGTGTGAGGCCCCATGGCCCCTGTGGTGGCGGCCACCACGAGGACAGGGGGACTGAGGAGGTGGGGCCGGGGCAGGAACCGGAGGTGCCGTATGCCCACCGCACGGAGGGCCCGGGGGGCTGGCACAGGGCGGGGTGTCCCCACATGGCCCACCTGTGGCTAGCACAGCCTGTGCTGGGCCCAGGCTCCACGCCCGTGGCCAGGCGGAGAGGCCGTCCCTGTCCCTGGTCAGCCACTGGGGAGGACACCCCCGTGCTTCCCGGGCTCAGAGCCCAGCGAAGTCCCCACCGTCATCGTGTCGATATTCGTTGTCTGGGGCCAGCTCTCGTGCGGCACTCCGCGCGACTCTCAGTGCCCCGGGCAGCGGCCCCACAGGTCACGGGCTGCCACGCCCTCCCAGATCCTCCCCGCAGCCAGACGGCCCAGGCCCGTTCTTTGGGCACCTTCTCTGTGCGGGTTCACGGACCGCATCCGCCTGGGAGTCTGTGTGTCCAGCCAGCGTGCGGCACAGGGCTGCTCGGGGCATCCTCACTGCCAGAGAGGAGAATAAACGTCAACCCGAAAGGGCCCGTGCAAACACCTGCCTGTTTTAAAGGCATGGGAACCGCCGGAGGAGTTAGCGGCTCACAGGACACGCAGCTGAGAAAGGCGAGGATTCGAACCCAGGGCCACCTGGCCGAGGCTGTGTCCTGGGAGCACAGGGGCTGTGGGTGGACACAGGGCCCAGGGCGGGGAGGGTCTGCAGAGGAGGGGAGTGATGGGAAGAGGTGGCCCGGGGTGAGGGTCCTCTCAGGGTTGGTGGACAACGCGCGGGGCAGAAACAGAAACAGGGTTGGGAGGCAGGCCATGGGGGAGGGGCCGCCATGGGGGGGGTCGTCCCTAGCAAAGGGAAGGGGGTGCAGAGGCCCCTGACTAGTGGGGGTGGGAGCAGGGCAGGGTGGGCAGGATTGTGCAAAGCCTGGAAAGACGGCCATTCTCCAGCCCCAAGGCCCTGAGAGCCTGTGTCCAGACACGGTGGCCCTGCTGGTGCCCTTCCTAGAGGCCCTTCGGACCCCCAGCCCAGGTGGGTGCCAGTGCCTGCCACTCACCCTTTAGGCTTCGCCTTCCCCACCCCCCCGCAGCGCCTTCCAAATCCTGCCAGCGGCTGCCGCCCATCTCTTCGGGTCCAAAGATCTCCTCCATAGCATGGTTGTTGAAGTGCCCTATGGCTGAGGCTCAGCCCGCGGAGGAAGGAGCGGGGGGCTGGGCACTTGGGGGCGGGGAGCGTGCTGGCAGGGCGCTGGGCGGGGGCTGCTTCTGGAGGAGTCCCCCACTTGCCCTCCTCTGAGAGCCCCACCTTGCATGAGGCCATTCATGCAGCTGCAGGCGCCCCTGCAGAGGGCTGGGGTGGGGTCGGCACAGGCCCGGGGGGCAGGCCTGGGGCTTCCCCGTCCTGCCAGCCAGGCCGGCGCCCCGACCTCCGGGAGGGGCTGTGAGTTGCGCAAAGTTCCCTGGAGCCACAAAGCCAGCTGGGGCGGAGAGCGGGTGCCAGCTGACCGTTGCCCCATCTCACCAAGGAGGAGACTGAGCTTAGAGGGCGTGGCCTGCACCGGCTCTCAGGACAGGTCTCCCCCCCCACCAGCTCTCCCCCTCAGGAGGAGGTGACAGGTGTGGAGGTAGGGATGGGGTTACAAGAATGGCAGGTGAGGCCTTTAGGGGAGACACGCCAGGTACAGGCAGGGGCTCTCTGGGGTGGGGCTGAGGCAGGTGCAGCCTCTGCAAGGTGCCAGGTGGTCACTCTGGGGGGCCCGCGTCCGGTGGGGGGTGGGGAGAGATCGCTGCTCCCCGGGGGCCTGCCCGCCCCTCTCTGGGACTCAGCATCCCCTCCGGGGGGAGGGTGCGGGCAAGGTTCCCCAACAGGTGAGGGAACCCACAGACGAGCAGCTGGGGTCCGATTCTCCTTGGGGTCCTCAGGTTTGCTGCTGGGCCCTCGGCCCTGGCTGGGGGCAGGGGTGCTTGCGGGGAGGAAGGGGAGGCAGCACACCTCCACCTGCCGGGGGCGCCCACGTGGGGATCCTGCTTCCTCAGGGCCTCTGCAGGGGCCTGGCCAGCGACTACCACGGAGGGGCCAGGGGCCCATCGGCACCTTTACCACAGCCATCACGGACCCCACTGGGCCCCGGATGTGGGGAGCACAGGAGAACTGGGATCCAGGTTCCTGACCTCAGGCCAGGAGTGAGGCTGGTTGTGATTTTCAGCAGGGTGCTCTGGGGCCTCATTAAGAGGGTACCATTTGAGGAGCCAACTGGTGTCCCCGGGAAAAGCATTCCAGGCCGAGGGAGCAGCGTGCAAACGCCTTGAGGTGGGATAAGACTGGCCAGAGCCGCAGCAGAGCCCAGTGGGCTGGCAGGCGAGCCAGGCTCCCCGGGTCCCCGGGTCCCCGGGGGCTGGGCTCTGACCCAGAGAGACGGTGCCCTGACCAGCTCTGCTGTTGGAGAAGGCCGCAGGGAGCTGCGGAGGACCGGGGCGGGGGAGAAACGGGGGAGGGAAGGGCGTGCGCCGAGGTGGGCGCGTGGCCGGGAGAGGGGAGCCTGCCGGACTCACTCATGGATTGGGGTGAGGGAAAGGGGGTCCAGGGTGAGCCTGAGGCTTAGGGGCTTAGGGGCGGCGGCTCGCCCCCTAGGACCTCCGCTTTCTCATCTGTGAAATGGAGACCTGGTCATCAGGGCCCACCCTCGCCGGGGCAAGTCTCTGCTGCCTTATGACCTAGGCTCCTGCCCCCAGCAGAGCAGGGAGGCAAGACCCCTGCTCTGACAGCCCTGCCCGAGGGAGAGCTCTCGGACCCCAGGGAGGGTGGCCTGTTTGAGAGACCCAGGCCTGGGAGCCCGCATGGCCCCTCACCCACTGCTGGCACCCTGGCCTCCTCCCTGCCCGTTGTCGCTGCACCTGAGCCTCGGCTTTCTCGCCGAGCTGATGGAGCCTCTCGTTCTGCAGGTTGATGCTGTCACCTGGTCTGCGTGGATGGACCGCAGAGCTTTGCACCTTCCTGCCTCTTGCCGTGTGCCAACCCCCTGCCTCTGTGCCAGCCCTGGCGGAGAGCCCTAATAAACTGCTGTCGTAGCCAGCCGCGGTGGGCACTTGTCACCATCTGTCATCTGTCGGCGGGTGGCAGCTTTCCGGCTCTGGGACCCCAGAGATGGAGCCTGGGCCGCGTTGGGTGGGAAGGGTGGCATGGGTTTGTGAGTGTGAGTGTGCGTGTGCGCGTGAGGTGGCAACATGGGCGTGAAATGTGAGATGGGGGAGGCCCAGGGACCGGCCTGTGGCCCAGGCCCAGCTGGTGCTGCCCCGCCCAGCCCCCCGCCCCCGCCTGAGGGCTCCCCTGGGAAGGATCCCCCCCACCCCGTGGGAGGCCAGCCCAGCCGTGGCCCTGCCCCTTTCTCCCCAAGGACCAGCACACAGCTCCCCACCCTGAAACGCAGGCGGGGGTTGGACGCAGCTCTGGGGCCCCGCTGCTCCCGGCGTGATATCATAGCTTCTCTGCTTCCTGGTGCCCGGCCGAGGGGTGGGCACGGAGAAGGGGGGCCTGGGTGGGGAGAGCCTGGCCCGGGCTGCTCTCGGGATCTCCCTCTCCTGCGGGAGTGAGGGGGTGGGGGAGGCACCCCTAAACAGGAGGGGCTGGAGCCAGAGAGGCCACTGGGAGGGGCCTGGCCCCTGCGGGGGGAGGGCAGGAAGCAGCCCCGCCCGCTGTGCGCTGTGCGGAGCGGGTGCCAGGCAGGCAGACGGAGCCCCCCTCAGTACATTGCCCTCCCCAGGGCCCCGTAGAGCTCAGGGCCTCGTGAGGGTGAGGGCCGCACACCAGACCCCCAGGGCAGGCGGGGTCCACGGCCTCAAAATTCCAGAAAGCTCTGCAGGACGCTGCTTCCTGCTCAGTGGTCCCTCAGCCCTCCAGCGCTTCCCGTCCCTCCCCAGCCCCGGTCGTCTGCTGAGGAGCGTCTAAAGCATTCCGGATCCAGGCTGCTTTGTCCCAAAGACTGCTTCAGTTTTGACCATTCTGTGACTCTGAGTTTCTCGACACTTTCTTGCCCAGGGCCTGAGAAATGCTACACCACTGAGGTGTGGGCAGTGGCAGCGGGACAAGTGGGGCCGGGCAGACCCTAGGCTGCGGCCACTTCCTCAGCTTTGCTGCGGTGGCCACTGGCTGCCCAGGCCTGGGGTGTCTGGAGGAGGTGTCGGCAGCAAATTGGATTTTACACCTCCCGGCTGCAGGTGTGAGGCGCTCGGGCCCTCGGGAGGCTTGAGGGGCAGCTGGGGGACACGGCGCCAGCTGCAGCACGTCTGGCCAGGCTGGGGGTGGGCTCCTGAGGGGAGGGGCTTGGCCAGGGGCAGGGCAGCCCTGGGGGCGGGGCAAGACTGGATATGGGTTTGCGGGGGCAGGATATCACCGGTTCAGTTCTCTCCCGCCTGGCCAGGAAGCCTGAGTAGCAGAGGACACTGTCTTGGGGTCCCGCAAGTTGAGGTCCCTGGGCTGGAGTTGTGGCCCCATTTTACAGGTGAGGAAATTGAGCCCAGAGGACGTGCTTGCCTGCAGGGTGGGGAGGGAGCTTGGCTGCTGCGGAGAACAAGGCTGGGCTGCGCCGCTACATCCTCTCAGCTGCCTGACCTTGGAGAGTCGGGGGGGTCGGCCCCTCCCTGTGGCTGCCCCGTCAGCACTGCTTGCTGGCGCCGCTGAGAGCAGGTGTTTCGAGGTGAGGAGTTCAGGTGGGCAGGCCGAGGGCAGCGCGGGGCCAGGAGGAGGGCGCCCGGGGCTGTGCTGATGTCGGTGGCAGCTGCCACCACCTGGCCGGATTCTGAGCATCCCCACCCGAGAGTGACGTGTCGCAGTGACCTTGAGCTTCTGCTGTCTGGAGCAGCCGCGAGGTCGAGAGCTGCACCAGCAGTCCGGCCCCAGCCAGCAAGAGGCCCGCCCAGCAGGTGCCCATCTGGTGCCAGCACAGGACGGGCCGGGGTTGATATGACCAGCAGTATCCATGGTGCACCTCCTGGAACCAGCAGGTCTGGGCGGAAGGACCCCCACTCTGTCCCTCCTTCTCCTGGGAAGGCACAGAGAGGGACCAGTCTTCCCTAAGTCACACAGCATGTTGCAGCAGAGCCGAACTTGGAACCAGTCTCCCTGTCTCCAGGCCAGACGTGAGTTATGGGAACCCAGAGGTTGGTCACACTGAACTTACCTTTTGGGGAGAGTGGGGTGATGGAAAGAACACGGCTTCGGCACCGAGTGGGTGAACAAGAGGTGCTTGTTCAACAGGGGGGTCGCATCTCAAGGACCCACATCCCTTCTCTCCCATTTCTCATCCATCCAGGTCTTGACCTCACCCCCACCACCCCCAGCCATCTCAGCATCCAGCCTGGGTGCTGGAGTCGCACAACCCAGGGCTCTCTCCCATGAGCCTCGGTTTCCCGTCTGTAAAATGGGGCTGATAAATCCTCCACCAGGAGGCTGACAGGAGCCAGGCCTGCAGAGGGCTGGGGCTCAGATTCCGTCCCGCGCTGGCTGCACCTGCACCCTCCTTGCTGCAGAAGCCCCCGAGGACCCTGCCACGGGGACTCTCTGCCCAGGAGCTGGACTCGGCACTTCAGGGCACCTTGGACCACGAGCCACTGATCTGCAAGAGCCCCCAGCTGAGCCAGCCTCGGGTGGGGGGCCACGTACACAGAGCCTTTCCGCTCAGGGTGTACACTGTAAAATACATGCAATTTCAATAACGCCTCCACTTAACAGGATACAACTCAGGCAAACAACCAAACAAAGCAGAAGACAAAACAAAACAAAAACACCTTCCCTCTCCCTAAGGGAATGTACTCCAGGTTCCAACCGTGCACTGTCGCTCTTAAGATATTTTCTAGAGCTGTCACCAAGCCATCACAATATCCTGCAGTTTACGGACTAAACAACAAACATGACCCCCTCTAATGCAGCCCGTGTAATATTGGGATGGGGCGTGGGGAGTAGAAAACATGGAGGGAATTCATTAAATAGACAGCAGAGGGGAGGCCCAGCAAGTCCCTGTGGCAATTATTATGGCCGTGTAACAAAACACCCCCCAACAATGGCACCAAACCTGCAGTTATGACGGGGCCCTGTAGGGACAGCTGGTCTCTGGTCCTGGGCTGGAGTCACCCGCAGGCTCGCCCAGCCACAGGCCTGCCGGTTATGCTGGCTGTTGGCTGGCACCCGAGCTGGGGCTGCGGGCCTGACACCCGCACACGGCCCCTCCCTGTGGCCCGGGCTTCTTCATGGCTTGGGCCACTGGGCCCGGGAAGCAGTCCCAGAGCGAGAGCTGGGCAGAAATGGCACCCCTTCCTGAGACCCCGCCTCGAAGTCACAGAGCCTCACCTCCACTGTTCTCTTGCGTCCGCAGGGAGCAATGGTGGGCCTGCCCAGGTTCAAGGGGAGGGAGAGAGGCTTCACCTCCTGGGAAGAGCGGCAAGGTGGCCGTTTCTGCAAAGTGCAACTTCCTCCAACCCCCCTTCACTTCATCCTCTTTCACTGTGCGGGATCCATCCTCCGTTCTGCGGGATCAGGGTGTGGAGGGCCTGCCTGAATGGGGCTGTGGCATCCTCCGCTGGACACCATGGCAACACAAGCTGCTCTCGGGACTTCCTCTGGGCTCCATCCTCTCTGCCTTGCCCGCACCCTCAGGCCTCTCGCCCTTGACCACTGCTTCCGTGCCCTCTCAGCCTGTTAACTCAGTGGCACTGGACATGTGGCTGTCTCAGCCCCACTGCAGCAGAGCCAGCGCTGTGGCCGCCAGTGGAAACAGTCCTCCTTGGCGCTAGTTTGGGTGGTCCCTGGGATGGAAACGGTGTGACTCGGTGGGGGAGGTCACTTTCAGAGGCACAACCTCCATAGGCTCTGACCGTGGGAGGAGGGGCTCCGGCACACACCCTGTCCTGCAGGACGTCACCCCACCTCATGGGTGCTATTCCTGGAGGGGTCTTGCTGGGGCCTCTCCATTGTGCTCCAGGCTAGCTGCTTCAGGGTGACGGGGAGACCAGTAAATCCTCTAGGCATCAGGCATTGCTTTGCTTTGAAAATGGTTTCTTGGTTGGAAGATAAGGAAGGCTCTGGAGTCTCATGCACAGAAGTTCTTGCAGAGAAGTGGCCACTTGTCCTCAGTAGCTCAGAAACATCCAGCAGTCTTTCTAATCCGTTCAAGCATCTCTCTAGCCACCCTGCGCCCATCCATCCATCTATCCATCCATGTACCTATCCATCCACCCCCCCCCCCATTCATCTGCCCATCCATTCCCCATCCATCCCTTCAACCATCCACCCACCCATTTATTCTCTGGACAGCCGCATGTTCTAAGCACCTGCTTCTCACCTGGGCTTGGCTCAGGAAGTAAGCCAGGACCCCTGCCCGCCAGAAGCCCCTAGTGTGGAGGGAGATTCATACATGTAACAGAGACACCCCAGCTTGCTGCAGGAGGCATGGGGGGTGGTGGAAGTACCCAGAAACAAAGGTGACCCAGAGCAGGTGGCTATGTGGTCTGGCTGGGGGCTAGGATGGCTTCCAGAGGAGGTGACGCCTGAACTGCAGGCAGGGCAGGAACCTGTCACCTCCCTCCAGCCCAGAGTCACCAGGCCACCCGGCATCAGAGACCCAGAGCCAACTTTGGCCTGAAGTTTTTGTTCTCCCTTTAACCAAATCCCCTCTCCCTTCCCCCATGAATTTTCCATTTAAATACCCAAATTGTTTACTTGCTGAAATCAATTGACAAGGGACAAGCTTGTATTTGCGATTGGATTGACTACGATACACTGTATTACAATTACAGCTTGAATGGATTTCTCTTTAATTTATTTTCCTCTTAACATTCTCTTCCGCTGGTAATTCTGAGGCTAATTGTCCTCGCCATCCTTCTCATCAACTGCAGAAGGATAATGAATGCCTACAGTGCAGAGGCTGCGCTCCCGAGCTGCCGGCCCTCAGGGCGCTGGCTCTGTGTCCCTGTGTCCCTTTCAGACTGCCCATGCCCTGGGACTGGAAGTTTCCAGAAAACGTGTCTCCCCAGAGAAGGTTCCGCTGTCACGGCTCTGATGAGAGCTCAGGACGGGGCTGGCCAGGAAGGCTGAGGCCCTACCTGCCCGGCCCTGCTCTGGAATTGCCACCCGGAGGGAGGTGGCAGGAGCCCCTCCCGGCTCCGAGGGCCATGCTCCTGCTGGGTGCTCCTGAACGAACCTCTCCTCCTCTCTGGGCCTCAGTTTCCCCACCTGGGAGATGGGCCCTCCCTCCCCATCTCCCTGCCCTCGCTGTCCCATGTCGTGCTGCCTGGAGAGCCCTTCCCATCCTGACGCACAGTCGCAGCCGCCCCGTGAGACGCCCCCTTTTCTTGTCACCCTCCCAGCCTCACCTCCAGGGGGCCTCTCAGCTCTGGGCTCTGTCCTGGGGACCGCTGCGAGCCAGGCATGGGCCAACTCGGGGTGCAGGTGGGCGTCACCCCTGCCCCGCTTTCCAGATGGGACACTGAGGCTCAGAGAGACCAGACAAGGCTGCGAACTTGCCCAGTGCTGGCCGCTGGGCAGCGCTGGACCCAGGGTTGGATCCTTTCCCATGGGGCCACTGTCCCCCTGAGGACACCTGCCTCTGCTTCCCTGGGGGCCTGCCAGGCGTCCTGGTGGGGCAGGAAGAGACTTCCCAGAGCCCCTCACCCACCCTGTGCCACGCCCTGCCCGCTGGGGAGGGATGGGGGAGCGTAGCCTCCCCAAGTGCCCAGACGGCCAGGTGGTGACCCTGCTGGTGAGGCCAGCAGGACCTGAGAGGCCATGACCCTATGGCCACCCGCCTGAACATGACAGCTCCCTCCGGGTGTGTCTCTGTGTGTACACGGCTGGGTGCGTGTGTGTGTGTGATGACGGCTGCTCAGAGCCTGGTTGTGTGGGTCCTGACTCAGGCCCGGCCCGCCGGGGGGCCCTGGGCAGTTAGCTCACTCCCTGTCTGGGCCTGTTTCTCCTTCGTGACGCGGGGCGTGGGTGAGGGACGTCTGTGTGGCCTTTCACAGATGACAAGCGTTGTCTGACCCTCACACGCGGGTGGGGCAGGGGGCTAGTCACCTGCCTGTGACAGACCAGGGAACTGCGGGCGGGGCCCAGAACCCAGCCTCTGCCCCCAGCTCACCCTCCACCCCTGCCCATCCTGGCACTCGGGAGATGAACAGTTTCCCAGGGCTTCGAGCGGATTCATGTGGATAGATGTATCCATATAGTAGGTACCTGTGGAGACACAGCCCGATGACTCCATCCTGCATCGCCTCTGCTGAAAAATTCTCACACAGTGGGGACTTTCTGCTATCTTGGGATATATGGTTCCTTGCAGAAGCCGAGATGCCATTTCCATCGCGGTGCCACGTCTGTGAGAAGGAGAATCAATAGCAGGGGTGAGAGAAAGGGGGTGGGGACGAGTGAGAGGGAGCCGTACTGAGCCTGGCACTGCGAGGTCAGCCCCGCTGGCTTCCGGAAAGATTGGGGTGGGGAGGGCGTCCCGCTTGCCGCCCCTGGCCTCACTGGAGCCGCCCCAAATGAGGTCGGCTGGGCTGTCGGGGCCGCTGGGCTGGGAAATCAGCTGACTCCCTGGGCCACAGGGGCAGGAGAGCACCCCCAGGACGTGGCCACAGCCGGGCACGGGGCAGGCTCTTGCCCAGTCACTGGGGTTTCTTCCCCCCATTGTGTGCGATGGAATGGCACCCCCATCTCACATAAACCCGGTGAAAACCTCAGTCTTGCTTTGCTGGGGGACCACCCTCGGCCCTTGGCCTGCTGACCCCCTGCGGGAGGAGGGTCAGATTCATCTCGGTGCAGATGGTCGGAGCCCGGCTTGGGGTCCTGGCACAGGCTCAGATCCAGCTCTGCCGTTTCTCTGACACTCCAACCTCGGAGAGTCAGTTTCTCAACTTTAGCTTCCTTATCTGTAAAATGGGAAAATAATCCCTTTCTTTAAAAGTGTTGAGCAGATGACATTAGGGAGTCTAGGACGGTACTTGACAAATGTGGCCCTTTTCTGCCGGCACTGCCTGCAATGGGCTGGGCCCCAGAGGGGGAGTGCCCGTCATTGGAGCTGGTGAGAGCCCACTGTGCCCCAGGGCCTGGGAGACTGGCAGAGGGGGCCCCAGAGGCCCTGCCAAGTGGCGATCAAAAGAGAGTGCAAGGTCCCCCTGGAGACTGGAGTGACCCAGCCCTGCTTAGGACCACAGAAGTCCTCCTAAGAAAGCACTTCATTCTCCTGTGTTACAGCCGGGAGGCACCATCTCTGTGCTTCTGCCCCGAGCTGGCGGTTGAGGGGGCGGTGGCCATGGCTCCCGAGGGGAGCGCACGGTGCGGTGAGATGCCAGGGAGACTGAATGCAATTACACACCAGGTGTTATGTATGTGACGCCCTGTGAATGCATTGATCCCTCGGGGTGACAGATCGGTTATGAATCAGGTAACAGACCAGCTTGTAAATGAAATATATTGGATAGCGGAGGCAGCCTGGCTGGGTGTCAGCTTGAGGGGAATAGGGCAGATTTATGAGCCTGGGAGGACTTGTTTCAGGCAGGGTGGCCGCAGCACCCGCCATTCACCCAGCACCATTGCCACTGCTGGATTCACACACAGACCCCCAGGAGCTGGGAGATCCCACATCACGAGGGCCGCATGTTCCAGGGACTTGCCAGGGGGTTACCTGTGTCCCCTCCGATGACCCTCACACCCAGGAGTCTGGCATCATCACCCCATTGCAACTGGGCCAGCCAGGTTCAGAGATGTTAAGTGGCTTGCCCTGTGTCACACAGCAAAGGAGCAGACAAGGGTTTCAAAGTCAGATAGATGATGTGCCCCTCCCTTCCCAGTCAGCTCTTCTGAGCCAGGTGAGGGGGACAAGCAGGAGTGGGGCCCCTTGGGGGGTCCCAGCTGAGCCCCAGTGCTTGGCCTGTGTGACCTTGACCTCGGCATATTTCAGACCAGGACAGGGACGCACACAGAGGGCCAGGGAGGAGAGACCCAGGAGCAGGGCTTGACTTGCCTGTGGGCCTCAGTTGCAGAGACACAAAGGCTGGAGGCCCGTGGGGTCAGAGCTGGGGACCGGGCATGGGCGGTGAGGTGCGGTGCTGCTTGGTGCCCCCCGCAGAGAGGCGCGGGGACTGTCTCCTGACGGTTAACTGTGGCTGTTCCCCAGCTGTCTCCCCTTACCACCCCCCCCACACCCCCAGGGCACGGAGCCTCCCAGAGATGCGCAGGGCCAGCCAGGCCACACACAGGATCGCAGGGAGGGGCTGAGTGAATGAATGGGGTGGGGGTCTGGGCGAGTCTCCATCTCTGGGATCAAGACCTGCCTGGGGGAGAAACAGGGGTCAGTGTGACCAGGGTCAGGGCTCAGAGCACAGCACTGAGACAGAATGAAGTGTCCTGGGCCACACGAGGTCAGATTTCTAATCTCCTTGGCCCCATTGCTCCGCCCCTTAGCTGGATATTTGACCAAGAATCCCAGGAGATGCACATAATCTTCCGGCTCTGCCCAGGCCCCTCTGAGACAAGGGCCCTCTGCCCCTCCCCCTGCTGAGGTCTCCGTCGCTGAGCGAAGCCCTAATGAGCACCTTCGGCGGGGGAAGAAGGAGGGGCCATTCATCTCTCTTCATGTCTCTCCTCCAGCTCCTCAGTGATCTTTATGGCGTTCAGTTATTATATCTTCAATTGATATGAGTGATCTCAATGGTTCTTAATGTTCCGTATTAAATCTCTCGTGTAAAATATCTTTAATGTTCAGCATGAAGCACCTAGCATTGCCAGTAGTGCCGCCACAGAGGCCTTGACAGGGCCGTGGGTCCTTCAGGGTGGTAGTGAGCGGCCCTGGCCCCTGGGCCCCCAGGTCAGTGGGGCAGGAGTCTCTCCCCAAATCCTGCAGCTGGAGGATTTTATGATGGGAACTGAGACCTTCAAGAAGCATAGAGTCGAGGTTTCAGGTTAGGAGCAAACACATGGTGTTAGTTGTCTTGTTTCCGCTGTAACAAATTGCCACCAACTTGTGACTAAAAATAACATCTATTCATTTCTTACAGCTCTGGAGGTCAGGAATCCCCAAATGAGTGGATTTTAGGGGCTGAAATCCACGTGCTGGCAGGGCTGGTTTCTTTAGAGGCTCCGGGGGACAAGGTTTCCTTGCCTATTCCAGCTCGGGGAGGCCCTGCATCCCTGGGCTTGTGGTGGCATCAGTCCCGTCCCCGATTCCTCATCACTCTGCTCTCCTGTCCCCCACCCCACCCCTTAAAGGGCCCTTGTGATTACAAGTGGGGCCCCCCGCATAATCCAGGGAAATCACCCTTTCAAGCCCTCACCGTACGGTAGGCCGGCAGCTGCCGTGGGGCAGGATCCACGAGGCCTGCAGTGGGCCTGCGGGGCGCGGCCGCCCAGACAGCCCTGCAGGTGGGGAGGACGGCCGGGGCTGTGGAGAAGTAGCCGGGCTCCCCATCCTGCCTCCCGCTTCGTGGGCTGGGGCCCTGACCCTCCCCTAGGCCCAGTGCTGTGGCTAAGGGCAGCCTCCCTCCTGAGACTCCTGTGGCCTGTGAGTGACCCCAACATGGACATCGAGGACCTCGCCTCGGCATCCAGGGCTCGGACAGGCTCTGGCCCAGATGCCGCACACTCTGCTGCCCCAGCGTCCTCCCACAGCCCTTGCTCTCCTGCACACAGCCCTGCACACTCAGTGTTCCTCTGGGGTGCAATCCCCTTGCATCCCTTTTCCATGGGCAAACTCCTATTCATGCTTCAAGACATGGTTTTGGTGTCTCCTCCTCCAGGAAGTCTTCCCTGATTGTGCCCACCCTACGCAGCTCCTCCCACCCCTTTGGGGCTCCCTGTGAGCTGTGCCCTTGCCCAAGGCTGCTTTCCCTGCCCCGAGCAGCTGCCCTACCTTTTCTCGGGGGGCTTTTCCCGGCTGGGCTGGGGAGCTGCTGGCACAGGGCTACCTGCTTGCATGGCCCCATTATCTCACGTGTAATTGATGCCCATCACTCTCCTGTCTTCTTGGAACAACTTCAGGGTTTATTGAATCTGGAAAGAAAAGAGAGAGAGAAAAAGAGAGCCAGGTACATTGCACAAATCAGTGGTTCTGACAGTTTTATTAAATAATGGGGCAGTTCGGTCATGTTGTAGAATAAGGAGGCAGGGCCCAGGGCTGGAGACGCGGAAGGAGGAGTCTGGCCTCTTCCACACTTGCCCTTGGGGTCTCCTTCATCTGTGGAAGATGTGGGTTCAGCTCCAGGTCTCCCTCCCACTTGGCAGCTGGGCGACCACAAGCAGTGGCCAGTCCCTGAAGGCCCGGAGCCGCCCTCGCTCCCCTCCTGGGCCAGGTGGCTGCCGTTCTCCTGTCCTGCTGCCAGGGTCACTGAGAAGCACCGGGAAGCCATGTGACTTTCACAGGGAAGGAGAGGAGGGCAGAGGCCAAGGGGAGAGCCGAGAAGGGGGAGGAACCCGTGTTTCCAGAGGCTTACTGTGCACCAGGAACCAGCCGCTGGGCGCTAGTGACAAGGAACCCCTGGCAGACAGGGCAGCCCCCAGCTCCCAGGTAGGAAAACAGGCTGCATCCAAGTGGGGCGGCTCCCCTAAGGTGGACGCTGGTGCCAGAGCCGGCTGCGTGGCGCGTCGGTGCCTTGGCTTGTGTGGCCCTGCTGTGGGGTGACAACAGTGGACCAGGGGCGTGGGGTCGTGAGCCCAAGGATGCCCCCCGTCTCCATCCCACCTGACGCCTGGGGAAAGTGAGGCTCAGACATGTGGCCTGAGTCCACGACGCCAGCTGCCTGTACCCGGGCACTGGGGTGAAGTAGAGCCAGCCCCCCACCTCGAGGGGCTGCCTGAGGAGGAGACAGACGAGTGCAAGCATGGAAGGTCCTGGATCAAATAGCGCGGGCCGTGGGGAGCCTGTGCCATTGGTCATGTTTACCCACGGTGCCTGATTTTCACAATGATCCTCACCCCAAGCCAGTGAGGCAGTGGAATAGGCACAGTTAGTGGCCCAGAGAGGTTAGGACACTTGCCTGGGACCACACAGCTCAGGAGAGTTAGAGACTGGGCAGAGGCTGGGCCCAAGCCCTCTCACCCAGCAGTGCCCCTATGGTACCTGCAGCACCGCCCCATGTCCCCCAGGGGCCCTGGGACAGCGGAATGGACCCTCACCAGTCGGGAGCATCGTCTGCTTCCTGCCTTGGCCAGCACCACCCATCACGGCGCGCCAGGCTCCCGACGCTGGTCCCCGGGCGGGCAGGGCAGAGACAAACCAACGCGGCGTCAAGGGCTCCAGCAACCTCCTGGGTAAGTTGTCCATAAACCAGAGATAATTGATCTACAGGCTGGCAAGACACCCAGCAGAATACCATGGTATTTGCGGCTTTTCTGCTTAATAACCCTCAACTCTTCTGGGCAGCTGATGGGCCTGGGGTCTGGCTTGGTCTTTGCAAGACTGGCGGAGTCCCAGGGGTCCAGGGGTGGATGGGCCCTTCCTCTGGGAGCCCTGGGGCCCTGAGAGGCCGAGGCAGGCGCACCCTCGCTGGTGTCCACGGAGCCGCGCTCGTACGTTGGGGGCTGGGGTCACAGAGGTCGGCTCACCCCTGTCCATGGGCCATGCAGGCAAGATTCCACTGAATTACAGCCAAAAAAAAACCCATCAGAACAAAATAATAGTCAATAGAAAGTGACTTTCTCCTTTTCCCGACACACAGGCAGCGCCTCAGCGTGGCAACGGGTGGGGCTGTGGTTCTGTGGAAATGGCAGCAGAGCATCTTGGGGTGTCCCCGACGGGGAACCGGGACCCTGCTGCAGCGGCCCCGGGAAGGCGGCCCCCTGTGTGCCTGCCCCCGTGCCTGATTCCTTCTTCAGGGACTTCATCCAGACTCAGATTTGTTTCTCCTCCCACACGCTCCCGTGCAGGTCCCCATCCCCGCTTCTCTGCTTCAGAGCCCGGGGAGCACTGAAGAGCCCGACCCCTAGGGCCTGCCGTCCTGCCTAGGGCTTTGGGCCAAGCTCCCTGGGTCCATTGTTAAGTCACTCAACAAACACGCATGGGCCCCTCTCTGAGGTGAGCCCCGTGCTGCGGGCAGAGCCCCTACGGAAATCAGACAAAAACCCCAGGAAAGGACCCAGGGGGCTGGTGCAGGCCCAGGGAGGATGCAGGGCAAGGAGCCCCAAGGGGGTGGGTTTCAGGTGGAGAAACCAAGCAGAGGCCCAGGGTGGGCTCCTTCTGCTTCTTTAGAGCCTGCCACCCCCAGCCTGCCATCAGGCACCAAGGCCACCAGGGACCTGGGGCTCGGTGTGGGGCGGCGGTGGGGAGGGACCTGTCCTGTCCCACGTGTGTGCCGGCACCTGTGGAAGGGAGACGATCCCCTTCCCGGGACAACTTCTCATCTGTCTACTCGAGAGCTGCGTCTCGCCCCAGGGCCTCCAGGAAGGGGCACTCTGTGTTTGAGGCTGCTGCCAGGACCAAGGGCTCTGGCTCCCTGCTGGGCTGACCTCCCACCTCTGACCCCTGGCATGCTGGAGCAGCGCCAGATGGACAAATTGCCTGTGCGGCAAAGACCCGAAAAAAGTAAGTTGAAAAAATCTTTGAAGGAATCCTCTCCCCCGCCCCCATGCCGGCTCCCTCCCTCAGGCTGTCTTCTCTAAATAGACCAAAACATGGTAATTTTATGAACAAATCAAGCCATGCATTATACATTTTTATGTTCTTAAGTTAACAAAGTGACTTTGAATCTATAAAAGGCACCAAAATAAGTATTCCATTTATTTTTGCCTCCTGAATGGCCCTCTCATCCCTTGCTGTACCCCCCTCCCCCACCCCCATGGCCCTGGCTGGGCCCCGGCTTCACCTTGCCCCACAAGTCTGGGCCCAGCCCCATCACGTAGTGGTGGCCTGGTGACCCTGCCCCTCCCCCCGGCCTTCTCAAGGCCTCCTGAGGCCCCTCTGATGTGCACGTGCTGGGGAGGGTCCCCAGCCTAGCACTCGAGGCCTGCAGAGTTGTCACCTCCTGCATCTCCGGTCCCTGAGTCTCCACATGAGCCTTGCTGATCCCTCTCCCCTCCCCGAATACTCCACACCTCTGTGTCCGCTCAAAATGCGCCTCACCTGCCCTTTGATCAGCTGGTGAACTCCTCCCCATCCTTCAAAACCCAGCTCAAATATTCCCTCCTCTGTGAGATCTCCTGTCAGTCAGGACGCTGACAAGTGCCCACCATCCCTTTGCAAAGCCAAAGGACAGCTTAGACTGCCAGACCAGCAAATGCAGACGGGGAAGGGAGGAGCTGGGGGGGGGTCTGCAGAGGCTCATCCTGAGCAGATGTGGAGGGAGAGACAACAGCCTGGGGGTGAGGGGCTGCCCTGGTTTGGGGTGGCTGGAGGGTCCAGGCAGGGCTGGGCCCTGGCATGGTCAGCAAAGATGAGGTCACAGAGGTCCCATGCCCCAGCATCCTGTCACCACTGAGCATGCCCTGTCATTGGCCTGGGTGCCTGTGGCCTGGAGGGAGGCCTACTCAGCCCCAGACGCTGACCTGAGCCCTGCCCTTGTGGCCCTCTCTGGGCGACGATGATGTCAAAGGCCTGGTTGGGTGACAGTCTGTTCTGGGCTGCCCTGGAGGTAGAGTGGGTGGCTCAGTGTTCAAAGGCCAGCTGTCCCTTGCTGAGCGTGTGGCCCTCGGCAGGACTGGCTCTCAGACCCGAGGCCGCGGGGGCCCAGGAGTGATGCTGCCTTGGGGAGAAGCGAGGGGGTTCATCCTGTGTGCCGAGGCCCTGCTCTGGGCTGGCGCCAGGCCTGCCACTGGACACTCATTTTGCTTTCCTCCGACTGTGGCCGGGAAAGTGAAGATGTGAGTGCCTGCGTCGTGGTGCCCTCACCCTGCGTCCAGGCGTCTGGGGCAAACGTTGTCCCTTTGACCTCTGAGTGGGGGATCATTTTGCTAATGGGGGCATTTGGCAGCAGGCGGTGTCTGGAGAGGGAGGCCAGGTGGGCCCGAGGCCGGCAGCCAGCCCATCTGGGATCCAGGCTGGTGAGCGGGGTGAACGGCGGGTCAGCAGGCTGTGGGCATCTGCTGCCCTGTGTGAGCCCCGGGCGCCTGCTGACTGCAGGGGCATCCGAGGCCCGCGCTCTCCCAGCCCAGGCCGGTGTGGGCCGGGGCCAGTGCGGCTCAGCGCAGGAGGGGAGGACAGGGGGCCAGCTCTCTTGCCAGGACCAGGCCCCTGAGCTTGGCCCATGGGGGCCTGTCTGTGTGTGTGTGTGTGTGCACGCGCGTGCGAATGTGCTTGCACACGTGTGTGAACGAGCGTGTGTGCACATGTGCGCGTGTGCACAGATGTGTCCGCGTGTGAGTGTGGGTGTGCGCGCCCGAGTGTACACACAGTTAACCTGCTTAGTGCAGACGTGTGGCTCTCTGTGCCCAGCGCTCCCACTGCCCCGCGCTGACCGCAGCCAGGCGTCCAGAGGAGGGCGTCCAGCTCCCTCTCGGGTCTTCGGCCATTGCTCCGGTGGGCGGGTCCTGTGACTCGAGCCCACAAGTCAGTCTCCCCGGGGGTTTGGCCTGGTCACCCCTCCGGGAGCAAGGTTGGGGCGGCCAGGGGGCCCCGGCTCCTGCCTTGGGGAGGCCCCCCTGGGAGGAGGAGATCAGCACAGGGTGTGGCGGACCTGATGGAGAGCGGGAGGGGCCCCGCCCGTGAATCCCCTTTGGGCCTCTCCGCTGGGGCCACGTCCCGTGGCCGGCACCCAGGAGTGCTCCTGTTGACTCCGCTGGACAGCCTCGTGGTCACACGTGAGGGAGGCCCCGGCGGGCCAGCTGCCGAGGGCGCCGTGCTCCGCAGAAAGGACGCAGGCCGAGAGGGCTGTGGGCGACCCCGCCCCCGGCCAGCGGGCTCGTGCCCGCGCCCCAGCGTCCGCCTCCAGTGTCTCCCGGGAGCACCCTGGGGCTCACGCAAAGCCCACGGTCCTGGTCACCCTCGGGTCCAGCGAGGCTGCCTCTCCAGGGAGCGGGTCCCCGATCCCTCACTCTGAGAGGCCACTTGCCGCTCTGGCCTCGCTGCCCTGCCCCTTGCTCTCCTCTCACGGGAGCAGCTGACCTGCCAGCCAGCTCTGAGCACCCTTCAGAAGAAGGCGTCCTTGGGGTGGACCTTGTGCTTCTCCCCGCAGCTGGGCTCACAGTCTGAGCCACCGAGGGCTTAGAACAGGGACACTGAGGCCCCGGGGGACGCCTTCCCCTCCCATCTCACCCCCCGCCTCCCACCCAAAGAGGACAAGGAGGAGCCTTGTCTTCCGGTGGGCGGGGTCTGCACGTGGAGGGGCCGCAGGTTCTGTGGCTGCTCTCTTCAGACCTTCGGGGCTCATCTGGCCCCGGCATGTAGGGCTGGGGCATAGGGAGGGGACTTGGGCCTCCAACGGGGCCCAGAGATCAGCTGCATGTCCTGAGCTGGATGGGGGCCCCGCACAAACCCATCCCAGCTCCTCGGGGAGCCCTCGTCAGGGGAGGGCCTGGGCTTGGGCACCGTTGGTCATCCCTGGGTCCTTTCCTCAGACGCTGGCGCAGAATACCACCCTGCAACCTCTCCAGCAGGGCGTCTGTGCGAGCAGTTGTTGAGTGGTGAGCGCTTTACTGAAATCCCCCACTGAGTGACCTCGTGAATGAACGGCAAGGTGGACGCAGGGGTCGGGGAGGGGGGAAGCTCCAGGCTGCTCTCTGTGCAGGGGTGGCTCCGGGGCTCCCTTGCCGATGGCTACTGTGTTCCGGCTCAGGCGGCCCCTGCTTCTGACCGCTTGCTAAGCTCCAGGTTCACCTCCTTTCTGGAGATGCCCCCTTGGAGGAGCCTGAAGCAGCCCCTGTGTGTCTGGTGGCCTTTCTGGACACCCAGCCCAGCTGTCTCTTGTTTCCTGGTCTCCATCCCAACTTTGGCATATTTTTTCTCCATAAGTGGTATTATTTACTTGCTAAAAATGCTCTCCTCCCCATGCTCCCCAGGAGGCTTTGATAAACAAGCGTTCCCACCTCCTGACTGACCCCCAGCCACCCTGGGGAGATGCAGCGGACCTGAGCCGGCCCTGGGGGAACTGAACAGCTGGCAGAGGAAAGGAACAGACGGAAGCCCGGGCCAGGCAGGGGCAGCCTGAGCCGGCGGAAGGACCCACCCTGACCCCATGCTGTGGGACTTGGGCAGCCCTACTCGGCCTCCGCAGCCCCGAGCCGTCAGACCCCAGGAGTGGGAGGGACTGTGAAAGTGCCCCAGCCCACCGCCCCCCACCAGAGGGTTGAATCCTTCTCCCGAGTCACCAAGTTAAACCCTCTGAGGATGGGGGACCCCCGGCCCACCGCCACCAGTCCCCTGAGGGCCTGCGCCCCTGGAGCGTAACCGCGGGCTGGGCCCTGGACATCCGCCCTCCCCGTGCGGCATGCAGGGGGCCCAGCTCTATCTCTCAGCTCAGAGCTCTGAGCCGGCCCTTAATCCCACGTGGGCAACTGTCCGTGAGCAGGCGGTTACAACCTCGGGGTGCAGAGATCCCCAGAAGCCCTTTATCCTGTACCCCAGGCACCAGAAGGAGACCACCCCTGCCTCCGCGGAGTGTGCTGGCGACGGGCTCAGCACGGCCTGAGGGAGGGTCCCCTTGAACCCTGCCATTTGGGATTCAGTTATGACCTGCTGTGCGCAGGCTCCGTGCTGGGTGACAACCAGGGGACAAGGACGTAGCCCTGTCGGCAGAGCCCGCGCGGGTGGGAGCAGACAAGGAGACAGAGGGTTGCGGGCTGGGCACAGCTGGAGGAGGTGGGCTAATGCTGCCCGCGGGTGGGCAGGATCCTGTTCCCCCCCTTCTCCTGGGGAATCCCTGGGAGGGGGAGCACAGAGGAAGCCCCTGAGGGGAAGGGGGCGGGCTCCTGAAGGCCTGAGGGAGCTCTCAAAGAGCCCAGGCACATGAGTGGGTGGCAGGGCAGGGGCCATAGCCTGAGAGTGGCTCTGGCTCTGGGGTTTAGGGGAGGGCGGGGAAGGGCCCTCAGGTAGAGAAAGAGCAGGTGTGGAGTCAGGAAAAAGTTGTTTGCATACTGGCTCTGCTTCTCACCAGTGATGGTCTTGAGCCCTGGCCCCCCTGGATCACCCCCACTCTGTCCTCATCTGTGAAATGAGCTCCTTGGGCAGTTGCTTGCCTGAGGCAGGCAGGAAGGTGACAGTGTGTGGGAGCTGGGGCTCCGGTGACATGGGGTTCCCTGCTCCTTCTTCTCCAGGTAGGATGGGGGTTCCCTGCTCCTTCTTCTCCAGGTAGGATGGGGGCAGGGAGGCAGGGCAGACCTTCAGCCCCGATTAGCAATGGGATTCTTTATTTGTTCATTCATTCAATCATCCGTTCATTCTTTCATTAATTAATTCATTCAAAATCTTGATTGAACATCTTCCGTCTGTGGTACAGTGTTCTAGGTCCTGGGTATTCTCCCTCTCCTGGGAGAGAGAGGCAAGAAAGTAGACAACAAACCAGCCGTCGGAGAGGTGCTGTGAATACACTGAAGCAGGTTAGAGATGGCTGGTGGGAGGGCTGTGCTACCTGAGGTTTTAGGAGGCCTCTCTGAGGAGGGAGCACTCAAGCTGAGTCCTGAATCCAGGCCTGGGAGGGTCTGGTAAGGCAGGCCGCTGCGGGCTGGGGGGACCCTGTCAGGACTCACTGGGGTGATGACGATGATGATAGTGATGCTGGTGATGATGTTGATGATGGTAATGGTAATGATGCTGATAATGATGACAGTGTTAATGGTGATGGTTATGGTGATGATCATGATGATGAATATCACGGTGATGATGAAGGTGGTGGTGATGTTGATGATGATGGTGATATGACGATGATGGTAATGATGACAGTGATAATGGTGATGATGGTGATGATACTGATGCTGGTGATGATGATGTTGATGGTGATGGTAATGATGTTGATAATGATGATAGTATTAATGGTGATGGGTATGGTGATGATAATGATGATGAATATCATGGTAATGATGATGGTGATGGTGTTAGTGATGATGGTGATTATGATGGTGATGATGATGGTGATGGTAATGATGTTGATAATGATGATAGTGTTAATGGTGATGGTTATGGTGATGATAATGATGATGAATATCACGGTGATGATGATGGTGGTGATGATGTTGATGATGATGGTTGTGATGATGATGATGGTGATGGAGATGATGGTGATGGTGTTAATGATGGTGGTGATTATGATGGTGATGATGATGGTGATGGTGGTGATGAGGAGGATGGTGAAAATTAACATTTATTGACCTTAAATAAATGGTGGCTCCAACACTTTGCCATGTATCATTAACTCATGTAATCCTCACAGTGAGACAGATGCTAGTATCCATCCATTTCACAGATGGAGAGATTGGGATCCAGAGAGGAGCAGTCACTTGCTCACAGTCCCATGGCTACTAGTGATGCAGTCAGAGTTTGAACTCAGCAAGACTGACCTTGGAACGCCTGCTTTTAACCAAAATTTCTAAGAAAATACAGCTGGCTCACTTGCCTCCTGGGCTTGCTCTCCTAGAGATGCCACCACCAGCGGCCTGCCTGTGCTGCCCTAATCATTACTGGGAATGGCTGGATTCATCTTTGTCAAGCTTGCACTTTCCCCCAAAGTTTGAATTAACCTCGACATTAATTTGCTGATTAAGCACCCGCAGTAAGCTATATAGTGTGAGCACCTGTGATATTCTAATACATTTCCAAGGAAATTATTGTAATGTGCTAAATGGGAGATTTAAATGTTACTTGTTCCCCTGCAATCTATGAACTGTTTATGAAAAAGTCATAACTGAAATAATTGAAGTGTCAGAAAGAAAAAAAAAGGATAAGAGCCAATCAACAATTCTCTTATCACTTACCCCGCATCCTGATTTATTCGGTATTTTGGCAACTCACCAATCCTTGAATATTGCTCTGGACAGAGGGAAAGGGGAGAAGCGAGAGAATCACAGAATCACAGCTGTTACAGATGGGGGGCCTCAGTTATCTCTGCTAAGCCTCTGACTTTATTCAGGTAGTGGGCTCCCCATCCCCAGAGGTATTCATGCACCCCATGCGTGGCCTCCTGGACTAGGTGCTGATGCAAGGATCAATGTATTCTATGGCAGGTGAACCAGGAGAGTCCCAAGGTTCCTTCCAACCCTGAGCTTCTAGGATTCTCAGAACTTAGGTCTGGTCCAGAGAAGCAAAGCGACTTCCCCATGGCCACACAGCAGAGTCCAAACGAGTCCAGATGTTGGAATGTCTAGTCCTGGGTCTTTGTGGACTGAGTTCAGGGAGAGAAGCTGGGAAGGACTGTGGTGGGTGGGGCGGGGGGGTCAGATGTGGTGGAGATGGGGAGAGAGTGGAGGGAAACTTTGACTGCTAGGTCAGGGGGGGTGTGTGTGTCTAAGAGCTTTGAAGAGTTAGCTCTGCAACTCACAGGGATGAATAATACATTGAAGGAACACTGAGTGGCGTCAAGGCCAGAAATGATCTCTGGCCAGAAGCCCAGTCTCTATCAAGAGCCTGGCTTGGACTGTGGGGCTGGCGGCCTGCGGGAGAGTCCAGGTCTGGGCTGAGCACATCTGGCCTGAGGCTCGCCCTTGGAGCCCGCGCTACAGGTCGGTAGGGGAAGCAGCCTGTAATATTAGCAGGGTGTAATAATAGCAGGGTATAATAATAGCAGGGTGTAATAATAGCAAGGTGCAATAAAAGCAGGGTGTGATATTAGCAGGGTGTAATATTAGCAGGATGTAATAATTAATAGCAGGATGCAATATTAGCAGGTTGTAATAATAGCAGCCTGTAATAATAGCAAGGTATAGTGATAGCAGGGTGTAATAATAGCAGGGTGTAATATTAGCAGGATGTAATAATAGCAGGGTGTAATATTAACAGGGTGTAATAATAGCAGGGTGTAAAAATAGCAGGGTGTAATAATAGCAGGGTGTAGTAATAGCAGGGTGTAATAATAGCAGGGTGTAGTAACAGCAGGGTGTAATAATAGCAGGGTGTAATAATAGCAGGGTGTAGTAATAGCAGGGTGTAATAATAGCAGGGTATAATAATAGCAGCCTGTAGTAATAGCAGGGTGTAATATTAGCTGATTCTGGCAGCCCTACCAAATTCCCCAATTTTTCCCGCCATTTCCCGACAGCGCACCATCAGTGAGGTTATGGGGGGTGGCCTGTGGGGCAGGCACTGCCCTCTGCAGCCTTGCCTGGGGGCTCTTCCGACCTCGGGGCTCAGAGTCCCCCGAGGACCTGGTTAACGTGCAGTTTTTTCACGGGACCAGCCTGGGTGGAGCCTGAGGCTTGCAGGGGATGCCGGGCCCACGTCACCTGCTGAGCAGCTGCCTAGCACCCGGCGAGTGGTACGTTTTTCCCCAACTCTCTGCCATTTTAGACGGGAGAGCGTGGGCGTTTCTAAAGCTGCTGGAGCTCAGGTTTTAAGAGGCTGGGATTCGCAATGTGGAGTCTGAGACTGGCTTTGCCTTGGAGGGGGGCTTGGACCGAGCAGCGGTCTGGAGCTGTAGACTATGGTCCTGCCTCTCCCTTACTGTGTGTCTTGGGGTAAATGAATAAGCCTCCCTGGACTGTCCCTTTCTCATACGCACGGTGCGTGTAATACCCAACTACACTATCACCTGGTACTAAGCATAGTCACCATAAGGATAAAAAAATGAGCAGGAGAAATTTCCTGGGAACTTAACGGTGAGGCAGGGAGATGAGAGGACATTCCTAGGGCTGCATTAGGAAGGGCGCGGAGAGAGGGTCTGGCAGGATCGGGGTGTGCGAGTGCCCCCACCTCTCCCCACACACACTGCCGGCTCCCTGCACCGGAAGGGCCGCCTCCTGGGTGCTGGGTCCCTGGGGCTGGGCCTGGGAAAGGGCCCAGCTCGAGGGCCCGCACCTCCGGGCTCACTCCTGGTTTCCCAGATACTCTCAAGGGAAACCCAAGGTGGTGGGGGAGACACACCTGCCCTTATAGTCTTCACAGATATGCAAATAACCCCGCTTTGTTCCTAAAACACTTTTCTTTTACCTGGAGTGCTTGTATTCTGGCTACAAATGGAAAGACTTTTTTTTTTTTTTTCCCTCTCCATAAATAAATGGAAACTGTGAAACTAAACCTAGGGAGAGGAGCCGCGTTATTTTCTTCTGGTCTGGGGCTCTGAGACCCGAAGCGTCCCAGCTGGAGTGCCAGCTGGAAACATCCAGAAGATGGGGGGTCAAGAAAAGGGAACCTCCTTCTGAGGATGGATGGGACTCAGCGTTGTTTAGGGTCACCTGGTGCTCACACCCCTTCCCACTGAGAGCCCCCTGTCCACACCGGCGGGTTCAGAAAAGTCCCCTGTCCCCATATCTGCCGAGAAGGCCTGGGCTCTGCAGCCCGCCCCTGCGGCCCCTCAGGCCCTGCTTTGGCCTGTGCTATTCCTCTGCCTGGGTTGCTGTTTCTCCTTTGAGTGGCTGGATTTCCTTTAAAACTTAGCTCAGAAGTCACTTCCCAGGGGGACTGAGGGACTCCAAAGGGCTACATCCTCAAAGGTCCGAGGTCCACAGGCCTCCTGCTCCGAGAGGCTGCCCCGCCCCTGACCCACGTGCATTTGCTGATTTCATTTCCATGGTCTGTCCCAGCCCCGCACCCCCCCACCGAAGACCGTGAGCTTCAGGGGGCAGGTCTCCCTTCTGACGGCTGCAGGGGGCTTGCCCAGAGGACAAGCACACGATGAAGTGAGCGAGGGGTCAGAGAATTCAGGCGTGCTGGACAGGAGCCCAGGGGCAGGGAGCTTTCTGCCAGCTCCGCATCGCCCCCAGACCTGTGCACGGGGTGGGGGCCCCGGACCCCGGGACCCAGGATCCTTGGTGCGGATGTGAGGATGGGCCCAGGGCGGCTGTTTCCGGGATGACTGACCCTCGTCTCCCTGAACCTGCAGAGCCACCTTCTGCGTGCCCGTCCACCCACGTCTGGCCCCCCGGACCCGTGCCCCCCGCCTCCTCCCTCCTGGCCAGCTCCACTGTACTCCTGATGGACAGCATGCCAAGCCAGCCGGAACGGGAGGTTCTCCTGCCTCCCGTCAACATCCCTCCCACCAGGCAGGCCCCAGGGCCCCTTTCCACGTGCAGCGCCCCATGGCCGGGCCCTGTGTCCCCGCTGACCCAGCGGGCCATCCGTACTGGAAACGGCCCCAGCCTGGAAACGGCCGCTAAGCGTGTCCAGCATGAGGCTGGTGAGCGTACCAGCCACGAGCTCACGGGCCCATCCTTTGAGGAAGCCAGGACAGGGCTCCGAGGACGGGGTCTCCAGGTAAGGACCACGGTGCCCCACAGCCCGTGTGCAGTGTGCTCGTCCTGCTTCCCCCCTGCAGGGCCGTCCACACCGTATCGGTCGTCCAGGACCAGGCCCGGCCTCACCCGCACGGCCCACAAGGCCTCGGCTGGGGCCTCCTGGGCTTGCTGAAGCAAGGTCTGGCTGCTGCTCTGACTTTTCCCATTTTCCAGATGAGGAGACTGAGGCTTGGGGAGGAGCAGAACCGCCTAGAGCTATGTTCCATCCTGCAGTGGGGTGGAGCGGGGCCCTGGCCCTGCCTCGATGGCTCCAGGCTGAGGTGGGCAGGCAGGGAGGGTCTCTGCTGGAACTGTGGGTGTGGCTGAGAGCAAGGGGGGTTTTGGAGAGTGGGGGAGGGGAGGGGGAGTGGGAGGCAGCAAAGCCAGAGGGGCCACCAACCGCTGCCCTCGGAGCTTGGGCTCAGACATGGCTCTCTGCAGGAAGCCTCTGGACAGGCCCCTCCCTGGGCTCGTGGGGTGGCTTGTATGCCAGGCCTGCCTCGGGATGAAGCAGATGGGGCTCCGTGTGGGAGGGACAGAGCCCGAAACAGGGAAAGTTTGGGATAAAAGCGCCAGGGATGGGGGCGCGGGGAGTATGGTGGAGGTGGCAGGTGGGCCTCCGTGGGAGCTGGCGGACCCTCGTGATGGACTCCTCTGCTTCGGCCTGGGGGGCTGGCCCTCTACCGCTTCCCCCAGAGCGCAGCAGGCCAGGGCTTGGCCCACTCCCCCCGATTTTGGGTCCCAGATCTGTGTGCTGTGCAGAGCCGGGTGGATGGGAGTTTGAACCTGGGTTTGGCCGTGTGAGTGTGGCCTGAGCCGTGTCGACGGCTCAGAGGGTCAGCTTCCCAATCCTACAGCGAGGCAGCGTGTCAGTTCTCTACTGCTGTGTGACAACTCAGCCCTGTGCACGGTGACTTAAGTGGCCAGCAATTATTCTCTCCCGGTGTCCGCGGGTCAGGAACCCAGGTGCCAGGGCCTCTCGTGAGGTTGCCGTCGAGCTGGGGGCCGGGGCTGTGGTCTCATCTGAGGGCTGGTCCGTGGCGGCGGTGTCAGCATTCAAGCTCCCTTGCGTGGCGTTGGCGGGCTCAGCCCCTTGTCACGGGAGCCTCTGCGCAGGGTTGCCTCCCCCGGGGAGCAGGGCAGCAGGTTCCCCCACAGAGCCGGAGAGGGAAACCGCAGCCTTTTGTAAACTAATCTTAGAAATGACGCCCCACGTCTTCTGCCCGTTCCGCTCCTTACGGTCGCGGCTAGTCCTGCCACGCAGAGGGAGGGGCACAGGGACGTGGGTACCAGGAGGCGGCCACCTCTGCAGGGGAACCTCCCTCACAGGGCAGCCGCGGTGATTAAGAGAATTATGCACCTACGAGCTGGTGGCTGCCTGGCGCACAGCTGAGCAAGGTGGCCATTTCCCAAGGCTGGCGCTCTCCTCGCCGCACCACAGCCTAACTCTTCAGCAGCGATGCGTCCGACATGCCGGGCTCTCTCTGGTGTTGAGGGAGACCAAGGTGAATGAGACGAGGATCCCGCAACCAAAACACGGCGAGGCCAGGGCTCTGATGGGCGGGGGGCGGGGCGAGCGTGATCTGGCAACGCCAGGCGCTCTGGCTCTGGGGCCGGTGCCCCCCGCCCCCCCCCCCCCGCCCCAGGGAGACCGTTCTGCTGTCAGAGCCCCTCTGGCGGGTCCAGACTGAATCGGGAGATTAACCCCGCGCTCAGAGCTCCCCAGCCATGAATCTAGCGCGGGCGAGAGGGTGTGTGGTGCCTTTAAATAAGCCTTATGTAACGAGGATGGCGTCGGAACAGCTGACTCTCCGCACACAGGCCTCTTTTAAAATAGATCCTTGTCTTTATATAGCCGAATGTCTCTTTCTTCTGGCTCTGCCGCCTTACAGAGGAGCTGATGTAGGTCAGATATTGCTTGGTGAGAATTAATTAATCTGTAATTGTATCGAAGGAAGGGGAAAGACAACAAGTAAGCATTCAGCGACCTCAGCAAAGCCTGGGAACTGGCGTTGCAGAAAGGAGCTTTGGGAAGGACCTGCAAGCGTGGGAGCCGCTCTTCCTAAGACCGGCCCCAGCCCGCCGAGGGCCAGCGCGGGGAGCTCCGGGTTCGGGGCCCAGTCTGAGCTTCCGTCCTGCCCCTGAGCAGCTTCAGACTCAGCCGGGGTGGTGCCAGGCCCGGCCGCCTCCCCGGGGCCGGCAGCGTGGTCACCCCCAGGCCGGCTCAGGGTCAGCCGTGACCAGAGGCCTGGGCTCCCGTGTCAGCGCCGGGCCCCTGCCCCCCTCGCCCGGGGCCCACCCTGGCTCCCCAGGGTCTGCGTCCCGCCAGGTGTCTCCGGAAACCCCACGTGCAGTCACCACCGTGTGCCCTGGGCGGTCACAGGTGCCTGAGCTCCAGCGCCCCCCCGGCCGCCCGGCTCCTCCCGCGGACTTTGTGTCGCTGTCGGCAGCCCCGCCCCACGAGGCTCAGAGCTGAGGGCCAAGTGGCGCCCCCCGTAGCCGGCCCGTTGGCAGCTGCTGTGCACTCTGTCTTCAGAGGAGACGGGAGTCCGGCCCCACCCGCGCGTCCACGTGGCCTCTCAGGTCTCCTGACATGACGGGTTCTCAACAGCGCCCCCCAGGGTCCCGCCAGCACCTGGGTCACATCACGTCCCTGTGCCCAAAACCCAGCAGCCCAAGAAGTCTTGACAGCAACCGCGAGGCCCTAAGAGTCCCACCTCCCTCCCCGTCCCCCACCGCCCTCCCCACTCCCACCTTCTCGTGTGGGTCACAGGCAGGGACAGTGCGGCTCCCAGAACAAGGGGCACTGCCCTTTCTTGGTAAAATACCACCAGCTCGTCCGCACTTGGCACTGAAGACGCCCCCTTTCCCCACTCCTCACCTGAGGGTCACTCTCCTGGAGACTTGGTCCTTTGACAGTCGAGCCCCGAGGATGTGCCGCAGGGGCCACCGGCTTCAGAGAGGACCGGAACCTTCTGTCACCGCTCAAAGCACAGGCGAGTCCGGGCTGGACACGGAGGCTCAGGACGAGCACAGGAAAGTCCCCGTGCTGCCCACACCGGGACGCAGTCAGCGTCCGGAGCCAGGCCCCCGGCCTGGGCATCTGAATCCTACTTCCTCAGAGCCTGACCCAGCGGTGCCCGCATCCGAGACAGGCTGCAGCCTGGGGGGACTTTCCAGCACCGCCCGGGCTCAGGGCCATGGGTCTGTGGTCCGGCCGCTGTGTGTGGCCGAGCCCCGGCCCTGGCCCGAGTGAAGTAAGGATGCCCGGAGACGCCTCCTCCAGCATGGCCTGGCGCCCCCCTCAAAGCCCAGGCCGAGAGCAGGAGGGCCCGCAGACAGCCTTCCCTGCGCGAGCTGCGGCGCGAGCGCCTGCTGGGCCGGGTCCCACTCCTTCCCCTGGTCGCGGAGCCTGGGAGAAGCTCCCACCTCTGCGATACACGACAGCCTGGACCCTCTTACAAGAGGGTCACAGGGACGGCTGCCCCGGGAGGCCCGGCTGACAGGCTCCGCTGTGCGCTGCTGGGCAAGGAGCCCCTCGCTGGGGCTCTCCCTCCTCCAGCACCCAGAGCATAGCCGTTAGACACAGCGGTTTCTGGGAAGGTGTTTCCCAAAGGCCCCCGCCCTGTGCGGCAGCCCTCCCTCTCCCAGGAGCTCTGTGCCCTGGCTTCCCGGTCTCACCATCTCAGTGCCCTGGAGCCAGGGGTCCTCCTTCGACAAGTGGGGAAACTGAGGCTTGGGGGGTTGTGGAACTGGCCGAGGCCGCATGGCTGGGTGGGTGAGCCTGGTGCTGGGGCCCTGACGTCCAGTCTCCTCCCCCTGCGTCGGAGCAACTTGCTAACCGCCTGCCCAGCAAGAGACCGTCTCAGGCGAGTCTCAGGTGAGTGGAGCCCTGGGCCTTCCTGGTGTCTCGGTGCTGTGGGAAAGGCTGTTGAATTGATTGATTGGATTTCCAGGATTTGGATCAGACGTGAGTGCTCCCGTCGGGACGGCAGGCCCTGCAGGAGAGGGTGCTGTTATTCAAAACAGATGGAGAAAGTCCCCAGCTGTGTGCCCTTGGCGGGGACACGTCTCCCTTCTGAGCCTCGGTTTCCTTCTCTGTAAAGTGGGGATCATCCCGGCCTCGAGCCCTTGAGCGTGGCCAGCCCAGGACAGTCACTTCCTGCCACTGTGTCCATCTCCATTCTTGTAGCCAGGGTGGTCCGGGGCCCCTCTTGCCTCCTGGGACAAGGAGACACTGCAGCTCAGAGTTTGCTGTGTCCCTGGTTCTTTGTCCTTGTTCACTGTGTGCAAATGTCAAGGAAAAATTTAAAAGAGGGAAAATGCCTCAAAGGTTGTGTTTCTGGCAGGATTTCAGGGCACTTGTGATTAGGGCTCAGTGAAGGCCTACCCTACACTTTGGAGACAACAGCACAGCAGAGATGGGCCAGTGCCTTTGGGCCTGTGCCATGGGGATGGCTGCTCCTTGGGTGCCCTGTGGCCAGGCCGTCAGCAATCACAGCCCGCGGCCTGCAGCCAGCTACCCCTCTGAGCTCCCACACGGGAATGAGGTCTGACCCAGGCACTGGCCCTGCCCTGGCCTGGTCCACACAGTCCCCTCGGGCCCCCACCCCCTCACTGACCTGTCAGACCCTCTCCGGGTGGGTCTCTCTAACAGTCCTGCGGGAAGGAGCCGTCTGTGCCTCACTACCCAGCAGTCCTGGCCCCGGGTCTCCAACCTGGATCCAGGAAGACACATTTCATCATGAGCACCCAGTCTTCACTGAGAGACCTGGTGTCTCTGGCCATGTGCAGTGCAGGTTTTGTGGGGGGCAGGGGTAGTAGGATGCTGGCCTCGCTCTCCAGTGGGTGACCGGCAGCCACAACAGCCTGTTGTGGGGAGATGTCCATGGCGCTATTGGAGCAGAGAGGAGGGGCCCTGGGAGGCTGCCTGGAGGAGGTGACCTCTGAGCAGAATCCTGGGAAAGGGACAGTGGGTAGGTAGGGGGAATGTGTGTGCACATTGGAGGGAACAAGGGGGCCAGGAGGATAGCAAAGGGCTGGCGTGGGCAAGACTGGACCAAACTTCACCACAGCAGTTATGGGGATCTGGGATTTGAACCCAGATGGTCTGATTCCAGCAGCCCCGCCTTACGAGGGAGGAAAGGGGGGTTGTGAGAGGGGCAGGAATTTTCCCGGTTGGGGGATTGGACTCCATCGCTGAGCCAGGCTCGTGGTTTAAGGCTCTCCCTGTGAAAATTAAATCAGACCAGAAACAGCCCAGCATTAAAAACACAAAGCCACGACTCCCCCGCTGCCCCAAGCCCAGTTAGGGGGTGTGGAGAGTGGGGCCCCGCCTCCCGCAAGGAGAGGAGCTCGTGAATGCAATTAATCACTTTTCAATTAGTATTCAGGCGCCCTGTGGGGACGAGAAGCAGGCTGGCTCCAGAAGGCTGCAGCTTTCGGATGTGGTTATAAATGTGAGCGGAGGTAGAGCCCTGGGAACCAGACTGGCAGCCCCACCAGAGGGGACGAAAGTGCAGCACAAGGAGGGGCCTGTCGCCTGCACGCACAGTGCAGAGGGGCTGGGTATGCAGTCGGAGCTCCATAAATGCTCCTGGGTGGGGACTGTCCCCTGTAGGGACGCGGGTTTGTTTGTGGTTCTCAGGGCAGGTTTAGGATGGCTGAAAGGCTGTTCCGGGATGGGGGGCCAGTGCCACTAATGCTGGGCGCTGCGTGAGGTGCTGCATCATGGAACCAGCCCAGGGAGGTGGGTCCCATGACCCCATTTTACAGATGACCCAAGGTCAGAAGCGGGGCCGCTTCAGGGAGGGCCAGTTTGGTCCTAGGTGAGAAAGGGCATCAGTAAGTGCGAGCAGTGGGCCGGACTGGCCAGGCGTAGCCTGGAGTCCTGTGGCAGCCTATCCCAGCTGGCTGTGTGACCTTGAGCACAGGCTTTGGCCTCTCTGGGCCTGTTTGTTTGTAAAACGGGGATGAGGCCTCCCTGGCTGATGAAGAACAAAGTGGCACCAGGCACAGAGCAGTCTCTGACATGCTCATACCTCTCTCCATGGGCAGTGCCCTGTCTCATGTCCCCAAAGTGCTGGGTGACATGTTGGGGAGGACAGGGTCATGGCTCGGGTGGCATTTTGGACCAGGCTGTGTCAAGGATCCCTCTCTGTTCTGAGGATCTACCCGTCTAGTCAATATGCAAAAAGACAAAAACGAATGAGTAAGTAACCCCCCCCTGCCACTGCTGATGGCTTGGGGTTGGTGGTCCAAGTGTCCTCTTTGTCTGGTGGCCATGCCCACTCAGGGGGCAGAGGGCGTACAGCACCTGGGTGTCCAGCACGGGTGGCCTCCCCAAACCCCCTGACCGCCAGCGTCTGGCTGGCGCTGTATCCTGCCCTTGCGATGGTCAGGCTGCAACAGGGGGCCCTGCCCACGGGGTGTCCTGGACTGGATTGTGTCCCCTCAAATTTGTGTTGCAGTTTGAACCCCCAGTACGTCAGAATGTGACTGTATTTGGAAATAGGGTCTTTGCAGGAGTAATTAGTTAAGACGAGGTCACACTGGGGCAGGGTCGGCCCTAACCCGACATGACTGGTGTCCTTAGGAAAAGGGAAATTTGAACATAGACATGCCTGCCATGTGAACATGAAGAGATTGGGTGATGCTTCTTCAAGCCAAGGGAGGTCAAGGATGCCGGTACCACCAGAAGCTGGGGGAGGAGCCTGGAACGCATTCTCCCTTGAGGCCAACCCTCCCCACACCTTGATCTCAGGTGTCCTGGCATCCAGGAACGTGACACAATAGATGTCCATGGTTTAAGCCGCCCCATTGTCCGTGGAACTTGGTTAAGGCTGCCCTGGGAGACTGAGACAGTGTGAGCTGGCCCTGGAGTCCTGGTGCGGGGGGAGGTGAGGAGGGGGAAGGCCTTCGAGGCAGAGTGGCCTCCAGAAACCAGACACGTCTGGCAGGGAGGTCCTTGATTTGGGCTAGACCGAGCTCCAGCCTGACCCTGGCCTGGGACCAGCCCTCAGAAGCAGAGGTAAACCCTCAGGTTACCGGCACTGTCGGTAGCAGTGGGTGAGGGGAGAGGGGCGGCCCCCCAGCCAGTCCGGTTCCTCTCCCCATGGCCCACTGTGACCCTGGAAACCAGACCTGTCGGTCAAGCTTCCCCTCTGTCTCAGGAGCGTGCCATGGCCCCTGCGGCAAAGGGCCCATGGGTCCCCCTCTCTGAGTTACCTGTGCACTTGTATTCTCAGGATGGCGTCTGACCTTTTGGTCTAATAACTCACTTAATCCTTGGCGTTCCAGAACCACTGACAAGTCCTGTGTGGGCTTCTCTGGGCCAGGACGCCAGGGCCAGATGCATCTCCTGCCTTCCCGTGTCACCGGAGCTCAGCCTGACTCTCCACATTAATTTCCTCATCGCCAGGAATTAGTTTGTAAACAGCAGAGGGAACTTCAAGGTCTTTGTCTTCTTAAGGGGACTCATTATTCCCCATAGAAATTCTGATCAGGGAGCTGGGCAGTGTCCCCCTGAACGCTCATCCATCAGCAGGCTCACGTCTCAATTATTAATCCTTTTATAAATAACCTGATCTTCATCACGGCCGCATATTCTTTATGATAACTGTTATATTATTTAGATGTCAACGCTCTGTGCTAATTGCAGCTGCTGGTGGGGCTGTCAGCCGCAGAGAGCGCTGGACTCTCCTGCCTGGGTTCAAGGTGAGAGCGGCCTTGGAAATCCTTTCTCCTCCCACCCTGCCCCTGCTCTCTGCCCCCGTCACTCACTTCTGGGTGGGCCAGCCATGGACAGCCAGCGGGCGCCAGGCAGCAAGGAAGAGTGTCCGGCGGGGCTGGGCCTTTCTCTGTGGGGCGGTGGGCCTGGCGGGGGGCTTGATGTCTCTGCAAGTCCTCAGCGGCAAGATCTTTACATTCAGGTTTGTGGAAATCGGGTGTCCTCCGGCTACAAGGACACGGCCTGCAGGTGGGCGTTTTCTCCATCGTGGCCCTGCTGGGGGCAATCTCACCCTCTCACTCGCCGTGGTCATGGGCAGACCCTAATGGGTCCCAGCTGCATCCCCTTGTCCCCACGCCATCCTCTCCAAACAGTCACCAGAGGGATCCAAAAGCTGCACCGTCCTGGGCGCCAGCCACGCGTGCCTCCTTACATTGAAATTAATTCATTTTAAATTAAATACAGAAGGGGATGGATGACAAGAGATGCTTGTATCCTGGCTCCATCCTCCCACCGCATGCCCACTCTGACCCCTCCTCGCTCCTTGGTCTTTTCCTTTAATATAAGCCACAGCCCTGTGTATCGATCAGTTCAGGCTGCCATAAATACCACACGGGGCGGCTTAAACACAGAAACGTATTGTCTCCTGGCTCTGGAGGCTGAAAGTCTGAGATCAAGGTGTTGGCAGGGCTGGTTCCTCCTGAGACCTCCCTCCTTGGTGTGTAGACGGCCATCTTCTCCCTGTGTCCTCACATGGTCATCCGTCTGTGTGCGTCTGTGTCCTGATCTCTTCCTATAAGGACCACCGGTCAGATGGGGTCAGGGCCACCCACATGAGCTCGCTTTACCTTAATCATCTCTTTAAAGATCCCATCTCCAAACACAGTCACACTCTGAGATCCTGGGGTTAGGGCTTCAACACAGGAATTTCGTTGAACACTGTGGGGACGCGGTTCAACCCACAGCAGTCACGTGGCACCGTTTACAGATGGACAGTGGCCCCAAGGAGGTAAGTGACAAGAGCCAGCAGGGTGAAGAGGGAGGGCTCAACCCAGGCATGTCTGTCTCCAAAGCCGGTGCCGTTTCCAACAAGCTCACTGCCCCCCTGAACCAAAACCCCGATAAGTTACTGCGTGGCTCTGAGCCTCAGTTTTCTCACCTTTAAAGTGGACATATCATTAGCTCCTTCACTTGCTTGTTTTGGAGATTAAATGAATGATTCACTCATTCATTCAAGGAGGAGCCAGGTGAGTGACTGGCTTCTCCTGTTGGTTCCTTCCTTCCCTCATTCGTTCCGTAAATGGAGTCCCTGTGATGTGCAGGCACTGTTCTGGGTGCAGGGACCACGGGGGGACGGGGCAGGACAGTCAGGGGTTCTGCCTTCCAGGGCTTCAGGGTCGAGCAAAAGTCCTGACTGGGAGGCGGGGGACGGTGCCCGGCAACGCGGGTTTTCAAAGGAAGGGGGCACAAGCAGGGCAGGGGCCTCCCAGAGGACTCTCCTTCATGCTGCCCGCGGAACCCAGGCTCCCTCCGCCCACGACCTGCTGGTGGTCACGGGAGGTCACTCTGTGGGCTGAGGCGAGGCCTCATCCAGGGAACGTGCGCGTCGAGGAGGAGGGTGGGCTGGCCACTCTCGATCTCTCGGCCGGTGTGACCCCTGGCCCAGCGGCAGCTTCTGGACGCCTGCAGGTCTCACTGGCCTCCCCCCCAAGCTGTGCAGAGCCTCCTAAGCCTCCGCCCCGCCCTCCCAAGTCATTTAAATAATTTGCATACATTGTTTCCGATGAACCTTGATTGTTTCAGGAGCCAGACATTTTGAATCATAAAAATATTCACCCTCCCCTGCCTTTTATTGAAGAATTCCATAAATATCCCACCTGACATCTCCCAGCTAGCTTTGTCCTGCCCCCCCTTCTTTCTTCTAATTTCTCATTATCACGCCGCCAATGCGGGGGGGGGGCTTCTATTTTTATTTTTCATTTCTTTTAGCAGCTTCCCTTCTGGGTGAATTCTGGCATCTTGCCAGCCTTTGATGGCCCCTGGAAAAACAGAGGGACTTGATTGTGGCTGGTGACATCTCAACGCCCCCTCCAATGGCAGGCGTCTGCCCCGGCAGCTGGCAGCCCTGTTCTGAGCCCTCGCTGCGAGCAGGGCTGGAGGGACAGCCAGGAGTCGGCCTCCTGGCTTACTTGCTCCAACAGGCTGTTGGTCGCTGCTGCCACTGGTGAGAAAACCGAGGCTTGGAGAAGCCCAGCGACCCGCCCACCGTCCCGGGCTCTGGCTGCAGGGCTGTGCCCCCACCCCCGCCCCCCACGAGCTCCAGAGAAGGGAAAACAGAGGCACTCACCTCATCCCAGAAGACGCCGCACGCGGTGCAGGGTGGGGGCTGTGCCGGGGAGAAGGTCCGCAGCGTGTGCACCACGAAGGGTTTAGGGGAGAGCCTGCTTGCGTGGCCGCCCAGCCCCTCCGAGGCTCCCTACTTCTGGCCGGCAAAACCCTTCCTCCCCGCTCAGCACGCAAGACCTTCACCCCGGGCTCCTCTCTGCCCCTCTGGGCCCCGGACACGGACGCTGAGCAGGAGCTGGCCTTCCCTCCACTTCAATTCTCCCCTCGACCCTATGACGTGGGTGCTGTTGTCCCCGTTTTACAGAGGAGGAAACTGAGGCTCAGAGAGGCGTGGGCGTCGGCCGGGGTCACACAGCTGGCGGGAGCATCTGAGGCCAGAGTCTGTGCTGCTGGTCACACCCTCACGTGCATCCGTCAAGACCCCGGCCTGGCCCAGCACAGGCCCCGCACACAGGGTGCTCAGTTCATGCTTAGTAACACATGCGCTGGTGACGATCAGTGGTCAAAGGGCTCGCGCCCAGGGGGTGCGGGCCAGGGCAGAACGGAGCCTGTGGGTCCGGAGCCCTCCTGTCCGAAGGGCCTGCCCTCGTCCTCCCGTCCCATCCCTGGCTTGGGTGTATCCTCCTTCATCTGTTCATTCATTGGTTCGCGTCCCACAAGCATCCAGCGGGCTTTGCTCCGGGCACGTGCGGGGTGGGGAAGGGAGGGTACTGGGTCCAACAGAGGGCCAAGGCCTGACACTGCCCCAGCAGGGGAGGCAGAGCCAGGCCCGGAGGGTGGCAAGGACAGAGGCTTGTCCTGTGGAGAGAGCGGCCTGGGAAGGAGGCCGGGCCGGCCCCCGCTGCCCTACCCCTGCTCTGAGGTGTCGCACGAGTCCAGGGTGTGATGATTCACTGAACGCACCCATTGCCTTACCATCGTGTCCCTGGTAGGCGGGATGCGAGCTCTGGATGCTGAGATCCAGGGTGGCACGTGGGCTGACCAGGAGGCAGGACTCGGGTGGGTTCCCCTCAGGGGTCCCAGGCTGCTGTGCCAGGAACTTTGCAGACGGGCTCAGCAGGTCTCTCCTCCCGCCCACCTCTGAGGAGCCTTGGAGGAACTCAGGACTGAGGCGTTGCTCTCCTTTCCCGGGTCCTCCAGCACCTGTCCTTAACTGCCGACCTTTGATGCTCACTTGGGTTTTCCTTGTCATCTCCATGAATGCATCTGTGTGGCAGGATGGCCTGATTTATTCTGTCTCTCTAAAAAAATATTTGTGCTAAAATACACATGACATAAAATTTGCCATCGTAACCATTTTTAAGCGTACACTTGGATATACACTTAAATATTAATATCGTTAACATAATATGAAGTACAGTCACATTGCTGTGCAAAACCCTCACCACCATGCCTCCCCACAGCTCTTTTCATCTCTGCAAACTGAAACTCTGTCCCCCTTAACACTAACTCCCCAACTCCCTGGCCCAGCCCCAGTACCCAGCATTCTACTGTCCGTCTCTGAATCTGACTGCTCCAGGGGCCTCACGTGAGTGGAATCGTGCAGTGTTTGTCCTTTTGTGACTGGCTTACTTCACTTAGCATAATGTCCTCAAGGCTTGCCCATATTGTAACAGGTGTCAGAGTTTCCTTCCCTTTTAAGGCTGAATAATATTCCACTTTGTTTATCCATCCATCTGTCAATGGACATTTGGCCTACTTACATTGTATATTATCACGAATTGTGCTGCTATGAATACGAGTGTACAAATATCCCTTTGAAACTCTGCTTTCCCTTCTTTTGGATATTTACCCAGAAGTGGAATTGCTGGATCATATGGTGATTCTATGCTTAAATTTTTGAGGAACCTCCACGCTGTTTTCCACAGTGGCCGCGCCATTTTACCTTCCCAGTAACACAGTGAACGAGGATTCCAATGTCTCCACACCAGCACATGTTGTTCTCTTTTTTAAAAAATTTTTTATAGTAGTCACTGTGATGAGTGTGAGGCGGTATCTCACTGTGGTTTGATTTGCTTCCCCCTAGTGATTAGTGATGCTGGCATCTCTTTCCATATTCTTATTGGCTATTTGTGTCTCTTCCTTGGAGAAATGTCTAAGTTCTCTGCCCAGTTTCTAATCGGTTGTTTGTTTTTGGTTGAGTTGCAGTGGCTGGTGGTCTTGGGTCCTCTCTGTGAAGGTCAGCCAGGATGGAAGGATGGGCACTGGGTACCCTGCACACTGGTGACGGTGGGCATGGATGTGATGGTGGGATGGCGACCCTATGGGAGGTGGTAACTGGGAGCTGGAGGAGGTGAATCGGGGGTCATTGTTGATGATGTTGGTGGAGGGGAAGGTGACAAGGTGACAGCAGTGGGGCCACTGTTGATCAGGGTGGGCCCCAATTCATGGAGCAGAATTGATGCCATCACCTGACTCCTGGCTTCACAGAAGGTTCGAGTTGGGTGCGGGGTGGGTGATTGAGGGCCCTGTAGCTGTCACCAAGGCAGGAGGACATGGTGCACGCAGGGCAGTGGAGAGACAGGAAGTATTTGTTGAGCGATGGACTCAAAGAGCTGATCCCTGTGGCTTGGGAAGAAATTCCAAACTATCCTATCAAGTGCTGTTATTGACTGAGACTGAGACCGAATCTGACTTTCATCCCCCTGCGTTTGACATTCAAGAACAATCTGGCAGTGGGATTTGCATAAATCTCTGGGGGGGGAGAGGCAGCGGGGGGTGGGGGGGGGACCAATCAAACACGGGAAGGGAGCTCTGTTCCCAGTGGGATGTCCCCTCCTGCAGGGCTGGGATGGGGATGGAGTTGCCCTGCAACCCTGAGTCACCTGGAAGCAGCACCGTGGGTCCAGGGCCGGGGTCCCCTGGGGGGGTGGAGCCGGAGCTGGGCTTCTGCTCTCCAGGGGTCCCTGGCACAGCAGCAGAAGCTGGGGAGGCACAGGCCGCGCTCCGGAGCACGCGGTCCGCGGGGGGCAGACCTGTGAGCTGAGGCCCCACGGGTGTCCTCGAGGCTCCCCGGTCCCCACACGGGGGCTTCCAGCGTGATGGTGGGGCGGGAGCGGCCAGCCCCTGCCTCCTGGACCCCTGCTGCTGTGGCCCGCTGTCCCTTGCCCGTCAGCCCGGGGCGTCCTCTGTGGAGCACCGCACACCTCCCGCCCGCTTATTTCCGACGGTGTGTGTCTGCCCCCCATGTGCCTCCCCCAGATCGGGGCCGCTAACAGGCAGGCCGGGAGGCTGTTCTGTTCCTGCCTGTCGCGCAGTATGACACGAGACCCCCGGTGAGGGGTCAGCTCCTCGAGGCCGCAGAGTGATTGGACCCAAGAGGGCGGTGGCCGGAGCACCATCCCGGCGTGGCTGTGGGCAGCCCTGCCCCCCGCAGCCGGCCTCCACGGGCAGGGACACATTATGATCTCCCCGGAACGGAAGGCTCGTGTGCTCTTTTCTCTGGCAGCGACGAACACAGTGTGATCGCTTAATAAAGCAGGAGGAGAGGTGGCCGCTATCGATCAGAGTGCTCTGGGCTGCACTCAGCAGAAGAAAGTCAATTTTCCCCTTCAGTTCAGCTCAGCAAACATTTATTGAGCTCCTACTACAGCCAGGCCTGTGCTGGGCGCCGGGGGCACCGGGCGGGAATCCAAACACTTCCTCCCCGCTCTTCACCCACTGTCCGTCCGGGAAGGCCGCACTGAGCTGGTGTCCTGCAGACGTCACCTCCCTGAATCCTCCCACCCGTCTGCTGGGACCTGGGGAGCTGGAGGGATTTGCCAGACTCAGCCAGCAGGGAAGGTGTGCCCCGAGCGTCAGCCGAGCCGGCGCAGCAACGCCGTTCACTCAGAGCACCGGGCCCTGCTGGGGGGTCGCCTGGTTGAGGGGCGTCTGGCAGGGGGCTGGGAGCCTCGGCCCCTGCGTTCTGGGGTCCACGCTGCAGGGGGCCGGGGCCCCTCCAGGCCTTGCTTTTCTCGATGGTACCCGCGGCAGCGGATGCCTTGGGCACCGAGGAAGCCAGGTTCTGTGTGGGAGAAAAGACTGCATCGTGGGCGCTGGTATTTCCCCATTTTGCTGCTGGGGGACTGGGCACCCCCAGATCACATGGCCGGGAAGGCGTGGACTGAGAGGGCTCGTGGCTGGGCTCACCCATCAGGTCAGGCCACCTCCGGGGGCCCAGGAGGGTAGGGGACCCTGAGCAGTGCCTCTGACCCCCATTCGCAGCTGGGGAGGGGGCAGAGCCTGTTTTCCCTTACTTGCCGACCCTCACCACCCCGCGTCCACACACCCCTAGCTCTCAGGCTTGATCTGTGTCCCTCTGGGCTCTGCCCAGGGTTTCCTCTGCAGAGGAGTCTCGGGGACAAAGTTGAGGTCGTGAAGCACAGGGCCAGCTGCTTCTGGGGCCTCCATCTGCCCTTGGATACACAGGGAGGGAGGCATCCATCAAGAAGATAATTCGTCCTCAGGGACGCCTACTGGGTGCCAAGTCCTGGCTGGGTGCTAGGAGGGCCTGGAAACTCCTTCAGGTCACTCCACCCCAGCTGGAAGCAGCAGAGACTCTCTGTGATGGCACAGCGGATGTGGAAATTCAGAAGTGACCATGAGTCTACAGCTCTGTGACTTAGGGGCTCACTCCTCTTCACCATCTGAGAGGCACTGGAGAACCACAAAGGTAACTTCAGGGTGAGGACCTCATGGGTCAGCACAGGGCCAGCCGGTGGGGGTCCTGCAGGGGAAGTGCCTTCTCCCATCACCCTGTTCTCCTCATCCCCCACACGTTACATCCATCTACTCATCCATCGTCCATTGTTGGTCCATCCATCCATCAACCATCCATACACCCACCCACCATCCATCATCCATCCATCCATCCATCTATCCTTCCATCCATCATCCCTCCTTCTTCCATCCATCCATCCTTCCATCCATCATCCATCCTTCTTCCATCCAACCATCCATCTATCCATCCATCCCCCAACCATCCATCCCCCATCCATCCATCCATCATTCTTCCATCCATCCATCCATCCTTCCAACCATCATCCATCCTCCTTCCATCCAACCATCCATCTATCCATCCATCTCCCAACCATCCATCCTTCCATCCATCATTCATCCTTGTTCTATCCATCCATCCCTTCATCTGTCCAACTTTCATTCACCATGCATGGCTTCACAGGCTGCCCTTCATGTGTGACCAAGGGCTTCTAGGTGAGACGGGCAGAGCAGCCATGTGATGGCACCGCACAGTCGTCAGGGTGGGAGGGAGGAAGGAGAAGGGAGAAGAATGTTGATCAAAGCTGGCCCCACGGTTACCAATTTCCTGCACCTGCCCTTCGGGCTGGGAGGACCGAGGAGTGGGTGCAGGACCGGAGTCTGGATGTGCCCATAGCTGACACGAAGGATTCGCAATGGGGGCAGCCACTGCTGTGAGCACCTTGGTTTGTAACGGCAGCAGCGACCTGGCTCTGAGTCCTGGCCTGGGAAAGGCATTGCCAGGGCTACTCTGGTCAAGAGCAGAGATCTTGTGTGACATCAGTGGGGACATAACTGAGTGATGCCCAGGGTTGACTAGCAGGTTAGTGCTGTCCTGGGCACTGGCCAGCTTCTGTCCATACCTCTGCCCCCTCAGCCCTCCCGCAGGCCCGCTAGGCAGGGGTCACTTCTCCCACCGTGCAGGTCAGACCCCTGAGGCACAGAGGGAACAGGATGAGTCAGTCGATTGACTGGAGCTACGGGGGTGAAGCCCAGGTGCTCCCCGCCCAGCCAGGTGAGCGGTCACATTGTACAGGCTGTGGGTCAGAGGAGGGAGTCCCGGTCCCTGCGTCCCAGCCTTTGCCCCTGTGTGACACCCCGCACCCTGCTCCCGGGGCCAGGCAAGACACGCTCAAGATCCCAGTCTGCCTATTAGCTGCTGGGTGGCCCTGGGCCTGTAGCTCGCCCTCTCTGGTTCTCCATTACATCCCTTATTAATTAGACATAATGACGCTGCATCTGCTCCCAGCATGTCAAGGAGCATAGCTGGTGGAAGAGGTGCAACATAAGTGATGTTTCCTCAACATCTCTTGTTATACGTTAAGATCTATCTGCGTTCATAATACAGCCATGCTTGCTGCTATCTACACATGATGTTCTGAATCACTTACCAGTCACATTGCTCCATTTTCCAGCTTCATATCTTCAAATAATCTCAATGCCCCAGGAAGACAAGTCGCGTCTCCTGCTGGCTCCGTGCACCCCTGCCCTGCTCTGCTGGGTGAGTGAGTGGGTTCAGGACCCAGGCGCTCCGGGCCGCTGGCAGGGTGATATGGTGGCGAGAGCGAGCGTGGACGCTGAAGACAGACTGTGGGCTCGGATCCTGACTCTGTCCACTTCTGTCCACTTCTCCAAGTGTCGGCTTGATCACTAGAGCTCCCTGAGCCTGCTCTTCTCATCTGTGAAGTGGAATGTCCTGGGACCAGCTCCAAGGACCTGTTGTGAGGACCAGAGAGGTTATGCGTGGAAAGCGCTGGGCACACAGCAAGTGCCAAATACATGCTAACTACCGCACTGCTCTCTCCCAGGAGCCCTTACAGCCGGAGAGCAGGCACATGGCTCCTCTGTGCCTCCGTTTCCTCATTTGCCAAGTGATTATTAGGTGGAAACTACCATGGGTGAAGGTGCCCAGGCCCGTCCCTCTTTGACCCGGGGTAAGTGCATTCCTGGGAGCAGAAGCAGGGAGACCGGCCACCAGGACATCTCCTGCGCTGCACATTCGGGGCCACCAAGCTACCTCCACAGCCGCCGTTGTCCCCACAGGCTCAGAAATCACAGCCCGTTGACCGTGGTGGCCCCAGGCACACCCATGGGCTGCACAGCTGCTTCCTGGCACGTGGGCGGCCACAGACGGGCCGTCTCCCCAGGTTGGCCCCTAAATCCATGCTTGGGGCAGCCAGGGGCAGGAGGGCTGGGAAGGAGGCAGACGACCATGGGTCTGAGGCCTCCCCACCCACTCGGCACACTCAGGGCGAGAAACAACAACAAAAGGAAGCAAATGAAGAAAACAGTCATCATCCTGGTTACGCAGCAGCCGGGACACAGCTTCTCAGCCAGAGGAAGTGGAGGGCCTGTGTCTGGACGTGGGTGAGTTTGCTTTAGGTAGTGCCTGGGATGACAGGAGATTGGTTCCGGTTGATTTAAGGTGTCAGTGTTTTTTAAACCCGGGAAACAGATGCCTTTTTATCATGCTGCATCCAACACCTGAAGACAAAGAAGCCTTCATTCTCCACATATCGCCTTCATTCTCCACATGTCACCTCCTTCCCCACCGTTAATAACTTCGCGGGAGCTTGGCTCAGGCCCGTTCGAGGGACGAGGAGACGTCTCATCAATGCCTTGCGCGCTGTTCACGCTCTCGGTGTCCCAGGAAGCTGGGCAGGGGAGGCCATGGGACCCCACCCCCGTGTGGGCTCCTTCCTGGACGTCGGTCTGAGGGTGTGCTGAGTCCTGCCTGGTGGTCAGAGGCAGAGCTAGCCAGTGTGGAACGGGTCTGGGGTGCCCTGGTCTCTCCCCCAAATGGCATCCAAGATCCCGTCTGGCTCAGTCACCTTGGTGGCCACCCTCCCACCTCATCCAGGACACTGTCACCTTGGTGCTCAGAGCCTGCCCTCATCACCGCCCACCCCTCCCCATCAGCCCGTCACCTCCACGGGGCTCACCAGCCCAGGCACGGCCGCCCGACCTGTTGACATGACTGTGACTTTCACCATCACCTCTCTGCCAGTGGGGGGGACCTGGCCTCCTCTGGGTGGTCTGGGGGAGGCTGGCGGGGGGGTGGGCCAGAAGCTCCAACACTAGGTCGCTGGCAGGAAGTGACGGTGGCTTGGACCTGAGAGTGGGGATGGCCGTGAGGACAGTTGCCAGGGCGCCTGCCTGGACCGCAGGCCCCGCGAGGCCCCTCCCACCCCACCAGCAACACCGGCCTACCTGGGCGAGCAGCTCTGCCCTGGGCCCAGCCAGGTTGGGGGAGGTGGCAGCCTGTGCAGGCAGTGTGGCCTCTCCACATGCTCAGAGGATCTGGAGCACCCACTGTCCAGCAGAGCGGTCCCTCTGGAGGGTGGGACCAGCCGCCTCCGACTGCCCTCCCCCTGCCCATGAGGGCCAGGCCTCACAGCCCCGATTCCCCCTACCTGGCTCGTGCTGAGTGCTTCTGGGAACTGAGCTGGGATTGCCGGTCCCCTGTCTGCCAGGAGAGCAGGCTGGGGGCGCTGAGACTGAGCTGACCCAGCGAAGTGTCTGCCCGAGCAGCTCTGCCTGAGGGCTTCCCTCCGGGGTGCTCAGAATAACGGCCGGACACTCAGAAACCTCACCTGTCGGAGCCATGGAGAATCTCGAATCTTCACTTTTCATCTCCAAAGTAATATGACTGAATTTATAAACCTATAATGCAGAAATAGGTAAATTAAGCGGGAATAAAGCACCATGACCCCACGCCTGGGGTAACTTCCTCCCCTGTTTTGGAGGACAAACAAGTGTGCATGTCAACAAACACAGGTAGATGGGTCCTGACTTGCCTCTCTTTAATCACCTGAGCTTGTCAGTTAGCAAAACCGTCTCACACACCTGAGGACATAGCTGCATATCATCATTTTAACAGGGAATGAGTATTCCATTTATGAATGTTTCACAATGAAGTTAAAACGCTGAAAATTATCCTTACACCCTGAATCTTTGACACGAAGGAAATCACCCTAATGGTGAATGCCCTGGCATGTGCGTCAACATGAAAGGTTTCGACTGATGTTCTCCTGGCGCGAGGCTCCTTCTGGGGAAGGACTGAGCAGGCCGAGAGAGGGAGGGACCCAGGAGGTCTCAGCTCTATCTGTAATATTTTATTTCTTAAAGGAAATGAGAGCAGAGGCAAAGAAGGCAGAATATTAAAATTTGATAACGGTGGTGTTTGGTGGAGCCACAGCGGTGGGTTCGTGGTGTTTGCTATATGGACTCTCCAGTCTCGTTTAAAGTATTTTATGTGACGTTTCTAGTCACGTCTTTCCCCTGTCCTCTCCCGCGTCCGTTCCTGGTTTATACAGTCATATCCACACATATCTTGGCTTGGGCGTGGGCAGAGGTGCCTGTGTTACAGGAATGGCCTCGACGTACCCACTTCTGTGCACCGGGGCTTGGCCTGTCCGCAGCCGTCAGCCGGGGTCTGCAGGGATGGCTCTTGTACCCTGAGTTGTGCTGTGGGCGCCTGGGCGCAGTCAACGCACACGACACCCAGGCAAATCGGAATTTCAGATAAGCGACAAATAATTTTTCAGTATAAGAATGTCCCATGCAATATTTGGGGCATATTGTATCAAAATATTGTCATTCATGTGGTAAAGGATTAAACTTGTCCCCAAAAAGGTTTGGCCCTTGCCAGCTCCTTGGAGGTGACCTCTGAGCCCTTGGAATGTCCTGCCTGACAAGAGTATCTCTGTTGCCAGGGGGCCTTGGGCCACACAGAGTGGTCTATGCTAGTGAGGTGATTCACAGGGGGCCCTGGGCCACGTGGTGTCAGCTCTGCCTCTGGAGGGGCTGGAGTCTGAGGTCAGCCATGCAGGTGGTCAGTGTGTCCACGTGACTGACCCTGGGGAGCGTCCCTGGGGCCACAGTCGCTGCTGGCAGAAGCAAGCGCTGTCCCCACGACTCCACGGGGAGAGGCTGGCACCTGGGCTCTCTGGCCCCTGACCTCGTCCCTTGGTCAGTTTTCACCCGGCCCTTTCACTGTAATAAACTCTAACTGTGCGTATAGAAGTTTCCTGGGCTCTGTGAGTCCTTCCTGTGAACCGCAGAACTGGAGGGTGGTCTTGCGGACCCTGAACTTGTAGTTGGTGTCAGCAGTAAGGTGTTTTGGGGTTTCTGAACTTTGCGTCCTTGATTTGAAGTTCAGATTTAACCACATGTCCTGTGTTTGATCTGGCAGATTTACTGGGGGCGGAGGAAGCCTCCCGAACCCTCCCTGCACAGCTCTCCCTGCCTTCGCCTCCACGGGGACCAGCCTCGGGCCCTTGGCCCCCTTCCTGCCCCTTCCGCAGGCCCCCTCTGCAGTGTCGCTGGGCTCGGGCGCCGAACCACACCCAGCCTCCTGGGCGGTACGGCAGGCTCCCTCCTCGGCATCCTGGCTGCATCCCGCGTAGCCAGGCGCGCTTCAGGTGGACTAAGGTAGTCCCTGCCCGACGGAGCAGGGTGCAACCCTCCCAAAGGGGACACTGAAAGGGTCAAAACTCACCATTACAGGGAACATAGGTCCCTCGTCACCCACCCCAGAATCCGGGCGGAATCGTCACCCGCTTCACCGCTGAGGAAACTGGGCTTAATTAAGAATACCATGTTGGCCCGCTGTGGCACACCCGAGGGAGAATCGTAATGAGATCTCTCTCTGCCCCACCGGAAACTCAGGGTTTGTACCAACCCCGAAGTGATGCTTCTGGACAGCTTGTGATTTACTGAGACATTCGGAGTGTAGACCCCAAAACCTCTCCCAGCAGCAGCCAAGCTGGAGGGGACGTGAGGGCTGAGGCTCTCTTAGGTGGTCCCCTAACTGGGGGGAGGGAGAGCCCCCAAAGTGGTGCGTGCTGGGAATTACATTTTTCTCGAGTTTTGCAGCTGGTCAGGGGAACCCGGGCTGTGAGGGACCCCGCCCAGGCCCACCCGCCCTGGATGGAAGCTTGCAGAGTCCTCGAGTGAACAGGGGGGGTTGCCGTGGGCACCTGCTGCCTTCAGCCTGCCACCTAGAGGGGTTCGACCAGCACCAGCGGGGGAGAGGGCCAAGCACCCCCGGGGGTGGGGGGCTCCTTGCCGAGGTGGAGAGGCCAGGGCAAGAAGGGTCCTACGAAAGATGCGACAGAGCAGAGGAAGGGGGCCGACATCCTGAAGACGCAGGGGAAGGGCAGCGTCTGAACGTGATTTAGGACCGAACGAAAAGCAGAAATTCCAAAGCTGCGTGGCTCCTTCAGCGTGACGGAAAGGAACGTCAGCTGGGAAGCAGGAGCGGAGGCCGAGGAGGGGTTGGGCTGGGGGTACAGGGCGCTGAGAGGGTGGAGGGGGTGCAAGGAAACCCATGGGCAGAGGGGGCGCCACAACGCACCTGGGGCGAGGTTACCGTGCTGTTCGGGTCCGGGGTGGGGTTGGGGGTGGTGAGCTGTGCTGCAGCCCCAAGTCAGCCTGGGGTTTACAGGTGGCCTCTGGGGAGAAGTCGGAGTGCTACGGGCAAAAGGAATAACCACATGTGACGGGAGTGATGGGGCCTGAGCTGACCGCTGACGGCGGCTCAGCCGGCGTCTCATCAGGAGCCCACGCTTCCAGATACGTTCTGGCAGAATCTTCCAACTTTAAAGATCAATAAAAAGAATTCAATAAGTATCTGGGCAGGAAGAAAAAACCCAGGTTATGTCCTAACGAACAAACGTCAGCTTGTCCCCAGGCTTCTCCTCTGTGACACTGACGGGAATAAGGGGCAGAATGAACGGAAGTTCAGGAGGAGGACCCTGGGCCACCAGGCAGCCCCTGGGGATGGATCCCAAACTCGGGCTTTTCAGGGATTAAATTGCTGGAGGAAATCGGGAGGAGCAGTGGAATCCTGATACCCGTGGGTCTCGGAGCCCCCAGAACGTCCAGGCAGGGAGGGGCCCAGGAGAGGCGGTGGGACGCTCGGCCAGTCCCACCAAGTCCTCATCTCTGGACGAAGCCCCCGATTCTCCCGGGCATGTGAACGTGGGAGGGTCAGACACCCAGACGCAGCGCTGGGTGGGGCCTCTCCTGGGCAGTCCTGGTTTCAGTGTAACCCTGAAACTGGACACAGATTCCTTCTAGAAAAGGTTCTCTCTCAGGAAGGATTCATCAAGGGATTTGATTAAATATAATTGCAAGAATGTATCTTTTTTTTTTTTTTTTTAAGAAAAATCTATGCCTAGAAAATAAAAGAGCCCCAAACTGCTAGCACAGTTATCTTTTCTGCTTCTTGGTACTTGATTTTTGTTGTTGTGAATAAGAATGTGTTACTTTCTGTGGGAAAATGCTTGAGACAAGAAAGCACACTGCTCGTTCACTAGTCCACAATTTATTAAATCATTCGATGTTTGATGACCTCTTCCCTCATCCCTGTAAACTGTGGAACACAAAGCAGGATGCAATACCCCTGGTGCACCCAGACGAGGACAGAGGAGCAGATGGAGGCGGGTGAGCCCGCGGGGGTGGGGCAGTCCTGGGCGAGGGTGGCGGGTCCCCGGCCGAGGGGGCAGGGCGCGCGCATGCTTGCTGGCCCGGCCCACGTGGATCAACTGCTGTCAGCGCTGGAGCACCTCCACAGGTCCCTTTGCCTCTCTGAGCCTCCATGGCCTCCGGAGGGGACCGCGTGGAGACGGGAGGCCAGAGGAGGGGGCGTGGCTCCTGCATCAGTGCGCTCTGCTCTTCTGGGGATGGCGGGGACCTGGGGTGGCCCCCGGGATGTACCAAAATCAAGAACGGCCTCTCAGAGAAGCGGAAGGAGCCCAGGATGGAGCTCCTGGGAGGAGGTGACCTTGTGGGGCGGGGCGACCTTGAGCCTGCTACTCACCCTCGTGCATGATTTTCTTGTTGGCTGCTTGTTGCGGGCTGGGCGCTGGGCAGACGGGTGGACGAGGCGTGGCCCCTGTCCTCGGGGGTCTCGGCGTCCACACCGTCGGCACGAGGCCTTGTCGGCCGCGGCCCGTGCTGCTCTTCTCGCTCCCCATCCCAGACACCGCCCACCCCCCACGCCCAGAGTCTCCTTGTGGGGCTCCCAGGCTCTCACATCTGCCCTTGCCACGTGACCCCTGTCCCGGACCTGGCATGTGACCTGCACTGGCCATGTCCTCAAACTTGTGAAGGTCACAGGGTCTGAGCGGCTTTCTGAAGTTCCCACAGCTGTGACGCCTCAGCAGCTGTGAAAGGTGAGGTGGCAGGCTTCCCGCATGGGATGTCCCTGTCACTGTGGGGCTCCTGTGTGGCTGAACCCTGGGTCGGCACAAGCCGGGGTGTGGCCTGGCCCTTCTCCTGCAGCCTGGAGGACACCACCCCCTGGGCCCGGGCTGGGCCACGCATCTGACTTGAATAGCATTAATTTACACCACAACAGAGAAAGAAAGAAAGCAAAGGGAAGATCAGCACATTTGTGTGGCTTGACCCGTGTGCAAAGGATGGGAAATAGCGGTGTTTGCTGGCAGACAGGAGAGTCCGGACAGCTCAGCATTGTCACACTGCTGCCCCCAAAACATCGGCAAGCGTGAAGCCGCCTCCCGAAACCCGGTGGATGCAAGATGAACTTATGAATAAACAGGCAGTGGGGGGGCCAGTGGAGGGAGAGCCGCGTGGGCAGCTGCAGCGACCCTCCTCCTGGGGCCGTTTGTCTCGAGGACCATGGCTGCCTCCCATGTGTCACCATGGGATGGAGGACCTGCTCCCCTTCAAGCTCCACGAGGCATAAGATCCGTCCACTACCTGACGTGAACAGGGCCCGAGCCCTTGTTCCCATCTCACAGAAGTGGAAACTGAGGCTGGCAGGATGTGGGATGCAGCAGGGGCAGAGGTGGTGGGGGGCCCTGCATCCTTGTTCGCTGCTCCCTTGCTTCTCTGCCAAGATCAGTAATCCTCTCATAAACCAGATTCCCCAGAATTTATGGGCAAAAGGTGGCCAACATGCTCAAACAGATTCTGACGAGTCATACCCCACGGGCTCCGACTGCTGTGATTTCACAAGGCACCAACGGGAGGTTCCCGAGGCCAGCACGGCGCAGCGTGGGGGAGGGGACGGGGCTCCAGCGGGGCTGGGGGGGGGCAGACCCCAGAGCCTGCCGGCCCCTCACTCTCCAATCCTCCTCTTGTGTGTCTGCAGAGAGCCAGGCCCCCACCGCCCGCAGGCTTGTAGGGGAATAAGGAGGGTGAGTGAGGCCATGGTGTCGCCATAGTGAAATCCTCTATTTGTGCTTTGGTCTGCACCTGCTGGCGGGGACCAAGGAGGCGGCCTCCTTCCTTGCTGCAAACCACCCTCAGTTTGTCACTGCTGGTGAACCGCCAGGTTCTTTGTTGTCACCTTATTTCCCAGGGGATGGAACGGCGGCATGCCTGGTGTGCCTTGCTCTGTCTTGTTTCATCTATTTCGTCCCTCCCACCCGCTCTCTGGCCCCAGCCCCTCCGGCAGAAGCGGAATCTGCCTTCTTCCTCCCTGTAGCTCACTTAGGGCTGCACTTCCCAGACCCTGACTAGCATTTGTAATCATTTTCTTTGAAGTCATAATCAGCTATCCATCGTAATGATCAATCAGCGCAGCCTGAAGACCCCCAAAGCCCGGGTGGGCACTTCTGCCTGTGGCCACACCCTCCTTCTAGCTGGTGGCAGCAGAGGGGGCCGGGGAGCAGAGCTGGCTCAACCCCATCCAGCCAAGTCCAAGCCGGTCTGGCTGAGCTCAGTTCTATGCCACCCCCGTCCTTCCCGTGAGTCCCGGGGCTGGGCACCTGTGGCTGCAACCGCCAACCACACTGGGACTCACCCCAACGTGCTCCTTGCTGTGGCTCCTGGGATGACAGCGGAAGGCTGCTCGCGGAGGAGCTCCGGGCCTCCTCCTGGAGGGAAAAGGGGGACAGAGGGCCACACGTGATCTTGGGGGTCATGGCCACAGGGAGTGTTTGCTGCGCCGCACTGCAGGGAAACGGCCGCCGTGCCCGCCTGTCTCCAGTGCCCAGGCTGCTGCCGTGCGGGAGGGGCCGCGCTCCCGCTCGGTCTCTGTCCCCAAAATGCTCTGTGTCCCTCTGACCCAGGGCCCCTTTCCTGTCGCCAGCACCCGAGGATCAACTAAACTGAAAGGCCTCTCACCTCTGGGGCGTTAAAGAGCTTTTAAGAGGCGATTATTCAGAATTTTGTAATTTCTGCTTCCTAAGTGCTCTCCCCTCGCCTGGCCCTGACCTCCATGAAATTATTTCCAGGTGCCCAGCTCGAAAAAGGGTCCGAGCCTTCCCAATATTCAGACTCTTCTGGCCTGGCCCTCTGCCCCGGGGGCCAAATGAACCCCCAGACGCCCAGGAGAGGGGCCGCCCACCCGGCGGCGGAGGATTTCTCCCTCCGGCAGTCTGCCCACCCCCCATCCCCACCCCCATGCTGGCTCCTCTTCCTGCCCAGAGCTGTCCAGGCCTGGGGGGTCCAGGGGGGAGAGACACCACGGCTCCTGCCAGGAGCCCATCAACTCAGCGCATCCCTGCTGCCCGGTGCCGAGGCCCCCAGCTGCCCCGGAGATGGGGGGTTGTGCTACTGCAGGCGGGAGCCACAGAGGCTCAGAGGGCCCCTCACCGACCCGTTGCTGCCTTGTGATGCCTCTGTGGTTTCACAGGGGCCCACCATGGTCGCCCCCGAGCCGGAGGCCACCGGCCCCCCGCCCCAAGGGCAGGAAGGGGGCTTCGCAGCCGTGGACGTCCAGTGCTGGAGTTCAGAACGCCAGCACTGCGTGGCGTGAATTCAGACCAAACTGAATCCGGCTGATGTGACCTAAGTTGTGTTGAGTCAAATAGTGAACCAGTTGTGGTGACTTGAGCTGAGCCGAGTTGATACACGGATGGAGGCAAGGAGGCTGGCGGCTGGGGTGATGGGAAGCTGGGGGAGGCTCACGCCCATGGGAGTGGCCGGAGGATGGGATGTGGGTCATGAGAGAGAAGCCAAAAGGATGACTCCAGGTACAGACCGAGGTCACTGCCCCTTCCTCTCCCTGCACCTCTGGTAACACCATAGGGACACCTCTGTCTACTGGTGCCCTCTGTGTGTAGACGCGGTCCTGCACCCCACGGTACATCCATGCTCTGCTTAAATACTGACGTTTCCACTGCACAGATGAGTTGACGGGGGCTTGGGAAGAACAAATCCCACGGCAGGAAAGTGGCGGAGCCAGCCTGTGCTTTAGCCTTCACCTCGAAGACCTGCTCTTGCTCCTGGAGAGCACCACCTCTCACAGAAGAAGATTGGGTCTCTGTTGGGATCAGCCTGAATTACCACCTCCTCCAGGCAGCCTACTCTGACTACATCATTGCTTTTCTTTTTAAAAATAATTAATTAATTAATTAATTTTTGGCTGCATTGGGTCTTTGTTGCTGCACGCGGGCTTTCTCTAGTTGCGGCGAGCGGGGGCTACTCTTCGTTGCGGTGCACAGGCTCCTCATTGCGGTGGCTTCTCTTGTTGCGGAGCATGGGCTCTAGGCACGCGGACCTCAGTAGTTGTGGCGCACAGGCTTAGTTGCTCCACAGCACGCGGGATCTTCCCGGACCAGGGCTCGAACCCGTGTCCCCTGCATTGGCAGGTGGATTCTTGACCACTGTGCCACTAGGGAAGCCCCCACCGTTGCTTTTCTGAGTCAACCTTTATGTCTTGACTTACATCCTTCAAGATGCAACAGAGGCAGTTCTCCCCATATGGGCTGCAAATTCTGAGGAAAGGAAGCACGTAGATAAATCTGCTGTGCTATTTACTCCAGTCCCAGGTAGGTCAGGGGCCCTGTAAACACGCTTGCTGGATGGTTGACTGCAGGCCCAGAGCACTGCCAGGCAGAGCTTGGAGCCCAGGGCCCTGCCTGAATCTTTTGGGCATCTGCAGCCTTTGTTTGGGGCAGGCTCAGGGGTCAGGGCTGGGCTCACTGCAAGGGTAGACCATGGATGCAGAGTGATTTTTATCACGGGTGTGAATACTGCCGATGCTGGCCAGAGAAAGGGTGGATGAGGCAGCCCCCACCCCCAGGCTCTGCAGCCCCCACCCCCAGGCTCTGCAGCCCCCACCCCCAGGCTCTGCAGCCCCCCAGCAAAAGTGTCGCCTCGCTCAATGCTCACAGCCCTGGGAGGGGCCCTCAGGATCCCTGGTAAGTGTGGGGAAATGGAGGTTCTGGAGCGAAGCGGCTTTCCTGGGAATACCCTGCACCCTAGGGCTGGGGCCCAGGGCGTGTGTCCAGGGCTTGTGCCTTTCCTGTTCTCTGCACAGAATCGGGGAGAGGAGCCCCCACCAAGGGTACGGGAGCCGAGGGCACCTCTGCTCGGTGGCACACGGTCCTCTCTTTTCCCGTGGGAGTTTGTGGCGGGTGTCCCCCCACTGTCCCCTGCCTGCCTGCATGTGACAGTAAACACTGTTTCGATCCAAAGCAAATTGGCTCTAATTAACCAGCCGCCAGATTACAGCCTGGAGGAGCCGACGGAAAGGACGGTTCTTCCCGAGGGAGGGCGGTGGGCCTAATTAGCGTGGCAACCCGGCCGCTCCCTCCGCCAGACACCCTGCCTGCTTCCGCTCTCGAGGTCCTCCTGCTGCGAGCGCTCGCCCAAGCCGAAGACCCGCCTCAATAAGCTGTTCAGCTCGGCTCAGAGCAGGCTGTCGGGGGCGAAGTGCTCGGGAATCTCAGGGTGGACGGGCGAGGGCCCACTCACTGTTGGCCATGTTTTGGGGATCGAAGGAGACAGGATAGCATCTCCATCACAATAAAGGCCACCAACATCACCTTGACTGCTGTCATGAGTGCTGTCAATCCTGGAGGCATTTCCATAGCTGCTGTCACCACCACCATCACCATGGTTACCACCACCACCACCTCTACCATCACCATGGTTACTGTCACTACCAGGTCCATCACCGTGGTTACCACCACCCCACCCCTGGGCTGGATATTCTCCATCTGGCCCTTCAGATCCACTCTCCTTTGATCCTGTGTCTTGGGAGGCTGACCTTTATGGACTGCATCAAAGAGCTGCTTCCCTCTCCTTCTGGTGGGTTCTGCCAATGGGGCAGTGCCGGCGGGGAGTGGGGGGGAGGGAGAAATAGGAAGTGGAGGAGGGGGAGGAAGGGGAGGAACACTCTAGGGGAAGTCAGAATTGAAAGGAACCAGCTGTGAGTGGATGGAAAGGAGGAGAGGGTTCATATTTCAACTGGAAGCTTGAGATGCTGGTAGGTTCACACACAGTTGTAAGAAATACGGCAGAGACCCCGAAACCCTTCGCTCAGTTTCCACACTGGAACATCTTACAGGAGCTCAACAAAGGAGTGACATGGTGGCCATTCCCTTGGGCCTTCATTGTCCCTGCCAGTGAAGTCCTGGGGTGGACTTGTGGGGCAGGAGGCCAGCGGGCGGTGGGTGGAGGGCCCTCTCTCCCAGCCCCCTCTGTCCGCCCCTCCTACCTCCTGGAGGGAAGGGCCCAGCCATGCGGTGGATGGTCCTTCTGCCAGTTCTGGAGGTCAGAAGGGGGATGCCCGCCCTGGAGGCTGCACCTCTGTCTCCACGGTCTCACCACGGCCTCTTCCCTGTCTCTCGGGCCTCTCAGAATTGGCTGAAAGGGTTAGTCCAGGAGGCTGAGTCCAGGAAGAGCGTGGTCCAGCCTCGTCCACCCCACCTTGCGCCTCCAAGTACCCAGCTCCGGAAAGCAGGAAGCACCAATGCTGAAACATTCAGGATGCTAGCATACTGCTTTGGGGTTAACGCAGGTGTATCGGAGCCCACCAGATGCTGTCCGGCGTGGAGACCGAGGGATGAGGGTGATGCCTGCACTCACAGCCCCCGGGACAGGCTGTGCACGGGAAGGCCGGATGATCAGGGGCCGCTAGGACCGTGGAACTCTGCTACCCACGCCCACCCCATGCAGATAGGATGCTAAAATTCATGGCGCCCAGTTAAACTTGAGTTCCAAGCAAACAATGAATACTTTCTCAGAGTATGTCTGATGTGATATTTGCTAAATCTGGTAACCCTCCTCTCTCCCCCCAGCTCTGGAAGGTAGGGGGACGGCTCTGAGCCTCGTTCAAGGGCTGCGGCCTCTGTCCAGCCCTGGCCCTGCCTGGTCCACGGTTGGGGGTCCTCGTAGGCTCCCGGCCTGGGCTTGGGGCAGACAGAGGGACAGTTCTCAGCACGTGGAGAGCATGGGGAGGCCCGGGGATCCGTGGTGGGTGCACTGGCCCTGGCTGGCCACACCCGCAGATCACAGCAATGCACTCTACAGACAGTAGCTGAATGAACGATAGACACTTACCTGGCCACACCCTGTCCGGGACCCCAGCGGTGGCCACCTGCTCTCTTTAATCCCTACACCTCGGCCAGGTGAGTGCGGTTGACGAGGAGCCCCAGCTCCAGAGGCTGCAGGGCTGGGATCTGACCCCCGAGAGCCTGGCCAAGTCTCTCCTCTCCTGCCACCACCTCCCGTCCAAGCGCGTCAGGCCCCCAGGAGAGGCTCCGAGGTCCCTGTGTGCTTCCTGCCAGGCAGACCCAAATAGCAACGTTCACAAAACCAGGGACGAAAATATCTCCCTTGTTGATTTAGGGCATGGAATTTAAAAAACGCTTCCATCGTTGCCTTTGATCTGGAGAGGCCTCCCTGGCGGGGTGGGGGTGGGGTGGGAGGGTGGGAGTGAGGCGGTGGAGGGGAGGACTGATGCGAGGGCTGCCAGGGGCCAGGCCGGGAGAGGTCTTTACAACCACAGAACTATTAGCTCATTTAATCCTCACGGTTTCTACCTGGTAGCCGTCATATAAGTATACCCATTTCACAGCCGGGGAAGCCGAGGCAGGGACAGGCGATGTGCCTCCAGGAAGGTCGCCCAGTGAGTGGCAGAGCTGGTTCTATGGGTTCTCCCTGACATCAGAGTCTGTGCTCTACCACTGCCTTGGACCCTGACGGCGACAGGGACCTCACTACCTCTCCAGCCTGTCCCCATTCGACACTGCCATCTGGGGCCTCCTAGACCCAAACGGTTCTTTTCTGGTTGATGAGGGTTAAATCTTCCCTCACAGGGTTCCTGCCTGGTTCCCAGACGTCTTGGCTGCCATCCAGGTGTCAACCTCGCAGGGGAGGCCCGGAGGTGGCAGGGGGAGCAGGCGGGCATCGAGTGGCCTTGCAGGAGGGCAGGGTTCGAGTTGCTGGCGTGAACCGGCCCTGCCACTCAGGACGTGACCTTGGGTAGGTCCCCACTCCCCTTGGAGCCTCAGCTACTTCGTCTGTAAAGTAGAGGCGCAGGCAGGTGGGTCTCAATCGAGATGACGTCCGTGAGAACGGCTGGCTCATGTGGGAATTCTCTGCTGTCCCAGAGGCCGGGTGTCCAGGGGGCAGAGACGGGGTGGCTGCAGCCCTCTGGCCCGGAGGCCAGCTTTCCGGACCGGGAGTCCTGAGGATGTGAGCACCGGCTGCTCTGCCCCCGCGAGCAGGGCCAGGGCTGCCTCTCCCCTTCCACTCCTCGCCCAAGTGCCCACAGGGTCTGTGGCTCTTCTCTGTTATTTCCTTGAGGAGCCGCTTATTATAAGTCTGAGCACCCGGTGATAACAGTGCTTCAGCTTGTTTTATTCTGGCCGGCATAAAGCATAAACATTTTAAATCTTCTTGGCTATGCATGAGTGTGTCCTAGAGAAGCAAAGAATAAACATGATTGGGGGCTGAGCTGCCTGCTTAACGCCGCACTAGAGAATTTAAAATCACTTTCACGGCCGGCAGCTGTCGCTCCTCCTGTGTGTCCCCGGTGCGGGCAGGCCGGGCCTGCAGGGGGGCCCTGGGGTCCTCGCTGACCAGAGCCAGGCCCTCAGGTGCAACATCACGCTTGTGTCTGTTCAGGGAGGGAGTGGGTGCAGATAAGAACGTCCACTGTGGGTGTCTCTGGGCCCAGCCAGTCCTGGGCCCGGGACATCTGGTGACTAACACACAGCCCCAGGGCTGGTCGCCCTCTTCGAGGTGGGATGAGGAGGAGAACACAGTCCCTTCCAGTCCTGGGAAGTGCTAGACGGGGCCTGTGGCCCATCATGGGAGCCGAGGGACACCGGGCCAGGCTGGGAGGGCTTCACGGGGGAGGTGACACCAGGGCTGACCCCTAGGCTGGGTGGGAGTGGACGGCAGAAGCAGGGCGGGTTCTGGTCAGAGGGTCAGCAGGGCAGGCCCCCAGGTGGCCGGCTGCGGGCTGGGGGATATGCCCAGTCCTGCGGCTGCCGCAGAGGGGGCGGCAGGTGGGAGGGAGCCGGGGGGCGTGAGGCCAGCAGCAGGAGAAGCAAGGCCCCTGCAGCGTGGCTGGGTCTGAAGGACACAATCCTCCAGGTGGCAGGGAGCAGAGGCGGGCGTGGGGCAGGGGCTGCTTCTCCCCCCAGGAAGGCCAGGAGCACAGAGGTGCTGGCACCCCTCAGGGGCCTCTGAGGTGCTGGGAGAGCGAGCAGCCCCAGTGTGTGCGTGCGCTCACATGTGTGTGCACGTGGGTGTGTGTGCACGCGATTCCGGCCTCCGTGGGCCCCGCCGGTTCCGGTAAACCCAGCACGCACTGCTCAGCACCCCGGGCACAGCCTCCCTCCCTGCGCGAGCAGGAGGTGGGGTGCCCGCCCCCCTGGAAGGTCCAGTAGTGGAGCAAGCCCCGGGTGGTCTGGGCCGTCACGACAGCACCTGGCCACGCAGCGCCTCCTCGCGGCTCCTGAAGCGGCTCGGCCTCGGGGCTCCCGCGCTTCTGTACCCTCTGCCTGAATGCTGTTCCCTCAACCGCTGCGAGGCGGACTCCGCGACCACCGCCGTCCTTGTCCCCGCCCACCCGGCAGCCGCTGCATAACCCCTCGGTGATAACGTAGGCGTCAGGAGGAAGGCATCTGTCCGTTCTGTGCAGGGCAGGCTGTAGACAGTCAGCAAAGATGTGTTGGGGCACATGAAGGTCGAATGAGTCCCACGTGGCGACACAACTGGAAGACCTTGTGGTTTGGCTGCCTTGTGTGGAGACAAGTGGCCGCACACCCGTCTAAGCCCCACCGCTGCTGGGACCGCAGGCTGGGGAGGGGTGTGTCCCAGCCCCTCCTGGGGCCCCTCCCTGGGCTGGCGGCGGGACCTAGTGCTGGGTGCTGTAGGAGAAGAGTTTAGAGGCGGCAGAGGAACCGCACACCACACGTCTCACGAGACTGCAGCATGGGGCCCTGACCCCTCGTGCCAGAACCTTCCAGAACACTGGAACCTCCCTCTGCCTCCTGGGGGACGGGGGCTCAGGCAGCCTCAGGAGCCCCACGGGGCGGTCTCTGTCCTGCAGTAGCGCTTCCCTTGGCGTGGGGGGTCTTTCTGGGCTTCCTTTCCTGCAGGGCTCTTCTCTCCCTGGGGATAGGCCCCCTTGCTGATGGCTCAGCTCTGTGATTGAGTGGGACCCCGGCCTCCCTGTGTCCACCCCCCCAGCTACTGCCTGGCCCTCCAGAGCTCAGGGAATGTCCTCTTTTCTTGGGAATGCCCTGCTGGCGCCTGGCCTCCATGCTGCTCTCTCTCTCCAGCGCTTGACTGAGTGTCTGTGGACAGTAGGTGCTCAGTTAATGTGTGTTGAGGAGAGAAAGGGCCGCGTCACCAGCTGGCGATGCCCCACGATCCTTGGTTTGAGCGATTCCCCTCTCTGATTCAATGAAAAGAAATGTTGTTGTGATTTTTCATACTAACGTTATCATAATGTGATGATAATGATCATTATCCTGCTCCGCTGCAGCCGGGGCTGCGGGAAGATGCATCCCGGCACAGCCTGGTCACCTAAGCCTCTCAGCCCATGGTCATGCCGGCTCCGAGGAGCAGCCGTGGTCACAGCCCACGTGGGAGGTTGGGGGGTGTGCCCGGCGCCATTGGTGGCCTGAAATAGTGCAGCACAGAGCCTGGGCGGGGCAGCCGGGGGGGAGCAGCTGAATCACATCACAGGAAACGTGGCTGTGTGGTCTGCCTGCCACGGCAGGGACGGTGTTCATCCCGGACCCCACATGAGAGAGTCCCCAGCGGTCAGGGGCTAAAGCGCCGGTGCAGGGCTGGGCCCAGGGCAGGGGCGGAAAGCACAGGAGTCCGGGCCGCCCATCACGTGAGATTAGAGCCACTGGAGCTAAGTCACCCTCACCCGGGCCTCCCAGCTTCAGAAAATCCTGGAGGGCCAGCCTTCAAGTATGCCCGGTGTCTGACCACCTCCTTCCGGCCCACTGTCCACCCCGGGCTGAGCCCCCAGCAACTCTCACCTGGACCGTGGCCGCAGCCCTCAGCCTGGGCTCCCTGCCCCCACTTCCTCCACGGGCAGCCGGAGGGATCCGGTCCAGCATCCGATCAGGCACCTGCGATGGCTCTGCGCCCCGCACAAGAAGAGCATCGTCAGTGCCCCACGAGCTCCCACCCACCTCTGACCTTGACTCAGACTCTGGGATCCTCGTTTCCTCTGCCCCGTGCGGTTCCTCAAATGTGCCCGATTTCTGCCTGTTTTGGTCCAAGGGCTCTGAGGAGGCCGGGACAATGCAGGACGCCCCCGGCCACGGGGGGCAGAGCATCTCCTCACACTGTCCTGGGGAGGGATTTCCTGAGTTTCCAGAGAGGGAGGTCTGGGGGGGAAGCTCTGAAGCCCCCCACCAGGGCTGCTTATAAGTAAGAAGTCGCCAGGCTACTCTCCTGTTCGAGAAACTTCCGTGGCTCCTCTGGACCCACAGAGGAGCCGGACATTCTGCAAGCCTCAAGGGCCTCTCCAGGCCTGAGTCTTCCCAACCCCACCTGAGGTCCCAGCTCATGTTCCCCCACCCCACCCAGGTGCCCCCCTACCCCGAGTGCCCACGCCCGCCAGGCCGGCTGTGACCCCAGCGCACGGGCCGGCCCCTCTCAGACGCTGCTGCATGATGTTGGGGCCCTGCGGGCGTGAGGATGAACCAAACCCCATTCCCGCCTCCGGGAGCTTCTAACCCTGAGAGGTCGATTCAGCGAGCCTTCCTCGTTTCCCGTGTATCACTTCACCTTCACGTTGAACTTTGGCCCAGTCCTGCAAGGGGGCTGCTATTAGCCCCCATGTCACGGATGAGGGGACCGAGGCTTAGTGAGATGCAGCACTGGCTGAGGCTGCCCAGCTCTGGCTACCCTGACGACCGCGGCTCCTCGGATGCCCGGCCCCGCCAAACACCGAGTTCGCAAGGGCCACGCAGCTTTTGAAGCCGGGGGTTGATTCATTCGTCTGTCCCAGCCGCCGTAGAGGGAGAGTTACCTCTTCAACTTTGAGTGACTTATGTGATATGTCAACATGCCACCTAGGAGGTTAGAGAAACCCCAGCAATGCCACTAATTACTCTTCTCAGATGAGGTAATGATCGTTAATGTGCACTGGATCTCATTAATTAACTCTCTGACTTTAATTAACTTCTTGCCTATTTCATCTGACATAATATATTATCACAAATGTCAACTTTGCAGAGTGTTTGCTCTTGGCACAAAATAAGGTGCATCACGCAGATGTTGTAGTTTTGATACCGCATGGGACAGAAATCCTCGGTGGGGGGGCGGACGCGCCACCAGTGGGACACAAAAATGTCCAGATAGAATATAGAGTTCTCTAAATATCTACCAAGACTTCATAATCATAATCAAATTTGTTCCCAGTCACACTGCCATGGCTTCTTTACGTCCTTCAAACACACCGCTAATGATAAACATAACAACAGAACACCTGCTCACAGAGCAGTGTAATTTGGGTGGGGAAATTTTTTTTACTTCTACCATGGTGGCTCCTGGGTTCCATGAGAGCGTGCCAGGTATGGGAGGTGAAGATGGGGGGCGGGCACTGACTGAGAGGACTTCCTCTACTTTTAAAGTTGTTGGGACAATAAATGCCCGCTTGTTAATGGAGCCTGGAGAGAAATGTAGAGGACGGGGTCACAGTCATGAGAACGCACACTTCCTCCTTATTACCATCAGCACCAGCATCACTGACATTACCACCACTACTGCCATCACCACCTCCGCCACAACCGTCACTACCATCGCTTTCACCCCCACCAGCGTCAGCACTGCTGGCACCAGCGTCTCATCGCCGCTGCCACCAGCATTGCCACACGCCCCATCGCTGTCACCATCCTTGTACGTCACCATTGCCATCTGTAATATGGTGACTGTCAATATCATCCTCACGTTGCCATCATCTCAGGACCGCCCGGTCTCACTCCCACCTTTGTGGTCAACACTGCCAGTATCACCAAGACCATTTCCACCATCACCATCATTCTCACCCGCATCATTGCACTTCTGCCCCACCGTTACCATTATCAATATCTCAACTCCCAATGTCCTCAGCACACCACCGCCATCTCAGCATGACTTAGAGTGCTTTGTAGGCACTAAGTTGTGGGGGGGAGGGAAGGGAACTCATTACTGTGACGGCAGCTGGGGAAACCAGAGTCCCCAAGTTCACCAACGATGCTCCCTCCCCACCGCCAGCACATCGTCCAGTGTTACATGATTGCCACTCTGTGTTTGCCCGTCACCTCGGCTCTGCTGTCCTGCCAGGACCACTGTCGCCCTCTCCGTTTGCTTCACGGCCACACCTCGGAGACTGACTGAGGGTGGGTTCCTGAGGGCGCAGACTGGGTTTCCTCCTCTATGTGTCTCAAATACCCGACACAGGGCCCAACACTGTCAGGTAAGAATTAAACTTGAGACTACAGGTTGGAGCTGGGCCCCGTCATGTCAGGAATAGTCGGCAACACGAATTCCTCAGCCAGGATGGTTGTCAGGTGATGGCGGCCCCCAGCAATGAAGTCCACCTTCACGGAGGCGGCCAAGTGAGCAAGCCCTCATCCCCTGCAGCCCGAGTGCCAGTAATCAGTCCAGCTGAGTAGAAGCATTTGACTTAATTTCATACCTCAGTAGGCATTCAGATGGAACACGGAGCTATCTGCCAGCCCTTTGTTTAGCTGAGCCCTGGCACTGTCACCCCTTAAATCATCTCTGCAGGGGACTTCTGACTGTTCAGATGGAAATGCGTCCCCTGCCCCCTTCTCTCTGCATTGCCTGCACGCCTGTGCACACAGGCATCACACACATGCATGCATCACACACCACACACGTGCAGCAGAGCCTTCAAAGTCTCAGAACACGGCAAGGAAGAGCCCTGGGGAAGAGTCATGCAGGGTGCAAAGGGCCCTGGGAGCCAGAAGACCTGCCCTGCCCTGTGCATTTAGGTACAGATTCCTTTCCTGGACCTCAGTTTCTCTATTTTTCCATTTTTCTAAAAATATCTGTTAGGAGCCTACTCAGTGCCAAGAGCATTGTGGGTGCTGCCCGGGCAGAGCCTCCCTCTTGTATGTAGGTCAGCTGGTTCCTGCTTGCTCTGCCCCCACCCTGTGGGCCCGGCTGGGCGTGGTCATGAGGTGGGCTCAGGCTGGGCTGGATCGGAGATGGGCCTGGCGTCAGGAGGGGGTGTCAGAAGAGGGGGCACTGCACCCACTGGTAGAGGCAGGAGAGTGTGGGCCAGCGGGAGTGGAGGCGACATACATCTTGGCACACGCCTGGCAGGCGCGTTCCTGCTGGGGGTGGCAGAGTGGTCCCTGGGCATCTGGAGAGCAGAGGTCAAGTCCCAGCCCATTCCCAGGCCCCTCGGGTCTGAGGACAAAGGTTCTTGGAGGCAAGCCGACGTGGAGGCGGGCTGGCTGTGTCCTCACAGTGTAAATCAGCTCCTCGTCCCCAGTTCTTTCCCTCCCTGCGTTTGGAAACACATCCAGACTGCCCTGCTCCTCGCTAGTGCAGGCCCGGTTTATTTCCCCAGTGGCTGCTGCTGGCTTGACCATCGAATGGCTTTGGCCAGTGGATGTGAGCAGGCAAGATAGGAGGCTTGGCCCCTGTGTTTCTGTCATCTGCCGTGGGAAGAACAATCCCGGCAGCCACGGGTCCCACACGAGAGGCACGGAGCGGGCTGACAGCACACGGGCTGGAAGCAGACGCCCCCCTCCCCCAGACTCCTTGCAGGCCCAAGAGCCAGGGAAAGGAACGTTCCTCATAAATCACCGACTTAGGAGGATGGTTTGTTACAAAACATTATCGTAGCAGAAACCTGACCCATACACAGGCTTTTATGCCCCTGAGAAAATACTTCCACCTTCCTGAGCCTGATTTTCGTCGTTCGTAAAGGTAACAATACGAACATAGTGCTGTTGGGAAAATTCAATGCGGTTCTGTCTGAGCCTGACGCTGGAAGCGGCCCAGAACCCCCAGAGGTCTCGGCCAGCTGCTGCTTCTCCAGCCGCCAGCTTAGAGTTTGCAGAGCCTCCGGCCGCCATCCCGCTGTGTCCTCACGAGGCGGCTGAGGAAAGCAGGGCCCAGTGGGCTGAGGGGAGTCGCCCCCGGCCAGTGGGTGGTGACACACAGCCAGGTCTCACGCCGCAGCTGCGCTCCGTCCCCAGCTCACGATGGGCTGAAGCGGGCGCCCGTTTCCCTCCCGTGCTGGTACCCTGGGCTTCTCTCTCTGGCTGCAGTGAATGAAGGTGCATGGGGCCGGACAGACGTACAGAATGCCCGGGAGATGCGCCCCGGGTGCAGTTCCCCGGGGGCTTGGTGCGCCGAGGCTCGTCCCGGGGGATCCCGCCCGGCAGGCAGAGCTGTGCAGCTGACCCTCCCCTCGGGATGGGGGAAGGGTCGTGTCCCAGCCGGGAAGGGCCGCCCCTGCGGTGTCCGTTAATGAGGGGGGTTTACAGAGATGGGACCTCGGCGGCACCTGCCTCCACTGTCCCTTCTGGTCTCCTCCCTTCTCCACCAACACCCCTGCCCCCCACAGGTCCACTCCATCCAGCCAAGGGTGATTAAACCAGGGTCCTGTCAGGCTGATGGATGAGCTGAATGGACAGGGCGTTTGGACAGTGTCCGGCGAGGACAGGGCCTCACACAGAATGCACAGTTGATAAGTGCGTGTCGCCACTTTCATGTGACAGTTGGGTCCCACGGTCTGTCATTCCGCTTATGATCTTTGACGTCCAGCGCCAGGTGCCGGCCACGGTGCTGGGGACAGACGGGTCCCTGCCCTTCTGGAGCTTGATGTTTGATGGGGGTGGGACAGAAAATCAACAAAAAGCCCAGCAAGTGGCTGTAAGTGGTGGTGACACCACAAAGCTGGTACCGTGGGGGGCTTGGCGGCAGCAGGAGTGGACAACGGGTCAGCTCGGCACACTTGGTCACTGAGTGTCCACGTGTGTCACCGCAAGCTGGATGGGGCTCACAGAGGATGACCCCGCTGGGCTGGTGAGGCGGAGCTCGCGGGCTGGGGGAGCCCACGTGGCCGCGTACGCTCGCCTCCTGTGCGCGCTGAGGGTTACAGGGAGGGGACAGTGACTGCGGGGGCGGGTCCCTCCCCAGGAGGGAGAGGGTGTCCGAGGCAAGGTGCTGCTCAAGCTGAGGTGGAAGGGGGGAGGTGCTGGCTCCGCCTACCTGGGGCGTGGAATTTGCCTCCTGGCCGTCCCCACACAGAGGCTCTGGGCTCGGGGACCATCTCTGACCTCTGCCAGCCCACCTGTGAAATGGGCAGTGTGAGTGTGATCGCCTCCAGGGCCCCGTTTGTACCCAGAGTCTGACCCGTGGCGGTGAGGTGGGTGGCAGGCACCAGGCCCTGCGGCAGCCCCCCTCCCCCGAGGGTCAGCGACTTGGCAGTGGGTGCCGTTCCCACACACCCGAGAAGTCAGGCGAGGTGGAGGCCGGACCCCACAGATGCCGAGCCTCCTTAGGGAGGACCAGGGTGGTGACGCCAACACTCAGCCACGGTCCTTGGTGACCGGAGCGTGGGGTCCAGGATGGAGACCCTCGCTTGAGTGGAAGCTTCTGGCAGGAGCAGACGAGGGCCACCTGCCCCGCCTGCCAGCTGCCCGGTGCGCGTGCGGAGAGCAGGGCTGGCCCTGTGAGTCCCGTGGATGAAGTGTTACCAGGACGCAGCCGTGCCTGTGTGCCTGCCTGTCCGCCACGCCTGCTTCGCGGCTGTAACAGCGGAATTGAATAATCATGACAAAGGATGGCTTGCAAAACCAGAAGCATTTACTGTGTGGACCTTCACAGAAAACGTGAGCCGGGCCCTGGTCCTGGGCACATGGGCGTGGGGGGCAGAGCAGGCTCCAGATGGGTGAGGGAGGGCCTCGTCCACCCAGGGGGCCTGGGGGTGTGATCCCAGGGGTGCCGGCTCTGATGAGGCCAGGGGCCCCTGGGCAGACTACACTCCACCCTGTCACAAGGACCTGAGGGCTTGCCTTGTGTCTGAGGCTCTCGGGGGCCCCCAAAATCTCTGAAGGTTGGTGGACACGCTGTCCCCACAAGAGGACATGGGTCAGTGAGTGCCACCAGCCCTGGCAGGTCCTGGAGCACCTGCAGCCCCGAGATGTCCGCACACCTGGAGGAGAGAAGCCACGGCTGCAGTCGGGCCAAGGAAGCTGCTCTTGCAGACTAAATAATTTGCCTTGAAATGAATATTCCAGAAGGAGAGATGAAGTAGGAATCTTCCGGAAGAAGGGAAAATGCTCCTGGCCATCCTCTGACTTATCCCATCTGCACACTCCAAGCTGCATTTCAGGGAGGCGGGGGTGTGAGCAAGGGGCACCTCCGCTCTCCTCAGGGTCCTGCTGGGGCGACCTTAGGAGAGTCATTCAGCTCCAGAGTCTGGCTGCAATGCTGAGGCCTCCTGGCCCCCCTGCAGGGCTCGGGCTGGCTCTTCCCTTGGGCCCAGCTGGGTCTCCTGGTCCCAGAGGCAGGAGAGGCTTAGCAGGTGTGCAGGTGCCCAGGTGCACAGAGGGCCCGCCCTGGCCATGGCCCCTCTGAGCTGGATCCCCGTCTGTGCGTCGCGGCGATGACAGCACCAGCTCGGGGCCCTCGGGGGCCTCGCGTGTCCCTAGTTGGCAGAGAGCAGCCAGTTCACGGGTGGCAGAGGGCCGTGTGCGTCGCCGTCCCAGGCACCGAGGCCGCACCTTGTCACTTAGGACTCTACCCTGAAGGTGACGAGAGAGGCCCGAGTCTGCTCTCTGGCTCCCTGCCACCCCGTCTTTTCCTGGGAGGAGGAGGGCGAGGCAGGCCACTCCTATGGGAGGCTGGCCTCCCGGCCCTTGCCCATCTTTTCCTTGGGTGGCTTTATGCTCCCTTACGGGGGAGCACACAGAGTCAGAGCAGCCTGCCCAAGGCCACAGAGCTCAAGGGGGACACGGCACATGGCACATCAACCTCATCCCGTGGCGTCCCTCTGGGCGGTAGAGGAGGGTCTTGGCTTTGAGGGTCCTTGAACCCTCAAAAGGGAGGGGAAGAGCCCGGGGCTGACCGCCTCCCCTCCGCCCCATCTTCTCTAAGGCCTCAAGTAACCATTTTAATTCAGTTAGACCAGCAGCCACTTGTGTGTTTCCACTGTGCTAGAGGCTGGAGCAGGGGGAACGGCCAGCACTGACCAGCAGGAGGCAGGGCTGAGGACAGACGGCCAGCGAGCTGGTAAGGAGCCTAGAATGGCCCGGCAGCTTGAGCCAGCCTTGGACCTCCCACAAGAGCCCAGAGATGTGTCAGGGCTCCCATTCCATAGGTGGAGAAACCAAGGCTCAATTCACAAAGAGCAGCAAACAGGTGGGCGCCGGGCTCCAAGCCCAGGTCCGGGCAACATGGCCCCACCTGCCCCCGCCAGGCTCCTCGTTGCCCTGCTAACTGAGGCTGGGCTAGCGTGGGTTTGGAAGGAAAGAAGCAGCCTCAGATGGCGAGCTGGCCCTGCCCGGTCACACACGGGGAGGGGCAAGGTGGGACTCAAACTCCAGCTCCGGGTCCGGGGCTGCCCCTCCACACCCTGCCTGGCTTTTGTGTCAGCAGCTGGCACACGACAGGGAGACCCCAACCCCTCACCCACCAGTGCTCCAGCCCTGTGTGGTGGGCTAGGGGAGGCTGTTTCCAGACCAGCTCACACAAGAGCCGGGCATTCTGGAGGGCAGTGGCAGGCAGTGGTCTCCACCACTGCTGTCAGAGAAGGAAGCCAGCTCAGCTTATTGAGGGAATCAGGGAAGCCCTCGGGAGGAGGTGCTGCTACACAGGGCATTGACATAGGGGTAGAATCTTGGTGGAGAAAAATGATGGGGGAAAGGCATCACAGAGAGAAGACACAGCGTGGGCAGTGGTCCCGAAGCAGGAGGGGCAGCATGAGTTCAGGGGACAGTGAGTGATCCAGTTTGGTGGTGGGAAGTGCTGTAAAGTTGTTGTAAGTGATGAGATTGAACAGGAAGACTTGGGCCTGGCAGTGGAGAACTTTATCAGGCACAGGTGTTTGAGTTTAATTTGGTAGATAATCGGAAAACGAGGTGCTCAGAGAGCAAGGACCACTACTTTTTAATCTTTTTATCCTCAGTACCTGGTACATTGGGGCATATCCGGGGCTCAGTTAATATTCACTTAGTGGATAGTCGATGGATGGATGGATGGGTGAAGGGATGGATGGTGGATGGATGGATGATGATGGTGATGAAAGTTGGGAGGTAGGAATGGACAAATGGTTGGAGGGGTAGATGATGGACAGATATAGGCATGGATGCACGCCGGGGTGAGAGAGTGGGAAGGCAGGCAATGGGCGGGTTGATGGATGGATTAATGGGCGGGTGGGTGGGTGGGCGGGGGGATGATGAATGGTGATGATGCATGATGGGCAGGTTGGCCAGTGGTGAGCGATGGATGAAAACATTCGTGACGGTTGGATGGATGAGTAGGTGGGTGACTGTACATTGTGGATCCTGCGATTCCTGGAACCAGCATAGATGGAGGAAAGGGGTGAATTCTTTGGGGTTGCCACTTACCAGAGATAATCACGTCTCTTCCCACAAGGGGTGCTGGAGACCCTCCATTCAGATGCAGGCTTTCACCTCTACACTGTGTACTTGGAAGCCTAAGTTCCTTCGTAAATGTGTCCCTGCATATTTGGGGTTAGTGTCCTAGATGTATTTTTTTTTTTTAATCACTGAAATGCTGTCAGGAAAGTCACTTAAGGCTTGTGTGTGTGTGTTAGAGAGAGAGAGAGAGAGAGGGAGAGAGAGGAGAGAGAGGAGACAGGAGCGGGGAGAGAGAGGGAGAAGAGGGAGGCAGGGGCGGGGGTGACCCGGGCAGCCCCACAATTCTCCTCCAGGCTATCGGTGGGGAATCCTTGGCCCAGCAGTCTGGCTCCTGCTCTGGGACTCGGAGCCCTGGGCTTGGTGAGGCCTCTGATTGATGGATGCCGGCCCCCCAGGTGGGAGCTGCCTGCCTCACCTGTGAGCCCTGGGCCGTCCCTGGGCTGAGGCTGTGCCTTCCCCTGGGGGCCCCGTCCGGCATGGTCTCTGGCTGGCTCGGGGCCGTCAGCTTCCTGTCCGAGGAGTGCGTGACACACAAGCTGCTGCCCCGCGGCCTCTGCCCCCGGTGGTGTTCGCTGCCTCTTTGGCCGACTAGCCACACCCTGACCCCGAGGGTGGTGGGGGCCTGGGGAGGGGTGCAGGGGGCGTGACACCTAGGGGGCGGCGCCCCAGGGGCCGGGCCAGACACCTCGGGAGAAGGAGGAAGAGCCGTCTGCAAGGGTGTTCACGGTCCCTGCAGAAGGGAGCGGGCGTCCCAGGTGACGGGTTTGGAGCCCACGTGGGTTTGAGTCCCACCTGCACCGCTTTGAACTGGGACCACCTCCTGTCTCTGCCAGGACAGCCTCTGCTCCCCAGTCCCCACTTCCAAGCTGGGCTCGGGGCCTGTCTCCGAACAGACACACCACCGTACTCGTAAGGCCGGTGGCCGGCCAGTCGGGGGACTGAGCGAGGTCACAGGCCCCTGAGGGCGCGTGGAGGGACGAGGGGCCGCAGGCGGATGGCGCGTGACGGTGACCCACCCGTAGCCCCAACTGCCTTCTTAGCTGTACTTTGAATTCTTACTTAATGGTACATGAAGTTTTCTGCAACAGTAATGGATATATCCAATAAGGTAACAGAGGGACCGTAGTGACCTGTGATAAGATTCAATGACTTATGAGAAGTAACAGTTTAAATAAGCTGTGTTTTTTTTTTTTTTTTTTTTTTTTTTTTTTTTAAGCTGTGTTTTTAATAATAAAAAGCAACTTCCCACCCTCAACAGCCCCGTGAGCGGGTCGGCCCCTTCCGCCCACTTTTCGGAAGAGAGGTAGCGAGGAGGACAGGCTGCGTGGCCCCATGCCGCTGGCAGCCGAGGGCCAGAGCCGGAGGGCGGGCATTAAGGGCCGTTGGCGACCCAGCTCCTCCCCTGAGGTGCCCCTCCGTCCTCGTTCTCTGCAAGTCCTGCAGGCCTTCCCTGGCAGCGCCTGCCCTTTCTGCTGACAGCGGCTCCAGAGCAGGAGGCCAGCTGGCTGTGAGCGGTTGGACAGCATGAATGTTTGATTTGCATGGGGCTGCATGTCATGGTGTTAATTAAAGTTTGATGGCATTGGCAGCAGAGAGCAGGAGGGAGGAGCGCGTCCAGTTTGGGGCAGTGGTGTGTTTAGCCTTTGTGTGTCACTGGCCGAGACCCTCAAGGGATGGGGAACGGCCAAGTTTAGTTGCTGGAGCAAACGCAGCATTTCCCTGAGCTGGCGGCCGGAGGGGCACTGCGCCCACTGCTGTCCTCTCCAACGAGCCTTCCCGATGCCCGTCCTGTCTGGGCTCATCCGGCGCATTCACACCTCCCGTCTTTGCCCTGGATTATCCCTGCCAGCCTGTCCTGGCCTAAAACCCCAGGGGCCCCTCCCTCAGCAACGTGGCTCCTTCTGGGCTCTGCGTGCCCTTCACTCGGGTCCCAGGGTGGGGCCGGCCCAGGGTCTCAGCACACAGCGTCCCCTCGGCGTGGATCCTGGCCTCACCTGCCTGCGACTCACGCCTCAGCCCTCTCACTGGACAGCTCAGGGGTGGCAAATGGACTGTGCCCGTGGGCCAGTTGATGGACGATGGTTGGTTGCAGTGCTGGGTTGAGAAAGGTGCTGAGGCTGCATCTGGGCTGCAGGGAGAGGCAGAAAGCGGAGGGTCAGTCCCTTCCTGACCTCCACCTTCTCCAGTCCCTTCCCAGGGCCCCGGAGCCCAGCAGGCAATTCTATTTGCAGAAGGACCAGCCCCCAGAGAGAGGAGAGGAAGCCCGGGCCTCCCAACCTGGGCGCAAGGTGACAGGCAGGTGGCAGGGAGCTCTCCCTCCGGACGGGCCCCTGCGTGAGGCGGACAGCGCTTCACTTGAATTTTATCTCAGATCCTTCTCTCTGGGTCTCTGACCCGAGCCCCAAGCACACCTGGGCACATCTGGAGATCTCCTACAGAGCGGGGACGAAGACCCCATCTCCCTTGGTGTGGCTCTCTTCCCCTCCCCTCTGCCACTCCCCCTCCCCTTCCCCTTCTCTCTCCCCCTCCCTGCTCCTCTCCCCACCCCCTCCCTCTAAGAGAGCTGCAGCCTGGCCGTCCAAGGGCTGTGTTTGGCCTCGGGTACAGTGTCCCTGCGGACAGCAGTGTGACTTTTACAGATGAAAGTTTGCCCATGCTCAGGCCGTGGGCTGTGAAGGCTCAGCCCTCATCACTCCTGGTCCTCCTTCTCTGGCCGGGCTCACAGTGGGGGTCTATGTTCCCGTGCCCCAGGTGTAACCCTGAAAGAACCCAGATGGGGATTCAGTGAAGAACGGGGAGGGGGCATGGGCCAGGCTGCCCAGTGCGGCCCCTTCTCACTGGGGGAAGGTCCCTGGAGGGGGTTACCTGCGCTGGGCTCTAACCACCCAGCAGAGGGGCCATGGGGAAAGACCCTTCCCACCCAGGACCAGCACTTGGTGGTTGGCTGGTGGCTCCAGGCACTGGTTGACTTGTGTCACCTAGAAATATCTGTTGAAGTCCTAACCCCAGAACCCGTGAGTGTGACCTTATTTGGAAACAGTGTCTTTGCAGCTGTAATCAAAGGAAGAGAAGGTCCTCCCAGTGTAGGACGCCCAAATGCAGTGACCTATCCTGCTAAGAAGATGAAACTTGGACACGCTAGCAGGGAAGCATTCTGTGAAGATGAAGGCAGAGACTGGCTTGTTGCATCTGCCAAAGGAGCACTGGGGATGCTTGCGGCCACCAGGAGCTGGACAGATCCTCCCTCAGGGCCTCCAGAAGGAACCAGCCCTGCTGGCACCTTGATTCTGGACTTCTAGCCTCCAGGCCCAGAGAGAGTAGATCTCTATTGTTTGAAGCTGCCCAGCTTGTGGCAATTTTATGACAGCCGTTCGGGCCGGATGCCAGCCTGGCCTTCATCACCTTTTGGTTACTTTGACAAGCAGGACCGCCGTCCTTGCTGCAGCTCTGTCACTGCCACGCTGTCCCTTGCCTCTCACACACGGTGACTGCGCATCTGCTTTGTACCCTGGGCTGGGGCTCTCTGGGTCTCGTGATCCCCATGGCAGCTTCTGAGAAAGGGACGATGGCCTCTGTTTCCGGCCGTCGTTCTGCCGCTAAGAGGCCCCACTGAGCTCTGTCTAGACGGTAACTCAGAGGCTACCCCACCGCCTGGCCCTCCAGTTCCCCGCCTGCCATCTGTCCTGGGTGGGACCCACTCCCCTGGGCTGGGACGGCCACGGTTGGGTGCGTGGACTCGCCCCGTGTGCAGGCGCTGGGCATGGGCTGCAGTGGGGCGACAGTATCCGTTTGCCGAGTTCTTTGTTCGCGGGGGAAATACGTGCCCAGATGTGACAGTGCAATATCACCTCGCTGGACAGCTCCCTCGGATCCCCAGATAAGCTGTCGATCGGACTGCTCCTCCAGTCACTTGCTATCCGGCTTTATTTTGCTGTAATAGCCGGGAAGATGCAGTTGGTAACGACCCATGACAGCTGCTATATTGATATTCCCAGTCTTGAGGAGAGAGAGAGGAAAAAAAAAAGAACACTTGATAAAAGTATGATTGAAGATTAATAGTTGTCTGGTGATGATTCACAATGATACAGGCTGTAAAGAGATTACTTGTCTGCAGAGCTGAATTGATCCCAGCTGCGGAGAAGCTGGGGTCTCAGAGTGGGCACCGCTGGGCAGGGGGAGACTGGGTTCTGCCGTGCGGGGCCGAGGGACAGCCCCAGGGCTGGTGGCAATTTCAGGAGCCCTTGGCCAGGGGCTTGGAAGCTTCCCAGCTTGGGGAGGGCAGATGGAAATTGCTTCGGAACTGTTTATTTATTTATATGCCACCATGTTTCAGAAAGGATTTAAAGAGGCTTAGAAATTGCCTTGTCTAAGAAGCTCCTAGTAATCCTCAAGGCTCCTCCCCAGCGGTGCAGCAGGTCCTGTGGCATCAGAGCGCCAGGCAGGGGAGGCTGAGCCAGGAGTCAGACCCAGGGCCTAATGCTGACAATAAGGAACCCGGGTCCCATTGGACTGAAGGGACCTCAATGTCATGTGGTACTTGGGTGGAAAAGCCAGGACTGAAAATCACTCCCTCATTCATTCATTCATTCATTCATTCGAACCCTGCATCTTATATGAACTTTTGTTCACCAGAAGAAGCCAAGAAGCCTGGTTACAAACTGGGAGGCGATACCTCTCTGCAAACATAACCAAGGAAAGATCCACATCCCGAATACAGAGGAGGCCCCCTTGGCCAGTGAGGACAGGAAGAGAGGCTCCCGTCACTGGCCATCAGGGGAGGCAGGTCAAAGTCCCGGAGGATGTGATGGTGTCTGTTTAATCGGTGAAAATTACAAATTGGAAATGAAGATTACCTGGACGGGGGGAGCAGGGGAAAGGAATATGGGGGACAAAGGGTTAAGTGCAGGTTGCCGCATGGCTCTGTTTTGCTGGTGGGGTTACGAGTGCTTATTGCATTTTACAAATAACAGAGTAAGTGTATGAGTTCCCTGTGGCCACCAAACAAATTGGCACAAACTGGGCGGCTTCAAACAGTAGAAATGCATTTTCTCCCAGTTCCAGAGGCCACAAGTCAGAAATCAAGGTGTTGGCTGGATGTGCTCCCTCTGAAGGCCCCAGGGGAGGCTCCTTCAGCCTCTTCCAGCTTCTGGTGGCCCCAGGGGTTTCTTGGCCATGGCAGCATCACTCCAGTCTGTGTTTCTGTCTTTACATGGCCTTCCCCGCCTCCCAGGTGTCCCACTGCGTCTGGTTCTCTTCTATGTCTGACTGCAGCCACTGGAATACGGGTCTGACCTAAATTTAGAATTATCTCATTTTGAGATCCTTAATTACATCTGAAAAGGCCTCTTTTCTGAATAAGGTCCCATCCATAGTTTCTGGGGTTTAGGGCATGGGCGCTTCTTGGGGGGCCCATTCTATCCACTGCAGTAAATGGGTGAGGAAATGGATGGGGGATGGGTATAGACAGTTTTGGAAACAGGTCACGTGCAGAGCATTACAGTTAATCTGGGGTCTCTTAAATTAGAACAACCACAAAAGGCAGACTCTTTATCTGTCTCCCCCGTGAGACCCACGGGGGTGTGTGAGGGTGAGGTCCTTCTCCTAAGGGACCGTGGCCAAATCTCTGAGCTCAAGACCACCTGCCTGGCTGGGTCTGCAGGTCTCTGAATATCAGGGGTTTGCTACTTGACCAGGGTTCTCTGTGCAGAAAGCACACAGCCACTTCTGAGGAGGCTTTGTCCTGTGGGATGTGCACGTGTGTATATGTGCATGTGCATGTTGTGTGTGTGTACATGCGTGTGTGTTGTGTGTGCATGTGTGTGGCATGTGCATGTGTGTTGTGTGTGCTCACGCATGTCTGTGATGTGTGCGTGCGTGTATGCATGTGCATGTGTGTATAGGTGTGCATGTGTGGCATGTGTACATGTGCGCATGCGTGTGCATATGTGTGCGTGTGTGTATGTGTGCGTGCATGTGTCCAAGGTGTACGTGTGTGTGATGGGTGCATGTGTGTGCACGCCCACGTACGCGTGTAGTGTGAAGCTCAAAGACACGGCATCAGCGTCCTCGGTGTGGTGGAGGAGGCCCTAAGTGGAGACACAGGGTCCCGGCAGCATCTCGAGACGCCAGGGCTCAGGGGGTGGAGCGTGGCTCTGGGCCCCTCGTGGGCTCGGCGGCCTCCTGACCTGGCAGCACTTGTTCTGCAGTCCCGCTTCCCTCTCCCGGCCTGTTCATTTATAGTTCTTTGTTCTAGTTTATGAATCTTCATAAGCTGTCTTAAATCCTTTTTGAACAAGGCAGGGCATAAAGAGATAAATAAATAAAAACCCCATGCTTCCAATTTTAAAACGTCTTTCCCGGGGCCCCCTCGTTCCGGGAATGATCCATTTATCACCTCTGACAACTCCGCATCCAGGCCCCAGGCACTTCTGGGCTCAGAAACATGAGCTGGTTCAGAAGCCGGGTTTTGTCGTCCTGCTAACATTTACCGAGCGTCTTCCAGGTCCCGACACCGCAGAGGCGAGGCGTCAGCGAGCGCTGACCCCACAGCTGGGCCCGGGGACTGGGGGCTGGGGCCTGGGAGGTTCCGGGCTGACCGAGCCCCCTGCACCACGTGCTCTGCCTCAGCTGACACTGCGGTGGGACGGCAGCCGGGGCTCCAAGCCCATCAGAGGCTCCAGGCACGTACCGCATCCCCTGCCAACAAACAACTAGCGCTTATTGAGAACCTACTGTGCGCAACCTAGGGGCTGTGTGCACACCACAAGAACCGTCTCCTAGGGAACAGCTTTAATCGTGTCCTGCCTTCGGCTTCCCCAGCGCTGAGAGCCTTTAGAACCAGACTCAGTTTTACACATTGGAGGCTGGCAGGGCTCCCCGTTGCAGAGAAGGTGTCAGTGAAGGCGCTTGCTGATTGGTTGATCTGTTGAGAAACCAAGAAAGTCAAACTGTTAAGGAGAGGCTGGACTAAAAGGTGAGCGAGTTTCTTTCTTTATCAGAAAGACCAGGATGTGTGTGTGTGTGTGTGGTTATCAACATCTGGATAGGATCATTTTTGCCCTTACACCGACGCTTTTCTTGGTGTCCCAGACGGAAATCAACAGCCAGCTCCTTCCACTGTGAAAATAGCATGCATGTGAGTGTGCGTGAGTGTGTGTGTGTGTTGAAGGTGGGGCGTGTGACACTGTCTCAGTTCCGCCAGGATTCAAGGTCATTCTCAGTGTGTCCCCAGTTTGGTCGTATTTCAGAGGTGGGAGGAATCCCGAAATAAATTACGGCGCCCAAAGCCCTTTTCTGAGATGAAGGGCCCCTCCTTGGTGCAGGCATGACCACCACCCCCAGCCTAAGTGTTCAGTCTCATGTCAGAGGCTCTGGGTGAGTGATGCAGATAACATATCAGGGACCCAGGAGCAGCCGGAGCTCGGGCACCATATTTCAGAAATAACCACACAATTTATTTTGTGGTTTATTAGGGGAAACACACATCTTGGCCGTATGGACTTCTGTTTCATGAGCTGGAGCCATGGCTGCTGGCCGTGGCATGGCCAGGCACATACACAGTTGTGCTTGGCTGAACGTATTGGGGATGAAGAGATGGGATTCTTGAACATTCGAGGCTTTGCTGAAACAGATGCTCAATGAATGTCCATTGATGAAGTAATTGAGAAGATAGATGTGTGTGCCCTGGGTGGATATGGGTTTTTGGTTACTTTAGCTGCCCTTGGAATTGACCTTGGATGGGAGATCCACAGTGCTGTAGAAGCATGTCGGCGTGGGGTTAGGACTGGGCTCTGGTCCAGACCCTGGTGTGTCCGAGCTCTGTTTCCTAGGACGATTTGATCAGTTTCTCTGTCCCTCAGGGTCCTCACCTGTGAAAACAGGGTCTTGGCAATAACCTCTGTCTGGTCCACCTAATGACGCTGCTTCAAGGACTCAATGTTGAAGTGTTGTAAAGCACAAATGCTACAGAAGTTCAAATGGGTAACATGGGGCACTTTCTCCAAAGATACGTCTAATCATTTTTTTATGCAGGATGAGGAATAATCAATGCCAATTAAAAGGCCCACACACATTATCATATTAGCACATGAAATATATTTGTGGCAAATGCACAGAGCTGCAGTTGGGGGGCTGGGGCCAATTATTAAGTGGACAAGCCCTGAGATAGCCATGGACTCCAGCTTTCCTTGACTGTGAAGTGAGGGGTGAAGCTCAGTGGCTTGATTTCAGGCGCATCAAGCTTGCGGGGATCAGGGTTCTGTTTTCATCTCGTGGGGATGGTGCCTCCTTCCACTTGAATGGAGAGCCCAGGGAATCTGGTCCCAGACACATTCCCAGCCTCACCTCCAATTTATCCTCCCATACTTGCCTCCCCCAGGGGACCTGCAAGGCTGGTCACCGCTGTTTCCAGACCTGCCCCAGCCCTCCCACTTGGAGAAACGGGAGAATAAAGCTACCTGGTGGGGTGACCTGAGGACGATAAGCAGGCAGGTGGGGTGCCGAGCACAGAACCTAAAGTGTAAGAGAGTCGACGCCCCAAACGGGCTTCTGCTCATCTTGTATCAGCAAGGATGCAGTTGACAGGCTGTGGAGAAACACAGAGACGCTGGTGGTCCCCTGGTAAGGAGGGGGCACAGACAAAGGTGTGGGCAGTGGGTGAGGCTCAGCTGAATCCAGGCTGGGCCACTAATGAACTGCACAGCCTTTGGAACATTTCCTGGACGCTCTGAGCCTTGGTTTGTTTATCTCTAAAATGAGTGTAGTGGGTTGAAATGTGTCCCCTCCCCCAAATATGTCCAAGTCCTAACCCTGGGTACCTATGAATGTGATCTTATTTGGAAGTAGGTCTTTGCAGATGTGAGTAAGTTAAGATGAGGTCAGAGTGGAGTGGGGTGACCACCCATCGATGTGACTGTGTCCCCATCCTCCAGGTCTGCAAGGCCACAGATGCTTTGGGGGAGCGGTGGCTTCTCTTAAATCCCTTCCCGGTGAGGTGGTCTTCAGAAGAAGAACAGAGGGATCCCAACCAGGCCACAGCACCCCACCCCGCTTAATGCTTCTTACTGACATTTATCCATGATTACTTAGTCACTCAAAAATTTACTCTGGGTCAGAGATAATACCAAGGGCAGGGAGAGAGAAATGTTGGGGCATGCAGTCTGGTGGGGTCACAGAACGGAAGCAGAGGACCTTTCTATGATGTGCCAAGTGCAGCACATGAAATGTACACGAGGCATCCCGAGAGTGGGGGCAGGGCATGGAAGTGAGCTGGACTCCGGGCAGAGTCCCTGCAGGAGCGGAGAGTGTGGCCGGTGATGGGGACCAGGAAGGCGTGGCACTGGAGGCCAGCCTGTGGCACGGGTGACAAGACGCCGGTGTCACAGGAGCTTTGGGCTCCGCGGTGATGCAGCGTTACGGAGGGCATTTCTCGGAGGGCCTCGTGCCATGCAGGGGGCTGGGGCTCTCTGACCTAGGCGGCCATCAGCATCAAAGTTTGGGCGGGGGGGCTCTGGAAATGCAGATTCCTGCCATCCCAGAAACAAAGGGGGCGGCCCCTGCTGGCTTGTGGGTCGGTCCTGATGGGACTGAGTAGTTCTGCTTGGACCGTGGAAAAGCCACAGCCTCGGGACGTGCCCCAGGATCGGGCAAGAGTCTCCCCAGATCCCACGATGGGGCTTTTCATGTCATGTCCTAACCCGTTTCCCCGGACTTTTTTCTTGGTTGTCAGACTTTGGCTTTTCATTCTGTCACCGTGCCTGCTACCTCCCATGCTAACTGTGTGACCTGGGGACAAATGCACGGGCCTTCTGAGAGCACGTGGTGTGGGGCCCGCAGTGCAGCAGCAGCCCGGGGCCCCAGGTGACGCTCAGACCTGAGGCTCTCCCCGCTCCCGTGCACAGGAGAGGCGGCAGAGGCGAGGCCTCTGGAGAAGGACCTGGCCATCAGCGGTGCAGGGGACACACGGACATGGATTCCTCGTCAGCTGTGCCGCACCTGCGGGGGCCTTCACGATTCCTGGTGCAGCGGAACCGGGCGCTGCTTTCCTCCCATCGGGAAGGGACCGGGAGGAACGGCTGGAAGTTTCCTTCTTTGAGACAGAGGCTCCTTCTCAAGGGCTGGGGTGACAGTAACGGATTTGGGAAAACTGCCTTAGGGAAATTCTTTTTTCCTACTCCCTAAGCAGAACGTAACGTTTGTTCATTCTGCTCAGGTTAAATTGCCATATTAATTATTCAAGAGACTTAATGCGCTCAAACCAGAATCCGTGTACCGGATCCAGGGGGGGAACCAGAAACTAAATCGATGGGTCCAGAGGCCTTGAGAGCTAATGAATAATGAAGTCTCCTCCCCCTTGGAGTGAAACTGGGAAAGAAAGTTTACATGATGTGCAGACATGACAGATAACAGAGACAGCGGATAGACAGACAGATGGATGACAGATTGACAGATGGGGAGAGTGGGAGACAAGTTGATAGCTAGATAGATTATAAATAGATAGAATGGCAGACAGACAGATGATAGATAGATAAAAGAGAGACAGAGACAGAGACCGAGAGGGGACCTGGGGCTGAGTCTAGCTGAGTCTGTTTGTCCTGAGACCCGGCTCAGCTGTGGTCGTCCGCGTCAGGAGTCATGGCACTAATCGGGTTTAAAAGTGACTGCAATTTCACGCGTCTTTCAGCGTGACCCTGCGGGAGGGGCTGGGCCTCTGCGGTACCAGAATGGGTTTCATGCCATCTATTTATATCCAAATCAATTCTAAGTTGCTTGCAGAACTCTGCTTGATCGAATCTCTTGTCCTTCATCCACCAAGATGAGACGTCCTACCCTGTGCTTCCCGGGGAGCTGGGCCCTTCTCCAGGTGGCCGAGCCGTGGACCCAAGGCAGCAAGTTTTCAGATTGGCTCAGTCTGGGGGGCTCGTTCCTGGTACTTTTCTGATGGCCCAGTATTTACTAATGAACAGTCGTGCAAAGAGCCCCAGGCTGACCGGGTGCTGGGGAGAGTTGAGGGTGCCCCGCCGCCCGGGATGTCTGTCAAGTCACTGAACTTCTCGGAGGAGCCTGGGCGTCCTTTGCGGAAAGCGGGGGTCCTATCACTCACTGCACGTCCTGGGCGCCGGGAGGGGAGGAGGCAGAACGTGCACGGCCCTTGAAGGGCGAGTGGAGCGCCTGCTCCAACTGCTCAGAGGCTGGACCAGAGACCCGGGGCTCACAGTGGCCAGCTCTGGAGTCTCCCGGGGGCCTCGACATCCCTCCTTCCTCGTCAAAGCCTTCTGGGCGTGTGCCAAGCACCAAGCTCACCACCGGTGGGGGGGACACAGTCTCCAGGATCCCCCAGAGCATCATGGGGGCAACCACGGGCCTGGGCTGCAGAGCGGGGTGGGGAACGCAGCCGGGGTGTCCACAGGAGGGGTCCCTCCATGCCCCGCAAACCCTCCCCTCCTCTTTGCTCTCCTGGGTCTCCCCTTCCTTCCCCTTATCATTTCTCCTGAGCTGTCCCTGGGGCACCGCCTTGGTGGCTGGAGACCTGGACCTATGTAGCCTCTGGAATTGTTAGGAACGTGGCTCGGGGATCAGTGACCCTGGGTTCCAACCCTGCGTCTACGTGGCCTCCTGACTTCCCTTTTCCTTTCATTTTTTTTAAATGAATTTATTTATTTTATTTATTTATTTTTGGCTGTGTTGGGTCTTCGCTGCTGCGCACGGGCTTTCTCTAGTTGCGGCGAGCGGGGGCTACTCTTCGTTGTGGTGCGCGGGCTTCTCATTGTGGTGGCTTCCCTTGCAGAGCAAGGGCTCTTGGCGCGTGGGTTCAGTAGTTGCAGCACGTGGGCTCAGTAGTTGTGGCTCGTGGGCTCTAGAGCGCAAGCTCAGTAGCTGTGGCGCACGGGCTTAGTTGCTCCATGGCATGTGGGATCTTCCCGGACCAGGACTCGAACCCGTGTCCCCTGCACTGGCAGGCGGATTCTTAACCACTGCGCCACCAGGGAAGCCCTGACTTCCCTTTTCTAATCCTCAATGTCCTCATCTCTAACGTGGAATAACAAATGTGCTCACCTGGGAGAGCTGTTGCAGGGGCAGGGGGGCTCAGATGATGACAGTAATGATAACGAAAGCCGCCAGGGCCTTAGCTCAACCCCTGGCACAGAGGAGGTGCCTGGTGAGAGTGCCCAGTTACCTGTTCTTCTCTCACAAATATTAATGCATAATTTATCCAGGCTCAGGAACTCACCTATTTGCAGCGTAAGACACCAGATTCACACCTGCTGTGTGTTCCCCTGTGACAGTCCCTGGGGCATCAGCACAGGAAAGAATTAGCTGTGTGGTTGGCTCTGTATCCAGGATCAGGGGGAGCCCAGGTCCCAGACCTGCCTGAGCAGCGAAATCACATATCATGGGGGAGGTTTTAAAAGCAGAGGTGAGAAGGCTTTCCTCTCCTCCCGGGAGCAGGAGTCTGCCCGAACGCTGACGTGGGCTGAGCAGCCCTTCACCACATCCGGTGTGTGTGTGGGGGGCGTGGAAAGGTTAGGAGAAGGGAATCGTTTGCCCAGGTGATGGGGGTGCACGTGGTGGAGTTGGGCTGTGACTCGGTGGTCGCACATTCTGTAGGCATCGGCTGTGCTCTTGAAACAGCCTCTGTGGATGGAATCTGGTCCCTGGGGGCTGACAAAGTGCCCCAGGATGTGAACCCACAGCAGGAATGGCCAATCCAATGGGCAGGCGGGGTCGGGGAGCACTTGAGGAAGGAGAAAACCTCGATCTGCGGGACGGGAACCGGTGCCGTGGCCATTTGGGAGCCGTGAATCAGCAATTACATTCTTCCAGTTCCGGGCCGCATTAAGCAGCCTTCAGCCATAACTGGAGCCTGCGGAACTCACCCACCACCCGCGGTAATGTTCTGTATTATTTCCATTTTAATTAGAAACAATTGATTATACTTCTTACTCACCAGTCCTCCTTAACCCCTAGCTCAGTGCTTTAGATAACGCATTTCTCTACTGGGTACCCTGGGGGGTTGCTGAAGAGGAGTCTCATCTCACCCACGCACGGTTCCTGCGGCTGCAGAACGGCCAGGACACCAGGGGGCAGCAGAGGGCGCTGGGAGCACATGGTGCCCCTGGGGGGGAAGCAGGAAGCAGTACAGTGAGGAGTTTACACAGTGTGGGCTGAACGATGGCCCAGAGCTCCCCATCGTCTTGTATCTCACCAGGTTTCTGAAAAGTGTCCCACGGGGGGCCGCATGAGAAGCACATGTTTATTCTGATGAGTACTTACCCCGGACGCCCTGACTGCAGGGCGCTTAGTCGGCACAACTTAGGAGGAAACCCGCAGACCTGAGTTTTCTCTCTTTGCACCCAGCACCAGACTTGCACCCACCAGTAAGACACGCTGTGGCAGAGACGGTCACCCATTCACCAAAACACATGCTTCCTCTCCTTCTGGGCACATAATTACACCACATTCCCAGCCTCCTTTGGTAGCAGGTGTGGCCAGGTGACTGTGCTCTAGGCAGCAGGTGTGAGCAAAATGGATGTTCTTCACTTGGGGTTTGGGGCCTGGGCCCCCCTTCCTCCAGCTGGGTGCAGACATTGTGAGGTCCTGGGTAGCACAGCCACAAGAAGGGAGGCGCCTGGGGACTGTCCCTGGATCTCCCGAGGCCTGCCTCCAAGTGCTACGTGTAGCAAATTCCCACCATGGTCCAGCCATGGTACCTGGGTAATGTGGGTCTGTCTGTTGTCCAGGTACCGTGGGTCTGTCTGTTGTCCAGGTACCATGGGTCTGTCTGTTCTCCAGGTACCGTGGGTCTGTCTGTTCTCCAGGTACCATGGGTCTGCCTGTTCTCCAGGTACCGTGAGTCTGTCTGTTCTCCAGGTACCGTGAGTCTGTCTGTTCTCCAGGTACTGTGGGTCTGTCTGTTCTCCAGGTACCATGGGTCTGCCTGTTCTCCAGGTACCATGGGTCTGCCTGTTCTCCAGGTACCGTGAGTCTGTCTGTTCTCCAGGTACCATGGGTCTGTCTGCCTGTTCTCCAGGTACCGTGGGTCTGTCTGTCTGTTCTCCAGGTACCATGGGTCTGTCTGTTCTCCAGGTGTGTGTGGAGTCACTCCTGCATGCCAGACACTGGACCAGGTGGGTGACAGCTGTGGCAAAGGCTGGGGGTTCTGGTCTCATGGAGATTAGCACAGGGGAGACAGAGTAGACGTCACCCCTGACAAGTGAACTATCAGGAGGAAATACAGGTGCAGTGATGTGGCAGGAGACCCAGAGGCAGGGTGGTCGGGAGGGGCCCTTCGAAGATGGACACTCCAGCTGAGGCCCAGGGATGGAGAGGAGGCCCCTGGAGGGTGGGAGGAAGGGTATCCCAGCACAAGGAATGTGATGGCACATGTGATGGCCTGGAGGCAGGAACAAGCTTGGTGGGCTCGCGGGCCAGCGAGGAGAGTGGCGTGGCGGCAGCAGGGAAAGCCAGCGGGGGAGACGGCTCGAGGCAACCACGGTGTGGTCCTGCCCTCAGGCCACTGGGAACCATCCCTGAGTGCTGAGCTGGCCCCTTAGACAAGCATTGGGTGGTGGAGTCAGAAGAGTGGGTTGGGAGTGTGGAAAACATGCAGGAGTTGCTCTGCCGGGCCTGATGCTGCCTCCGCCCTCACATCCACCCTTCATCCCAAGCAGACCCTCTGGTGTGCCCAGCCCTGCCCACAGGCTAAGCTGGTTTGGCTGCCAGCTTTGCCTCTCGCCTGACTGGACAGGCTCTAAATCTCCCTGTACCTGTCACGGCTTCCCTCGTTCCACTGGGCCCCCGCCTGCCCTGCAGGGCTGTGGTTGGGGTCCCCGGGGGACATGTCTGTGAAGCACACAGCCTAGAGTGGCTCCCTCCAGCCCGTGACCCCCTTCCCTTCCTCCCGACTCCCTGCTCCTGGGAGGGGCCCCGGGCATCTGTGGCCCGTGCTCCTGCCTGAAGCAGTGGCCAGAGGACAACCGATGACTCCAATGACTCCATCCTTTCCAGATGCAGACAGTGATGAATGGGCCCTGAATCTACGTGGTTTGGGGAATCAATACTGCAATATCTTTATACTAGTGGGAGATGAGGTGAGGAAATAGAGCACAGCCTTTGAATTCTCCCTCAAAGCCCATGGAGGCCATGACATCTGGGGGCCAAAGGACTAGTGGGGACTTGTGAGCCCTCATCCGTGAGAGAGGGCATGGGGGAAAGCGGCGGTCAGGGCACAGAGACCCTGGCGCCCAGGGCCAACCCGAGCAGGGTCTCTTGTCCCTGGTTCTCATTGTAGAGGATGTGAAGAGCTCTATAAACTGCCAGGTGACCGGCACAGTGGCTCAAGTTGTGATGGCAGAGAGCCGAATGCTGGGGACCCCGAAGTGCCCCAGCCCTGGGATGTGTTCTTCAGCGTCTGGATCTTCAGGCAGAGTGATGAGACCTCAGGCATCTAACCTGGTCCCACTCTGACAGGCAACATCGCTGACTCCTAAGAGATTAAGTTGTATATTCAAGGCCGTGCCTCAAGTTGGGGTCAGAATAATTTTCTAGAACATATGCTCTGAGCTTCACTTTGCCCACCAAGAGGGTTTAGGAAAGAGTGGCTTTGCTCTGAGTCACCGTGAGACCGGGGGGCGGGGTGTGGGACAGGGACCTGCAGGTGGGGCTCTGCTCACGGCCTGCAAGAGGAAAACCGGCACACCCTCCTGTCAGAGCAAACATCCACCTGTCTCCTTGTTGTTGTTTTTTTTTTTTTCCAGAGCACCTCTGGTGAGAAACTGACTTATTTGCCATGGCACTGAGACTAAAATAAATGACACTATTTCCTGGCTCATCTTGTGAGCGATATTTTCTTCTTTAAAAAAGAAGCATCACTGTCTCCTTCTGTTTGCTCAGCTGTGTGGGTTACTCATTTGTTCAGATAAGTCCTCCGAGATCAGATGTTTCGAGCTCTCCTGGCCAATAGCGTGATCAGAGGCCAGCTCATCAATCTGCCGGTCAATGACGCACTCTTCATCACCCTCTTTGAGCAGAGCCTGGGCTCCGACAGAGGGAATTGTGTGCAGTGCCCTCCACTGAGAAGGCAGTACCCAGCTTGGTCACAAAGATACAGCTCCTGACCTCAGGGCGTCATCCAGTGTGATGGCAGAGGCAGTTCCTGACCTGCTGGTCAGATGGAGGAGACATAGCCCTTGATCTTCTAGTCAGATGGGGGAGACATAGCCCTTGATCTTCTAGTCAGGTGGGGGAAGCATAGCCCTTGATCTTCTAGTCAGATGGGGGAAGCATAGCCCTTGGTCTGCTGGTCAGATAGGAGGGATATGGCTCCTCATCTACTGGGCAGATGAGGGACACACAGCCTCCCAAGTCTTATGGTCAGGTGGGGACACATTACTTCCCCATCTGTTGGTCAGATGTGGGAGACACGATCTCTATTTTTCATGGTTCCCTGGTTGGGTTGGAAAGGCAAGATCCTGTCTTCTGGGAGCCTAGTCTCCCAGGGAGACCACTGCCTCTAGGGGCTGCACAGCCCTCACAGAGACTGGAGACCCCTGGTCCCTGCCCTCCAGGCATCCTGCAGTCCGAAGGGGAGGGTCGATACCTGTCCGTGGAAAGGCGTAGGGAAGGCACCAAGGCAGGTGGAATCACCGCTCCAAAGACAACCAGCATATGCCAGGGCTGAGGGGGTGGTTGCCTGATTTGCTTTTATTGACTCTGGAGGGAGCTAAGAGACACTTAGCCAACTGGTTGACAGGGAAAATTCCAGATGTTCTCAGTCACACTCATGCTGAGTGGCACACGTGGCCAATCCCAGATGGTGGACTTGGCGTCTTTTCAATTCTGATCCTGGGCTCTGGCTGGGCTCCTGAGGGTGGCTGGGCAGGATGATTGCCCCAGGGGCCAGGAGGCACCATGAAGACCGTGATGTGAGACATGGGGCTGGATGGGGGGTAGGTGTTGAAGGGAGACCCATGTTACATCTTCCACAAGAATTCAGGCCCAACCTGCATGTGCTCTGCCTGGGGTATCCCAGGACCCCTTAACCAGCCCCTTTAGAGTAAGACCCCAGAAGATCCGTCCCTGGAGCGCTCAGGCTGTGGCCCAGGGCACCGAAGTCCCTCTAGGACTCAGGAATGAGCCATGACCTTCCCACAATTTGAAGTCTAGGACTCTGATGGGTTTCCAGCCTCATCAGAACCTCTGTGGCTCCCGGACAGTCCAGGGAAGGAGAGGGGCAGAAAGCTGGAGCTAAGACCTGGTTCTCCACAAAAGCCTATACGTTGAGCTCTCAGTGGTGCGGAAACCATCCACTTTCCCTGGCACTGGGTCTCTGTGTTACAACTTTTCTGTAGTCTAGGGCCACTGTGGGCCTCGATCAGAGTGGGCAGCTATCTGCCTGTGGTCGTAGGGCAGCCAGCTGTGGGGCCTCCTACCAAGAAGTACCCTCCCTCGCCATCCCGCACACGTCATGAGCTGTCTGCACACTGGAATACGAGGTCATCGGGTCAAAGACCCAGGTCTATTTTCTCTGTACCCTGCACAGACCCGTACACGGTGTCCTGAGCCCTGCAAGGCCTAGTCAACATTGTTGGGTGAGTGAGGCGAGATTCTATAGAGCCCGCCTGGGCCTCGGGCCCAGTTCATTACCTAGTCCTGTGGGAAGTGAATGAAGAGGGACAGCATGTAATAAATAGAAAGGGGACTCATACAGTGTTTTCCATGATCTGGTTCTATTTATAATTCACTCTTCTAATAGCCCCTCCAGTCTTTGTCTTTTTGATCATCAGAGTGTCCATGCCTTCCTGAGTGTGGTCTGAGGTCCTCTGAGGAGTGGTTGCCACCTTTCCTCTGAAGGTTAGAGCGTGCAGCCAATGGCAGGCAGCAACAAACCCCAAATGCCTGCATCAATGAGGGCTAGAGTTTCAAGAGCCAGCCTCAAGTATCCAACTTCTCTCTGTCCTTTTTGGCCCAAACTCATATTCAATAAACCTCCAGGATGCTTCCCCTATCATCTGAGCCAACATCGATCTCTTTCCTCCCGAGTGCCCGTGGCATCTCGTTTTCTGTAGCATGTGTCCAGGGATGATGGTATTTAGATATTTATTTTGTCCTCTAATTTCCTGAGTATTCACCTTTCTGCAGGATCAATGTCTGATTCCTCTTCCTACCCTTCGTCACCTAGCATAGGGTCTTGACCTTTTAGGAAGTTATTGAATGAATGAGCAACTCCTATGGCTTCTATTCCTAGTAATACTGATAACAATAGTGTCAGTAGGGCATTGTTTTAAGTCCTTTTTAGCATTAACTCTTCTGTTTGTCCTCTAGACAATACCAAGAGATCAAGTAGACACTATTCTCAGTTTATATGTGAAGCACAGAGAAGCTAAAGAATCTGCCCAAGGTCACACAGCCAGGAAGTTTGTTCCCAGAGCCCGTGCTTCCTGAAAGAAAACAAGCAGAACCCAAGCAAAGTGAATTTGTTTAGTGAGCTTAGGTGTATGGAGCAGGAAATAAAGTCAGACCTGTCTTCCTTAGAATAATAGAATCTCATAGAAATATGAGGCATTGTAGATCATCTGGTCCAACAGAATGATTTTATAAATGAGGCTTTGCACGTATGAGGGATGAGGAACTATACCACACTTGGCCACATGCAGATCGGGTTATGAGCAGGGCCTGGACTTTCCCACCTGTCACCTGGGGACCTGCAGGACCACAGGAAGTGGTTATTTGAGAACTAGAAGATTCCATGAGTGTACGATGCCTTGGGTCACTGTGGTGCTTGTGTTTCTACAATGAGGTGGTCATGGTAAGTTGTGGTATTAATTGCAGCCACCCCTATTCTCCGTCACATCTGGGTACAAAACAGAGCCCGGCCTGGAGGATATGTCTGTAAGTGAGTGAGGGAACGGATCAATGACTGATGAGTGATAGGCCTGGCCCAGGAGGGAGTGTGGCTGGATGCTGACTGGTTAGATGCAAAGGCACAGGAGGGTCTCCATCCCCGGGGCTGTATTTAGTATTTCTACTCCCCGCTCTGAGAGTTTCTCCTTAGCATGTTAGCCTGGATCTGGTCCCAGCTCTGCCACCAGTCGGGAGGTGGTCAGGTCACCTCCTTCTTGCACACCCAGTGTCTTCATCAGAGAGAAAGGCGGACTCCCTAAACCCTTTCTTGGTCTTTCCCAGATTCAGGGAACCTCCCCACGATTCACTCTCCGGGCACCACCCACCACACAGCCCATCAGACCCTGGGGCTGAACGGTTCCCACACAGGCTCCCAGCCCCAGGTTGTCAGATCATCATCGGACTCCTGGGGACTTATGGGGAAGCCAGCTCTGCCTCCTGAGGGCTGACCCCAATGTGCTGGGGACTTGCCATCCACAAGCTGTGTCCTGCCCCAGCCTCTCAGGGGCACTTCTCACTCCAGGAAGGGGCCTCTCCCCGGTGCATCCGGGTCCTGCACCGCCCAGCAGCAAGGCAGGGAGGAAGGGGGTCCTCATGCAGCAGGGCCTGGCCTCGCTGGCCTCTCCCATCCGCCCGCTCGCTCTGGGGCAGCGGGTTCCGTGCACGCGCCACATGCCAGCCGAGGGTGGGCAGCGGACCGTGAGTGAGGTCATCCCGGGGGAGGTCCTGACACTTCCGGTTTGCTCTGCGTGTGAGCAATTTGCTTGTTTCATCTGCAAGGCGTCGTTGTTTGGATGGGAACCCCGCCAGGCCACAGACACGCCGCCACTGAATCGCCGACACGAGGTGCTCCTTCCAGAGGAAGGAGGAACCCTCCCCGTCCTGTCCGGTCCTGCTCCCCCGGGCGGCCCCTGCCCTCAGATCCCATCGCCTGCGGGAGCCTCCCAGGTGCGACGGGCAGGACCCCTGGGTTTCCCGTCTCCTCTGCTCAACTTGTCGTCAGCGGGTTTGTCCCCACCCCGAGTGCTCTGCCCTGTCCCCTCTCCCCCCTCCCTTTCTCTCCCCCTTTCTTTTTTTCCCAGCTTTACTGAGGTATAATTGACAAATAAAAAGGGTATATATTTACGGTGCACAACTTGATGGTTTCACACATTGGTATACTGTGAAATGGTCACACAACGCAGCTAATAAGCACCCATCGCCTCGCAGGGTCACCACTTCCTTCTTTTTCTCTTCTGTTTGTAGTGGGAACACTGAAGATCTGCTCTCTCAGCAACTTTCAAGCACACAGCACAGTATCGCCAACTACAGTCAGGCTCTACCTTAGAACCCGGAACCTACTCACCTCGGACCAGGAATTGGTGCCTTCGACCACCTCCCTGTGGCCCTCACCCCCAGGCCCAGGTAGTCTGCTCTGTGCTCCTCTGAGTTGTCTTTTTTAGGTTCCACGTATAAGTAGTATTTGCCTTTCTCTGTCTGACTTCTCTCACTCAGCGTAACCTCCTAAAAGTCCATCCATGCTGTTGCAAAGGCAGGATTTCCTCCCTTTTAAGGCGAACATTCCGCTGTGATCCGCGTACCACGTTTTCTAGTCCGTTCATACGTCCACGGACACCTGGGCTGATTCCGTATCTTGGCTCTTGTGAGTGATGCTTCTGTGAACATCCTGTCTGTCTGTCTGTCTGTCTGTCTCTCTTTTCTTCTATCCCCTCTCCTCTCTCCCTCCATCAGTCCCTTCTATCTCTCTCTCTTCCCCCCCTCCCTCCCCCCTTCTCTGTCTGTCTGTCTCTTTCTCCCTCCCTCTGTCTCTCGGGCATCTGTGCAGCTGTGATACATGTGTCCATGGCACCGCCCGTGTCACACTTGTGTCGCCTCAGCTGTGTTTCCTTGCTGCCGTGGAGACAGGACTCTCTGAAGCCCCAGTGCTTGGTACCCCAGGAGCCCCAGGCCTGAGTCCAACAGGAGACAGCAGGGGGGGCTCTGGAAGAGGCCGAGGCCCTCCTGCCTCCTGCTCACCCTGTGGCCCTGGTGGGAGGGCCCCCAGAGAGCCTGGGTCTGTGGGTGACGGGACAGCCCCCCTGAGCGGCACCTGGTGGGTGGCAGTGGCACTTTCCCTTCCTGCTCTGCGGTTTCTGTCCGGGGAGAGTGTGGAGTGCGGGTTGCTCAGACATCCTTGTGGAGGCCTAAGGTTTGGTTTGACCTTGAGATATTGTGCTGTGCGGACACGCAGAGGGTAGAGGGCACATCGATGGAAGAATTAAAACCCCTCCCGCTGGTCCTGGAACTTCACAATCACCCTCTGCTCTTTGTAAAGTCAACTTTACGGAGGTACAATTTACATGCATAAAAGGCACCATTTCACGTGGCAGTTTGGTGAGTTTAGACAAATAGATAACATGACCACCAGCACAATCAAGATGTAGAACATTCCATCACCTCCAAAAGCTCGCCTCCGGTGGGGGTCAGTGTCTCCCCAGCCTAGCTCTCAGCAGCACTGATTGACCGTCCCCACCTGCGTGCAGTTTGGGCCTTTATGTAAATGACACCGCATGGCTGGTGCTATGACACTCGTGTCTGTGGGCTCCGTGTGCAGTGCTGCACGGCCCGAGGTCAGCCTCTCCGGTGTTCCAACATCAGATGTGTGAGACGATGGGCATTTGGGTAATTTCCACTTTGACCTGTTCTGCTGAGGTGGGAGGCTGAGATGTGGACCAGAGACCCAAGCAAGCAAGGGGCCTGGCCACGGTCATGCGGGTGGAGGGTACAGAGCCTGGGGCCTCAGGGCTCTGTGCTCCTTGAATCAGCCCAGGATCCCGCTTTGCACCAAAGCAGACCCCCTGCCAGCTCCCAGTCTCCTGCCAGGTGTCAGGGGTGGAGGACTCTGGCCACATCATTTAGAGACGCAGGTGGGTGAATTTCCAGGTGGGAAAAGGCACTGATGCATTTCTAACCCACGGGGTGGGCCCTACGTGTGTGTACACACATGCACACGTGCACCACACACACATGCAGGTACAACCCCGCACTCCCCTGAGGCCTGGAGATGCTCAGCCAAGACCTCCCCACTTCTGTCACGTTTGGAGTAAAATAATTTCTCTCAGGACTGCAGCTTACTGAGCCCAGGCCTGTCCACTGGAGACATCCTTGGGCCCTGTTGGGAGACTTTAATTAAAATCTTCTGTATGGTGAGGACTTGCACTTGGGCGTCTGCTGTGGAGAGGGAACGACGGGACAAGTGGGGGAGCTGGGTGGGTGGGCTGCGGTCAGGTGGGCCCCCGGGCCATCGGGTGCGCGCATGGCCTGGCTCAGCCACGTCCGCTCCTGGGTGCTGAGCATCGATTTATGGTGTGGGGTTGGGGGTCATGTGGGTGCCCGTCACAGGAGAGGTGGGAGGTCTGGAAGCAGCCCCTGTGACATACTTGGCGGCAGGTGGAAGGAAAGCATTAGCTGACCCCTAAGGGCACAGTACAGAGGGAAGCAGATGAACAAACAAATGAGGCAGTCTCTGAAAATTTAAAGTATGGACACAAGTCGCAACACACATTTTGCCAAAACAAAAAAAATCCACCTTAAGCCCATTAGATGATAACCTGTGGGGTGGGAAGGGACAAACAGGGACCAACAGCTGGAGCAAAGGGGAGAAGGGCCTTGCCTGGACCCAGGCGGGGGACCAGGCTCACCGGGATGTGCGCCTGCCTCTGGGACGGAGGGGCGGGGGCTGGGAAGCGGGCATGCAGGTCCCTGGCTGCCCGCCTGCCAGGAGTCACTCAGCTGTCTCCCGCTGGCCAGGACGGTTTGGGCAGCCTTTGCTTGCTGCTGGACCGTCCTCCCCGGAGGCCGAGAGCAGTGTGGTTTGTCCTCACTGCTGTCCATTCGCTCCTCTTTCCACTTTCTCTGTAAATGCTGGGCGGTGTCACCCTGAGTCAGGCGGTGCTGTGTGCTGGGGTCCAGGATGGCAGGAGCGCCCCTGCCTCCCAAGGGAGTTCAGGGGAGGCTCCTTAGCCGGCGAGTGCACCTGGGAGACTGCCTGGAGGAGGGAGCCCCGAGCAGAGTCCAAGCAGTGAGGAGGAAGGGCTGCACAGGGACGCCAGGCTGGGTGGGTCCAGCGCGGGGGCTGAGAATCCACCCTCTCTGGGTGCTCTCTGACTGTCGGGAGCTCATGAAGAAACCTGCCTCATGGCGCCGCCCTTGTGAGGATCAAAGGAGGAAATGCACGAGAGAGCTTTGCCCGGTGCCTGGTGGCCCTTAATTCCCGCTCTGCTTCCTGGCTGGGGGCCCTCGGGGAGTCCTTTCCTCTCCCCACGCACACTCTGCAGCAGCCTAACTCCTCTGCGGAACCCACATGCCCCTGCGTCTATGGCTGGCCTGGCCCAGGGGACCTCATGGACACACCCACAGGAGACAGGCACGGCACCTCCCCTCCAACAGTGTGGGGTTCCCACCCCGTCTTTGGATGGAACTGAGAACGTGGCACCCGGAGACCTGCCCCCCTCGCCCGACCCTTTCTCTCAACCTCACTTCCAAGAGGCTGGCGCATCTGCATAGACCGACCCCACTGGCCTGTGCGCCTCAGCCTCGACTGGACCATCTGAGCAGTTTCCTCGCTGGGTGTCCTGCAGGCCCGTTTGTCCTCCTCTGACCCCCTTCCCATCTGTTCTGCCCCAACGGGAGTTCTCAGTGGCTCCTGACCCCAGAGATACCTGGGCCCCGCCCCCTTTGCACCTCAATCTCCAGCAGTGTCAGGCCGCTTCTGGTTCTTGCAGGCTTTTACACAACACAGTGGGGAGGGTATTACTCCCCTGAGCCTGTGCACCCATCGTTCCATTTTCTTGAATGGCTTTATGCCCTAACTGGCAACCTCTTATCCATCCTCTAAAACCCTGCTAACGCATCTGCCTGCTGTGACACATTCCCCCACGTCCTCAGACAGGATTCAACTCTCACCCCCTATGCTCAGATGGCTTTATTTTTTCTGTATCCTAATTATTTGTTTACCTGCCTGTCTCCTCCATCAGATCAACAGCTTCTAGAAGGCAAAGCCGCACCTGCGTTTCCTTAGCCGAGGTCGGCCTCAGAGCCCTGATGGATCCACAGGCAGGTTCCCTGAGTGGGTCAGCAGAGGGAGCGACGAGGGCCTCCCGGGTGCGGCCCGTCCTCCGTTACAAGTCCAGGGCAGTCAAGGTCAGGCGTAACGCTTGCGTGCTCCCGTCACACTGACTCCATCTTGGAGCAAATGACAGTGTGTCTCCGGAGCCACTGCCAGCTCGGTGGCCCGCCAGCTGCAGTCAGGACGGCCGCTCAAACTAGGTCAGAGGCCCGGGTGCCTGCCTGGTTCCAACAAACATGCTCTGCGATTGCAGGAAAGAGTTAAGCTTGCGTGTGATTATTTATCCATTTGGCTAATTAGATTTTAATAGGGCCTGCACATGGCGCCCCGCAGCGCTGCGAGAAGAATTTAAGTGGGCTCTGCCAGGAAGCCTGTTGGCAATGGGCATGACCAGAGGCTGCAGCAGGAGTGGGAGGGCCGTGGAGGGGGATGGGCACGAGCCTCCGCCGGCCTCCCGGCCTCTTCCCGTTGTCCCTGGGCCAGCGTTCCTTACTCACATCCATCTTCCCTTCCTTCATGGGGCGCCACCTGTGCCGGCTCTGAGGACAGCGGTGAGGGGCTGCCCGGACCCTCCCCTTGGGGGCGTACAGTCTGATGGCGGAGGGAGACACCGATGACAAGGCCACGGCCCCCACGGGCCGCACCAGGGCTGTCAGAGCACTTGACGCATATGAACTCATTAGATGCTCTTATCATCCTCTTCCCACATTTTACACACCGGGAGATCAAGGCGCAGAGAGGCTAAGCGGAAGGGCCAAGGTCACACAGCTGCAGGTGGAAGAGCCAGGATTCGAGCTCAAGCTGCATGCTGGCGGGGCTGTGTGTTTACCTGCCCATCTTATTGCCTCTCCACATCTACCAAATGCATAGGGGACGATGGTGCTAGGTGTTCAGAGAGAAATTAGCAGGTGTCCTGGTTTAGATTTGGGGAGAGTCAGGGGATGCTTGGACCAAGAGTCAAGGCCACAGGAAGCTTGTGCAGCAGAGGGAATAGGAGGTGCAAAGGCCCTGAGGCGGGAGGCCCTTGGTGAGTAGGAGAAAGTGAGTGAAAGGCTACCTGGACTGGGCTGGGGGTGGAGTCAGACGAGGGAAGGAGAATTAGGGAGCCGTGCGGCCGCACGCGGGGAGTGACCGTCCCGGAGCCGTCTCCCCCTTCCTCAGGAGGGCAGGGTTGGGGTCCCGCTCAACTCTCCTCCTCAGGGAAGCCCATCCAGGTCTCTCTCTTTTCAGGAGAGGCAGCTGGTTGGCTGAGGTGGCCTTTGGTGACCTCTGTCTCCCTCTCCATTCCCATCCCCTCTCCAGGTGACTCTGCAGACGTACGTGTGGTATTCTGGATGGAGGGTAAGTCAGGCATCCTGGGTGAGAATCCAGACCCTGCCCCTTTTGCTGTGTGATTCTGGGCAGAGGACTCAGCCTCTCTGGGCCTCAGGAGCCGCATCTGTAAGGGGAGGAGATGGGTTCATGGGACCAGGCGTGAAGGGCCGAGTACAGACCCCAGGATGCAACAGATGGTCAATCAGTAAGACGTCTGTGCCCTGCTCTTCCCCACTCCCCGCCTTTACCCCTCCAGGTTCCGCTTCTTGGCCCTTCCTCTCTGGGAGTAAAAATCCAAGAATAACCGAGTGTGTGTGTGGGGGGTCAGCAGCCCCTCCCCAGAGCCCCTCCTGGGCCTGGGCTGAGGAGGGCAGCTGCACAGACGCTCTAACGGGCGCAGCCCCTCCCCATGAGTGTGTCTCATTTTCGTTGAGGGTGACAGCCACCCTCGATCTCAGGCGACCCCGTCACTGGCTTCTCTCTGGCCCAAGGGAGGACAAAACCCTTTTGTGCATTTTGCTCTCAGCATAGCTGAACGCCTTGGCTTTGTCAAAGACAATGTTTCAATTAGAACTAAAAGCCAGTGAGAACAAAAAAATAAGTGAATTCAAGAGCAAACGCTAGTCATGACTTCAAAGCCTAGGTTTCGGATCCCAGGACACCTGGGAGAGCTGTGAAGAACAGACTTTTATTCCGACATCAGGGGCTGGGGGCGAGGAGAGGAGCCCCTACCAGGGGCCAGGCCCATGAGAGGCACGTTTTACATGTGTTATTTCATTAAGCCCTCAAAATGATCCTTGAGTAAAGTATTTTATAGAACACGAACCAAGGACAGAATCTTAAGACACTTGCTCTGGGTCCTACAGCGTCAGAGCTTTGGATAACCACCGTTTTGCCCTTGTCTGGTGACCTTGCGCAGCCGGGAGCTCCCCCCACCCCCATTCACAGTGTGACCCGCAGGGCGTCTCTCCAGGCTCAGGTCCCACCTGGGGGACTTGGCCAAGCTGGCAGGGTTGGCAGGGAGGGTCCCGGGAACCCCCTTGGCCTTCGAGGCTCAGGTTCCTGCAGCCTCCCTGCAGACAAAGGCCTCTGAGGAGCCCTGCACAAATGCAGTGGTTTTCTCATTCTGTCACCACACACCGAGCACGCCCCGTGCCAGGCGCTGCTGCCTGCCGGGCAGGGAGCTCAGAGGCCCGTGCTTGGTAGGGCTGAGGTCTGGGGGACATGGAGGCCGGGTGGGCCGTTCTGGGAACTTGGGCTCTCTCGAGGGCATCGGGCCCTGGGAGGGCTCCTCCCCACCTCCTCCCTGCCCAGTAGCCCCATGTTCAGCCAGGAGGGGCTCAGAGATGGAACCAGCCTGTGCCGGTCAAGCTCTCATAAGTAGCTACCTGGGCTAGAAAAGCCCTGATCTGCAGCATTTGCCAGTTTCTGTGGTGCAAATACTCCCGCCATGGCCAATTTCAAGCTAGCAACGCGTCATCACTGAACGTGGCCTTGGGAAGAGCTGACCACATGGGCTCCCATGGCCGGTGTGGCCGTCTCCAGCTCACCCTGTGAAGCTGTCAGGACTCAGTTCAGCCGTGAGCTGTGGGCGGGACAGGGGCGCATGTATCTTCAGACAGGGCAGTAGAGCAAGGGGTCCTGGCCTGGGCCCTTGCAGGGGGCAGGGGACAGAGGGGGCAGGAAACAGGAGGGCACACCCAGATGGGGGCAATGGGTGGGGTAGTCAGACAGGCTTCAGTCCAGCCTCGTGTTGATTCCTGTGCCCCGGTCTGGCCATAGCCATAGGTGGTTGAAGGGCACAGGAGGTCCACCCGAGCTCGGGGCCTCTCCTGCTGACCTCCTGCGCCCCTCTCCAGAGCAGGTGAGACCTTGGCTTCATCCCTGGTCCCTTGGCTTCATCCCTGGTCCCTTGGCTTCCAGTACTTCAGCCTCTGGCTTAAAGATTCCCAGTCCTTTCCAGAATGGTGATAAGAAAAACTTGACTTGACCAGCACAGCCTTTCATGGGCATAAAGCACTTTATTTCATCTGATGCTAGTAGACAGAACCCAGCTGGGGCTACAGGTACAAACTGAGAGGTGGGCCGGTACCTCCTGGGAGCTGAGAGCCACACGCAGGAGTTCAGACCTGAGTGCCGGCCTGGCTGCCTCCATTCTGGGAGAAGCTCTGGTGACTTCGGCTGCCTGAGACTGCAGGTCTGTCCAGGACGAGCTTTGGGTCCGTGGAGTCCCTGAGGGGTGCCTCGCAGAGAGAAGGGCTCCTCTTAGGTCTGCGTAGCTCAGAAATTATTCATCCCAACCTGAATGTGTGACCGAGGCTTGATTAAATGGGCTAATCACAGCTACTGGAATCAGGCCCGGGTGACGAGCCACCGGGGTCTGCATGGCACAGCTTGGAGACCTTCTCCTGGCCGGGCGGACTCATTCCAACTCAGCGAGTGCACACTCTTCTTGGAGGGATTCTCGGCCCAGGGAGGACCAGCTGGCACCAGAAGGCACCCAGAGGCACGGGCAGGGTTACATTTTACTCCAGTGTCCCGGAATCCTGGCCCTGAGCCACGGGCTCAAACACCCATGGCCCTCAGATGGTGCCACCGGCAGAGGTCTGGTAGGTGGGACGCCAACCCATATCCAGAAAATCCTCCTGGGGGGATGCACTGCTGACCTCTCTGGGACGGAAGGGACCCAGCGTGGTCAATTTGCCACCAGTGGTCAGTTGGTCATCTGGAGGAAAGAGCCTTAGCGGGGGCTCAGCATTGACCTTCGTTGCTGGCAGGAGGGGCAGGCGGCTAGGCGGAAGCCGTGGTAAGCGGGGGTCTGGGCTTTTGGGTCGGTGGGCGGCCTCCATTTCTGCCTCTGTGGTTACTTCCTTCATGTGTCATCAAGCCGGCACTCGGGGGGCGCTGCCCGCGGCTGGCTAACACTCCTGGCCAGTCAGTCTGTCCCCCAAGCATCGTCTGGGGTGGGCCACGCTCCTCTGCCTCATGCCCACTCCCACTTGTCCTTGTCTATCCATACGTACCCAGGCCTCCCTGCCCGAGGCTTGCTGGTCCTGGTCATTCCTGACCATCCAGCCGGACCACCTCTCCTGCCCACGTGTCTGTGTACCTCCTAACCTCAGGCTGCTTTTCTTTCACACAGCACGGATGGACAAGGGCACTGCCCAGAGTTCTGTCCATGGGATGGTTTTTCCTCTCCACCGTCTTTCAAGGTCACGCCAAGGAGCCTGGAGTACAGCTTGTATCCCACATGCCAACTCAACCCATCCGCCAGCCAAGATTTGGACTTTCCTCCTGCTGCGGTGGGTCCTTTGGGATTCCCCTATGGCCGCAGGTGTGCGCTGATGGGTGCTAATGATGCAGCGACTGTGGTGACCTGAGGTCCGGGCTGCCCGCTGTGCCCTCCAGCTCCCTGTGTTTGGTCCCAGGTGTGTACACCACTTCCAGCTTATAAGGGATTTTGCTGGGCCCACCTACACTTGTGACTTGGTGGCCTGCATCTCCTGCTGTGCCTTGTCACAAACTCCACAGCTGTTCCCTCCCGATATACAGGGTCTGCCATATCGTGCGGCTTCCGTGTCAGGCCGCTAGCACCACAGCCTGGACCCACCAAGAGCCCTTTCCTGCTCTGTGCCCCCCCAAAGTCCGGGGTCTGAATCACAGTCTTCCACTGGGTCTTGCCACAGACTCTTGGCTCTGCAGCGTAGAACTGCTGTTTTGGATTTCTAGTTTAATTTCATTATGATCTGCAGACCCATCCTGTATGATTTCTATTCTTTTAAATTTGTCAAAGTTGGTTTTATGGCCCAGAACAGGACCTGTGGCCGTGAGTGTTCTGTGGGCACTGGAGAGGAATGCGCGTTCTGAGTCGATGTCAGTTGGGCCCGGTTGTGGACGGTGCTGTCTGGTCTCACACATCCTTACCGATTTTCTGCCCGCTTGTTCTATCAGTTACACGGAGAAGAGGGTTGATGTCTGGACTCGAATTGTGGATTTCTCCTTTCAGTCCCATCAGCCCTGCGTCCTGGATTGTGAAGTTCACGTCTGCCTGAGGCACGTCTGCCTGCCTTTGAACGCAGCCCTTTATTATTATGTAATGTCCCTCTTTATCTCTGGTTATCGTCCTTGTTCTGAATCTGCTTTGTCTGATGTTAATTTACCTACTCCAGCCTCCTTTGGCGATGGCTCGCTACCTTTCTCCATCCTTTTTCTTTTAACAGATCCACATCTTTATATTGAAACTTGGTCAGAATAGAATTGGACTTTGCTTTTTTTAAGATGACTCTGACAATCTCTGTCTTTTAACTGCTGTGTTTAGACTATTCATGTTTAAAGTGATTACTAAGATGGATTAAAATCTGCCACATAGACAGCTATTTTCTATTTGTTCCCCTTCTACTTTGCTTCTCTTTCTCTCTTTTTCTGCCTTTTCTGCATTTAATTGGGCACATTTTATTCTCTCTGTTGACTTATTATGCATAGCTCTTTAAAAAAGTACTAGTGGTTTCCCTAGGGTTTACAACGTATGTTTTTTAAGTGAATTGAGTCAAACACTGTCAGTCAACTTTGTAGGTATGTAAAGATCTGATAACAGAGTATTCCCAATCCCCCCTCACCTTTTCTTTCCTTTATTTTACTTTCATTTACTCTGTAAACACACAGTACCCGTTACTATTTTTTCTGAGGCAGTTACCTTTCAGAACTGAGGGCAGTGAGCCATGACTGGTGGCCTGTGTGTATAAATAAGGGTTTCTTGGCACACAGCCCATTTATTTACATCCAGTGGCTGCTTTCATGCTTATTTACATATTTACAAGGGCAGACTTGAGTGCAGAGTCAGGTAGTTGCAACAAAGAGCATCTGGCTCGCAAAACCTAAAATATTTACTGTCTCTTTAAGAAAACGTTTGCTGACTCCTATTTTAGATCACTTAAAACTAAAGAAAAAATAAATTTTATTCTACCTTGTTCATTTCATTTCTAACAAGCCTGTAAATACATTTTCTTACTGATATGTTCCTTCTGCCTGAAGAATTTCCTTGACCATTTCTTGGAGCCTTGGTCTGTTGGCAGTGAATTCCCTCAGGTTTCGTTTGTCTGAGAAAGTCACAATTTCTCCTTCATTTTTTCACGAATTCTATTTTTGTCATCAAAATTTTAAAACCTGTTTAAAATTGGAGGGGTGCCATGTAATGAACCCCCATGTAATCATCCCCCAGCTTTTACAGTATCAACACTGGGCCCATCTTATTTCCTTATACCCTGCCCACTCCCTCCTGAAAATTATATATTATCCTCCATAAAATGTTAGTAAGTGTGTGTAAAAGATAGTGACCTTAAACCATTAAAGATAAGGATTTAAAAATCCTAAAAAATGAGAGGGTTGCCCATGAATAATTAACAATATTTTCTTAATATTATCAAATATCCGGGCAGGGTTCAAATTTCCCTAATTGTGGCATAAAAGTTTACTCCATTTTTGAAGGATTTTTTGAAGAATTTGGGGAAGATGTTTCCCCATTGTCTTCTTGTATTCATGACTTCTGAAGAGGAGTTGGCTGTAATTCTTATCTCAGTGCCTCTGTAGGTAATGTGTTTTCTGCCTTCTGGCTGCCTTCAATATTTTCTTAATTTTGGTATTCTGAAGTTTGAATATTTTGGGAGAGGAGAAGAGTAGTGTATCCTTCTTGCTGTTCTCTGAGCTTCTTGAATCTGTGGTTTGGTGTCTTTCATTAACTAAAAAAAATCTTGGCCATTGATTCTTTATATATTTCTTCTAACTAGCCTCTCTTCCCCTTACAAGATTCCAATTTTGCATATGTTAGAGCATTTGCTGCTGCTCCCATGGTTCTCAGATGCTGTGTTCTGTCTTTCCCCTCCCTATTTTTCTCTTTGTGTGTCTGATTGGGTAATCTCTAGAAATGTATTTTCTGGTTCACTGATTCTTTTCTCAGGCTCAAGTCTACTGATGACACCATCAAAAGTGTTCTTCATCCCTGCTACAGTGTTTTCTATTTCTAGCATTTCAATTAGAATTTCCTCTGTCTGCTGTGACTACCCATCTGATTCTGCATGTTGAATACTTTTTCCATTATAACCTTTAACACATTAATCATAGTTACTTCAATTTCCCTGACAGATAGTTACAACCTCTGTGTCCTATCTGAGTCTGGTTCTGACAATTGCTGTGTCTCTTAGGAGTGTGTTTTGTTTTGCCTTTTTGTATGCCTCAACTTTTGGTTGGAAGCTGGACATATTGTTTAGAATAGAAGATACAGAGGTAAATATATTTTATGCTTGGAGATGAGCACACTTTAGCTTCTGCTGGGCCTTTAGTGTGCAGGTCTGTGTTAATCTAGGCAGGAAATGGGCTGGCATGGACGTTTACTGTTGCTATGACTACCCTCAGTATATTATGGGCTGCATATTCTGGGGGTGTGGTCTTCACAGGGCTTTTGTTCATCCTGCATCATAGTTCTGGTCACAGCACATGTGCCTGCACCACCCCCAGGGCTGGAGATTTTATTTTTATTTTTTCTCTTTTCTTCTCTCGGCTACCGTGGGTTGTCATCAGTGCCCTTGATGACGATGTCTTTTTGCTCTTTCTCCCACAGATTATGCTGTTAGATTTTCAGCAGTGGCTGATGTCTTCCTCCAGCCAGACCACAGGGGAAGCTTTTCCAGGAAGATCCCAGACCTTCTGTGTAAGCACTGGGTGGGGTTTGTGGAAGAAAACTCTGCAAGAATGTACAACCCTTCATACATCTGCAGCCCCTGGGGGTTCACACTTTCATGGTAGCCCACACTTGGTCTCCATGAACTTATTACAAATTTTAGCCAAATCCTTTCACCAGCATATATGGTGTCTGCCCCAGGTAGGCAACTTCTTGGGTCCTGTTTCTCCCTGCAGACTCCTTCCTATTTCAGATTTTGAGTTACTTGGTTGTCTTATGACATCTATTCTCTGATGGGCTCAATAAAAGTCACTGATTTGCAGTTTTCTGGCTTTTTTTTCTAAGGATGGGAATGATGCACTTGCCTGCTCTCTACATCACTGAGCTGACACCAGAAGTCCTGGAGTGTCAATAAACAATGAAATGATCTAGAAAAATGAAGAAACCAGAGCAAAGCTTATGATTTGGAGTTATGGTTATATCCACTAGAAGCATCATATCCTGAAATTGTTGAAAATGTTTGTTTCAGGGGACAAATCTGGGGGAGTCTGGATGGGAAGGATGTCTGTTTTCATTTTGTGTTCCTCTGTGCTTTTCTCTTAAAAGTAAATCACAAACTTGTGTTGGTTTGCCCATGAAACGGTTTTACACACACACACGCACACACACACACACACACACACACACATCTAAGGGAGTAGCCAGATGAGTAGTGGGTGGATCAGGGTGGTCCACGCATGCAGCAGTCGTTAAAGAAAGATGAGCTTTCCTGAAGGAAGGGTGTCAGTGTCAGAGTGGAGACTCATTCTGATGAACTCTGCTGTCCTGGAAGTTTGAAAGTCACTGATGGCTCTCTCGATTCTTATTTTCAAAAGATGATGTAAACTCAGGAAGGAGTCCATCACTCTGGATCTTCATGTAGCCCATGAAGCATTAACAGGTATCCCTCTAGCTTAGTTGCTAACATTGACATTAAGCTGTAGAACTGGGTGAAGCGAAGTGAGTTCTGGAGCATGACACCTGAAGGGTGTCGACTGGTGTTACTATAAAAGCGATTCTGTGGCCAATCAAGTTAAAATGCTTGCTCTTAAGTTAATAGGATTCTTGGCCACAGAACTTCTCAGAACCTTAAATTGGCCCCAACCATAGTGATTCCTGAAGGAGCCATAAGTATGCTTGGTTTATCAGAACTATTTAGTCTGGAATTCCTTTTCCTTTCGGCTGTCTCCTGGAATTACTAATTCATCAAAGACTCATTTTGAGAATGCCGATGAAAAGACTGTGTGTGCGTGGATCTTGGTTTCCCTGACTTCATCACTCTGAGCCTCAGTCTTGTCATCTATTAAGTGGGTTTAAAATGACTTTTGGGATTATTGTAGGGATTAGGGCAGTAAAAAGTGGGGATCCTGATGGATGAAGCCAGGTCTGCACATCCCCAGCCTCTGCCCTGGGCCGGGCTGCCCACCCCTGGCCAGCAGGGTTGTGAGATGGCAGCCTTGCCTCCTTGCTCATACGAGGTCCTTGATGAGAACCGCTGGAGGCCAGCATCTCTACTGCCGCATCTGGAAATGGAGGTCCCTCCTGCATGTTGGCAGGGATGTGCTGAATCTGCAGCCTCAGGCAGATCACCATCCTGGGTACCGGGTCTGTGTGAACCATCGATTTTCTGGTCCACTCCTGTCCTCACAGGCTCACGTCTGGAGGTAGGGGGCAGAAGTCAGCGCTGAGGAAACAGGCTCTGGAAGCTCAGCCGAGAGCCTTTATGGACAACGTCTGACTCTGCTCCTGTTCTCGGGAGCAGGCGGCCCCGTTCTTCGTCATCCCTGGTCCAGCTGGGCTGCTGTCCGTATTTAATGGGCAGTGGGTCCCGGGTACCACACCTGCCAGTCACACTCGCCTCCCTGCGTGCCCTTGGCACCTGCAGCGTGAATACCATCTGCTCAGGAGCCGGGGCCTCGGCTGCCAAGTATACGCGGTGGCAGGAGGGACACAGACGGTGCAAGAAAGGCGTGCGGGATTCAGAGGCCAGAGGCCTGCAGCTGCCTACTGGCCGCCCTTGGGAGCTTCATTCATATACAGAGAGGAAGGGGCGGCTGGGGCAGCCAAGAGGGAAATTGTGCCGAGCGCTTGAGCATTCTCCGGCTCATTGACTCCCCTGGAGCCGTCATCTCTCCCTCTGATAGAGAGGACGCTTCTGGAAGGCCTTATGACTTATGGAAGACCTAGCTGCCCAGAACGGCAAGATTGCGAATTGGCCTTTCACTCCAAATCCCACGCTGCTCCCAGCCCATGCTGGCATCCTGGGGAAAGAGCACCCCCTGCCCTTCCTGTCCTCATAGGAGGAGGCGGAGGATATAGGCAGAGGACTTCCAGGAATAATACTATTATCTAAATGATATAGACTTGATTTGGATAAATAATATAAATTTGATTTCAACAGTTTTTCCATGAGTGCCCTTTTCCGTTTTGGGGTTCAGTCCAGGGCACCACTGAATTTAGTTGCCAGTTTTCTGAGCACCTCCCAAATGATAGTTTCTCAGTTTTTCCTTGTCGTTCGCAACTCTGACACCTTTGAAGTCTGGCCCAAACTCCGGGGAGTCGAATTAAGCACACCTCCTGGAGGGAGTCGCATCAAAGTGTGGACATATGTTAGAATAACGACAGTCATTAATAAATACTCTGGAAGACATGCTTTGAGGTTTTGCAAATATCCCACTTCTCAATGCTTTCCTTCCAATTTTAGCATTCATCAGTGGATCTCGCCTAAAGCAATTGTCACCGTGGAGTTTTAGCAGAGATTTTTTGTTTCCTCTGTATTTATTATTTGGAATTCTTCTGTAAGGAAAATTTGTTCTTTCTCTTCACTTATTTATTTATTCAACCATTTATTCATATCAGTATGGACACATGAGCAGTTATTTTACACTTTGCGTTTTAATCTAATACTTCGCTAGTTATTTTCTTGATCAAATAGTCCCGGCTTTGGCCACCGGGAGCGATTTCAAGTTGTCTTATTTGGTGTCCATTGTTTACCATGGCCCATCTTTTTTTCTTTTTTCTTCCTTTTTTGAGCACTTACTTTCTGGCATGTTGAGCACTATAACATGCCCCAGATGCATCTTATGTCTTGTCTGCTCCACCTCTAGAATGAACCAACGCAGTATGTTGGCAATGGTGTCTAGAAACCAAGATCTGGGCACTGGGTGTGCTCATAACTGCTGGGGTGCCCCTGCTACTGGGCGTTCTCAGTGGGCAGTGCTGGGGAATATTTATCTGTATTTCAACCTGTGTGTGTACATTTCTGTATCTAGTCCTGTGTGTATCTGTGTATATAAGAATACATATATGAGTTCATCCTTCTGTCTCTGACTCTGAAGTAGCCCTACAGAACTGATTCTACTCTTCCTCTCTTACTTACTGGTAACTTCCATCACTAACAGTGAGAAACTGGGCTCCCATGATCTACAATTATTGATTTATTTGTTCGACTCTAGCGCACATGTAGTTTCAGAATTATGAAACTATGAACTAATTATGAACTAATTAGACTATGTCCCTGTGAGAAACAATCTACCCACTGGAGTACAGAGTTTATATACAGCTCTTTTTTTTCTTTAGTCTTACAGGATCTAGTCAAAATACTGTTCTCCAAATTGCAACTTCTTTTTACCTACTTTTATCAGTGAGGTTATGTCATACATTTGTTATATTGTTAGATTCACCTGTCATACGCTGCGTTCCATCCTGGGGCTACCGATAGCCTCATTGTTTTTTGTTTGTTTAATTTGGATACAGTAAAGTTCACTTTTTGTGATATACGTTTTTACAGGGTTTGCCAAATGCATTGAGTCATGTACCCACCATCACGGTTCCATTCAGAACGATTCCGTCTCCCACCTAAATATCGCTCCTGGGGCTCTCAGTCATCAGCCCCTCTTCTCCACCACGGTCCCTAGCAACCACTTCTTTCCTTCAGTTTTGTCTTTTCCAGAAGATCATAGAAATAGAATCGTATGATGTGTAGCCTCTTGGGTCTGACCTCTTTCACTTCCCAAAACACATTTAAGAGTCCTCACATGTCTGCACCAATCAGTGAGTGTTCTTCATTGCTGACCAGTGTTCCATTGTATGGACACACTGCCCACCGTTTGTTTATCTGTTCAGTGGTTGAAGGGCACGATGGTTGACTCCAGTTTGGGGTGATGAGGAATAAAGCTTCTATAAGCACTCACCTACACATTTTTATGGGGACATAAATTTTCAATTCACTTTGGTAAAAACCTACGATTTAGAGTGGGATTGCTTGGTCTTATAGCAAGTACGCATTGAACTGGATAAGAAACTGCCAGACTGTCTTCCACAGCAGCCATTCTGCATTCCCACCAGCAACGAATAAGAGTTCCTGTGGCTTCACACCCTCACCAGCGTTGGCTGTTGTCAGGTTTTTTTGTTTTTTAACTTCAGCCGTTCTAATAGGTCTGTTGAGTTATCTCATGTAGTTTTGATTTGCATTTCCCTAAGGACTAATGGTGTTGAGTACCTTTCGTGTGCTCATTTGCCATCCATGTGTCTTCTTGGGTGAAGGGTCTGTTCACATCTTTTGCCCACTTCTCACATTGGACTTTGTTTTCTCACGGTTGAGGCTTGCCCACCTGGCTGGCTGGGACAGGTGCATCTCCGGCTCTACATGAGTGCAAGGCATCTTTTCCTGGGATCCTCTTGGGTGGTTCTTTCTCTGGCCTCAGCTAGTTTCTTTACATGTGTTCTCGGCTACACATGCTCAGGGGGCCTCTGGAGATCCCTAGAGCTCTCTCTCTGTGCAGCTCTTTCCTGCTCCATGGACCACTGTGGTTGCCCCAGACCAACAGCTCTGTCTGCTCATCTCAGGGGTCCAGAGCCACGGCCTGGACACTTGGCCAAGGCAGTAGACACTTGCCTCACTTGCTTCCCATCTCTCAGGGATCAAGGTCCCTTGTTCTCTGGTGTCCAGTGTTTTGAACACCACGTGTTTTGTCTTTTTTTTTTTTATTGTTTTAGACGGCAGTATAAATCTGGTCCCCACTGCTCCATCTCGGCCAGTCTTGGGTGCATGTTATATAGTGTTTCCCAGTTTACAGAGTATTTCCAGATGCATCATTCCCACTGATCCAAACAACAACCGCTGCCATGGTCAGCACAATTTCCCTCAATTTACTGTTGCAAACATTTCAGTGCACAGGGCAAAGGTGACTTACCTTGGAGTTCAGAGCTGGGGCAGGACCTCTTGTTTCCTGCTGCCGGGGTCAGCAATTTTCCAGCAAACAGGCCAGGGTGGGGAGAAGGTATGGGAGAGGGGCATGAGTGGTCAGGAAAGGCTCAGGGAAGATGTGGGACTCGACCTGTGGCCGGACCGGCTGACCCTGGGGATGAAAAAAGAGCAGGGACTCATCCTTGGAGGTCAAGCCAGCCAAACGGAGTGTAGAGTCAGGAGGAAAAGAGACGTCCCCCGGGAATTCATCGCTGGGTGATACCCACACCCTTTCTGGTTTCCACCATGCCTTGTATTTGACAGGTACGGGGCTGAGTCTGTATCTCTCGGAATCTCAGACCAGTGACCCTAAGATGGCAGAGCTGGAAAGAACCACAGCCATGCTGCAGTTCTGTGCTCCCTCCCACCTTGGGATGGGAAGACCTGGTCAGAGCACGGCTGGCTCCGGAGTCCAGCGGGGCTGGAGCACACCTCTGCTCCAGGACTTCACTCCATCCTCACACCCACGGCTGGTCTGCATTATTTTCCTTTGCACTTATTTATTTATTTATTTATTGTTTGCCCTCAGAGTGAGCACTTTTTTGTGCTATTAATATATAATTAGACACGGCTTTCGATTTCTTCCTTTATCTTCAGGGCACATGTTTATTTTAGACCCCAAAGTGGCAAGCAGAAAGGGAATGTTTGAAGTGTTGAAACACTCTAAGATTTTAGCCACAGGGCTGAGGAATCCGTTAGGTATAAAATACGGCGATGCTAAATAAAGCATGTGAGTTTCCGCCGCTTGTTGGCGGCCCCATCACGGCAACTTAGGCTCGAAGCTGCCACAAACCTTTGGTTCTTCAGGGGCTACAGGTCCTGAAGGAGCCCCAGGCTTTCCTGGTGGCTAGGCTGTGTCATTTACCTTTGCGCCCGAGCACCTAGTTCAGCAGAACCAGATCCTCATTTCCCTCCTGGTCTCCTCTTCCCCATTTCCCCCATCTCCGTATGTACGGTTGGTGTTGTCTGATCTGTAAAGTGCTGGAGCCCATGAGACAATTCTGAAGGTCCTCGTAGCTTTCGCCTCCCAGGGCTGTGCTCTCCCCTCCAACATGACAACCGTTACTCTTCCTTCAGGACCTGAGCCGAGGCATTGCTCCTTCCCTGCATTTGTCAGCCGCTGGCGCTGTAATGCTGTGTAACAAACACACACCCCACACACCCACATCTCCATGGCTTCTGGCATCAGGCACCCACTTCTGGCTCACGGGTCTGTGGGGTATCTGTGCTCGGTCGGGTTTGCCTGGGATCATCCAGGCTTGGTTCCAGGTCTGGCCCACGTGTCCCTCATTCTAGAGCAGCTGCCCGGGGCATATTCTCCCCTGGCCCATGGCAGATGCCCAGGAGGCCAAACCAAACGGTGCAAACACTTCCAAAGCCACTTCTCACGTCATGTCCGCTAACATTCCATTGGCCAATGCAACCCAGCGTGGCCGTGGTAGGGATGTACACCCCCAGCCTCAGTGCCAGACACCACAAAGCAATGTGGCAGGGAGTGGGAGTGGACACCGGGGACAGTGTCCCGTCTACCACACTCCCCGAAGCCCCTCTGAACCTGCCCGGCTTGGACCACAGCCTCACTTAGGAGAGTCAGTCTCTTCCTGGGGAGGCAGGTCCTGCTTCCTGGATCCCTGGGGAGGCCTTGCTTCCCAGCTCTTCCACTTTATTTTTTTGCTAATAATTCTCCCCAGTGTGTCACTGTGTACTTCTGGGTGACTTTCTCGAGAGATGCAGCTTGAGGTAGAATTACCGTAGGAGGAAGAGGGCAGACATCATCAGATCCATTAAATATCACCAAATGGCTCTCACGGGGGCTGCACTGAATCACCCCCTCACTGGCTGCGTGCATTTCTGTTTTCTTCCTTGTTGACACCACCAGCTTTACAGATTTTGCTCGATTCGTGGGTGTTAAAGGGTGAGTTACTCTTGTTTTAATTGCACTTCCCTGATGAATAGTGAGGTTGAACATTTAAAAATACATTTACTGGCCGTTCACATTTCCTCTTTTGTGACCTGCTGTCAGCTCTGCTTGCCCTCACCGCTCTTGCTTCTGAACTGATTGACTTTATTTAATTGATTGGTAGGCAGTCACTGTAGCTTCTCCTTACCAATCCTTTGTCAGCTATAAGCACTGTACATTTTTTCCCTGTATTTTTCCTTTCTTTCTGGAGTTTTTGTTGTAGAAGACATGTTAATTTTAAGCGAGTCAAAACAACTCTTCGTTGAAGGTCATGGGCTTTTATATCTCGTTTAATTAATCCTTTCCTACCTCAGGTTTATGGAGATATGATCTAATATTTTCTTAGTAAAGTTTTGTTCTTCACCTTAGGGATTTACTCCACCTGGGATTTATTTTTGTATTTGGTATGAAGTGAGGATCTAATTTTATTCTATTATGGAAAACAGTTGTTTCCGTGCTATTTACTGCACAGCTACGATGCTCTACACTGAATCGAGCCCCTCCCCTGACATTTCTCAAGCCCCTCATGTGTAAAGAGACTAGTTTCTGGTCCGTTTTCCATCTCAGCACCAGGGACACACGGACGCAGCTGCTGTCACTCCCCAGGTGTTGACTTTTGATGGGACACATCTGCCTTCTGAGTCTTGGCTATTCTAGACCTTTCATTCTTCCTTATCAATTTCCTGATTTGCCAGTAGGTTCGATGAAATACCTACTGAAATTTGATTTTAATGTAATGACTTACAAACTATTTGGGGGGAGATTCACACCGTAACGGGGCTGAGTCTTCCCGTTCACAAACACGGCGTGAGTGGTGGTCACTGGCGCTGGGCACTGAGTATCCCGTCTCTCCATTCCAGAAACGGGCATGCGGTACTTCCTGCCCCTCTGGGTGAGGGGTCGTGACACGTGGCACTTTTGGGGCTGAGCATGTCGCTGCAGAGTTCCCTTCTTCCCTGGCAGGCACAGGGACCTCCAGTGCTAGAGGTGGGGCAGCTCTGCAGCCGGGATCCCCCCCAAGCCCTCTGCAGCCGGGAGCCCCCCCAAGACCAGCAGGGTGGGCGAGCAGTGCACGGGTGGTGTGCCAGCGCCGGCTGGTACCGGCTCAAGAAAGCCAGTGTTGGATTTTCTGGAACGTTGAAGAATGTTGCTGGTTTAATTCACGGTGTTCTCTTGAAGTCCACCGTGGTAGGGATATTCACACCACAGGGATCTACAAATGCAAGAAACCAATGCTATTTTTTTCCTGAAAAGCAAGACCTTTTACTTTGTTTAAATTTTGTAGTTCGGGGGACACTGACCGCCATGCCCCTGACCGCACCCTTGCTGGTTGAAGCCGCTGAGATGCCGGGGTTATTTTTTAGTGAAGTGGGGCTCACACACCTCCGGAAACGGCCCATCTCCCCTTCCATTCAGACCTTCTATGTCTTCTGAAACATTTTATATATTTAAAGACCATCTTCTCCCCAACTCCAGTGTCCCCAGGGTTCCCACTCGGCTCAGTAGGACACGCGGTAGTAGCCTTGGGACCTTGATGCATTTGTGCCTCGGTTTCCTTCATTCTCCTTATGGGCAGCTTGTGGCTTCCAAACCGAGGGAAACAGCAGAGTCTGTCTCAAAAGAATCAGCACAGCTGAGCAGGTAAAAGGAGCACTGCTCTGAGGGCAGACCCCCTTGGCCTTCCCCCCTCCCCGCCAACCCCTCAGCCAGGGAGCGCCGCCCTGGTCCCGGTGGGAGTTCTCATGGCCCTTCCAGTGTCAACACACACCAGAAGCCAAGAAGTTTCCAAAACTGAAGTCAGCCCAAGCTTTAGAGAGTTCTAGAACTCTGCTGGGGGAGGGAGCAGGGTCCTCCAGCCTCAGTCATCGTGTGTTGCAGGGCGCCTTGGGCAGGGAGGGTCAGCTATCAGGCTCGGGTAGGGGTCCTGCTGGGCCCCTCCCCACGAGAGTCTGTGTCTCGAACAAGATGCCCCAAAGCAATTTGTCCAAAGCAAACGTTCGGCTTCCACAGGACATTTGGATGAGCCGGACCACCCAGCACCTGTGAGGAGCTAAAAAGCCACGATGGACTGAAAAGGCCACCTGCTCGGCTCGGGCCTCTTCTGTAGCACAGTCGTCTCTCTTTCCCTCGACGTGAAGCGTCCAGGACTCGCAGGTCGGCGGTGCCTTCCGCACGGGGGACACACGGAGGTGCTCTGTTCTCTGCCTGTAGCTTCTGAGTGTCCTGTAAGAAGCGCCAAGAGCTCGTCTATAAGAAATATGAACTAAAGCCACAAAAGGAACCATTAAATTACATAATTGCTCAATATTTAGCTGCTCTAAACCAATTACGGTTTTTCGCTTTTTTCCCACTTGCACTCGCACACAGTGTAGAGCAGGAAGGACTGAGTGACAGAGACGGGAATAAAAGAGCCACAGAAGAGACCACGTAACACGTGAAGGTTGGAAACGCGCCTGCCATTTCATTTACAGTCGCAGAGCTGATTCCTAACACATGCAACTTAACACGTCTACAATCAGTGACGGCAAACACTCATTTTTAACTAAATAGCTTCTAACATATTATTAGGGCAATTAGCTTGTTTTTGGCCAAATTATATTTGGCCACTTTCTTCTCGACCAAATTGGTTTTGGCCCAATTACATCTTCCTCATGGTTTCCTGGTCTGTAAAAAAGAGATAATTGGATGTAGCTTTGAAGAATCAGCACGGGAGGTAACGCCCACCTGCTTCCTGCAGGCCTGACACACAGCCCGCGCCCCACCCCGGCGATGCCACCTCCCTCCTCTTGGGAAGACCGGCTCTGGCCTTGCCTGTGAGCACGGACACAGGTCCCCGGTCCCCCGTGGCTCCCGGGGGCCGCCTGGGGCCGCGCAGCCCGGCCACGTCTAGTCCCCCGTGTCAGCCGGGTAGCACCCGTCCTCTAAACCCCAACGAGGCCTCCACGACTGAAATCCTCCTGGGAAGCTCAGTTCTCACTCTGCTCACAAGAGACCCAGGAGTTTAACTATTCATGAAAAAATTGGACATTTGTGAGCTGGGCACAGGGCTGGGGCAAGAAGATGGGGTGAGGGGTGCCCTGCAAGGGGGCTGCAGGGGGGCAATCCACAGAACGCCCTCGTGGAGGTCTGTGGGCTCAGTGAGGGGGGCCCGCGTCTGAGCCCTCCCCCGGGCCGGGGTGTGAGCGCCACCAGTGGCTGGTGAGGGGACGTGGGAGTGCATCAGCTGAACCTTGGCTTTGGTGCAAGTCCCGGAGGTGACCGGCTGACTGAGTCCTGGGAGCCCCCAGCGGGTGGGCGGACCCCTCCCCCGGCCCAGCTCCACAGGTGCTGGCGGCATCCTCCCCGTCTTCCTTCTCCAGAGCAGGCTCGCGGGCGGAGAGGGGCATGCGGAGGGCAGGGCTCTTCGAGCAGGCAGTGGCTGAGGCCCTGTAACCCTCGGCCGGCTTTCTAGGCCCTTCACCCGAGCGTCCTATACACATGCATTTATTTCCCAAGGACAAGCTGTTACTGAAGCAGCAAGAAGTGAGTGAGACCTCGGGCATCCATGTGCCAGGGCTGGTGCCGCAAAGCTGTTTCTCTCTGCAGACCCAGGAATGAACAGCTCCCGCAGCTGGAAGAGGAACAATGATTAGGGGAAAGCTTCCCGCGGCCAAGGTGCATGGGGCACGGTTCCAGCTCCCGTGCACCCCAGAGAGGCCAGCCAGGGCTGCAGCCCCCCTACCCAGCTGTGCGTGAGATTTCCCTCCGGAGCCCCGGCTGCCAGGCCCATCTGAGGTCCTGTGCAGACCCAGCGGGCAGGGGTGTCGTGGACTCTCAGGAATGGACAGAGGGCAGGGGTGACCCCCTGTGCCAGACATCTGCCCTTTCTGCTTTAGATGGAGTAATTCTGGGGTCGAACAAACGGACTCAAACCCCAGGCTCACCCTTGCTTACTGTGCGGCCTTGGCAAGTTGGGGAGCCTTCCTGCCCTTGGTTTCTTCAGGGTTATGGAGAGGGGAGAACACAGAGGAGGGGCCAACTAACTCACTCAGGAGAGGGTCAGGGCGGGCAATAGAGTTTGGGAAGGAATGGTGTTTCATCAGTTGCAAAATGGAGGGGAGGGAAGGACAGTCAGGGCAGGTGCTACGGCAAGAGCAAAGGCCAGGCTTTATGGCACTATAAGCAGTTCAACCTGCCTGCACTGGGGGGTGCCCATGGGGAGAGGCTGGAGAAGGAGGCCGCCAGCAGGAAGCCTCCCAGGATTGCACCAGCCCATGTCTCCTCCCCTCCTCCAGCTCAGACGATGCCAGCCTCCTTCTTCTTTTATAATTTTTAAATAGATTTTTTAATTGCCCTTAAAAATAACATAAATTTTAGTATCACGGTATTATGAACTGTGAAAAAAGAAAATAAAATAACTATTAAAGAAAATAAAAACTTGCAAATATTAACTGTTAAATTCAGGTGTTTTAACTACCATTTTATTTTCTGAACAAAAAGATAGTTTTTAAATTACTACTGTAGTCAAAATTTGGTTCCTACTTTTCTCACTATTATATCATAAGAGAAATTCGATTTTTACACTATTTTCTTGAACATCATTTAAAATTGTTACAAATATACCAGAATATGAGTGCATTATAATTTATTTAATCACCTCCTTCATTGGGCTAACAGAATATTTCCAAGTTTTTTCTGGTCTGGCATGAATAATGTTTCTTTGAGAATATTTGTATATCAACCTAATCAAAAGGATTATTTTTTTTCAGGATAGAGTTCCAGAAGTGGAATTAATGGGTGTAAGAGCCTTCACATTTTAAAGTCTCATTTTTCCCTTGCATGCTTTTATTTCACCGTAGGTTTTTTTTTAACTTTTTAATTGTGTTAAAATATACATAGCATGACATTTCCCATTTTAACCATCTTCAAGTGTACGATTTAATGGCGTTAAGTACATTCACATTGTTGTGCAACCATCACTACGCTCCATCTCCAGAACTTTTTCATCTTCCCCAGTTAAAACTCTGTCCCCCCTAGACCTTGAAAGGTCAATGAAAAAGAACAGAGAATGCAGAATAAAGCCACAAAAATATGTCCAACCGACTGTTGACTAAAGTGCAAAAGCCATCCCATGGAGGAAGGACAGACTTTAACAAACAGTGCTGGAGCAAGTGGACAACCACAGAAAAAGCGAACCTTGCCCTAAATCTCCCATCTTAAATCAGCGCGGATCATGGACTCCAATATAAAACCCAAAACTATAAAACTTTTACAAAAAGACATAGGAGAGAAACTTTGGGATATCGAACTTGTTAAAGAGTTCTTAGACTTGGCACTAAAAACAAAATCTATAAAAGGAAAATATTGGTAAATTAAACTTCATCCAAATTCAAAACCTTACTTTGTGAAAGATCTCCTTGAGAAGATGAAAAGTGAAACTACTGAGTTGGGAGAACGTTTTTTGAAAACAACATCATCCAACAAATAATGTATCTAGAATATAGAAAGAGCTGTCAGAACTCAAAACTAAAAAACAAACCCCCAGACAATCCCTGGATAAAGTAGGAAGAGACATTTAACTGACAGAGATATACAGATGGCGGATGAGCCCATGAAAAGATGTCCAACATAATTAGCCATTGGGGAAATACAAATTAAAACCACAATGAGATATCACCACACACCTATCAAAGTGGCTAAAATAAAAAAGAGTGAGGACTTCAAATACTGGAGAGGACATCCAGATACCTGCAACCCTGGTGGGTGTGGAATGGGGCGGCCCCTCTGGAAAATGGTTTGGCACTTTCTTTAAACATCCAAACACCGCCCACCCAGCGATGGAACTTCTGGGCATTCACCTCAGAGAACTGGTGACTTACGTTCACACAAAGCCTGTATGTGAATGTCGTAGCAGCTTTACTCCTGGGAGCTAAAAGTTTCCTAACTATCCAGATGCCCTTCAATGGGTGAACGGTTCAATCCACTCTGGCCCATCCACACCGTGGATTACGACTCAGCAACGCTAATAGAGAACAGATCAGTGGTTTCCAGGGGTTAAGGGGGTGGGAGTGGAGGGAGGGGGGCGGTGCTCTAAAGGGCTCCCTGAGGGATCCTTCTGGAAAGGTCCCGAGTCCTGTTTTAATATGAATATTCTGGGTGCGATATTGTGCAACAGTTTTGTAAGATGTCACTGTTGGGGGAAACTGGGTAAAGGGCACACGGGGTCTCTCTGTTTGTTATCTCTTACATGTGAACCTACAATTAGCCCCAAATAAAAAGTTTATTTAAAAAGCTAAAAAAGAAAAAAGCAAGTCACGGGCCAGCCTACCCGGAGGGGGCATGATACAGGATGTGAGGACCAGGAGGGGTCTCAGGGGTCCCCTAGAGTCTGTCCACCACAGGTAGGAGGTCCACACGGGGAGACAAGGGTGCAGGGTGGCTGGGAGACCCAGTGTGGGGTCCCAGTGGTGGGGATCAGCTTGAGCCTTGGGAGAGCTGGGGTCCTGGTTGGCAACAGGGAGACATCTGGTGGACGATCACAGGTGGTCATGGCCAGAGGAGGTGCAGCTCAGATGGGTCTGCAAGTACTGAGATGAGGGTGCATGGGAAGGGCACTAGAAGCTGGCCGCAGCGATGGCCCTTGTTCCTGTCACTACGCTTGCCAGGCTTTCCACAAATGCTGGGGTCCTCCTGACACCCCAGGGAGGTGGGACGGAGCCCTGCTATGGTGGGAGGAGGAGGAGGGGGGAGGGGAGGGGGGCAGGTGCCCCAGTTACAGGGTTGGCTTGGTGGGCGCTGGCCTCGCTGGCTTGTGGGTCTCCAGGGCTCTCCTGCTACACGTGGATCTATGTGTGGCCAGCCTGGTGTCCTCTGCTGTCAGGCTCCTGGGGCTTCTGTTGCAAAGTGCCGCACACCGGGGGCTTAAAGCAATAGGTGTTTATCCTCCCACAGGTCTGGAGGCCAGGGTGTCTGCAGGGCCATGCTCCCTCCAGAGGCTCCAGGGGAGGGTCCTTCCTGCCTCTCCCAGCTCTGGTGGCTCCACGTGTTCCGTGGCTGCGGCCCCATCACTCCGGTCTCTGCCTCTGTCTTCACGTGACCTCCACCCCTGTGTCTGTGTGTCTCTCCTCTTCTTATAAGGACACCAGTCATTGGGTTTGGAGCCCACCCTAATCCCAGATGATTTCATCTTGAGATTTTACCTTATTTACATCTGCAAAGACCCTTTTTCCAAATAAGGTCACAATCTGAGGTTCTAGTGGACGTGAATTTGGGGGGGGACACTATTCAACCCACTACACCCCCTCCCACCAGCCTTTGGGGTCTCCAAAGCTCTCCCTGGGGAGCCCCTGGTTTCTGCCAGCAGGAGTCTGGGAGACCAGCTATTCACCATGCAGGGGGCTCCCCGGGGGTCAGCTCCGAGCTGAGCATGTGGGCACTCGTACATCACGGAGCTGAGCTACTTCCAGGGCCCATGAAATGTAAAGGCTGCAGAAAAGTGCACTTAGACACCACACAAGTGATCTTTTTTTTAATAAAAAGAAAAGCCCTCATAAAACTCCATAATTATTCTCTCCCGCTGTCCTTGCACGCGCTGGGGCTGGTGAATGCCTGGAGGGGAGGGATGTGGTCCCGGGGACAAGCTCTCCCGCATGTGAGCTGGGTACGCCCCCTCCCCGGGCGAGGTGAGTGTGTGCACTTGGCAGTGTGTGTGTTTGGTGCGGTAGAGGTGTGCGTCCGGGAACCACGTTTCACTCACCAGCTCATTCAATGGTATCCACTCTTTGGAGGGCACCTGCGGACGCGGCTGGATGAAACGCAGGGAGATCCTTGCCGAGGGGAGCATACCCGCCTGAGGGAGTGGGTGCTTTCACGAAGCGCACACCTGAGTTTGCATGTGCGTGCACGTGCATGTGTGTGCATCGGCGTGGAAATGTGTTCACAAGCACCTCCTGTGTGCCAGGCGTCCTGCTAGAGGTATGAGTGGGCGTCGCCCTCTTCCTCCTCACCAGTAACGTCGGCACCATCCGTATCCCTGATTCCTGCCTGAGTTCTTTGCTGCCCAGGCCAACGGCCTCAGCCGTCAGGGGCCGGCACGGGGAGAACCCTGGGATCCCGTCCTGGGCACTGGGGTCGGGGGAGCTCACGCACACCAGTCCTGCTCCTGGCTCTCACCTAACCCCCCCACTGCTCTGAGCGAGGAATACTGTGCCCATTGCCCAGGTGGGCAAAGCGAGTGTGCCTGGGGTCTTAGAGTGCGTGGGAAGCAGGCTTTGAATGCCGACACCAGCCCCGCACCCCGGCCTGCGCCCTTCCTCCCAGCAGCTCCCTCCTTGGCAGTGGAGCGGGGCAGCCATCCTTCTCCTGCTTCAGCCCTCAGCCTTGGCCCCAGACTCCTGGGGCCCCAATTATCAGTGCTGTTGGATGCAGGGTTAGGGCCGTAGGACATGCCTTCTGGACACAGCGCCCGTGCTCTCGGCTGCACAGGTGAGGAAGCTGGAGGCAGAGAAGCGGAGCCAGGCGGCAGGCAGAGCCCTTCCCAGAAGCTGGCGCCTCCTTCGGCCTCAGGCCACGTGGGCCTCCCTGCGAGGTCTCGAGGTCTCGGCGGGGAGCCAGAGGCTGGCTGTCCCGATTCAGAGGCATCTGTCCACCACCTCCCCCTCCTGCCGGGCGGCCACAGCCATCCCTCGGGTGGGGGAGCTGGCTCCCACTCCGGGGGTCTCTTGGCAGTGGATTGCCGCCCTGGGGACTTGGGGCAGACCCTGGCTTCCGTTCCATCCCACGGCCTCTTCTGGCGCCTGGCCAGGGCGGGCTGTGGGCCCCGCGTCGCTGCGGGCCTGAGACAGTGTCTGCGGGGGCGTGTTTGTGCATCACTTCTTTTGCTGGCCTGGCAGTGAAGGAAGCTTCTTGCTGCTCCCGTGGAGCCCAAGGCGGGCTCTGTGTGGGGCTGGCAAAGCCCTTGGCTCCCGGCCGGCCCTGGTGGATTCTGAACAGAAAAGCTTGTCTCCCAGGACACGAAGGGACATTTCATTTGTTTGGCAAAGTGACATGTTGACGGGACACGCTTCAGCCGAGTGCGGTGAGATCAAACGCAGTTGTTGCCTCCGAGCTTGGTGGCAGTCGCTCCGTGTTCTGAGATGTTCCTTGTAATTGCTTGCGCTCTCCTCAGCGGTCCCCTCGGCTGCCCAGGATCCAGCGCGGTTGTTGACAAATCCCGCGCCACCCCTTGTCAAGCTGACCTCTGCCCCCGCCCCCCAACCCGTGGCCCAGCACCTGCTCAAAAGCATCAGCTAGTGCCCTGGGGGACACTCCAAAGGCCCAGGGCTGGGCGGGTGCAGCCCGATCACGGGCTCTGACCGAGGGGCCGGGCTCGCAGTGAGCGCAGGCGGGTGGAGGCCCCAGGGATGCCCGGCAATGAGCAAAGCCGCCCAAACCCACGCGCGTCCCTCCAGCCCTCACCCGGGACCTCGGGCCTCTCTGGACAGGGACCCTCGCTTGTCAGCTCTCCGCCGGCCACTCTCCACTGCCCAAAGGATTTCCCTTCCCATCCCACCCTTGGGCTGCGGATTCTCACCTCCCACCCACCGCCCCCTGCTCACGGGCCTTGTCCTCTGGACTCGAGGGTCTGCACCTGGAGGCCCGGACTATTGCAGGACCCCTGGGGGACCCCAGGGACACGGATGGGCTTCAGAGTGTCAGGCGCTCCTGGTGGAGCCCATCAGAGCCCTCCCTGAGAAGGAGATTCGGAGGAGGGAGGAAGATGTCCCCCTTGGTGTGGAGTTTTCCAGACCAGGGGCTGGCGGGGCTGCCTTGCTTGCTTCTCGTAGAGGGGCCTGCACAGAGGGAGGCCAGCGCACGAAGTCAGAGACGAGCAGAGGACGGGGGAGCTGGGGGCGCAGTGCCGAACGATGGGCCCAGGGCGGGGGGGGCCCTCGCAGCCCAGCCTGGCACTGCGTGGTGTCGGGAAGAGCTGGGTGTTAGTGCCTTGGCCCCAGCCCCACCCTCTCCCAGCAGCCTCGACACAAGGCCAGTGCCAGCACACAGGGCTGCCCTGTGCTGTCCACTCTGATGCCGACCAGCTGGGAGAACCTGAAGGGCGCGGCTGGGGAGACATTAGAGACCCCTAGAGTCTGGAGTGTGAGAGCTGGAAGGGGCCCTAGGGGCATAGGAAAGGCTTGCCCGAGGTCACGGGGAAGGTCAGGGTCTGGGGTCCGGGAAACCGGGCACAGCCCCAGGCCCACGGCTGGGCTCCGCCGAGGCCCCAGCCGCTGGACGCTTTCAATGCCCCCATTTGACCGAGGCTATTGCAGGACCTCATGTGTGAAATGCGATGATGACCTGCCCACCCCAGGGGCTCGGTGGGAAGATTAAATGAACCTTGGCATCAGTGCATCACTGACACAGAGCAAGTGCTCAAGCCTCGTACCTTGTCTTTAGGAGTTACCCTTCGAGGGCCCTCCAGGCTCTACGAGGAGGCAACGGAAAGGAGGTGCCCCTCCTGGGGAACCCAGGACATGGGGAGTATTTTGTCCACAACCCCGGCCGAGGGGGAGGGTGGTGACAGCCAGCGGGGATGGAGCGTCCACTGTGTGCCAGGCGAGGGGACACCCCTGATTTCCGCTGTGTCCTGTGCCGGCTGAGTTGGCCCCGTTTTATTGACGGGGGACCGAGACTGGGGGCCCACAGGCAGCAGGGGTGAGGCTGACGCGGAACCCGTGATGCCCTGACCCCGGCATCTGCGTGCTCTCCCTGCGCGGGATGGCCGAGGGCGGATTTCCCAGTGGGGGTCAGGCTTGTAGGCCAGCTGTTCTGGGAAGGGGACTTGGGATGGGCTTCAGGGGAGGGTAAGGCACATCCCTGCAGAGCACAAGGGCAGGAAGGCCGGGTGCATGGGGCCTGCAGGGACAAGGCCCTCGCCCCAAACCGTCCAAAGTGCTCGGAATGCAGACTCTGCTCCTCCCCCGTGAGCAGCAGACGCGGGGACCTGAGGTGGGGCGAGGAGGACCCACCTTTACAAGCTCCTCCAAGGGCGGTGAATGCACGAGGTCTCGGAACCACACCGGGAGGCCCTGGGCCAGGATGGGGGAGGGAATGGGCTGTGAGAGCCCGCTGAGCGGCTCTGGCCGCAGCGGGGGTGGCATCACCATGCATCCTACAGGTGGAGGTGGGGTGGGGAGGTGGAAGCAGGAGAGGGCCGAGGGCCCGGGGGTGACCTCGGATGCAGAAGTGACGGCCGACCCTTCTCAGGCACAGTCTGCACACCTGTGTGTCCCGGCTCGGCAGCCGGCGGGATGCCCAGGAAAATACATAAACTAACGAAGTTACCTTCCCCCTATTTCCTCAATGCAAGCTCATGGTGGAAAGTCCGGAAACTACAGGGAAGGGTGATGGGGAACATGAAATCACGTGGTCCCACTCCTGCACGTGCATCCGGGGTTTTCACAGGGCGGCTGTGGTCCTCACACGTGCCACAACATGGTTCGTGCAGACTTCTTTTATTTATGAATTTGTTTATTTATTTTTAGTTGTAAAATACACATAACATACATTTACCATCTTACCCCTTTTTAAGTGCACAGCTCAGTGGCATTAAGCACATTCACATTGTCGTGCTACCATCCCCACCCTCCATCCCCAGAACTTTCCATCTTCCCAAACTGAAACTCTGTCCCCATTAAGCACTCACTCCCCACCCCCTCCCCCAGCCCCCTCCATCCTACTTCCTGTCTCTATGAACTTGATGACTCTGGGTGCCTCAGATCAGTGGAATCATACAACATTAGTCCTGTGTTGACTGGCTTATCTCACTGAGCATAACGTCCTCAAAGTTCATCCATGTTGGGACAGGTGACAGATTTCCCTCCTTTTGTGGTCGCTGTGTGGATGGACCACACTGTGTCTCTCCATTCATCCGTCGATGGACACGAGTCGCTCCACATTTTGGCGTCTGTGAGTCGTGCTGCTGTGAGCACGGCCGCACACACCCACGTGGTTGGCATCCTGGCCCGTCCGCTTCCCCCGAGCCTGGTCCAAAGTCACTAGAGCCCAGCGGTGGCGCTGGCACGGTTCTCCCACATCGCGTGCAGTTGGGTGGCAAGTTGCTCTGTGCCTTCCTTATTATAAGTGATTCGATGGGCAAATGTGTTCATGAGCTTTGTTTGCATCTTAGATCGTCTCCTTCTGACAGAATCTGTGGAGGAGAATTACTGGGTCAGCCCTTTTGACCGGGATGACGTCCACATGAGCTGTCAAGTTACTTCTCAGAGGAGGAGCGGATGGTCCAGGCTCCCCCCGGTGCCCAGTGGAATAATTAATCCGCGCGCACTCGATAGGCAGAAGGGCATTTCGGTGCTGTTTCTATTTTCATTTCTTTCATTACTTGGGAGGATAACTGATTTATCTCCATGTGTGTCTGGCATTTGTGATTCCTATTTTGTGGAGTGTCTTTTCATGTATTTTGCTCATTTTTCAGCATGCGACTTGGTATTTTTCTTATCAATTTCTAGAAGCTCTTTATATAATTAGAAGTCAGCATTGTTGTAATTGCTACAAACGTTTCCTGCCCTTGCTTTGCCGTGTAGTTTTTGGTTAGGAGTCTGACTTATAGAAATGTAATTTCTGGTATCAGATCGTTTGCATTGTGCTTCTTTCTTTGCTTGTAGGAAGCCTTACAAGCGGGGCGAGATAAATCTCCATTCACGTTCCATTCTGGTTAATTCAGAGGCATCATCGGACATTCAGAGTGAACCTGGGCTGGGGGTAAACATGCAGCCTGAAACCCTTCCTGGCTCCTGGTGGCCTGGAGCAGCCAGGGTCCCTGTGTGACATTCAGGAGCCCTCTCTGCAGCTCTCCGTTCCCACTGTCCCAGCACTCAGGAAGCTTCCTGCGCATCAGGCCATTTGCTGGAGGACTGCCCGGCCCTCCCAGACACTGCTCCCACGTCACAGAGCCATCCCGATCCCAGGACCAGCGCCGGACCCCTCACACTGCTGTCCTTGAACTTCACGGGGAGCACCGCCTCTTAATTACTGACCTGTCCCTTCGCCAAGGCAGGGTCCCTGTGCCCATCACTGGGTTTAGCGCACAGTAGGTGCTCATAAGGAGCTGAGGCCAAACTGATGCCTTGCGAGGGTTGTAAGCTCTCTTTACAGCCTGACATAACTGGGGTTTGTAAGAAAGCGTTATTTAGTGCTGTTTTGGAGTCACCATTCTGAGAGTTCCCAGTAGACACGCACCTGGATGGGATGCTGAGCCCCGCCCTGTGTCCTGCATCCCTCTGGGCCCAGCTGAGGAAGGAGGAGGGGAGACACTCAAAACCGCTTCCTTTCGCGGTGTCCTAACAGCCCCCCGGACCACTGCCCCTCCCTCTGGGTGTCCAGCGCCTGGACAATGGGCAGGGTCTTCCTTTGTCAATCTCACCACCACCACCCCCCCGCCCCCTCCAGGGACAGCGCTCAGATAACGTTCCAAGGTCGATTCTAAATGTGGTGCCCCACCCTTGGCTGTTGCCAAACTCACACAACCAACCCCCTCCGTCCAGGTTATTAAATATGGTCCAGACTCCATCCTACACCCAGACATCCCCCAGACCCTGGGAGCTCTCTGTCTGCAGCCCAGGGACCCAGAGTGCACGGCTCCGGTAAGTGGGGCCTTTTCAGGGGCCCAGCCAGTGCCCTTGTGGATGCCCCCCGACCCCGGGGCAGGGCCTGGACGTGGCTGGGGGGCCTCCTGGCTGCTCCTCCCTGGACACTGCTCTGCCCTGGCTCCCGGCTGACCCAGCCCTCCAGCTGCCCCTGGCTTCTCTGCTGTCATCGCTCTTGCCACCCTGGGGCCAGTGCCATCCTTGGCTCCACTGGCCTTTCTGTCCCTGGTCCAGTCACCACCTGCCCGGCTTCCTCTCTGTGTCTCTTCAGCTCCTGTGGGTGAGAGGCCATTGGCCACTCAGGGGCTGGCGCCCCCAGGTCAGGGATCTGCCCCAAGACAGTTGGCACAGGGTTCCACATGGGCCGCCCTCCTGGGTTCTCGGGGCAGCCGGGGCAGAGGGTGCGGCTGGACTCTCCAGGCAGGGGCAGGAGGGAAGGCCGTGGGGCTGTGACCTCACCCACGCCCTCCAGGCCCGCCCGCAGGCATGCCTGCAGCTCTAACCTAGCAGCACACCTGTGGCCTCCTGGCCTTGGTCTTCTCTTCTCCTTAGTTTCCAAGTGAACCCTCATTCTTCACGACCAGCTTGGAAGCTGCTTCTCCGGGGGGTGGGCCTCACCTCCCTCACCTCACAGTCCCCCTTGTGTGATGGCCCTGCTTCCTCCAGCCCCTCAACTCACAAAGTAACGGAAGCTTCAGACTGCCTGCCTCCACTGGGGCTCTCAAGGGACTAGGGACCCCTGAAAGCATCTGCCTGAGGCTGAAAAGAAGGGAAAAAAGGTCAACTGGAAAGAGACAGGATATTTTATCCACTCATATGAGCTTGGAGACTTCCAGACAGCTGCTGACGTTCCTTAGTCTCTCTTCTAAACCTTAGACCACAGCTTCCATGAGATTACATGTTGGGGGGTGGCGGAGAAAATCTTCAAATATCTTGTCACCGAATTCCTTGTTCATGGGAAGGGGAGTTCCCTCTGGATGCGAATTTCCTCACCTGGAAATGAGGGGCAGGGGCTGGGCGATGTAGGTTTCCATTCTCTGTGGTCTAGGATAACGATTCCAGACACAAGGAATCACTTAGTGCGTTTCCCCCTCAATCCTAGCTCCACAGATATTGGTGGAAAGCATTAGCCCTCATAATAAGCAGGAAATCTTAACTTGCCAGAGACACAATTTAGATAGAAATATCAAGTGGAGATAAGCTAGTGAGTTTTGTACCACTGTGTTTACCTGACTCTTGGCTAAAATTTTAGTATGAAAGCTACAAGATCTCCATTTGTGCCTGCCTGGCTGTCTGTATACACGTGTATTATGTATATGTGATATTTTTCTACCTCTGGATGATATTACCAAATTAATTCATAAAATGTCATAAAAGAGCTCTATTTCAGTTGACTTAAGCATAAGTAAGCATTTACATATAAATTAAACATTTCTAAAACTCCCAGAAATATAGAAACTAACCCAGATGCTTTTCAAGTTTGTGACCTGGGTAACTCTTTGGTAAATGAGATTAGTTTAATGTTGCTGGTTTAATAAAAATTAGTGTATCTCCTGAGTTACCAGCATAAAATATAATAAGAGCATACAGTTTTATTCTACTTGGGTTTACTAGTTAGAATTACAGAATATAGTATCTACCAGATATTTAAAATTATAGAAATTATAAATTCAACCTAAGAACAAATGTGTAAGTAAAGGTGTCGTAAAAATGAATTGCTTGATGTCCATTACTTCCTGTTTATTAAGCACAGTAGTAAAAGATAAAAGAAAACCCATTTATTTAGCTTTGTAAGTTTTTGCTGTGTGATAGTTGCCTAAATGCACATGCTGTAAAAATAGTTAACAGGGAAAAAACTTGAGATGATGGTGAGCTTGGTTTAATAATATGATATGTCTGCCTGAAATAATGTCTAGATCACTCTTCAGTAAGATGAACTACAGAAATATTCATTGCCATGTATAAGTTTATGTCATTATGGGTTCTTTTATGTGGTGTAGAGAGTCTAAATGTATTTGAGTCTGTTAATAAACATCCTCTTTTTGCCACTTTGAAAAAAATTGTACTTTAATGAAGCATATGCTTATAAAAATTGTGAGATGGTGAATTGATAAAATTTGTTTGTCCCCTACAGAACGCTGGTATGTGACAGACAATTCACAATTGTTTTCCTCCTAGTTTTCTCTGTAAAACAAGGGTTACATGGTTAAAAAATTATAATCAATATATGTAAATAAAACTACCAAAAAGAATGCAGGAAAACTTTGTATGCAAAGTATAAAACAAAAAGTAGGATGTGTTTTGATAAGGGCAAAAGAGAGTAATTTTGTCCTAAAGTAAGATGACTGGTTGTTTCCAAATAAGAAAATATAAAAAACATAGACCAAAACCTGAATGGATATAAAAAATTGTAGAAGATTTGTCAAAAAGGAATTTTATGTGCGTTCAAGCTGTGATTGAATGAATTTGTTTATAAGGTTTTAAAAAATGAGCTCAATAGGCTACCAACTATAAAACTAGAGTTTGGTTTTCTTTCTCTGCCATAACAATCTTTTCTTGGATTAACTGGTCTGCCCTTCATAAGAGACTGTAAAATGCTTTTCTTTACATTTTGAGTAATCTCCATTATAAACACATTCTGGGCCTTATCAGAATCATTTCCTGTGCTTTATGTTAACCTTACTATGGCTTTGATTATTTAAGAGAAGCTAAGTATTGTTTCATAGTGATCAGAGGTCCTACGTAATCACGTGTCCAAACCTTTTGGCATTTTTGACAACTTCCCAAAATCAAATCCTAAGTGAAATTTTGACCTCAAACTGACCTTGAGGTTTTCCAGCAGGCTCTTGGAAAATCTCAAAGGATTTGTTTTTTAACTTGTAAAGAAAGAAATGCTTAAAAATAATTTGGTTTTTTTATTATGTTGAATTGCATGAAAAGTGTTGTCAAATAAGAAGAGATACTTAACCTTCCCGAGGTTATGTTTGACAGGAAAATGTTATTAGCATAGATTTTTCAGAAATGATATCAAGTCCATAGAAATGTGTCAATACTCTTGTTTTCCATAATATTTCCAATGTAATGTTATCAGTCTTCATTCCAGTTACTATTTTAAACGTTCCATGCCACAGAGATAACCGAAGTTCCTTGTCAAATGAACTCTTGTCCCTTTAACAACCATTTTAAGTCTTTTGTCTTCCACAAATAGTTTTTGTTTTACTTTATTCTCTGAAAGCATTTGGAATCAGATACAGGTCAGAGTTCTCCATCTTCAATAAAAAAGGACTGTCTCAGAGACCCACGGAAAGGATTGTGACAAATACTCTGGCGTACAAGCTTTTGATGTCATTGCTTAAATAACTTTGAGATTTAACTCACTGGACTGAGTCAGGAGTTCCAGATCTCTAGTGGAGAGCGGATGGGTTTATAAAACTGTTAAGCCAAGAGCAAGCAGAACAAGAATTAATTACATTGGACTAAGAGAACTGATAAAGGATGATTACGGTTTTGTTGGGGACATTGCTGGTTCTTTGATGCTGTAATTTCTGGATATAAGAAACTTCTGTCCCTTTGTTCTTATCTATACTGGTAACAACAAGTAGATTATACTTTCATAAACAGAAATGAAACATTTATCTTTTCTCCCTTCCTGATCACTTCAGAATTCGAAGCTACTATTCAGCATATTTATTTTCATGGCAATATAATTATTTGCATAATTTCAGTAAGAATCTGTCCTCCTTGTGATAGGACATAACTGGAAACACTGGTTATATAACCAAGGCTTTGACTGGAATCATTTTCATATTTGAAAATGATGACCAAACAGTTTTAAAGAACTAAAGTTAACTTCATGGACCAATGCTTACAAAGCCCTCTTGGTACCTGGTGTACAGGGCTCCCAGTCTTTCAGATGAACGAGGGAGTCACTTCCTGGCAGGCCCAGGAACCTGAGGATATTTTGGGGACCTTGAGAAGAGAGGAATTCACCCAAATCTATACGCATCACAGGCAAAATCTAGTGGTGGGTTCTTGGCTTGGCTTCCTAGACTCCAGAGTCTTTCAAAAGTCCAATATGAGATTCCTTATGTAAAGTCCCAGCAAAGCAAGCTGAAAAAGGCTTTTGTGATCAGTTACCATTCTTGTAACACTTACATAAATAATTAGGCCAAATCTAATGAGACCAGACTAATTTTGTAAACAAGAATAACATTACTTTGATTATCTTTGATCAGAAAGGCAGGTGACAGTAGAAATAAATTTTATGTTTCAGTAGAAAACGAAAATCCACCCTGTGGGTTATAAAATTCTAGTCCTATTCATTGCCTTTGAGCTATTTTCACCTCTTTGTAAACTGGATCCTGCCATCTTGAGTATTTTGTCAGAAATTAACGTTTCCATTTTTCTCTCATCCTCCTGACTTGACATCACTGAGAACAAAAACTGCCCTTTTCCGGAAGTCCTGCATGCTGAAGCCGGGCAACCTGACATCTCACCATGCCTGTGAAATGGTAACTACTGTCCTCACTCCACTGCCAAGATACTTTGAACCCAACATCTAGAAATCTCATGGGCTGTTCTCTGGACTCAGAAAATAGTCTCTTCCAACCATTCATCTGAGTTTCTCTCTTTCTTTTCATAGCAACTCCCCTAATTACATGACTGACTGCTCTCACCATCCAGCCGGCATTCTCCACTACTGAGTGTCGACGTTGGTTCAAATGTCCCTCCATGAACAAAGGTGATGGAATGAGAAATGGGGGTACATGGTGCAGAGCCAAGAAGGTGTCTCTTCTCTCCTTGAACGAGAAGAGGGGCTCACAGAGACTCCCTCCTTGACCAAACTCTAGGCCGTCCCCTTGGTGCCTTCTTTCACTAGGCAAATCCTTGGCATGTCCTCAAGAGCTCAGCTGTAGCAAGAATCCTACAACAATTCTACAAGCAAGTTGGATTAGCCAGAATCCCCACCTTCACCAGCTGATCAAACCTCTCATCCCACAGCGCATCCCACATCAGGTCTGATCACTTGACCTGCCTTCAACAAGAATCCTGTTAGGTCTTTTTCACCAGAATCCACTCCCCCCATCACCCCTAAGGTTTCCTCATAATCATTTTCCATCCACTGGCCCCCACCTCCTTCTTGCCTGTAAATCCCCACTTGCTTCTGCTGTATTTGGAGTTGAGTCTGGTTCTGTACTGAGGTTCTTTTATTGCCATAACTCCAGAAAAAAATCTATTTTTACCCCTTTACCTCCCATCCAGCTCTGATTCTCTCTGACACAGGTGCTGGGAAGGGCCAGGCCTGAACCTGACTTGTGGGAGGGGCCAGCTCCAGGCGGGGAGCCCCAGCCGGGCACCAGACAACCCACTGCCACTGCCTCAGCAGGCCCTCTCGTCTGGAGAGCCTCGTTACCTCCTGGGCAGGATTTAATGGTGCCATCCCCAGCCCTGGGCCGTGAGAGGGAGGGCCTCGGGGTGCAAGCTGGACCCTGACTGTTAGTTCTGTCATCTGCACGTAAGGGTGGGCAGGTCTTGTCTGAAAGCACATGAGAACAGGGATGGCCGGAGCAGGACTGGAAGGGGAGCCCACCCTTTGCTTGGCTGCAGCTACGCCCCTCTCCTTGCAGACACGCTTCCCACCGCCCTTGGGTTTGAGGCTATACCTCCTCACAGCTGTGTCTCCCAGAAATTGGCTCTGGGACTGAGCAGGGAGCCCACCTGGGCCCTTCCTGGGCAGGAGCTTAGGGCCGACATGCTTCCCTTGTAGCTCTCGCTCTGGGCGGTTTTCTTGTTTACCTGTAGGGTGCAGGGGTCCACTGCCTGTCCCCCTCCCTGGAGAGTGCGTCCATGAGGTCAGGGACCTCTGACATCTTGCCCACCCTGTGTGCTTTCTGTTCCCAGGACAGGGCCTGATGCACGTGGGCGAGCAGTCTGCACCTTGTGATCAGATCTCTCCCTGAGCATGGACCACGAAGCTCAGCGACCACCCAACAGGAGGTTGGAGGACACACCTTCACTGAGCCCCTGGGCACTGTGACAGAATACGACAGTGTGTAAGAACACAGGTTGCATACAATCATAGCTAATTACAAGTAATTCTTATGTGTTTGCTAGAGCAGGTCCTGTAAGACCTCCCCCTAATGAGTTTGTTCTGGTTTGTGTAACTTTCATGTTTTCTCAGAATAACAAGGCTTTTAAAATTCTATAATTTGCACTGGGTATCAACTCAGTTTGGATTTAGAAAATGAGTCTCAATTACCTCTTGATAAATGTTCCCAAAGAACAGAAGAGGCGGCTGGGAGGTCAGGGGGAGGCGTGTGAATTTTCCGTCTTCTAGCACTTTCACTGATGCGTTTCTCCTTCACCGGCAATGCTACGAGGATCCAGGTGTGTAAGTCCCCACCAGGTTTTGGAAAAATAAAAATATAAATGAGAGATGGCCTTAATTCTTGAGAATTACCTGGAGATCAGGGAAAGACAGCTACAAAGTAAGGAATTGGAATAAGCCGTGACTGACTTGGTCACCCAGGGAAATTCACACCACCCAGAACACACCTATTGAGGGAGTAGAGGGGAGTTCAAGGTAATGGACGGGGCAAAATCAGGCTTGCCCAGACATGTGGTTGCCTTAGATCCTAGGAAAATTGTTAAAAATTAATTTCCCATATTCACTGTGCTCCCTATTGAGGGAAGAAATTGCCCATAGACATTAATTTTTCAAATTGTTACTCCTGTTGTAACATCACATATTTTCAATGCTTCTGTGAATTGGATTACTTCCCACCCCTTGCAATTCCCAGGTTATTTCAGTCTCCCCACCACCCCTGCCAATAGGCAGTTATGTTCATCTTAACCTTATCATCTAAGGATCAGCTGAGATCTGCTTACAGGCAACGTTGAAATTGACAGGGCATTTATTTTTTATTTTTTATTTTTTTATTTTTTTATTAATTTTATTGGAGTACGGTTGCTTTACAATGTTGTGTCAGCCTCCACTGCACAACAGAATGCATCAGCCATACACATACAGGGCATTTAGTTTTAAATCTCTCTTGAGTATCAGGAACTTTACCAAGAGCTGTTGATTTGTCAAGGCATACATGTGCTTGTGTCATTTTTGTTTCATTTTGACCTTGAGTGTGTTAAGTGGTTTTTCTTCATGGATTTAGGGCTTTATTAGTTAATAATAAATTGTTTCCAGGTGGAAATAAACTCGGGCTTTGTGGTTGTAGCAGCCGTGGAAGCCTTGATGACTTTTTTTAAAGGCCAAATAAGTCCTGCTCTCTGTGTCCAGGGGAAGCGCCTCTCTGGCGTTACCTGCCATTCAGAGTTACTGGGTCATCGGGGCTGCGGGCATCAGTTTCCATAAACCTGCTGTGTCTGGTGATGTCATTTAGGAAATTGCTATGGACTGGAGTGTGTTCCCCCCACCCCCAAATCCAGATGTTGAAGCCCTAACCCCCAACGGACTATACTTGGACATGAGGCTTTTAGCAGGTAATTAAGGTGAAGTGAGATTCTCAGAGTAGAGTCCTGATCCGATTGGTGGTCCTGTAGGAGGATAAAGAGTGATCTCCCCCCTGCCCCCCCCACCCGCCTCCATCCCCAGCATGTGAGGACGCAGTGAGAAGGTGTTGTCCGTCCCCAGGCAGGAAGCAGGCTCTTACCAGGAACCAGCTGGCCGGCTCCTTGATCCTGGACGTCCAGCCTCCAGACGGTGAGAAATGCGTTTCTGTCGTTTAAGCCACCCAGTCTGTGGTGTTTCGTTGTTGCAGCCCCACTGACTAAACCGGGAGGGAAGCTTGGATTCGTGTGATTACAGACCTGCCCTCCATGCCTTTCAGTCCAAGCCAGATCTTTCTAATGTTGTCAATCAGTATTTATTTCACATTTTCTACAAGCTGGGCGCTGTGCTTCTTGGGGCAGGACACTGGTGTGAAAGTGGCCCATCCAGAGCAGCCCGTGATCAGATAATTAGAAGCTCGTTGCTATTGCTATTGTATTAGTATTGATAGTTTCAGCAAGTCCGCCTCATGGACAAAGAGCCCCCATAACCTTTATTATTTGACTCCACAAGCCTTCAGGGAGGCAGGCAGGCATTTGTATTAAGAAAACAAGGTGAAGTAGAGTAAGTGGCTTTCCTGAGCTCAGGAGGCTGAACAGACCTGGCCTGGATTTGTCCCTGGAAAATATAAAAATATGTCAATATAAAAAATTTTTATTCTCAGGAGAAAACATGACCTGGAGGAAGCTCCTAACATTCCCTGGGTCCTGTCCCAGGGAAGTTGTGGGAAGGCCAAGGTCAGCTCCCTGACAGGAGTCATGCAGGGCAGTGTGGGCACAGCCAGGTCTGCCATGGAAGGGTGCACAGGTTGTGCACTGCCCAACTCACAGAGCGCTGTTCACATAGAACACTGTGTGACTCACACCCCCTGGAGCTGGGCAGCACAGGACTTGCACAACTGAGCACAGGGGTCCTTGTGCCTCCAGGGCCTGTCAATCATTAGCCATTTGCAGATGCTGACCTTGCGCTCTGTTTCTTCCAGGGAACCATCTGGGGTAGAGGCATGTGACCTAAACCTTGCTCCAAGGCTTTGTCTGGGATGGCTAGAAGACATCATTGAACACAATTCACAGTGCAATACTGTGTGGTCTGCTGGGTGGGCCCGACAGAGGGACCTATGTGCATTGCTGGGGGCTGCATGGGCTCCCCTCCCACTGGGAGAATCTCAGGCCGGTCTGGCTACTCAGATTGCCCTGGGTCGCTCAGCAGGTAAAAGCTGAGGCCAAGGACACCCTGGGCTTGCTCTTCATTCTCCCAGGAGCTGCTGATAAATGTGGCTCTGGAGAAAGGCCAGGCAGGGGAGCCAGGATGAGAGAAGTCACTTAACAGTAAGCTTTTCATGGGCTTATTCAAATCTACAGGCCTGGGAATGGGGACTGATGGATTCTTACGGACTGCTGCTGTGTTCATTTCCCACCAAAATGAGGTTCACATCCAGGGCTAAGCGATGCAAATAACTCTGTCTCTCTCTCTTTTTTGGTTCAGATCAGAGCAAAGAGTTTATAGCCGTGAGTTTGTTTTCACACTGATGGATGCAAATGTGGCATGCAGGCTGTGTCTACCCCCCGGAGCATATGCACACACCTGGACACATAAACGCGACACACACGTGCACCGCGGATATGTGCCCAAGCACATATGCATGAATATGCTCACGTGACCAGCGGGTTACACGTTGCACATCCCTGTGGCCAGGCATGCACACGCACAAGATAGACGCACGTGCAAACATGTGACCAGACAAGCGCGCTCAGACAGCCGCTCATGCAGGCCTTCAGCCACACGTGTCCTCCTGCAAGGAGAAACGTATGGTCCATGCGTGCACAAGTATGCACTCACACCGCAGACAGAGTATGCTCTCCATAGAAAGCCCCCAGTGGTCGAAACCCAGACATTAAAGACGTTAATACAAGACACTGTCAGAAGTTCAACTGCAACTTTGATTTCCGTGGTTGTCAGAGTCGAGTAAATAAACCCCAAGTGGCCTTTAATGTGGGGTCTGCTCACAAAGGGTCAGCCCTGGCAAGGGGCAAAAGCCAGTAAAGGTTTACAATCTTCCGTAAAGCGGAGACGGCCAGGACGCGGGCAGCCTTGAGGTCTCCCAGCCCGTTGACTGGTTCCGTTTTGGGAGCAGGTGTTGCTCTGTTCCCAGGAAGCCAGCCAGAGCTAGTGAGGACCCTTGAGACCACCCAGGTACAGGTGGTCACTGTCCCTCCCCACAGCCAGCTCAGCGTCCATGGCACCCGCCACGGATGGCAGGGAAGTGTCCTCCTTCCCCAAGCCCTCCTAAGGTCTGAGATCATCCCAAGTTCATCGTTAGCTGCTCTGGTCCTGATCATCAACTGCCAGGGCTGAATTGTGTCCCCAAAATTCATATGCTGAAGTCTTGACCCCCAGGACCTCAGAATGTGACTGTATTTGGAGAATGGAGCTTTCAAGTGGTGACGAAGGTAAAATGGGGTCATGAGGAAATTGGGTCACACTAACCTGGTCTGCCTGGTGTCCTTATAAGAAGAGGAGATCAGGACTGAGACACCGACAGAGGGATGACCATGCGAGGACACAGGGAGAACATGGCCGTCCACACTCCAGGGAGAGAGGCCTCAGGAGGAACCAGCCCTGCCGACACCTTGATCTCCAGAACTGGGAGGCAATACACCTCTGTTGTTGACTCTCCCTGTCTGCAGGACTTTGTTGTGGCGGCCCTGAGAACCTCGTACACCAAACAGCCCTCATCCACACCACTGACCAGCCCCTGACTCAATCCCACACTGACCTCTGGACACTGGCCTTACACTGAGGCCTGACGCTCGCAGCGGCTGAGCTCCTGCCCCCCGCCCCACGTGGCCATGCCATCGAGTCTTTTAGAGAGACTTAAAAGAAAGAAATCCTGTCCCTTTACCGACATAGTTTCCATTTTTGTGCTCTTCGTTCCTTTATGTAGGTTAATGTTTCCATCTGGCATTACTTCTTCCTGCCTGTAGGACTCCCTTTAGCGTTTCTTGTAGGGTGAGGCAGCAGGTGGTGACATTTCAGCTTTTTATGTCTGGAAAGGTCTGTTTTGCCTTTGTTTTTGAATGCTATTTTTGTGGGGTAGAGAATTTTCGGTTGATGGGGTTTTTTTGGGGTTTTTTTTAGTACCTTGAAGATGTTGTTCCGTGAGATTCTTGTACGTTGTTTCCAGTAAGAAATCTACAATCATCCTTATCTTGGCTCTTTTATATGAAACATGGCTTTTTCTTTTCTCAGATTTTCTCTTTAACACTGGTTTTGAGCAATTTGGTTATGATGAGTCATGGTGAAAGTTTCTTCTTGTTTTCTTTTTTTTGTGCTTGGTTTTCTTTTTAACTTCTTGCATCTGTAGGTTTTTCGTTTCCATCAAATTTGGAAAAATTTCAGCCATTACTTGTTTAAATATTTTTCCTGTTCTCTCTCCTCCTCCCTGTCTCTTTCTCTGTTCCCTCTTAGGTGCTGTAGACACATCCTTCAGGCTGCTGGGGGGCCCTGCTCACTAAGCTCTGCTAATTCTTTTACTCTGTGTATTTCATTTTGGATACTTTCTATTGCCATGCCATCAAGGTCACTAACCTTTTCTCCCGCAGTGCCTAATCCATCTTTAATGTGTTCAACTGACTGTTCATCTCAGACATTGTAGTTTCACTGTAGTTTCAATGAAGTTCATCTCAGACATTGTAGGAGTTTGATTTGGGTTGCAGCTTTACACCGCCTGTGGCCCAGCCCAAAAGGGCTGCCCCGTATTCGGGCCAGTGTCCCGGTTACAGTTGCCGGGAGGGTGAGCCCTGCGTGGGCAGCCCCCTCTGACCGCGTGTCCAGAGCAACGTCAGGGGCAGCAACAGGATCGGGGAGCTGGTCAGGGAGCTGCCGCAGGTCCCCAGGTGAGAGACACCTGGCAGGGGAGATGGTGAGACAAGCTCGACTGTCTACTTTGAAGTAGAGCCGGCAGGACTCCCGGATGGAGGGGAAAGGGCATAAGGGAGAAAGAAAGGCATCTAGCAGGGTCTGGGTGGGGCCTGAGTATCAGGGAGACTGAGCCGGCGGCCTCGGGCTTGCGGGGAGAGCAGGAGTCCAGGCTGGAAGCTCGGACTTTGTGTCGTTTGTCCAGAAAGCACTGTGGGACCCACTCATCCTGAGGCTGTCGGTGTGGCCGGGATTCCGGGCATTTGGCTACCTCCTCTGGCTTGTTTTGTGAGTCACAGGTGGTTTGGGACTGGAAACTACATGGTGGGTGGACGCCGGCTCCTCGTGCAGACCGAGGGCCTCCTAAGGGCCGGGGTGTCCTCACCTTTCCCCCAACTCCACCGGGCTGGCCTTCCTGGGTTCTTAATAAAGACTCCTATATTCACCGGCTGATGACAGAGTCAGAGATGGACGTGCAGACCCAAAGGCCAAGAGGAGAACGATGTCCCAAGAAAGATTTGATTTTCTTCCTCAAGTTTTCAAGGAGATGACCAGACAGGGTGTGCTACCAGGGTCCGAGAAGCGGGAGATGGCTGTGGGTTCTCAGCGTCTGCCTGGCTTCTGCCCGGCCTTCTGCCCTCCCACACACATGGGGGGAAAGCTGGGGTCCCTCCACCAGCCCCAGTTTCTGGCGGGAAAGAGGAGGCACCTGCATCCCTGACTCCATGCCCAGGTCGGTGGCGAGTGCCCGCTGTGGCCAGTCCCCTCTCTGTCTGAAGGTCTGGCTTCCATCCTTTGTCCCAGCCCAGAAAACCTCCATCATCACCAACATTTATTGAGCACCTACTATGTTCTAGGGATTCTGCAATGATCCAGACAGACAGGAAGCCGCCCTCTGGGGCCTCCTGTCTCAGAGTAGTTAGCTGGGCAATAGACGGACAGACACACACAAATGCGATTTCAGGGAGGGAAAGAAGCCGTAAGGAAGACAAAGGGTGGTACCAGGCTGGACGGCGGCAGAGCGGGAGCTGCCTCTGCCAGAAGAAGGGTCTCTGGACCCTGGACCTGAGGCCTGGGTGGTGAGAAGGAGCTGCTTGTGGAGAGCCCCGTTGACACATTTCATCATCCAGTCCCTTGGTCAGGGGCAGATCCTGTCCCCGGGTCTATAACCAGATGCTGGGGCCCAATGAATGAGTGAGTGAATGAATGAGTGAATGAGTGAGTGAATGAATGAATGAGTGAATGAAAGCCCTGAGTTAATCCCCCAACGCTAAGGAGGAGAGAGTTATTACCCTGTTTTCAGGTGAGGAACTGAGGCCTAGGGGTTCTGAGCCCTTTGCACAGGTCATGAGTAAGGGCCCTGTGGACGCCCAGGACATGCCGACCTCTCCCTGGGGTCTGGTTTGCTGTCATTCGAGGACGCCATGCCACCTGCCAGCAGAGCAGACGGGGCCTGCCTGAGACAGACGGCAGGACTGTCACAGTTTCAGAGCCGGCAGGTGGCCCAGGGCTGGGCCTGGCTCCAGCCATCCCTTTGGGTGGCGGCAACATGGCCGTGGGCCTGTGCCTGTCACTCTTGTCCTCTCAGGCTCTGTCCCCTGGCTGGGCCGTGGCCACAGCCCCTCGAGACAGAGTGGAGAGGAATAGTTTGCACGTCGAGGCCCAGACCTCTGACAGCCGCCAGGAGTCACACCGGAGAGGGCTTTCCGAACACATTCCTCATTTCCTCACAGTGGCTGGGAGCGCGAGGACAGTGGCGCTGGTGGCTCAGATCCGAGGGGTGGACGGCGGACTCCTCGCAGAAACCAGCCCGGGAGCCAGCTTGCGGGGTGCTGCCCACATCCTGCTTCCTCCATCGGGACCCTTAGCCCTGGGCAGCAAACCCTGCGGCCACCCGCCAGTGATGGGGCCTGGGGCTCCCCTCCCGCTAGGTTCCAAGTTCACGTTCCTGTGTGCGGTGGCTCTGTTGAATAAGTGCATGGGGAAGTGTGAGCTCTGTGTGCGTATTCATATTTGATGCTCAAAGAGAAATGTCAGTTGGGTATCGTGTTTGGGGACCATAGAGATGGAGAAGGTAGCTGAAGCCAGAAAGGGCACCCATCAGTGTGAAAATATGGAGTAACGGAGAGGCCGAGGTTGGAGCTGGTGCTACTGGGCGAGACCCACTTCACACACATGTATTCATACATCTGCACTCCTGCACGCATGCACACACATAATGCACATGGGCTCACACTTGCAATGCACATGGGTACGTAGTTACACAAGCACACACACTCATGCACGCATGTACACATATGTACGCACAGGTATGCACACAGGGACACATGCACATGTGCACACACACACAAGCATTCGTGATGGACTTGCACATGTGCAAATACATATACAAACACACATGCACAGATACATACATGCCTATGCACACAAGCATGCACACAACGCACACAAGCTTGCATGCACACAGGCACACATGCATGTGTACACACTCACATGTGTGCACATATATGCAGAAGCACACACTTGCACACACACAATGGCATGTGCCACTCTCGTCTCCTGGGATGACACGGAGGCTCTGCCCTTCATGCCATCCAGTGAGGGTCCAGCCAGCATAGCCCATGGAATGCGTGCTTTCTGCCGATGCTTTAGCTTTGCTCCCTGGTTTCTTCCAGCTCCCACAACAGACCACCAGCTTAGGTCACAACAGCGGCTGCCAACCTCAACTTTGCCTTTTGCTGAAAGTCCAGGCGTGAGCTGGTGGCACCTCTGCCTGGCACGCTGGATTACAGGAACTGCTGCGGTGCGGTGTGGGCTGCCCATGAGGGAGAGTCCAAGCGGCTTTGAGAGGCTTCCTCTGCTCAGCAGATCCAAGGAGGAACCGGGTCGGAGATGCTGGGGTGGGCCCATCACCCGTGTACCCCCAACCACCAGCGTGTGGGGTGGGCCCTGTCATTGTTCTCTGGCTGCTCCAGAGGACAGGTGTGAGACCCCCGTGTGTCCCTCGGGGCCCCGATGCCTGCTGCACCCACCAGGCACCTCTCCTTCGAGGCTGCCTGGGTTCTCACTGCTGGACCTCCTCTCCTTCTGATCAAAGGCAACATGTCACCTCTCACTTAAGTGACAGGTGGCTTGATCTTCAGTTGGCTTTCAGCACATCCTCGAGGAGGAACACGTGGTCTGGAGGGGGGGGATAGGGGTCATACCCCCAGGCCAAGGCTGACTCCCCCAGTTGGCTGCCTGCCTGAGCTAGAAGGGAGGCTTCTGAACAGTGGGACCAGAGATGAGCCCAGGGCACATTTCAGGGAAAGTTCAGAAAGGGCCTGAGTCCGCTGGGCCACCTGCCGAACAAGGATGAAAAAGATAGGAAAGGCGGGAGCAGCAGGGGGGTTCAGCCGCCCACCTACATAACCAGCAAGGTTTCGTGCCTCCCTTGGCCCCTGGCAGGGCGGGCAGCTGGCAGAGTGGCCACTGGGGGCACGACAAGGCAGGTAGTCAAGGGACACCCAGGCCGCTGGCCGCCCCCCAGGCTGATCTGAGACCAGCGGGCTCTGCCCGGGAGGGAACCACGTGGAGGGATGCCTGGGTCAGGGAATTTGCATCTCAAAGAGATAAATGAAAGCTGGCAGTCAGCGGGTACCTCTGCACTAGAAGAATTATTTGTCCCAGAGGAAGGGCAGAAGCACATTTCAAACACTAGCAGGAGAGATTGCAGTTGTCCAGGAACTGTTTAGAAGGGTATTCCTGTGGTGAGCTGACTTTCCCCTGAGCTGCCCCTGCCTCACACACAGGCCCCGGAACTCCCCAGCCCACCTGCCTCCCAGCCCACCCTCCAGCTTTGCTGGAGGGGGCTTCCCTGTGTCCTGACCCAGTGGTGGCAGCGAGAGCTGGCAGGATGGTGGGAGACAGAGAGTCACTTGTTGGCAAGTGATTCCAGAAGCACAGGCATCAGAGGTGAGGGAGAGTGAAGGGCGGAGGGGGGGAAGCTCCCACGGGGATGTGTCGTCCAGATGGACCCCGCTGTGGGCAGCTGGGACTTCAGCCTCTGGCTTCCAAAGAGCCCTGCAGCAGGTGCCACAGACTTGTCCACCGAGGGATGGAAGACCCGCCCGCACCCACTCCTCCCGGCTCAGGGCTGCCCCGCTCCCGGCAGGTCCAGCTCGTGTGTGCTGAGCGCCGGGTGGGCCCCCTCGGGCATCCCGGGCGGCACCTCAGCCCTCTGGGGCAGAGAGGGTAAGACAGGGGATTGAGGGGTTGGCGTGAAGCCCAGCGCGTGCCTCAGAGGGGGCTCTGAAGAGGAGGGGCTCCTGTGGTCCGTGAAGGTGCTGGGCACACCCGAGCCCTGAAGCAGGAGTCCGCCTCCACCCTGTCTGTGGCCCCTCAGTCCCAGGCGGGGGCCTGGTGTCTTGCTGACTCGGGGCAAGCAAGCTGGGGTGGCAGAGTCGGCGGAGGTTGTGTGGGCCGCTGGCCCTGACTCCGCGAGCAGGTGGGGACGTGGGGCCCCGAAAGAAGGTCACCGAGCAGACAGTTGGCCGCATCACACCTGGCCCGGCTGTCCTGCCCCCGGAGGGGCCGCCCAGGCCGGCGGGAGCCAGGGCGGGGGCAGGAGGGGCCCGGGCTGCGGCACTGCTTTCCTGTCCCCGGCTCCGCGGGGCTGGCGGGATGGGGCGCTGGGCAAGCCTATGTCTGTCGCAGCGGCAGCAGCTGTCAGCCACCCGGAGCGCCGGCCCGGCCAGGCGTGGGGGCTCGGGAATCTCAGCCAGCTGCCGCTTACGCCCTGGAAATCAGAGACGCGCTGCCTGCCAAGGGCCCCGGGAGGAGATGGAGACGCGGGGTGCCGACCACGTTGCCTGCACACACTCGGTCCCCGGACACCGAGAGCCGGCTCAACCGGGATGGGCTCTTCCTGTGCGCGTCTCCCCCCATTTGTGTGCGGGTGTGGCGGCCCTGAGGCCTGGGCTCCTTGGGGCCCCAGTGGAGGCAGAAGTGGCTTCTCGAGGGAGGGGCTCCTGACAGAGGGGCATCAGGCAGCGGCTGGGGAGGGGCCGGAGGTGGCGGGTTCCCGAGCAGGGTGGGACGTGCGGGGACCGCGCGGCACTCGGCTCTGCGTCCAGGACGCGAGCCGGGCAGTCCAGGTAGGGCCAAGCCAGCCTCTGGGCGTCAGGAACCAGCTCCAGCCTCTTCACCAGCACGTGGGACCTTCTCGTGGATGGCCACGCTGAGCCCTGAGCCTGTGTCTCACGCCCCTCCTCCAGGGCGCCTCTACACCGGCCACCTCTTAAACAGAAGGCCCTGTGAAGGAAGGCGAAACTCTTTCTCCCACTTTGTGGCCGGCCCATCCAAGGCCCAGAGGGACGAGGGGGTCTGTCCAGGGTCACTCTGCAAGTGGCTTGACCCTGACCATGATGATGGTGATGGTGGTGATGATGGAGACCTAGGCCCTTACATCCAGCAGATTTTTGTGACATAAGCGAGGGGGCCCAGTTCCTCCCACATCTGGAGCAAGCCTGGAGCAGAGACCCGCCCCCAAATGAGTCTCCCAGGGCTGCCTGAGAAGGCGTCGTTTTTTTGGAAGCTCTCAAAGTCCATTTCATAGATTCAAGGTCTTTCGACCAGGAGGAAGCCCAAAAGTCAGCCAACCCACTTCTTGTTTTCTCAGTGAGGGGTGGGCTTGGCCATGGTCACGTGGTCAAATGGGCCCAACAAGGGCCAGGGTTGAGATCCTGGTGTATCCCCCTCCCACCCACCGTTTCTGTTGGTGCCGCAGCAGCTGGGCTGCCCCGGGACTCCAGCCCCTGCACCGTGCATCTCTCAGGGGGAAGGGGAGCAGCTTCAGACCAGGTGCTGGGGCCTGACACCTGCTGCCCCCCAGGAGCCAGCTCTGTATGTGAGCACCGCCTCTGCCCCATCCCCTCCAGGCCGCGTGTCCTCCCCGGCACCCCAGGACAGCAGAGCAGGGACAGGGGCCCGGTGGGGCAGGTAGAAGCCAGGCCAGGAAGGCATGAGGTTGCTCCTGTCTTCAGGGAGGCTGCACAAAAGGGCTGTGGGAAGTGAAGGCCAAAGGGAAGGGGGGCTTGTCTGCAGGAGGCTGGACAAGAAGACAGCAGGCGTGGCTGTGCACGGACCGTGTGCTCCAGACTCAGCCCCAAGCCTCAGCGCTCCACCCGCTGAATGGGGAGGATGGTGGCCGGCCGGGAGCAGGGTAGCGCATGCTTCAGAAGGACGATGCAAGAACCTGGAAGACCAGATGTCGGCCCTTCTGTGCAGCCCAAGGCAGCAGGGGCATTTGTCGTGTACTCAGAGCAAGAGTGGCTGGAGGGAGGGGCCAATGCTGGGGACACCACGGGATGTGGCAGGAATTAGGCCGGAGAGGGTGGCCCGGGGCAGGTGGGGCAGTTGGGACAGAGGGAAGGGGCGAGACTGAGGTTGCAGAGGCCCGGGATAGATGTGGTGGGTTGAATGGAGGACAGGGGAGAGGAGGCATTCAGGGTGACTTGGATTTTGAGGTTGGTGCCACCGAGTGAAGCAGGGAAGGAGTTGGGAGGAGGGGCCGCTTTGCTGAGAGAGATAATGAACTGGGCTTTGGGACCAGCTGGGAAGGGAGCAATTAATCTACATGGAGAGGGAGGGCGCCTGCTTTGCTGGCTCAGTACCTGCGCTGCTTACTCTGAATGTTCCTTTAATCGGCTTAGGGATTTATGCAAATCCGGCTGTGCAGGCGCCCTGGTTGGGTTGCGGAGGAATCGTCCGGGCCACCAGCCCTCATTTTCTCCGCGGCATCCTGGCTCCGAGCCCCTGCTCCCTGATGAAACCCCCCAGCCTAGATGGGGGGTTTTAAACGTAATTAGGACTAGAGCCAAAGGGGATTTCCATAGGAAAAAGTGCACAGGATCAGAGGCCAGGCCACCCTGGGACCAGAGCGAGATGCGGAAGGATGCTCTCAGAGTCAGAGCAGGGGCCACAGCAGGGAGGCCGAGAGCTCTGGCCCAGGGTCCAGACCAAGCCCAGATCTCAAGCACATACTGAGCTCTGACCACCACGGCTACACACTGACCCCTGACCGCAGACATGAACTGAGCCCTGACCCTGGTCCCACACTGACCCCTGACCCTGATCCCACTCTGAGCCCTGACCCTCCAGGACAAGAACACAGTCATAGATGGTACAGTGACCTGCTGGCCTGGGCGTTCTGTGATCCTCTGGTTTTGTGACAAGGGCTACTTATGAGCAGAGCTCTCCCCCCCGCCCCCGCCGCTGACGTGGATGAGTCTAGGAGTCCCCAGTGATGGCAGACATCACTCCTTATCCCCCGGTTGCCCAGTTGGGTGTCCTCCCAGCTGGATGGGGAGCCAAGAGGGCAGGCTCTGTGCCCATTTGCTCACGTGACATCCCCAGGGCCTGGCACAGAGCGCCTGTTCAGGATAAGTCTGTGGAGTTAATGAGAGAGTGAGTTGATCAAATCCAAACCACAATGTTTTGTCAGATGACAGAGCAAGTGGATCCTGTCCTAGAGCGTCCAGGAGGTAAAGACGGGATCAGAGGGTGGGAGGCATGTGTGGGGCAGTTGTGTCGCAGTCAGAGAAGAGCTTCCTAAGAAATGAGCCCCAAGCCATGGTCAGTGGAGTCAGACCCACGATGTGTGTGTGTGTGCGTGCGTGTGTGTGTGTGTGTGTGTGTGTGTGTGAGACGGCTGCTGGGGGCTAACAGCCAAGCCCACAGAGCGGGGGAGGGCCTGGGGGTGGGTCCAGGGGGGCTTCCTCAGTGGGAGGCCGGGGGGAGGGGATGGTTCCCTACACACTGAGCTGGAGGTTAGAGGTGGCGTCACCGCAGGTCGTTCTCCTCCTGGGGCTGCGTCTGAGCCTTACATCTCTGTGAAGGGTCGGGAGCTCAGGGCACTAGAATCTCTGGCTTCGAAGGGCCTGCCGAGGCCTGGGGGGAAGAAGGCGGGGGGCACAGAGGGGCACGTGTCATTCACAGGCCAGGTGGGTGCTGTCCTGGGCCTCTCCTGCCTGCAGCCGGGCGCCGTGTAGACCTAGGCGTCCTGGTTTGCTTTCAGGGTTTATTTTCCTCTGATAGGAAATTAGTGAAAACTCAGGGCATACATCTCAGAAACTGTTGAAAAACATAAGTAAACTCACAGCGATGACTCGTAATCCCAGTCGTACGTCAGGGTCAGCGCTGCCCTGTGTGGCTTGCACGCTGTTCACCGCACAGAGGGGCTGAGAGAAGAGGCAGCTTCGGCCTGTGGTCTGCTCGCCAGCCGTGCGACCTGAGAGGGGCTGCACCCGCCTGGGTCGGGCTGGGAGGCACGGGGGTGGCTGTTCGCAGCTTCCGGGAAGACGCCGTGTGGGCTGTGCTCATTTCGGTTCATTTCTTCCACACTCTCCAGCCTTAACATCATATAGACACGCCATATGCACACATCTCTGTATCTTTAGAAATGTGGAAACTCCTGTCCACACCGCTGCTGGCTGCTTGCCGTCCTCACTGTGAGATGCTCATCTCCCTCCGGGGAGGGCCCTCAGTCTCCTTCCCCTCCCCCTCTGCTAGACCTTGCCTTGTTTCCAGGAGTTCACTTCCGTGACCTCTGTGGTGACAAACACCTCTGCCCACGAGGGCTTCCACCGTCCCTGCTCTTGCACAGAGACAGACTGCAGGACACGGAACCAGGATGCCAGGCGTGGGATGTTAGGGCTAATGATACCTGTCGCCAGGTCACGGGCTCCTTTGGTTGTGGGGCTGGTGAGTCTGAGCTCTGCCGGGCTGGCCAGCGGGCTGGAAACTCAGGCAGGACTCTCGTCGAGGCTGAATTCCTTTTCCTCCAGGAGACATCCGGTTTGCTCTTAAGAACTCCAGCTGATTTCACAAGGCCCACCACACTTGCTTTCCTCCAAGTCCACCGATTGTAGCCACTGCTACACCTCCGAAATACCTTCACAGCCACCTGGAGAATGCTGCAGACCAAACGCCTGGACCCTATAGCCCAGCCCAGCTGACGAGCGTGGTCACCTTGGTAGTCACGCTGAAGGACATTTCTACCAGTGCACACACAGGACTGTCACTCTTCACGTATCGTCACCTGTACTGAGCGTCAGGAATTTAATAGTGAAATCAGGAGCTCTCGTAACAGCACCTTCATTTCGCTAGTAGAGAATCCGAGCTTCTTTTTGCATATTTCTAGGTCTTGAGACATTTGAAATGGCCCAGCGTGGTCAGACCACCATGGGGTCCCTGGGCTTGAGAAGAGAGAAGGTTCTAGAATGGAGACTCGGGTGCAGCTGTGGGGGAGAGAGTGCCCTGGGGCACGCGGAGCAGTAAAGGAATGGGGGTGGACTGGGCATCCACAACGCCTGCTACACGTGGTCTGTTTGCCCCGCCCTCCTCCCACCCCCATCTTGACCGTAACCCTGGTGCCGAGAAGTCGCTGTGTCCTTGTGAATTTCAGATGCTTACGAGCTGGAACACAGGTTCTCGTCTCACTGGGCTGACGGGGGCCTGCAAAGCAACGGCATATGGCCCGGTACAAACTGCAGGCTCCATAAATGCTGCTTGTTGGTGGAGTTTTATTTAGAGAATGAACAGGGCCAGTGCACACAAGATGCCCAGAGCGTAGTAGGGGCTCGATAAGCCCTGGTCCTCTCTCTTCCCACTTTCGTCTCATGGCTGTTTGCAGTTAGCGCGGTTGAAAGAATTGGGTCAGCTCCTATAATATCTTCTAACTGATTCTGATCACTCTGGCAACTGCTACATCATTAACCCAGATCATCACACTCTTTAATCAACCACTGAGAATAGTGACACTGTAGCCCCCAGCATGGAGCCCAACCACAAAGTGACAGTGACCCGGCATTTGCCAAAAGCCCACTCGAGACGTTTGGCGTTTGAGGGATGGACAGCCCAGGGCATGTGGTGACGAACTGTTCATCCAGATTGCTCTGCTCTCCAAATGTGTATCAGCCCTGAAATGAGATGGTGAAAGCCTCCCGGATCCTGTACTTAGTCCAAATCGCCGCTGTGTGTGTGTGTGTGTGTGTGTGTGTGTGTGAGAGAGAGAGAGAGAGAGAGGGAGAGAGAGAGGGAAAGAGAGACCCAGAGACACAGAGAGGGAGAGAAAAATAATGGCAGCTTGGCATAGGGGAAAGGGTGTAGACCAGAGGCCAAGGACCTCCCTGGGGGAAGCTCTGTCACCTGCACGATGTGTGACCTTGGAGTGTCCTTGGCGTGTCTGTGTTCAGGGGCCCCTTCCTGTAAGCTGCTCCGGGACTCACCCACAGGCTGCGGCCAGAATCCGACACGACATCAGGGGACACGTGGGCGGGCAGCTGAGTGTAAGTGTTTGCTGTGGTCCGTCTCCTGGCTCTTCACTCTCTCCAACTTCACTATTTCCTGGGCGCCGGGGTTGCTGGCGCCACTTGCGTGTTCACTTCCAGGAACGGCACTGGACACACCACCGGGCGGCTTCCGGGTCCTGAGCTCGTTCCCGGCAGAGGCTGAGACTCATTCGTTTCTATGGGAACCACTGTGGGCCCCCTGGAGAGGCCAGGCCCTGCGTTGGGCATTTCAGCTGTTGCTGACCGTCGTGTTGACCGCCGTACTACAGAGCACCTCCCCGCTTGTGTGGGCACCTCTCGGGCTGTCGCCGAGCAGACTCACCGAGGTCCAGGGAGGCACATTATCAGCGTAGCGGCTGCCACCATGTCCTCCAAAGTTCCGGTCAAGGTCACTGTTCACATTCCGCATGCGGTTGAGGCCGTGTGCCTGGATAGGGCGTCTGTACCACAAGCACCCACACGGCATCCAGCAAATATTTATTGAATAAGTGAAGGATAGACAAATGGATGAATGGACGGCTTTGTTTTTCTTTCATCAGCAATGCAGCCAACATCCCACACTCAGCGCTGAGGATGAAGCAAGTGACCGCATACACATGTGCACCGTGTCACTGCACACGTGGCCACACTGTGATGGATGTACCCGAGTGAGGGCTTGGATCGGAAAAAAAAAACAAAACCCTGTTATTTCAATGTAAAGTAAATAAAGTACTTAGCAAACAGAATGATGAAGCCCCTTACCTGCTAGTAAATGTTTTAGGATATAATGTGGGTTGTTTTAACGTCCCCAGATCCAGGACATTAAACAGGTGTTAATGATGTGGCCTGGGTTGGGTTAAACCAGCAGAACGCGATGTGCTGGCCTTATATCATCCACTCTCCCCTCTGAAATGCCTCCTTCCCAGGGCTATGATTTAACTTTATGTCCTGGCTTTTATGGAAGGATATAATAAGAAAGATCTATTTGAAGGATGTCCCCCTATCTTTTGCAAAACGGTAACCTAAAACGCATCCATGCTGTTGGACAGAGTTCCTATGGGAAGGCAACGGCATAAATTCTTCCTAATCATTCTGTTCTCCTGGATGCAGGTTTGGTACCACCAAGGTGGGGAACGCTGGCCTGAGACCCCAGGCCCGTCTGGACCTGTGTGTGTCCCCAGACCCGTCCGCTGCCGGGGTGGAGGTGGAGGTGGAGGGGACGGCTGGCCGCCAGGGGCCTCAGATGGGGGATGGGTGTGGAGGGGACAGTTCAGTCCAGTAACTCCCAAAAGCTGCTGAAGGAAGGGGTCGAGGTCTCGTCCCAACTGTTTGAATATCATGCACCGTTGCCTCAGGAGGTCCCTCTTGGGGGCAATTTATTCTCTGACCGTTGATGAGAATCTAATGACTTTGAGGCTCAAAGAGGCGCGAAGCCCTGGGGAACAGTATCTGGACCAGACCCCGCGTGGCTCGTTTCCCTAATGTCTGCGACAGTTAAGTCACAGGCAGACCACAGCCCTGTTTCTGGGTCATCGCTGGCCGGGGTCTCACTCTAGGCCTTGTCCCCGTCTGGTTTCTGGGCCACTCGGGTCAGACCTGGACCAGCGGGCAGTGGCAGCACAGCAAATCAGACTGAACGCAGGGGCCACGAATGCAGCCTTATTTGGAAAAGGGTCTCTGCAGGTGTAATGAAGTCCAGGATCTCGAGATGAGATCTTTCTGCATCTGGATGGGCCCTAAATTCAATACGAATGTCCTTAGAAGAGATGATAAAGGGAAACAGAGACACACAGAGGCCACGTGATGACGGAGGCAGAGACGGGAGGGATGCGGCCACAAGCCCAGGACACGTGGAGCCACCAGAGCTGGAAGAGGCAGGAAGGACCCTCCCCTGGAGCCTCAGAGGGAGGTCCTGACCACACCCTGATTTCAGATGCTGGCCTCCAGAACCGGGAGATAATACACCCCTGTGGTCTTAAGCCCACCCACTTGTGGTCACTTGTTTGGGCAGCCACGGGCCACTAATCCAGGGTACAAATGGGCCCTGGCAGCTCCTGCCGCGGAAGCCACGTGGCGGAGTCCTCTGAGCATCCTGAAGAATGAACGAGCTGCTCGGGCAGAGGCATGGAGGTGGGCACATACCAGGCCTGTGTGGCACACATGGGGGCCTGGGGAGCTGGGGGCCAGGCCAGGTGAACGTCCAGAGAATAGCAGCCTTTACAGAGAGGGTGCCTCCAATGTCCTTAATGATCACCCGGAGGAGGAGGGCAGGAGAGCCCACTGCCCCGACCCATCCAGAGCTATGCATGAGTTGAAGCTGCCACCCAGCAAATCAGGTTGCAGCCAGGGGAAGCTGGAAGTTTGTGCAATATCCTGCTCAGCAGGGCTGACGCATGCCTGGGGACTCCGGCGTGATGGATGGGCCCCATGTGCACTGCTGAGGGCCTTGCCGGGCAGACCATGGGCCTTTCCAGCTGGGCTGCTGTCACGCCAGCCTGGCCCGTCACCCCTCACAGATGGTCCCCGAAAGCAGTGAGGATGGCAGAGACGGCGGGCACCAGTGTGAGTGAGGGATGGATCCCCCAACAGCTACCGAGCACCCACCGGGCGCCAGTCCTGAACTAGGTGCTGAAGGCAGAGAGGCGGGCAAGGCACCGGCGCTCAGGCAGCCCAAGAGGACCAGCACCAGCCAGGAGCATGCCCCAAACCACTCCGCTCTCCCGCACCCCACCCTCCACACCCTGTTGGGACTGTCCGAGGGCTCCCCTCCTCTGCCGTCAGACTCGGAACTCGTCCAAGCCCATCATCTCCAGTGCTCCACCCGCCATGGACTCCTTCACCCCTGCCTCCTCGGTATCACTGCCGTAGTCCCGACACGTGGCGAGTCTTCTTTAAATATTTGTTAACCTGAATTAAACTCAGGGTGAGGTAACGTGCTGGGTTGAATGGTGTCCCCCAAATTCACACCTGCTTGGGATCTCAAAATGTGACCTTATTTGGAGATGAGATCTTTGCCAATGTCATTGGCCCAGATGACGTCAAAATGGAGTAGGGCAGCCCTCCATCCGGTGACTGGCATCCTTATAAGAAGAGACGAGACACAGAGACACCCACGGAGGGAAGACAGCCCCGTGAGGACGGAGGAGGACATGGGATGACGCAGCTACAAACCGAGGACTCCAAGGATGGCTGACACCACCAGAGGCTGGAGGAGAGGCCTGGAACAGGTTCTCTTCCAGAGCCTCCGGAAGGAACTGGCCCTGTCAACACGTTCATTTCAAACTTTTGGCCTCCAGACTTGTGAGAGACTACATTTCCGTTGTTTTAGGCCCCCCCGTTTGTGGTGCTTTGTCACAGCGGCACCAGGAGACTCCTACAGACGGTAAGAAGACACGCCAACAGGAAGCCGTGTCAGTCGGACAGGCTGAGCTAAGCCTTGGAACAATCCCCCCCGTCTCCACAGCTCAAAACCACCATTGTTTATTTCTCAGGCCCTTGTAGGTCGCAGGATGCTTTGCTCACCCCGGCAAGTCGGGGACCTAGGCTGATAGCCACCACTCCTAACATCCTGCCTGCCTCCGGCCGAGGGCAAGGACGGGCGGGCGTCTCACACCAGCGAAGTACACGCTCCTATCAGTACACGGTGCGAGCCCCTCTGTTCAGTGCACGTTGGCCATAACCAGTCATGTGGTTCCACCCAACCACAGGGGGACCGGAAGGGCAGGCCGCCTCCCTGCCTGGAGGAGAGGAGACCCAGGAATCAAAGATGAGTACCAGCATTTACCACAGTCACTGAGGGCAGACAGCCCAGCCCATTCAGGACCCCTCAGCCATGATCAGCGTGCTGTTTTCCTCTCTGTGTCTCAAGTCAGGACTGTGGAAAAGCATGGGCTTGGAATCAGGTGACTTGGTTTTGAATTCTGGTCCAAATGAAATTTGTCATAATCCTTGGTACAAAGTGGTCCAGGTCTGACCCGATAGTCCTGGTGAAGGGAAGAAGGAAGGGAAGAAGGTTGGATGATGGATGGATGGATGGGTGGATGGGTGGCGGAGTGGATGGATAGATTTATTGATTGTTTACTCTGAACCAGATGCTTTTATGAATTAACTAATTTAATCCTTATGCCTCCCCTATAGTATCATGGTCCGTAATTTATAGTCAAGGAAGCTTAATTCAAGATGCCTAGCTAATGTTTCCAGGGTCATCCAGCTGGTAAGTGACTAAGGTGGGATTTAAATCTCAGCACAGTCCTGTCACGTTCCAGTCCCAGGTGAGAAACCACCCCAAGGAAGGAGCAAAGGGCTCATCCAGAGACCATCCTCCTCCACCCACCCCGAGTTCCACCCCTCCCGGGACTCCGCTCACCCCCGCTGCCGCCGTCGGTAGAGAGAGAAAGAGGCTGCAGCCCCTAGAAGCCTCTTGGGCGCTGCTGCTCCTGTGCGTGTATGAGAGAATGATAATCCCCAGTCATGCAGCCAAGGTCTCTGAGCAGCTCGGCTTTCACACGGACTCCATCTGTCCTGCTCAGGGTCTCTGTGTGAGTGAAACATTCTTCTTCTGATTCTATTCTTTTCTATACAAAGGAAAAGTATCAGAAAAAGGTCCAAAGCCACAGTGATTGGGCTCCAACTCATTTCAGAGTTTCAATTATCTAAATTATTGCTTTGCCCTGGCACAGAAGGAAGAAGCTCTATTTTTAAAGTCACTGGGAGATCAGCCCTGGGCTACCTCCCTGTCAACAACGCATAATAATTTTGATCAGGGCTCACCATGGTTCAATAGCAGCAACAATGGCAGCGACCGGGGTCCCCGGGGATTTTATTTTTAGCCCGAGAATCACGGAGGAGGAGCCAGGAAGAGATTTCATATGGCTGCCTGGGCTTTTGAATGCCTCCTCTGCAAGACCAGCCAACAATCGTGTTTGGCTCCCGGCGAGCTGGGAGAGTCCAAGTGGGAGGCCGCTTGGCTGGGAGCAGGACGAACAGTCTGGAACCGGGCTCGGTGCATCTGTCTGATCCTTCAGCAAGCGTTTCCCGAGCCCTGTGGGGAAAGGAACACTTGGGAGATGTGGCCTCTGTCACCAGGGCAGTAGTTTCTAGCTGAAATGACAGGACATGTCCAAAAAAGGGTCCTGCGGGAGAGACACAGAATGCTGCGGCTTGAGGTGGGGAGGTTACCAGGGGGACTTCATGGAGTAGGCAGTGGTCAGCCTGAGCCTGGGGGAGGGGAGCCAGTGCTGACGGCTGGAGACAGGACACGGGGTGTTCCAGGCGGCAGAACAGGAAAAGCAACGGCCTGGGGGCCCGAAGGAGCAGGCGGCCTGGGGGGAGGGCGGGCAGTGAGCCTGGCACGCAGGGTGGTAAGAGGCAGGATGGAGACGGGGTGGGGGAGGGAAGAAGCAGGCAGAGTCCAAAGAGGTTCCATCCCTCCCTCCTGACCTCCTGATGGGTTTTGGTGTCACACACTGAGCACACAGCGTCCCTGGTTCCATGGGGACAAACTACCGTCGATAAAGCCGGGGTCTGCCCTCCAAACCCTTCCAGCCTGGGACCGCTTTGTGCCTGACCCTGGAGTGATTCTCAGGGTGGAGGACGATTAGGCCACGGTCTCAGCCATGGGACTCTTGGCCGGTGAGCGGAGCAGCCGTTTATCCCCCCAGCCCTAAGTCAGTGCAGCTAATGATGTCGTTGAATTGCACTCTGCAAACAATTTTTCCTCAGGTTATTGTGATGTAAATGACCCAGAACATTGTGTAAGTTTAAAGTTTACAACGTGTTGATTTGATACATTTATAAATTGCAAAATGATTACCATCAGGAGTATTAGCTACCACCTCCATCTCATCACACAGTTGCCATTTCTTTTTGGTACACTTTTCAACCTTGAAGAACCTTATTTCAAGCGCGGTGCTGGGGGCCCTGGAGTTCCTGCCCAGATCAGGTGGAGAGAGGGCTGGGATCAGAGAGAGGACAGCTCGTGGGTTCCGGTGCTGGCGCAAGGAGGCACAGGGGCTCTGTGAGCTCGGATTTTGGGGGGCACCACAGTGGAGTTCTGGCTTCTCGGGGGCCCAGACCCGCAGTTCCAACCTCCTCCCCGGCCCTGGCTGACCGAGCCAAGCACGACCTCACACCGGGCACTTACCGGCGACCCTCCTGTTCCCTAACGGAGCTCTGGGCTCCGGTCACCCCGCCTTCCTGGGCCCCAGCCTCCTGGTGAAAAGGGGATGAGCCCCCTTGCAGGCTGGCCGTGGGTACCCAAGGCCATGGGTGGGAAGCCCCAACACGGTGCCCCAGCCAGAGGCTCAGGCCAGCCTCCCTTCTCCTGGGCCCTCGAGCTGGAGTGGAAAGAAGCCGTGTGGAGAGAACAGCCCGTGAGCTCCGTGCTTCTGCCTCTCGTAGACACCCAGCCGACCGCATGCCACACGTCCTTCCTCAGCCGGCCGCCCAGCCAACCCATACGTCACTGGTGGCAGACGTGCTGGGACTTGTGTCTGAAACGGCTCTGACAGGCTTTCTGATCCCTTATCCTGGCACCTAACGTGAATCCGCCTCCCTGCTCACCTCTGGGACCCACACGTGGGGCCTCACCTGCCCCCATTCAGGGCTTTCCCTAAACCAACTGCACGGTGATGGTTAGACCGTGAGCACCCGGGTCCCCCCCGTCGCTCTGGCCCGGAGCGGAGTGCGGGTGTCCCAGGACCCTGTGAGCAGACCTCCCCCTTCACTTAGGCCTGCCTGACAGGGAGCTATTAATCCAGCGGGCAGATCAGCTCATCCGTGGGAGGGTCCAGCCCTTCGGTGTGCTGTGCTCCCCTGGCTGAGGCTCTGGGTGAGACTGGTGGGGTGAGGGCAGCTGCCCCCAAGGCCTGCCCTGAACTGGTTGTTTCCTGGACATTCTCATCACAGCACCCGGTGGCGGAGGTGCTGCATTGGGCTCGGTGCCTGGGGTGGGGGGGCAGGTGACAGGCTGGGTGAGCGGGAGGGGTGAGGGATGTGGAGGGTGGCCGCCCTGTTGATGCGTGAGTCATGACCCTGGCCCATCACCAGCCCGCAAAGCCCCCTTCCTGCCTCTCTGCTTCGGATGGCACACGATTCACACAGTCGGACCAGGCGGGGAGTTGTGGCCTAATTCCTCCCTTGATTAAGAAGGGTACTTAGTGTATGGAACGAGTGGGGTTTTGGTACTGACCCTGGCTGGGAGCCACGTGTTCTTCACTGTGGGATCTTGGACAGTTAGGTGAGGCCCCAACCAGCCTCAGCTTTTATACCCACCTCTGTGGCCTGGATGGGTCCCCAGGACCCCCCTCGTTTGGAAGGGATAGAGGGGTGGGTGCTGCCCGCCGGCTCACAGCAGGTTCCAATAACAGCCTCACCTCACAGCCAAGGCCATTAGCAAAGATGTGGGGCTTGGCCTTCTGCATTCTGACCTGCAGGGGAAGGTCACCACTGGTGAGGTCCACCCAAGCCAGCTAGGCTTTCCACAACCAACAGTCAATAGCTCTGGGCTACGAATGGTCAGCATGGACCATGGATGGTCAATGTGGACCCCGTCCCTCTCCAGGAGTCCCCTGATTTGTCTGTGGGTGGTCAATATGAAGAGGGAATTCACAGGGGACTTGGTCACTGTCTTTCAACCTGGGGAACTCAGTCCCTGCCAGAGGAAAGAGATGCATCTTAGGCCTTTCAGGATAAATCCAGCAACAGAGGGTGGGAACCAAACAAGTCAGGTTTTTTTTTTTTTTTTTTTTTTTTTTTTTTACAAGGCAGGTTTGGGCACAAGATATGGGAAAGCTGTCTAGCACAAGAGCCATCCTGAGTCCTCCCCTCCCCTCCCCTCTCCCTTCCCCTCCCCTCCCCTCTCCCTTCCCCTCCCCTCCTCTCTCCCTTCCCCTCCCCTCCTTCCCCTCCTCCCTCCCCTCCTCTCCTCCTCTCCTCTTTACTCCCTTCTCCTTGATTCTCTATATGTTCATCGTTTTTGCATCACCTTATCCATGAACTCAATTAATGTATTTGTTAAGAATTCTCACCTGCAGTTTTAGCCTCTCCTTTGAGCCATGCCCACCCCAACCCAGAGCCAACTGCGTGTTGGGTGTTTTTCTCCTACCAAGCCAGCATCCTCTCTCCCCCATGAGACCCACACACCTTCCGCTATCCTGAACGAGTTGGTGTTCCCCGTGGGCACTATGATGTCTCATTCCTCTGGACTCTGCATATTCTGTGCCTTCTGTTTTTTTTTTTTTAAGCAGCATATTTATTTTATTTATTTATTTTAGTTTTAAAATATCTATTTATTTTATTTACTTTTTTGGCTGCGTCGGGTCTTAGTTGTGGCACGCAGGGTCTTCGATGAGGCACGAGGGATCTTCTCGTTGCGGTGCAGGCTCTTTGTTGTGGCATGCAGACCTCTCTCTGGTTGTGGCACGCGGGCTCTCAGGGTGTGTGGGCTCTGCAGTTTGCCACACGTGGGCTCTCTCATTGAGGCGCGACAGCTCCATAGCTGTGGCGCACAGACTTACTTGCCCCGCAGCATGTGGGATCTTAGTTTCCCGACCAGGGATCGAACCCATGTCCCCTGTATTGGAAGGCAGATTCTTTATCACTGGACCACCAGGGAAGTCCCTGTGCCCTCTGCTTTTGATGCCATCCCTCCAACGTTTCCTCCTTCCTCTAACCCTGATAAATTACTGCCCTGGCTTTGAAATTCAACTGAGATGTCACCCTCTCCCTGGAAAACATTCTTGAGCATACATGCTCCAGCGCCAGTCTGTGCCATCTGACCTTTCTTGGGCTTCCCTCTTTACCATGGTACTTGTCACCCTGTTCTATACATGTCCTATCTCTCCCTCAAACATAAGAGCTCTTTAAAAGTTCCCTCTGTGCCTCATCTCAAAACCTCTTCAATGAACAACTGTTCCTAAGGTCTTATGCCTGTTCTCTGCTCCTTTATTTAGAGGAAAAAAAACCAAGGAGAATGTCCCTTTGTCCCTGTATTAGACACATAGTGTCTAAGATGAAGGTCATCAGATGTGACTCTTAGGCCCTTCAGTCCTATTCCCTAGAAACAAGCACAGGGACAGAATCCTGGCTTGTGCACCACCCTTTGAGCTAGACATGGAAACTGGCTCAGAATGTTCCGGTGACTTGCCCAAAGTGGGAGTTAGGACCAGGTTGGTGGGATTCTGGAGGCCACTCCCTGTTTCATCCACCTGTGGTGCACGTCGGGCTGAGTGCACACGGCCGTGGGCATGAGCTCATAAGGGCGTGCACTGTGTCCAGATGCATCTACCGCGACCCCAACTCACACCTTCAGGAGTGGCCTCAGGCCGCATAAAGAATGTGCCCAGAGAAAGGGTTCGGCATGTGGCGGGAGACTAGCTCCCTGAAATCCAGAGACTCTCAGATTCATTCAGCATCTGCCCCCGAGGAGGCATTTTGGCTTGACCTTGAGTCGTGACTTTGGGTGGATCACAGGGCTCTTAGGACCTCTGGTCCTCATCGCATTTGCCACAGAGGCCTGCGATTTCTGCCTCCCCACAGCCCCGGAGGTGGGTGGGACGGGCGTGTGTGCCCAGCCGCACTTGGCAAAGGTGCAGACCGGGCTGCAGAAGGCCAAGCCACTTGCCCACAGGACACCCGCTGTTAAGGGGAGACGTTATGGGACCTCTGGAGGGGGATTCAGCCTAGATCTCCACCCAGGTCCTCAGCCTCCTGGGCAGGGGGGCAGGGGGGCTGTCTTTGTCAAATAGGATGGAGGTCCTGCCCGAGGTCCCACTCCAAGGGGAGTATGATACAGTCTAGGGACACGTGATCCTGAGTCACCAGTGTGCCTGGCCATGTCCTTCCACAGCTCCGGGGAAGGGGATGGCACTGACCAAGCAAGCCCGCGGCCCAGTGATGAATAAACATGGGAATGGTTGCTCCCAAATTTAATCTTACTCAGGAGTATATGACAGGGACAAATCAGGGCTGACAGGATCACAGAGAGAGCCCAAACACATGTCCCCTTGCCCTCGGCCTGGCCTCTCTGCCTCTGCTGAGGGCAGGGCTTGCTGCCGGCCTGGCCCAGTGCCCACCCTCTCAATGCTCAGGGGGGCTGAGGACACAGCGGGCAGGCTGGCGTATGGGGCCATGGGCGGGGGCGGGGGCCGGGCCAGCACCTTTATTCCACCCAGACGGCCTGGCCAGACACACAGGGAGAGGCTCTTGGCTGAGTCAGAAGAACAGTCTTTAGTCCAAAGGGCTGGAGCTCAAATGCTGGGTCTCTGACTTCCTAGCTGTGCGACCTTGAGGACATCCTCGACTTTCCTGACTGAGGGGCGTGCTTTTCTACTGGTTGTGTGTAGTTGTGAGTGACTTAGAGGTCAACTGCCCACACAGGCTGTATTTCATTTCATTTAAGACACTGCAGATTTTAAAATGCACCGTTTTTTTCTGGCATTACTAAAAAGAAAAAGACTGCCAAGACACTGCTGATTGTGAAATGCAGCCGGTTTCAGAGCTGTTCACATGTACTCCTTCGATTGATTAGATTGGGGAATAGATACTCCAGTGTATTAGTTTCCAAAGAAGTATTAACATTTCTGAGAGTCTGACAGGCAGATGAAGCCAGTATGCTTTGTGGGGTCTCCAAATCCACAAGCAGGAGTGATGGGGTGAAGGTACAGGAAGGCAGCCCAGCTCGGTGGAGAAAAAGTCAAAACAATTCACAGTGAAAAGGCAGCTTTGCAAGGGAGTGAGCTCCCCAAAGCCTGGGAGTGTTCAACCAAGACTCAGTGGACTCCAAAGAACTGGGCAAGGGCTTCCCTGAACATCCTCCAACACCCTCTCCATCTAGAGACTCAGGCTTGTAGAAAGCGCCTGGGCTTAGGGACGTGGGTAGACCAGATGCCCCTCAAGGCGCCTTTCAGCTACCACTTTCCAGAGTAAAGAGCTGCCCTTTGGTATTCTTTGTTTGTCTTGCTGTCGGTGGCTGTTTTTTGTGACTCAAGTGAATGGGTGGTTAACGAAGAAGAGATGTGGGGGCTTCCTGGGAAGTGACAGAGACTGCTGTCTGTCCCAGGAAGACAACTGCTAATTACCAGCTCCAGCTGGCAGCCCACAGGGGACCACACTGAAGATGGCCAGACGGAGAGATGACGGGACCCAGAGAAGAGAGGTGTCCCACAGGAAGCCTTCCCCGGGGCCCCCCAGACCTGGGCCCTGGCTCTGTGGGGGACCTGGGTGATGGGCAGTGGGGAGCCAGACCACCCCCTGGTGCCCCTGTCTTTGGACAGGCCTGGGAGAGGCTGTGATGGAGCTGTTGGACCCATCTGGACCCCTCCGGCCGTCAGCTGGCTCCACCCTCGCCCCTCAGTTGGCCTCGGCTGTTCCATTGGACCAGCCCATGCTTCCTTCCCAACACCCCAGCTCTGGTCCACAGCGCCCGTCTCTGATCTGTCTACGCTGGCCGCACCCTGCTTCTCTGTGGCTCTTGTCACCACCTCCTTGGACATGTGGCAGAAAGCTACCGTCATCCCGAGCCCTGCTGTGGGCCAGGTTCCAAACAAGACACTCAGCACACGTTCTCACGCTTTACGGCGTTACATGGAAGGGAACCTGACAATTATCATTATGCAATGTACGAAGCCAGGGCCCAGAGGCTTTAAACAGCAGGGGTTCTGGCACATCCAGAAAAGCTCCCAGAGCCTGCAGGCAGGCCCAGTTGCCTGGATTCCTGGTTGGGGGATGTGCCCTGTGGCCTTCCCCTGGTGCCACCCGGTACCTCTAGGAGCCACACCCCTTGTGGCGTCCCTGTCCTGACACCTCTCACATATCACCTTGCATCTCTAAGTCCAGAGCGCTTGGAGCTGGCTTCCCAGGCCCCTGATTGAGGCCTGGCGTGATGAGCCCAGCTGCAGTTCCTCCCCGGCTGGCTGGCGTGCGTGTGCCCGGGGCCCAGGCTCTCCCCCGCCCCTCAGGGGCTGCACTGCTGCTCTCAGGCCCCGGCAGGTGCCATCATCTGCTGAAAATCCTGCTCTGTCCCCCGTCAGGCTCTGCCTAATTGCAGGACCAGGTTGCTGGCCCTGGTCCTTCGGGTGCCATGTTCCACCTTCCCCCCACTACCCCGCACCTGCAGCGGTGTCCACCCCCAGCGCTGCCCGCCCTCAGGGGGTCCACCCCCCCCCCCCGGCTCACCTGCTTGTCCCTCTAGCTTCATGCAACCGGGCCCCACTGCACAGATGCCCTGAACCCCACAGGTAAGAGCTTATGGCTAACCTTGGTGGAGGGGCAGGCTTTAGTGGCCAGAAAGGTTCCTCCAGACCCCAACTATTCTTTCACCCCAAAAGTGCCTGAAATCTTTGCCTGGAATAGCAGGCAAAAGAGAGAACCCCAAAGCCTCACCCCCTCCCCGAGCCTCCTGTGTTAGTTTCCTGTGGCAGCCAAATGTCCACAAACTGGGGGGCTTTTAGTAACCCAGATTTATTCTCTCGTGGTTCAGGAAGGCAGAAGTCCAAAATCAGCCTGTCAGCAGGCTTGGCGCCTCCCCGGGGCTCTGAGGGAGTCTGACCATCCCGCTCTCCCAGCTCCCGGCGGTGGCAGGGCTGCCCGTGGGCGTTGCTCAGCCCATTGGACGTGGGGCTCCGCTCTCTGCCCGCCTTGTCACATAGCCTTCCCCCAGCGTGTCTCCGTGTGGCCTTTGTGTGCGACACCAGTCGCTGGACGCAGGGCCCACCCTACCTCAGGATGACCTCATCTTAGCTCATTACGTTTTCAAACACCCTATTTCTGAATAAGGTTACATTCTGAGGTTTGGTGGATGTGAACTTTTGGGAGGACACTATTCAATTCAGTGCACCCCAAGTGTCTGCCCTTCTGGGATTCTCAAATCCCTTCTCATGGGCCCTGTGTCCTCTCACCAGCTCTCAGGGACCCGGTTCCCCAAAGCCTCTCACACCACTGTCACAGCCCATTTTAGGAACCCCTTGCTCCATCTTGGGGGTGATTATCTGGGTCACCAGGACTCAGCCCCAGGACCGCGTCTGAGTCCCACGGAGCAGGAGCTCCCAGAACAGAGAACTAGTGACGACGGGGGTCCGAGTCATGGGGAGGTCCCCTACCATCTGACAACATGACAAGGTGACAACCAGGAGTGGGTAAGCCCCCGTCCTCCGCCCGGGTTCAAGCAAAGGCTGCGGGACTTGCTGTCGGGGGGCTGTGCGTTTACTGGGAAGCAGACTCAGTGACCTCTGAGATGCTGTGACTCTTCAAACCAGACAGCCCCCCAGTGGCCCCATCACCAGCGTCACCCCCACCTGACGGCTTGATTGTGCTCGCTGTCGTCAGCACTAATAACAGCAGCCTGGAATTCTGTGCACCTTATTCTCCTGCAGAAGCGTCTTCTCCTCCTTGTCTCCTGTGAGCCTCCCAACAGCCCTGCGGGGACAGGAATCTTCGTTCTCGCTCTTAGAAGAGACACGGACCCCCTCCCCCGCCGGCGCTCCTGTGGTCACCCGTCAGAGTCTGTCTCCCCACCCGGCCCCTGACAAAGAGTGTCTGTCTCCCCCTTAGCCCCTGGCTCCTGGGATCCTGGGACGGAGACCATCACGGGGATGTTAGGTGACCGACGGGGACTTGGAGACATGAATACTGTTCCCTGGGCTCACGGCGAGCCAGGCTGCCTGAGTCTCTCACCTTTCCATCTAGAATCTTCCAAGCCCTGCGCATCACCTCTCCTACTTCCTTGTTTTGGAGAAGAGGCCCCAGTCAATAGTTACTTTCTGGTCTGTCGAGGAGCAACGGAGGCACACAGGCCGGGCAAGATGACAAAGAGCACCTCGGAGAGGGGCCGCCTCACCCCAAACCCCTCCTCCAGGGGCAGCGGGGAGCCTCCAGGGCAGGAGCCCCACGGGCACTGGAGCAGAGCATCACGGTGAGAGAAAGCCTGTCCCTTGCCTGCGCCAGAGCGAGGCTGCCCTCTGCACACGTGCCCTCCTCCTCCGGCACCAGACGCAGCCCCCGTGGAAGCCCCTGTCCTGAGGCTTCCCCCGAGGAGTCTTTGCTTGCCTTGTACACTTGTGTGCGTGTGCCCACATGTGTGCCCCCCCCACACACACACCAGCTGGATGGTCAAATAGATGAGCTTTCAAGTCAAATAGATGAGCCCCGCCGGTGGGCCCACCAGCCCTGCTCTTGGAGCCTTGCAGATCTTCATGCGGATGCACACTCTTCAAGGCACCCAGGCCCCTCCAGCCCAGCCTGCTCTTGGCAACTGGTCCAGTTGAGGGGGGCTGTCAGGCCCCTGGCCCCATGGTAGCCCTGGAAGGGACCCCGCCGACCACACCCCCAGTTCCCTCCATCAGTCCCCAGAGAAGTCCTGCATGCTTCTGAATCCTCCATGTGCAACCGGGGGCTTGGGTTCCCTGGAGAAGTAGGACACAGCACTGGACCACAGCAGGAGGGTGGGACCATGTGGGATTGGTACCAAGCCGAGTGGGGCTGGTCAGACCTGGACTGAATCCCCCTGAACCCCTGGTGTGCTGCAACCGGCAAGTTACCCGGTGGACCCGAACCTCCCTTTACCCACCTGTCAAATGGGGATGCTAATCTTTCTTGACTCCTGTCTTTATTTATTGATTCAATGTTAGTTTTTGAAAACCTACTGTGTGTCAGGCACTGGCCTCTAACCCAGGGCCCCGGTGACATAAGTGTGGGGAACGGCTCACGTGGCCCCTGGCGTGGGTAAGTGGGCAGTGACAGCTGTGGTGGCAGAGGACACCAGTCTGCACCACAGGGTCCTTCCTGATTCTCCAGCGTGAGAAGGACGGCAGGAGCCAACCACAGCGCAAACAGGAGTCGTGACCACAGGCAGCTGCAGGTGTCGGTACACGCCGCCCCAGACACCTCGAGGCGGCCGAGCCACCCCTCCACGGCTCCGTGACCGAGACACTAGCGTGAAGCCTTTCGAGAAAACTCACACCCTGGGAGCCTGCTCAGCCTGCCCCAAATCCCACCCTCCCACACCCGGGAGAGCGGCACCAGCTGGCACCGCGCTGGGACTTGCCAAGAGGTGAAACCACTGGGCAGCCCATCCTCCCCATGGGAGCTCTGGGTGTGGCTGCCTCTCCCGGGACAAGCCCCGCCCCCTCCCCGCCCCCTCTTCCCTGGATAATGGGAACTAAGGCGCACTGGGCGGGGTCCTCAACACCAGTCGTGTTTCTGCAGGGGCAGCTGCCCCCTTTGGCTCTATTCCCAAGCGACGAAGCCCCTCCATGAGCATGAGACAGGAACCCCGAATCCCAGCGTGAGTTCACCCACAGGCGCATGCAGACACACACACGCACCCACGCAATGCCACGCTTGGTCAAGGAGCTGCAAATCTTTCTCTTTTGCCTTAAGGGACGCTAAAGAGCGAGGAGAGGAAATTAGGCGTCGTAGGAAAGTGGTGTATTTTCTCCGGGCAATTACTCACACCTTGTATAATCTAATGAGCCGTTGAGCGGCCCGGATGGAACATCGAGGGGCGTTATTGAATGCTTCCTCACAGTTTACCCGCCCAGAGGAGCTAATTAACTTACAAGTGGAAGTGTGAGTGTGCATGTGAGTGTGTGAGCGTGTGCATGTGTGTGCATGTGCCTTGTTCGTTTTTGCTCTCTGTGTAAAGTGTGGGAGGGGAGCCGCTGTGGGCGGCCTGAGCTTCCTCTGCGTCACCCTCATGGATGAGCTCGCAGGCCTGGGGCTGGCGGTCTCAGCTACTTGAGTTAAGAGCCAAGACTCATCCATAGGTTGTATGGGGTTCATGAGGGTGAGCACACGCTTGCAGATGTGACAGCCCAGATGCCCGGGTGGGGACTTTTTCCCCATTCGACATCACAGCATTTCTTAAACTTGGGTCATCTCAATGAGCTTGCTGTATTTATCACCTTATTTTTACTTAAATTTATTCATAATTTTTATTTAAATTAAGTGTATGAAGATACCATATTACTGCATAATATCTGTGAAGTCATGGGTTTGATGTAATTGCTGTAATACCTTTTAAATGATCACGTCACCTTGTATTAGAACGTTGTCCATGTATCGATAATACATAAGCTTGTCTCCTTTAACCCTCCTGACATTTTAGACGTGACAGCAGTGGGCGCAGAGGGGTGAAGTTGTTTCGCCCGAGGTGCACATCTGGGGGTGGCAGGGATGCTGGAGGGCAGGGCTGGGAGACCCTGCCCTCAGGGGTGCAACCCAGCTCCGTCCAATGCCCAGGCCCAAGGCCCGCCTGCCCCTTAGTGGTCTCCCTTGGCTTCTACTTTATCTGCAACTTCCACTTTAAGATCTCCCAGATTTACCCATGGCTTAAGGCTTCCCATGAGCACAGAGCATAACCATGGAGACGGGGGCCCTGCTAGCTCTCGTCTCTGCGGGAGTTTGCTGGGAGCATCTCTTTCTCTTCTGCATGAAGACACACCTGAGGATGGGGCCAACTCTCTCTGCTGCACTGAGTGGTCAGAAAAACACACCTGCCGCATGAGCAGCCAAGGAGCACTCTGGAGTGATGGAGGGGTTATGACCCATGATGTAAAAATGCTGGCCAGAATGAGGACCCGTTATCCCCAGCCCCAACCCTGAGAGTCCCTTCACACTGGAAGCAGCAAGCCCAGGCTGAGTCAAGGCCAGCCTGAGCAGCCAGCCACGGCACTCCCTGCTGAAGGTGTCACCCTGGAGGCCACAGCCGGTGGGAGAGGTGGCCCTCCCATCCCCCTTCCTGTCCCACATCCGGACAACACTGAACAGAAGCCCTGGTGAGCTCGGTGTCTGACTCAGGACACAGGTGCTTCTCCCGGATTCCTGCTCTGATGGGGGAGCTCCGGCCCCGTCCTCAGCAACGGCCCCTCCAGCACAGGAGACGAGGCAGCAGGTTCGTGGAAAGGTCCTCATGGTCCTGTCCACACACACGTCTGGGGCAAAGCCGGCCACACTGGCTGCATCCTCTCGCTGTCCTTCTCGGAGCCTCAGTTTCCCCTCCTGGATGCCGAGAACTCAGTGAATCACCGTGAGTGGAACCTTCTTTCAGTGGCTTCCCAAGGTGCGAGTGCTCCGCTCTGCCAGGCCTGTGGGCTCCCCCAGGGGCTCCCACAGGCCATGCCCTGAGTAACTGATACGGGGGAATGGCCCTCCTCCCTATGCGGACTTGGACCAGCCTGCCTTTCCCACACCCCCGGCACTCGGCACTAACCTGTGTAGCAGCCTCAGCCTTTCCAGCCTTCTGTCTCCAGTTTTGCCCTAGGCCCCTCTTTTAGTTGGCAGATTAAACGAAGGGTGATTTGCATAGCAGTAAAAAGGTAATTAAAATCACCAACACATAAAAAGCCCATTATAAGACTCTGGGAAAGATGCATCCACTGGTCAGGAAAGACCCAGTAAGAGGGTAGGGGTGGTGAGCCAATTACCGGAGCCCGTGAGCTGTCCATTATCAGTGATATGTATTGCAAATATAACTATTAATTGCTGTAGGGCCAAGTTGTTAACAGCCAACCAAACTCATAAATATCCGGCTCACAGTTAACGGTGACGGAGCGCACGTCCACGGCGGGGCTTCGGAAAGCGCAGCGAAGGCTGAGCAGGAGGCCGAGCGCTGCCACAGCCTCTGCGTCCGCGCGTTCATTCCGACGCAGCTGCAATTCCCGATATCTGATTGCATTTCAAGGTCTGAATTACAGTGTGTCAGGGTATTGATTTATTCATGATTTACGACCACTTAGAAGGAGCGTGTGTGTGTGTGTGTTCACACACACACACACACACACACTGATAAAATGAATAAACCCGTCATGTTATTGTTGCGTTGATAATTAAATTAGAGCTCTCCAGGCACTCAGTGACCAGCAGGAAGGCCCCAGCAGCAATGTCCTTTCCGAGGACGGTGGCTTCTGTGTAATAACTTCCATAAATGACACCCCATTGGCCGTGAATGGGCACTTAGAGCTCGGAAACCAGGGCGCCGTGTGCTTGCACTTTGAGGAATCCGATGGTGGGGTATAATGTGTCCCCCGCCATGATTCTGCTCTGGAAAACACATGGAGAAATGGCATTACCTGGAGGCCGCTTTGGTCTACACACTCTTTCCGTGCTGAGCAGAAGACCCCCACGTCAGGCTGAATGAAACCCTGCCTGTGGAGGAGGAACTAGCCCCATCTTCCTCCCTCCCTCCTCCAAGTGCCACGCCTGTCGCTTGCAGCCCACTGACTCAGGCACCCCCAGAGGCTTGTCCCAGTCAGGAAGAGGTGTGGTGAGACTCAGGGTCTCTGAGACATAAATGCTTTTCTGCTGGAATCTGGACCCATGACGTGTTCATCACCCTCGGCTGTGCTCCCTGACCTACTTGATCTTGGGTGGAACAAAAGCTAGACCCCCCTCCCCATCCTGGGCTGCTTGGGTGATTCAGTCATTCATTCAATAATCTGCTCACTGGGCAATCATTTCCCAAGTGTATTTACCTGTATCACGTGGCAAGTCCTGAGACGATGTGAAAATGAGTCAGAACTGGTCCCTGGTATCCAGGGGTCACCAGCCAATATTGGAGATGCCCTGCACCAAAATTCATTCATTCTTCCTTCCTTCCTTCCTCCCTCCCTCCCACCCTCCTCCCCTCCCTCCCTTCTCTCTTTCTCCCCCTCTTTCTTCCCTCCCTTCTTTCTTTCTTTTTCTTCCTTTCTTTCTTTCTTTCTTTCTTTCTTTCTTTCTTTCTTTCTTTCTTTCTTCCTTCCTTCCTTCCTTCCTTCCTTCCTTTCTTTCTTTCTTTCTTTCTTTCTTTCTTTCTTTCTTTCTTCTTTCCTTCCTTCCTTCCTCCTTCCTTCCTTCCTTTCTTTCCTTCTCTTTCCTTCAACAAGTGTTAAGGACCCCTGTGCTGTTTTGAGTGCTGAGCATGGGTTAGTGAACAAGGCAGACACTTTGCCCTCGTGGAGCTTGCACTCCAGTGAGGAAAGCAGACAATAAGGAATATGTCGAGTGGTGATAGGTGCTACAAGATAAAGAGAATGGTTGTGGAAGGTGCTATTTTATGCATGGTGGTCAGGCAAGGCATCTGATCAGGTGACTTTTGAACATTGTCCTTGAAGACAAAGAGGAAGCCATGGCTGTATCAGGGGAAGGGCACTCTAGAGAGAAGGGCAACAAGGGAAAAGAGCCCGAAGTGGAATTGTGGTGGGAGAAGAGTGGGTAATGGAAAGGGTGATGGGATATGGTGTGGAGACGTTGTGTGTATGGGTGGGTATTTCAGATAGTATAGAACTTTGCTGGGAAAACCAGTGAAGGACACTGAGAAAGAGTGACCAGTGAGGTTGGAGGAGACCAAGACTGTTCAGTGTCTTGGAAGTGAAGTGGAGAGGGTGCTGCAGAAGAAGGGGCACCTCAAATACTAGCAATGGGCTGAGTGAAATGAGAGATGAGAGATGACCATTGGGGTTTAGCATCATGAAGACATTACAAGTGCTGTTTGGTTAAATGATAAGAATAAACTGATGGATTATATGGGGTAAGGGAAGGAGAAAAAGTGGAAACAAGTAGAGACAATTTGCTGAAGGGGACATATTATGAATGAGAGGAGAGAAAAGGACACAGCTCATAGAAATTCAGGGCCAATTTTCATGTGGACACACACATTCACATACATGTACACTCATAGGAAAGATATTTATATGTATTTTACATACATGCACATTTCATATATATGAAAGGTATTTATAGAAGAATTTTATGATTCAGTGGAGTGGAGAAATTTGATGACGCAGGACATGGAGGCAAGATATTGTCGACAGACCCCAAGAGAGAGAAATAACGTGCTGAGATAGTTTCCTTCAGCCCTGGCCCCAGCGGGGGCAGCTTCCCTCAGTTCCTGGGTGGCTGTCCGTGGTGCTGAAAGAGGCTTTGCTCCCAGCCAAGACCACTCGTGTGTCCTGAGGTGCTCAAAAGCGATTTATGGTGTGGCTTTTAACCACATCAGCCAATATATTAATTGCTATTTTATCACCCATTAAATAATAAACACCACTTAATTTATTGGATTTCATCTGTACTGGAGAGGGTGGAATACAGAGGAAAGGAGAATGGGAGAATGGGAGAGGCTAGTTCTTTACACACAGCCCATGACATGCCAAGCACATTTCTAGGCAGTGTTTATAGGTCATGTCACATAATTCTCATGGCCACCTGGAAAGAGGAGTACTAGGAATGTCATTTTTTTCCAATGTGGCTCAGGAAAGTTTAGAGAAGGTCGAAGTGTGGACAGCAGGGAGGGGGAGAGGCAGGGTCGGTGTTTGAATCCAGGTCTGCCTACATGCCCTTGTCCACTTACATGATTAACCACCACCTACAGGACAGATCATTTTCCCCATCTCCTTCCTTAATGGCTTCCCTGCAGTCAGCAGGGAACAAGACAAAGACACGGGTCAGTCTGCCAGGCTGAAGATCTTGGAGAAGCACAGCTTGTGTTGATCGTGGGCAACATGGAAGGAGGTTTATGCAGTGTGTCAAATTCATTTCAAAAGAATAAGTTTTCACAAATTGCACATAGGCTTAGTCCTTTCCAGGTTAAGTAGCATCAACAGCTTTCACCTTACCAAATTTCCTTAACACAGTGATTTATATCCTGTGACAATCAGTGGAACCCTTTCAGGGTACATGAAATGGTGGCTGTAAAATGTGCTGCTCCTGCTGCAGGGACCACAGCTGACTGAAGGATCCCACAGATTCCCTTCTGGATCCACCACCGCATTTGTATCAAGTCATCCAAGCCTTCTACTTCCCCCTTTTCTTTACAGATGTCAAATCTACAAAAGAGCTGAAGAGTCTACCTTCCTTCATCTTTTCTAGTCTCCCTCCTTGATTCCTCACAGATGTTTCCCCCAATAAGTGTCCTGCACATTGAATCCCATCTTGGCATCTGCTTCTTAATGGATGCAAACCAACTCAGACAGGTAGAGTTACTTACAAAGGGGCCTCTACACCAGAGGTGTTTGTCGTCAAGGTCTAACTCAATGGTATTTTGTGTGTGTGTGTGTGTGTGTGTGTGTGTGTGTGTGTGTGTGCATGCACGTGCAGCACAGTTTGATCAATCAATGAGGGAACCTCATTCTAGATTAAGGTTCTATCAGCATCTATGGTGCAAGCATTCCACTAGTAAGCAAAATGGACCTCCTCATCATCTGGCATCAATAATTGGGTGATTCTAAGGGGAAGGACCTCTTGGCCCTCCTCCATAACTTCCTTTCCTTTTTCCCACAAAAATGTTACTCACTTTTACCAGAGAATCCTGCAGGGTCTCCTTGTTTGTGTTGGTAGAACCCCATGAAATTGCCATTTTTGTGGATCAAGAACAGTTGAATGTCAGTGATTTCACTCAGTTCATGATGATAACTTCCTTGAGAATCTCGTTGCGGGGGACGAGGAGGAAGTTGGCTGGGTGAGGTTCAGACACTCTTGGGTCCCTGGTCCCCAAACCAGCAAATATCATCCAGCTCAATCTCTTCCAAACTAGGTTTGCATAAATCCTACCCACCCACGGAGGTGGAGACTCAACATTAACTGTATTTCCTAAATTCCAATCACAAAAAGGACCAGATGTTTTCTAAAATGAAAGGGCATTTATGAGACTCCTGAGGACTGTCTTAAGTAGGCCAGAAGGCAGTACCCACGGGGACAAAATTAAGCCTCGATGCAGAGGAAGAAAAAGAAGGAATCCAGTCCAGTGGGGGCAGAAATGAATGCATGAACGTGCCCCTCACCCTGGGGGCCCAGGGCTGCTCTCTGAGATTCCAGTTCATGTCTTCCTTGTCCTCATTCTTCACCCTGAATTCCCAGTCCCATCCACTCCCAACCAGTTCTTTGCCCAAATCAGAAACCTGGGACTCTTCCTTCTCCCTCATCTCCCTGTCAACCCCTCATTCAATTCTATCACTTCTACCGCTGAATTTACGGAATTTGTCCCCTTGTCTCCAGCCCGCTGACTCCACCCTGGGCAAGACCACTATGGACCCCCATCCAGGTGACTGTGACAGCCTCTTCGCCAACCCCTCCCCCTGGTCCCCATTTTTATTACCCTCCCCAAAGCCAGGGAGGCCTTTCAGATGCACATCTGACAGCACCACAGACTCTCTCAAATGCCTTCAGTTTTTTCCCATTGCTTCCAGAACAAAATCTAAGTTAGGGAGCTTGACAACCAGGTCTTTCTCACCTGCCAACCTCATCTCTCACACCCAACCCCCACCCCAGAGGGACCTTCTCCCAGACATGATAAGCTTTTTCTTGCCTCTTTGCCTTTATTGGAACATTGATTCCTCTTCCCAAACAACTCTTTCCCTCCCCTCACTCCCACCTGGCTGACTCCTGGGCAGCCTTCAGGAACCTCCCCCCATGCTCCCCTGTCTCAGAACCCAATTCAACGTAACCCGTCACCATTGTCTGTCTAAGCGCTTCCTCTCTTGAATAAACTCTTTGAGGGCAAGGCCATGCCTTCCTGCCTTTGCTTTCCAGAAGCTCTTCTGGTGGCTGACGAAGAGCTCACTCAGAAATTACTCTGTGAATGAATATTAATGTTGTTGCTGTGGCCCTTTCCCAGTAGATGAGAGGAATGGTGGAATGTCAGGTGTCAGGGGGAAGTTGGAGGAAGGATTTTGAGGGGCTCTGAATCCTGACCAGCAGCCCTGTGATTCTAGTGGCTGAGGGTGAGTTTGGGGCCTACGATGAGGGCAGAAAGTCTCACTACAGGACTGGACCGCACATTTCCTTCTCCTCATGCTGTGGTTGGAATCAACCTTTTATAAAAGGAGATATAAGATGTGTGTGCCTGCGTATCCTGGATAGAGAGAAAGGACAGTATCTTGGAGGAGAAAGGACTACAGCTGGGTCCCCAGCTCTGTGACTTTGCATCATGGAGAGAGGCTGGCTTCCTCTTTGGGCACAGAGTCAGATCCTCCCTCCACCCAGGGTGGCTCTGTCTGTCCCTGAGCTGAGCTCTGGTTCTCCATCTGTAAGATGAGGATGGTAGTAACCACACCGCAGGGTTGCTGTGAGGAGTTAGGGTGTCATCAGTCTGGGTTCCTTACTTCCAAGGGCCTCAGTTTCCCCTGTGCAAAGTCATGGTGAGGGCCGGGGTGACATCCATCATACCTGCACGTGCCCGTCCATGTCTAAGATTGTGACCTAAGCTCCTCGGTCAAACCACATCAGTCCCATTCTCTGCTACAAGCCTAGGCTACTTGCTCGTAAAGAGCGGCCCCATAAATGTTTACTGAGCCATAAATGTTTACTTGGGAGAACCAAGGGCTGATTTCTCTGATACACCACGTCTCTCAGAGGCACGTCCTCCCAGCCCCTTGCACCTCAGACGTGGGAGTCTGCTGACGGCCTTCACTTCTAATTAGCTCCGCGTGTCAGACTGCACGTTGGCAAAACTGTCAGACAAGCAACAACAGAAAAAAAAAGTTTTTAATTAGTTCTTCATAAAGATCGGGAAACGCGGTAAAAGAAAAATGCTCGAATCTGCACGTGGTTCTTTGAACTATAATTAGTATGTTGGATGTAAAAGCTGTAAAAGCCCATTAGTTCGTTGCAGAAAAGTGTGATGGCAAAGAGGAATCTGCGGGGAGGAGGGTGGTGATCAGTGTTTTCATCTGAAGGAGACACATTCCCCTGCTTCCGTGGCTGGGATTTACCCTTTCATCCGTGTGCACTCGCCCAGCACATCTGAGAGCCTCCGGAATGTGTGTCCCTTCTCATCCAATCCAGAAAATAGGACTGCTCAGGCTACAGCTCTGGGCGCCTGGGAGCGAGTCCGGTGCTTAGGGCACAGGGAAGGAGAGACCCGACCCATGTCCATCTCAGGACCCCTTGAACCCTGAGCAGTGCCCTCACCCCTCGGAACAGCAGTTTCTTCTGTGGAAAATGAGGACAGAGTTGATTAGGGCTGGACTTCATACTTGTCTTGACTCTCTTGATGGGGGATCCTGTTCAGGTAATGGGGTGGGGCAAGGGAGGGAACCAAAAAGCCCTAATTCACCTGATTTAAGATGCTCCAAAGCACATTCATCCTGGCAAGGCCACCTGAAGCCCACCTTCCCTGGGAATCTTTCCTCCTGCTGGCAAGGATTTTCCTTCTCCAAGCTCCAGTATCAAATAGTAATAGTAATAGAAATAGTAATAGTAATTGCAGATGGATACATGGGACTCTCTAGGGGCTAAGTCTTAACTAATTTATTCCTCTCCTTATTAGCCTCATTTTACAGATAAGGAAACAGGACTGGAGTGTTACATAACTCTCCCAAGGTCAGACAGCAGTAAGCGGAGGAGGTTGGATTCAAACCCTAGCAGTCTGACTCCAGAGCCCACATTGATAACCAATACCCAACATCACTGTTATTCTTAGCATGCCTGCTATAAACCAGGTCTTGAATTAGGAGCACAATTAGATCATCTATTAAACCCCAAACAACCCTGTACAGTAAGTCCGCTACATATGAACCTTCAAGTTGCGAACTTTCAAAGATGTGAACACACGTTCGCATGTCCAATCGTGTAAGTTAGTTCACGCATCTGGCAAACATTGTCACGTGCATGCATCCTCTGCAAGTGGTTGTGCTTTTGTGTACTGTACAGTAGTATTTTTTGTGTTTGTTTTTTATTTATTATTTGTGTGAAAAGTATTATAAACCTATTATAGCACAGTACTATTGATACATAGCTGATTGTGTTTGTTGGGTACCTAGGCTAACTTTGTTGGACTTATGAACAAATTGGACTTACGAACGTGCTCTCGGAAAGGAACTTGTTCATATGTATGGGACTTACTGTAAGGGGGCAGAAAGATGGGGCCATTGAAGGTGAGGAAGCTTAAATGGCTTCCGTGGGGTTTGGGGCTAGGATCTTGTAGAACTGGGATTTGAACTTGGATCTCCCTGTTGCGTAGGTAAGCTGCCCCTCGTGCGACACCAACACCGCACAGTTTGAATTCCATCGTTGTCTATTTCGTAACCCTATTTGGCATTTTATGTAAATAGAATACTCATTCAGAAAAATGTGAGTGGACAGGTTGATGAGACTTTACAGAGTAAACTCATCCAGGTAACCACCAGCCAGGTCGAGAACTAGACCCTTACTGGCAGCCTTCTCTCCCATTACCAGCCCCCAAAGACCACCACCACCACTCTAACCTCCAACACTGTACACTAGATTGGAACTTTAGAACTTTATATAAGATGAATCGTGTACTATGTACTCTTTTGTGTCTGGCTTCTTCCAACATTACATTGTGAGTCATCCATATTGTTGCAAGCAGCAATATTCCTTTATTTATGACTATATTACTCATTCATGACTGTATGAAAATTTATTATCGATTTTACTATTGATGGGCAATATGATCGTTACTAATTTTTTTGTTATTATCATTAGAACTGGTGTAAATCTCCATGTGCATATCTTTTGATGAATACCTACAACATTTCTGTCGGGTCATGCAATGAGGGGGGTAAGCTCAGCTTCACTGGATACTGGTGAACACTGCTTCAAAGCAGTTATACCAATTTACACTCCTGCTGGATGTGTGTTTTTAGTTACTTCACGTCTTTGCTGACATTTAGTATTTGCACTTTAAAAATTTAGCCCTTCTGAGTAGTGCTGCTGTTCTGTGATTTTAAGGTACGTTTTCTTGATGACTAATGAGATTCGGCACTCTTGTTTATGGCCCAATTCGGTGTTATCCTCGTGAAGTTCCTGTTCAAGCTATTTGTCATTTAAAAAAATTGGGTTGTTTGTGTTTTCCCTGTTGATTTATAGAAGTTCTCTTTTAAATATGTTCTGAGTCTTTTGATGGACGTAAATTCTTAATTCTAATCAAATACAACGTATTAATCTTTTCCATCATGGTTGGCGACCACCTCAAGTTCAAGAAGGTGGCCTATGTCATCTTCTGGCCATTTTTCCTCTACTTTTCACAGTTAGGTCTAAAATCCAACCCAGAACTGGTGTTTTGATGTGGTTTTAGACAACTTTTAAATGATGTGAGGTGACAGTCGACTCTTTTTTTTTCCCATATAGATATCCAATTGACCCGACGTCGTTTAGTGAAAAGACTAGTGTTCCCCACCATATTGTGGTGGCACTTTGGCAAAAATCATAAGAGTTTTCTTTGTGGAAAAGTTATCAGCTACAAATCCATTTTCTTTAAATAAATGAAGGGTTATGCCAGTTAGTTACTTGCTGCTCAGAGAACTTTGGTTATTTGAATATTTAAAGAATTTGTGAATTTTATCTAAGTTATCAAATTTATTGGAATAAGGTTCATAATATGTCCTCATTATCCTTTTAATATCTGTTCAATCTGTAGTGATGTCATCTTTCTCATTTCTGATATTTATAACTGATGTCTTCTCTCTTTTTTCCTGTTCAGTCCAGTTGGAGAATTACCAGTTTTAATGGTCTTCTCCCAAAACAATCAACTTTTGGCTTCATTGACCTCCTCTGTTGTTCTCCTGTTCTCTACTGTACTGATCTCTGCTCTTACCTTGAGTGTGCCCTCACTTCTGCTTAATTTCAGTTCGGTTTGCTCTTCTTTTTCTGGCTCTTGAAGGTAAAAGCACAGGGCTTTGATTTGAGACCTTTCTTCTCTTCGAATATTGGTCCTTAGCCCTCTAAATTTCCCCCAACCTACTGTTTTAGTGACATTTTCCAAATTCTGATATGCTCTGTTTTAATTTTCATTCAGTTCAAAATACTTTCAATTTCCCTTTGGGTTTCTTCGTTGATGCATGGATCACTTACAAGTGTGTTATTTCGTTTCTAAATATTTGGGGACTTTCCAGAAATCTTTTTCCTCTTGATTTCTAATTTAAGTCCATTGTGGTCACAGAACATAATTTGTACGACCTGAATTCTTTTTAATGTATTGAGATCTTGTCTTAATGGCCGGAATACAGCCTGCCTTGGTAAATGTTCCACGTGCACTTGAAAAGAATGTGCTTTAATAAATGTCAATCCAGTCACATTGGTTAACAGTGCTGTTCAAGGCTTCTAATGTCCTTACTGATTCACTGTGCTTAACTCCATCAATTATTGAAAGACAGGTATTTAGGTCTCACCATTTTTGTGGGTTTGTCTATTTTCCTGTGTTTCTATCAGTTTTGGCTTCAGGCATTCTGTTACTAGGTGAATAAACATTTAAGATTATTATGTTCTCTTGATGAATCGACCCTTCATTATTCAAAATGAATTTTTTAAATCCCTGGTAACATTCTTCGCTCTGAAATCTACTTTGTCTGATATTATTGTAGCTACTCCAGCCACCCCACACCCCCTTTTTTTTCATGAGGGCTAGCACAATATACCGTTTTCCATCATTTTACTTTTATCCTATTTGTATCTTTATATTTAGAGTGGGCTTTTGTAGGCAACATAGAGTTGGGTCTTTATTTCTTTATCCAACCTGAAAATCTCTGTCTTCTGATTGGGGTGTTGAGAAAGTTTAGATTTAAAGTAATTATTGATGATATTTGGGTTAATGCTACTTTTTGATGTCTGTTTTCTACTCATCCTGTCTTTTCGTTGTTGTTTTTCTGTATTTATTTTTTTCCGTCTACACTTGACATAGCAGTGTGTATATCCAGAGGTTCAATTTGGGTCCTTTCACATTTTCTATGTCGTTATTTAGTATGTTCCATCTTTCTCTTTTTGAACATGTGGAATATAGTTCCAAGAGCTATTTAATGTCCTTGCCTATTACTGCTACAATCTATGTCAGTTCTCTGTCACTTTCTATTGAGTGCTTTTTCCTCATCATCTTGGGTCATATTTTCCTGCTTCTTTGCACACCTGGTAAGTTGACTGGATAGCAAATATTGTGAATTTTATTGTGTTGGGTGCTAGGTAGTTTTGTGTTTCTAATAACGTTCTTGAGAATTGCTGTGGGATATCGTTGAGTTCCTTGGAAACATTTCTCCCCTTTCAGGTTTTCTTCTAAGTTTCATCAGGCTGGATCAGAGTCACACTTAGTCTCAGGATAATTATTCCCCACTCCTGAGGCAAGACTTCCTGAATACCCGAGCCCCATGGGTCACGAGGTCTTGCTGTCTGACTGCTGGAACAAGGGATGAGCCCAATACCCCCTGCCCTGCGCGGACCCAAGGACTTGTTTTAATTCTCAGGCGTCCTTCCTTCTCCAGCTTCAAGCAGCTCAACAGTTCCCTCACTGCATGCATGCGCTGTCATTTTACTTCCACATATGTTTTAAACTACCACATTAAATTATTATTTTTGCTTTAAAGTGTGTCAATTTACCTTTAAAATATTTTTATATTTTAAAACACAGAAACAGAAAATCACATGTGTGGTTTACAATGTATTCTTAGGCAAACACCCTGATAACCACCCCCAGTTCAAGAAATAGATCTTTGTCACCCATCCTAGGAGCCCTGCTCATGAGCTTCATCTCAATCAAAGCCTCTCTATTCCTCTCCAAACCCCTACAAGTACCACTATCTTGATTTTCATGGCAATTAAATTTTTTATTAAAAAAATAGCTTTATCATTCCAAGGTGAACCCTTGGACATTACGGCTTACTCTTGCCCAATTTAAAACTGTGACATGTCTTTTAAGCTTCTTTTATCCTGCAAGTCCCTCCTATTTCTTTCGGCTCCTCACCATTATCTGTGGGGAAGCCTGGTTCCTTTGACGTGTAGACTTGCCCGCAGTCTGGATTTTGCTGATAGCCTTCTCCATGTGTTCCTCTGTCTTTATACCTTCTGCACACTGGCTGCTGGGTCCAGAGACTGGGTCAGACTCAAGCTTAATCCCTTTCGGCAAATGCTATTTGGTGTTTGGCCAGACAGTAGGAGGCACATAATTTCTGATTATATCTCTTTGTCATGTGAACAGCCATAGATTTCTAATGCCTGGCCCTCCTAACTCATTCAGAGGTGCAGAGGGTGACATTCTAATTCTGTCATCTCTCTTGACTATTATTTGTCAACCAGCTTTTCAAGAATTTAAGGGAAAAGTCATCATATTTGCCCATACACATACCATTTCCAGTGCTGCATTTTTTTCCTTTTATGGGAGGAACATTTACTTTTTGTTCCAACCTGGGAGCACTGGTGATGAATTCTCTCAGTTTTCGTTTCTATGAAAGTATTTGACCCTCAACTTCAAAAGCATTTTGCTGCTTATAGAATTCTAGGTTGACATTGAAAGATGGCATTCCACAGTCTTCCTGCCTCAGTGTTTCTGGTGAGAAATCAGCTCTTATTTTTATCCTTGCCTCTGTGTTTAATGTTGCTTTTTCCCCCTCTCGATGCCTTGGAGGTTCTCCCTTTAGCTGTGATATTCAGTAGTTTGACTAGGATGTGCCTAATTGTGTTTTTCTTTGTTTTTTTTTTTTTTTTTGCTTGGTTTTACTGAGTTTCTTGGATTGATAGACTGATGTTTTATTCACATTTAGAACATTTCAGATAAAATGTATTTAAATACTTTTTCCTTCCTATTCTGTTACATACATGTTAGATCACTTATATTGTTCCACAGGTGAATGAAGCTCAGTTTTTTCCCTTCATGCTTTAATTTATTCAAACTCAAATAACCTGTCTTCCAGTACAATGATCTTTTCTATTGTAGAGTCTAATGAATTTTTCTACTTGCTTTGGAGTTTTGATAGCTCTCCTAAACATTCCTTACCTCTTCACTCATTATATGCATTTTTACCTATAGACACTTTTTTTTTTTTTAAAGAGAGCTGTTGCTTGAGGATAAACAGCTAGTTTTTTTTTTTAATTAATTAATTAATTTATTTATTTATGGCTGTGTTGGGTCTTCGTTTCTGTGCAAGGGCTTTCTCTAGTTGTGGCAAGCGGGGGCCACTCTTCATTGCGGTGCGCGGGCCTCTCACTATCGCAGCCTCTCTTGTTGCGGAGCACAGGCTCCAGATGCGCAGGCTCAGTAATTGTGGCTCACGGGCCCAGCTGTTCCACGGCATGTGGGACCTTCCCAGACCAGGGCTCGAACCCCTGTCCCCTGCATTGACAGGCAGATTCTCAACCACTGCGCCACCAGGGAAGCCCCATATAGACACTTTTAACATAGGTATCATAGATATCTTAAAGTCTTTTTCTTCTAATTTCATGTCTGGATCTGTTTTTATAACTATTTGTTTTCTTTTTGACCTTGTATGATAGATTTCTGCTTCATCCCACGTATGATAATTTTTGCTTCTTTGTTTTTGAAATATAATTGACATATAACATTGTATAATTTAAGGTATACAACATGTTGGCTTGATACATTTATATATTGCAATATGATTACCATGGTAGTGTTAGCTAACACCCCTGTCATGTCGCATAATTATCATTTCTTTTTTGTGGCAGGAACAATTACGATCTAGTCTCTTAGCAAATTGAGTACAGTCTTGTTGACTATAATCACTATGCTGTGCACTAGATCTCCAGGACTCATTCATTATCTAGTTTCAAGTGTGCCCTTGAACAATATCTCCACAATTCCCCACCCTCCACAGTTATTATTGTTTTTGTAATGGACATTGTGGATGATGATTTGTAAAGTCTTTAGATTCTGTTATCCTTTCTAAGAGTATTCAAATTAGTCCTGGAAGGCAATTAAATTACTGGTATATCATCTTGGTCCTATAGTCCTATAGGTTGTGTTGGAGAAATCTATTCAATTTCCCTTAGTCTCAGGGTGTATGTAGATCTTAGTCTTAAGATGTGGTCCTTAATCCTAAGCTCCTTCTGGAGTTTCAGTCAATGCCCAAGGTCTTTATCAAGGCCCTCTAACTTGGTGAAATTTGAATTCTACACTCTTTCTCCAGCACCCGGCAGCTGCTGAATTCTCTGCTTCATCCTTTCAGCCTTCCAGCTCTCTTTTCGGTGAGGCCCCTCGAGCCTTGCCCTGTGTCTATACAGTTTAGGAGTCAGATGGGAGCTTGGATGCAGGTTTAGGGTATCTTCCTAGGAGACTTCCTGCAATCCAGGATTTTCTCCTTCAATTTCCAGCCTCCCTGGCAGTTCTAAACTTTGATGTCTGACTCCCCAGCCCAGTAAGACTGCTGATTTCTTCTTGAGCTCTGATCTGACTGTGCCCTGTGGATTGGGCATTCCCTCAGGAGAAAAGCCAGGTGGTTGGAGAACTCTCCCAAATTAACCCCCTTATTTCAGGGGTCACATTTCCTCCAGGTTCTGCCTGCTTTTGCTCCCTCCCCAGTGCCTTCCAACAGTTGTTTTTATATTTTCTCCAGAATGTATAATTGTTATTGACCTACTCCATTGGTCCACATGTCTGTCTTTATGCCAGTACCACACCGTTTTGATTACTGTAGTTTTGTAGTTAGTTTTGCAATTAGGAAGTGTGACTCCTCCAGTTTTGTTCTTTTTCAGGATTGTTTTTTCAGGCTATTCAGGGTTCCTTGAAATTCCATATGAATTTTAGGATGGGTTTTTTTTATTTCTGCAAAAAAAATCATTGGGATTTTGATAGGGACTGCACTGAATCTGTAGATCACTTTGGTAATATTGACATTTTATTAATATTAAGTGTTTCAACCCATGAATGGATGTATGTCCATTTATTTATGTCTGCTTTACTTTCTTTCAGCAATATCTTGAAGTTTTCATTATACCAGTCTTTCATTTCCTTGGTTCTGTTAATTCCTAAGTATTTCATTCTTTGTGGTGCTATATTGTATTGATAAATGCAATTATTTTTGTAATCTCATTTTCAGATGATTCATTGTTTGTGTATAGAAATGCAACTGGTTTTGAGGTATTGACTTTATTTATATTTATAAAACAGGGATGCTTTTCTATTTTCTCCAAGATTTATCATTGTTATTTGTAGAAGGGTTAGTCTGAAAAAAGCTCCTCTGCCATGTGGGGAAGTTGTGAAGTCCTCACGTATTTTTACTTTAAGTGTATACAAAACCTTCCAGTTTCATTATTAATACCCACATATTTACCCTTTTCATTGCTTTTTATTTCCCTTCCTATGTGACCAGCCTTCCATTTCAAATCATTCCCTTCTGAATTCAGAACTCTGGGTGGGAAGCTTCCTGGAGAGTTTCATTGGCAGCTCAGTGGGTGGTGGGCTGCTCACGGGTCCTAGCCTGTGGCCCCTCAGTAGCCACACCCTCTGCAGTGGGGTCCAGATCCTGGGCTCAGGGACCCCTCCTCAGTGCCCTCACTGCCCAGAGGACGGCTGCTCCCAGAGCTTTTACACCTTGCTCTTTAAATCTTGATAGTTAGTCCCCTGTTAGCAATTAATAATTCTTTATGTTAAAAATTCTCTGTTCAAATCTGTGGTTTATGTCTCCTGCCTGGTCCCTGACTTACATAGTTCTTGGTTTCAGTTACTATATTTTTAGGTCATTGTTATTCTTACCTGTTCTTTGGTAAAATTCTCAAGGTGGTTATGTATTTTCTTGACTGTGCTAGTTAGAGTTATTTTAAAGTCTGTGTCTGAGAACTCCAGTGTCTGGATCATATGTGGATCTGTTCCTACTGCCTTATCTTCTTCTCAGATTTTCATCTTCTCTATGGGGTGCCTGACACACTTTTAATGACTGTTTGACATTGTGTATGAGAAACACTGGGGAATCCAGATGCGGTCATCTCCCACCCGAGTGGACTTAATTTTCCCCTGCCCAGCTGCTAGAGCAGAAGGACACTGTGCTGGTCCAGGTGGGGATGGGGACATTCTGAGGCTGGCTTCAGGCTTTGCCAAAGGTGGGTCTATTTCCATTGGTCTCTACTCCCAGTCTGTTGCACTGCTGGGGCCTCTGCTCAGAGAGTGAGGGCGCCTTCTCCAGTTTTTTCTCCCAAGTTCTGTGAGACTCCAAAGCCCTCCTTGGCTTCAGAGCCCTGTGCATCATTGCTCAGCTGCTCTGTGCATGGTTTCTAGGCTCTACGACCATGTGAGGCTTGGGGTTTGGCAAATTCCCCAAGGGAAACATTTGTTCAAAATGGTGGGATCACCATCTGTGAAATTCTCTTTTCTCACGGACCTTGGCCCCTCAAGTCCTGACTGCCTTGGTGATCCTGAATTCCCTTTGATCTTTTCAGACCCATGAGATGCAGCTCTCTGCTTGGACTCTATGACCCAAACAGCAAATTACAAACATCCCCAGAGGGGGAAGCATACCCTTACCTCCTCTGTTCCCTCCTCCTGGGAACATGATCTTGGCTGTCTCAGTTACACTCTGATGCCTTCAAACAGCAGTTTATCTTGCATTTTATCCAAGTTTAATAACCATTATTTGTGGGAGTGTTGGTCTGGCACAACACTTTCTATAAGTAGAGGGCATCTGTTTCATACAATTGATTTTTCCCCACATCCAGACTATAAGCTTCTATGGTCTGGTTTTCCCCATATTTTCAATTTCACACAAACCTAATTTCATCCTGAGCACACTCTCGGGGGCCAGCAAACACAATTTTATGTAGAAACCAAAAACGGAAGCAATTACTTGGGTAATTTCAGTAAAAATCATCTGGGGTTGTATTTATCTGGGCTGCCCGTACAAAGTCCAGAGAAAACAAGGCAGTGTTTTGGAGTGGAGACAACACAAAAATATTTGAGTTTCTTGAATAAATGTTATTTGAGTTCTATTTCATGTGGATTTATTTTTCCTGGGAAGATAAGAAAGTCCTTTGTGTGTAAGCACCCTGGTCTCTCCAAACTTTAGTGTTATCTGTACTGGAACTTCCACGAGGTGGTTTTGAGGAGAAGCAAGGGGTGCGGCAGGTGGTCACACAGCAGCAGAGGGGACTGAGCTGCATTCCTGTACCTGTTCGTGGCAACGGCATTCGATGGGCACCTCCTCTGTGCTAGGATGTTGGGATGCAAAGAAGGAAGTGGCAGAAGCAGGCCCGTGAGTCCTCCTGGGGGATGTGGTTACCATGGAAACGTGAAAGGAGCTCTGAGGGCACCGATCGCTGGGCTGTGGAAGGAAGATCCCATACACACTGAATGCTGAAACCAAGTGGGGCCTTCCATCCCCTGACCCCACCCTATTGATTGCCCTTTACAAGAAGGCCATTCTCCCTCCAGCTTAGTGCACCCACCCACTCAGGGCATGGGTGGGCACAGGGAGCAAAGGAGCAGAGAAAAGCATCGTGAACCACAGGATGCTGGGAAGAACCAACATCTCCCAGTCCTCCATCAGTGCCTGCCAGGTACCCTTGTCCCCACCCACCCCCACGTGGCAGACACTCCAGATGGGTGACTTGGGCCAAGATGTCATCCAGGACACGGGAACCATCCTGGGGTGGGGGGCTTAGCACACTCTGCCCGTGGGTCTTGCAGGAAGGTCCTCTCTCCTCCCTCTCTCCCTCACCTCCACCTCCTGGGGTTGAATCCTCTGATCGCCTGGAAAGCACACCTGGTTTCCTCTAGGTGTGGCCAGACATGGAGATCCTTGTCTGCTTTAAGTCCACTGCCAGAAGGAAAAGCCCAGATACAAGTACTGAATTGAATTATTAAAAGGTTTCACCTCCATCACCTGTCTTTCCTTCTCCCGTCCTGGCCCCCCAAGCTCCCCACTACAGCACACAGGCCAAGAGCCACCTCAAGGCAAGCTGTGTTGGGGTGTTTGACTGTCAGTTGGCTGGAACATGGGACCCATCAGGCTGGTCCCCACACGGCCCCTCTGTCAGAGACCAGGGGATGTGTTTAGAGGGAGAGAAAGGGCAAGACAAGATGACAAGGATTCCCTTCTTCTGCTGGAGATAAAAGGAGAAACACCCGGAAGACACGTTTTATCAAAGGATCGTAGAGCTCAGAGTGGGTGTACCCTTGTCCCTGCCCGGGCCCGAGCCCCTTCTGCTCAGGGAGCCCATCTCCTAACTGGAAAGCGCTGTGTGGAAGAAGGTGGCCTCCGTGGATTGGGCTGCGTCTGTTTCCCGTGTCTCCCGGCACCGGTTCCTAGTTGTGACCTTCCAGCCACCCAGGACCGTTCTGCTCTTTCTGCCCCATTACTTCCTTTAAAAGCAGTGAGCATTCCTGTCTCCATGCCCCCAGCACACACACACGCACACACACCTCTCCCTGAAATCATAACCGACACCCAGGCATCCCCTGTCCCTCCCCTCTGCAGGTTTTTCCCTCTTCCCGTGCTGGGATGCTTTTCAGATAATCCATAAATTATAGATTCATAAATTGCCATAGATTTGGGACAGGCCTTTGGGAGTCATTAGGTCCGGTCCCCTCACTTTACACATGGGAGAGCTGGAGGCCCAGGGCTCCCACGGGACACGCCGGGCCCTGCAGCACATCCGGGGCAGAATTGGCCTTGGAACTGACGTGGCCTGGCTCCAGGAATGAGCTCCTTCCCGGGGTCCAGGCTCCACTACAGTCCGCTCATAACATGTTCCTGAAAGTAGGCCCCCGAGCTGAGGGAGTGATGCGGGGGCCCTGGTTTCATTTCCCCTCGTGCGGAGGAGCTCGTGTTCCCGTCTGGGTGCCTGCCGCCAGGGAGGAGGGCTGGCTGGGCGGGAGCTGCTGCAGGGGGCCATCCAAGCAGCAAGGAGGGTCCCAAGGCAGGAGTCAACCTGACCCAGGAGCCCGACCTTCCCGAGAAGCGTTTGCATCTCTCATAATTAATCTAAAAACAGATCTGAATAAATAAGGAGATTTACCTTTGTGGGAAATCAGCATGGCTGTTTTCAAGTCTTACCTCCCCTGTAACGGAGTTAGAGGTCCTGCCCTCGGCCAAGGGAAGAGTCGTCCAGTTACTCCCCCACCCCCTGATACTGGGCTTGGCTGCTTGGCTGCCTTGACAACAGAAGGTGGGCAGAGCAATTGTGTGGGGGCTGAGCTGAGGGTTTCGGAGGCAAGGCATTGTTCCTCTTGCCTTCTCCGTGAATAGAACCTGCCCTGGAGTTGGCCACTAGCCCAAAGAGAAGAGCTGACTCACGAAGCAGCTCTGAACCCATGCTGCAACCAACCCCGGCCACCCAGGCAGGATGAGCATTCAGAGCCACAGGCTCCCCACATTAGCAAGCTTGTTGTTGCAAGTTACTGGGTTTTGAGCCTGCTTGTTATGCACAAGTATGATAGCAGTTGCTGACTGATACAACTGTGCTCTCGAATGAGGTAATAAAACATTGGAAAGATGTCAACTTCTCCTAAATTAATGTATGAATTCAATACATTATCTAATCAAACTCTCAATAGCAATTTTTAGAACTTGAAAAATGAATTCTAAATTATGTCTAGAAAAATAAACTCTATGAATAGCTTAGAACATTTTGAAAAAAGATGAGCAAAGTTTTGGGTGTTGGGGGAAGCTCACTTCCTAGTCTTCAGGATACAGCACAGGAGTGAGGGGTGTGGGATGTCAGGGGCACATGGACGGGGAGTGGAGGGCAGGGGGGCTGGGAAAGAAACCCCTGAGTGTGTGTGCAGCTGATACATGATAATAAATAATTGCAGAAAGGGTAGATTACTTATTAAATAGAATGAGAAGTGTTGGCAGTGTATGGAGAAACATAAAATCGATTTCCCACTTCCCACCATATTAACTAAATTAACTCCAGATTAACTCAGTACATTGAGAATGGTAAATGATAAAGCTGATTTTTAAAATGCAGGAGAATATTTTTGTGACCTTGGGGTGGGGGGAAGGGCTTTCTAATCAAGACCCCACTAGCAGAAGCATGAGATGGGGAGTCACTGGTAGACTTGGTCACATCAGAAAGAACTTTTCTCCCAAGTGAAGGACTCCAGAGACAGAGACCCAGCCTCGGTGAGGAAATCTGCAATGTTATCAATACAAGGATACTTTAGGATGCCCTGAGAGCAAGAAGCAGCAGATGAGAAACACAGTCAAAACTGATCACCAGGTATGAAGAGGCAATTTACAGAACGGAGGGACCCCAGTGGCCATGAGGGCACCAACAGATGCTTAATATCACTAATCATCAGAAAAATCACATCAATACGCCAAGAAAGATGCCACTTGCAGCCATCCAAGTGACACAGTCAGAAGGTTTGTGACAACAAATGCTGCAGAGGACATCGGTCCACAGAACCTCGAGTGGTACAGGGGGATCCCAGTGGACGGAGCCTTCAGATTGATACAGAGGTTCTTAGTGAAATGACACAGCTCTGCATTACCCCAGACTATGTCCCAGCTGCACGGGACACCTTTGCGGAATGTCCACTGCAGTGGTATTCGTGGCCACCAAGGCCTGGAGGCAGGCTGGTCACCCTTCCCTAGAGGAATGGCTGAGGGGACTGAAGTCCGTGCCATGGTCAAAGGATTGAACCAGCCGTGTGTGCAGGGATGCGGCCTGCTCTCAATAACAGACATTACCAGGGCCAGGGGTCCGTGCGGGACCACTAAGGAAGTTTGGGCCCCTGGGAAGGCGCCTCTCCGGTGGGTTTCTTGTCTCCCCACCCAGACCTGGGTCCCATGCTCCCCTCCTCATCTTCCTGTTGCACAGCCAGGACCAGCGAGGGCCCCCTCCCTGGACCCAGGCTGCGTCAGGGGGATCAGGAAAAGAGGGGCTGGGAGAGTCCATCTCTCTCCCACCCCTGTGTGGCCCTGAGCCCGGCCTCTGCCATGCTGGCCCAAAATGGGGGTTCTGTCTCAGTTTCCTCACTGTTGGGATCTTGGCAGCTCTGAACCCCAGCCCACGTGTCTGGGGACCTGTCTATCGCCTGCCCACCCAGCCCTGCGCCTCGGCCAGTGGTGGGATCTCGCACCAGGATCTGCCCGTGCCAGGCCCCAGCGTTTCCAAGGCTTTCCTCATGGAATGGGACCGTCTGGGGTCTTCAGCAGCCCGCCCCTATTCCTGCCTTTGCCTCCAGCCTGGTGCTGTCAAGGGTTTCCCATTGAACCCTCTAGGGAGGGTCAGAGAAGCAAGGTCATGTCTGGGAGCAGGACTTCCATGAGGCATCACACATGTGGCCGTCAGTTCAGTAAACATCGTGAAGTGTTTCTGGCCTGAAATCGACACGACATCAGCCTGGTTGGCGACATCCGACACATTCTAGTTGAAGGCCTCGTGGCCTGGATCTTGCCTTTCGTTCTGTCCCTCCCACTGGATCAACACCTGGTGTGTGCTGGGCTCAGAGCTGACATTGGACTTGGCCAGGCTGTTGGCATCTTGCCCCATCCCCCTTCCCTCTGCCAAGAGCCCCACTGGCAGCAAACACTGTGCCGCCACGGGTGGTCCACTTGGCTTCTGACTAGACCAGCCTCTGACTTCGTCCCTCCTGCTGCTTCAAGGATGGGCATAGGTCCTCTGGACCAGTGAGTTAGGCTCAGGACTCAAACTTTTGAGGGGAGAGACCCCCACTTACTTTTCTGTTGAATTTGAACTTGAAGAGTTATAGGCCTGGAGCTGCTGGGTCCACCTTGCCCCTTGTGGAGCCTAAAAGGGGAGCCAACCAGAGGGGGGAAAATGTCAGAGAAGGGATGAGACTAGGTCCTGATGATGTCATCTGAGGGCCTGGATCCAGCCACGCCTGAAGCAGAGACATTTTTGACTTTTTAGCCATTGTTTGAGCCAAAGCATTCATTTTATCTTTTTTCTTTTCTTTCCTTTTTTCATGTAAAACCTGTTTTAAGTTTGTTGCTGTCACTTGCAACAGAGTCCTAACCTATACAGCAGGGAAATACATATTTGTCTCCATGACCTACATGGGCTCCTATATGACAGTCAAGCCAGGCCTCCCTTCCTTGGTCAAGCATTTTCTGACCACGCTTGGGTGTCCAGGGCTGCCTCTCGAACCACCTACACCTTGCCCCTCCTATTGTGTCTGGCTGGGCATGGCAGAAGGGCAGGTCTGCCTACGTGGACGGAACAGAAGACTTCGTAAGGCTGACGCTGATCTGAGAGGCAGTGGGGTCCTGCCTCCCAGGGAGCGGGGATTCCAGCAGAGTGGGGTTGGTCCTCATCAGGAAGCAGACACAGAGCTGGCTGTGTTGGGAGGAGGGGACGAGGCGGCCCCTGAGGGCAAGCCCCACCCCCAGCCTGTGCAATTCTAAGAAGCATCAGGGCAAAATGGATGTTTTGCATGTCCTTCCTGTGTTCTCTGGATTCTTCCACATGCAAAGGAAGCTCCAGCGTGCTCACACTGGCCGGAATACGTCAAAATCAGACGGTTGGCAGCAACGACAGCCCACGAGGGTCCCCAGCTCGAGCTGGCATTTTACAAAACGCTGATGTGGCTGAATGTCTGAATGAGTGGCAGTCAGGCAAGATGCTTGAAGGAGGACAGATGGATCCAGGGCAGGCCCAGGCTCTCACTGGCTGCTCGGTCCCTCCTGCCATCTGCCACGGCGGCTCCTCCAGGGCTCCTGCAGGCTGGGTCTGTGGCCCCGGTGGGCAGGGATATGTGATGGGGTGGCGGCGTCCATTGCGCGCCCTGATCCGTGCACAGCCCCTCACGGTGTGCATGCGTCTGCTCTCCCTGTGACAGCATATGGCAGCCCTGTTTCCAAGAGGAGAGATGACATGAGGAAGCAGAAGAGCCAGGACTCCGATCCAGAACTTTCTAAACCTCGAGATCCTGCCACTCGCCATGGACGGATGCCCACAGCACCCGTGCTCTGCTGTCACAGGTGCTGCTGCTGTTTTGGAAGGTGGATCTGCGGGGTCAGCTCAGGGAGCAGGTCCCCAGGGAGCACGAGGTCATGGGAGGGTCCCAGCCTCAGCAGCTGGCAATGGGTTTTGAGAGGAGGGATGGGGAGAGGTCCAGAGCGTGAGCCTGGGTTTCAGTGTCAGGAGAACCCTGGATGGGGTGAAGACACCGGGCCCTGGGTGAGGCGAGCGCATCTGAGGAAGTGTGTGTGTGCACGTATGCAGGGGTGTGCGTGTGTGTGTATACATGTGTGTGCTTCACTCTCCTGTGTGCACGTGTAGGCACACGTGCCTGCGTGCTTAGTGCATGTATGCACACTTGTGTGCACATGTGTGCCCTCAGTGTCCTCGTGGTCCAACATGCAGGTGATCTCTGACCTCCATTCCTCTCGTGGTGGAGTCAGAGCTGCCAGCATCCAAGCAGGAGACGTCGCGACATGACTCACCCCTATGTCGGCCAAGGGACAGGACTCAAGGTCGTGGCATTGGGGCTGCTTCTAGCTGGGGCTGTCAGAGTCCTTTGGGGAGGGTCAGCGCCTCCACAACAAGATGGACTTCCCGGGGCTCATGGTCTCATGTGCTCCAGCCTCCTGAAACCCAAGGCTGGACATGCCCCATTGAGTCCAGGGTGGTGGGGAAGGGTTGGACCTCTAGACCGGCCCTGCCCCTGCCTGGCTCTGTGATCTCAGGCACTGTGTCCCCTGGGCCTCGGTTTCCCCATCTATCCCCGGAGAGAGGGATCTAGATGGGCCCCACCACAGAGAGTCCTGGGAGCCGGGCAGGCAGGAGACAGGTCGTTAGCCAAGGACCTCTGTTCCCCCTTGGAATGCCCTCCCTGCCGCCAAGTGCCAGCAAGGCTGGCCCCTCCCCTGAGCCTGTCCCACCAGCCCCCGGAGCCTGGCCTAGCCCACCCCGCTCAGCTCACCTCCTTCGCCAGCACGCAGGGGAGGGGCAGGAGACCGGTGCTCCTGCTGTGGCCCTGAGACCCCTGACCCTCCTCGGCATTTTGTCTAATTGCTCTGCACTCGGCCCACTGTCGTGCCACTACAGCTGCACCGTAAGCGCCTCCCGCCTCGCCTCTCTGAGCCAGCCGTGCAGGTGGCTGAGCAGAGGGATGGCGGGAGAGCCACTGGGGACCTGCTCCCAGCATCTAGGCCACAGGCCCGGCCCCAGGCCTGAGGACCAGGCCTGACGGGGAGGAGTCCAGCTGCCTGGGGTCTGGCGAGCCTTCCTCCCGGCTCCAGGGTAAAGGGGCCAGTGTGGTCCTGGCCTGCAGGCTCTGCTGGTGCTGGCTGCAGCACGGGGCTTATTCTGGGGACATGACCCACCCACGAGGATGCTGGCAGCCCCAGAGGGCACAGGCGCTGGGGCCACTCTCCTCTGCCCCTTCCCCTTTTGATGATCGCAGCCGCCCTCTCCCTGCAGTGGGACCCAGAGGGCAGGACCCAGAGGGCCGGGAGGTGGGGGGAGGTGGGACATGCAGTCGGAGCCCTAGCGTGGGCTCCCGTGGTCGAGCACAGAACTCATGTAGCAGACTCTCGGCCGGGCCATGGAACTGATGGACACAGGAGCTCAAACCCCATGGGCCACGCCTTAGCCCCCGTGGGCAACAGAGCGTGGGGACCAGGACCACCATGCTTGGGACCCCACCCTGCCTTCCAGTCACAACCTCGGCCCCTCCCTGGGGAGGGAGCACCGTCATTCACTCCCAGCCGTCCAGGTGTTCCTTCAGTGCACTTGTACTGGTGTCAAATCCTATCAGGAAGAGGGGTCCCTAAACCAGGGGCCATTTTTTGTAAGCTTTGGGATCAGATGGATTTGTCTTCAAAGCTTTGTTGGGTGATTTTCGAGCTGTGTGCTCTGGGCTTGTCATCCAGCTGCTTGGAGTCTCAGGTCCCTAACTTTTGACATGGGATGTCTGTATCCTTAGCTGGTTCCTGCCCTGCGTTGCTTCTGGAAACACTGGCAGAGCCCCAGTGAAGGCCAGCCTGCGGGGGGAGCCCTTTGGTGGAGGTTCTGAAACCACAGCCTCAGCACCAGTCACCTGGGGCTCCAGGAACATCTGCAGAAGAAGAGTGGGCGGGGCCTGCTGGGGCGTGGTCAGGGGGGCTGCCCGTGCATCGTTTAGACTCTGGGCCGTCTTTGCCACCACAACTGTCTGGGCAAGTCCCTTCCTCACCCTGGACCTCAGTTTCCCCTCTACGAATGCAGGGCGGTTAGAAGGGTGATCCATGGGGTCCACCCTGGGCGGTTCAGCCCGAGGCGGAGCTTCTTCGTCGCAGCCTGCAGCTATGGACGTCTGGAGGGGATCGCTCCTTAGGGAGAGCTGCCCTGGGCACCGCAGGGTGCTGAGCAGTGCCCCAGCCGCCACCCAGGAGATGCCAGGAACATCCCTTCTCCCTGGTGTGACACCACAAAGGCCTCCAGACGCTGCCACATGTCTGCTGGGGGCCAAATCACCCCTGGTTGACAACCCCATCCCCGAATGCTCCTGATCTTGCCTTAGGGCTCCCTGGACCCCGGATCTATGTGCAAACCCGGTGCATTATATGCACTCTCTGGAGAGAAGAGATGGTGTGACCGCAGAAATGCAGCCCCGGTGTGACCTCTGGAGTCTTTACAAAGAGAAGTCGATGGAGAGCACTTGCTTCCTTGTGGGAAGCTGAGCTTTCCCTTGGGACTTGATCATGTTTCTTGACCCCAGAAGGTCTCTTGGTTTTGCCTCCCCCCACCATCTCTCATTCTCTTTAGAAAAATCTCTTCCACAAATTGCCACTTTATCTGAAGTGTTCCTATCCGGTGTCTAATCCCTGCTGATGGAAGAGGGCTGTTATACGTGCAATCGCCTGCATTTATTTACATATCAGCAGTGAAAGGAGGACCTGATTTTTCATCTGGATGACACAGCTGCACTTGTAAAAAGGGCGTCTATTAAAAAGGCCGTTGCTTGGTACAAGCTGCAGCATCTAATTAGCTTCTCGGGGACTTTTTTTTACTATTATTATTTGCTCGGGGAACTGTTCATTTGAGCAAACCATATTAAATGACTATTGTCTTGGTCTTTAAGGAATTACCAGCTGAAAAACAACACCGAGATGGCAGCGCAGTGTGACAATGGCTCTGGCACAGCCTGGCCGTGGACTGGGGACTGTCACGTTTCTGATCGATAATTAGCTGGTTTCAGGAGTGGTGCACTAGCATTCCGTGTCTGCGGAACCTACAATTAGCGGGCACAGATTGTCCCTCCCTTTGATGACACCCCGAGGGGCAGTGAAAGCACACGAAGTGGCGTGCTTTCAGGAATATCTATTAAAGTGGGTAAATTTGGAGCATCTGTGGAGTGAAAGGATGGACCAGAACCCCCGGGGAGGGAGAGGGTGGGATGCGGCACCTCATCCTCGCAGTATAACGAGCTCTGTGCCCTCCCCTACCCCCCGATGGTGGCTCAGAGGGGGCTTCTGGTCACTGCAGTGGGGTGTCCTGGAGCCCTTGCAGACCCAACAAATCAGAATGTCTGAGGGTGAGACCTGCGGAACTCAGTTAAAATTCTGGTGTGTCAGCTTTGTTAAGTGGGATGAGGATAACCCCACCTTTCAGGGGGGCCCTGAGGGTTACATATGTAAGTGCCCAAGACAGGGTCTGGTGCAGGGCGGGGGCCAGGTGGGCACATGCACCTGACTCTGGGCAGAGAATACCTGCCAACACCGTAACCACGAGGGCAAGCCAGGGGGTCCCAGTGGCACGACTGTGCCCCTGGGGGTGCCGGAGACATTTTCAGTTGTCACACCAGGGGTGGGGGCTACAGGCATCTCACGGGCGGAGGCCAGGGGTGCTGCCCGCATCCTGCAGTGCGCAGGACGGCCCCAAATGTCAGTAGTGTCGAGGGTGAGAACCCCAGGGGAGGGGAGAACAGATAACAGGAGAGGAAAGCAGGGGGAGGCTCCTTGGGCCAGCAGGTGCTTTTTGGGGCCTGGATCTACCCCTTTCCTGTCCCCTCTCAGCGGTCACGCCCGGCTGGGCCCTGCTGTGTGCCAGGCGCTCTGCCCCGTGGCTCCCTAACTCCCATGGAAGCCCTGGGAGGCTGGCGTCTGGACTCCACTGGAGAGTTGGGCGCTCGGGGCTCTGGGAGCTGGAAGGCTTGGCCGTCACCCCGAGGTCAGTGGCTGAGCTGCGGTGACTCAGGCCCGTCGGCTTCTGTCCCCTGTCTCCTTTCACCCACTCAGCCGTCCTTGCCAGACACAAACTGAGCCCTACGGGGCACACTGGGGCCTGGCATGGGGTCAGGAAGATGAGCAGAAGCTCCCACAGGGGGACGGGTGTGGAAAGCCATGCGGGCTGGCAGGGGCCCCGAGAGGGCCGGCCCGCTGGAACCCCCGAGCCTTCTCTGCTCCGCTGTCTGCCTTTCTCTGTGAAGATCCAGCTTCAGCAGCACTCTGCAGGGCGCCGGCCACCCTGGTGCTGGACGTGAGGTTGATGGACGTCTAGGAGTGATGTCGCCTAATCTTATTCATGAGGACCGGCTGCTCGCACAGTCTGGGAGCGTGCTCGACCCACCCTGGGCCGTCTGTGAACCAGGGCGGGTGAGCCAGGCCCCAGCTCCCACCACCTGTCGCAGGACCTGGGGTGCAGACCCACGGCCAGGCCCACGGAGTCCACCCTCCATCCTTCCTGTGGTGCAGGGGCCGGGGACCCGTTCCCCCAGGAGGCAGGGATGGAACCGGGCTGAGGGGCTGGAGGTGAGTGCCCCCCTGCGGACAAGTGGGGGGTGGTGGCATCTCGGCTCCTTCCTGCTGGGCCCGAACACGCAGAGGAACCGAGTTAGGCTCTTTCCTCTCCCCCGTGCCGGCCTCCTCAGCTCCCCAACCTCTGGGGCTGTCAGCAGAGCCCTAATTAGAGGCCCCCCGCGGGGGACACGCACACAGAGCAGCTATAACTTCTCCACAGTGACGCCTTCGGTGAGTGCCGGAAAGCCTGGGGAGATTTTCATCACCATCCTCGGGTGCCAACGTGCTGCCAGCTGCCTCTGGGGAGAAAACCTGCTGCGTGGGAGGCCTGACACCCGCAGCATCGGGCCTAGATGCTCCACAAACACCCGGAGGAGCAGGGCGGGGGTGGAGGGGCCCGGGGCTCCGCTCGGGGTGGGGGGGGACTCCAGTCCTCAGGGAACCCATGCCGCCTCCACCGCCCCTCCCCAGCTCAGGTCAGAAAGGGGCGCTGCAGGTCGGAGGCCCTGGAGAAGCTTCCAGAAGCGTGGACAGGTGCACGCAGTCTGCAGAGTAGGTAATAAAGTTCAAGGACGAACAGAGCTGGAATGAGTCTTGCAGGCTGGAAACATAACATTTCAGAGGTAATTTCATAAAAGGAGTCATCAGACCAATATATCACCAGGTCGAGTTAAGTGTGGGGTTGAAAATAACCTTTGCTCTGACGTTTATTGAATTGTGGAAGCCACAGCTTCCCAAGACAGAATCTAAATGTTACAGACGTGTCTGCCTCAGGTGGCCTGGGTCGCGCTGCAACGGATGGCTCTGGGGCCAAACCGAGGGAACCTAGGACACGCGGGCGATGCAGACCGCCCGTCGCACGCGCTGAGCCCTGGGACCCGGGCCCGGCAGAGCCAAGGCCAAGGCCCTCCTGAGGCGGAGGCAGCCAGGCACCAGCAATCCGCTTTCTGAGCACCTACCGTGCGGCCTGGGTGGAGTCTGCAGGCTGGAAGACAAATCAGGGATAGGCAGGCATCCGAGGGAGCCCAGGCCAGGAAGGAAGCCGCATGGGAGGTGGGAAGTGACCTTCATTCTCCACTGCCCATCCGGTCGCTCACTCTCATGCTTTCTATACCTGCATTCGTGCTCACACAGGCTGGACCTGCACCGTCCAGTGTGGCGGCCCCGAGCCCGGTGTGGGTACTGACCCCTGACACGTGGCTGGTCCCAAATGAGATGTGCTGTGGGCGTGAAACACACACAAAACAAAGAGTGTAAAATGTCTCAATTTTTTTATTAATTACATGTCGAAATGATAATATTTTGAATATACTGGGTTAAATAAAAGTATTAAAATTAATTTCACCTGTTTCTTTTCACTTTTTAAAATGCAACTACTAGAAAATATTTAATTACAGTTGGGGCTGACATTTCTCTGGACAGAGAGCTGCAGTCAAATCCTGCCTCAGCCCCTTAGCTGATGTGCGGCCCGGGGCAGTCACTTAATGCTCTGTGCCTCAGTTTCCCCTTGTAAAGTGGGGAGAACCCCTTCCGCACTGGATAGTAGTGAGTGATGAATGTGAAGTGTAGAACAGTCAGCACTTTGTTGAAAGTTTGTTATTATCATTAACTCTGGCTGGCCTGGGATGGACACGGGGCCTCATGGGTGGACACAACAGACGAGGCAGGGACAGCGTCAAATCTGTGAGCCCTCTGACAGCACCTGGCACTTACTCAGAGGTGCCCCAGGAGCTGAGAGCTGGGCACTGTTACCAGGTCCGGGGGGCCAGGGGCCTCAGGAGGAAGCGACAGAAGGGTGACCAGAGGGTGTGGCAGCGAACGCATCCAGGCAGGAGGGCTGGTGCGTTTCTGTTCTGGGAGATGGTTGGCGTGGCAGGACGGGGTGGGACGGGGCGAGGGAAGGAACTGGTGTGGGGGGCAGGGGTAGACGGGGGCCCTGCCGTGAGGTGACCTGCTTTCCAGGCATGGGGGTTCTTTATGCAGAAGCGCAGGATGAAATGTGCGCTGACTGACAGCACCAGATAGCAGTGCACGCTACCTGGGGGGCAGATAGCGCCGCCGGCCACGCCAGGGAGCAGCCAGCGGAGCACACGGGGAGGGGCGTGGCCGGGGAGGGGACAGCCAGGCAAGGGCAGGGAGGCTGGACGGACACCAGAGGCGCCGTCCTGGGTAGCGAGCACCCAAGGCAGCTGTGGGAGGAGAGGAAACGGGGGTGGGGGGTGGGATGGGGGGGGTGATGCTGGGGTTTCCAACCCGAGCTCAGATGGGGGTGCCATTTGCCACGTGAAGAACGGGGAGGCCATGAGTTTGGGCCGGAACACGATGGACTGAAATGACGCCGGTTGGGCTCTCTGAAGATAGACTCTGGCCGGAGACGTGCTGCGGGGGCAGCAGCTGGAGGGCGGGGCTGGCGGAGGGGGGCACCGGGCCACAGCTGTGCAGAGAGGCCTCTGCCGACCCCGGGGCCCAGCCTGGCCGGGTCGAGGGGTTGTCTGGGAACAGGCCGGAGAGGGGCCTCTGTGCCGTCTCAGCATCTCTTTCTGCTGATAAAGGCGCAGCCTGTCTCTGAATTCACGCAGTTGAATAGCTATGACAGTAAAAGAAGGAAAAGGCCATAGTAGATGCAAAACTTAAATCGTTCTCTAACTAACCAGGTCGTTCTTTTTACCTGAGTTTTTATTTAAACAGTGCCTTGGAGCCTCGATGGCGTGGACCCCGGCGTGGTAAACGAGTCAGGACTGATGGGCCACGTCCTTCCTTCCTGGTGCCAAGAAGCAGCGGGAGCTCAGAGCTGAGATCTGTGGGGCTCCCCGCCTGGGCACTGGGCACGGGCCACACCTACCATCTCACCCTCTCTACACAACCACACCAGGAGCTGGCTCTGGCGCTGGCCCCATTACAGACGGGCAACCTGGGAGACGAGATGAAAATTTTTGCTCGAGGGCACGTGGAGGCTGGTCAAAGGACCCTGTGAGGTTGGTGCCATTCTCACGTGTCCCTCTGCTTCAGGTGACGCCTGCAAGGAGCCCCAAGCCTGGACGCCTGCGGACCGGGGCTCCCGGAACCTGCTGGGACACTCTGGCCCTCCCCTCCCAAGGACCACAGATCAGGCCCCATCACGCCCCCCAGCAGGTGCCCGTAGGTACCTCACGAGTTTGGAGAGTGGAGGCCGGTGTAACCGGGAAGCACCCCACCCCTGGGCACCACGTAAATGCCAGTGGATAGCGCTGCAGTGAACGTGTGGCCGCAAGGGTAAGGGTGAGGCAGGGCCTGGGAGCGTCGCAGAAGAAGGAGTAAAGTCTGCCAAAGAATGCAAGCGCTTGCGCTCATGCAAAATTATGCAGAGGTGTGTATTGGTATAAAGAGATTAAATGAAGTTTTAAAATAAATTAATTAATCATCTTAAAGGTTTTATAGAAGGAAGAAACTAGGGCAAATCCTGGGCTCTGTTTGCTGAAATAAGCAAAAATATATATATAAAATTTTATCTCTAACAATGATTTCTTTCTGCACCAAATGGCCCTAGGTCTGGTTTAAAAATATGGCAGTTTTTATGTACTAGGATGTTACAGTACTGCGCATGTTGTTTTATTTTATTGCACATATTACATCAAGAGTAACACTTACATCTCTGGATGCTCAGTTTTCTGAAGCACCCTTCCCTTGCTGTGCTTGTGGGAGCGTCTTGAGATGGTCACCTTGTCAGAGGGCCTGGGTGGCCCGGGAAGCAGTGGCAGACTCAGGACAGGACGTGTCCCCGTGTGAGTCCTGACTCCCTTCCACGGGTAGGGCGGAGGAGAGGGCAAGCTGGCGTGGGCCCGGCCCTCGGTTAATAAATAATAATTCTTAAAAATGATTCTTGGATGAACTCTCTGAGTGACCAAGGGTCACCTCTGCCTGTCCCCTGGGCCGCCAGGAGCAGCACAGCGGCTGGTGTCCAGTCTCACCCTCCACCCTAGGCACAGTAAATGTCCATCATTGTCCCTGGCCACAGTCGCAGACCACGGCTCTCAGAGGGAAGGGACCTGCGTCCACAGCCTTCACAGTGGCCGTGAGCAGCTGCGAGTGGCGCTGAGCCTGGAGCCCTCCGGGAGTGGACGTGGCTGGGGCTCTGCCACTGTCCGCTGGTCCTGCTGGCAGACTTGGCCCACTCAGACCATTCGCCTCATCAAATCTGTCTCAGAAGCAAAGAGCTTTAATTACTCCCCCAGGGGAAACTGGCACTCCCCTCCCCGCTTCAAGCCCTGCAGAGGACAGGCAAAAAATAAGATAAAATAAAATAAGACGAAACACTGCCAATCCGTCAGGCTCCCAGTGAAGACAGACTGCTGACCCCGAGGGGAGCCCGGTGTGCGGAGGTCGTGAGGAGTGAGTGTGGACCGGCCTGGTTCAAATTAATCGGTTCAGCTGTGGCCTCTGGTCCCCGGGAGAGGTTGGGAGTGTTGGCTACACAGAGCAGGAGTGAGCGCACACAGTAGCTGGTGGTGAGCTCGGTGCCAGCTGGGGGTCCATGAGCAGAGCCTCCTGTGATGTCTGTCTGCTGCTGCCAGGCTGAAGGGGGACCTGGGAAAGCAGCCACTGAGGCACGAGCCACAGGGGGCTGGGGAGCCACGGGGGAATGTGGGAGCCAAGGGGGAATGTGGGAGCCAGGGGGGAATGTGGGAGCCAGGGGGGAATGTGGGAGCCACGGGGGAATGTGGGAGCCAGGGGGGAATGTGGGAGCCAGGGGAGGCTGCAGAGACACACCACCAGCAGGATGCAGGCTCCATCCGGGCTTTGCACACGTGCCAGGGCCTCGGATCCGCACGGCCCGTTGCTCCGGGGGTCTCACGCACAAGCCCCGGCGCCTGTGTGGCTGGGATAAAACATACGCTCGATCCCTTCTGGGTGACAACTGCGCCAATCTGGTGATTTAAACAGCTCTCCTGTGGCACTTGGTTTGGGGGATGAGAAGAGTGCCCCCTCTTGCTCTGGGAGTTTGGGGTCAGGGGCCTCCTCTGACCTGGGGTCAAGGACAGAATGGCTTCTTGCCCCCGCAGATGGTCCCATCCTGGCTGTGGGATGACCACTCGGGTCTCCTCTGAGTAATGGAGGCCAGGGCCCCTGCTGGCATCCACTCCTGTACCCGACTCTCTACTCAACACCTCCACCTGGACGTACAGTGTGCCCTCAACTCAAGTCCAAGAACGATCACAAGGCCCCTGCCCACATGCGGGCTGGGCCCTGCATCCCTGCCTCCGGTGAGGGTGCCCCACCCCAACCGGGAGCTCATGCCAGGGCCCTGGGTCCTGCCCACCCCCTCCTCCCACTCTCAGCATCCTCAGTTCATTTCGTCTCCTCCTCTTCCTGCCTCGCTGCCTCTCCCATCTCCGGGGGGCCATTCACTCATGTCATTTTACTCAGGGCCTCCTGTCTCTCCAGGGCACCCTTGCTCTGACCCCCAGGCCCTACCGTCTCTGGCTTCCCCTGACCTCACCCCTCGAGCACTGTGCACTGTGCTCCCCCCAACCAGTGCCCCTCCCTGGAGCCCTCCACCCGGCCCAGGGTCTCCACAAGCGCTGCCCCCTCACCCTGCACATCTCAGCATCTGCTGGCCACTGGCCAGAGCAGCCGGGCTCCTGTCCTCACGGCCCACTTTCTTATTCTTCAGGGCACTCGGATCCACCCAGCCACCTTGGTCTCCAGTAATCCACAGGGATGGTGGACAAGACTTCTGTAAGGGTCTTCCGCCACCCCCTGCCCCCCAAACTGAGAGGCCTGGACCTGAATCTGGAGCTGGTCATCGTAAGTCCCTGTGGAGGGTGTAGGTCCAAGGTAGACTATGGCCGAGGACCAGGAAGGCCAGTGGTCTTGCTGTCATCTGTCCCCCTGTTAAGCTGGGCACGGCGGCCTGACCACTAAGCAGGGAAGGACCCGCACTGGGATCAGTGGGAAGTGCCTGTCACTGTCCACTAGCAGAGCTGGACGTGGACGCAGCAGGGCGAAGGCAGCCAGGTGCCCCACATCCGTTCACCCGGCCCTAGGCCAGTGGCACCGAGGGGCTCTGGGGACCCTCAGGCGTCAGGTCCAGTCGCCAGGGCTAGGGCTCTCCCCAGGGGCGCAGGACGGACATCTTAGTTGCCTCCCCCATGGGGTCCCCTTGCACACCTGTGACCACACAAGAGTGGAAGTGGCTGGGGTCCTGGCCAGATATCTTGCCCCCTGGCCCTAGACCAGACCTACCACTGGCTTCCTCTGTTTCTCCTACAGACACAGTCCCACTGCCACACCACTTCACACCACTGAGACCACCGGGCTGCTGGCGTTCATCCTAAGTGCCCAGTCTGACCTCTCGGGTCCATCCCGAGCCCTGCCCTCCTCCCTGGCCGCCCCTCGGGTTGCAGCACAGGCTTGCTCTCACCCGTTCCCTGAAGCACTGCTGCCCCCGGTCGCTGACCCCGGCTCTCTTCTCTCCCACTCCTCGGCTCCTGGAGCGTCCAACCCCCACACACAATCTCCAGGCAGATTCCCAGCGTGTTCTGGCCAGAGCATCTCCCCTGACCTGTCTGGGGGTTCGCCCTTCATTCATGTCCCTTGGAAGCCTTCCTTGAACCAAAAAATAGATTTGCTTCAAACATCTGCACAGCGAGCTCCAGCGCCTGCTCGCATTTATCACTGAGGATGAGAAGTGCAAGGCCAGCCTTACCTTTGTTCCTCGGTAGTATAATTTTTTTCTGACAGAATGCCGAAAGATGACATACTCATTCTTGAAATAAAGAGAAATGTAACTGCCAGGACTGGGGCAGTTCCTCTGATTTTGTTTGGGAAAGGCTGAGTCCTTTCGACCTTTCTGCTCTGTTTTCTTTCTATCCAGGAAAGCTTTCTTCAATTATGTGTTTGATAATTGCTCCTGATCCAAGTTACCAGAGTTCTTCCTTAGAAACGTTCCTATATTTTGAAAGTTTGGATTTCTATTCTCTGCCCTCCTTACCAAAATCCATTCTCACGTAAGATTCAGCTATTGATAATGTTTGTGTGAATTGTGAGGAAGCATCTCGAGGTTGCCCCTGATTTGATTCTCCTCCATCTCATATCATTTTCCCCCGGCCCCATGTAGCCCTTAATGCTGCGTTTTTGGGTTTCCCTGTGACCTTTGCTGTCTCCTCTGCCTTTTCATCTCAGCTCATTTTCTCCCCGTGGCTGTCTGCCCTCTGATTTTGAGAATGCCGTGGCATTTGACACCCAGCCAAGGATGCCAGTTTTCTAGGCTGTTCTGGTTTAATTGGTAATCTTTTTCCCAAAGTCTTCTCTTCTGGAATCTTCAAGAGGATGCCCTTTATTAATTAAAATAACAGTTACAACATGTACGCACAGAACCTGCATGAAACACACACGCACACTTAAATAGCCACCATGAAGCAAGCGTCCACAGAACCACCACGGAGTTTAAGAAACAGTATCGCCAGCCCCTTGCTGCTTCTTCCTCTGTCTTCCCCTGGCCCCGAGGTAACTACCACCCTGGGTTTTGGGAGCATCTTCCTTTGCCCTGCCTTTAGTTTTACCATCTATGCATATGTCCTAAACAATATGTAGCTTAATCTTGCTGGCTTTGAAGTTTATATAAATGGAAGCACACAATATGTATTCTTTCAGACTTGTTTTTTTCACCAACACTATGCTGTGAGGTTAACTTTCGGGATTTTTACGGCTGTAGCCCGAGCTCTTAGAGCGTCCTTAATATGAATTTACCACATCGTATGCATTCTCTTTATTTTGATGGATAATCGTGTAGTCAGGTGTGGGTCTGGGACACCTGTCCCGTGTTCCAAGCTTAAAGACTTGGGCGTGGAATTGACAAACCATAAGGTACGGCCATGTTCAGCTTTCTCCAGCCTATTTTGCAAACCGGTTGCTTTTTAAAACGGTGGGAAATTTTCCTGACTCCTCATCCCTGCCATCATTTGGTGCTGTTGGGCTTTTGATTTTTGCCAAACTACTAGATGTGTGGTGGCATCTTATTGTGCTTTTAATTTGCTTTTTCCTGATTACTAATCAAATTGGGCATATTTTCATATTTATAAGGTTTGGGGGTTTTTTTGTGAGATGTCTCTTAAAATTTTCTGCCCAATCATTCTGTTTGAGGGGAGTTCTTTGTGTTAGGGACTGCTACGTGGTTTGTTAAATATGATGCAAATCTCTTCTCTTAGTTTGTGGCTTATTCTTTTATTTTTAAATTCAACTTGAATTTAATTTAATTCAATTAATAAGAGTTCTTCAATTCTATGAAAACTAATTAATAAATCTTTTCCTTTGGGTTTGTACCTTTTATGTCTTACTTTTGAAATCTTCCTCTTAATGCTTTCCAATAGCATTATAGCTTTGCATTTCCTAAGTCTTAAACCCACGTGGAATTATTTTTTGCATATGGCATGAGATAGGGATTCAATTTCATTTCTTTTCTGCCTGGACACCCAATTTCCCCAGCATGATTTCTTGAAAAGCTCAGTTTTTCCCCTCTCATCTTGAATAACAACTTCGATATTCAGACATGTCTATAAATTTGTAGTTCTGTTTCTGGGATCCATTCTGTTTTGCTGGCATAATTATCTGTTTATGACCAATAATCACTCCTCCTAATCTAGCATACAAAAGTCTTGTTAACTGAAAGAACAAGTCCACCTATGCTATTAACTTTCAGGAATGTCAGTGATTTCTGGCCCTTTGCATTTTCATATGTATTTCAGAATTAGTTTATCATATTTCACACCAAAAAATTACCAGGATTTGTATGATTGCATTAAATCAGTAAATAAGTTTTGGGTAATTGACATTTTTCCGCATTTAATCTTCCAATCCATGAAAATAGAATGTTATTTATTTATTTAGATTTTCATTAATGGCCTTCAATAAAATTACCTAATTTTCTCCAAAATGTAGACATTTCTCCGTATTTGATCTTACCTTAATGTGTTCAATGCTCGCTCTAGCTTTTGGAACATATTGGACACTTACAATAGTTGTTTGAGTGTCTTTATCTGCTGGTTCTAACATCTGTGTGAGTTCTGGGTCAGCTGATTGATTTTCTCCGTCTCATGGATCATACTTTTCTGCCTTTTAAGCCTTTTTTAAGGCAGAAGCAGAGCACCCTTTAATTGAGTGCTAATTATTCCCCACTCCTGAGACAAGTACTGAGTACTCTCCCCAGTGTGCGTGAGTCATGAGGTTTTCCAGTCTGGCTGGTGCAAACAGCTATTCCCAGTTCTCTGTGCATTTGGTGCTGTAGCCTCTGATCCTTTCTGGGGCTTCTTTCCCAGCCTCAGGCAGTTTCCCCTGGCACATGCACTGACTACTGAGTGTGCAAAGGGGCCGCTCTGCACATGACCAGGGCTCTCTCCGTGCAGGTCTCTCCTCTCTGGTCATCTGTGCTGTGAGCTCCAGCCACCTCGGTCTCCCTCTCAGCTCCAATCCTCCACGCCTAGTCTTCTGGGTTCTCCTGGGTCCCTTTCATGCCTCCAGGCAGTAAGCTGGAGAAATCGGAGGGCTCACTTTATTTCTCCCTGTCTCAGACATTCCTGTCCCCATCTGATGTCCAGTATCTTGGAAACCATCATTCTATACACGTGGTCCTCTTTTATGCTGTTTTTCAGGTGAGACCGCTCCTATGACTCCATCCTGGTGGAAGAGGATGTCTCTCATCCCCTCTTCACTACGCTCACCATCTGCAGCTCTACCCCGTTCCTTCCTTTACTGCTTCTTCATGCCGTCTCTCTTCCAAGACCAGTCTCACCAAAGATTTGTTATTTTCATTAATATTTTTCAAAAGACCAGCTGTTGACTTTGTTGACCCTCCCTTACTTGTTTCTTTCCTATTTCATGTATTTATCTTCTTATCTTTATTATTGATTTCTTCATCCTATTGTTCTATGTTGGGTGTATTTTGCTAGTTTTTTTCCCTAACTTCTAACAATGGACCCTCAAGTCATTAATTTTCAGCTTTTCTTTTACCTTCATATGGCCTTTTAAGGCCATAGTTTTTCTTCTAAGGATTGCTTTAGTTGCATCCCACAATTTTTCCCTCGTAGTATTTTTATTTTCATCAAGTTCTAAACATTTTCCAATTTTCATGGGAATTCCCTGGCGGTCCAGTGATTAGGATTCTGAGCTCTCACTGCTGAGGGCCCGGGTTCAGTCCCTGGTCGGGGAACTAAAATCCCACAAGCTGCACGGTGTGGCCAAATGAATAAACAAACAAATAAATAAAGGTTTTCCAATTTTCACTGGAAAATGATTGCTCACTGCGGGCGCATCCGCCTCCAGCAGCAGAGCCGGGGAGCACGGTCCGCCACACACAGAGCGCAGCGTGCTTGTTCACACACTTCCTCTCTCTTAGGTGGCCGTCCAGCCCATGCCCTGGACCTCATCATCCCTCAGAACCATTCCACCCCCAGATCCATAATTCCAGAATCACGGCTTCAGAATCTCCCACTCTGCCCAGTACGTCCCATCTGCTCCAACTCTTCTTCATCCTTAAAGGACCTCTTTCCTCCTGCCCCCTTTGCTCCCTCCCTGTCCTCAGCCTCCCCTGCACTGCCCCACACCACGCTCGATTAATCCTCAGGAAGGAGCTGCACGGAGAAGGGGTGACAGTCCCCATGGCCTTGGGTCTGGGAGGAAGCCAACCAGCGCTGGTCAGGCAGGGAGGAGCTGAGGGAACCGCCAGCCAGTGACCTGCTGGTGGCTCTCTTGACCACATCCAGCCAGAAGCTAGAGGCAAGGGCATTCTTTGGTGCAGTCCACGAAACGTCCACTGCCGGGGCGTGAAGTGGTAGGAGGAGAGTGGAGGGGGTCCTAGGGGGCAAAGAGAATAGCCAGCATTGCTCCTGTGAGCCCACTGTCTGCTGCAGTTCTGCCCCCTCGCTGCCCTTCCTGCTCAGACCACCCCAACGTCTCAGGCTGACTCCCCCAGGCCTCAAAGTGGACGAGTTCCCTGGAGACTGTCAAAATCAAATAGAATGAAGACCAGGCTGGACAATCCCCCAAACGGACAAAACCATTTAAGCTGCGTGAGCAAAACTAAATCTAGCTTATTTCATGAACATAAGCAAAATTTAGGTTATTTCTTGTAAATGCCTCTGACAATCATAAAAGGAACTTAAATCCTCTTTCTAAAATGGTAGAAGAAGATTGTCGCTTTTAAGCAGCTTCCTGCCGTCTGGAAGTCCCATTGTGATAACCAATCGTGGGTAAACAACCTCCCCCTTCTCACTCTAGAAGCTACCCCATAACCCTGGCCTCGGGCCCCAGCTCAGCTGTGGACCTGGAGACCCCCGGCCCACAAACTGTTCTGTGCACAGCAGACTCTTCCTAAATACTAACTGATCTGGTTTTAATTTTCTGTTTCTGGATTTATGACAAGACTTAGCCCCACCCTGGCGGCTGGCTCAGTTCCAGGCCACTTCCCTCCCTCCCTAGAGCGCTCCTGTCCGTGGATCTCGTAAATCCTTTCCAGAACCTCGTCTGCCTTCTGTGCCAGGCTTTGCTCAATGGCCTGCCTGTTCAGGAAGTCCTGGTGGGACACCTCACCCACCCTTCTCCACAATCTCTCCTTGGGAAATCTCCTCCAAACCTGCGGCTTTATGGTTACATCTACTCTGGTGACCCTCACACTTCTCTTTCCTGAGGTTGGCTGCAGACCAGGTGCCCCCCAGGAGACAGATGGCTTATTCATGGGGCACTCGCTCAGGACTGTCCACAAGTGCATGGGCTTTACATGGGAAACCAAGAGAATGAACACCCAAGGGAGCCGTTACCGCCGTGGACCTGGAGGCGCCAGGAAGGGAAGAGTGACCAGGACATGCAAGAGACAGCCAGTCTTTTGGGGAGGGGGACGTGACCCCCCCCCCATGACAAGCAGGGCCAGAGAGGAGCCAACACCCCAGCCCCCATCCTTTCCACTCTCCAGCATCCCATCCGTCAAGCACACCCCAAAGCTGGAGGTGGGGCAGGGTGTCTGGCTGATGCCATCCCCAGAGGCAGCCTCCCAGGGCACAGAGGGTGGAGAGGGGCGGAGGTAGATCTGTGGGGAGGGAGACAGAGCAGAGGACGTAGAGCATAGAGGCACCACCCAGGATGGACTATGGGACTAACTTGCCTGACTCGACTTGGAATTTCACCTTTCATCAGCTATGTGACCTTGGTTAGGTCACTTAACCTCTCTGTGCCTCGGTTTACTCGTCTGTAAGTTAAGAGTAGGTCCCTACAGGATGGCTGTGAGAGTTAAATGAGGTAATGTATGTAAATCACTCAGAAGAGTAGCCGGCACACGGTGGGCATTTAATACATATTCGTTGTAATGAGTTGATTTCTCCATCTGTCAAAGCGGGGGCATCTCAAAGGCAGCCTGTCCAAACCCTGCTGAGGTTACTTTCTCCCAGTCCCCGGCCACTTTCAGCGTTTGCCACCCACCCAGTCGGACCGCCATATATTTGACAGGATGGCCATCTATTTTATTGTCCAAACTGGAGCATTTCTGAGAGAAAACAGGGACAATTGACAAACATGCCAGGGAAACAGCGTTGAGCGGAGACCCCTGGACAAACAAGGTCCCACAGTCACCCTCACCCAGCCCTGCACCAGCCGCCAGCGTGCTGCATAGACTGTCTTTAAGTCTCCCCACCACCTCCTACAAGCTAGAGAAGCTCATTTCATCTTATTAAGTAGCTAGAATTTAATCGATACGATACCTTCATTTGTAAAATAGATAACAATGGAAGAGATGAGTTTCTAATAAAAATAGCTGCCCTCGACCCACCCCTCTTTAACCCCTCCCCACCTTGAGCTAACCTCTTTGAATCCTTTTAGCTGACTCTTCTAATAATTGCATTCATATTGCAAATGAAATTCTTCTATCACTATTTATAATTTTTGTTTTCAGTTTTATGCATTGTCAATTGCCCTCTGACAATAGTAGGTAAGGATTTATCTCATCACCTCACCTCACTCCAATCAAGATGTCTATATTTAATTCCTGTAACTTCACATCATGGACTGACGCTTTGTGTCTTTTCCACCAAATATAGAGGACGTTGCCGGACTCCCCAGTCTAGAAAATGATGACGCCCACCCCCCTCAGAGCACCTCCCCTTTCTACTGCTAACTTCTGCCAGGGCTAAAGGTAGCACAGTTCACAAGTGGTTGTAGGACTGTAATTAAGTCCCTGTGCTTTGCCTCCAGCCTGGTTCTCAAACTTGAAAATCAGTAAACAGTTCTCCCACAGTTATGGCCATTTAAATACCGTCTTCAGGACTTCCTGGTGGTGCAGTGGTTAAAAATCTGCCTGTCAATGCAGGGGACACAGGTTTGAACCCTGGTCTGGGAAGATCCCACATGCCGCGGAGCAACTAATCCCGTGCACCGCAAATACTGAGCCCACATGCCACAAGTACCAAAGCCCGCATGCCTAAAGCCCATGCTCTGCAACGAAGAGTAGTCCCTGCTCGTCGCAACTAGAGAAAGCCTGCGTGCAGCAATGAAGACCCAACACAGCCAAAAATATAAAGAAATAAATTTATAAAAATAAATAAATAAATACTGTCTTCAGAAATCGCGTGGGGTGGGCACATGGAGAGTGTTTTGTTCTCCCTAGAATTTCTACTTGTCTTTTCTCTGTTACCTTTAACACATCTTCATCACTTTTTATTTTCAAAATCTTCATCCATGAAAGGATTCTGTTGAGTCCCCGCCTGCTTTTTATTCCCCAGACACCTGCTTTACAGGGCTTCCCACCTCCCGCTCTGTCTGGAGAGCGGCCCTGGATGCCCATGGGGGTTCGACGTCCAGGGACCTGCTCTCTGGCGTGACCCCCTCCCCAGTTTCCCGTGACCCCTCTGTCTCGCTTGATTCCTTTGTTTCACTGGAGAACATCCTCAAAAGTACAAGAAAGAGTGTGTGTAGATACATTTTCAGAGGGTTTCTCCACTTGAATATTCTAGGAAGTGAAAGTTAATTTCGAATCTGTGTGTCTCAACCGTTTCTATTTTCCACTTTCTGGTACTGTGAGTGACCACCGCCGAGAGCAGGGACTGACCAACAGCCCAGGGGCCAAACCTGGTCCAGCGCCTGTTTTGTGAGTCAGGCTTCCCCAGCGCTCCTCCACACCCACTTGTGGGCGTCCTGTGTAGGATGGCTTTTCTCTGCCCCCGTGGAGCTGGGGGCCGTGACCATCTGTACAGCCTGCAAGGCCTAAATATCGGCTGCTTGGCCCTGCCACAGGGCAGTACTGTGCAGAGAGCTTCCTGGACGGTGGCGAGTTCTCTGCAGTGTCCAGCATGGGGCCACTGAGCACCTGCAATGTGTTCCGTCCCACCGAGGAACCGAATCTTGATTACATCTAAACTTCATTAATTTTAGCTTAAGCCCCACGTCTGGCTAGTGGCTGCCACGCTGGACAGCTCAGGCCTTGGGGAACGTCGGGCCGTTGGTATGGCCAGCGTGGATGCAGGCTGCGAGGCCGCTCCGCCAGGAAGCAGGAGCCCGCAAAGGCGGGTGTGAGCCCTCGCCACCGCCCTGGAGACCCTGCTCCCTGCTCAGCCGAGGGACAGTTCTGTCCTCCTCTCATGCCGGGTGGAGACAAAAGGCAGGAAAGCCGGGCGGCTTCCTCTCCCAGCCTCTACTGCTTTAGGGGCGGGGTAGTGGGGTGCAGAGCTGTCTATCTGAAGTTCTGGGAAGAAATTCTGCCCATTGCAGAGTGACCTGCACAGGCCACTTCTTTGACCTCCAATGACCATCTCACCAGATGGACGTGACCCTCTCAGGGTTCCGGGGAGGGTTGGATAAAATGTTGGGTCTACAGTGTCCGACACATAGTAGGTTTAGAATAAACCGGGGGTTCCTAGGCTGCATTCCCCAGTGGTCCAGCCTGGTGAGAGGTTTAGGTTGTTGTAAAAGTCAAGTTTTAATAATGACGCTGCAGAAATGGTTTGTAAAGTGAAACTTAACAGGGCGCCTGATAATCTTTGATACCTAAGTGTGTGTAGTGAGTATTCAGTTAAAGGAATATGCCTTTCCCAGCTTCCCTGATTATGAAAGGATAAAGCCCTGTTTCTTTGTGTGGTTTTGTGATATTCCCTAACCACACTTGTTACCAGTGGCCTGGTGCCAGCACGCACACACATCCGCACACATGAACACACATGCACAAATGTGTGCGCACACAGCCCACGCCTTTGGGGCTCTGCTGACCACCCCTCCAGGGAGCCTCTCTTCCCGGTGATACACACCTGCTTCCTCCCCAGGGTCCCACCACCAGCCAAGCTGTGCTGACACTCATTCAGTGAGTCCCCATTCCCTTTGTCCTTTTCTGTCTCTCGGGACAAGCGCAAAGGTGAGTGACAAGCATTTTTCTTTTCATTTCCAGGAAGTGGTGAAAAATGAATAAACAGGTGGCAAAACTGACAAGGCATCTGTCCCTGGCGGGTTCGTCTGTAATTAAAAATCACCCAATTTGAGTTTCCCCCAGTGCAGCTGCCTGCTCCCTGAAACTTTTAACGGAGTGCCCGCGTGCTAATGAGGACACCAGCTAATTACTTGCAAAATGATTAAGAAATCATACTGGGACAACTGATGGATCTCGGCAGGGAGCCCATCAGACGTCTCTCAGGCCTCCCATCCCGCTCCTTGCTGGCTGGCAGCTTCATTCCTAAAGGGTGGCGCTGACATTGCTGGCAGACTGCAGGCTGGGGCTCTGGGCTCAGCCACGAGGCATCGAAGGCCCAGAGAGATCAAGTTTACCTCCCCAACCCTGCGGAAACCCATGGGTCCCAGCACCACGGGGATCTGGGGTCCCTCAGCCTGGCAGGACCACCTCTGCTTATCTTGTTTCCAGCAAATTCCAGGGCTGCGAGAGGACCCTGATAATTTGCTTTGCCCCTTGGCCGCTTCCTGGAATGGTGACACCTGCCCCACCGCAGTCTCTTGGCTGCTGGTGAGGGCTGTCAGCAGGGGCTCCTGGCAGTGGGACCGAGGCCATCACCCGGGCCTGTGCCTTGAGCCCACTCACAGGGCTCAGAGAGAGCACGGCTCTGGGGAAGGCGCTGCCCGGGCCTGCCCAGGGATGCCCACCCGGAAGCCTGGGCTGCATCCTGAGCCAGCCAGCGGCCGCGTGGGTGGCCCGGGGTGGCTCCCGGGAGGGGAGAGGGGGCGGGGGGTTGATGACGTTGAACTGCACTGGGGACCCTGCAGAGCTTGCTTTGCTTTGCCCCTGTCAGAGGAGGAAACGAGGGTCTTCCTGCTTCCCGCTCTGCACCAGGGCGGGTGGGGTTGGGGGCTTGTCCCCACTCCCCAGCAGCACAGCTCAAAGCCACTCTTCTGGGAGTGAGCCTTCCCGACACGCCCCCGCTTCCAGAAGGAGCACCTTTTTCCCCGAGCGACCCTGGCACTTGGACTCCCCTGGAGGCGCGCCCTCTGCCCTGACCAGCTCTTCAGCCTTTGATGGATGGAGCTAACAGCCACCCCCGCCACGTGCCGGGAAGGAGGGAATCCTTCACTGCCACCTGCTCCTGCTGTCCTGCGAGGTGACAGGAACGTCCACTGAGATTCGGGCTCTGGGCCGGCTTGGAAGAGCCTAACGGGTCTCAAGCTGCAAGTCAATGACACTCAACAGAAGGTTTCCTCAGAGACACTCTGAGACAGCGCCAGCAATTCAGGGGAAAATTCAAAGACTACCGATGCCAATGTTTGTGCACGCGCGCGCACACACATACACACACATACTCTCTCTCTCGCACACACACTCACCTTTCTTTCTAATCAGCATCCTGGCTGACAAGCCCTAACGTGGGCTGATTTCAAAACCGCCCTGTTTGAAGCCATCGCTGCAGTGGGTTTTCTTTGATTTTTGCTTCTAATTATGAAACCACGCAGCGGGAGGCCTCCAGCTGTCCTGTTCGCCCTTCCCGGCTCTGAAAGGCCGTGGCTGTCACACGCCACCTATGACTGCCATTCCGGAGCCCAGGGAACAGAGGTGGGGGCACTGGGCCTCCTGGCTGCAGGGAGCCGTCCAGCCAGAAGAAGCAAGATGACACCCCTCACGTCCCTCCTCCCTGACCCCTGCTCTGCCTTAGTTCCAGGCACTTTCCTCCAGTTTCCCTGAGGATCCCAGCAGGACACGACAACACAGCCCTGCCTCCAGGGAGCTCTTGGTCTGTTGGAGAAACGCCAGGGATGCAGGAACAACCCTCCTGCATTGATTCAGGAGCTTACAATTTGCAAAATGTGTTACAGCCTTGATTCCACTTCATCTTCACATCATCTCCATCCGCACCGCGTGGACAGGACACGGAGCGCCAGATCCAGAAGGTGCCAGATAATGAGGAAACCTAAGCTTCGGGATCCAGACACAGGATTCTTCCCCCACCGCCTGTCTGGCTGCCAAAGCAAACACCCCAAAAACCCCCCAGATTCAGGCTCCAGAACCTCCTTTGTTCGGGTGGAAAGAAAACGGGACAGTCATCACATCAGTGGGCTGAACAAAGGTTGTTCAAACAATGTCTCTCTCTATATTTCTACAATTAACATTTTTTAAAAACTGCTTTATTTTGAAATCATTATAGAGTCATAGGAAGTTGCAAAGATAGTACAGAGAGGTCCCATGTCCCCTTTACTCAGTTTACTCCAATGGTTGTGTCTTACGCGATTATATACGTGGAATAATGAAGACACGGAGTACTCCATCAAAAGCAGGAGCTTGATATTGGAATCAGATGCACGGAGCTCTTCAACATCTAATCAACATCTAATCACACATGTACCCCTGTGTGACCCCCACTGCGATCTGGATACAGGACGGCTCCAGCACCACAAAGCCTTCCCCCCTGCCGCCCCTAGAGCACACGCATGCCTATCCCGACCACTGCCCGACCCCTGGCAACCACTAATCTGCTTTCCATCTCTATGATTTTGTCATTTCAAGAATGTTATATTCTTCATGTAGTATTTGACCTTTAGAGGTTGGCTTATTTTTACTCAGCATAATGTCACTGGGATCCATCCAAGCTGCTGCGTGCATCAACAGTTTGTGTCTTTTTATACCTGAACAGTGTTCCGTGGAGTGGACTGGCCAGAGTTTGTTTAAACCTTCACATATAGAGGGTCATTTTGGTTGTTTCCAGTTTGGGGCAATTACAAACAAAGCTGCTATAAACAATCATATACAGGTTTCTATATGGACACAAGTTCTCAGTTCTCTGGGATAAATGCCCAAGAGTGCAATTGCTGGGTTGTATGGTCAATGTTTGATTAGGTTTTTTTAGGAACTGCCGAACGATACCCCAGGGTGGCTGTACTGTCTTACATTCCCGCCAGAAGTGCCTGAGATGCAGATTCTCTGCATCCTCACCAGCATTTGCTACTGTGTGTGTACATACATTGTGTATATAATTTTAACTATCCTAATAGGTATGTAGTGATTTCTCGTTGTGGCCTTAATTTGCATTTCCCCAACAGCTAGTGATGTTGAACATCTCCTTAAGTGCTTATTCACCATCTGTATACCCTCTTTAGGGAACAGTTTCTTCACTTTTTTTTGCCATTTTCTAATTGAATTTTTGGTTTTCTTACTGTTAAATTTTGAGAGTTTCTTATATACTTTAGAAATGAGTCCTTTATTAGATATGTGGTTTTGCTCCAGTCCATAGCTTATCTTTTCATCCCCTTAACAGAGCTGTTTGCAGAGCACAAGTTTTTAATTTTGATGAGGTCCAATTTGTTAATTTTTTCTTTTATGTATCATGCTTTTTGTGTCATGTCTAAGAACTGTTCACCAAACCATAGGTCTGGAAGATTTTCTCCTATGTGTTCTTCAAAAAGTTTCATAGTTTTGCACTTTACATTTAAATCTGTGATCCGTTTTGATTTAATATTTATGTAAGGTGTGAGGAGTAGGTTGAGGGTTTTTTGTTTGTTTGTTTGCTTTTTGCCTGAGGATATTCAAGTGCTCCAGCACCATTGTTGAAGAGACTGTCCTTCCCCTATGGAATTGCTTTTGTGTTTCTGTCAAAAATCAGTTGAGTATATTTGTGAAGGTCTATTTCTGGATTCTCTACTCTGTCCCATTAATCTATGCTTCCCTTCCTTCTGCCAATACCACACAGCCTTGATTACCATAGCTGCGCAGTAAGTCTTGAAATCAGGTAAACTGATTCCTCTGGTTCATCCTTCTTTTTCAAAATTGCTTTAGTTATTCTAGTTTATTTGACTTTCCATATAAATTTGAGAATGATCTTATTTATATCTACAAAAAATAATCTTCCTGTGATTTTGATAGGAATTGTGTTAAACTTGCATATCAATTTGGGGAAAATTCATGTCTTTAGTATGTTGAATCTTCCAATCCATGAACATGGTATATCTCTCCATTTACTTAGATCTTTTAAAATTTCCTTCATCAGCATTGTGTGGCTTTCAGCATACAGTTCTTATACATGTTTTATTAGATTTACACATACTTCATTTTTTTGAGCAATTATAAATGGTTTTGTGTTTTTAATATCACTTTCCACATATTCATTGTTAATATTTAGAAATACATTTATTTTTGTATGTTGATCTTGTAGCTTATGACCTTGCTGAACACACCTATTAGTTCTAGGAGTTTTTTTCCTTCTTCATCATCTTCTTCTCCTTTTTTTTTTTTTAAATTAGTAGATTCCTTGGGATTCTGTATTTACACCCTCATGTTGTCTACAAATAGATCCAGTTTTGTTTGTTTGTTTCTTTCTGATGCATATGGCCTTCTGTTTCCTTTTCTTGTCTTATCTCTCTGGCTAGACCTCCACTACCATGTTGACCAGCACTGGTGAGAGTGGACATCCTCATCTTGTTCCCGATATCAGGGGGATAGTATACATTATTTCACCATTAATTATGATGCTGGCTGATGTAGATGTTAGATGTAGATTTTTTTTTTTTTTTTGGTAGAGGTCCTTTATCAAATTGAGGAGGTTCCCTCTACTCCTAGCTTTCTAAGAATTTTTATCATAACTGAGTGTGGAATTTTGTTAAAATGAAAACTCAGGTTCCTTCCAAGGAGGGCACGACATCTGTTGGGAAAGCAAATGAAGGACCTGCCTTAGGGTCAGAGAAGGAGGTCTTGAAGACACCTGGGCTTGGATCTGAGGGAGGGGGAGGGTGTGGCCAGAAGGGAGCAGGTGGGGCAGCAATTGATGAGGACCCTCAGAGTCTTGAAGGGCCCTGGGATGGGAGAGAGTGCAGGGCATGCAGGGGACAGGAGGGTGGCCAGCAAGGGAGAGCGTGGAGGGAGGGGAGCTCGACAGGCAGGTGAAGCCAAAGTGCCTCCATCAGAGATCACAGCAAGGGGTCCAGCTGTATCCCAGGGACAGTGGGGGAGAGAGAACAGAGTGGCATAGTGAGATCAGTTCACAGGCCACTGCAGTTTCCAAGGTCAAAGGTAAAGGTGACTCAGGCTGTGGAGGGGAACAATGGGGAGAAGTGTGAGTGTAAAACCATTTAGGGTGTAAACTCCGTAGTCTGTGATGGTTGGATGTCAGGGCGACAGCTGGGGAGGTGCCACAGGCCTGATCTTTTTGATCAGTGCCCTGTTTCCCAGGAAGGCAACTTGTTAGCCCAAGAGATTGCAACAAAGAGCCTCTATGGACACAATAGCTTTCTCGTTCACAGCACTTTAAGCCCCTCGTGACACAGCACTTTACAGCCTAGAGGGCTTTGAAGCTTCATCATCTCTGGTCATCCTGCTTGTGCTCTTCAGGGGCCCCCACAGCCAGCCTCCCCCACTGCTCACCCCAGCCCCCGATCTTGTTTGGTTGTGCTGCTCAGGGTTCCCTGGACCAGTCCCACTGGGTCAGCCCCCTGTGCCTTTTCCCACACTGTCCCACACCCTGACCTGGCCTCCCTCTGCTCTCTGTGTGTCTAGCCTTGGGGCTGGGCTCAGCTTTGGATGCCCAGCAAATCCACTCTGGATTAGTCTGGTTTCTTCCTATCAGAGAAGCACAACGCTTCAGTTACACAAGGCATCCGTCGTTTCATGCTCATTGTAGGATAGATTCCTGTTTGCTGTTGCTTTCATGCCTGTCTTCACAGTGGGTCTGATGTTCCCAGGAGGTAAGAACTGTCACGTTCCTTTCTGGTCCCCCCATAGACCCCACTAAGCTGCTATGCCGGGTGAATGCATTTTTGCTAAACTGGCTCTTATGGAATTGAAGTGTGTGGGTCTGTGGAGCATCAGGCTCAGGGGAAGCGGAGGAAAGACGGTGAGCTGAAGCCGGGCTGGTGGAGAAGGTGGGTGGGCTCCCTGAAGCCCAGAGAGGCATATTAAGAAAAGTATGGAAAGTGTGGGAACCGACAAAGTCAGAACCTTCATGAAGATGGTGGCGGCCGGGCATCAGCGGGATCCAGGTGCGGTAATCAGAGGGAAGCTGGCGTGGAGGTGGTTACCTGGGTGTTGGGAGGCTGAGGCGGCAGACAGAGGGAGGTGAGGTGACTCAGATGCGATAGCTACAGAGGCAGTGTGTTCCCTAGGCTGGTGGAGCTCAGAAGAGCTCAGAGGAGTGCCTGTGGGCTGATGTTGGAATCTCCTGGGGCAGAGCTGGTGCAGGGCCTCCAAGCAGCCAGGGCTCAGACCCTGGCTCTGCCAGTGCCTCTGTGGGTGGTTGACTGTGCTGGTGTGATGCCCACAGGCCCAGCAAAGAGCTCTGGAATCCCTTCTTCCCGCTGTGCCTTCCAGTCTACCACTGGCAGAAATGAAGAGCAGTCAGATGCCCAGGGGGCTGGGGACTGTGCTTGCCGATCCCAGTCCCAGGGCCACAGAGCAGAGTAGGGAAGGATGGGCTTGGAGCCAAGAGACACAGGGAAATCAGTTCTGCACCGACAGGAAGGGAACTGGGGATAGTTGATAGCTCATCCTTTTTTTTTTTCTTTTTGCGGTGAGTTAAAAACAAACACCCACATCCGCCCACCCAAATTAACATTTCCTCATTTTTGCTCCAGATATTTAAAATATGAAGGAAATGAACAATTCTGATCAGGCTGAAGTCTCCTTCGCTGTCCTCAAGCCCAGAGAAAAATTCCTCTCTCAGCTGTGAGGATGAACTGCCAGCATTTGTCTTTATATTAACGCTGTGATGTATGTATCAATGAAGAATGCGTGCTATTGCCTTGCGGTTTTTAAAAAATCACATAAGAGTGAATTATAAATCAAGATTTACTATGAAGCTTTAATAATTAACATTCTATCCTGCTGTATGTATTCTGAAACTTATTTTTCGTTCAAAATATCCCTTTGAAATCTAGCCACATCATTCATTACATATATAGTTCAGGAACATCTTGTAGCTGTATCAGAATGTATTCAAATGGACCCCTGATATTTGGATTTATGCTTGACCTTCCCTGCTCTAAACAACACCACAGTAAAAATTCCATACGTTTATCTCAGCACACTTCTCTTTCAGATTTCCCTAAGATTCTATATTCCTCTAAGTAGATTTGATGAGTCAGATGTTTGAACATCTACATTTTCATTTGCTTAAATTTTTTTTAACATACAGTAACGTTCACGCTTTGTGTCCAGTTGAACAGGTTTTGAAAAATCCTCACCACTTTTAGGATCCTCACCACCCCCGAAATTCCCTGCTTCTGCCGCTCTGTGGTCAAACCCTTGCCCCACACCCACCTCTCAGCAACCACCATCTTCTCCATCCATTTACGTTTGCTTTTTCTAGGATGCAGTATAAATGGAATCACAGAGTAGGTGGCATTTGGGGTTTGGTTTTCTTCGCTAGCATCATGCCTCTGGGACTCACCCATGCTCTCACGTGCACCCAGCTCGTTCCTGCGTGGTGCTGAGGGGGACTCTGCAGTTTGGAGGGACCCAGCATGTTTATTCCTCCACCTGATGGAGGATATTTGGGGGCTTCCAGATTTTGATGATTGCAATAAACATTCACGTACAAGTTTAGTGGAAATATAGGTTTTCATTTTTTCTTGGGAAAAGACCTAGGAGCGGGATAGCTGGGTCATACTATAAGTGCACACTTGACTTCTTAGGAAAATACCAAACTGTGTTTCCAAAGTTGCTGCTGTACCATTTGCATTCCCACCAGCGATGAATGAGGGTTCCAGGTGCTCTGTATCCTTGTCAGGACTTGGTATTGTCAGATAAGTATGTATACACACGCATATTTTAATAGGTATGTATTGTTAACTTATGGTAATTTTAATTTGCATATCTCTATCGGTGAATGATATTCAGTGTATTTTCATCTGCTTATTTGTCACCAGTATATTTTCTTAGCTAAAATGTCTGTTCAGATCTCTTGTCCATTTTTATTGGTTTATTAGTTTTCTTACTATTAAATTGTGACAGTTCTTTATATATCCTGGATACAAGTTCTTTGTCAGAAGTGAAGATTTGCAAATACTTTCTCCCAGATGCAAATACATCTCTCATGGAAATATATTTTCATTCTCTTAATAGACTTTCACAGAGCAAAAATTTTAGTTTTGATAAAATCCAACTTAATGTTTTTCTTTTCTGTTTTATGCTTTTGGTGTCACGTCAAAGAAAACTTTGCCAAGTTAAGGGGTTGGCAAACTATTTCTGAAAAGGGATAGATAATGAATGTTACAGTCTTTGTGGACACATGATCTTTATCTCAATCACATATACTTGGTTTTGGGGGTTTTTTTTGGTGTGTGGGTTTGTTTTTTTTTTTTTTTTTACAAGCAATTAAAAATGCAAAGCCATTCCTAGCTCAAGGGTCATATAAAACTGTCCTTGGACTGGGTTAGGCTTATGGACCACGGTTGACTCCTAGACTAACCCAAGGTCACAAAGATTTTCTCCTATGTTTTCTTCTAGAAGTTTTGTACGTTTACATTTCACTTTCATGTCTATCATTTTGAGTTAATTTTTGTGTAACGTGAGGTAAGGGTCAAGATTCAATTTTTGCATATCGATGTCCATTGTTTCAACACCATTTGTAGAAATTCTCCATTGCAAAGGCGAATGTTTTTGCACTTAGTAAAACTCGACTATATTTGTATGGGTCAATTTCTGAACTCTCTATTCTGCTCCATTGTTCAATCCTTTTAAGAGGTTGTTTTCAGTATTTTATACAGTTTTAGCAGAAAAGTTGGTAATAATTACTGAGCCATCATTACTGGAAGCAAATATCTCTGAGTTTACTTATTTTAACCATGGTGGTCCATCACATGTGGTCATTTTCACTGTCACAAACACTAAGCAGCCAAGTTCATGGTCTCCTGTGCACACACCTGAGGGACACCTTGGCCCCTGGTGCTCAGTGGGGCATTGCCATCCCTGCCATCACCCACTTTGTGCTTTCACAGTGCTTGGAATCACAGTAATGGCATTGAGGGGTTAGCGGCCAGGGGTGTTAGACACCCTACAATCTGTGGGTCAGCATGGACATGAAGAATTGCTTTGTATCTCACACAACTTTCCAATGTCCCATCTGAGCATTCAAGCAGGGGAATCTGTTTACCCAATTTAATATTTGAATAAAAATATTTTTGCATGGATGGAATATAAGCTGAACATGCATGCTGAATTTTCCAGGAATGTAACTACCTTGTAAATAGAGCTTAGATTGAAGTGTATTTTATTCAGAACTTTACCAAGAGTCCTTCACCATTTCAGGTGATCATGTCACCGATGGTCTTTGAACAGTGCTACCATATTGGAGGGTTTATAAATATCACCCCCTATGGCTTGTGCAGCATATCATCCTCTCTCCTAGGCAACCACACAATGCAGCTCTGCTAGTCTGTACTTACACCACTATTGACAACGATCAAACACACACATACATGCCAGTGTTTTTACTTAGTCTTATTTCAGAATGTTGTATGCAAGGTGTAGACAATATTCAGCTAAATATTTCAAATACAAACTTACTCATTCTAAGAAAGTAAAAGCATCTGACACCTTCATTGAGTCTTTCACTTCTCTGTGCCTGAGCATGAATATATGGAATTACATACTGTCCTACTATAAATTCCTCTCCTTTTATTTCTACTTCATATTATAGATAGGGCATTATATTGATTTTTTAAAAACAATATGTGCTGGTTAGGTTATAGTGCCTATGATTTTCATGTCAGGATAGTAAAGGGGTGTTATACAGTGTTTGTAATAAGAAGGGCTTTCTGGGTCTGGAGGAATAGAAGTGGAATTTCCGGGAGAGAGGGGACGCCCACATTTTCACCCTCGCTGGTTTTGCCGAGCTGCTGTCCACGGTGCTGAAACAATGACTTCCTGCTTCACAGTAAGTGGCCTCGTCCCCAGGGTCCACATCCTCATCAGCCCTCGCACTGCTGATTTGCTTTTGTAATGTGTGCAGTGGTATCTGTCGTTTAACTTACATTTCCCTAGTGCTTCTGAGTTTATACATCTTTCCCTGCTGTTGACTACCTGGGAATCCTCCTTGGCGACTTGAAGTTCACATCCATCGTCCATTTTTCTGTTGTATACTTTACTTTATTCCTAATTGATTGCTACAGGTTATTTGCAAATCTGGATGCTAGTGCTTTTTCTATGTACTGTGAATTGTTCCATGCCTGCTGTCACATTTCTTTTCATTATGTTGTTTATTTGCTTATTTATTTATTTGGTACCAAAGTTTTTCATTTGTTGTAGTTACTTTCATCAATCTTTGCTTTAGGTGTTACTTTCTTTGGGTCTTGTCTAAGAAATTATTACTTATTCTTAGGTCATAATGAAAATATCCTATAATTCTTTTAAGAAGTTTTGAGGACTTTAAAAAAATTCTCATTTCTGTCTTCAATCATGTGGAATTCATTATATTGAATAGAGTAAGGGAGGGAATCTAATTATTTTCTTTTCTGATGAAAAGTTCCTATATTAAGCCATCCACCCATTCTTCACTGATTTGTAACACAACCTTTATAATTCATTAAATTCCCATATATACATCACCCTGTTTCAGGGCTATTCTGTAGGGCTTTTTTGTTGCTGTTCTACTGATCCATTTGTGATATTTGTAATTTGCTGCACCAGTATAGTCCAGTTTTATTTCCTATGTTTTCATAATACTTCTTGACTTCTGGTATTCAAGCACCCCATCCATAAACTTACTTGCTTTAAAATCATTCTTGGACTTTTACTCTCTCACATGAATTTTGGAATTGGTTTGTCAATTTTCACTAACAATACTATTGGGATTTTGATTGAGATACCATTGGATTTATTAATTAATTTGGAGAGAATTTTAATTTTTATGATATTAAGTCTACCCATCCATGAAAATCCCTTTATTTATTCAGGTCTTTTATTATGTCCTTCAATAAATTTTGTAATTTCTTCATAAAAATTCTTGTGCATCTTTTATTACATTTATTCCTAGGTAACATAGTTTTTGTCATTATTGTGAATGGGATTTTTTTCTCTATCACATTTCTTTGCTATTTTATGGCACATGGGAATGCTATGGGTTTTTCAAATGTTGGTTCTAGGACTTCCCTGGTGGTGCAGTGTTTAAGAATCCGCCTGCCAATGCAGGGGACATGGCTTCAAGCCCTGGTCTGGGGAGATCCCACATGCTGAGGAGCAACTAAGCCCGTGAGTCACAACTACTGAGCCTGCGCTGTAGAGCCCGCGAACCACAACTACTGAGCCCACGTGCCACAACTACTGAAACCCACATGCCCTAGAACCCGTGCTCCACAACAAGAGAAGACACTGCAACGAAGAGTAGCCCCTGCTCACCGAAACTAGAGAAAGCCCATGCACAGCAACAAAGACCCAATGTGGCCAAAAAAATTTTTTTTAAAATTTGGTTCTACACTCAACTACTCTGTTTTTACATGTTGATCACTGTATCCAGGAACTCTGAGGATGTCTCTTCTAAGCTTTAATCAATTGTCCAGATTCCTGGACAATTGTGTAATTTGCAAATAACCACAATTTTATCTCCTTCCATTGTCTATCTATTATTTTTTTTACAGCACAGATTACAGCATCCAGGGAAATGCTGAATAGCAACACTGATTGCCATCAGTCATGCCTTATCCTTGGCTTAAACGGAAATGCTTCTCCAGTTCAACCATCAACTTTCTTAAATTTAATTTCACATGATATTAATATTGCTATAGTGGTTTTGTTATAATTAGTATCCTATGCTTTTATTATAGCTTTCCTATATATATATATTCATATAAATTCCATTTATATTCCAATCTTATAATCTGTTTTTGAATACATTTGCATTTATTATAATTGATTACTATAATATTGTACTTACTTCTATCATCTTATTTTGATTTTACTATTCTTTGTTTTCCTTTTTTTTTTCATCCTTTTTTTGCTGTCTGTTGGATTGACACCTTTCTCATTTATGTCTCAGCAGGCCTGGTAATGATTAATTATATTTCAAACATTTTAGTGAGTACTTAAAGTTATAAACACAGAATTAAATTTAAAAATTCCAGAAATTATGGAGACATTCAGAATATCCATCTTCCTTTTGTGCATGACCAAGATCTTCCCATGCTTGAAGCATTGAACTCATCTTTTCTTTAATTATTCTGTAAGGATTTATTTTGGCTCCTTTTTGTAGGCATAGAAAGTTAGTGGGATTTTTTTTTTATATAGTTAGTACTAAATTATATTTACAAGCATATTTTATCAATCAATGCACCCTTTTTGTTTCCTGAATTCTAACTCTTTTCCCCTGGGTTTTTTCTCCTTGCTGAATTACATCATTTGTTAGTTCTTTCAGTGAGGGTTGGGATCAGTAATCTCTCTCAATCCCTGTATATCTGAAAAATCTTGATTTTTGTCCCTCTTGGATGGCAGTCTGGCTGGGTATAGAATTCTAGCTTGAACATTATTTTTCCTCAGCAGTTTGGATGAATTACTATATTGTTCCAGGAATCCCTTTTGGTTGATCATAAATATGCCTTCACCTCTTCTCTCTCATAGCCTTTAAGGTTTTTTCTTTGACATTTTGCGATTTCATTAAAATATGTCTTGTTGTGGGTTTGTTTGCATTTATCCTGCTTGGAATAAATTGTACTTCTCTTAGCTGAAAACTTTTATCTTTCTCTGTTCTAGAATATTCATAGCCATGATCTCTGAGAATATTTCTTCTCCAATTCACTGTGTCTCCTTCTGAAACTCATATTAGACCACGTTGGACCTCCTCGCTCCATCTCCCAAGCCTCAACCTCTTTCTTATGTAGTATGCATCTCTTTAAAATGATCTCTTTGTTTTAAGCTTTGCTATATATTTATAACTGGGGGAGGGCTTGCATTTTACTCAATGTCTTACATGTTGGAAATGGGAGTGGAGGTTTTCCTACCTCAGTTCAGACTGACATATTGAATCTTGATTCTCCCTTTATGCTTTGAATCTCACGACCAGGTTTTCTCCATTATTTTTAGCTACTGATGCGGTGGTCCCAAGAGGTAAAACCATTAACATCCCATCTCCTATTCTCTGGCGAGCCATTTATTCATACTACGCTATCTCATGTTGTAGGAGTACTGGTGCTGCTGCTACTAACAGTGGTAGTAATAGTAACAGGAGTGGTCGTGGCAGTCACGGCAGGTCCTCAATTGACATTGGTTCCATAAGTGGGCACCTGTCCATCACTGTACAGAGCACTTCCTACACAGCGTCTCATTGCATTCTCTCAGTGACCTATGGGATGGCACGGCTATTTATCCTCTTTTGAGAATGATAAACTGAACACAGACAGGCTAGGAGAGTGGCCAAGGTCACAGAGACAGCAAGTGGCCGAGTTGGGATTTGAAGTCACATCCTCAGACCCCGTGAATGAAGTACTTGACCATGATGGCTCGGAAGTGTCTCCAGAAAGAACCAGAAAGCAAGAAAGACTCTGGCTCTAGACTCTGAATATATTAACTGAATGTCTCTTTTTCATGCTCTGGTCATTGATAGGATCCTGCCTTTGAGAGGTTCTCATTCTAAGAAGCAACTGATATGGGAGCGTAATTAGAGCACATCGAAACAGCAGTGAGAGCTTCCGAAGCCTGTGGTCCTTGAGCTGAGTCATAAAGATGAGGGGAATTATCCAGGCGAAGGGAGAAAAGTGTGGGATCTACGCAGAAGGCTGAGCACTGCGGAGGCTGACTGGGAAGCAGCATCTACTGGGTATGAGTCACTGCAAAGAGCTGGGGCTGCAGGAGGACAGAACGAGGGACCGCAGCTGCGGACAAGGCTGGGCACGTGGACAGGAAGGGCCTTTCCTTGCCACATCAAGGACAGAATCCTTGGACAAACAGACAATGTAGGGAGAGACAAGGGAGGGTGTCAGGTGTGCAGAGAGACCCTCACACCTAGCCAACAATCAGGGGAGTCATTTTTGCAGAGGTCTGGATCATTGAACGTCCTGAAAACAAGGATTTCAGGTGAGAAAGGACCGTTTCTATTCCATGCAAACCTTGCGCATATTTGAATTTTCTCATTTCAGTAACTGAGTGCATGGAAACCCCTGAACTGAAGGAAAAGGCGCCAGTTCTGAGGCACAAGCCCCGCGCTGTCCGCTGCACCTCCTGGGGACTCCGGCGCCTCTGTCATTTTTCAGCCACATCCCAGTTCACCGGCAGGGAAGATGGGCCGTTGGTAGTAGCAGCGCTTCCAGTGTGATGAGGAACAGAATGAAGGAAGGACCTAATCGGAAAAGAGACGTGGCTGTGATTTGATTTAAGCCACCAGGTTAATACATTTTTTCCCCTAATTTCAGCCTTGGGTGCACCGCATTCATCGGCACTGGCCGCATGGTTCTCGGCCCCTGTTCTCAAGTCACTTTCATGCGTAAAGCTGTTTATTCTTAACTAGATTAAGGCTGCAGGAGGCTGGGCTGTGCCCTTTCTTTCCACAGTTTCCAGAGTGGGGGCTGCATCTCACCATCCGATTAAGGGCTGCTTGGGACAGAGAATACCCACCCGCTTACTTCGCGGACCTTCGGTGGATAGCTGCTCTTTGCCAGGCACGGACAGGGCTGGGGATTCAGAGCCCTGATGCTGACGTGGCCTCGCCTTTGTGCAGAGGGGCTGTAATGGGTCATGGGCACCGACAGCAGTGGCCAGAGAGGGATGGGTTCAGTGGAAACACTGGGGAGGGTCTTGAGGGCTGGTAAGGCTGGGACTCTGGGGAGGGCTCTGGGCAGAAGCAGCAACTCAGCGACAAAGGCAGTGAGTGGCTCACTCTGCAGCATGAGCTGGCGAGTCAGAAGGTGAGGCCGAGGGGCCAGCTGGGCTACGGTCCTCAGCAAAGGGGACTGTGCCTTCATTCAGGAGGAGACGGAGACATAGGGCATGAATCTCCAGACTCACAGGCAGATGCTGGTGTCTGAGAGCAGAACTCCCCCACATGTAACCTGCAGATTCCTGTTCTGCAGGTGTGGGCGAGGCCTGAGTCTGCATTTCTACCAAGCTCCCTACCCAGGTGTTGCTGAGAAGAGCTCTGTGAGTGGCAGGGGGGATGCAGCCATTTTGAAGGGAGAGGACGGCCTGAAGACAGCAGGGACAGCAAGGAGCTGGCCTCAAGCCCTGTTGGGATGGAGGTCAGTCCCCCTCGTCCTGTTCACCCCTGGAGCCTCCAGAGCAGGGAACTAGGTGCTCTATTTCCTCCCACCCCCTGCTGCTTCCTTGTGTTTGCACATTTGTTAGTTCTTTCCTTTGTTCAAAGGAAACATTGAGAAGGAAGTACACTGTTGGGGAGCTGCATGTCCAATGTGGGTGAACATCTGGCTGGCAGAGCAGAGCAAGACCCACAGGTCCTCCTCCTCCAAGAAGCCTGCCCTGACTGCTCAGCCCCACCAGCATACCCTTCTCTCAGGAGTGACTACGCTTCATGTGCAGGGGTCACACATGTTTCCCACTAAGTCCTAAAGCCTCTGTCAACAGAAACCATTTTCTTCCTTTGTTTCTCCCACAGGGGGCAACTCAGGGCTGGGTCCCCAGTGGAAACTTGACCATGACCTTCTGATTTGGGAGGCAGGTCAGGAGAAGTGGTCAGACCTGTCCCAGACGCTGAAGTCCCTGTCAGATGTGTGGGGAGGTCCTGGGCCATAGCAGGCTAGTGACACCCAGGAGATGAGGGCTCCCCTCCATCCCCCGCCCAGTCCCCCCAGGGAGGGAGTTGGTTACAGAGTGAGGTGGGAGCAACCTGGGAGAGAAGAGACTGAGGGCGGGGGGCAGCAGCTGCTTTGGGGTCTAGAGGAGGCAATTTCACATCTCTGTGCCTTTAAATTGAACCACAAAGGCTAGATTCCCAGGGAGGGGCCCCTGGAAGAGGGAAGGAGGCCACCTCGCTCCGGGGAAGCATTCTCACTGCTTAACGATGCACAACTCAGTAATGAAGAGAGAGTCTACCAGACCCAATACGATCTGAAATTAAAGAAAAATGGAATGTATTAAAAATGCATTGCAGCGTTAATGGAGGATGCCAGCTTGACAACCCGAGCTGCACGCGTCACGCCCGGATCGGGGAGAGCAGCTCTGGGCTGGCAGCTCCGCCTCGGCCTCCCTGCCGGCCCCAGGGCTCCAAACCACAGGAGGAAACTGGGGCTGGGGCTGACCCACCCGAGGAGATACCAGCGGCTGCAGCTCCCTCCACCCCTGGGTCCTCCCGATTCCTGGGGAGCCGCCCATCACCCTCCCAGGAGTGGCCCCCAGGCTGCCAGACAATTTGTTTCCTGCTCTGTCCTCAGGCACCTTCTCTGTGCCCACACGCCCTTTCCTCGGGAGCCAGGTTCTCTCCTTCCTGACCCCTCCAGGCAGCTGAGACTCATTTCTTAAGGGCCTCTGTTGACCCCCATTTGAATTCCCTGGGAGGAAATTCAGGGTTTGTAGGAGAAATGTTAGACCCTGGATGGACGAGGGAGTCAGGGGGGTGGCTCTGTTCTGTGTTGTGTGGTCAGGTCAGCTGGCAGAATGACCCCCCGGGCACAAAAGAGGGGCCGCTCTGCCGCCTGACGCTGTGACATGTGGCGTCTCAGAGGGCAGTGCTGCGTGGTGGCCAACAGCGCTGGCGCTGGGCTGAGCGACAACTGAGCCACCTCCTAACCGCGTGGCCTTGGGTGTGACACTTACCTGGCTAAGCCGGGGGTCCTCAGTTTTGAAAGGGAGCCGATGAAAGTGACTGCTGGGGTGGGGACTACGCGGACTCGGGCGTGTCCTCTCCGTGGCACTGAGCCAGGAACGAAGGAATGGCTGTCCTGGGGGGAGGGGGGACGCTGGGGAACGTCGTGGACACTCGGTGGGGAGGACAGGGCGGGTCAGGCACCCACAGAGGGAGGACAGCGGGAGCAGCCAGAGCTTCCTCAGCGGGTCTGGAGCTGAGCTCACGGAGGCTGATGGGGAGGCTGCCTCTGGGTACGGCCCGAGGCTCTGGCCTCCCAGGTGCGGTGCCAGCCCGCAGGGTGCGTGGCTGTGTGGCGGGGACACAGCTCTTCTTCTCGGAGGGCGTTGGAGGGACCCGTGCAGGTGCTGCTTTCCTTTGCAGAACTGAGACTTTTTTTTTTTTTCTATTTTCACTTCGGGCCAATTAGTGTATCTCAGGCTGGTAAAAACAAGAAGCACAAGAGAAAACAATTGAGAGAGGGCACGGAAGGCCCCAGGCGCCTGCTCTGGGGCGAGCAGGCATTCTGCTAATCATGGTTCTTACACTCTCTTCTGGGCTTTTTACCTTGTTCTCCCCATTCGGCTGTAATAACAGCGATCACGAGCCTCCCTCCTGGCCCAGCCGGCGGGCTCCTGTCCACCAGGACCTGGCACCAGCCCTGGGAGCTGGGAGCTGGGAGCAGAGTGGGCCTGATGTCTCGCCCTGCTGTTCCTTCCGACAAATCCGTTCACCGCCGGCCTCCCTGTGAGGCCCGGGAGGCTCCGGAGCTGGGCCAGGCGCGGGGCATCCAGGTGGGAACACGAGGGAACCCAGGGAAGGGGGGAGACTCCCGGGGCCACAGGCAGGGAAGGGCGGGGATCTTTTGGCCCCCACCTTCCAGCCTTGACTGCAGTGACTCTGCGTTTAAGCACACCTTACAGGTTGGAGACAAGAGGAACTGAGATAGAGGGCTGACCGCTGGGCAAAGCGCTCCCCGCGGCAGAGGCTGGCGGCCTGTGCTGGGCAAGTCGCTTCTGCTCCCCGGGCCTCAGCTGCTGCAGTGACTAAATGGGGACGATCAAAAGATTGGAGAAACGACATCCCGGGGCGTCCAGGAAGGGTCTTGTTTGAAGGAAGAGTTTAGGACTTGCCACCGCCTTTGCCTCTTCCCTCCCCACCTCCGCTGTTTGGAGAAGGGATGGAGAGAAGCAGCCTCCCAGGGGCCGGGGAGAGCCAGCGTGGGGTGGTGTAGAGGGCTGTGCTGGGGGACAGGGGAGCAGCTCCGGCGCTCCTGGGAACGGGGGCTCTCCCTAGGGCCCGTGGGTTCTGCCCGCGGACTTGTGGGGGACGCTGACCGGCCCAGGCTGGCCGCAGGCGCACGGCACAGAGTGAGGCCTAGCCTTTTGCCTCTGCCTCCAGGGTCCCACCTCTGTGCAGGGCTTCCTCTGCCCGACACTTCTCTCCTCCTCCCTTCCATCTCCCCTTCCTGCCCCTGCTACAGGCCCTCCGGCTGGGCTGCCGTGACGGACATCTGACTGGGGCAGCAGGTGCGGCCTGGGCCCCAGTCCTCGGTCTGTTCCTTGCTGGCGGTCTGGCAGTGGGTGTGTCAGTAACCTCCCTAAGGACACTCTGTTCCTGTGCACGTAGGCGTGTGATGGCCACCACCCCCAGCGGGCTGAGCCCCAGGCCACGTCGCATGCCTGCAAGGGGTGGCCGTCCCATAAACGGGCCCCACGGGCATCCTGTAGACACGCGAGCCACAGCCCAGCCCGAGGGTGGCCGGGCCTTCTCACAGCCAAGCCTGTCTGCCCGACTTCGGCCTGCTCTCCGCGGCCCTGCGGCAGTTCTCGTACCCCAGGCCTGGCTTGCGGGAGCGCTGCGAACACGTACAGGAGACTTCAGGGAGCCAGCTTGACTATAGCCTTTAGCGGGTTCCTTCCTGGGGCGTGGAGTCAAAGCCAAGGAGTTTTCTCCGGGCAGGCGCCCGAGGCTCTCGAGTGATGCATTTGAAGACAGGGACTCTGTTGGAAGGAAGCATGTCTTGTGCCAGAGCCCTGGATGAGGGAACAGCCTCCCAGGGCCTCCGGGTGTCTCTTACTGGAACCGCTACACGACATCCCTCTTGTCACCGAAGTGGCAATGAGAAAGGGTCTTATCCGATCTGATTTCCCCGCTCAGCCCTGGGGCTGCTTATTAAGGGGACGCAGCTGCCACCGGCACAGAGAAGGCTGAGGAAGCACCTCCCGCTCCCAGGGACACCAAGGACCTCGGGACACACGGTCCAGCTTCTGAAGGTCAGGCAGGCACGTCCTCCACGGTAAGGACCTTCCAGAGTGAGGGAAGAGGGACAAACTGGACCTGGTTTCTGTTTCTGCCTCATGTTATGCCTCCTGGGTGAGTCACCAGTCTCTTCGGGGTTTGCACTTTGCCGTTTTAATCCAGAGTCTGCTCAAGAGGAGAGGATGCTGATTTGTTCCTGGTCAGTGTGAGCCACGTTTCTTCGCGACAGATCACTAGACGTGGGATTGCTGGTCAATCCCATTTTGATAGATTCTGTCACTTGTCTTTTCAAGAGGCCCCCTGTGCCAGGCTCTGTGCCGGTTGAGCAGGAAACAGAAGGATGTGTGGGATGTGCTCCTGGCCGTCAGAGTTGGAAGGTTGGAGGAAAGGAGACTGTGGGAAATCAGCCCCCAGAATATACAACCACAAGCCAAGGAACGCCTGCAGCCCCCAGAAGCTGAAAGAGCCAGGAAGCCTCCTCTTCTAGATCATCCAGAGGGAGTGTGGCCTGCTGGCATCTTGACTTTGGACATCTGAACTGTGAGAGAATAAATTTGTTTGATTTTTTTAAGTCATCAAGTTTGTGGCAGTTTGTTATGGCAGCCCTAGGAAAATAGCCAGAGATCAATAACTAAATGTCTGCATGTCTGTAGAAAGCCCCACTGTTCTGAGCATGGATCCAGCACAGAGACTGCTGGGCCTGAGGGCAGCGTCCTCGGTCTGAGACCAGCCACCTTCTGAGCACCAGCCTGGCGACCCCACAAAGAGACGGACCGGGGTCCTGGCACAGGTCGGTTGGGGGTGGCCAGGAGCAGCTAGACCTTTTGGGGACACCAGGCCTGCAGGGAAGGGACAAGTCCCCTGGCCCACACAGGTGCCCAGCCCTCACTCTCCCACGGAGTCTGTGCTCCTTCTGTGGTCTCTGCTAGACAAGGGGTCCACGCCTAGGTTCTTGCTGCAAAGTATTTAAATCAAATGGGAGGAGAGAGAGCAAAACAGAAAAGTTCCTCTTGAACACCTGCCTCCCGCCCACCTTAGAGAGAGCCCTTCCGCCCTCCCTGCTGGGGCCGCTTCCTGCAGCCCCCGGGCCGAGCTGGCCTGTCCACACAAGTCCACACACACGCAAGGGGATTTTTTGCAAATCATTGAAAACATTTTGATGTGGTGCTCTATCAGCTGATATGGGTCTGCCTGCCTCTTTTTCCTGGTTATTTCCCCAGGACATGGGGAGGGGTCACTTCCCCTTACTGATGAGCATTTGGATGGCCTCTGATTTTCACGAAAGGTGCTTTTATATGTTACGTATATTCACACGCTTTTCTCTGTGACAGGTCACTAGACGTGGGATTGCTGGTCAATCCCATTTTGATAGATTTTGTCACTTGTCTTTCAAGAGGCTGCGCTAATTTATGTTCTCACTGGCGGTATGTAGGTGCCCCTCCTGTGTGCTCACTCTCTGGCACCCAATATGATCAATCTTTTGCATTTCCCATGCTATTGGGTAAAAAAAAAGTAAATCTCACCATTGCTTTAATTTGCATTTCCCTGATTTCTGATGAAGTTGAGTATCTCTAATCTCCTATTGAGAGTTTGGGTTCTTCTGCCCTGAACTGCACACACTCTGTGTAATTTACCTCTTATTGTTGATACATGGGTGCTCTTTATATATTATGGATATTAAACATTTCAAGTATAACATTAATCATTTTTGAGTATAACATGGAGTATACATTTAACTTAATGTTTTTCTTCATTGCCAATCATCCAAAGACAAATTTTTAAATAGCTCCTCCTGTCCTTGCTAATTAAGATTACACCTCCTGTTATAGTGAATCCCCATGTACACAGGGCCTGTTTCTAGAATTTTTATCCTTTCTGCTTCATCCATTGTTACTTTTTGCACCCTCACCACCCAGCTGGGTTTCCTGCAGCTTCCTTGTGGTGAAATTCCCCCACACTCTTCCTTTCATCCCAACTCCTCTCAGATCTCTTGGTCCTTCCCAGCTCTGCCCCATGTCAGCAGCACCTACATGTCCCCCTGGAAGGCCCAGGTTCACCCCACCTTGGTACCATCTACAGAACCTGGGCAGGGATTCATAAATGATGGGCACTCCACACCTGGGATGAATTCGTACTGGAAAGAATGGCTCTGGTCCGACTTTACTCCTAATTTTATAACAAGGGCTCAGATCACATGGACTGCTTGTCCTTGATCACAGGCCTCATGGTGCTGGGACCGAGACTCGAATATCTCCAAACAAGGGAATCATCAGAGGCCACAGCCCAGCACAGCCCTCCTGCAGGACACTTTCAGCCGCTCCAGGCCTGCAGGGCTATTTGTAGGTAGTTCTCTTTGATAATCCCCATTTTACAGATGAGGGAACTGAGGCTCAGAGCAGGTACGTGGCTTTCCAAGGGTCCCAGCTAGAAAACAACACACTCAGATTCAAACCTGCATCTGTCAGACGTTTGAGACTGGCTCTTAACCACTAAACAGCACTGCTTCCTAGCAGCAAGTCAAGGCCCAGGGAGGTCAGGGCAGCCCCTGATCCTGACCTGGTCACTTGAACAGAGCAAAGCACCTTTCTATATAAATAGACATAAGAGGAAGGCTCAGGGTCTCAGTGGTCACCAAACCCAGCTGCCCACTTGGGTGGAAATGAGACCCAGAGCAGGGGCTCTTGCAAAGGGGAGAGACTCTGCCCCAGCCTGGCGCCTTCTCCTTTGTCTGTAGAATCAATCTTGTCTTGGACCAGGGTCCAAGCACTGGCTTTGAACATGGAGGACCCAGTCCTGGCTGGTCTGGAGGATGTCCTCAGGCATGGCAGTACTCCCTGTCCGTGCAGGCTCTGGGAGGGCGTGGGCAGGTCTGTGAGTGGTGACCAGGACAGAAGTATCCCCACTACCCTGGGAGAGTGTGTGTATCTCCACAACCCCGTGAGACGTGTGGAGCGTGAATGCACAGTTCTGTGCTGCCATGTGGTTAGCGGGGAGCAGGGCCAGCCCGGGAGATGTCTCTCTTGTCTCCTCCACCTCAGCACCTAGGCTCACTGACAACCAGCAAGGACAGCGATGTGTGATGTCTTCAGGCAAAATCCAATGCAAACTCCATTCCCTCTCTGCCAAGGAAGAGGCGTCACTCCTGCCCTGAAGAAGGCGTCTGCTCCTGAAATCAATTTTTCAGCTCCTACACAGCCCCAAGCTGAAGTGACAGGACTTTTATTGAATCGTGCCCTCAGCATCTCACTTATTGGATAAGTGGGAGCCAGACATCTCTTCCTGTCTGCTCTCCGCCTCGCTCACAGGGGCTCCAGTTCAGATGTCACCCAGGGCCTGGCCACAGAGGGGACAGCCATGTCCACTGGCCATGAGACCAGAGCATCTCCTGATGGCAGGGACTGCTCAGTTCATCACTAATGTCACTGTGCTCAACAAACCGGCATTACTGCCCCCATTGTCCTTAGTCTGTGCCAAGACCACCACCACTGCCCTCACCTGGCCTCTGTGTCCACCACCACCCTCACCTGCCCACTACACCCACCACTGCCCTCTCCTGCCCATCCTCACCTGCCCACTGCACCCACCACCATGGCACATATGCAACCTCGGGGAAATCACAACCACAACCACCTCTACCCTGTCATCAGCAGCTTAGCTCTCACCTCTCCTGCCCTCTCTGTCTCTTATTATTTTGTTATGATCTAACATTTATTTTGTCATGTCCATTAACTAAAGTATAGATAACAAAGTTGTGAGACATTCATACAATGCAATGTCTACTACTGTTGCTACTCAACAATAAAAAGAAACAAGCTATTGATATATTCAACAACAATAATGAGTCCTCAAAACATGTTGAACAAAAAGTCAGATACACAAGAGCATGTAATGTATGACCCCACTTATATGAAGCCCAGAACAGTTGCAACTAATATATGGCAGTAGAAATCATATCAGTGGTTGCTTCTAAGGGTGGAGGAGAAGTAAATGCCAAGTGGTATGACAGAAACTTGGAGCTGTTAGAAATTATTGTATACAATTGTCAAATCTCATCAAACTGGACTCTTAAGCTTTTACATTTTATTTTATATATCTTATATCTCAGTGATTATAATAAAACCAATCAATGCTGTCCTAGAAAACTCACAGTTTGGAGTCATACATTTAACGATTCTGGAGCAGGTGGTATAGGGTTATCCCTCTCACATCAACAATCATAAAACCTATCAAAATAAAGGAAATGATTCTTTTCAGCAGTGGGCAGCAGGTAGTGCAGGAATGTACAGACGGCAGACTTCTAAGGCGAGGCCCATGATTGCCCAGCAATCTGCCTGGGGACAATTTCCAACCATGGCCTGGAGAGCTGGTTCTGAGCAGGACACAGGTGTCTCTCTGAGTTCACAGGGCGGAAATCAGCCTGTGAGGCACATGAAGCTGCTGGAATCTGTGGGGCAGGGATATAGAGAATGGGGAACTGTGTGAAGAGGGGACCCCAGGAATGCTGCAACTCTGGGGTAAGGACCAAGCCCTACTCTAGACTCACCAGACACAGCCTATAACAAGCTCCTGGACAGAGCCGCAAGGCTTACAGTTGTGGGTTGTATCCTTCCAAGGTAGAGGGGTTTGAGATATACCATGTGCTTCCTCAGATTTGCACTAACAATGCACATAACCATGCTTCCACAGAGTCCAGGTCAACAGCCTGCAGTTAAATGCCTGCCGAATGAGAGCCAAGTCTCATCAGAGAAGGAAGACGGAATCTAGAGTCTCTACCACAAAGTACCCACAGTGGCTAAAATCCAATCAAAAATCACTAGACAAAACAAAAGAGTAAAAAAATGTGATTCCTGGTTAACAAAAATGAATCAGTCAATGGAAACTGAACTTGAGGCCAGGTGCTGGATGCAACAGATAAAGGCTTTAAAGCAATTATTATAAATTAATGCAGGAAGAAATCTTCAAAGAATTAAAGGAAACATAATCTTGTGAGTGAACAGATAGGTAATCTCAGCAGAAAAATGGAGACTATAAAAAAGAACCAAGGGAAATTTGTGAACTGAAAGTTACAATTGCTGAAGTGAAAAATTAACTGAAAGGGCTTTAGAGAAGATTGGGATGTCAGGAGAGTCAGTGAATTTGAGAAGAGATCAATAGAAATTATCCAACCTTGAGAACAAAGTGGGGGAAAACTGAAGAAAAATGAACAGAGCCTCAAGGATAAGTGGGATAATATCAAACAGTCTAACATAGAGAGGCAGAAATAAATACTTGAAGAAATAATGACTAAAAACTTCAAAAATTTGATGAAACTATTGTGAGTTTTAAAAAACTTACATTGGAGAATTTAAAAATATTTAGAAATAAATGGTAATAAAAGCATTTTAATATCAGTAAAACTTAACTTCAAATGCATTTAAGCAAACAATAGAAAATAATAAAAGTGAGTTAAATTTTGAACTCAAGAAGCTAAAAGAAGAACAATGGCAAAAAAAAAAAAGAAGGAGAATAATAAAGATAAAAGTAGATATTTAAAAACAGAAAGCAAAGTAGCCAGATCAAAGTTTTTTTTGTTGTTGCTGTTTCTTTTGTAAAGAATAATAAGATAGAACAATCTCTGGCGAGCTGGATGAAGAAAAAAGAGTATACAAATAAACGTATTAGAAATATGAAACAGAAAATACTTTGAGTTACCTTATGCCAATAAATTTGAAAGCTCAGATGAAGTGGGTCATTGTACAAAAACAAAATAGAAGACCTCTGTACAAATATAAAATGGTAAGCCATCTTCTGGGAGGAAGCCCTTTTAATGCGTATAAGCAGTAAAATATTAGTCCTCATAATATACAAAAAAACCCATATAGCTTTGAGGAGAAGACAAAATATCCCAAAGAAAAAATAGGTAAAAATGTATCAGTATGGATTTCACAGAAAAAAGATACACAAATGGCTGATAAACTACATCAAGTAATCCGAGAAATGTAAATTACAAAAAGTAGATGCCATTTCATTCCCAACAGACAGGCAGGATTCACAGCATCCCACAGGAGTGAATGCTAGTGAGGATGCAGGGAAATGGTGAATTTCCTGAGCTGTCATCTGAGTGTAAACTGATGTAAACTCGGTGAAGAGCCATGCTATGGACTGAATGTTTGTGTCCCCCCGAATTAACACATTGAAGTCCTAACCTCCAATATGATGGATTAAGAGGCAGGGCCTTTGGGGGTCCTCAGGTCATGAGGGTGGAGCCTTCACAAATGAGATTAGTGCCCTTATATGAAGCGATGCGGAGACCTCTCTCTCTCTGCCATGTGGGGACACGTTGAGAAGGTAGCTACAAACCAGGCAGAGACTCTCACCAGGAACCACATCTTCCGGCACCTTGATCATGGACTTCCAGCCTCCTGTGAGAAATAACATCTGTTTTTTAAGCCTATGGTCTATGGTATTCTGTGATAGCAGCCAAAGCTGAGACATGCAAGTATGAAAAAATGTAATGTTGAAAGTGCATTTAGCCCCAAGCCCAGCCATTCCATATCTAGATAAATATCAGAGAAACTCACACACAAGTGCACAAGGAGAAGACTCAAAGTTGTTCTTTGTCTCAGAATGTGTGATAGGAAAAAAATGGAAAAGACCAAAAATTTATCAACAAGAGAATGGGCAGATCAACTGGGGTGCATTCATTCGACCGCATGCCACACGAGAGCTGAAAGGAGTGAAGCAGAGCTGCGTGTAACACACACACAATTCTCCAAAATAAAACGTCGGGTGGGAAAAGCAGAGAGCAGATAGGTGAATGTCGTATGATGCCATTTATGTGAAGGTTAAAATCCTCCAGTCAATAATATAAGCTGTTTATGGATAAATAGAGGGAAAGCATAAAACCTTGAGCATGGAGGGGTCTCAGCGACTTAAGGGGGCAGTAGCGGCTTCTGGGAGTGACGGGAGGAGAGGAAGTCAGGCGAGGTCATAATGAGATCAAATGGTGAGATATTAAAATGCGAGAGTGTGGGTGCTGTGTACAGAAGCGTTCATTGTTTCGTTCTCTGTGTTCCTCAGTGAAATCCTTTCCCGTCTCTGCCACAGCACAGGTGCTGCTCATGAACATACTGGCAGGGAAGGACACCAGACACAGAAGATGGGAAGTGTGTGGTCCCCCGACACACAGCCCACAGGCAGTGCAGTACCCTCTGGGGGGAGGGGGAGCGCTGCCTGGAGGGGCCAGTGAGCCCCCGGGGGATAGGACGCGATCTCTGTCTTGATCTGTGGGTACGCCTTGATGAAAACATCCTTAGAGCAGCACATTTAAGGTTTTGCTTTGTTTCACCTAGATAATAGTAGAAGACATGGACTAAATGTAACATGGTACCCTGAGTGGGACCCTGGAGCAGAGAGACACGGCCGGGAAAGACAGGGCAGGGGGCCACGGGTAAGAACCTGGACACAGCACAGACTTCAATTATTAGTCACGTGTCAGCCTTGACTCCTTAATAGGGATCAACGCGTGGCACTAACATAAGATTCTAACGAGGGTAACAGGGTGGGTTCACGGGAAGTCTCTGTAAATGATGCTCTAAACCTAAAACTGGTCTACAATTAAAAGTTTATTAGAAAATAAGAAAAAAAAGCCAGCTCACATCACTTCCTCTTGCATGGGAGGGAAAGCTCCAGGCACCCGAGAGGTCCACGAGGTCCCCGAAGTCTTGCAGGAGCAAACCCCCGCTTGCCGGGTCCCCGCAGGCCCTCAGATGGCTGTGCAGGTTCACGAGGGCCCCAGGCCCACAGCGCTTAGCCAGGGTCTGGCGAGGAGTCGGTGCCCACAGCTGGAGGCTCTTCTCGCCACCGGCTGGCGTTACTCTCAGCCTGGCATGCCCCAGGTCCCCAGAGTGGCAGAGGGGCGGCTGCTGAGAGCACGTCTGCAAGCAGACACGTGAGAGGCAGGGCTGGCTCTCGCTCCGTGGGCTGCCCGGGGCAGGCGGACGAGGGAGGGCCCAGTATGTCCAGTGCTGGCACTGGCCGCATGTCAGGACTCGCCACGACCACCTCTGTGCTCACAAGAGGAGCTTCCACCTCCTGGGCCCATCATGCTGCCTCCTTCTGAGCCAGGGTCCTCCTCTGCGGACCCCTGACGTTGGAGCCCGAGGGTCAGGGCCCCTCCCCGTGTCCTTTCTGTAACCCCCAGGCCATCTGGGCAGAGTGGTGCCACAGCTGGAGGTGAGAGCAGCGAGCCTTGCTGATGGACGGAGGAGACCCCCAGAGCCACCCGGCCCTCCTGAGCGGCGTCCCTAACAGGGTTGGGGGAGACGAGGGGGTCCTCGGGGCTCCCAGCCGGGCCATTAGGCCTGACACCCCAGCCCAGAGGCCCAGGGCTCCTCCTGTCTCTGGGAAGGCTGTGAGCCCGGGTCTTAATTAACACTGGACAAGAGTCATTTGTATTCCTGGCAAGACCTGGAATTTTCCCCATGGAAATTTTTTTCCTTTTGGGAAAGACTCTTTAGCTGGTTAATATATTAATTAATAGACATGTATGGCTGTTAAAAATAAAGATCTCCATTCATCTGTCGATGGGCATTTAGGTTGCTTCCATGTCCTGGCTCTTGTAAATAGTGCTGCAGTGAACACTGGGGTGCATGTGTCTTTTTGAATTACGGTTTTCTCAGCGTATATGCCCAGTAGTGGGATTGCTGGGTCATATGGTAGCTGTATTTTTAGTTTTTTAAGGAACCTCCATACTTTTCTCCATAGTGGCTGTATCAATTTACATTCCCACCAACAGTGCAAGAGGGTTCCCTTTTCTCCACACCCTCTTCAGCATTTATTGTTTGTAGATTTTTTGATGATGGCCATTCTGACTTGTGTGAGGTGATACCTCATTGTAGTTTTGATTTGCATTTCTCTGATGATTAGTGATGTTGAGCATTCTTTCATGTGTTTGTTGGCAACCTGTATATCTTCTTGGGAGAAATGTCTATTTAGGTCTTCTGCCCATTTTTGGATTGGGTTGTTTGTTTTTTTGATATTGAGCTGCATGAGCTGCTTGTATATTTTGGAGATTAATCCTTTGTCAGTTGCTTCGTTTACAAATATTTTCACCCATTCTGAGGGTTGTCTTTTCGTCTTGTTTATGGTTTCCTTTGCTGTGCAAAAGCTTTTAAGCTTCATTAGGTCCCATTTGTTTATTTTTGTTTTTATTTCCATTTCTCTAGGAGGTGGGTCAAAAAGGATCTTGCTGTGATTTATGTCATAGAGTGTTCTACCTATGTTTTCCTCTAAGAGTTTTATAGTGTCTGGCCTTACATTTAGGTCTTTAATCCATTTTGAGTTTATTTTTGTGTATGGTGTTAGGGAGTGTTCTAATTTCACTCTTTTACATGTACCTGTCCAGTGGCACATATGTACAATGGAATATAACTCAGCAATAAAAAGAAATGAAATTGAGTTATTTGTAGTGAGGTGGATGGAATTAGAGTCTGTCATACAGAGTGAAGTAAGTCAGAAAGAGAAAAACAAATACCGTATGCTAACACATGTATATGGAATCTAAAAAAAAAAACAAAATGCTTCTGAAGAACCTAGGGGCAGGACAGGAATAAAGATGCAGACGTAGAGAATGGACTTGAGGACACGGAGAGGGGGAAGGGTAAGCCGGGACAAAGTGAGAGAGTGGCATGGACATATAAACACTACCAAATGTAAAACAGATAGCTAGTGGGAAGCAGCCGCATAGCACAGGGAGACCAGCTTGGTGCTTTGTGACCACCTAGAGGGGTGGGATAGGGAGGGTGGGAGGGAGATGCAAGAGGGAGGGGATATGGGGATATATGTATAGCTGATTCACTTTGTGATACAGCAGAAACTAACACACCATTGTAAAGCAATTATACTCGTATAAAGATGCTAAAAATAAATAAATAAAGTTCTCTCCCCACTAACAAGTGTAAGCAAAGGCAGGACAGGTGGCCGCCCATGAGTCAGCAGGAAGCCCCCACGTGCACGAACGTGTGTCCAAATTTGTTATTGATGAACCACAGGCTTTGGTGGCAGTGCATGTGGCTGGGGGGTGATTGGAGGCACATCCGGCAGGGCTGACCTCAGGTAGGGTGATTCTGGGGGTGCCCCAAACAGCACCTGGACTCACCCCCGGTCCCCTCTGCCTCTCCACCCCCTCGAGGACATGCTCCCTTTGGTCGAACAAGTTCCTGGACAGACTGCTCCCTCCCTGCCAGCCCCTGCCTTGCCCTGGGGATGGGGGCAGGGCGGGCTCTGGGCAGGTGCCCTGGCCTCCAGCTCCCCTGAGCCGGCACACTTAATGCCTCTTCCTCCCTCCCTCCCTCCCTCCCTCCATGCGCCTGGACCCCTCCAGCTCACATGTTCCAACCCCTCCATCCCAAGGCCAGCTCTCTGCTCTCATGAGACCCTCAGTGACCAATGCAGGCCTTTCCGTGATCACACGTCTGCAGACACTGGTGTCTGAAGAGCAGGTGCCCCTTCCTGGGACCATCCCTTCTCCTGCGGGGAGCACTGGGCGTTGGCTGGGAGGAGGTGGGAGAGGGTGAGAACAGATGGGGGAGGGATGGGGGGCGGGATGGGGGGCTTTGCTCCTGCTCAGGCACCTCGTGCCCGCGTGACCTTGTGCCTATCCCTCTGGGCTCCAGGGTCAGGAAGCAGATGCCTGGAGAGCCCCTGGCAGGTGATGCTGTTATTTGGGCTCGGGGCCCTCCTGACCCCCTTCCTTCCAGGCTTCCTCAGTGAACAATGACCATTGCCATGGTTATTCCTTAGACTCTCAAGCTTAGTGTGGGCTTGTGGGGTGGTGGGGAGGGGGGGACATGCGTGCTCATCCCACAGGTCCCAGGAGGAGGACAGCGGCCGGGGCTGCCCGGAGACACGAGAGCAGGTCCAGCCACGAGCCTGAGCCACCGGGCCGGCGGGGGCCAGCGGAGGTCAGCTTCTGCCCGACAAGTTGTGATGGAGACTGATATTTGAAGCCCTGGGCTTTGTGTGGGTCTTTACAGCCTTCTTGGGCTGTTATTAACTCATTTATACACCACCCATCTCTCCTTCCTTTCTTTCTCTAGAGCTGCCTGAAGCTGAAATCCCGGGGGGAGCCCGTTTCTGCAACGCTGGCTTCCCCCTTGGGGCACACCCTCTGATGGCATCTGTGACCCGGTGGCCCTGCCCCCTGGGGAAGCAGTGAGAAGCAGCCGCGAGAAGCCCACTGGGGCTCACTCGAGGCGCGGTCCAGGCATTGCCAGCCCTTCCCATGGTGTCCCTTTTACAAGAACCGCCCGGTCCCGCTCAGCAGGGGGACGTTCGTTATTGAACAGCTGGTATCAGAACCTTCCAGGACTTGGACTCATGTCCCATTCCTTGCTTGGATTACTGGGATGCTCGGGTCAGAAACTTAGCTTCTACACTTCTGAGCCAGTCGTGTTTGGCGTCTTTTTACCCAACATTCTTTCCCCTTTATGTTTTTGGTGGTCGTTAACGTGACCTGCTGTGGCCAATGCAGTGGGCAATGGTGACAGTGTCACCTGTGGTCTTCCCCGCTGTCTATTCCCCTCTGGCGTGGCCACCAGCAGCAGCTGAGGTAGTAGGGGAGGCACCAGCCTGGCCCAGGTGTCGGCGTGAGCAGGGCTCCTGCTGGCCGGTGAAGGGCACGCTCAGGGTGACAGTGAGACGGGGTCGCTGGTCACTGCAGCCCGCCTGGCTCGCCTGGCCGACGCCTTCTGGTCTCCTGAGCTGGTTTCTTTTGCTCTGATGCTCTGATTACTGGCAGGTGCCTGGGGGTCTCGCATTATGTAAATAAGTAAGAGCAGAAACGCAGACCCCGTGGCTAAATGTGCAAACACTTACCTCTCCTCGCCTGCTCCTTACCGTCTGCCTGCTGGCTTCCTGCTCCCAGCAACTTCCCAAATCCGCCACCTCCATCGAGACCCAGTGCAGGCACATCTCCCCTTCCAGGGCTCCTCCGTGAACCCAGACAAAAGTTCTCCCACCTCCAGAGCCTGGGGCTGTCTGTGCAAAGCCTCAGACACTGGTACACGCATTCTTTACACGTGTGTTTAGGTCAGCTCCCCTTTGAGCACCTACCGTATGCATTTCTTGCAGGAGGCACTGGGGTGCCTGTCCTTACCATGTAGGTGAGGCAGACAGGTGGTAAGATCAACCCACAGTGCTGGGGGCTCATCCTTCTGCTGGAGGGGGTCCAACCTGGGGGTGTGAGGGAGGAGCTGTAGGCCGGCCTTGGCCATGGGTGGAGGGTTGAGGCTGTCTTCTTGGAGGGGCCGCGTGAAAGTCACCAAGTGGCCAGCGCGGATGGGAGCCCAGATCTCGGACCCCGTAGAGGGCGCTTCCCTACACTCTCAGGAGGGCCTGAGCCCCAGGCAGGAGGGGACCCGGCTGACGAGGTGGGAGCTTGAGCCTGTTTGGGGCCAGGGTCCCGCAGGCTGGGAGAAACTCCAGGCGGACACCAGCTGGAATTCGGGCCCTGCCCCTGCTGGGGACAGTCCTGACCTCGCTCAGCTGCTGCCGGCCCTGCCCATTGGCCTTCCTGGCCCAACTATCTATCATCTTCTGAATCCAGTGTGGTCTCCTGAATGACCCCAGTGCTTCCAACGGGGCCAGCAGTTCTGAAGGCGGCTGTGCCGCTGCTGAGGAGGAGAGTATTTCAATTACTGCAGCTCCGCGGCAGATGGTGCCTGTGCGTAATTAACAAGGCGCTCCCCTAGCAGGGAGCACGTGCCCTCTCCCTGGAGGGCGCTGGCTGGGCTGTGGGTATTGGCAGCCAGCTGCTGCCCTCTGGTGAGGGCGGCTCTCTCCAAACCTGTCCACCTCTGTCCCCCGGTGTGTGCTTCAGGCCCAGCTCATCCTCCGGGACCAGAAAGACCTTGAGGAGCCCTGGTGCTCCACCTGGATCAAGGATTCACAGGGGAGCCTGCCTTGCAAGGCTCACCCATCAGGTGGTGAGTTACTGCTGACTCCAGGCGTGTGCCGGGGCTCCAGTGAGGATGGAGCCTGGGTATTTGATACGTAACAGGTCTCCCTGTGTGTGGAATTGTAGCTCATTTCTACTTCCTTTGGGAAGGTCACCCCCTTTCACTCGTCTTGGTCAGAGCCCTTCTCCCCCTTCCCCTGGCTCTGCCTGCAGACCTCACCCCTGCTGGGCACTCAGCCCCACCCCACCATCCCATCCAACACCGCTGACCCCTCTTCACTCCAGCCGGGGACCATCTCCGCACAGCTCCAGAAAGAGCTGTTAGCACCTGATGCCTGCCAGGCCCTGGTGGCGGCTTCCCTGTGGATGCATTGTGACACCTGCTAATTGGACACACTTTCAGGCTTGCCCGGGCCTGTTCCCAGGCAGAGAATCGAGGGGCCAGCCTCCCTAGGAAATATCTGGAAGGGGCGTGACATCTGACCCAAGCCAGGCAGAGGGTCCGCAGGGAGGGACCTGCAGGGACAGAGGCCCAGAATGGGGACCCCTGGACCTAGCCTGAGATGGGTCCTCCTTCCCTCTTCCTGGCTGGGAAGCGCATGGCCACTTCCACTGAGAACCTCCCGCTTCAGGCTGAGCAGCCAGCAGTGGCTTCCCAGGTCCTTTCTGCTCTGGCTCAGGGCGAGCAGAGAAGAGGGGGCCTCCTGTCCTCCCCCGTAGAGACTTCCTTGGCCTGTGGCCGTGTGGTGGGCAGGAACCTGGACTCTGGTCCTGTAGGGCTCCCCCTGGGAATGGTGACCAGCAGAAGTGCGACCCCTCCACCTGCTCCCAGGCTCCCCTCTCATGCTGCATGTGCCCCACAGAAACAGGGCGGTCCACACCCCTCTACAGATGGGGATCGGGGCTGGAGAGGGGCAGGGTCCTGTCCTAGGTCCCGCGGGGAGAGCAAAGCAGGCCAAGGTCCAGGACCCCATCCAGCCAGGGTAAAGAAGTCTGCCCGGCGCCAGCATGAGGGGCGAGATGCAGCAGAAGAGATGTGGACGTGGCACCTGAGAAAGCCCCTGTCCCGTCCTCCAAAGGGGCGGGGCAGCCTGCGGCCCCTGGGCCAAGAACTCTCCCCGACCTCACACAGCACAGCCTTGAGGATCTGCTGGATGTGCTGCATCCCGGAGATTTTGTTCCCTGGGACACAGCCTAGAAACAGTGTGAGCATGGCAGTTGGCCCAACGCTGCGGTTCCAGACTCGGCAGTCCCAGGGCCTCGCCTCAGGAGCTGGGCGACCTTGGGTAATGGCTTAGTTCTCCTCAAGCCTCTGTTTCCACATCTGCAAAGTGGGGTCATAATACAGTCCCCTGAGCAGTGTAGCCATGGAAGTTGTCTGTGACCCTGCAGAGCTGGCTACCGAGGAAGGGAGAGCTCTGCTGGGGGAAGTGCCTCTCCTTGGGCTGACCTAGCCCCGCCTGAGCGCTGAGCAGCCCTAGAAAGTCATTGAGCCACTCTGACCCTCAGACTCCTTCTCTACTGTGAAAGAAGGCTGTGCTGCCTTCTCTGGGTGCTGCCAGTCAGGATGCAAAGCACTAACAACGCAAGCCAAGGTTGTGAGTCCTAGCCAGGTGCTTGTGCCAGCAGACACTCAATCTCCATCCCCTCCTCTCAACTTGTTCCCTCGCCTTCCAACTCAGTTCTATTTGGGGACCTGAGTCGCTCGGGAGAGGATCATTCCTGGCAGAGGGGACAGCCCGGGCAAGGGCAAGGCTTAGGAAGGGTGGTTTGGGTTGGGGGCGGCAGCATCCTGTCCCCAAGGCTGCCCAGGGACGGTGACACAACCGAGGGCCGTGTGGGGGTCACCGCAAGGCACGCAGCCCACCTTGTCCAAATGCGTCCGGAGGGGAGATACTGCTCTTCCCCACAGGCTCCATCTTTCTTCCTGCCCCTCCCCTCTCTCAGCCTCCCTGAGATAATGACCAGGGTGCAAGGCTGCACCTTTCAGCCCGGCCACGGCAGGGGTGCCACTGCAGTGCTGCTATCTGCTCGGGCGGCTCTGAGGCTTAAATTACCCAGCAAACGGAGATGGATGGCAGGGCCTTCCCGGCTCAAATTGATTCTCCACTTGGCGCTGGCGGCATTTCCTCTCCCTGGTGATCATTGAAAAACACTTTTTTCTCCATCTAATGGCCCAATTCACCAGCTCCTCGATAGGAAGCAAAGATGTATATCTAATCGTGGATTGATGGGGACAGAGCAGGAGAAGGCGGCCGGCCCAGGGTCGTCCCAAGGCATGGAGGGGGGTAAGGAGGGCACGGTGCCCTGCTGTGGGTCTCCCCCACCCCCTGCAGCCCTGGTGACTCTCCTGGGAGGGGGTCGGGGAGGTTAGCGGGGCTGGGGTCAAGCAGGAAGTCACGGCATGAGCGTCTCCTTTGGGGACATGTGGCCTCGCTGCTTTATCCAGGGCATGTGCTGTCCTGGATATGCTTAAGTCGTGAATAGACGGAGATCTGTAGGCCTTATCTGTTTCTCTCCTGGCTTTGCTTATGTGAAACAGAGGCACATAATAGGGTCACGTAATAGGCGGGGAGTGGAAGGGAGCCATGGCAGGGAGCCACCTTTGACTTCCAGCTGATGCCACACCGACGCTCCACGACCCTGGCTAAGTCACATGCTCCTCTAGCTCGCTTCATCCTCACCATGCAGTGAATGGACATTGAGGCCTCAATGCAGCATGTCTCTGTGCACGGTTGTTTCTAGAAGACGTGGGGATCACCTAGTTCCCAGTCTTGAAAACAACAATAATAATAACAATAATAGGATGATGATGATGGCGATGATAGTGACAGGAATGGTGGTGATGGTGGTGGTGTTGGTGATGATGATGGTGATGGTGGTGGTGATGTTGGTGGTGATGGTGATGATGGTGGTGATGGTGGTGATGGTGGTGGTGATAGTGGTGGTGATGATGGTGGTGGTGGTGGTGATGGTGGTGATGGTGAAGGTGATGGTGATGGTGGTGATGATGGTGGTGATGGTGATGGTGGTGATGATGATGGTGATGGTGGTGGTGATGTTGGTGGTGATGATGGTGGTGGTGGTGATGGTGGTGGTGATGGTGGTGATGGTGGTGGTGATGATGGTGATGGTGGTGATGATGATGGTGATGGTGGTGGTGATGGTGGTGATGGTGATGGTGGTGGTGATGTTGGTGGTGATGGTGATGATGGTGATGATGATGGTGATGATGGTGATGGTGGTGGTGATGTTGGTGGTGATGGTGATGATGGTGATGATGATGGTGATGATGGTGGTGATGGTGATGGTGGTGGTGATGTTGGTGGTGATTGGTGATGATGGTGGTGATGATGGTGGTGATGGTGATGGTGGTGGTGATGTTGGTGGTGATGGTGATGATGGTGATGATGATGGTGATGATGGTGGTGATGGTGATGTTGGTGGTGATGGTGATGATGGTGGTGATGATGGTGGTGGTGGTGGTGATGGTGGTGATGGTGGTGATGATGGTGGTGGTGGTGGTGATGGTGGTGATGGTGGTGGTGATGGCGATGACAATGATGGCGGCTTTAATAATGACATCAGTGATCAAGCACTTGGCCAGGCACTGTGCTGAATGCTTAACATTCTCCATCTCATTCAATCCTCACCCTCTACGGCGTGCACTGTCAAAAGCCCCATTTTATAGATAATGAAATAAACACACAGTCATGTGGCCCTTGGTCACAAGCTGGGGCAGGATTCATGCCCCCTCTGTCTAATTCCAGAGCTCAGCTTCCCCCCAGGGCTTTATTTCCCACCTCCAGAGCATGTCAGTCCTCTAACTAGCCCCCTTACGAGCTGACTACTCATCTTGGTAGTGTTTCAGTGCCTTTCATTGTAATCCCCAGCAGCCAGCATTGTACATCTGCTAATTGCATGTTTTATTGTCTCGTCTGCCGTTAAGTATTGTCTGCACCTACCATTAAGCAAATGCACCGCCTACATGGATTTATCCTCTCCTGAACTCCGGCACGCAGAAGCCCTTCGGGGTTCGCAGTCAGCTGGCCAGCCCAGGCCCCAGCCTCGGAGCCCACCTTTATCTCTGTCCTCCCGGCTAAGCGCTTGGCAGCACCGGCCCCCATGCCAGTCTCACGACGCCAGCCCACGGTCCCCACCCACCACCCCGGGCATCTTTAAACAGAAGGCTGCCTGCATCACTCCCCCGTGCACAGCGTCTTCCCCGTGGCTGCTGGGTCTCCACGGCGTCGGCCGCGCTCCCGGCGTGGCGTTCCGAGCCCCTTTCCCACAGGCTGGGCCAACCGGGGTTTCCATCAGGATGGCTCCTTCTTTCAAGGCCAGCGGCTCACGTGCTAGAACCCCTAGGCTTGAGGCCTCCAGGGCCCGAGGCCGGGCCGAGACAGCAGCCCCTTTCCCCAGAGCCTCACGCCTCCTGCCACTGTCGGTGGGTCACCAGCTGAAATGTCAGCGCCTCCCCCCCAGGACCCTCATGGTTACATCGTCCCCTGACCTCTCTGCTCCTCTCCCTGGAATTCCCACATGGTAAAGAAATCACCTGCATCTTTAAACCTTGACCTCTTGTTCTTGATGACAGGCCTCCCTTGATGGGCTCTGTTCCTCTTCCCAACCTGCAAGTCAGGGGGTCACCCGGAGCAGAATAATCCACTCCTCCCCTGACGACTGCACACGGCCTCCCTGCCGCTGTCACCTCACTGGCCGGAGGGCTTCGCACCTGGCACACAGGTTTGTCTCCCTGGAGCCTCCTGCCATCATTCAGTGTAACTTTAGGATTTACCTGGCATGGTTTTTGCCCCCTCCCTCCCCCATGCAGCCACTGTCACCTTCTCTGAAACCTCAGCTGCAGAATCCCACCTCTGCCCTGGCCTCCTGGCTGCCAGCCCGCGGGCCTCGTCCCTCCCACGCACCAGCCGTTGGGCCTCACGGCACCTCCTGTCTCATGACCCTTCGACCTGGGGTCGGGGGGTATGGAGCTGAGGCTTCCTTTGGGTTCTCTCCGCTGTGTCACTGTGTGACGTGCCCGCATTCCCGAGGACAGCACCGTGGATGGGGCTGGTCCCCTTGGCACCTCGTGCGGGCTTCGGGGTTATGGAAGGAAGCAGCACCCCTATTCCGGCCACCCCCTTCTCCATCCCTGCGAGGCTGGAGTTCCTGTCTTCAAAGCATCACTGCCCTGTGCTAGGGACCCAGAGGCCCCTGCCATCCAGTCTCAATCCCCTGCTCCCTTCTGCACCCAGAGTACCACTCACGGGGCCTCAAACGTGCCTCCTTTTCCTGGTCCCCCCGCCCGGCCCTGCCCAGGCTCTCCCCAAGCTGGGATACCTGGCCCCCTTCCCCTCCCACCACCCTGGGACCCCACAGGGCACAGCCCCACTCAGCCTGGCCTCCCCATGGGTGGGCCTGGCTCATCCTTACTGGGCACCCACGGCCCATGAGCGCCCACAGCTGCCGGCCCCCGAGGTGAGTTCCGCTGGGGTCAGCACACCTGGAGGACAGGTGGCGTGACACCTGACCGCCCGTGGGGAGCCCAAACAGCCGGGCTTTTGGACCCGGCAAAGTGGGGGACGGGGAGTCTTTGTGAGTTGCTTTTATCTTTTTCGTAACACATTTTTTTAAATGACTAAGTCAATATTTGTTCAATGCAGAACACTTGGGAAACAAACAATGGAAGGGAAAAAATTACCCATAATTGCACAGCGCGGAGATAAACACCGTTCGCCTTGGAGCGGCTTCTTCTCTCCTGCTGCCTCCCTCAGCTCCCTCTCCTCTCACATGTGTGGAAAACAGGATCCTCTGTGTGTGCGCGTGCATGCTTGTGCGTGCGCGTGCACACGGCTGCTGCCTCAGCCGCACTCCCCTCCTTTCCTGCTGCCTTGCACAGCGGTTCTGTATGTCCATCCCCCTTGGTCTCCATCTCTCAGCAGGTCCAGGCTGTCCTCCCCTCTCGTCCCTCCCCCCCGAAGTCTCCTAACTGCCCCTCTGCAGCCCATCCTCCTCCCGGAAGAAAGGAGATGGCCAGCATCCTTCAGCAGCCTCCTGCAAGCCCAGGCCTGAGCACGACCTGCCCTCGAGGCCTCCGGTCCGCCCCTCCCAGCACACGGGCTCCCTCTCCTGCAGGACTCCCACCAGCCACCCTCCCTCCAACGGGCTTGCCCCACTCCCCAGGCGCCACCGTACCCCCGGGCACTCCCACGGGGCAGCTCTGCAGTCTCCGTGGGGCAACGGGTCCATTGTGTCCGCTGGCCTCAGAGCCCCGGCCCGGATGCTCTGACTACCACCTTACCTCAGGCTCAGCACAGTTTTTGGCTCCTGATGGGAGCTCTCTCTGCATTTCCTGAGCGAAGGATGAATGAATGAATGAAGGAGTGAATGAACGAATGTGTGAATGAAATCCCTGGAACAGGTCGGAGTACTCTCAGGGGTTGTGGCAGAAGCCACCCCGTTTCCCTCCAGCAATGCTGACATCGTTTGCAGTCTACTGCTCCTGGGCAGGCCAGGCGGGCCAACCCCGCGCTTCTCACTGGGCAGAATCATGTTTTCATATTTGCAAGCTGTTGGGTAGAAATTCATGTGTTCTCACTCAAATGGACAGGCATTCCGTGATTAATGATGAAAACCTTTTTACATTTGCCTACTGGCCATTCGTACACTTCCATCTGTGACATTCTGGTTCATACCCTATGTCCATCTCTGCTTGAAGTCTCTTTTGTTGTTTATTTATGATGATATTTTAGGTCATTAACTCACTCACCCTTTGAATAAACATAGGTCGTGAAATAGTCCCCGAGCTGTTGTTTGTTTTTAATCGTGTTTAAGTTTTCATTTGAGTAATGACCATACATCCCCTAATACCTTGTGGGTCTCTTGATGAGCTTTGCCCTAGTGTCCTAACTAGACACCAGCTCTGGATGAGATGGACCAGACCAGGTGGGCCAGCCAAACAAACAACTGGTCGGATACATCTACCATGATTTGCCCAACCTCTGGGAATTCTGAGTTTTATATATATCTTTACAATGTCTCCTAAATTGTGCAAAACACTTTCCTGTCTAACTTTGATTTGGTTATTTCCCAACCCTCCTCTTTGGAAAAGCCAAGAAGCAGGCATTCCAATTCATGAAGCCTCCTACACGTGTTTTAAATTTCATTTTCAAGATACAATCCAAATCAGAACACACATTCATTGAAATGCACTTTCCTTCCCACTTCTTTTTCCACCTTCCTGAGATTTTTAATTCCCCCAATCCTGGCGATTTCTGGGATCACTTAATTCTCCAAGCTATGTGTATTTGTTTACTATAACAAATTCTCACAGACTGGGCAGCCTAAACAATGGAAATTCATTTTCTCACAAGTTTTGGAGGCCAGAAGTCTGAGATCCACGTGTGGCAGGGCTGGTTTCCTCCAAGTCCTCTCTCCTTGGCATCTAGACAGCTGTCCGAGCTCCATGTCCTCACGTGGACAATTGACATTTTCAGGTGGAAGAATTATCCCTATGGTTTATTACAGGCTTTCCTAGAATTCTTTTACTATATGTCAATATAAACCTGAAAAGGCACACATTTGTTGTCTTCTTTTTAGACAAACCACGAGCTATAGGTTGAACAGTGACCCTTTGGTCTACACCACGGGCTCCAGGACACAGCAGCAGAGGGGGTGGGCTTGTAGCCAGGGCAGGATCCACCGTGTCACATGGGGAGAGGTGCTTTGCCTGCAGGGTCATGGTGACCGTGTCTGTAAAGTGGAGTGATGATGACACGGGAGCGGGGGCCTTCACGTGGATTCGTAAGAGAGCTATGGGAAGCCTCTGGTTTAGCGCCACAGAGGAGCTCAGCAAATGCTATTTTCTTCCCCGAGTTAGAACCTTTTCATTTTGCTCTACGTTTTGACTTTAAGACGTGTACTCATTAAAAGCAAACCAGTGCAGACGGGAATAAAGTGTAAAGAAAGTGTCCCCAGATGCTCACGCAGACCCCCAGAGGCAAGGACTAAAATCAGCTTCCTACGGATGCACGTGCTGGCCTGTCTGTGCTGCAGACACTGGCAGACACTCCTCTTCCTCCTGGGAACACAGCTAGAGGACACGTCGCAGCCTCCCTCACGTGGCCAGCGGAGTATGAGTGGATGACACGTGCCTCCCGCAGACCCAGCCCGTCAATCCCTCACCAGGAGCTCGTCACCTCTGGCTAGTCATCCTCTGTCCTCTGGTTGAACGGCAAGGATGAGGGGGCCCAGAGGAGAGAGGAGCCACAATATGGAAGGAACCTGGATCCACCGTGTGGAACCCAACACACTCAGCAAATACAGTGAACGATTCACGTCAGTGAGAAATAAGCCTTAGTGTGCCAAGCCACTGAGATTTTGGTGTTTTTGTTACAGCAGTTAACCTACCCTGACCAATACACCCGATGGTATTTCACAGAACATTCTGTTCTGCAACTTTCCTTTCTTTAACACACGTTCATATCTTTCTACCTTGGCAAGACAGTTTGCACCATTTATAAAAAATAATGGCTCAGAATACGTGTGTCAATGACAGGTAACCGATGATCCCTCTCACAGAGGCTAAAATGTAAGGGTTTCATCTCACATATTAAGAGACAGAGCCGTCCCAGGGTTAATTCTGCGATTCAGACACTTGACCAAGGACCCAAGTTTTCTCGTCTTTCCAAATTGCCATCCTCAAATTGTTTGGCCTTTGTCCTTGGCTCTGCTCCCTCTTCGTTAGATTCTAGGTCCTCTTTTTCCTTTTCTTTCTTTTTTTTTTTTTTAATTTACTTTTTGTTTTCCTGGAGTACATCCTCAAGTTACTTCTTTCAAGAAGTCAAATGAAAGGTACCTTTGCATGTATGGAAATGTCTTTACTCCACCTTCCCACTTGATTACTAGTTTGACTGTGAATAGAATTTCAGCAGAATGTTAGGGGCTTGGTTACATTTTTGTAAGGAACGGCTGATAAGAGGGCAGATATGTGGATTTTTCATTTCTTTGTAGATGACTTGTTTCCCTCTCTGAAAGTGTTGAGGATTTTTCTATCTAAGGTGTTATGCGATTTGATGATAACCTGCTTTACTGTGGCTCTTTTTTTTTTTTTAATTTATTTATTTTTGGCTGTGTTGGGTCTTCGTTTCTGTGCGAGGACTTTCTCTAGTTGCGGCAAGCAGGGCCACTCTTCATCGCGGTGCGCGGGCCTCTCACTATCGCGGCCTCTCTTGTTGCGGAGCACAGGCTCCAGACGCGCAGGCTCAGTAATTGTGGCTCACGGGCTTGGTTGCTCCGCGGCATGCGGGATCTTCCCAGACCAGGGCTCAAACCCGTGTCCCTGCATTGGCAGGCAGATTCTCAACCACTGCGCCACCAGGGAAGCCCAACTGTGGCTCTTTTTTGATTCCTCCGGCTTGGTGATGCAGGAGGCCCTTTGAGTGTTGAGGTTCTGTTTTCCTCAGGGCTCAGCAATTCCCTTGCACTATTGATTTGTTCTTTCCTCCCCTCCACTTCCCCTGGTTTTTTTTCAGGCAGTTGGCCTCCTGGAGATTGTCTTCTCCGTCCTTTATCTGTTTGCTCATAATTTCAATCTCTCTGTCTGTTTGCTCTGTGTTCTTGGCGACTTACTAACTCTGCCTTCTCATCCTCCATTGGTTTTCTAGGGGGTGCAATTGTATTTTAGACTCTAACTGCTTATTTTGGTTGTCTGACCGTTCCCTTTTCAAAGCATGCTGGTTTTTTATTTTATGGTTATAATATCCTCTCAAATATCTCTGAGTATGTTAACTGGAGTATTTTTAGCGTACTTTTCACTTAATTTGCTCTGCTTCCTCTGGCCTTTGTTCTTTCTGTGCGTTTATCTTCATCTTTCTCTCTCGTGCTGCTGGCTCTCTTCCCTGGCCTGGTGATGCTGGCTGCCTATTCATACAGTGAAGGTAGAGGTGAGGGGCCTGGGGTGCATCCTTCTGCTGTTGGTTAATAGGACTTGCTTTTCTGCTCTCCCCCCACTCCCGGATAATAACTCTGGCTTTGGGTTTTGGGGGAGCAGGGCAGGGAAAAATATGGCAGCTGTAAGGTTCTCTGTAGGTGAGGGAGCTTGGACTTCCGTGTCAGAATGGAAAGGACCCCATTCCGGAGTCCGCCCAGCTCTGGCTTTCCCTGTGGGGCTGATCACATGGCCGTGGTGACAAGCAGTCAGGTTGTGTCTGCAGCCTGGTCCCTCTGCCTGCGCTCTGCTCCCGTGGGTGGGCTTCTGCTGAGAGGGCTTGCGCCGCGTGCAACTCACCACGACCTCCATTTTCAGCCTGGTTCCTCGCCCCAGCCCGCCCACACCTGCCGCCTCTGGGACCCAGGCCCCCCCTGCTCTTCCAGTGGGAGGAATCTCAGCTGCAGCCCGCTGCCAGGATCCGGGCTCCAGCTCCCTCCTGTTTTATAGGTCAGCTCACACCCCTGTGCTTCCTGTCTCCTGGAATTTATTAAAATCTCTTAGTCATTGTTGTGAGGATTAAAATGCAATTACGTATGCAAAGCACATCATACAGTAGCTGGCACATAAGGAGGGCTGGATAAATGTTAGCAATTATTATCACTGTTGGTTAAGTGATTTCCCCAAGATTGTATGACCTCTTCCGTCAGGGAGGCCACAGTTTAGACAGACAGAGACAAAGTATCACCAATAATAAGTCTCCCCAGCTCCCCTAGCACCGGCATCTTTGCAAGTCGACTTGGTCCTTCCTTACAGCCTCCTAGGAGAGCAGGGACCACAGATTTCACCTTCCATCCCACTGCTGGGATTGAGAGATGACCTCGCCTCGAGAGCTGTGTCAAAGGAAGAGCACCGTGCCTCCCACATACATTCCTGGGAGAAGAGATGGTTTCGGTGGGAGGCTCCCAGACAGGTTCCTGGAGGTGGTGAAAGTGTGGAAGGATGGGCTCTGGCAGGCAAGGTGTGTGGGGCAGGGCACCATCTGGAGTGCTTCTCAACTGAGGGCATCGTCTGGCTGTCTCAGAGACGGCGGGCCTGCCAGCATTCCGAGGGCAGGGAGTGATCTCTGCATCTACGTGCCTGTGCCTTGGTGGACTGTCCTCTCCTGGGTGTGGGTGGAAATGTGACTTGCCTCTAACCCTTATAATAATGGAAGTGATGGCATGTCACTCCCATGATTATGTTACATAACAAAGACGGTCTTGATGAAGTAAGAGGCCATGTGGGGAAAGCCAATGCGGCCAGGGACTGTCAATATCTTCCAGAAACTACCTTAAGGAAGTGGGGTGGCCTCCAGTCCGCAAGAAGCTGGGATCACACAACCACACGGATACGAGCTCCTTCAACATCCTGAGTGAGCTCAGAAGTGGAGTTTCCCCTGGTCAAGCTGCCAGATAAGAACACAGCTGGTCAGATAAGACCCTGAGCAAGGGACCAGCTAGGCTGTGCCCAGACTCCTTCCCTCCCCCAGAAACTATGTGATAGTACATGTGTGTTCTTTTAAGCTGCTAAATAAGTGCTTATTTGTTACACAGCCACAGCTAACTAATACACTATGTGTCTTACACTGTACCAGACACTCCCTCACATGGGGGAGGTACCCGACCCAGAATCCCACAGAGCCCCATGGAGGGGTCCCAGCCCAGAGGGGAGCAGCCTCATTGGGGTGGTGATGGCTGGTGGGTGGGCAGCTCCAGCACCAGGGCTCAGAAGTCACTCCAGGCTGACTCGCTGGCCCTGCCCTCCCACAGGAAATCACTGGGCCCGGATTGCAATGGCCCAGGCAGAGACTGAGGGACAGAGGACAGCACCCACTGCCCACTGGCTCAGCCATTCAGAGCAGCTCCGTTCTGCCCCACTCAGGCAGACATATAGAAAGACAATTACCAGGGGCTGTGCTCCCAGGGGCATCCGGTTCTCCACCAGGTAGGAAGGGTTCCAGGGCCACTGGAGCTGACAGAGGCGAGCTGGCAGACAAACCACACTGCTCTGCTAGTTCAGTGTAATCTCCCACCCCTCCCCGCCCCACAGGCTCTTTTCCCCACTGATCGCTCAGCCTAAACCCTGCTGCAGCAACTGCAAAGCTGACATTCACGCAGGTGCTTGCTCTGTGCCCCTCTCTGAAACTGCCTGTATTAGGAACCCATCTAAATTTCACAATAACCTTACACAGTAAGAACTCTGAGCGGCCACACTTTACTGATGGGGAAACAAAAGCATGGAAAAGTTTAATAACTTGCTCAAGGTCACACAGCTGGGAGATAGAAGTGCCCGGCTTGGAGCCCTGGCTTCAGAGCCTGGAAGCTCAGCCCTGCACCGTGCTGCCTCTCCGAGGCCAGGAGTCACCCAGACCTGGTCCACACTGGCTGTGCAAATCTGAGTGTGTTCCTGGCCACTTGGAGCCTCAGTTTTCTTGTCCAAAAAATGGATACTGTACTAATAATACCTATTTCACTTGGTTGCTATGAAAATAAAAATAACACCTGTTGGGTACTCGGTAAATGGGGACCCTGCCTCGCAGCACCCCTTCGGGTGAACATGTCACAGGATGGATGGTCCCAAGGGCTCCAGGAAGCAAGTTCCTGTTCAAGGGGTTGGCAGACAATGGTCTCCTCCAGGGAAACTTTAAGTCAAGATAAAGAGCTGAGTTAAGGTTATGCAGACCTAGCTTTATGCCCAGTAGCTCTGTGACCTTGCGAAAATCACTTAAACTCTGACTTTCCATTGACTTGTCCCTAAAATGGAAACCCTATAATCTCCTGCATGTGGTTACTGGGATCTCCCATGGAGACAGTGTTTCTGGGGCACTCAGCAAAGCCTGGCCCGGGGAAGGTTATTCTCAGGGGCAGCTGCAGCTCTCTTAACACCCCACACCCAGGGAGGGAGCATGACCTCCAGTGGCCCTGAGTGACCTGACCACTGCCTTCTCATTGTCTGAGATGAAGGCATCTGGGCAATTCATGCCACCAGGTTTTTCTGTGCTCTTGTTATGTTTCAGGCAAGCACTAGAGTTTGCAATGAACAGATAATTGAGGCATCTCCCTAGTCCCTGTCCTGGAGGAGCTTAGGGTGTAAAGGGTGGGGAAGGGCCGGGAAGGAAGGGAACTGACACTCCATGTGCACCTACTGTGTGTCGGGAAGGTCACCAGCATTCAGACTCACCATACCTTTTTCATCCTCACGGTGACACATCGATACGTGTAAACTTAGCTGTGTTTTGTAACAGAAGAAACTGAAGGTCAGTGAATTTAAGGAATTTTCCCAAGGTCACACAGACTAAGGATTGTCTCCCCATAGACTGCGTTCTGGTAACCATAAATCAGGGAGAAAATGATAAGTATCAAAGCTATTTAAATAAGACAAGTCACTTGGCCTCTGAGTCTTTTATCTTTATTGGTTAAATGCCTAGAGTAAAATCTACTTCTCAGAGCCTTTGTGAAAATTTGATGATCCACCAAACGTGAGTGTGCCTACCGTGCTTAAGGGCACACAGTAGGAACTTGGTCAATGTTTGTGTATCATGGTCTCAATGAGGGAAGATGAAAAATTTTTCGAAACTATTAAAGAGGAATATGATGATTTTAACGGAGGAGCAGGGATCAGGAGTTGATAGAAATTTCTGAAATAGGCCTTATGGGGGCAGTATGATTGGGGCAGGCTCTGCAGGCATGAGAAAACAGTGTTTTCTAGAATAAGAGATTCTCTGAACTGGAGAGGATGGAGAAGATGGCAGATGCAGCTGAGAGAGGATACCTTGAGTACCATGCTAAGGTACAGTTCACAGGGTATGGAAACCAAAAAGGGGGCTTTGAGCCCAAGATGGTGAAGAGATCACCTTCTGGTCGGGTTCACACACATACTCTGGAATTGTCTTATTTCCAGTGTCCAGTTACTTATAACTCAGGCAATTTCCTAGTGATCCCAAGTGACATAGTAAACCTCGTCTTGAGCGACACACTTTTGTGTAACAGCCAGCACCTCCGGATAAGAATAGGTCCTGGGACTTCCCTGGCCATCCAGTGGTTAAGACTGCATGCTTCCACTGCAGGGGACGCAAGTTTGATCCCTGTTTGAGGCAACTAAGATCCCTCATGCTGCACAATGCAGCCAAAAATAAAAAGAAATAGGTCCTTCTCAGGAATCTGTGTTCAATCTGGTTGACTCCATCAGAACAGTAGCTGCCTTGGGCATGGAAACCCTCAAACCCAAGTCTGACCAGCACGAATTGGTGCACCTGGTGGGGGCGCCTCTCACTAACAAGATCAGAGTGTGATGGTCATTCCAGTCCTCAGAGGATAAAAATAAAAGATCAGTGACAAAGAACCAAACTTGTCCACCTCCAGTCAATGAAGGGTTGATAAGGTCTGGAACTACCCTCTTGTCATTAAAAAAAAAATAAACCAGAAAGTAACACAAAAAAATGAAACAACTCTTTATGGATATAGAGCCTTGGGCAATGCAGGAATGTGATTCCAGAGGGAAGGGAGACAGACAAGGTGAGACTGCCAAGGGGCAGGATTTCCCCCTGGAGATGACATCTGGACCACAACACTGGAATGGGGGGTGGTGCACCAAGCAGAGCTCAACCAAGGTGAATGGACAGAGATCAGAGTCCTGGAAGGCCAAGGTAGCTGGAATTTGTAGGGCAGAGTTATGGATAGAAACGAGCTATATAGAGAAATAATTCTAGAAATTGCATGGGGTCCCTTAGAGTTTGACTAGATACCAACACGCACATGTGTAGGGCAAGGGGGTGTGAATGAAACAATGCCCAGAGCTCACAGAGCCTGGAGTTCCTTCCAGCTTGATGGAGAGACTTCACTGAATGCACAAGACATTTAGCACAGAGACCAAAACAGCCTGTGGGGCTAAATTAACTCTAAATTAAAGGCTATTCTAGACCCATCCCAAAAGAGCCCCCAAAAAAAAACAAGGACTGAAAGGGTCAAAATAATCCCCAGGTAACAGAACTGGCTGCTAAGAAAGCCCAAGTCTCTTTAAAGGAATACAACAAAATCCAGCACTCATGAACATAAAGTTCACAGTGTGTGATTCAATTTAAAAAAATAAATGAATAAACATTCAAAGAAGTAGGAAGTTTTGATCCATATCTAGAAGGAAAAACAGTTCAGTGAAATAGACCTAGAAATAATGAAAATAATGGAATTATCAGACAGTACGTTAACAGATGTTATAAAACTTGATTTATATGTTCAAGGCTATAAACCATACAGTCAAAATCTGAAAAAGTATTATCACCTGACAGAATTAATAACAGATTAGATGCTAAACAAAAAAAATACCAGTGAACTTGAAGACATAGTAATATATTTGACTTGGAGTGAAACAGAGAATAAAAGGACTAAGTACATAAACAAAGCTTCAGCAACTTGTGAGATAATATCAAGTGGTCTAATATCTGGTAATTGCAATCCTAGAACATGGAGTGGGGGTGGGAGGGGAAGACCGAAAACATGTTTGAAGAAATAATGGTGAAATTATTTTCCCAAATTTTATTTTTTTAAAATTCTTACAAACCCAAGAATCTCTTTAAACCCCAAGCAGAATAAACACACAAACCACCACCACCACCATCACCAAGATACAAGATAGAAGGAAAAAATCCAAAAATTAGCTGGAGAAAAAGACATAATGTAACAAGGAGCAGAGATAGGAACATCACCGGCTTCCTGTTATAATTTATGCAAGACATAAGACAAGAATGATATCTTTCAAATGCTGAAATAAAATTCCTGTCAATCTAGAATTCTATATGCCGTGAAAATATCCTTCACAAAGTCAACGTAAAACTCTTTAGACAAACAAAAGCTGAGAAAACACATTGCCCACAGATCAGCACTGTAAAAATTGCTAAAGGAAATTCTTCAGGTAGAAGGAAATGACACCAGATGGAAACTTCATTCTGCATAGACATGAAGAGTGCTGGAAACTGTAAGCAGGTATGTAAAAAAATTTTTTTTCTACATTTTAATTTTGTAAAAAAATTATTCAATGCAACACGATGTAATAACAATGCAATGTGGGGTCATCAAATATGTAGAAGTAAAATGTATGACAATAGTAACTCAAAGGATGGGATGGAGAAATAACATTTGTAGGATTTTTACATTATGTGTGAACTGGTAGAATAGCATTTAAACGTAGATTGTGATAAATTAAACACATATTATAAACACCAGCCTAATCACAGGAAGAGAAACAAAGAGGTGGAGCTAATAAGCCAGTCATGGAGATAAAATGAGTCCTAAAAAATACCCAATATAAAAAAGGCAGGAGAAGGGAAACAGGGAACAAGGAACAGATGAATAAATATAAAATGAATAGTAAGAGAACAAATTTAAATCCAACTACATGGATAATTACTTTAAATGTAGAGGGTAGAAACACTCCAACGAAAGACAGAAATTGTCAGACTGGATAAAAAAAGCAAGATTTGACTCTCTGTTAAGAAACTAATTTAAAATATAAAGATACATGTCACTTAAAAGTGGAAATATCTATGCCATCCAAACTCTAAAGAAAGCTGAAATGGCTATATTAATATCAGAAAAGTAGACTTCAGGAAAAAATATATATATATTATAGAGAAAAAAGGCATATCACAATAATATGGGGCTAGATTCATCAAGAAGACATAATAATCCTAAATATGTATGCACCAAATAACAGTGCTAGTCTTGAAGAAAATATTAGTAAATCAAATCACAATGCATAAAAAGGATAATAAACCCTGACTGATTAGGGTTTATTCCAGGAATCTAAGGTCGAGTTAATATGCATAAAAGGTTAACCCATGAAAATCAATTAATTTACCATATTATAAGAATAAAACAGAAAAATACAATTTTCTTAGTAGATGCAGAAAAAGCATTTGATGAAATTTAACAGCAATTTATGATAAAAAAAATCTCAACAGACTATATAGAAACAAAATTCCTCAATCTGATAAAGAATCTGTCTACAGATAACATCATCTCCTAAGGTTGGGGAAGGATGCCCACCCCCAGCGCTTCTACCCAGTATTAGGGTGGAAATTCTAGCCGGTGTAAGAAGGCAAGAAACAGGAATAAAAACACACAGATTGGGAAGGAAGAAACGAAACTGTCTTTATTTGTAAATGACTTGATTGTAAGCAGAGAAAATCCAGAACAATCCTAGTTAACATCTTTAGCAAAATCACAGAATACGAGGCCACGACACAAACATCAATTTTACTTCTACCTCCTGGCAATGAATAAACTATTGTTGATTGTTATGAAAAATTGATGTTTTACAAGTTGCCAAGGTAATTCGGTGGAGGAAAGAATAGCCTTTTTAACAAATGGTGTTGAAACAATTGGATATACGTTTGGGAAAAAAGATGAAACTTCATCCCCCCCAACTTCAGGCCGTTAAAAAGTTACTCGAGGGGCTTCCCTGGTGGCGCAGTGGTTGGGAGTCTGCCTGCCGGTGCAGGGGACGCGGGTTCGGGCCCTGGTCTGGGAAGATCCCACGTGCCGCGGAGCAACTGAGCCCGTGAGCCACAACTACTGAGCCTGCGCGTCTGGAGCCTGTGCTCCGCAACAAGAAAGGCCGCGATAGTGAGAGGCCCGCGCACCGCAGTGAAGAGTGGCCCCCACTTGCCACAACTGGAGAAAGCCCTCGCAAGGAAACGAAGACCCAACACAGCCAAAAATAAATAAATTAAGTAATTAAAAAAATAAAAATAAAAATAAATAAAAATTTTTTTTAAAAAAGTTAAAAAAAAAAAAGTTACTTGAAATGGATCATAAACCTAAATGTAAAACCTAAAGCTACAAAACTTCTAGACAAAAATCATTGTATAAAATATTTACCATCTTGGGGTAAGCAAAGATTTCTTAAGTAGGCTCTAGATAAACACAAACTATTAAAGAGAATACTGTTAAATTGGACTTCATCAAAACTAAAAACTTCTGCTCTTTGAAAGACATTGTTAAGAAAATAAAGAGCAAGGTATAGAATAGGAGGAAATATTCACAGTACACATATCTGACAAAGGTCTTGTAATCAGGATATATTATACAAAGGTTTTTAGCTTAAGAAGAAGAAGATAAGAGACCCAGTACAAATGGGCAAAAGATTTGAACAGACACATGGCAAAGCAAGAGATACAAAGGGCCAATGAGCCCCTGAAAATATGCTCAGCATTACTGGGCATCAGGAAAGTGCATATTAAACCACAGTGGAGACCCCTGCGTGCCCATCGGGATGGTTAAATTTAAAGAGACTGACAATGTGAAGTGTTGATGGGCATGTGGAGCGGGTCAGACTCTCACACATCACTGATGGGAGTGGACAGTGCTACAACCACTTGGAAAACAGTTTGGCAATTTCTTAAAAGTTAAACATACACTTATCAAACCATCCAGAAATTTCACTCCCAGGTATTTACCAAAAATAAATGAATACAGGTATCCACATAAAAACTCACATCTTAATGTTCATAGAAGCTTTATTCATAATAGGGAAAAACTGGAAACAGCCCAATTATCCATCAAGATGTGAATGGATAAGCACAGAAAAGCAATGACATTAATAACCAACTGGGACTCATCAAAATTTAAAACTTTCGTGCTTCAAGGGACACTGTCAAGAAAATGAAAAAACCCACAGAACATGAGAAAATGTTTTCAAATCATGTATATGATAGGGTCTAGCATCAGAATATATAAAGAACTCTTATAATTCAGCAGTAAAAAGACAAACAACCCAATTTAAAAATTGGACAAAGGATTTGAACAAACATTTCTCCGAAAAATGATATACAAACATCCAATAAGCACATGAAAAGATGCTCTGTGTCATTAATCATCAGGGAAACACAAATTAAATCCACGATGAAATATCACTTCACACCCACTAGGATGGTTATGATCAACAAAATGGACAATAGCAAATGTTGAGTGTGGAGAAATTAGAACCTCACACATTGCTGGGGGGAATGTAAAATGATGCAGCCACTTTGGAAAACAGTTTGGCAGTTCCTCAGAAAGTTAAACATAGAATTATCATTTGACTCAACAATTCTAATTCTGGGTATACACTCAAGAGAACTGGAAAAATGTGTTCATGCAAAAACTTGTACACAGATGTTCGTAACACCATTAGTCATAAAATCCAAAAGATGGAAAAATCCAAATGTCCAGCAACTGGTGAATGGATAAACAAAACATGGTCAATCCATACAAGGGAATATTATTTTTTGCCATAAAGAGAAATGAAATACTGACACAGGCTACAACATGAATGGACCTTGAATACACGAAGCTAAGTGAAATAAGCCAGGCATGAAAGGCTGCATATTGTATGATTTTATTTATATAAAATCTCCAGAAAAGGCCAATCCATAGAGACAGGAAGTAGATTAGTGACTGCCAGTGGTTTGGGAGGATGGAGGAATGGAATGGGTGACTGCAAATGGTACAGGCTTTCTTCGGGAGTAATGAAAATTTTCTAAAATTAATAGTGGCGCTCGTTGTACAATTCTGTAAACATACTAAAAGCCACTGAGCTGTACATTTTAAAAGAGTGAATTTTATGGTATGTGAATTATATCCCAATACAGCTGTTATTAAAATGGAAAAAAGATGAACAGATAAGCAAATTATAGTATATTCATACTATGAAAATATAACAACAATAAAAATGGATAAATGACTGAAATATATAAATACATGGATGAATCTCAAAACAGTGCTGAGCTTAAGAATCCAGACACAAAAGAGTGTGCACTTTACTATTCCATTTATATGAGTCTCTAAAAACACAAATCTAATCTATAGTGACAGAGAGCAGAGCAGTGGTTGCGCAGGGCTGGGGTTGGGAGGACTGACTGGAACAGAGCATCAGGGAACTTTCTGGGCTGATGGAAATGTTCTTTATCATTATTGTGGTGATGGTCACACAGGTGTATAAGTCTGTCCAAATTCATCCAAAGATACATTTAAAATGGGTACATTTTGTTGTATGTAATCTATCCCTCAATACAATTGACTTTTGAAAAAAAATAAAACTTCCTCAAACGTGAATAAATATATACAGTTTATTAACAATTAGCCTAAGTAGCATGTACATGCATATTTAAAATATTTATTACAAATAATATTCTCTGTGTGTTTGGTTTAAAACCCAGTTCCACTAGGCTAGGGAAATTGTAATGTTCAGTCAGTGCCTGGCTCTGTGCTGGGCACCAGGAATAAACAGGCAAACCAGTCAGAGCCCTGACGTCACTACGTTTACATGTGCATCATGGAGCCGGGTATACAAACAATATTTACATAAATAGCTTGCATCATGTATGATGTTGAGTGCCTGTGTGTACAGCGGGGACCGTCACCCTCAGGGCGGAAATATCTGAGGACGTGACATTTACGTAGTGACCTGAGGATGGAGGGGGCCAGGTGCTGAAGAGGTGGTAAGAGAATCTGGCAGAGTAGTTACAGGGGACTCTCTGCCTGGGCAATTCCTTCATATCTTCATCCATGTCCTTGTGTGTTAGTCAGGAAAGGTTAGACTATGCCGCAGAAACAAATACACCTTCCTTCCATCACATAACTGCCATATGGGGCTCTGGGCTTCCCCAGCACTGGGGGCTGAATCATCATGGCAGATAGTTGTAGCCAGGCCCAGTGGCCTGGCCTCTGTCCATGGTGCTGAACCTACCGCAAGGGAGGACGGGAAAGGTAGTCCACCCATGGCCCACGCAGAGGAAACGGGGCGATGAACACACAGCACTGACTCTGCCCATCCACGGTCGTGGGTCACTGGGCAAATCCTTACCCTTCTTCATCTCACCTGTGGTGGTTCCCTTGCCGACTCTCCCTAAGTTCATTTCAACAGTAAGCCCCATACAACATACCCGGTTACAGCCGCTCTCCCTGCCTTCCCACAAGGTTGGCCACGAGGGTTAATTTTAAAGGAGATAACTAGATAATGTTTGTGCTTCAGACAGCCCGGCTCTGTGATCTGCAGTGATCACACCGTATTGCCCACCAGGTAGCCGCCAGCGTGGCAGGGTGGAAATTGCAGAGGCTTTGGGATTGGAAAGGGCGGCTTCCAGCCCGGCTTCTGCTTGTCTTTCACCCTAAGCCCTATGTCAAGTCATTTCACCTTTCTAAGACTCAAGTTCATATTCCTGTGGAGCAGCCAGGACTCAAACCCAGATTTTGGGATCCCAGCCCAGCTCTCTCTCCATCCCCTCCCCCGACTCTCCTTTTCTCTGATTTGAGGGGCTACCCATCCTGCCGTCTTTACGGGACCTTGATGAGAACTGGAGGAGGTAACAGTGGGAGGACATTCTAACACCTGACGGTCACCACTCTTGTTATTATTATTGTTGTCGTTACTCCAGGCTTCCTCCTGCAGGAAGGCCGTGCCCTCCTCTGACCCCAGCACAGCTCTGGAACTTCCCTCCGGCTCACTCAGCTTGAACAGGTATTTCCCTCCCTTCCTCTTAATGAGGAAAATGTAAGTTAATGAACATGCAAATGGGCAGTGGGGCCGTTTCTAGGGTGAGACCCAGCATTCTGCATGGAGCGTGGTGAAGATGGGTCTTAAATAGGGAAGATGGAGAGGAAATCGTGCTGTTCTGAGCGGGCAGCCATCACCAGTGCCGTAAAGCTATAAACCGGGATTGTCTTCAAGATTGAACTTTTCCCCTCTCTCCAGTGGCTATTAAATGTCTCCAAGGAAATTACTGTGAAGGAAAGGTGTTCAGCTTGGCTTTCATTTAGAGTGAGCTGACTCCTAGGAGTCTGTCGTCGCGTGAGGGCCTGTAGGAAGCGTCGGGAAAGCTGGGCTCCAGCACCCCTCCGCCCATTGTCCCAATTGTCACTTCTGGTGAAACACCTGACATTTCTAGGTCCCTTGCCTCTCGTAGAATGAGGGTAACAGGAAGAGATGGGACACTTATTGTATCCCCCGTATATGCTGAGACCTCTTACAGACATTATCTTATTTAATTATCAAAAATAATTCACAAGGTAGGCATTATACCCATTTTGCAGGCATGAAAACCAAGACTGAGGGAATTTGTGCCACTGGGATTGCAAAAGGCCAGGATGAGACTCCAAGGTCATGATCATTGTGATATTGGTGCTATGACATGGGCCCGGGACAGAGTATTTGTCTGTCTCCATGGCTTCTGGCTCCCTGCAGAAGAGATGTGAGGTGTAATTAGAGTTCAATTTAATTTAACACATGTTAATGACACATTGTTAAGTGTTAAGGGAAACAAGGAGATGGAGTGAGAGATGCGAACTTGGCCTCCAAGGAGCTCTTGACTTAATTGGGGAAGTGTGGGATAGATATTTCTCAGTAAACAATGGCAACCTGTCAGGTATGGATGGGGCCATAAAACATGTGACAGGGACTTTGATTAAACATGGTGGTTTGAATCCAGAGGTCTACTTCGACCAGCTCAGAGAGCCCTGTTAAAATAACAGGAAAGGGAGTGAACAGGCACAAAACCACAAGCACAAAGAGAATGTCAGGGACAAAACAGCAAAATGTCAGCACAGCTGCCAAAGGTGAAAAAGAGACAGAGAGGAGGCGATGGAATTAACCCACTGGAGTCAGGTGAGCTCAAGAGTCTGCCTGTAGGGAAAGTGATCCATTCTTTGGAACCTCAGACGGACGGTCTCAAGAATCAGAGACCCTAGGTGTCCCTAAGGGAGCAGTGAGAGTGTAGGTGGGGTTGAGAAAAAGAAGGCTTGTTTTAAAGTCTTTATGAAAAGGAGGTAGACTTCTCTATTTCTTCTCCTCACTTCTGAGCATCAGGCAACAGCACCTCCCGTATCCAGCAGAAGACTTGAAATTCACTTTCTGGAGCTGTTGCACTAGATGGCTTCTTGACTGGACAATAGAAAAAAATGAGGGCAAAGTGTCTTAATGAAGTGGTTTAAATTAATCAGTGTGACCTCATCCCCCCTTCCACACTCAACTCTAAGATCTCTGGGAGCCAGTCTCATGCTCCCCAAGCAGGTGAGAGGCATCTTCTCCAGGTAAACTAATTGGCCAAAGAGGAAAAACCCACAGACACTGACAATTGAGGGTCCCAAATAAAAAATGCCACGTGCCTCCTTGTCACCCTACATTGGACCCCCTCCGGCCCCAACACACAGAGTATCCAATTAACTTTTCATCATCTACTCGCAAAAATGAGCAGATTTCCATGGCTACTTAACCCTGAGGAGAACTTCTAATGTGAAAGAGAGAAATAAAAACCAACAAAAAGGAATGAACCAAAACAAACGAAATGAACCAGAGATAGTAATAAATGGGGGTGAGGGGGAATGACAACAGAAACAACACTAAATCCATATCTTCAGCAAAATAATGGAAGATGGATTACCTTCATTTCAGTACTAAGATCCTGTGAAAAAGAAACATTCAGAACAAACAAGAAATCTCCTATTAATTAAAAATTAGAGAACAAACAATTATTTAATTCAATAAAATTGAATTAGATAAAGGAATTTTCCAGAAAGCAAAACAAAATAATAAAGAGAAAGAAAGTTAATGATCAGCTCAGGAGGTCCAATGCCCAAATAATGACACTTCCAGAAAAAGAGAACAGAAACCGTAGAGAAGAGAAAGTTGCCTGAGAAATAAGTCAAGAAAATTGGCTTCCAGTTGAATGGGTCCCCATCAGTGTGATATTTCAGACTATCTGGAATAAATACAAGACTCTAAAGAATTTTGGGGAAGAAAAAAGGTGTAAAACAAATTATCAGGCATAATAATGGCATCAGTCTTCTCAAAAGCAGTGCTAGAAGCTAGAAGACAAAGAATCTCCGAATAATCTAAAGAAAAGTGAATTTTAAATGAAAATTATAGACCCAGACAAATTACAAATCATTCTGATGATGGAATGAAGACTTTCTTCAAGGTCTCAAGTTCTTTTTTTTTTTTTTTTTTTGTACCGATTCTCAGGAAGCTCCTGAAAAACACATTCCCCATGAATGAGAACTTAAATGATGAAAGAGGAAGTCATGGAATTCAGGAAACAGGGGACCCCATGTAGGAAGCAGGTGAAGGATCCCCAGGGAGATGGAGGAGGGGAGGGCCAGGACCGCTGTCTAGAGAGTGGTCCTTCCACGTGGAAGCAGGGGGTGGAGGGCTAAGGGGGAGAGGCTCCAAGAAAGCAAAGAGGCTGATGGATTACCCAGCATGGCTCAAACATGTCGAGAGGAACTCACTTCTGCCAGAACACCTAGCTAAATTAGTGTATGCACATAGATAAATGAAATAATTTGGTAATTATTAACTCCAGGAAAAAAACAAAAACATATAGAATAGACATATGACTCAGCTGTACAATCATAACAATCTAAACCTTGAATGTTGATAGACTCTACTGGAAGGATGGAGAATGGGAAGTAAGTGTGTAGGGGTCCTTACCTCCTATGGTTGGAAGTCAATAGAGTTTATGTAAAACTGAAAAATCAAGAAATAGCAGTATAATCATGTGATTTAGAAATATGGAGTTAAGTGCCAGAAGAAACAGGTATAAGTGAGGAGGGTGGCTTCTTTGGGAAAATGGAAATCGTTAAGATTTTGAGGGAAGCCAATAAACCGTTATCTTCCTCCTCTGTCAAGTTCTGAATCAATTGAAGAATGTGACAATGGAGCCAGCAGAGGGAGGATAAACCTTTATTACTAATATAGTTTAAGTTGGAGCAGGCCATTTGATGTGAAAGCAAAAATGGTTTGTTTACTTCCTTTTCACTGACCTGTCTCACCGGTCTAGACTCTGGAAAAATCTGTCAGAGGGTGAGTCTGAGTCCACAAAGCAAGACCCTTCCCAGGTCACCCTCTCCCACTGGTCCAAGAGGAGAAGTGTTGCTACCAGTCAGGTACTTCATTCCATCTTCTTGGAGTGGAATAAGGTCCAGGAGTCTTTGAGGGAAGAATCTTTCTCCTGCAAACCAGAGAGGTGGGGAGCCTGTGTGCCCACTACAAAGAGCTGGGAGCAGTCAGGACTAGAGCCAGCGGTTTACATTATAAGCCTTGTAAAACTGTACACATGTATTATTCTGAAAAGAATAAAATTAAATGCTGAAGATTGGTTTGGAAAACAGCATTGAAAAATGGAGTAAAATTTCAGCTGGTTCAAAGGATAAGGAGGAATTCTTCGGACCGAGATGCAGGGAAAAGGTATTCCCGTGTCTTTCAGGAGCCTGTGTCAGGGTACAGAGTGTGATCGTGCATTTCTACTAGCTGTGGCTCCCCAGAAGGATGGTATGACTGCATTGTGTGGTTCCTGGGAGGCAGGGGAGAGACTCAAGGTGGAGCTGGAGGAGCTGGAACCAGGTCAAGAAGGACCGTGTTTGCAGGATAAGCTGTGGAGCTTGGATTCTACGCTCTCCATAATGTATGTGTATGTCAGTGGGGGGGAGGGTGGGTATGAGGCATGGTCAGCTCTGGTTTCTATAAGGTGTATTCTTCCAGCATTACTGAGGGTCAGAGTTACACAGGTAGAAGACAAGAAGGCAGGTGAGCAGGGTGTGTAATCCCGCAGGGGAGAGAGGGTGATTTGTTCACAGCAGCTTGTCAATGATCACAGCTGTTCACAGCATCCGCTAACTTCAGAATGTAGTTGACCATCCTGAGCAGCATATGCTGAAAGCAACTTGGTGCCAAGGAGTGGCTTTCTCCTCATGGCACTGGCAGTAACAGGAAATGGCTTTATACCTGGTCGATACAGGCATGGTGGTTCCAGATGTAAGAAGACCCAGGCACACTGGGCATGGCAGGTCACTGTGGGTGTGGCAGGCAACCAACTGACTGTTCTTCCTAGAGGGTTTGTTCCTTGGATCAGACTTTTGGGGACCACATGGGAACATTTATTGCTGGGAAGAGTTCTCTGGAAAGAGTGTGAAGACTGGTCTTGGAACATCCAGAAAGGCTTTGAAGAGAAGGTTACACTGCCACTCAATTTTGGAGGATGAGTTTGGAGCAACGCTGGGCAAAGAGGGAATGGAATGTATTAAGGCAGGGGTGGAAAGTTGGTGTGAAAAAAGACAAGTAGCAAGGCCCTTGGAATACAGAACACCAGGGATAGTATGGAAAAAAGTTGGATAGAAAGAGGTGGGACAAATTGTGAAAGTCCTTGAATGTCAGAATAAAGGAGTCATTGAGTGATTTGAAGCAGTGGAGGGATATGGCCAGATTTGCATTTTATAAATTATTGGCCTGGAAGTAGTGTGCTGTATGAATTAGAGGTGAGAGATCTGGGACAGATGGAAGCCACCAGGGAGACGCTGATCCCTCCAGGTGAGCAATGATCCAGGCCTAAATCTGGGCAGTATCCATGCTGTGAGAGACGAAGTTTGGCAGGACAGATGGAGAGACGAGTACTAGGCATAAATAGGACCTAATTAAGATAAAATGTGCAGTGTGAGTGGGGGATTATTGGGGTATTTGAGAGTGGGGAGACAGAGGGTGGTGCAGGTAAAAGAAGTGACTTGCTCAAGGTCAAACCTAGAACTATTGCAAGACATCATTTAGGAGTCTCTGCCAGTTGATGCCTGAATCAAGAGAGCTTTTCTTTTCCCTATTGCCAGGCAAAGAACCAGGCTGTTTCGCTGTGTCCCAGCAGCACTGGAATAATTAGTGTTGGCTGGGTGTTGGAAGCCTTATTTCATTACTGTTTGACATCTTCAAAGGACAGAAACTCCGGCCCAGACAACAGCCCAGGCTTATAAATTAGTCAACTTAATTCCATTCCATCTGAAGAAGGTGGCTTTTCTCAGTCTCACATCCTCTCTGAAGTTGGAGAAGAAAGAAGAAATACTCTCGTAGCTTGGAGAAAATCACTAGCCAGAAGAAAATGAATTATTTTCAAGGTTCTATGTGTCCTGCCATGATTTTGTGCATAGGAAAACCAATCAGCTCCTCACATTGTGTTATTTCTGGGATTTGAAAAAGGCACCAATGACCCAGCATTCGCTTTAAAGAAATCAATTCCTTTAGGAAGAAACACAAAGACTGAACGAGGGTAACATGCAAATATGAGTTAGTAAATTAATACATTATCAGGGATTGGGTCATGTAATCATTGATTTGGAAGAAGAAGATAAAAGACAGTGTTTCTTGAGCACCCACTGTACTTCAGGCATGAGAGACTATGGTTTGTACATAATATCTCATTTATATCCAAGGAGGAGGATATTGATATCCTCATTTTACCAAAGAGGAAATTGAGATACAGAAAGTTTGCTCAATTTCAAAACTACTGATCTTCAAATTTGGAATGCATCCCAGGCATGCTTTGGGGATAGAAATCTTGGGAAAAGAAAGGAAAATCTCAGAAATCTCAGGAATGTCCTCAAGATGCAAAACACAGGGAAGCAAAGTCCTAATGAGAGAAGGATGGAACAGGAAAGATTGCCAGAATCACAAAAACGTAGTGTATTGTAATCAGCGTTCAGGAGCACCTCTGCGGGTGACTGGGGTGCTGCAAGTGGTGGGGATTACAGAACCAGAGAATCTTAGTAATTGAAAGGAATGATGGTGGCCATCTAGTCCTTGCTCAAGGAAAATCTAAAACCTCATTGCAACATAGTCAAAGCCAGTGTCTCCTCCCTCTTCCTTGTGCACTGGCTCTTCTTGTAGACTCTGGGCAGCAGCTGCAGCCATTGAACCAGTGTTCATTTCCTCCCTTTGTGAGAGCTGCAACAGAAGTAGAGAATGAGGGAGAGAGGGAGTGGGTCTGGTAAATGACTCACTGGGAAAGACAAGTTCATAAATGGGTTGGAATTAGGATACAAGGTCCCTGAGTCCCTCCTACTGGTTCATGGTTAATGTTGGAGTGCCAGGACCTTGGCTTTATACACCTGGCTCCGATGACTGCGTTTATGAGTTGTAAATCTACTGGGGAAGAGTGAGTTCAGAGGGACAGATGGTTGTAATGCTTTCTCTGGTTAAGGTGCTCAGAAATGGAGTATACCTGCCATTTGTGCTCAGAGTAAATTCTTGAATGTGTGGGAAGAATACGAGGAGGTCAGAACCATGGACAGAGTCCCCGGTCGACCAGGGAGTCAGCCCAGGGTAAGGATCCTGGGTCAACACCTTGGACAGAGCCCATAAGAGTAGATTGTTAATTTGGGGATCTTGACTACAGTGGACTTGTGTGATGGTAGGCGATTGGGGGTACGTATAGGGGAGGGGGAAGTTTGTTTGTCTGCTGTGTAGGTTGAGGGAGGTTGGAGTGGATGATTGCCAAGCTCCATTTCTGTCCAAAATATTATGTCCTGCTCAAATATCCTTTTACCTTTGCCTTGATAGAGAGCTCCATTTTCATAAAAAAAATGATGACCCCTTATGTCTACAAAGCCAATTACAATTGAAAATACTCTTCACATCCTTTTTGCCATCAGACCCTAACACTGGCCCTGTGAGATGTGCAGAGTCAGTGTTGATTTTAGAGATGGGCAACAGAGGCCCACATTCTTATCCAGAATTTATTTATTTATTTTTGGCTGTGTTGGATCTTCACTGCTGCATGAGGGCTTTCTCTAGTTGCGGCAAGCAGGGGCTACTCTTCGTTGTGGTGCGTGGGCTTCTCATTGCGGTGGCTTCTCTTGTTGTGGAGCACGGGCTCTAGGCACACAGGCTTCAGTAGTTGTGGCTCGCGGCTCTAGATGCGCAGCCTCAGTCGTTGTGGCGCACGGGTTTGGTTGCTGCACAGCATGTGGGATCTTCCCTGACCAGGGCTCGAATCTGGGTCCCCTGCATTGGCAGGCAGATTCTTAATCACTGTGCCACCGGGGAAGTCCCAGAATTCCAGTCTTATACGTGATACTTCCTCTCATCAAAAGATGAGAGGACAGAGGTGGTTTAAGACAGGACTGCCTTCTAAGCTTTCACGATGGGGAGTTTTGTACTAATAATGGAAAGCTGCTGCCAGAGGTATCTTTCTAAAACATAAATTTCATCATGTCACTCCTCTTATTTAAAGCCCTCTAAGGGCTCCCCGTGGCCCACAGGATAAAGTCAAATAATCTTAGTAAGATGTTCAAAGCCCTTCAAAGTCTGACCTGCCTGCCTCTCCAGCTACAGTGCCTGACACCCCATCTCAAGCAGCTTAGATTCCAGTCCCAGGAAATTCATTATTGTTCCACAAAAATCTCTTCTGGGGCTCTGGGGTTCTGCCTACATTGTCCTTTCTGCCTAGAATGCTCTCTTATCCCTCCCCTGCCTTGGGTTGATGATGAGTGAACTCTGACTTATAACCAAAACTCACCACCAAAGTTAATCATCTTTGAAGTTCATGGCAGCTCGACAGGCATAGTTTAACTTTCTGCTCTGTGCTTCCACGCAGCTTTGTTCTTACCCAATTATCACATTCATCACACTGCACTCTAATTATCTGGGCACATTACTTTCTTCCAGAAAGAACTGTGAGCACCTCCAGGGCAGGGACTCCAGCTGATTCAGCCCTGTTTACCCTGCCAATTCTGCAATGCAAACGTTCACAGGGAATGTTTGTGAAATGAGAGCCCGGGACCAGGAAAACTAGTTTGCAAAGACAAAATTATGATAGAGGACCCTGATCTTTAATGGAGTGCCTCTGGAATGCTTGGAGGGATCTGGAGTTTGTGGGGCCGATTTGAGAAGCTCCCAATGCCAGTAGGAACCATTAGCTATGAGAACCATCTAACCAGTCCAGTGTTCTGGCCCCTGGGCTTGGGGTTGTTGCCTCTAGTGGTGGATCCAGTTACCCGGTCCTCTCCTGTGCTCCTATCAGTAGGGCTGGGGCTCCCTGAGTGACTCATCTTACTGTCTTGCCTTACCATGAGCACAGTCAATGTTTGCAGTAAGTTCAGGTCCTAGGTTATAACTAAGGTTCATCCAATAATTTAACAACCCTTTACTGAACACTTGCTAAGAGCTGAACGCTGTGCCAGGTGCAGCCTGTCCCTTCACAGAGAACACCGCAAGGCAGGGACTAGGGAGCCTCGTGACCCATGTGAAAGAGGAAGGACACAGTAGACACTTGCCCCAGGGAGGCTGGAGTCCAGTTAAGGGGTTAAAGAAAGCCCCCGAGGGGAAGGAAGGTCATGCTGCAGCGTGGGGAGTGAGGCCACGCTCACACGCTTCTTGTCTGTTCTGGTGCTTCCCGCTCTTCGAGGACCACTAGGTTCTCCTTTGAGTCTCTTCCATCATCTGTGGCTCTAACCAGAAGGTTGTCAAAGTTGCCTTCTCTTATTTTGAGGAGATTCTAAGAGGGAACTTGGCTGGGGTTGGGGACATAAAAAGGAGGAAGGGGCTGAGTTTCTACCAGCTCATTAAACCAGCCCCTACTGCCTCTGGGGCCCGATTCAAATTCCCATTATTTTAGGGATGTCATGCCTTAATGCCCCCATCATGACTAGACTCTGCTGCTAATGGGTGTGTAATCTGGGGGATAATGTAAAATCTGTTAACACTTAGGACTCCGGGTGTGCTACCAGCTGAAAGGGGGGCTGTGACCCAGTGCTACGTCGCCAGCAATTCTGCCCCAAAGACTAATAACCACCAGGGTTTGTAGGGTTGGGTAGATTGTCCCATTGTGCATGTGTGGGGTTGAACTCTTCCAAGTGTCTTTCATGGGGAATTTTCTAGATCTGAGCCTCACAAAGCCCCCTTAGGTATATATACAGGCCAGGCGTTATTACTTCCATGTCGTGGATGATGCAACAGAAGCTCAGAACGGGAAGGGGGAGTCGGGACAAGACTTATTTTCTCCTGGCTGACTGTCCAGATGACTGTTCTCTGTATCCAGATGTTGCACGAACAGGGACCTGCCCTTCTCCTAACCGCACACAGTGAACCTCCATGGACTTGCTTGTTTAATGACCCTGGGACGTTAGCCTATTTGTTGGGGGCGGGGACTCTGCCGGGTGTTTACGTCTCCACACCCAGCACAGAGCCTGGAGCACCCAGGGCCTCCATGAGCATCTGCAGATGATGAACTCCAAGGAGTGGGAGACCCAGGTTCTGGTCCCAGAGCCCCGGACCAGCGTGTGGCCATGAGTGCAGCCTTCTCTGTGCCTCATCCGTAAAATAGGATGTGCCCTCAGGAAGTGTTAGAAAGTTCAGATTCCTGCTTCCCCAGTTCTTGCTGGGTCACCTTGGGCGGGTTACTTAACATCCCTAAGTTTCCGCTTCCCCCATCTGCAGCACAGAGAGAATGAAAGGGCTCCCATTGGGCAATCATGATCATCACATGAAACAACGCATGCAAATTGCTTCACACGGTGCTTGACATGCTTGTTTGACAAATTTTCGCCTGCAACAACCGCTCCCTATTATAGAGACGGCGGTGATTTCATGATCTCTCCTTTCAACTCTCGTTCACCTACTACGGGCTGGCACTCTGGGCACGAGGCGATGAATGAGTCTCCCGCTGGGCACACACAGACTACAGGAGATAAGCCGCATCCACAAGCAACCTCATTGCTCTCCCACTTGGCTTCCCTAACGAGCACCTGAACTGCAGAGATTGGGAGGGAAAAAATAGGGATGAAGGAGAAACAGCAGGGAGGGAGATGCAAAGCCATATCACTGGTGAAAAGAGGATGATTCAAGTCAAACGTGGTGCTAATTTAAGTCCCGAAATGACTGATGTATTTTCCATGGTGTTTTATTAATCAGCCTCAGATGGAGCACAATTTGCAAATTTCATGTGGCAGCTATTAAACCTCTTCTCCTACGTAAGTAAATGAAAGGGATTTACTAATTCCAGCAGACACCTCATGAATTGGTAATGGGAGCGAGAGCCTCAACACAGGCGGACATATTGACGCTGCTCAAAATGCAACCCGCACTCAGACCCTGGATAAACTGATTTAATCCCTCACGCAAGTTCGGAGCTTCGGCAGACACGATCAGTATTGATACAATGGCGGAGGGCATTGATTGTCTGGAAGAGTCCAGTTTGAGTGTTGATGCACCAAGTTTCCACCCAGGAGGATGGTCCTGGAGTGAGGGACCAGGGCGGCGGCATCATCGGGTGGTTGATTTGTGAGGCCTCGGGATGAAGATCTTTATCTCCAGCTGATGAGGGAGGAATTAGAGGCCTAAAGAGTTAAAGCGTTTTGTCCAGGTCTTGGGGCAGAAGCAGAAGAGAGGCCTCCTGGCTCTACAGACAGCAAGGGGCCAAGGACACTGAATCAGTGACCCCCCACAAACACCCCTGGGAGGCCGAGACCCTGGGATAATGCAGAGGGCATCCACCTGGCGTCCAGGATGCCCTGCTTGAGGCCCAGCTCCACGGCTGAGTGGCGAGAAATTTGCCCTCTCTGGGCCAGGCTTGCATATCTGTAAAGTGAGAGTCTTGGAATCAGGTCCACTCCAGTAGAAAGATAGTAAGCAGCATGCATTTTTCTCCCGAGAGGAATATCTTGGTGAAAGGACTGTGAGGGAAGGAGTGGGGAGGCAGGAATAAATAAAGCTGCAGACCTGTGGCATCCAGCAGGTGGTCCTGCTGGGACCCTCTGACGCTCTGAATGCCCTGTTGGTGTGAGGTGGGTTGGCCCAGGATCTCTTCTGCTTCTTTAACTGTGATCAGTTTCATTTCAATCGAATTCAAATCCATTCTGTGACTTCACGGGTATTTGTTTAGCCTCTGCTGTGTGCCAGGCCCCAAGGATGCCGGGGGTGTGTGGTGGGGTTGGGACTGGACAGTGTTCTCCTGACTCAACGGTGGGGACAGATGTGCTGTGGGTGAAAAAGAAGGCCTCTCGTTAACCCAGTTAAACCTCATCTGGGCCGGTTTTCATGATTCACGTCACACTTCCCTTTCACGTTTAAGCGCTTTAAATAGAATCCTTAAAAGTCCCTTCCCTCCCCTTTTCTTCCTGAACAACTCCTACGCAGCCTGCAAAGCCTCATTTAAGGGTTGCCCACTGAAGAACTTGTGCCCGCCCCTTCTTCCCATCCAAGAAGAGGACCACTTCCTCATCCAGCCCACCACACAGCTCACAGGCATTCAGTGGAGCACAAGAAGTCATCTTTTCCATTTGCCTGTGAGCCCTCTGGATGGAGCAAGACGTGGCTTGCTCATCGTCACTGAATCCCAAGCCTGGAGTTCTTCCTGGTCTCAGTAAATGTTTGTTGAATGAATATTTTTTTTTCTTATTGAGGTCTGACAGGAGAAGGGACTAAGAAAAGAAATCAATACCCATCAAGCCTCCAGCACCTTCAGTTATAGGCCTAGCACCTGGCCAGAGTAACGTAAATCCTGACACTAAAGACCCCTTTACTTCAGTTCCCGCGCCCAATACAACATGCCAAGGTTTCAGCAAAAAATTACAAGGTCTGCCAGAAAGCAAGAAAACACACAGTCTGAAGAGAAAAAGCAGACATCAGGACCAGACTCAGATGAGACACAGATGTTAGAATTATCAGGCGGGGAATTTAAAATAACTACAATTAATATGTTAAGGGCTCTATGAAAAAGTAGACCACATGTAACACAGGTGGGTGAAGTAAGCAGTGAGGTGGAAACTCTAAGAGAGAATCAAAAGACAAGTCTAGAAATCCAAACACTGGAACAGAAATGAAGAATGTCCTCACTGGGCTCGTCAGTAGACTGGACACAGCAGAGGAAAGAATTAGTGAGGCTGAAGACAGGTCGAGAGAAAGTCTCCAAGCCGAAATCCAAGAGAAAAATAATGCAAAAATAACAAAAACAAAAAGAAAACATTCAAGAACTGTGGGACAATATCAAATAGGTGTAACATATGTGTAACTGGAATACCAGAAAGAGAAGAACAGAGCCAAAGACATATTGGAAGTAATAACAAGTGGGAATTTCCCCAAACTAATGGCAGAGACAGAACTGCCGATACAGGAAGCTCAAGGAAACCCAGACAGGATAAATACCCACCTGCAACAGCTGGAGGGGGCTTGCAGAGACCAGGGCACTGGGACACCCAACGTCAGTGCCAACCTCCTCCTTATCTGCACAGCACCTCATGGCCATGACTTGCACACCATTTGGATGGTTTCCCCTGAATCACTAACCCCACACTCCTTAGTAGTGATCCCAGTGGCTGGACACCCTGCTGGTGACACTGCCTGCTAGAGGAATACCTCAGAGCCTGTGCCATCCTTGGGGATGTCTGGTGGCCTCAACAGAAGCTCTGTTGGTTGAGAGTTTGGTCTGCATGGTTCAGCTGACTCAGGCACCAAAGGAGTTTATTATACAGATTTGGGGGCGGCTCAAGAATCACCAGGAAGGTCAAGAAATAGGCAGGAGTAAAGGGAGCTGTGTGGCCAGAACCATGGTCCAAGTCTTTCCATGCACCTTAACCAGTGCAGGAGGACATTGCTGCCATGGCCCTTCATACCAGACACCCACTCAGTTCACCTTAGAACCCACGTGCTGTGGCCACGCTGGGGAAAGCCTCTCACGCTCCTGCCCCAGGGGACATCTGAGACTACCTGCCCATGTCCCATCATCCAGGTGAGCAGGGAAAGGAGATGTTTGGGTTTGTCTCAGATCCAAAGTTCAAATCCAAGGGCTGCACCATTTTTTTGCCAAAATTGTTAGAGGAACACCACGCATCTTAAAGCAGCCCGCTGCTTACAGAAAACATCTGTCATAGACTGAATGTTTGTGTCCCCCTCAAAATTCATATGTTGAAATTCTAACCCCCAATGGATGGTGTTAGAAGATGGGGCCTTTAGGAGATGATTAGGTCATGAGGGTGAGGCCCTTGTGAATGGGATTAGTAACCTTATTAAAGAGACCCCAGAGCCCTCTCATCCTTCCACCAGGTGAGGACACAGGGAGGAGATGGCCATTCATGAGCCCGGAGGGGGGCCCTCACCAGACGCCGAATCTGCCTGCACTTGATCCTGAACTTCCAGCCTCCAAAACCGTGAGAAATATTTCTATCATTTATAAGCCTCCCAGGCTGGCATTCTGTGAAATGGGCTGAGACAACACTTAACCTTCATTTGACCTCACTATCACCCTGGGAAGAAGGTGCCCTGTGTCTCCATCCCACTGAGGAAGATGTTGAGGTCCAGAGAGACTGAAGTGGCCTGGCCAGCACTGCTCAGTTTTCTCAGAGCCGTGACCAGGTCTTTGTTCTGTTTTCATTTTCCCTGGAGATGCCAGCTTTCTGGAGCAATCGGGCTGGGCAGGGTGGGAATTACTGCAGAGCCTGGGTGTCTGTTCCTCTAAGATGTGCTTCCTTGTCTTACTAACTTTGCTGGCTGTCACATTTTGCACTGATACAGCTCTCTCTGCCAAATGCCATCCCGACGCCTGCATTACTTACCAGCTAATATCACAAAAGTGATGTGTGCAAGCTGGCCTTCTTCCCCCTCCTGCAGCCTCGGAGGTGCCAAGAGCACCGCCAGCCCCACTTGTACCACTCTGATGGGGTCAACCTCTCCACGCCTGGCTCCACCATCCACACTTACTCATAACTTCTTTGGCCAAAACCGAGTTTAACCGGCAGGAGAACAAAGACTCGGTTCATCACCGGCTTGTGTAGTGAAGATGAAGAACGGACAAAGGAGCTTTGTTATTTGCTATTAAATCCAAGCACACCCTCCACCCTTCAAAGCCTTCTCTCTCCTGAGTCCAGCCCTCAGTTTTCTTTCATCTTCCCTGTGAGCGACTCTCCACGTCTGGGAAGGATCATCTGATTTGCTCACTGTTCTCTCGCGTGTTTGGCCCATTTCTGCGTCCACATCTTTGTCCTCACTGCTTGTTCTCCGTCTCTTTTCTCATCCCCTACTAGCTACAGCCCTCCTTAAACGCGGCTCCTACCTCATAACGTACCTGCTCTGTATTCAGTCAGCACTCCCGTTGCAGGAAGCCCAGGAAGGAGCTCGGGGGCTGCTCTGCTCTCAGTCAAGGGCATGACATGGGGGTGCTGAGGGCTCAGCTCCAGAGGAGAGGGTGCCTAGTGGCTGTGGCTGGAGAGAGCAGATACCCAGCGTGCTGGTCTGGGAGAAAGGCTCCCCCACTTATGCAAATGGGGGGCCTGTTTTGCATGAAATACATCAAGTATTGACTGAGTTGGGAAATCTATGGGCCATCTATTGAGGATACTCTGTGGCTGGTGGACGCACCCTCGAGAGAAGTCTGGGTCAAAGATTAGCGAGAAGAAGCATGTTTACGTAGAACTCTTGAGACCAGAAGGGATGAGGTCTCCAAAATAGAACTTACAGAAGGGGAAGAGGAGACCAGCGAGATGACCACCTCCTCCTGACATGTAGACAACTTGGGGGTAAGTAGGACACAGAACAGGAGCCAGAAGGGCGGCAACTTCCCTGGATGACCAGTTCTTAAACTCACCAGAAGCCACATTTCTCATTTTCCAAATGGAAATAATAATGCCTGCCTTGCCTCCTGGCAGAGCTATTCTGGACACACACCCTGATAAAGGGTCAGGAAATCCATCTGCAAAGTTCTGGGGAGGTTGGGCAACATTATTCACAAAACACATTTCCATATGCTTCCCTTAAAGACTCAATTCTCCTTATAACATTTATGAGTTGAATCAATTACAGGAATTCATTTTGTACCTGATTTCAGGAGGGACCAAGGCTGCTTCATCTCTGCCCTCCTGGCTCTTTGTCCTCGTCACTTTTCTGAAGCTGCCCGGGCCAGCTTGGCTCTCCGCCTCCCTCAGACCCCTCCTGCCTTTTCTGCTTTATCGCCATCCATCACCCTTCACCTCCAGGGACCTTCCTCCCTACCCCACCTCCCGCGGAGAGCTTCATTTCCTCTGCCTGCCTCTTACTCGGATCAGATTCCCAGCTTCAGCTCCAGGGCTCTGCCTCCCTGGGGATCTCATCCACTCCGGGTGCCGTCAACCACCCCCTCTGTCCAGGGAGAGTCAGGCCCGCGAGTCCAGTCCTGACCTTCTTTTGTGTCTCCAATCTTCCTCTCAACCATGTAATGCCACGCAGGTGTTGCTCAGAATAACTAAAACAGTGTTCATTGTATTTTCTTCCACAGCGACTCTGCTTCAGATTTCTGAGAATGGTGCCAAGTAGTTTCAGCAGCCGGTCTCCAAAGCTGGAAACACCTCTACCTTCCTCTCCCACCCCTGCAGACCCCACTGCGTGTGTAAGGCCCCCTCCTTCCCTCAGCCAGCACTGCCTGGGACTGGTTCCGTGTCGGCTACTGCGCCGGGCCCTGGGCAGAGAGTGGAGACACGGTCCTGTCCTGAAGCAGGCATGTGGGGGACCCGGTGTGGGGAGACCTCGGCCCCCCACTGGGGCTAATCGACTCCAGCGAGTGCAGCCTCATCTGTTTACCTCCACGTGCTAGACACACCATCACAGTTTCCCAACACGTCATGTCATGAAAACTGTCAGGAAGCCCTGCCCTCAAGGAGCCTGGTTTCATTTGAAAGAGAGAGATGTGAGCCCAGGGTCGGAACCCTGTCCTGCCTTTTCTGTATCAGGTTCTGGCTCCCCGGACCAGTTTACACCCGAATCTCTGTGGAGCCTCCTGCCCACCTGCTGTCTCCCGGAGCCCGTGTGGCCCGGATAACGTGTGGAAACAAGTCTGGGAAAGACGTCCAGAGCCACCGTCCCAGCTCTGCCCTCGGCTTCACCAGCCTGACTACTTCACCTCCCAGCTGGAGGTCGGCCAACGTGCCCCATCCCCCTGTCTTTCTGCACCCTCCTGTCTGCCCCTGCAGCACCCTGGCTACCTGGACGTGGCCCTCACTGCCCTCTCACGAGCCCTGCCTTCCTGCTGTGGCCCCTGCTTGTGCCGCCCCACCAGGGGGAACCCCGCCTCCCTCGTTCCAGCCACCAAAGCATTGCTGGTCTTTCAACAGCCTCTCTGGAAGGCTGAGGGGTGTTTACGCAGATGGCATCTCTAGCAGCTCCCCATGATTTCCCAGAATTCCCAAGGTGGGGCACATTCTCTGCACCCCTATCTTGTGACAAAGTGTCTGAGAGATTGTCGATGGGGATGGTGGTGGTGGAGATGGTGGGGATGGTGGTGGTGGTGATGGTGGGGATGATGATGGTGATGGTGGGATGATGGTGGGGATGACGGTGGTGATGGTGGGGATGATGGTGGTGATGGTGGGATGATGGTGGGGATGACGGTGGTGATGGCGGTGCCGGTGATGAGACAGGCAGCGGCTGCTCTGTGTGCAGCTACAGGCCCTACTCACCCTCTGGAAAGCCCATATGTTAGCATTCTGGAGCCCTCCTGAAGGAGGGAGAGCACATCAGGGGATTAATAGCCACCAATAAGCTAAACTCTCCGCCTCAAACGGCATCTAATTGTCTCATTAAGAAACTGAGTTGGAGAGTTGACTAACTGTAAACAGGAATTAAGGGAACTAGACAAGGGCCCAGCTGGGGGCTGAGCAGGGAAGGAGTCTCTGGGGGCCGCTCCCCACGTCTGGACTCTGGCTGCATCTCTCTGCTTTCTGAGGCTGGAGAGGGGACTGTGGGGCCGGGATTTCCTTCCTGGGGGGATGAGCACTCTCGGAGGCAACGCTGGGGAGACCTGGGACCACGGCTTTCCCCGCAGGAGGCCACCCATGGGTGCTGAGGCAGTGCTGCCTTTGCAGTTTCAAGCTGTGAAGAAGGTCCACGCTAACCGCCAGGCCCTCCTGCCCTGTGCTCCTCGTGGCCCTAATCCAGTGACTGCTGTCCTTACGGAAGGGGAAGTTTAAGGGCAGACACAGCACAGGGAGGGCGCCGCGTGAACATGAAGGCGGCCGTCGGCAAGCCGAGGAGCAGAGCTGTCACTCAGAGCCCTCGGAAGGAACCACACTCGGTGACGCCCTGTTTCAAACTGCCCGCTTCCAGGACTGCGAGACACTAAATTCTGTTGTTTCAGCTGCCGGCCCTTTGGGGCCTGGGACTCTGGCACACTGGCCGGGGGTGCATGCAGATTCCTGCCAGGCACGCAGGTGTGTGTGAACGGGAAGGACGAGGGCACCGCCACCCCACAGGACAACGGGTGCCCAACGGGGCGTGGGAGCCGGGTGTAAACCCGTAAACCTTCCCCCTGCCCCCCTTCACTGGACAGTTCAGAGGCATGCTCTGGGGGGCCTCTTGTGTGGTCCCAGCTGGATGAAGCCCAGGGCCCACACGGGTGACCTGCTCAGTTATGCACGCTTGCGTGAGCGTCGCCCACTCCTGTGCCCCAGACGGCATCTCACAGAGCCTCCGGCCTGCTCACCATGGTCCCAGGCTCTGCTCTCCGTGGGGCACAGGCACAGACGGGCAGGCAGCCCCTCCTTGGGGGTTTACTAGTTTGATGAGGGATGGGGGAAGGAGGCTTAGATTCCAGCTGCTATGGGATCACAGTTACCTCGGGGACACGCCGTGTCTCTGCTTGTGGTGGCTGTGGGGCCGGCGTGACATGTTCTTTTGTGTCCTGATGGCTGCAGGGGACTCAGGAAACACGGGGCCGCATGGGGACCCGAGTCGCATGGTCCTGGAGCCTCACCGCATCTCCCGATTGCTCTCCAGACCACAGATGCTAATGTCCCAAGGTTCTATCTGATGTTGGGTAGACCCCCTGGGGGTGCCGACCAGGAAACGGGAGGGTGGGGAGAGGGGGCTCTGGGTCAGTTTGGGGCAACTTTGGTTTGCAGGGAGAAGGTTTGCTGCATTATATTCTGTAGAATATGGTATATTCTTACATTGCAGAAAGGATATTGCTTTGACTCACATTTGCCAGGTTATAAGATATCAATACATCACTGATTTAATGACAGCTTGTCGAGGCAAAAGAGGAACCGATGCTGGAGGCGGCCAGAACCTTCTCAGACTCCTGGCGACAGCAGTGACACCCAGCATTAGGTGACAGATTGCTTTCACACGCTCTGGACCTGGGCACATTTAGACAATACGGTGTAATCTGATACATAGGGAAGGTTCCTAGGATTTCCCCTAAACTTTGCATCACGTTAAACTCAAGTGCTCTCTTTCCTCCGTTGAAAAAGAAGTGCTCCTCGTGGATTCACAAGGGTCAGGTGGCTGTCCCTGAGGACAGGGCACGCAGGGGGTTTGGGACCCCTTGTGTCAACTGCAGCTGAACAAATGATCACCAACAGCCGTTGATCACAACACTGATTGACGTCTGACAGCGCCCGTGGGTCAGGAATCAAGGAGAGCAGGCAGGTGCCCTGCTCAGGGTCTCACCAGGCTGCAGGCAGGGTGTCGGCCAGGCGGTGTCTCATGCTGAGATCAGGTCCTCTTTCAAGCTCTTTCACGTTGTTGGAAGAATCCAGTTCCTTGTGATTTTAGGACTGGGGTTCCCTGTGCCCCGCCCCCCAGTGGTAGGTCACACAAGGCTATCTGCTTCCCTCCGGTGGGCAGGAGAGTCTCCCTCTTGTGCTGCATTGGGGTCACATAGCAGCTTAATCACGGAAGTGACCCCCACCACTTGCCACACGACACAACCTAATCAGGGGCACGGTTATCTCTTCCTAGTAAATCCCCACCCGTGCTCAAAGGGGTGGATTGTACAGGGTGAGCACACAGGAGGGGGAGGGGGTCTTGAAATTCTGCCAGCCACACTCTCCTCCCCTCCCACCAGGCTCTCCTGGATGGGACACAGCCAGAGAGGGTCTGCCCTGGGCTTTCTGCTGTTTGCACCCTCGAGGTCCTCATGGTGGCCCAGGCACAGGGTGGCCTGTTGAGGATAAGTGACCCAGACCATTCTCTTCCTTTAGGACACGGGCTCGATGTCTGCAGATCGGAAATAGCGTGACAGCCGTTGGCCAGCGTCCCCTGAAGGCAGGAGGTGGAGGACTGCGGGGGATGGTGCTCTCTCGATGCCTCCTCCTAGCCCCCTGCCCTGGAGCTCCCACCAGGGACATGAGAGCTGTGGCCTGAGCCTCCCCTTCAGGTGAGGCAGTGATTCCAAGGGGACAAGCGAGCAGGCCGTGCTGCTCTGTGCTTCTTATAAAGTTAAATGCAGACTTACATCGAATCTGTTAACCGTGCCCAGAGGTATTTACCCAACTGAAATAAAACACAGGTCCACACAAAGACCTGTGTGCAGATGTTTATAGTATCTTTATTTATAATGGCCCCCAACTGGAAGCAAATAGGTTGTCCTTTCGTAGGTGGAGGGATAAGAAAACTGTAGCACATCCAGACATGAAACACCATCCAGTGATAAAAGGGAATGAGCCATCCAGCCATGCAAAGATATGAAGGAACCTTAAATGCATCTCACTAAGTGAGAGAAGTCAGTCTGAAAGACTACATATGCACGATTCCATTTATGTGGCATTCTGGAAAAGGCAAAACTATGGAGACAGTAGATGGGCCAGTGGCGCCCAGCAGCTTGGGGAGGGAGTTGAATCCGGGAAGCATGGGGCATTTCTTAGGGTGGGGAAAGGATTCTGTATGATCCTGAAATAGTGGTTACAGGACACTGCACCTTGGTTAAAATCCATAGAACTTTATAGCGCTAAGAGTGAATCATAATAGACACAAATTTTAAAAAATATTTAGAAGTTCAAGGATCTCCAGATGGAATGAAAAATGAGCCCAAACAATGTAACTGTATTACAAGTGAGTGAAGCACGTCACTGAGGGCGGTGGGAGAAAGGAGCTGCCCTAAGTAACTTTGGGACAAGGGGCGCCTGCGAGACTAAAGGCAAAGGGTCCCGAGCTCTGTGCTCTAGCGGGTAAAGCTGTTCCCCACGGGGTGCTGGCCTACAACTCTGATCCCGCTACACATGCAGACCTGGTTGAAAGATTATGTGAGTGGGTGGCAGGTGGTGGGAGCGGGTTTCTCTCTGCTGGAGGGGAGGTTATGCATAAGCAACGGGAGGAGCCTGGGATGATCCCTGCGGTGACGGGTACGAACCGGAGACATCAGGATGAGCTCCCATCTAGTTTAATAGAGATACAGACAGATACAAATAGAATATTTATAGATCTGTGTGCACGCGGCTTGGTGAACACACATACGTGTCCTTGTTCTGTCAGCTGAGAGCCTGGGACGGTGACACCCCAGAGCCGCAGGCACCCCTGGCCCCCAGATCTTGGCTTCTAACACCGCTTCTCCAGTTGGGAGAACGGGACTCCGTGGAGGAATGGCTGATTCTAGGACGGGAGCAGGACATACACACGATGAGCCTGGAGCACCTGCTGTGTCAGGAAGTAAGGAAATGTCCAACCAAGAGCATCACGGTGGGGCGTGTCAAGGCCGACTGGACGAGCTCCCGGTGGCCGGGTCTGGAACAATTTCAGCAACAAAATGAATAATGTACTACTGGATTATAACCCAAAGTACAAAATTAATATCCATGAGGCCAAATAGATATAAATAAATTATGATGTAAACAAATAAACGAAGGAGAATAGACAAAGCTCCTATTCCGAAGAATCCCAAATAATTTATGTAAATACTTTGCCCTCAGGGAGGGGGGAGCAGAACCTCCAGTCCTGTAAGCGTGGGTTCTGCAAAGTGACTTCCTTACAAAGCGCACAAGATGGAGATGGGGGCAGTGGACAGAAGCTTTCCACCCTGTCCTGCTCTCCAGCGGTCACCTGAGCACAGAGCATTCAGGCTTCTCACTGCTGGTCCAGGCTCCCTGGTTTCCATCCCTGCACCCATGGTGTCCCCTCCTCCACCAGAGCAGGGTCCAGGGAGCCCATATCCTATGAGAGAGCCCAGCCTCACCTATGCTGGCTTCTCCTGGACCATCATTTTGTACCCCACTTTCTTCCTGGCCTCTCAGAGGAGGAGGTGGCTAGAGGAGGTATCAGGTCTATCACGTGGTCTCACGTGAATTACAAAGGTGACTGAATCCAAGGAGGATGATACCAAAAGAAGGAGCCTCAGGGAAGAAAGATCCACAGGCTTGTCCCATGTCTCCTGGTGGTCCAGTGGCTCTGGGCACTGAACGGTGGCTGTTCAGATTAGTGGGGGTCACCAACAACTTGGAGAATCAGATGAGGTTGATGGACCCTCTGCAGAAAAGTGTGCAGACACACATAGACTTTTGCTTATGAGTCTCATGATTTTTAGGGTTTAAGTTCCCCCCACCGAGACCAGAGTCCATGGGACCAGGTTGAAAACCATTGTCCCAGTCTGTGCCACTTACAGTAAAGAACAAATGGTTGAGAAGATAAAATTAGATGCCTACCTCATTGCACACACAAAAATAAATTCCAGATGGATTAGAGATATCAATGTGAAAATCAAAACTGTGAAACATTTTTTAAAAGCACAAATGAATTGCATTTTGATTGCATTTTAATGGGGACAACACCATCAACGCACACATCAGAAGAAGCTAAATGACCCGATAGAAAGATGGACAAAGCACAGGAATAGGCAATTCATAGGCGAGGGAACCCGACGGTCGATAAAGGCCATCAGGGAAAAGCAAATAAAGACATGATGACACACCACTCACGTCCACCAATCCACAAACACTGGTGAGTCTGATAACACCAAACGTTGTCAAGAATGTGGAGAAACAGGAACTCTCGTAAATTGCCAGTGGGCGGGCAAATTGCTAGAACCACTCTGGAAAGCAATTTGGCAATTCCTACAGAGGCTGAAATTGCTCTGCTCCTAAATGACCCAATGATTCCACTCCCAGGTGGCTCCCTGGGAGTGTCCCTGCACTTGTTCACAAAGCTTGTCCTCGGAGGATTATCTATGACAGCAAACTGTCAACCAAGAGCTGGTCTCCAATTGGGGAAATGGGGCACATTGGTTATTCATATGATGACAACTAAACAAGAGTTAAAATGAGTGAATTAGATCTACAGACATCAGCATGGATAAATCTCCAAGACATAATATTGAGTGAAAAAGAAGAAAAAAAATAAAACAAGTAACAAAAGGATACACACAGCATGACACCTGTGTGTAACTTTTAAATGCATAAAATAACATCGTATTTTGTTGATGGGCGCACTCTGACTTGGGGACAGCAATTTTCTGTGGTAGTCGGGGGGGGTGCCATTGAGGGCATCTCCTCTCTCTGTAAGGTGGCCTTTCCCTTGTCACGTTTGGGAGAAGATGACAGCAAACATGATGAGCTGCAAACACCTGTCTCCTTTGGGTGGAGGTCATGTAAGTGTCGATTATGTTATAGTTTGTACTTTTCTACATATTGGAAATACTTTACACTTGTTTTGTTTTTAAAAACAATGCTTCCCACTTTTTTTTCCCACAGTTTTTAAAAGCAGCCAAGGATTGCTGAAGTAGCCTGGCTACAACGGGCTCTGCGTCCCCCAGCACAGCTGGGATGAGCCCTGGGTAGGGGAGGTCAGCCCAGGGAAGGGGTGTGGCCACAGGGGGCGGAGATGGACCTGCTGGGAGGCCCAACGAGAGCAGGCAGGCTTCTCACTGCTGCTCCGGGCTCTGTAGGAATCCTGGCGCCCATTTCTGTGCCCAGGGCCTGCCCCCGCACCAGAACAGGGCCGGCCCAGGAAGCTGGTTTCCTATGAGCGAGATGGCCCGGCCCGTGCTGCTTCTCCTGGCCCATCGTTATGTACCCGACTTCCTTCCTGGCCTACCAGAGGAGGAAGGGGAGAGAGGGGAGCCAGTAAAGCAGACCAGGGCCGCTTTGTCCAGCCCATGCCTGCCAACCCCGAGCCCCAGGGTCTGGACCCCACTCCTCTGCTATCTGCCCATGTGTTTTGAAGGACTTTCTGTGATCAGATTGTAATGAGTGTCCTGAGGGAAATAAAGAGGGTGCGTCTCTCTGAGGACCTGATGTTTGAGCTGAGAACTAAAAAAGAGAAAGATCCAGTAATTTGGGAAAATAACTTCTTTTCAGGCAGAGAGAACAAAAATTGCGAAGGCCCCTCCATCAGGAAAGTTTGGTGAGCTCAAGATCATAAAGGAGGCCAGCGAGGCTGGAGCACAGTGAGGGTAGGAGTTAGAGATAAAGCTGAAGAGGGCACACACTGAGCCCCGGGGCTGATCGCTGACTGAGTCCTGGTCACGCCCTGAGCCCTGGCGTTGGTGTCACGTGGAGCCCTGACCCAGGTTTTACACTGAGCCCTGCCCCGGGTCACAGACTGAGCCTGGATCCTCATAACCAACCAAACTCTGATTCCTGGTCATAGTGAGCCCCCATCTCTGGTCTCAGATTTATTCCTGATACTGGTCAGAGGCTGAGCCCTGAGTCTGGCTCACGTTCTGAGCCCTCCTTGTTCTTGGCTACAGAATGCTGCTCTGGGGGGAAGATGGGCAAGCTGACTGTGGCTGGCCCCGCGGTGGGCAGCGCCCCCCCGGGCGCTCGGCAATGGCAGCCCCACGGTACCTGCACCACGGAGGACGCGCCAGGTGTGCCGCACGAGGCCGCTGCCTCTGCAAAGTCCCCACTTGGTCCGCGATGCGCTACTAATTGCTCTCAGGGGTGCCTGGTGCTTTGTTAAAAATGTTTAATGTTGATTTTATTGAAAAAGAGAAATAGCACCACTTACTCTCTGCCCATCTTCAGTGCTAACGGGCACGGCGGCTGGCCCCCTTTACAGGCCCCCTTGGAGGCCTGCAGGAGTGCGGACGAGACAAGACAGAGATTCGGGGGGTCTCCTCTGTCCTAACAGGCTCCTGAGGGGCAGCTGCCGTGAGGGGAGGCGGAGGGGCTCCTGCAGTTCACCTGGGCAGGTGAGGTCTTCCAGGCACGTCCACATCCTGACGGCTCAGGGCAGACGTGGTCCCTGGGAGCACAGGTGCCGGGCACCCAGGTGATGGGGTGACAGTGGCCACTTCGCCATGCTGTTGACGATGGGACAGGACAGGGAATCGGGCGTGGCCATGCTTATGGCTGTGATATATGTCAAATAATGAAGTCTGTCCTTAGCGTCAGGGCCAATGCCTGCTGTGAGCAGACCAGGGCAAGACTGTCCAAGAACCGCCCAGAAAACCAGCAAGACAGGGTGTTCGAGCTGCCCTTTCTCTCCCTGGCTCTGGCCCTCACATCCCAGACCTACCAGGACCCTTTCCACGCCACTGGGTCCAGGGTCCATTCGATGGTCAGAGAACTATCTCCACCCCCTGCCAACCTCGCCTCCCCCAGGGCCCCTGCCCGCCTCGCCCTCCAATCTTCAGACCTTTGAGTGCTGGGTGCCCTATACTCCTCAGGCCCGGGCCTTTGCACATGCTGTTCCTCTGTCAGCAATGCCCTTCCCTTCCTTGTAATGCTCTTGGATTCCTACGCATTCCCCAAGAGCCCATTAAAACACTGCCTCCTCTGAGAAGCCTGCCCTCACTCTGTCATCCAGGCGCATACCAAGCCCACTGGAGGACGTTCTCCACCAGAGGTCACGGCCAGCAATCCCTCCCTCCTCCGCTTGAGAGCGTGGAGACAGGAAAGTCCACCCACCCCACCCCACCCCACCCCCGCTCCCACCGGCAGCCAACCACGGTGCCCGACGCATAGTCCGGATCAGAAGACCTTTGGTAAGTAACTGAGCGGTCGGCCGGCTGAATGAATGCATTGGCGTGAGTGATGCTACGGCCGTGCTGCTGTCTGCAGAGGGGCTGTGCGGTGGGAGCCCCCATCCCGCAGGGGTCGCCCAAGCCGTTCCTGCCTCGGCACCGACCTCATCTGGGGCCTGACTTTACAGCATCTCAGATACGGGACCTCGAGGAGGCCGGGATTTCCCAAAGGTCGGTATTCTCTCCTGTGAAATGGGAGCCCCGTCGACCAGCTGTCAGCATCACGACACTAATATTGACACCAAGACACAGGCCACCAGTAACCACCCATGGTCCCGGAGCCCGTGCTCCAGGTGAGCCCTCTGCCCGCTCTTCCTGAAACAGGCATCGCCTTATGTCAGTACCTGGGACACTGCTGCTAAAGAAATTCTAAAAACGAAAGAAATCTCCTGATAACCTTTGTCATGGGCTCCGTGTCTGCAGCCACGGTTTGTGGCAACGCAGGGGAGGTGCACCTGCCGGAAGGCCTCTGCTCGGCCGCCCTCCTCCCGCCTCCACTCTGGAAGGCGCTCACCCTTGCAGACAGGCCCTGACAGCTGAGCAAGGCAGCCCGGGCCGCAGGGGACGTAAAGCAGCCAGGTTGCTGTACGAGGCTTGCACCCCCTGCACCTCCGCTCTGTCAGAGCCCGCCTTCCCGGGCCAGACGCGCAGGTGCAGCCATAACGCACCAGCCCCGCGGGCCGAGTGGCCAGATGACCCCCCATCACCATAGCAGTCCTCGGCATCTCAGCCCTTTCAGGGAGACCCAGTGACCGGGTGTGGGCGCTCTCCCGGCTCACCGTGGGTCCACTGTGAACTTCGGGCTGGGAGGGGGCCAGGGGACGGCCTTTGGAACAGGATTCTGCAGCCTCAGCACAGGCGGCCAGGGAACATCCGCGTGGAGCCACACCAAGTCACAGCCCAGGGAGCGATTGAAAAGCCCCCATTTAATTGGAAACCCCTGCTCTTCCATCTCAGAAGGTGCAGGGGGAGCGAGAGCCTGGACGCCGCGGGGGCATCTCAAGCAGCCTCTTCTCAGCCGCGGCCGTCAGCGTGCCCTGCTCCAGAGGGCAGAGTCGGCCGTGAGGGGGTCCGATGGCCCCTCAGCCTCCTTGGAAGGGCTCCTTTGTTCAAGAAGGGGCAGTGGCACCGAGTTTTCCTTTGTCCTGCCCTGGAAGTGAGATAGACCTGAGGACAAAGGCTCGGTCCTCCTCAGACTCGTGCCTCAGCAAACCCAAGCCATCTCCCCTGCCCCAGTCCCTCTCTGCAAGGATCAGGTACGTGGACCCCTCCCCGCTCTGGCACGGCCCTCAGAACATGCTCCACTTTGCCCTTTCACAGCATGGTGCTTGGAGGACTGGCCGTGACCAGAACTGCCCCTGGTCAAAGCTGTCCACCGTGAGAAGGACAGTCCTGCGGTCTGAGCTCCTGGTCCCCAGCTGAGGTCAGAATGAGGTGGCTGGCGGCCTTCTGACAGGGCAGATGGCCAAATTCCTCCAGGGCATAAATGGTCTGGCCAGATGGCCTCCCCACAGCAGGGTTACGAACCAGGTGGCTGCATGCCCGGGGGCATCTGGAAGCCGCCTTGGTCCAGCAAGCTTCCTGCCACGCACCTTGGTCTTCCTCCCTTAACTTCAAGACAGAGGGGACTACAGAGAAGGAGAGAGAAGGAAGCGCCTTGCTTTCTCTGGCTGGAAATGGGAGCTGCAAATAGGGTGGAGGTGATGGGCCAGTGGCCTCCCACCTTTTCAGACATGAGGGCCCTGGGCCATCCAGTCTGCCCATCCGTCCAACCCTGGAAAATGATCCCGCTGAGCCTGGGATGCTGGGGGATGTTCGTGACGGAAAAGGGAACAGTGTATCCGAGGGACGTGGTGCCCACAGTGGGCTGGGTCCAGGCCAGCAGGGTTGGGCAAGGTGCCCGGCTCCAGAAGACTAGTCAGCAGGACCAAGGGCTCAGAGCCTGCAGTAGGTGGACATTCTCACATCCTAGGTGCCACCAGGCAATGGGAACCCCTCGGGCTCACAGGCCAGGGCCACAGTGACAGAAAGGAGGCTGCACCTCAGGGGAGCAAGGCCAATGCCCAGCCACCAGCACTGATGCTCAGGCCAGTTGGCAGGGAGGGGCCCCCATGCACCACCCAACATGTGCTGTAGCCTGGGATGACGCTGGCCGCTTACAGCCCAAGACCAACGGTACACAATCCTTGCCCTTGGGGAGTTCACGGGACACTCCTGAAGTCCTTAAAGCCCTCCTGCCTCAGGTCCAGGCTCAGGCCCAGGTCAAGAGGCTCCACCTGGGAAGAGGAGGGACCAAAGAGGCGGGGGGCCTGGCCAGGAGGACGAGCTCAGGGCGTCCAGTGATTGCTTCCCCCTCCGTGAGATCCTGGGTGAAAAGGCTCCTCCCCTCAGCCCCTCCCCTCCCCTCCCAGCTCTCTCCAGCACAGACAGGGCTGCACGGTGCACGGGTCCTGCCGCCGGAACCGGAACACCCCTCCTCTCCGCCTGCAGCCCCACCTGGTGCACGCTGACGTGTTCCGAGTACAGTGAGTCTAGCTCTGGGGTCTTTTCTTCCCGGTTTTATTGATATATAATTGACATACAGCACCTTATGAGTTTAAGATGTACAGCATGGTGGTCTGACTTACATGTATCGTGAACAGGGCAAGTTAACATCCATCATCTAATATGGGTACGAAGAAAAAATAAAAAGAAAAATGTACTTTTTGTGTGTCATGAGAACTCTCCCCTCTTAACTTTCCTTTGTCTCCTGCAGCAGTGTTAACCATAGTCATCATGTTGCCCATCCCCAGCGCTTATTTATCTTACAACTGGAAGTTTGTAGCTTTTGACACCTTCATCCAGTTCCCCCTCCACCCACCCTGCCATCTCTGGTAACCACAAATCTCATCTCTTTTTCTATGAGTTGGGTTTGTATTTTATTTAGATTCCACATATAAGTGAGATCATAGAGTATTTGTCTTTCTTTGTCTGACTTACTTCCCTCAGCATGATGCCACCTAGGTCCACCCATGTTGTCACAAATGGCAGGATTTCCTCCTTTTTTATGGCTGAATATATTCCATTGTATGTATATACCACAGCCTCCTTATCCATTCAGCCAGACAACTTAGGTTGTTGCCAAGTCTTGGTTATTGTGAATAATGCTAGCACTGGAGTCTTTATCCCATTATCCTGGCACAGTCCCTGGCCCAGAGTTGGTGCTAAACGAGTACACGATTGAATGAAGGCGTGAATGAATGAACGGAGAGCACAGAGGTTCAGCGTCCCAGCTCCGACACGTCCCGTTCAAGTCCGAGCCTGGAGAAGCATTTCGGCCGCGCCTGGGGCAGTTGCCTGACGTGCCCTCCCCTCCCCGCCACCACTCCTGCAGCAGCCTCCCGGTACTGGGATAATGCAGACGGCTGTCCCCAGAAAGCCCCGTCTGAGGGGCGGGCTGGATGGGGAGGGCTGCTGTGGGGGAGGCTGCCCCCCCAGCTGTCCCTCTACCAAGCGCACATCCAAGGGGCCACTTTGCCAGTCGGAAGGACGGCTCATTGGGGCTTCAGGGGAGATGTCCTGGGGCGGTTCCGGGGCCTCGCACGGGGGTGGCCAAGGCACATGTCCCAAGGGGAGGGCAGAGCTGAGCTTTTTCGCTCGCCCCTTTCTCTGGGGTTGGGACCGCTCACGGGTTCTTACACCTCGCTTTATTAACGCCTCTCTCTCCTCCTCCAGATTCTAATCGCCTTCCAGAAAGCAGCTGCTCTTAGCTTCTCCCCTGAGGCTCCAAATCCCCGGCGCTCAGCAAAATTCCCCTCTGATTGAAGCAGCTGTGCTGGGAGCTGCGCCGGCCTCGAGCTCATCAAAGCCCCTCAAAGGGAAGATTAGCAGCCGCATCCCATCAGCCATGGCATTGTCCCCATTCACGGGAGCCGGGCTTGGCCATGCAGAGCCCGCGGGAGACACAGAATTAGGGAATGTGGGACTCTCAGAAGCACAGGCTTTCAGAAGCGTGGAATCATCACATCTTCCCCCCAAATCAGCTTAGGGTGTTAGAATTTTATGGATGCATCCTTTCAGAAGCTTAAACTCTTAGAAGTCACCTCAAATTTTATTCTGATTAAGTTTGGGGTAAAATAAGTAAATCTAATCTCTGACACTGTCTCAGGAGCCTAGCATCTGAGCTTGTTAAAAACCCAGACTTGCAACATCTGTGAGCTGCAGAAATCACGTAATCTGGGGGTCAGAGGGAGAGCAGACCCCGCGGCCCTCACTCACTCAAGCAGAGCGACCCTTGGCGAGCCGGGCGGGTCCCTGTGTGTCTGGGCACGGGCCTGGACATGCCCCGCCCTCCCTGCCTCTCGTGCTTGGCGGCACTGGTCTTGGGGTCCCAAATCTGCCCCTCATGCAGCCCCAGGTCCAGACGGTCCCGGCGTGGGATGGTGCTCTCCATCCCTGTGACTGAGACCCACCGGTGTCCCCTGCGTGCTCATCCCCCCGGCCTCCTGGGCCTCCACACGAGGCCCCAGGAGACCCCCACCTGAGGCACTGGAACGAGCTTTGGCCCGAAACCATTGGTTCCAAGGACCCAGGACCACAAACAGGGCAGAAGTAGGCGTGGGGGGACAGGAGTCTGGCGGCCCCAACACAGCAGCATCTGGGGGCTCCGCGGAGCTCGGGGAAATAACACAGCTCACATGCTGTGTGATGTCAGCGCCCTGCCGACATACAACCCTAGAGAGGAGCACCGGCTCAGGGAGGGGCAGCGCCCGGGAGTCCAAGCGGGGCCCCCAAGCTGAGTGAGTCTCAGCTTCCTCCCCGAAACGGGCCATCAGACCCCTTCTCGGGATCCTTGTGAAGCAAGCAAGGCACCCACGCCGCCCAGGAGGAGGCGACGGGGGGCAGTGGGGCTGGCAAGAGGAATACACAGATCTGGGGCCCTCCTGCCCCTGGGCCCCCAGCTAGAGAGGAGAGCACCGGTGGCCCCTGGGCCCCCAGCTAGAGAGGAGAGCACCGGTGGCCCCTGGGCCCCCAGCTAGAGAGGAGAGCACCGGTGGTCCCTGGGCCCCCAGCTAGAGAGGAGAGCACCGGTGGCCCCTGGGCCCCCAGCTAGAGAGGAGAGCACCGGTGGCCCCTGGGCCCCCAGCTAGAGAGGAGAGCACCGGTGGTCCCTGGGCCCCCAGCTAGAGAGGAGAGCACCGGTGGTCCCTGGGCCCCCAGCTAGAGAGGAGAGCACCGGTGGTCCCTGGGCCCCCAGCTAGAGAGGAGAGCACCGGTGGCCCCTGGGCCCCCAGCTAGAGAGGAGAGCACCGGTGGTCCCTGGGCCCCCAGCTAGAGAGGAGAGCACCGGTGGTCCCTGGGCCCCCAGCTAGAGAGGAGAGCACCGGTGGTCCCTGGGCCCCCAGCTAGAGAGGAGAGCACCGGTGGCCCCTGGGCCCCCAGCTAGAGAGGAGAGCACCGGTGGTCCCTGGGCCCCCAGCTAGAGAGGAGAGCACCGGTGGCCCCTGGGCCCCCAGCTAGAGAGGAGAGCACCGGTGGTCCCTGGGCCCCCAGCTAGAGAGGAGAGCACCGGTGGTCCCTGGGCCCCCAGCTAGAGAGGAGAGCACCGGTGGCCCCTGGGCCCCCAGCTAGAGAGGAGAGCACCGGTGGTCCCTGGGCCCCCAGCTAGAGAGGAGAGCACCGGTGGCCCCTGGGCCCCCAGCTAGAGAGGAGAGCACCGGTGGTCCCTGGGCCCCCAGCTAGAGAGGAGAGCACCGGTGGTCCCTGGGCCCCAGCTAGAGAGGAGAGCACCGGTGGCCCCTGGGCCCCCAGCTAGAGAGGAGAGCACCGGTGGCCCCTGGGCCGGGAAGCCCTCCCCCATCAGCAGCTGCAGCTACAGACACGCAGGTCTCCACGGCACCTGCCTTCTCCACTCCTGTGGGATTGGGACCTGGGTAATAGGGCCCAACCGTTTTCCCGATGGCCTAGGTGAGTGGGCCAGAGTGAGAGACACCAGCTTGTCCCACAGCTGCCCATGAAGCCAGCTGGCCTGCCCTTGGGGGCTCTTCAGAACGGGAGCTCCTGAGGGCATAGCTGAGCGGGGGGAGGGGGGTCCCTGCCCAGGTGATGCCCCCACCCCACCCCGGGGCCACTGACCCTGACTAGCGAGGCTGAGCAGGGGCCGTGTGACCCTGAGGGCTGCCCTGGGGGAGGGGGGACTCTGCAGGTTTCCCAGTGCAGGTTCCTCCAGCACCCCCTTTCCTCCAGCTGACCCCTCGGGATGCCCCACGCCCACCCCATGATCCAAATCCTCCCACAGTCAGACACTCCGGACTCAAGAACTCCCTTGGCACCTTTCACAGCACTGACAAAACCAGAGTGGGCCGCGGCCAGAGCGGGGAGAGGGGAGAGCCCTTTCCCGTCAGGATGCCCTGTGCGTCCCTTCCCCACCCCCGTGGCCTGCGCCCGGGCGCTGCCATCCTCTCCCACCTGGGCCGCTGCAGCAGCCCCTCTGTCGCCCTGCCTGAGACACCCCGTTTGTTGTCCCTGCCTTGGCACCTACACCCTCCCGCACACACTCGCTGGACCCCCGCAGGCCCCCGGGTGCTCACGTGCTAGATCTCCACTACTGGTCTTGGCATTCAGGGCTCCCCACCGTGTGACCAGACCCACCCATCTCCTACACCCTCCCGGGGCCTCACGCCCCAGCCACGCCAAGGCAGCTCCCGCCGCACCGCCAGCAGGTCTCCTGGCCTCAGGACCTTTGCACGTGTGGATCCTACTCCCAGGAATGTCCTTCTCCGACTGGGGGGAGAGGTTCTCCTTCTCGATCCACATGAAGCGTGGCCACTATGGCCTGCACCTACCTCGGTGCTCTCTCCACCCCCGGCTCCCCCCCCACAGAATATCAGGATCCCGTCTCTCCCTCTCAGTCCACGATGAGTCTGTGCACCGGGGACCCTTGCTGGCACTATTCCCAGCAGTAATCACGAGGGTCCTGAGAAGGCAGCTCACCCTGTACTGATGAGAAATATACTTAATGTTCAGAGATGCCAGGTAACTTAGGCAAGGTCACACAGCTTATGGGTAAAAGATCCAGGTCTGTCTATTCTATGAGCCTCTTAAGTCGGTGCCTAAAGAAAGCCGTGTAGCTAGAGGGCCTGAAGAAGTCACTCTCTGGATGAGGCTGGTGCAGAAAAGCACACAAGGTGGACCTTAGTCTCCCCCTCTGTGAAATGGGCTGATATCCCTATCTACTTGATATGGTTGACATGAGGGTTAAATGACATATGTTATACAAAATGCTCAAGACAGAGCCTTGCACACCGCAGGTGCTCAGCACGGAGTGCTCGTGAGGCATTGGTGTAGGAGCAGTGCGTCGGGAGACTCAGACCCACCACTTAGGGCTTCTCTGAACCTTTGTCTCTTCTTCTACATCAGGGCAAGGGAGGCCAGTCCCGCCCCCTCTACCCTCCTGATCACTGTGTGCCATGTATATGGGAGAGTAGTTTTCTGTCTACTGCTCTTATACCAGGTGTCAGTTACCTTTGCCAAATTAACATAATTTCAAATTTCAGACTCACTGCAGGGACACCTATAATTGCTTGTCGTGATTCTATTGCACGTTTGCGTGCTAGAGCTTGCCAAGTGTGTGCTGCAAACACTTGCCTTTGGGTTCTTCACGACAGCGGCATGAGGGGACCTGTCAGGAGTACCATTTTCAAAGGAGAGCAGGACACTCAAGGCGGCAGTGACCTCAGGAGGGCAGCTCAGAGCGGCAGCCCTGCGCCGAGGTCTCGGGCACTTGCTGCCCAGCGTCCATTCCCCTCCTGGGGGGGAACCACCTCTTCCCACCTCTCGGTCCACATGGAGGTGTGGGACATGGCCACACACCCACCCCCAGCTCCAGGAGCGAGCGCAGGCCCCAGCCCAGCCAATCGGCATCATCTATCCTTCTGGATTGGGGTGACCGCAAGACTCCCTCCTGGGGCATCTCCTGGCAGGACTGGGAGAGAGCCAGCCTCTTCTCCCTAGGCTGGCCAAAGTGCCTGAGCTCAGCCTGGAGCTGCCCAGCCTGCCAGAGAATGGGGCTGTCTCAGAGGGATGGTGAAAGGAGCTGAAAAGCAGAGATGCCCTGGGGTGCCCTGACTTCCCTCTGGGCCTGAGTCCAGGGAAATGGGTTTCTGTCCCTTGAAACCAACAGAGTCCTGAAAAGCACGCTTCGCTTCTCGACTGGTCCTGAAGGAGGTCAGGCGCCCCAGGGGAGGCTGGCTCCTGAGCAGGGGACGGATTGAGAAGCAGGAAGGCACGGTTACAGGGGTGGGTCTCTGAGCACACAGCCCTGCGTTTCCTGGCGTGTGGGGCTCGGCCTCTGATCCCTGAGGCAGCAGCCGGCACCCGGCAGCCTGCACGCAAGCATGGCCGCTGGACCACAGATGCAGCCAGCTGTGCGAGGCAGGGGAGTGCTGGCGCTAAGGACAAACAGCTGTGTCTCTGGCAGGAGGGTTTGCACTTGGCGCTCAGGAGGGCCCAGCATGCCTCCTTTCCTGCCAGGGCTGCGGACGGTTATAAACCCATTTTGGGTGAACTAAGCTGTGAGCCAGGCTCCCAGGGGCTGCCCTGGAATAGGCACTCGATGCTGTTGAAGCCACTTTCAGGGCCGGGGGCTGAGTCGGCCACAGTGAGACTGTGACTGTGTGTCAGGCCGAGCCACCACCCTCAGGCCAAAGCCATCCTCCCACAAGCCATCTGCAGCAGCTGCTGTGGGAGTGGGTGTGAGAGCCTTGCTCCTGGCTGTACTGGGTGACCTCACACCTTCCAGCTCTGCTCGTGAGGGTTCTTCTGCCTGGCGGGCTCTGGCTCAGCCTGCAGGGCCCAGCTCCAGCATCACCTCCTCCAGGAAGCCCTCCCCACCTGCCTGCCACGGCTGACTTCTCCTTCTGCACCCCCTCCTGCTACGTCTGGACAATCGCAGCTACAATTCTGCCTCCTGCTACAGACCATTTTCCCCTTCGAGGGGTCCACTTTAAACTGTAACTTCCAAGATGGCAGAAGCATGTAAGCCTGGGGCGGGAGCTAGCAGTGTCACCCCTTTTTCACAGCTGAGGAGGTGGAGGCTGATAGAGAAGTGACCTTCCGAGGCCCGAGGTAACTGGGGGGTGGGATGCAGACTCAGGCTACTGTCCCCAAGTCCCCCACTTAACATCCCCCTGCCTGGTAGTTACTACTAATTCTTCAGCCACCCCCTTCCCCATCCCTAGTTGGGCTCTGCCTTGGTTTCCCCATCTGGAGCCCTGTTTCCAACCTCAGCACTCGTGGTCAGATCTGAGGCCCTGCCCAGACCCTGTCCACACCCGTTCCCCAATAGGGGCAGCATATCTGGTAAATAAAAAACACAGGACACCCCGTTAAATCTGAATTCTAGATAAAAAACAACAACAATTTTTTTTGGTTAGATATATCCCATATGCACTGTATGAAACATACTTTTACTAGAAAATCATTATTCATTATTTAGTTGCAATTCAATTTTAGCTGGGCATCCTGATTTTATGCAGCAACTCGACCTCCGATGTCAGTGACCAGCCCTTTTTGTCCCCACCACCAGTGGGAATCGTTCTGGAAAAGACGGATCGGTGACTCAGAATCTAAACCCAGCAGCCTGGGGCCCTGATGCCTCTCACCCCATCCACAATCCCCCGGGACGTGGAAACAGAGCCACGTCCTCAGGCCCCTGTGGACACTGCGTGCTGGTCTCCCGGCTCCTTTCCCCGGCACTCTGTCCCTCTAGGACCTGTGGCCGGGCCTGAGTGCCTCAGGCTGAGTTGGCCTGGGAGTGGCAGTATGGACGATGGTCTGGCCACCAGGACGCCTGCGTCCCCAGCAAGGCTGTCAGCACCAGGACAGCAGCCTCTCCTCTCTGTGCTCCCTGTGCCCTAGGCGCTCTGCCCACACGACTTAATTCAGCCCCAAGGATGCTGTGAAGGAGCTTCTGCGACCCCATATTACAGGTGAGAAAACTGAGGCCTAAGCCGGTTGAATAGCTTGTACGTGGCTGTGCCATCTGTAAGCGGCAGAGGCAGGATGAAGGCTTAGCCCAAACATCTCCAAAACCCATGCTCCCGAGCAATTGCATTTACCCCCAAGTCATTCTCACTGTGGGCTGTTGCTGTGGGTCTTCCCCTCTTGCCCTCCCAACCTGGACGATGGCCTTCACTCTCTGCTGCACCCACTCCCATGGTCCCCATGGCTTAGCCTTGACTTCTAGACCCCCTCACCCATCCCTTCTGGACAAACGCCCTCAGACTGGCTGCTGTGTCTCCCAGCTCTGGGTGAGCTTCACGCAGGAAGACCTGCCAAGGTCCTAGACCCCTCTAGGAATCCAGGCCACGTGGACACCTCATGGCTTCATGAAAGCTTTTTGATGATGTTGGCGGTAGCGAAGACGGTGCCGAGAATTTCTGCTTTAACCTATAAGAAGTATCATCCTTCATGACTAGACTTTAGAAGCACTTCCATTAGAGTGAAGAATGAGAAGAGAATGCCTATGATTGCCTATCTTAAAGTTCAATTTCACATTGAACTATAAATAGTACTTGATAGTTGACTAGACATATTGAAGACAATAAAAACCCAGAATTAAAGATCTAAATGTGATAAACGAAACTTTAAAACAATTAGATTAAAGGATAGAAAAATATTCTATGACGTCAGGGTAAAGAAGAATTTCTAAAAGAAGACAAAATGGAGACATAAAGGGGAAAATGATTAATTTGGATATATCAAAATTTTAAACTTCTTATGAAAAAGGACCATAACATAAAGAGAAGTGACTTTCTGAGAAGAAGACTTCACAACACACAGCAAATAACAGATCGATATCCAGAATACATAAAGAACATCTACAAATCAATAAAAAGACAAACACCCAAGGGAAAAATAGGCAAAGCCTACAAACAGGCACTTCACAAAAGGGAAAATCTAAACCATGAATATATTTTAAAACATATTCACTAATACGTGATGGTTAATCCCATATTCATTGAAACAGCATTTCACATCTATCTATTCGAAATACAACCACTGGTGGCATCTAGTGGAATTGAGAACAGGTGAGTCCAAGGTCATTCCCGTCCATGCACGAGCCCTGCAGAAATGGAGGATGGGAAGCCGCGTGGCATCATGGTGGAGGGCCCAACCCTGATTGGGTTTCCTGGGACATCTCCTGGCCGTTTAGCCCCAGACAAGCTGGGCACCCTCTCTGAGCCTCAGTTTTCTTACCTGCAAAATGGGCCCATCCCCTCCGGACATCACTGTGCAGATTCCATGACAGATGTAACTAAAATTACTAGGCCAGCACATGACACGTAAAAGCCTGACAAATGACACCGTTTTCATTGTGACACCATTTGTAATAGAAAACACTGGAAACAAGCCAAATGCCCATCAGTTCGGGAATGGATATACACTAAAATACTTTCACGTGATGTAATATACCATAGTGCTTCAAAATACACAAAATAGACCTATGCTGTCGACACGGGTGGACCTTAAAAATAAAATGTTGAGTAAAAAGAGAAATTCCAGAACATTACCTACACCATAATCCCATTTATGTAAATGTTTAAACACACAAAACAATAGGACATATTGTCTATGGTACACACATGCAGAAAAGGTATAAAACACGGACTAGTTACTCTCCAGTTTATGTCAATTGGTTGCCTCCAGGAAGGGTTTTTTTTTTTTCACTTGGGGTGGCAGGGACGTGAGGGTTTGTGAGAAAATCCTTTCTGGTTATCTGGGTTTATTATTGTCAATATTCAAAGCAAAGCCCCTGGGAGGTGTCCCCTCACGCTCATAGGCACCCATGGCCCGAGAGGCCCACCTGCTCTGGCCACAGCCCAGCACCAGCCACACGAGCCCGTCTCCATCCTGCTCTGCCCCTCTGGGGCCCCCTGCACTCACTGTTCCCTCCCCCTGGAAGGCTCAGCCCCAAACTCTTGTCACTATTCAGACCTCAGCTCAAAGACCAGCTCCTCAAAGGGGCCTGTGGTATTTGTCAGCTCGGTCTGCCGAAACAGAGGGCCACAAGCCACATCTATTGTGTCCCTGTCCTGGAGGCTGGAAGTCTGAGGTCAAGGAGTCAGCAGGGCTGGTTCCTCCCGAGGCCCCTCTCTCTGGCGTGTGGACGGCTCTCTCCTCCCGTGTCCTCGCGCCATCACCCCTCGGTGCGTGTCTGTGTCCTGATCTCTTCTTATAAGGACACCGTTTATCCTGGGTTAGGGCCACCTCAACAGCCTCCTTTAACCTTCACCACCTCTTTAAAGACCCCACCTCCCATCACGTGCTGAGGTCCTGGGGTTCGGAATTCAACATACAATTTTAAGGGAAAGAGACACAACTCAGCCCATCACAAACGCCTAAACCAGCCCCCATGTTACTCCCGTCACTTCGTGTTCTGTGTTTTGCACAGTTTAGTGGAGACTTCAGTGCCATTCAAGCCATCGTGTTCACGCACTTTCTTGTATCTTCTCTGTCGAACCCACCCCAGGGGAGCGGCTCACAGAGTAACCATCACCTAGAACAGTACCGGCCACAGTCAGAGCTCAGAGGGGACACCGGGGGTTAATTAGCGAGTGGATATGAGTGAGTGAAGAGAGGGGTGAGTGGGTGAAAGCCGCAGCCAAGAGGGGGATGTAAGGACGGCAGCGTGGGTGACCGTGAGGGGCAGGGCTTGTTTGGGGACTGGCCCTGGTGCCGGCACGGGTGACACAGGCCCAGCCTTCCTCACAGGCCTGCCGCCCTAGCTTACGGCACCAGCACAGGCCCCCAGCGGGACTCAACGTTGGCCGCTGCCCCTAACAGCCCATTTCTGCAGTAAAGCTGCCCCGGCACCTCCCGAACGAATGCAGGGTCCCTCCCTGAGTCCTGGAGCTGTGCTGGCCTCGAATACCCACTTCATCCCCTCCCCAGGCCTCCTGGAGCCCCCATGCTGTGCTCTGGAGGGGCCCTTGCAGCTGGGCGCTGGCAGCCCTCCTCAGAGCACGCTGAGGCTGCCTGGGTCCTGCTTCCAGCAATCTGATGCCTTGTTCAGGGACAAGAGGGGGTAACGGAGGGGAGGTGGTGGGCGTGGGAGAGCAGTGAGCACAGGACGGTGATGTGCACGTGGCACCCACCCCTCCCCAGCCCCCTGGGTGAAGCCCCCGCACCTCCAAGTCCGTCTTTATCAAGGCAGACGCCCTCGAGAGACCACAGTCAGTCCTAGGGGAGGGACAACTGAGCAGCTACTGTGGGCTCAGCCACGAGCAGCGTGTGCGGTGCCAGGGACGCAAGGCCATCCCTGGGATCCACGTTCAATCCCAGCCAAGGAGGCGGGGCCTTGGCAGGTGGGATCAGTGTCCTTGTAAAAGAGACCCCAGAGAGCTCCCTCACCCCTTCCGCCTCCAGACACCAAATCTGCCGGCGCCTTGACAGACGTCCAGGCTCCAGGCCTCAAAAACAACCTTCCATCGTCTGTAAGCCCCGGTCTGCGCTGTTCTGTGATGGCAGCTGGAGGGACGGTGACACACAGGCTCTTGTTAACTTTCCCAGCAGCTCCATCGGGCTGTCACTCTTCCTCCCATTGCGTCAGTCACAGCACTGAGTTCCGGGAGTACCCAGTGCCCAGCTCACCATCTTTCTCACCCACCCCGTCCACAGCCGGGGCTCCATTCCTGGGAGGGGAGGGTGTGTCCCCTCACGACAGGACCGGAATCTGCAATCTGTGCGTGTCTGTTTGCTGTCTCGTGCGTTTCACCCTGCCCTCCAGACCGTTGGCTCTACCGGGGCAGGAGCTGCACCTGGTTCCCATCACACTCTGCCGGGCTTAGCACGTGCCCAGCACATGGTAACAGCTCCACATGTGTTTGCTGCATGTGAATGGATGGACGCAGGTCACAGAAGGGGTCTGATTCTCAGCTCCAGGCGACCCTGGGACACGTCCTGTGTGGTTGGCGCCGGGGCGGGGCCACGTGTCTGCAAATGCGGGGAGAGGTGGCAGGCACGTGGTGCCGGGAGCCCCACTCGGCCTGGACGCCTCTCGTCCTGCGGGACCAAGCCTGCGGGCGTGCTCTGTGCTTTGTCCCTGTGCGAGAACCCACGCCGCCTCCCACGCGGTCTGAGGATTGTCTTAACCTTTCACTGGCCAGAAGACTTCACCCAGTAGTTACCGGACCTGCCTCAGTTTCCCCAGGCAAAGGCTCACGCTGTTTAAAACCAGGGGCTTGGCTCCAAACTGCAGTGGAGCGAGCCGTGTGTGAGCAGCAGGGCCCCTGCCAGCCTGGGCCCGGGTGCGGCTGTTCTGATGGCAAGGGGGGCCGTGACAGGTCCAGGCGACGGGCGACCTTACTCCCCAGCAAGGCCAGACCAGCCACACATACCCTCGACTTCTGTGTTCCCCAGGTGGCCCCCCAGGGAAAGGGGCCTCTCCCAGCCACAGGCTGACCAGGCCACGCCTGCCTGCATGCAGAGGGGACGAGCAATCCAAAGTGAATTGAGACTAAAACCCAGAGAGGAAGCAGTGAGAACAGTCCCCCAGGAGTCCTGTTTGCCGTCTCTGTGGCCTCCAGCCTCCGGCCTTGGCAGGTCGCTAACCCCCCGACCTTGACCCGATCCTGAGTCTGGGAACCAGTCCTTCAGCCATGACTCGTGGTCTCCCCGAGGTTCCCGGGTCCTCCCCTAGACACGGCCCCAGTGCGGCCTGTGCCCTGACTCGGGTCGTAGCAGGGAGCAGTCCTCCTGTGCGTCTGGCTGAACCTCCCCCATCAGATCCAGCTCTGCGGGGGGCCTGGAGACCCTGTTCCTCCCTCCCTCCACCGCGTCCTCTAGCTGACAAATGTCAACAAGCTCCAGCGTGGATGCCGACCGAGGGGCCCCACCTTGTGCCTGGGCTAATGGCCCGATTAAGCTAATCTTAGCAGAACATGGAGAGGCCCTGAGATAAGGCAGAGACTGGGGAGGGTCACCACCTCTGGGGGAGGGAGAGGCTGAAAATCAATTAATAGATAAGGATTCCCATCCTCTTACTCTCGGAGCATCCTTCTGCCACTGGTACAGTCAGAGCTGCTGCCTGCTCAGGAAATGCAAAACTCCTCTAGGGAACAGAGGGAGGGAAAGAGCGGGGAGCTGACAGAGCCCAGGGATGCTGAGTATCAGACACATGTGTGTCATCAACACTGTCACCTCTACCAGCCCTGTCACCACCATTAGCACAGTCAGCGCCATGCCTACCATCACCACCAACAACAACAATAATATGACCATTACCACCACCACAACCATCACCACCACTCATACCACCTCCATCACCATCACCATCACCATCACCACCATCATCACCATCATCACCACCATCATCATCACCATCATCACCATCACCATCACCACCATCACCATCACCACCATCACCACCACCACCATCACCACCATCATCACCATCACCATCACCACCATCATCACCATCATCATCACCACCATCATCATCATCACCACCATCATCATCACCATCATCACCATCACCACCATCATCATCACCATCATCATCATCACCACAATCACCATCATCACCATCATCATCACCATCATCACCATCACCATCACCACCATCATCACCATCACCACCATCATCATCACCATCATCACCACCATCACCACCATCACCACCACCATCATCACCATTATCACCATCATCATGACTACCCCCAGCACCATCATCACCACCATCATCTTGGCATCACCGGGAGCACTGTTATCATGTCACTAACTTCAACACAACCACCACCATCATTGGAAACCTCAGCACCACCCCCATATCCCCAGGACCTAACACAATTCCTGGCATATACCAGGTTCTCAGAAAGGTTGCATAAATGAGCTACCATCACCTCCATCACCACCTTCCAAATCACCAGTAGTCGTTTCACTCTGGGTTGGGATCCCTCATTTGCCCTGCCAGGACCACACCCATATCCAGACACTGGTCACATCAGTTCTGCACAAACTCTTTACTCCTGGGGAGCTAGTTGGTCCTCAATCCCCACGTATCCTGAAGTGAGCTATGAGACACAGAGATTTCGGGAGCATTGTTTGCAATGGGGAGAAACCCTGTGGGCGTCTGTGCTGGCCGGGACACACGCACCCTTGGCCCCAGGTGGAGGCCCTTTGTCGCTGGGCTGTGCACCCACACACCCGTGACCCAGCCTGGCCCGGCCCAGTCCAGCTACGGAGCCTGGTCCCCTGTCCCTCTGGTGACCTGCCCTCTATCCTGCCATAGAGCCTCACTCCTTCCCCTTCCGCTCTCGGCCACCTGCGCACAGCCCACCAGTGAAGGGCCCGCCTTGGTTTCCAAGCCTCCCTACTTGAACCCATCCCCATTTGCCCTGCCCCTGAGGCCTCTGTGGTTTGCCAGTGAATGCGCGCCTTAGACCGGGCTCCCCAGAGTTTCTGAGACACGCGTGCGTGCTCGTTGTGCAAGTGGGTGAGGAGAGCAGAACTGGGCAGAGGAAGGAGCTGAACGCCGGTGCCTTTCCGAGGGAGGCCTCAGCCCATCCCGCGGGGAGCTGCAGGGCTGAGATGGCCCTTGTCTACAAATTGAGACAAGGGCATTGCACCTGGGCCGGCCATTCAATGGGGACTCACCCCAGGGAGGGGGTGACCTAGTGAGCCAGCTCCCTGTGGGCGGCAGGGGCAGGGCCTGGAGAGGCTGCAGTAGTGAGAGGTGGGCAGCGGAGAGCTCACCACTGCACCCCAGCAGTTTGCTTGGTGCCGCCCCGCTCACCTGCCATTGGAGGAGAGGCCGCCGTCTCCGTTTGGGGCCTGAGGTCTCTATGCACCCTGTCGGCAGCAGGTACGGAAAAGGGAGTCTCCGGCGAGGTAAGGGCAGGAGGCCAGACCACAAGGAGCACCACTCAGCCGCAGCTGCTCAGCCGTGATGCCCAGGCCCTGGGGAAGCCGAGACTCCGCCCCACCTCTCCTCACCCCCACCTTTCTCCCCAGGATGCTGCATCCTGACCGCGTGGACCTTTCATTCCCTGCCAGGAGCCATGCTCCTCCAGCCTCAGGGCCCCCGCAGTGCTGTTCCCTCTGTCTCGAATGCTCTTCCCTCACCTCCATTCCCTCTCAAGGGCACTTCTTTGGGCAGCCTCCACTGACTTCATACAAGGCTAGGCCTCTCTGCTCTGTGCTCTCCAAACACGTTATACTTACCCTTCAAGGAGCCAACTCATGTTTGTTGAATGACTGAACGAGTATAACATTTTCTCCTATACAATTGTGTAACCTCCACTGCAAAAACAAGGGAGCTGGAGCTTCACTTTCATTTTGGACAAATAAAAGGGGGAGTCAATCCATGCAGGTGGAACAGGCCAGACATCAGAATGGCTTGGGATGCCAAAAGGGGCCGAGTGCACCGGGCCTCCCTAACATAAAGGAGCTGAGGCCTTGGCCCCAGGGAAGTCCAATCTCTCCCCCACGCCCACCTGGCCATCTCAGGTTGCACGATGGAGAGGGGTCCTGGGAAGAGGCACTTCCAGCTCATCCTAACCCTGCTGTCCTAGAGAGGAGGAGAGAGGCAAGCGACAGGGTCCGGACAGCCTTCCATCCCGTGTCTCAGCCGTGTCTGTGCTGCTGTGCAACTCTGGGCCCCGGAATCTCTTTCTGGTTCAATGGAGGAGAAGGAGTGTGATGGACACCGTCGCCACCATCACCACCCCAGCCGTGAACGGCCCTCCTCTGCTTCTCTCAACATCATGACGTCTTCGGAAATGCCCACATTATCATCATCTTTAGGTGACATCCTCCAACTGTGAGGTCACCCTTTGGAGCCTAATGTGAACTGATAGCTCCTCTGGAAAGGATGCCCAAATCATCCATCCACAATTTTCCATGAAACATGTTTCATTAAGATACCAGCTAGGCGGGCAAGGAGTCACCATCTCCGGCTGCAAGCGGACCGAGGAACAGGCTGGGAGGGGGCGTCGCTGCGTCCCCCGCACTGCCCCCCTTGCTGCGGCACCTGCGACCAGCCGCTGGAACCTGCTCTGGTTTGGTTTCCTCACCTGTAAAGAGAGGGGTAACTGGTGCTGAAGGCGGACACAGGGCGTAGTGGGGGTCAGGCCCTGCAGGGGAGGGTCTACCGGACGCTGTGGACGTGCCTCCTGCACCAGCCCTGACACCGGCACCGTCGCAGCACTTGACAGTGACACGCCAACAATGACACACTCAAGACGCTGATGCAGACTCAACAACAGCACTGACAGTGACCCTGGCGACAGCCGAGCCCACCAATCATTACTTAGAGGGGCTTGTTTTGTGACAAGTGCTGCACGAAGTGCGTTAAATACACGATCCCCTTTACCTTCGTGATAATCCCAAGTGGTGCGGTCTTTGATTATCCCACTTGACACATAAGGAGCCTGAGGCAGAGAGAGGTTAAGTAACATGGTCAAGGTCACACAGCTGAGAATAACAGGGGCCCAATAACACGCCAGATCATCTCTGTCTGGGGCCGGATCTCTGCCTGGAGGACCTACTGTTTCCCGAGATGTACGAAGTGTGACCTCTGCCCTTTAAAGGCAGAAGAACAAGATGGCGATAGAGGGTAACCTAAGGAAGTCATGGCAGACTGCTGGGTGGAGGTGACCCCTTGGCTGAGACTGAAGGAGGGTTTGCGTCCCTGAAGGGAGGCAGGGAGGTGTGACCCGGAGCAAAGGCCAGGAGCCCAGCTTTGTCCGGGAGTGGTTTCTACCCCGCTCCCTCTTTCTTTACCCTCATCCCCACCACAAGCACCATCTCCTCAGGCTGCCAAAGGAGCAGTCGGTTATAGGGCGTGGGTTTCACGTTTCTCAATGAAAATTCATTCTTCCTTTAGTGAAAATGCCCAAAAATCCACCGTTAAGTAAAATTTGAACCATAGAGCAGGATTATAAAGTATTAGATAAAATTATCTTTTAAAAAATATCTAGAAGAGGTTTCATTTTGCCCAAGTCTCCAACAGAAATAGACAGTCCATGAGTGGACTTGGCCTCTTCAGACATCACCTAGGGAATGGGGGGTGGCTCCTGAACCCCAAAAGCCTGGCCGCCTGCTGAGAGCAAGCAGCGTAGCTGGCAGGCACGGAAGGGGCAAATGTTTCTGATTTTACTGCCCTTCTGTGAACTGGATCAATTATTACGCTCTCCTTCTCTCCCTAAAAACCCCCGCATGATGCTGAAGAAGCACCCTGGGAAGAGGGAACCCAGATCCCATCCAAATCCATCTCTCACTATCGGCGCAACTTCAGAGAGTAATTTCTTCTTCCTGGGCCTCTTTGTTCCTTCGGTCCCTCATCCATCAAACGCACGCTCTGTGTGGCTGTGTGCTTCCAGGCCCGGGGCTGCACAGGAACCAGGCCGACACAAGTCCCACTTGGCGGACCACGTCTGCCTGCAGTGTCGGTTAGTCAGCTTTTCCTGCAAACAAAGGCCTCCCTGGCTCTCAGTGGCAGGCGTGTGCTCCGAGCACGCGGTCAGCGAGCCCCACCTGAAGGGGCTGGTGCCCTTCTGGTGGAGCACAGGCACCAAATGGGCGGAGGAGACACCTGGCGCTTCCAGAGACCCCGCTCGGAGGAGGCCCAGCATCACTTCCAGCCACGACCCGCAGGCAAGCCCAGCACTGGTGGGGGCCATGCACTCCCTCCTCTGTGGGGCACCGCAAGTCCTCATTAGAGGGCACAGACACAAGAGCTCAGCACAGGCAGGGCGCAGAGACAGTGATCCCCTCGGCTCCAGGGGAAGCCCTACAAAAGCCTGAAACTCGCAGATTGTAGAGATGCTGAGACAGGGAGGCGAGGCTGGGGGGGTGTGTGGTGGGGGGTGGCAACCTGAAAAATGAGGGCATGTATCCTCGCCCACCACCACCTCCCTGGAACCTGCTGGGTCCCCAGACCCGTGTGTCCTGCGGCACCAGCATCTTCTCCTGGGTGCTGTAGATGCTCAGTCTATCTGACCGAGGGGAAGGGAGCGGAGCGCACCCGTGATGGAGCGCCCTGCTCCGCTGGGGCTGCGCTAAGGCACCAGCCGAACAACTGGCATCTCATCCCCTTTCTCTGGCAGGTTGGGAAACGGAAGCCCCAGGAGGTGACATTAGCCGGTCACAGACCTGGTACCTAGAGGAGCAAAGTGGCGCTGGGCCTGAGCTGCAACCGGGCCAAGGGCACCTGGTGCTCTTACGCTGGGGGATGCGCCCCCGGGGCGAAATGGCCCTCTACAGAGGGAAGTCTGAAGCTCAGTGGGGGAGGGACTGGGTCGCCTGCAGCAGGTTGTCAGGGTCTTAAGCCAGGTCTCTGAGGGGCAGACAGCACCGCCTCTGCAGAATGCAGACGCCCCCATCCTGTGAATTCGGGGTCCTTGTGGTGGCCCCCCCAGGCCCACTTCCAGGCAGCCGGGCCCCGATGAACTTCGTCAGCTGAGCTGGAGGACGGCCAGAGTGGGAGGTGCTTTCCGGTGCCTTGGCAGGGGTCTGAACAAACACAGTCGCTTGACTTTCTTCTAAACGCAATTGAGTTTTATATGTCAGCATTTGGCCAGGAGGAAAAATAAATGCCATTGAAGGCCAAGTTATCATGCCCACATCACAATCATTTACTGGAGCTAAAAGGCAGCCATTCACAGAGTGAAGTGAGAGGAATCCTGGGAGCAGGGAGGGCAGCCTCTGAGGGAAGCATCGAGAACAGTGGGTGCTCACACTCGCCAGGAGTGGGGAGGCCCGACAAGAGAGTTACGGACCTCCACGCGCAACTACACGCCACCGGCCCCTGCTCACAACCCTGTGGATTCTTTGCAGCAAATCTCCTTGACAGGCCGACTCCCTCCCGCTGTGTGGATTCCCTCCACCACGGGCCTCAGGGCTCTTGCCCTTCCCCGGGGACGTGCGGCCAGGACGGCGCACCCCCCTGCACTCAGGGCTCGCAGCCCCCACCTCGGCTCCCCCCTTACCCTCATCCCTCCATTTCCCCCGCAGGGACCCTACTCTTGGTCACATAGAGACCTTGGCCTGGGTCCCCACCCACAGTCCTCCTCCGGCCCCCTCCGTACACGGCCATCCCTGCCGTCCCTAAGGATGACACAGAAGGAATCTTGTGAGCGAAAAGACAGTTTTGCGTCTAGAAGCTTCTGACTTGGAAGCCCTATGTAGACATTGTACTCTGGTGGCTGTGCCGTGTAGAAGTCTGAGTGACCTTTCCATCTGGGCGGAGCTGAAGCAGGCGCCTGAGAGGCAGACCGTGCCCCGGGGCGCCGCGGGCCCCTCTGCAGCCCAGCCTAATCTCAGTGCTCCGTGTTCCCGGCTCCCTGGCACGCCACCAGCTAACCCCCGCCGTCCTTCCTCCTTCTCCACCGGTCAGACGGCCGTGACTCTCACCCGGACGCTGCAGTCACCTCCAGCCAGCCCCCCAGCGTGCGTTCTGGCTCCTTCTCCCATCTGTTCGCAAACAGCCAGGATCAGCTTTAAATTTTGTAATTCCAAGTCTGTCCCTTCCCTTCGTGGGCCAAATCCTCAGTGGCCTGCGAGGCCCTGCACAGCCCTGCCCCTTGGCAGTGGGGGTCCCACCTTCCAACAGCCACAATTATGTCCCTCCAGCTCCGAGAAGGATCCACGCCCAACACATCCTGGGAGTGCCGTCCAGAGGGCCCTCTCCCTGACCAAGTCTGTGCCCACTCACCTTCCCTCGGGGCTGGCTGGAGGGGAGAACAGATCGCTTACCCCAGAGACCAGAGTGTCTCCTCCCCAGGGCTCCGGCCAGGCCTCCTCGTCCTGACCCTCTCGAGGCCAGTTGCAGCCTGAGCCCAGCCTGCCTCAGCCTCCCTTGCTGATTGAATCTCGCCATCAACACCTGGAGCGCAGTGGCAGACAGAACCCACGGGGTGCGACAATCCCAGTTTCCACGTAATCCCTGCCCGTGAGTTGGGTGGGACGTGCTTTACCCAGAGGAGAGGACAAAGACGGCAGGGTGCCGTTCTGTGGCTGCATCACACTCGACTGTCACGTCGGTCTTGCCAGCAGCCCCTCCCCCGCTGCCTCTGATAAAGCAAGTGGCCACGCTGGGACCCACATGGCCGGGGACTGGGGGTGCCCTCTGGCCAACAGCCGGCACGAAACTGAGGCCCCCGGTTCCCATGAGGAACTGAATCCTGCCGGCAAACAGGTGAGCCCGGAAGCAGGTCCCTCCCCAGACAAGCCTCAGATGAGACCCCCGCCCCAGCCAACACCTGGACCACAGCCTGCGAGACTGAGCAGAGGCCGTGGCTGAGCCGTGCTGGCTGCTGACCACAGACCTCGTGAGATCTTTTAAGCCACTAGTTGGGGCTAACACGTTACACGGCGACAGGTAGCTCCCACCTGCCGTGTGCTGTGCACTGACCTCCTTGGGAATTTGAAGAACAATAAGGCATCGTCTCTGCTCTGGATTTCTCAGCAGATAGGCAAGCGACAGTGATGACTTCTGTAAGCCACATGGCAGGGGAGGGAGCCCGTGGCCTTTGGAGGACGCGGGACTCCTGCGACCCTGCCTCCCAGTGGCCGCAAGGGGGGAGCTTTTGAAAGAATGCCTGCCCCCGGCCTGTAGCGTGCTCACACTGGGGAGTCAAAGAGACGTTCACGTCTTGCCGCAGAGCAGAGAATCCACGGGAGCCCGAGGCCCCTGCTGAGGAGTTAGCAAGAAAGGCAGCGGGGGCAGCGGCGAGCGCGGCCTGCAGACCCCCGGGCGCCTGGGCAGAGCGGGCCTGGAGTGGAGGTCAGCCACTGGGCAGGCGGGGGGCTTGCTCAGGGCCCTCACCTGCCAACTAGAGCCCTGCGCTGCGCCATCTCCCCAGCCTTCAGCTCAGAAGCTCCGAGACTCAGGGGATGAGCCATGATCCTCTGTGGCCTGGGCTGACAGCAAAGCTCTCTCTCGCTCCTGGAGAAATTAGACATAAGAAGCTCGTGGCTATAATGGCCTCAGCTTCCAACCGACAGAAGAGTATCAGGGAAGAGGACTTACAAAGGCGCCGGGGGCAGGAGAAGCAGGTTACTTTCCTGTGTGACCTCAGGCAAGCCCAGGCCCAGTCTGGACCTCATGCCATCAGAACCTGGACATGCCCAGACCCTGAAAAGCTAGAGCTTCCGGAGCTGCCCCGGGTGTCCTGGGCCCCTTTGCCAGCATTGAGACTTGTCCCCGGCTCTGCTCCCTTCTCTCCATCCTCACTTTGGTCATAAGGGAATGGAATTGCCACCCTACCGGGGTGTGGGAAAAAGAGGAATGAAACACTGGGGAAAGCACTTCGTAAATATCAAATTTCTGGATACCTTTGCTAAGAAAATCTTCTTTCAATAGACTTTATTTTTTAGAGCAGTTTTAGCTTTACAGGGCAACTGTGCCAAGCACAGCATCTCAGAAGGTATTTAACAGGACGGACCGGCAGCGGGAATGGCGTGTGTCCGCACTGGGGCCCCTCCCGCCTCCCGAAGGCGCAGGTGTCTACCTGCAAGGGTGACGATGGTGGAAAGTGAGACACCGTCTGGGACAGTTAGACTCCAGATCTCTTTCCAGTTCTGAGAAGCTGGGTGAGGCCCTGTCACTCTGACGGAAGAATGGAGAGGACAAAAGAGACCGCGTGTGTCCTGGCGATGCCAGTCCCGCTGGGCAGGTGTCTTTCTGAGAATGAGGGCTTGAGCGGGAGTTTGCACACTGCCCCCTGAGGTCCAGTCCTTGTAGAGGGGGGACCCGGAGATAGCGCCTCCCAAGGACGTGGCCCGAAGGGATCACCCACGTGAAGCCCCAGGCCGGCCAGCCCCATTCAGGCTCTGAGTGTCCCTCCCCTGAGACAACTCCCAGCCCGGGGTGCCCAGACACGTATGAGAGCATCTGCTGTGGAAAACAGAGCAACACGGCCCACAGACAAAAGCAACTAGGAAGAAACCGAGACCACGTGGGCAATGGAAACATCCCGAAACGAGGATTAGTGTCCTCAGAGGCACAAATCAGGCACAAACAGGATGCTACAAAAGACACCAATCAGGAGAGAGAAGAGATAGGGAGACAGAGAGCATGACAGCGGAAACGAAAAAGCAGAGGCCGGCACGTGGAGGGAACACCTCCAGAGTAGAGAAAACATACAAAGAAATGAGGAACCTGCCCAGGAGGGCTAATATTTTAACAATAGAAATTCCAGAAAGAGAGAACCAAGAAAGCAGAGGGGAGGAACTGCCCAAGAAATAACTCCATAAATACTCCCCAAATGGGAGGGCACTGTTGGAGGCTGAGTTGTGACCTCAAAATTCAGATGTTGGAGTCCTGACCCCCAGGACCTCAGAAGGTGACTGTATTTGGAGATGAGGTCTTTAAAGAGGTATGAAGGTCAACTGAGGTCTCTAGGGTGGCCCTGATCCAGTAGGACTGGTGTCCTTATAAGAGGAGGAGATTAGAACCTGGACACACACAGGGGGATGACCACGTGATGACACAGTGAGAAGACGGCCGTCCACCCGCCCAGGAGAGAGGCCTCAGGTGGAATCGCACTGCCGAAGCCTTGGTCTCAGACTTCCACCCTCCAGGGCTATAAAAAGTAAATTTCTGTTTTTAAGGCCCCAGTCTGGGGTTCTTTGTCATGATGGCCCTGAACACAAATTTCCAGGTTCACCGGGCCCACTGTGAGCTCAGCACCTTACATGAGATTAGACCCACAGCAAGACATATAATTATGACCTCTCAGAACACAGGGACCAAGAGGAAATCCAGCCAGCTTCTGGAGAGGGTGAAAACAAAACAGGGAACAAACACACTTCATACAAAGGAACAAAAGACAAAACGTCAGTGGCCCCAACAGCAAGACTGGGGCCGGAAGACAAGGGCAGGATGCTGAGACGCTCAGCAAACTAGTTCCTGTCCTAACCGCCCTCCAGCTGAGTGATGACCTAGTGCGGCTGAGAATAAACATGCCCCTCCCGTGAAGGTCAGAGGCACCTCCCACACAGCCTTTGCAGAAGAATTTGCTCCACCAGAATGACTCCCCCTAAGTCAAAAGAAGAAGGGGAGCCATGCAGAACCCCAGGGCCAGGCTGACGGGAGAGGCTAAGAGCCGGAGAGCCCTGGGGTCCCGCCGGGCCAGGGGAGAGCCGTTCCTGCAGACGGAATAACTAGAATGCCTGCTGTGTTTACACAACCGGGGAGAATTTGAGATGGAATTAGTGTTAAGTGTGTGGAAAACTAAGCAAATGGAAAAATAAGACCATTATTAGCTTCAGGGAAACAAAATGTTGATGCAGGGGAAGGAAAGAAATAAGGTATTCTGGGTTCAGCTTTGAGGTGTTTATAATATCGATCTGGCAGAAAGGGCGTTATTATTGTACTGAGAGCGGGGGGGGGGGGGGGGGGGGGAAGGGGGCAGGCGTGAGGAGGGGCCAGGCAGGAAAACGCTGGATCCTCCCCCTCTGAGATGGAAGCCCATTGATAAAGCCCCAAACTGGAAAACCAAGAAGCAGTGTGTACTCAGAGATACAGAAGGAAAATATCACGCTTATCAGGGGAAGGAGATGAAGACATTTGCCTCTGTGGAGCTGGTAGTGCGGGGAGGGGCAGCATGCGATGAGGGGGAATCATGGCCAGCCTGCGAAAACCTGCAAGTTGCAAGCCTCTGATGGTTATTCATGTATGTGTATAATGGCCCCAGGGCGGCCATCACAAATGACCACAAACTGGGGGCTCAAAACAACACAAATCTATTCTCTCCCAGTTCTGGAGGCCAGAAATCCAAAATCAAGGAGCTGGCTGGGCCGTGCCCCCTTTGAAGGCTCCAGGGGAGGATCCTTCCTGCCTCTTCCAGCTTCTGGTGGCCCCAGGCGTCCCTTGGGTCGTGGCCCCATCACTCCAGTCTCTGCTCAGTCTCTGCACAGCCTCTCCCTTCTCTGTCTCTCCTCTTTGTGTTTCTTCTAAGAGCACTTGCCATTGGATTTAGGGCCTCTCCAGAGTGTTCTCATCACAAGATCCATAACTCAACTACATCTGCAATGGCCCTTTCTCCAAATAAGGTCACATTCACTGGTTCTGGGGGTTAGGGTATGGACATATCTGGAGGGACACCATTCAACCCACTATAGTAACCTTGATAAAAATAAAGATCTGTTACTCATATCCCCTGCACAGCCTCCCTACCAGGTGGCCCTTCCTCCTGCTCGAATACCTCCAGAGACAGAAGACCCACTGTGTTGCATTATTAGACGACTTGATTAGAAGCCTGTCTTCGTGGTGAGCTAAACCTGCCCTGGGAGACCTCAACCTATCAGTTCCGGGGCTAGCCCCTGAATGCAGCTGCCCACTCCGTCTCCACTGCGGCCTCTCCCACATCTCCCAGTTGACACGTCTGACCCTGAGCGCCTGAGTCCCTGCCCTCCACCCTGCCCTATAGCCTTCCCATTCCCACTACCGGCTCTGCTCTTCCCCCTGTTGCCTAGACACCTGGGGGCCAGCGTTGAGCCCTCTCTCTCCCACATCCAAACCATGATCAAGTTCTATACTCTCTTCCTCTTTCCACCCCACAGGCACCTAGAGCTCTTCATCAAGCCTAACTCGGACCCCACCCCTCCCTGCCTTAGCCCCCCATGGCCTCCCAGCGCCCCACCATCATCCAGAGCGCCATGTCCAACAGAATTGCTGGTGGTGTTGGCCATTCTGTGTCTGACCTGCCCAAGGCAGTGACCACAAGCCACATGGCTATTTACCACTTGAAATGCAATCAATGCGACAGAAGAACCAGATTTTTAAACTATATTTCACTTTAATTCATTTAAACCTGCGTTGAAGGAACCACGGGCGGCCCAAGACTACGCTAGGGGATGGTGCAGGTCTGGGAGGGCTCCACAAACTCACCCAGGATCATCCCACCCCACCTGCCCCCGCGTCCACCACCTCGCTGTTTCCCCTCCTCCCCACCTCCCCACCACGGGGCCTGTCCCCACCCCCTCTGGGAGGAACTCCCCCTTCAGGGGCACCTGGCTAGGCTCTTCCCCTCTGTTCATTCAGCTTTCAGCTCGAGCGCCATCTCTCAGAGACACCATCCCTGGGCGCTGCCCCTCATTCCCGGGCCGGCTCTATTCTCACGCGCTCATAACACATGCGGAATTTCTAGCTGGAATATGGTTTTAGCCTGTCCATTGGCTGTTTCCTCCTGTGGAACATGCATGTCATAAGGCTGTGGACTTGGTGGTTCCTGCTCAAAGCTGCATCTCCGACACTCAGCAGGTATCCAACACGGAGTTGTTGGATGAATGAATGAACCAGAGAATGAACAAGTGTTTAAAAGGCCACGGGATGTACCTATGGACGGGTGAAGTTTGCACATACGAAGAGCAAGTCGTAACTGACACCGTGAGGCTCTGAAGGAGGGGAGGGAGGGACGTCCAGGTGGAGGGCCACATCGGGAGAGAGATGGGGCAGCCCCCTCCCCCGGCGCCAGCACCAAGAGGAGGCGAGAGATGCAGACGGAGGGTGATGAAGGCAGACTTGTGTCCCTGGCAGAGAGGTCACCCTCCAGGAACACCGGGCAAGGCCGGGGAGAGGGGTTTGGAGTTTGGGGAACAGGGAAAAGGGGGGCACTAGTCCTTTGAAGACTGGAAGAACAAAGGATGGAGAAACGCAGGAGGTGTGCAGGCAGGGCAGGGCTTTGGGCAGGGTTTGGGTGGGGTTTGCCTCAGTGGTGGAACCAGCTCTCAGCTCATCCAGATGCACCCACACACCCCTGAACCCAACACCCACACACCCCCGATCCCAACACCCACACACCCCCAAGGGTGTCAACCAGCCTCACCCAGAAAAATTACACACCCAGAAAAATTAGAAGAAAATCAACGATGGAAATTGACTATGTACCCACTTCTAGAGAGGAAGGGAGCTTTTAAAGTTAGAAGTAATAGAAGACATAGCAAAGGACAAATTGATTATTTTGGATTCATAAAAGTGAACAATTATATTATGTCAAAAATAAACTCCAACTGAAATGAAAACCAATATTCCATTCCAAGCAATGAAGAAATATATGACCAAAACTTTAGATAAATTTAGGTGCAGACCAATATTTCCCTTTTATTTATCCATCTGAGACAATGGTCTCTCAAATGGAGAGGGAAAATTAACATCTTTTGACACAAAGATGTTAATTGTGGCATTTTATATCATATGAAAATATTGGAAATAATATGAATGTTCGACCATAGAGGGAAAGTTATATAAGGAGGATGAATTCTCACAATAAAAAAGGACTCAATGAAAATTGTACCTAGGAAGACTCTTTAATGACACAGAGGGAAGTACAGGGTGTGGACGTGCCACAAACAAAGCCTCCGTGCAGAACGGGAAGCCTGGAAGGACCTCACTGCAATTACGGCAGAATCTGCAGCCAGCTGGGAGACTTTCTCCCTACGTTTCTGATTGTCAGACACATCTTCATGACTATATACACCATGCGTACTAAAAATAATTGCCTGCACTTATAAGGGAAGCAGAACCCGGGTCGAACTCTCTCTGCTCACTCACTTTGACGGCACAACTTGGGGTCATAAAAAATCGAGCAGGACCAAGCAGAGCAAGCTTTACGGTGCCGAGACCTCCACGTGGTTGGCTTTTCTGTCTCATCAGGGCCTGGGATACGTCCTCAGTCCTCACAGCGCCCAGAGATATGCACACCCCACGCCACCCCACCTGCACTGCTGCCAAAAAAGAAAGGGAAAACCTGGAGAAAACGGGGATGAGAATCCTCAGAAGGAAATAAATGAAATCTAGTTTTGAACGTATGTTTCATCTATTCTTCTTGTTTGTTGCTCCTCCCCATTAGAGGGTCAGCTGTGGGAGGGCAGGGACGTCCGCTTGTCCCCAGTGGTGTCCCCCAGTGCCCAGAGCAGGCCTGGCACAGAGCAGGCACTCAGCAAATACTAGCAAAGGAGACAGCCTCGCACACACACACACACACTCACATACACAACTCACATACACACACTCACATATACACATACTCACACTCACATACACACACACTCACATACACACTCACATACACAACTCACATACACACACTCACATATACACATACTCACACTCACATACACACACACTCACATACACACTCACATACACACTCACATACACAACTCACATACACACACACTCACATACACAACTCACAGACACACACATACACATACACACACACACTCACATACACAACTCATGTACACACATACTCTCACATACACACGTCACAAGCATACACACACATACATATTCACATACACACACATACACTCACATGCACACACATACATCCATCACATACACACTCACATACACATATACACATCACACATACTCACATGCATACTCACAGGACCGCTGCCCTATCCTTCCCCACTGACCCCCACATGTGTGAACTGAACCTGCCCGTCGCGTGAGGCTCACCTCCAGTGGTCGGGAGCAGCCTGTAAAGGCAGGGTTCCTGGGCCCCCTCCAGCCCCAGGCAGCAGCCTCTGCGGAGGTCCTGGGTCTGTGTCTGAGAACATTCACTGGCGATTCTGCAGCTGCAGCCCAGCAGCAAATCTGGATTCCCGCTGAGACCCTCACTCTAGACCACCCCCCCGTCCAGCTGGGTGCCACAAATGGGGCGCCCCAGGCATTCATCCCTATGTCTGCTGAATGAATAGCCCCTTCCCCACATGGGCCTGACCTCTGCTCTCCTCCCCTCCCCTCCCCCCAGGGTCTATGAGAGCCTCCGCAGGGAGGGGAGGAGGGCTTCTCTCCCCCTGCGGGGGCTGCCTCTGTCCCGCTCTTCTCTGAGCTGCTGCCACCCTCTGCTTGGCGGCGCCCCTACCCTCCAGCCTCGGGGGCACGGGTGCCATGGCTGAGCCCCTGCTCTGGCTGCCAGGTGCTGTCTCTGCCATCTGGGGCGTCCGCTCTCTCTGGGTCTGGTTCCCCTCTGGTCCCGGGGCCCACCCGCCCTGCTGACACAGTTCCCGCATATGGTCACTCAGCCTCACGGCAGAGGGTATTGTGCTTCCAGCAAGACTGTCCTTCGGGTCTGTCCTCCCCCCCACCGGGGCTGCACTCATGGGGAGCTTCCACAGCCCGGAACCTCGCTTCCCTTGACCCCCAGGCCACTCCCCCTCTGGTGTGTTGCCAGCACCCTCCCTCCCGACAGATACTTTCAGCTCGGCAGCTCCATCTTCCAGCTCAGCCCCTCCACTGCCAATCCGATATGTTTCAGAACACGCTTGAACGTGGTTACATGCAAAGTCCAAGCTCCTGGATGGGAGGAGCACCGTCACTCGTCTAATGCCCCAGACGTCCCCGTGGTGATGGGCTGTCCTCCCAGGACACGCGGAGACATCCAGACCATCTCTGCCCAATCGTGCACAGGGGCCTCAGCTCACAGCAAGGTTGCAGCTGCCCACGTCCCATGGCTGTGCCACGGGCCTGTCTGGTCTGTGTCTTGTCTTGGGTTGGGTTCTCCAGAAGCAGACCCTGAGATCCTGGTGATGTGTGAGGAAGTGTTTCCAGAAAAACTGTCAGGGAGCGCTAACTGGGGGAGTCTAGGAAGAGGGACAAAGTAGGGTGTGAAACAAGCCAGTTCTCCTGGAGGGGACCCTGCTCAATCCCACGGGAGGAGCCCTGGAATCAGGGTCCCCACCAGGGCCGGAGCGGCCCAGTGTTTGCACCCGTCCAAAGGGCGTCGGGCTCCCCTAGCCCCAGCCAGTGCAGGCCCGGGAGCCCGAGGGCAGGGACGCAGGTGAAAGCACAAGGGGGCTGGCGTCCGAGAGTGTGGTCACGGTGCCGCAGGACCACATCCGCTGGGACCTTGTGTTTTCACCTCTCTCTAGGGGATGTAGATTCAGCAAATGAGAGCCCAAGACGCCCAGTGAAGTCTGAGTTTCAGATGCACAGTGAATTAGTATAAATATGTCCCATGTAATATTTGGGACATACTTTTAAAAGTAGCCGTTGTGTATCTAAAACTCAGGTTAACAGGGCATCTTGCATCTTATCTGGAGAACTTGCCCCCTCCCTGCAGGCCAGGACTCTGTTGTCCGGGTCCCAAGAGACCCAAAGCCTTGGGGTGCCAGGGCTTGTGGGGGATTATAATGGCCCTGCTGCCCTGGGTCTCAGCAGAGGAGGCATTTAGATGGAGGCCCAGAGGGGAGGGCGTCTCAGGGAAGCCTGACCACAGCTCTTGGGGCCCCTTGGGAGGGCAGGGTGGGCAGGGGCATCTCTGCTCCTGTTTCAGACCTGGGGGTCCCCAGGTCTTCTCGGAGATGGGGACCTGGCTGCACCCGGGACGACCGCGGGAGTCAGGGCAACGCGCAGGTGCCACAGGCGTCCTCTGAGGTCACTCAGCTGGGCAGGGGAAGGAGTCCAGGACGAGGACAGGGTGAGGGCGGGAGGGACCATGGTCAGCTGTTCCGTCTTGGAGCACCGAGGACCAGCACCCCACCCCACAGGCGAGTCCCCACCATCCCCTGCCTCGGGGAGTGTGGGGTTCCCGGGAGGGGTCACTGAACAGGAAACGCAGCCAGGGAGAGTGCCACCTCCAGGAAGCGGCTGAGGGAGAAGAGGCCCCTCCCTGTGGGCGGGGAGGATGCAGGCTCCCTTCTGAGCTGATGAGCCCCTCTGAAGATCGCAGGTCTTCACTGCAAAGGGCAGTGGGCCCCGATGGGCGCTCTTCATCTCCCCGTGCAAGTTGATTTTCCTTTTCCCTTCTTATTTTTTTCCTTTCAACAATTAGCGGTTGAAGAGGCTGGTTTTCAATCAGGAAAATGAGACGTCAGGGCTCAAAAGCTGACAAAGAGGCCAGTGCCACCTCCGGAGCCAGAGCCCGACCCTCCCTCCGCAGGGCACTCCTGCCGGTGGTGGGCACACAGCGGGACCTGGGAAATAGCGGGGTGCCCCTCCCTCCCCACCCCCCAAGTGGGGCTGGGGTCCCAGGCCAGGGGAAGGAGACGGGGGCCGAGAAGAGGGGGCAAAGATCAAACAGATGTTTCCCCAGGAAACAGGGAAATAGAGCCGTACAGGCCTGTCTCTGCAGGGACTAGGGGAAAGGTGACCAGTGAGGAACACACTGGGAGTGGAAGACAGACAGACAGACAGAGCCAACAGAGGCCGGGCCCTGACACAGAGGAGGAGACATGATGACAGACAAGGGAGGGCACCAAGGAGAGGGGAGGCGGAGCAATCAGGAGGAGGGGGAGGGGCTTCCTTGGCAGGGAGGGGAAGGTAGTTCAGGGCCCCCCAGATAGGCTGGGCGATGTCACTGCTTGAAAACATGTCCAGACATTTTTGACGTCCCTCCCTTCAAGAGACAGAGCTGAATCCCCCCCACACCCTTGAGTGTAGGTTGGATTTGGAGACGCTTCTAACAAAGGCACCGCGGCTTCCTTCTCTCTGTCTCTGCCTGGGTCTCTCGCTCCAGGGAAAGCCAACCGCCACCTTGTGTGGACACTCAGGCAGCTCTGTGCCCATGCAGCGAGGAGCAGGGGCTCCTGCTGCAGCTGCGGCCGCATCTTGGAAGCCGAGCCTAGCCCTAGTCAAGGCTTCGGACGGCGGCGGCCCCAGCCCATCCCTGCATCGTGACCTCACCAAAGGCAGAGCCAGAGCCACCTCAGAGGATGAATGTCTGTCTTCTGAAGCTGCTACCCTTTGGGCAGTACGGGCGGGCGTGTAGGAGGACCCGAGAGGACCTGGAGGGACGAGCATGGTCGACTGATCACCTGAACCCCTCGGAGTCAGGATTAACACAGGACGCGCCTCTGTACGCCAGAACAGCGACCCCGAGGCAGAGAGAGGTGGAGGCAGGGTGGAGGCCCTGGGGCAGGACCGTCAGCCCGTGAGGCCAGGGGCATCCCGGGGCACAGAAGGTTCCAGCAGGAACGGACCCTCCTGCCTGACACTCCTGTACAGGCAAGCAACCTGGGGGCCAGGGGGCCACCTTGCCCGGCCACAGCACCGGCCGAGCAGAGTAGGGTCAGATTGAAGGGCTGAAGCCCGCACCTGTTCCATCCTCAGCCCCGCCTCAGCCTTGGGGTGCGAAGGACCATGAACTTGACGGCCCCTCACTGAAAGTCTACTACGCGAGCTGGGAAGGGCGAATCCTGGCGGACCCTTGCCGCCGGGAGCCGGGCCTCCTGCTCCTGCCTTCCACGTAGGGACGGCCCACGGTGGCTCCCGGACGTACAGGCTCCATCCCTCCTCGCACCAGCGCAGGTGCCCACGTGCCTTTCCCACTCCCCACGTTCCTGCCCACGGAGCTTGCCCTCTGAGACCAGCTCAAAGACCAATCTCTTCTGGACGCCTTCTCCCCAGCCCCACCACCCTGTGTTCCCTGCCCCTCGTACAGCCCTGGGTCTGAGGGTGACCTCCTAAAGGCTGGTCTCTAACCCCCCAAGGTGAGGACCTGTGAGGGCTCAGGGGCCGCAGGTTAGGAAGCCCACAGCCTGACAACTGGAGAGACGGTTTCAGGAGTGAATAAATCCAGGTGCAGGAAGGCAGGGAAGAGGGGGAGGAGGGAGACTTCCCCAGGTGAGCTTCCAATGTGGGCAGGACAGCGCCCCTGAGCGCCGAAGCCAGGCCCGCCTCCGGGGTACCAGGAGAAAAGGGGACTTTTCCCTGTGCTGAAGACATACGTGTAAAGGGCCAGGCCCTCTGCGTGTCCTCTCTGTGGGTACCGTCTCCCCACCTGCAGGGGAGGTTCATTCCCAGGGCCCACCTCTCGACGCCCACCAGGTGGGATGAGTGGACGGGGAGAAGGAGTGGGGTCACAGTGGCTCCAGTGGCTTCCGGAGAGAATTCCAGGGACCCTGGAAGAGGGCAGGGAGAGGACGGCTCCCTCACAGCCCCTGTGACAATGACAGCAGCTGCACTGTCCATGCCTCAGAGCCTTCCCTAACTGCCTACTCCCCACCCCCACCCCTGGTAGGTGCTACCAGGGTCCCCACAGCAGCCAGGAGAAAAGGCAAGTGCCAGGATGTTAGGTCACTGGCCCAAAGCACAAAGCAGTCTGAGCAGGGGTGAGGGGGCATGGGGGGACCAGCCCACCCACACGCGCAGGCCTGTCTCTGGGAGCCTGGCATGGCCGTCGGCAGGGACCTTGTCCATCTTGCTTGGCATTGAGCCCTGTGCCCAGAACAGGGCCTGAAGCCTGCCTTGCCTTGGGTAAGCATGTGTCAGATGGATGGATGGATGGATGGATAGATGGATGGATGGACGGACAAGAGAGTGGACAGATTTCCCAGCCCACCTCCTCGATGCCCATTTGCCCCTGCCCCTCTGCCTGTGTCCGGCTCATAGGTTCCCAGAACCATGAACGCAAACCTGTTCCTTCCTCCCAGCCCTGCCCCGACCCAGAGCAGTGCAGCCTGGGGTGGGGGGGGTGCCGAGGGGGGAGGGGGGAGGGTGGGGGCGGTGCCATGGGACCTTCTGCTTGTCCCTCCCCAGCCTCCTGCACAGGAGTAACCATCCCCTGCTCCCTGGTCCTCCAGTCCAGCTCTGGAAGGCGGGCGCCCCCTTCATTTATCTGCAGCTCTGCAAATCTGCAAGTAGATGTGCCTTGGGGGACGTGCTGACTGGGCCTGGGATTAACTCCCTGCTTTCACGTGTCGAAGGTGATGTCCTTGAGTTGATGTCACAATTTTCTCTTTCCCCTAATTAAACAGAAAGCGTGGCCAGCGAGGGCTTGGGGCAGGGAGAAAATGAAGAGTTAAAGGCATTGCCTGCAGAGGTCCAGCCGCGCCAGGCTTTTCATTTAGTGTCTAAAAGCTTCCCTGCACGTCTGCTGCCCAGAGATAGGGGCGGCGAAGTTAATGGCAATTTTGCCCCCGCCGGCCCGCCTGCCACCCCAGCACGCGTGGGAGGGAGGGAGGGAGGCAGCTCCAGGAAACCAGTGAGGATGCTCCTCAAAGGCCTGTGGGCCCGGAGACAGGAGACCTCGAGAGAAAAGCTCTTGGCAAACGTGACTGCCCTTCACTTCCTCTGTGCCTGGCCTTTCCCCTCCCACAGGTGCAAACTGGGGGACAGTGGCGAGGCTGGAGGAGTGGGGAAGGGCCCCCGGGCCTTGGGGAGAGCTTGGGCCCTTCTGGCTCAGTAGCCCAGGCCTGGATGTCCCTGCAGGACCAGGTTCTGTTTGGAGAGCCCCTTGGAGAGGGCTCTGCAGAGCACTGCAAGCTGGTCTTTGTCTGGGGTCTCCTGCAGCTCTGTGAGGTTGTTACCATTTCGCAGCTGGAGAAACTGAGATCCGACCACAGGACTTGCCCTTGTTCCCCTTGCAGGCCTGGGGCTGAGCAGGGTCTTCAGATCCCAAGGCCAGACCTAGAAACGGCAGGCACCGCTGGGACCCTACAGCTCCTGCCTAGGAAGCTGAGACATGCGGGCGGGAAGGGGCTGCGCGGGGAAGAGCCCAGAGCACCCCGTGCCTTTGAATCCCCGTCCTAGGGGAGCCCAGGGAAAGGAAGCCGGCAGGTGGAACTCAGACCGGGCTTTCTCTCTCCATAAAGCCAAGCTGCCTTTGTGGGGGTTGTGGGAATGACCTTGGGGGTTGAGCAGGTCCAGTGAGGCTAGTCTCCCACCTGCGAGGTCTTAGCATTTCCCACGCCGGCTGGGCACTCCCGAGAGGGCGGCCCCAACCATCCTGTGCTTTCCTCTGATTTGTATTGATTGGGGTTTTATTGCAGCTCTGGACTCGGGCCTGGGCCGAGCACTAATGCGTAATTCCACAGATAGATGCACGTTCCGAGCCGGTTGTAGGAATCTGCCGAAAGCCCCTTCGTCCATGTCCCACGTGCTCTGGAGCAGCTAAGGGTCCACGGGCGTCCTGGGAGGACAGGACAGCAGGCCCCCTCTGACCACCGGGCCTGACCACTGCTGTACGGGGACCGCTCCTGACGGGGCCTGAGGCTGGAACACTCTGTGGACCGTTTGGCCGGCAGTTTGACCCCCCACGGGGTGTCCCTCTGCCTCCACCCCCGCTTCTCACACGGCAGAGACCACGCCACTCAGAGGCGTCCGTGGCACCGAGAGGTAAATGGGAACTCACGTGGCCTGCGAGGTCGGGACTGCCCAGGCACCGCCCAGCTCTGGCCTCACCTCCTTCCCATCCCTCCCCCCACGCAGCCTCACACCCACCAGGCTGCTTGCCCACGTCCTTGCCTCGTACCTTCCCTCCACCAGACACGGCTCTGCGCAGGGACCTTCCCTGCCCTCTCCCGGCTGTCACGCCCTCCGACCCTGCTGAGTTTTGTCAACCTCCAGGTTGTTTGTCCCATCTCCAACGTAAGTTCCACGAAGGCGGGGTATGCTCGAAGGCGGAACATCAAGGCAGCTCAGGGCGCACACGCCTGGCTCCAGGACATGGGGCTTCTTGAGGGATGGGTGGATGAATGAGTGAGCGCGTGAATAAGTGAACTTAACTGACCTGACGCATTCCTCCCGAACCCGGGCTGCCTTCTCCTTAGGAATTCCCTTAACCTCGGTGGATGTTTGAGATAACGAGGACAAGGACCAGGATGAGGACGAGGATGGCAGGAACCTCTCAGAGGAGGGGCAGGAGAGGAGGGGGGGGAGTGGCGCCCTGCGATGCGGCAGCACAGGGTCAGCCAACGTGGGAGGAGCCAGGGCTCTGCTGGCCGGGGCGAAATGGGCTCCACTGACCTCGGGGTGGGCGGTGAAGGGGTGGGTGCACGGCTGCTGGGGTGGGTGCAGACACAAGAAAGAGGAGGGGCGTGGTGCGGGGGACTTGGCCCCCCACCAGCCGCCCTGCCGTGGGCCTGTCCCGCACCCCTCATTTGACCCCGCCTGGCCGCCTGCCCTGCGTTACTATCCTCACTTGGTGAAGGAGACAAGGGGCTTGTCTGTCCCAGGTCACCCCAGTAACTGGCAACGCTGAGACTCCAGCCCCGGCCCAGTGGCTTTCCTCTTCTCCACAGGATGGGATGGATGGGGGCCGGGGTCTGGCCTGGATCTCTGCAGGCCCAGCCCCCCAGCCCAGCCTGCCGCCCACCCCTCTCGGAGAAGCCAGGGAGCTGGGAGGAGCCGGAGTCCCCCGGGTCCGGCCATCCTGCTGCAGCCAGAGTGCTGGTCACGGCTGGGTAACCACGGTTACACCGACCTGTGCCCCGGGGCTCCCCAGGGGGCAGCACGGAGCAGGGTGACAACAGAGCCACGGAGTGCCATCCAAATGCCACACGCTTATTAATCTTGCAGCCGAGGACCTCTGAAGTCATTACCCCCCACCTCCGTCTCCTTTGTCCGGGACATAATTGTCTGGGCCCACCTCTCCACTTCTGTAATTAATTGCTTTGGGGAAGGCGGCTCGGCTGCTTAACGCCTTCCCTTCTGAGTCTCATCTCAAAGTCAGGAGGCCGGTGGGGCCCACCCCGGCCGGCTCTGCAGACCCACACTGGGGTCAGGACCGCGGGCTCAAGGCGCCGCCCCCGCCTCTAGCTGCGAGCCTCAGTTTCCCCGTTTCTCAGATGCACAATAGGGCCCCTGCCCTGCCTACGGGTTAATTCACCTACTCTGTTTAATTCAACTCCAAACTCTTGACAAGGATTAGACACACTCAAGCGCATCGACCACGCTAGTCAGCTTGTAGTAAGGCCTGTTATGGAGATGAATGTATCGGGAAGGAAGTGCAAGGGGTGGGGGGTGGGGGTGGGGGGAGGGGTGATAGAAAAAGAACTTCTGTTTCTCTGAGCTGCTGCCTAGGCGTTTTACATCACACCAGAGTCACCTCTGAGATGAGGACCTGAGTTTACGAGGCACCCCAAGATCCCCCTCTGCTTTTCCCTTGTAAAATAACCACTTAGAGTTAAGCCTGTGAGAAGTTAGTGAACTCCGCCCTTATTAAAAGTGACAGGGGCTTGCTACCCCGCTCTCTCTCCTGCCGGCTCCTAACCTGGGGTGGAGGTCTGCCCTCCCCTCCCCCCGCTCACTGCTCCCCACCCCCTTCCGGGATCCTGTGTCTCTACTTCCTTCATGTGGGTGTACTGAAACTATGCCTTCCATCAGAACGGCCCTGGGGTTTCACTTCCCCAAAGTGGGAGCTGGGATGCGGAGGGCGACCCCTCATTCATCAGGTCACAATCCACATGTTCTTAATTCAAAGCAGCAGGTCTGGCTTCTCAGCACAGGGGAGGGAGGGGGGCTCCCAGGGTGCAGGCCTGGCCAGGGCTTCCTGGGGCCAGTGGCAGGGGCCCCACATGAGTGGGTTGCAGAAGGGCGGGCACTCAGGGGACCTGCGGGAAAGGAGTACAACAACAACTGATAATAATGACGACACCCAGCACGTGTTCGGTGCTTCCTCTCTGTGCCAGGCACCTCTCTGACACGCAGGTCCTTCAGGTGCCCACAGCGCTGGATGCCGTAACCAGGGGTGCTGCGGGCAAACCATGCCGGGTACAGAGAAGGCAGCTGCAGTTTTACAAACCTCAGCATTACCTGTTACGATGGCCCGTGGAATGGCCAAAGGTGGGACCAACGATGTCTTTCTCACCTTTTTATTCCCAGAAATGCACATCCCTTTGAATGCATGTCTTTGTACAATGGCTCATTGAAGAGTGTTTTTGCCCCAAATCTCACGGAACTTGCCTTGAGCAGAAAGCCCTTGATGGTTTCTAAAATAGCTATTACTTCCTTTGACCATCCCCAGGAACTAGCGGGCTTAGCAAGGAAGCTGAGTAATCCCCTTGTACAGATGAGAAAACGGAGGCCAGAGAACAGCCCACTCTACCAGGCCTGAGGGGCAGCAGGTCGGAGCGCAGGGCACACAGCCAGCGGGCTGGAGGGTGACACCGGGTCCTGGGTCTGCTCGGTCCAGCCAGCTCAGCAGCTGCGAGCTGAGGTGACCTGTCCTCTCAGGGCTGGGCCGGGGTTGAGGGGGAGGGCAGGGAGGCAGGAAACTCAGTCACCAAGATAAAAATACTATTTTAATGCAATTAAAAATATTAATGCAAAAAATCCAAGGTGAAGAAAATACTGAAAGTTTAAATAAAAATCAGGTCCCATGGAGCCGGGATTAGGGTGAGGCAAGTGTGAAACACTCAGAATTCCACATAAACGACCTTTTAATACAACATTTTAAAAATAAAAATATCCACAAGGAACTAAAGATCAACATTTTACATGAATATGGGCCCCACCCTGCACTCACTCCCCGGCTGCCTCAGGTCCCACCTTGTCGGATGCTGTCTGGATTTAAAAGTTTTATTTTGCCCCGTGTGGATACGTTTGCCTTGATTTTGATTTTTTTAAACTTAGCATTAAGAGATCATGTCTGTCAGTTGTGTTGTGGTCCTCACCCTAGCCCCAGCCCCGCACCCACTCCGCCCCAGTCTCCCCCTCTCCACAACACTGCCAGGAGACCGGAGACCCCGCTGGGGACTCAGACCGTCTTGGAGGGACCGCGGTGGCCTTGGGCAGACAGAGGTTCTCTCAACACTCGCGCTGGCATCTTACCAGCCAAGACCCCGCCACCCACACAGCTGCGGCGGGTCCTGTCCTTCGCAGCCCGATGGCCGGGATGGAGACAACCTCTGGCCTGCTTGACTTCTCAGGCCTTAGAGTGGAGTGTTGCCAGTTCAGTGGGGCGGGACGGGATGCGGGGCTGGCTCGGGAGGCAGGCAGAAGGCCTACCTGCGCCTGAAGGGGTGTGGGGCTTGGGGTGCTTGATAAGGGCGGGAGAGAGAAGGAGCAGAGAGATGTGTTCTCGGTGCCTCCTCACGTGCCCACCTCTGACCCTCAGCCTCCCGACCTGGGAAATGGGTAGAAGGGTGATGAGGAAAAGGTCACCCTTCCGCGGGCACTGAGGTTGTACAGTCGGAGCCCACGGCCCTGGGTTTGGGTCACGGGACAGCCTCCATCTCCAGAACCTGTAAAGTGGGATAATGGCAGCACTTGCTTCCAAGGGCCGCTGAAAGGTTAAATAACCACGTGTGCTAAGTGGTGAGCTGCACGTCCAGCACGTGGCGGGTGCCCGATGACAGCAGTAGTCCGGGAGCGCTGGCAGGGTGGTGGCATTATCATTCCCATCTCACGGCTTCGCCGTGGACGTGAGATTCCGTCACGGGCGTTCGTGTGCGGGGCTGACCGGAGGAGACACGGGATGCTATCTCTCAGGTCATCATTTCCAGGTCGGCCTTGAGCGGCCAGGGAGGGAGAGGGGGCCTTGAAGAGTGGCTGCCGCTGCCACACTTCTCCCCGCGCCCAGAGCCGAAAAGGCAGTCAGCCTTACATGTATCATAAGTTAATAATAAATGAATTTCCTTGATCGTTTTGCTGACACGAGATGTAACATGTGGTGTCGGTGGCAATAATATATTGCAGCAGCAGGTAACACCCCACGTGACAGCTCAGCAGAAAAGACGCCCCAGGGCAGTCAGCGTGCCCTGTGGGCTCCTTGGGTGCCCAGGAGGGCCCATCTCAGCACTACTGGCCTGGGCGGTGGCACCGGTTCCAGGAGGACACGTGGAACTCGGGGTGGGCGAGAGGGGAGCCAGGCATCCAGATCCCAGGGCTCTGGTCCAGCTCTGCATTTGACGGCCGGGGTCCCAGGCATACCTGCCGCTCAGGGAGCCCGAGCTGCCCTTTCTGTAAGACACAGGGGTTAAGGCAGCTGCAGTCAACAAAGGCTGAAGCCAGCATGTACAGCAGTGAAGGCAGGACCAAGGTCATCGGTACCTGCGGAGCACAGGTTAGATGGGCCACGTGCACCCAGCAGAAGGGCGGCACTGGGAGGAATGGCGGCCACGGTGTGAGGGACAGGACTCCTGCGCTGGTACAGCACCTCCGTGGGAAGCTCCTGGGACACAAATCCCACAGGAGTCTGAGAGGCCTAGAGGGCCTGGAGTTTGTATTGCTCGGCTTCCCCAGGGCAATGCTGCAGGGCCAGTCATCACTGGCCCTCCAAGCTCCTAACAGCAAGCAGAATGCAGGGCCGTGGGAGGCCAGCTGAAGCGGCGGGACCAGCAGACCCAGCCCGACTCGCTCTCGTGTCTGGGCTCCGCTGCGTCTTGGCCTGGGCTGGGTCACTGGGACCAGTGGCCCAAGTGCCCCTCATTCTCCTGCTGGCATCGGCCACTGCCTGGGCCTGTCCTCTTCATCCAAGTGGACGGGGTGAGGGAGCCCCAGCACACAAGGTCACGGCCAGCCGCAGCCGGAGTCAAGGAGGGAGGGACTCTGAGGTCACGTGGCGAAGCAGCCAGGCGCTTTCCAATCTACCTCCAAGAGGGGCCCCCAACGCCCCTTGCCAGAGCGATGCAGGCCGGGCACCAGGAAAAACCATGGCAGTGCTAAGCTGCAACAGGGCGTCCAGCCACAGCACGGGCTGCTCCCTTTCTCTGGAAAAAGCCAGAAAATAAGGTAGGTTTAAAATGGAAGTCACCCTAACCATAGGCCGCATTCGCTGAAGCTCCGTGTTGACTCAGGAGCCAAGGAGCACTTAGCGGGGAGCCGCTGGGAAGGGAAGGCGGGCGGGGTCCTGGTGGGGCCCTCGGTGACACGGCTGAGAGGTGAGGGGTGGGCTCCTCCGATGCCATGCAAAGTGAAGGCGTGTCGCCTGTGGCCTCCGGGACGCAGGACGGTCTAGGACGCAGGCTGGGATGACTCCCGTCACAGCCACGGCGGCCTGGCCTTCCGCTGCACGCCCGCCGTGAGGGTCTCCAAGACCAGAACCTCGGGAGGTCGGGGTGCAGCGGGGCTGGGGGCCATCCCGGGTCTCCCGGCCCCGCTTGCGTAGGGCAGGGTGGTCCCGGGTGTGCGGAGAGGGGAAGGGCACCTGCTCCTGGGGGAGGGGAGCTGGGAGCACCCGGGACGGCGACCCTCACCCTGGGCAGTGTCTGGGGACTCAGAGCGCTCCAATCCCGGTCTCTCTCCGGTGACCGCTCAGGACGGGCGCCCTGGCCCACCCCACGGGTGAGCGGATTGCCTGGGCCAAGGCGGGATGCAAACCCAGGACCCTGTCTCACGCGGGGAAGAAGGAAGGGAGAGGAGGGGGTGCTCCAGAGAGCAAAGCATCGCACAGGCGCTGCCTTCACGTCATACCCAGAGCGGGCCCGGAAGCTGGGTCAATTAGGAGAAGCCGCTCGCCAGGCCCCCAGGGAACTGAGAACAGGGCTCGTGTTTATAAGGGAGCCGAGGAGGCCCGGCCTGTGCGCTGACAACTGCAGTTGCCGGGGGGGGGGACACTCCAGCAGCCGGGCCGGGCACTCTCAGCTGTGTCCCAGCCTGGGCGCCCTCACCCTCCTCCTCCATAGCCCTTACGTGGCTCCTTCAGCCTTCGGACAAAATCCAAGGCCCAGGCGATGCCTCGGTGCCCACCGCGTGTGCCCCCCAGGGCCTGCCTGCTGCCAGGCGGAAGGACTTGAATCTCCCCAGGCGTCCAGCCTCTGCCCCCCGCGTCCCCACGGCACCTGGAGCCCTGTGTCTCCAGGAAATGCCCTCCACCCCCTGCTCCCATCCAGCTTCCACCCCAGACCCCAGGCCATTGTCACCTCCTCCGGGAGGTACCCAGGCCCCTGTCTAGAGGTCTGGCCTCCCGGGGATGCCTGGCGCTGACCTGTCACAGCAGAGGTGGCCTTCGAGGGGCCTCTGTCACCCTCCCCGTTCCCATCTGCCTCCATCCCCTTCCAGAGATAATCACCGGCAGGAAGTGGGCGCGTATCATTCGCTAGCATTATCTATTGTTACTGCATTTTTATGTTCCCATAAACAATATATAATGTTCTTTTGTAGGTTTTAAACTTTACATAAACAGTGTGTTCTACTGCGCACCACGCTGCAGTGGGGTGTTCTCGCTCAGCGTGCTTCTTGAGAGTTACCAGCATTGAGGAGGGGCTTCTAGTTCAAATTGTTAACGGCCCTACAGCAGGCCCTTTACTGACTACATACAATCTATGTACCATCTTCCTGTGGACAGGCAGGTAGGTTGTTTGTAGCCTCACTGCAGAATGCTGCAGTGAGCGTTCCTGTACACCTCTCTCTGTGCGTGCTACGAGGAAGTTTCTAGAAGCAGTGTTGCTGGGTGCAGACCATGAGCACCTTCACCTTCACTGATATTCTTGTTCTCCAGAGCGGTGGTGCCAGGGTCCTTTCATGGGCAGTGGGTGGGAGGCCCCTTGTCCCACATCCTCAAATCACTTGCTGCCGCCGACTAGCTTTTGTCGATATGTCGGTTATGAAATGATGTCTTTGAATTAATTGTCATTTCTGCTGAATAATAGTGAGATTGAGCTTCTTTTTATATATTTATTCACCATTTTGTTTCCTCTTTCATGAACTATTTAAAACTCTCTACTCACTTTTCTACAAAGTTTTTCTGTCTTTTTCTTATCGACTTGCAAATGTCCTTTATGTTCTAGGTACTAATATTCTGTCAATTATATGCGTTGAAACCATCTCTTACCACCAGCAAGCAGTGTAGGGAAGTTTCAGTATTCCCTTTGCATCTGGCTTTTTCCCCAAGGTATAATTATTTTGAGATTTATCCATATTGTTGCTCGTGTCAATAGTTCATTTCTTCTTATTGCTGAGTTGTATTCCATCAGATGGATGGGATGTACCACAATGTGTGTATCCATTCTTATGTTGATGGACAACTAGGCTGTTTTCAGTTTTTGGCTTTTAGAAATAAAGCTGCTGTGAACTCTCACATGATGTCATTCTTGGACACATACTGTCTTTTCTCTTGGGGAGACTGGCTGGATCACATGGTAGGTGCGTGTTTAACTTTTAGGAAACCTCAAACTATTGTTATGAAGTGGTCGTACCAGTTTGCATCCCCACCAGCAGCACAAGAGTTCCAGTTGCTCCTTGTCCTCACCAACCCTTGATATGGTCGGTCTTTTTCATTGTAACCATTCCAGTGGGTGTGTACATAGATCTCACTGGGGTTGTAATTTGCATCTTCTTAATGACTAATGCTATTGAGCATCTTTCCATGTGCTTATTTTCCATCCATTTATCTTTGTTGAACTATCTATTCAAACATTTTGCCCATGTTTTACTGTGTTGTTTGTGTTCTTATTATTGAGTTTTGAGAGTTCTTCCTATTTTCTGGTAAAAGCCCTTTGTCAGGTATATGATGTAGGAATCATTTCTTCCATCCTATGGATTTTGTTTTCATTCCTTTTACAATGTCTTTCAAAGAGCAAATGTTTAAAATCTTGATGCAGTTCAATTTGGGTTTTTTATTATCTTTTTGCTGTTATGACTGAGATATCTTTGCCTAATGTATGATTACAAAGGTTTTTTTCCCCAAGTTTTCTTTTAGAAGTTGTATGGTTTTGCTTCATATTTAGGGCTAGGGTTAATTTTTAGTTAATTTTTAGAAATGATACAAGGCATAGATTGAGTTTATTTTTCTTTTTGGCATATGGTGTTCCAGCACCATTTGTTAAAAAGACCATCCTTTCTCCACTAAGTTGCTTTTGTACCTTTGTTTGAAAATCATTAGCCCATATGTGTATGGGTCTGTTTTTTGGACAGTCTATTCCATTACAGTGATGTATTTGTCTAATTTTGTGTCAATACCACACTGTCTTAGTTACTGTAGTGTTCTAATAAGTCTTGAAATCATATATGTTATTAATCCAATGTTCTTCTTTTTTGTAAGTAGTTTTGGTTACTCTTGGATTTTTACATTCCCATAAGAATTTTAGACTAGGTTGATCAGTTTCTTTTTTAAAAACCTGCTTTGATTTTGATTGAGATTTCATTGTATCTACAGATCGATTCTGGGAGAATTAATACCTTAACAATATTAAGTTTTCTGCCACATGAACAGAGTATATCTCTCTATTTATTTAGCTCTTTTATTTCATTCGGCATTGTTTTATAGTTTTCCAATATATAGTTGACCCTTGAACAACACAGGTTTGAGCTATGAGGGTCCACTTGTATGCAGATTTTTTTCAATAAATACAATCGGCTGTTGGTTGAATCTCTGGATAGGAAACCGTGGATACAGAGGGCTGACTGTAAAGTTATTATGCGATTTTCAACTGGAGGGGGGTCGTCACCCTTAACTCCCATGTTGTCCAAGGGTCAACTGTGCAGGTCTTTCACGTCTTTTACCAGATTTGTTCCTAAGTATTTCATAATTTTGATGCCATTATAAACTGTATCTTTAAATTCAATTTCCAATTGTTTCTTGCTATTTAATAGAAATAAAATTTTGTATATTGATCTTATACTCAGCAACATTGCTAAACTCAGTTTTTAAAAAACTTGCTAAAGTTGCTAAAAGTTTTATCATAAATGGGTGTTGGATTTTGTCAAATACTTTTTTTGTCAAATACTATTGGGACGATCATATAATTTTTCTCATTTAGCTTGTTAATATGGCAAATTAAATTAACTGACTTTCAAATGTTAAATCAGTCTTGCATTCCTGGTGGATAACCTCCACATGCCCATGATTTATTACTCTTTTATATATTGTTGGATTGATTTGATACAATTACATTTAAAACTTACATACCCATGTACATAAGAGATATTAGTCTGTAGTTTTGTGGGTTTTTTTTTTTTTTTTGGCAATATCTTTGTCCAGTTTCGGTATCAGGGTAATGCTGGCCTCATAGAATGAGTTGGGAATTGTCTTGGTCCATTTGGGCTGCTATAACAAAATACCAGAGACTAAGTGGCCTATAAAATTTATTTCTCACCGTTCTGGAGGCTGGAAGTCCAAGATCAAGGTACCAATTGATTCAGTGTGCAATGATGGCCTGCTTTTTGTTCATAGATGGTGCCTTCTCACTGTGTCCTCACAGGTCAGAAGGGGGTCTCTGTAAGGACTCTCTGTGGGGTATCTGTTATAAGAGCACTAACCCCATTCATAAGGGCTTCAACCTCCTGTCATAATCATTTCCTAAGGACCTCACCTCCAAATGCTGTCATCTTGGGCATTAGGTTTTAATATATGAATTTGGACAAATATTCAGTCCATAGTAGAAAGTATTCTCTCCTCTTCAATTTCCTGAAGAGTTTGTATAGAATTGATATTATTTCTTTCCTAAGTGCTCAGTAGAATTCACCAGTGAAGCCATCTAGGACTCTAGTTTCTTTGTAGAGAAGTTCTTAACTATAAATTCAATTGCTTTAATAAATATAGGGCTCTTCTGGTAATATGTTTCTTCTTAAATGAATTTGTGTTTTTTAAGGAATTTGTCCATTTCATCTGAGTTATCAAACTTATTGGTAAAAATTCGTTCATGATATTCCTTTATTATTGTTTTAATATCTGTGGGATCTGTAGTGAAATCACCTTTTAAGATCCTGATATTGTAATTTGTGCCTTCTCTCATTTTTTTCTAATTAGTCTGATTACAAGTTTATAAATATTATTCATCTCTAAGAACTAGCTTTTGATTTTGCTGATTTTCTCTTTTGTTTTTATATTTCATTGATTTTCAGTCTGATGCTTATCATTTCATTTCCTCTGCTTACTTTGGGTTTAATCTACTTTTCTCTTTCTAGCCTCTTAAGGTGAAATAAGTTCAGGCCTTTCTTATTTTCTAATGTAGTCAATTATTGCTATAAATTTCCTCCTAAGTACTGCTGTAATGGCATCCTAAAAATTCACATATGGTGTATTTTCATGTTAATCTGCTTCAAAATACTTTCCAATTTCCCTTTTAGTTTTTCCTTTGACCCATGCATACTTTATAAATGTCTTATTTAATTTTTTAATATTTGGAGATATTTCAGATATCTTTCTCCTGTTGATTTTCAGTTTAATTCCATTGTGGTCAGAGTATATATTTTATATGACTTGAGTCATTTTAAATGTATTGTGAATTGTTTTATGGCCCAGAGCATGGTCTGTCTTGATATATGTTTCATATGCCCTTGAAAATAATGTGGATTCTGCTGTTGGTTGTGGAGGGCTCTATAAATGTCAATCAAATCAAGTTGGTTGATAGTGCTATTGAAATCTTCTATATACTTAGTATTTTGCTGTCTACTTCTTCTATCACTCATTGAGAGAGGCATATTAAAATTTCCAGCTATAATTGTGACTTTTCTACTCCTCCTTTCAGGTCTTATCAGTTTTTTCTTCATGTATTTTAAAGCTCAATTATTAGGTGCATAAATATTTAGGATCATGTCCTCTTGATGACCTAGTCCTTTCATCATTATGAAATGACTTTATTTGTTCCTGGTAATATTGTTTTCTCTGAAATCTAGTTTACCTTATATTAATAAAGCCACTCCAATTTTTTTAAATTAATAGAGCAATTTTACAGAAAAATTGATCAGAGAGGACAGAGAACACCCAGATATCTCTGTCTCTACACACATTTTCCCCTATTATTAACAACTTGCATCAGTGTGGTGCATCTGTTACAATTTGTACATAAAATTAATATGTTAAATATCAAATATTGTAGCTGATTCACTTTGTTATACAGCAGAAACTAACACAACATTGTAAAGCAATTATACTCCAGTAAAGATGTTAAAAAAATCAAATATTGATACATTATTATTAACCAAAGGCCATCATTTACATTAGGATTCACTCTTGGTATTGTACATTCTATGGGTTTTGACAAATGTATATGTCCTGTAACCGTCACTACAGTATCATCCAGAATAGTTTCACTGCCCTAAAAATCCTCTGTGTTCTGCCTATTTATCCCTCCTTCTGCCTTTTAATGTAATTATTTATACTGTTAAGTTTAAACCTAACATCTTTCTATTTGTTTTCTTGTTGTCCTTTTTGTTCATCATTCCTTTTTTCTCTGCCTTGTTTTGTATTAATTGAATTTTTCTGATTCTATTTCACATCCTTTGTTGGTTTACTAGCTCTAAATATTTGTTTTGTTATTTCGGTGGTAGCTCTAGGATTTCTCATTTACACCTTTAACTTACCGTGCCCTACCTTCAAGTGATACTATACCACTTCACATAAAATGTAAAACCCTTATAACAGCCTGATGCCTTTCCAGTCCCTATAGCCTTTGTGCTAGTCTTGTCATACATTTCACTTTTATTTGTTATAGATGCCATGCATCTGTGTACATAGATGTTATTATTATTGTCTAAATGGTCAGTTTTTTCAAAGATGTTTAAATGATTAGAAAAAGACTTTTGCATATTTATTCATGTAGTTGCCTATTCCAAGTTCTTCACTCATGTGGATTCACAGTTCCACCATGCGTCACCTACTTTCTGCCTGAAGGACTTTCTTTAACATTTCTTATAGTGCAGATCTGCTGGTGATAAATACTGCCAGATTTTTTAATGTCCAAGAAAGTCTTTATTTCACCCTTATTTTTGAAAGTTATTTTGGCTGGGTATGGAATTCTAGGATGACAGCGTTTTCTCAAAAGCTGTAAAGAGATTGTTCCATTGTCTTCCCATCTCCATTATTTGCACTGAGAAGTCAGCCGTCACTCTGAATGTTGTTCTTCATTTGTAGCCTGTCTTTCCCCCTGTTTGGTTGCTTTTGAGATTTCTCTTTTTCAGGGGTTTTAAGCAATTTGATTATGATGTACCTTAGTGTAGTTTTCTACATGTTTTTGTGTTTGACGTTGGTTGAGCTTCTTGGAGTTCTGTGTTTGTAGATTTCATCACTTTAGAATTTTTTTTTACCACTATTTCTTCAGACATTTTTACTGTTCCCTTCTTTTGGGGACTTCAATTACATATATATTTGCCCACTTGTTGTTCCACAGCTCACTGATTTTTTCCCCATATTTTAAAAAATTCTCCTTTCTCTCTTACTTTCATTTTGGATGGTTTTTATTGCTGGCTCTTCAAGTTCACAAATCTTTTCTTCTGCAATTCAAATTTGCCATTAATCCCATCTAGTACATTTTGTCTCACATATTGAAGTTTTTATATTTAGAAGTTTGATTTGAGTCCTATTTTTCTCTTTTCAATGTCTCTACTTAAATTTTTGTTCCTTTTATTAATATTTATATTTATCCATTCCATTTCTACTTAACTTTTTGAACATATATATTCATGTCCTGTCTGCTAATTCTAACATCTGTGTTCTAGAATGATTTCAACAGATTTTTTTTTCTTCTCCTCATTATGGGTTGTATTTTCTTGCTTTGTTTCATGCTTGGTAATTTTTTATGGGATGTCAGACATTGTGAATTTTATTTTGTTGGGTGCTAGAGGTTTTGTTCTATAAATTGTTTTGATCTTTGTTCTGGGCTGCAGTTAAGTTACTTGGAAACAATTTGATATTTTCAGGTCTTGCTTTTTAAATTTTATTGGACAGGATCAAATAAGCCCTCAGTCTATGACTAATTATCCTCCACACTTGAGGTAAGACCCTCTGTGTATTCCACCCAACATCCCACAAATAGTGAGGTTTGCCCAACATAGCCCATGTGAATGGCAGGCACTGTTTCTTCTAATCCTTTCAGTTAGCTTTTCCCCCAGCCTCAGTTAGTTTCCTCACATATGTGCCGATCAGTACTTGGCTGAATGCTCAAGGGGACCCTCCACAGCTCTCCAGACTTTCCTGTCTGTGTAGCTTCTCCTCCCTGGCACACTGCCCTGGGACCTCTCCCCAGGTTCTCTGCCCCTTTATTCAACTCAGGGAGACCAGCAAGGTCTAGCAGAACTCCTTTCTTCTTGTGTGGCTTGGAGACTCTCTCAAGGCTGTCAGTGGAGGAGTTGTAGAGCTCTCCTCATTTGTTTCCCATACCTCAGGGGTCACTAATCTTCACTGCCTGATGCCCAATGTAAGGAAAACCATTGTTTCATATTAATTGTAACTTGGGGTTTGTTTCCTGTGGGAGAGTAAATCTGGTCCCCATTATTCTATCTTCGTTGGAAGCAGAAGTCTTCTGGAATCTTTGAAGATTGCCTGTCAATCCCTTATATTTTTAATTATCATGATGATGTGCCAGAAATAGGGCATCTTTTTATTTTTTTTTAATAAATTTATTTATTTATTTATTTTTATTTATTTATGGCTGTGTTGGGTCCTCGTTTCTGTGCGAGGGCCTTCTCCAGCTGCGGCAAGTGGGGTCCACTCTCCATCGCAGCGCGCGGGCCCCTCACCATCGCGGCCTCTCTTGCTGCGGAGCACAGGCTCCAGACGCGCAGGCTCAGCAATTGCGGCTCACGGGCCCAGCCGCTCCGCGGCACGCGGGATCCTCCCAGACCAGGGCACAAACCCGTGTCCCCTGCATTGGCAGGCAGACTCTCAACCACTGCGCCACCAGGGAAGCCCTAGGGCATCTTATTTATTTGCCTCAGGTTCTCTGAGGGCAGTTATAATCTGAAGGCTAATGTGTTTCTTCATTTTTGGAAAATTCTCAGTTGTCATCTCTTTAAATATTGCTCCTTTACTATTTCATCCAGTGGAGCATTTCCATCTCTCCCTCAACTCTCCTGACTGATCTTTCATGTTTATCTTTTTGTCTCTCTTTGATGTGTTATGGGTGAACTGTTCAGTGTAGTCACCCAGTTAATTACTTCTGTCTTTTATTATGTCCCTTCTGAGGTTTATGTCATCTATTGCATGTCATTTTTTTTTAAGATTTTTATTTTTTTTAAATTAATTAATTAATTTATTAGCTACATTTGGTTGCATTGGGTCTTCATTGCTGCGCGTGAGCTTTCTCTAGTTGTGGTGAGTGGGGGCTACTCTTCATTGCGGTGCGCAGGCTTCTCATTGCGGTGACTTCTCTTGTTGCGGAGCACAGGCTCTAGGCCATGCGGGCTTCAGTAGTTGCAGCACATGGGCTCAGTAGTTGTGGCTCGCAGGCTCTAGAGTGCAGGCTCAGTAGTTGTGACACACGGGCTTAGTTGCTCCATGGCATGTGGGATCTTCCCGGACCAGGGCTTGAACCCGTGTGCCCTGCATTGGCAGGTAGGTTCTTAACCACTGTGCCACCAGGGAGGCCCCTATTGCATGTCATTTTTGGTGACTTTTTTTTTATACCCCCCCAATTTCTTATTCTTTCTTAATAAGAACTGTACCTTCATTAATCTCTTTAAGTAACCTAAACATGCTTATCTTAAGGTCTTCCTCAGACTGTTCTATAAAATCAACTTCATCTGGTGTGAATTCATGTTCCCATTGCTGATATTTTTAGTTCCTTTTTTACAGAAGCCAAACTATTGCCTTTATTGCTGACAGAGGTGGAGTTGGAGAGTGAAGCTTGCTGAGAGCACATGGGGCCACTGCCTCAGCAGTTAGCAGACTCAAGTCCCCACTGCAGGTAGTGCTGCGCTGGGGCCAACCTCCCAACTGCAAGGTCACCCAGCTAAGACTTACTGTGGCGAGGGGCAAAGGAGAACAGTCCCAAGAGAAAGGTAAAGGGCATGCTCAGTTACTTTCCCAATTTCTCAATATTATTCAGGTACCTCTACCTAAAGGAAATATCAGGAGTGAGGCAGAAAGGCAGCCCTCGAGAGTGTAAACCAAACCCACATCATCCCACTCAATCTTGGCCCTCAGTTACTGCCTCTCTCACAAGCCAGACACCCAGAGGCACCCACAGTCTCCTTCCTGTTTCTCCTCAGTTCCAAGCCTCCCAAATCCTCTCCAACGCCCCACTTTGCTCCCCGGTCCCATTCACCCTTGTCTCCTTCCTGGCAGGCAGTGCTCCCGTCTGTACCTGTCCAGAGCCACCGTGGTTCCTGAGCAGCCTTTCTTTTTTTTTTTTTTTTTAATTAATTTATTTATTTATTTATTTTTGGCTGTGTTGGGTCTTCGTTTCTGTGCGAGGGCTTTGTCTAGTTGCGGCAAGTGGGGGCCACTCTTCATCGCGGTGCGCGGGCCTCTCACTATTGTGGCCTCTCTTGCTGTGGAGCACAGGCTCCAGACGCGCAGGCTCAGTAGCTGTGGCGCACAGGCCTAGTTGCTCCGCGGCCTGTGGGATCTTCCCAGACCAGGGCTCGAACCCGCGTCCCCTGCATTAGCAGGCAGACTCTCAACCACTGCGCCACCAGGGAAGCCCCCTGAGCAGCCTTTCTGAGCATCGCATTCTTTGTATGATTCAGAATTTGCTTTGCAGGCTCATGGAGAGGAACAGGGGTCTTGTTTTCCTTTCCTCTTTTTCTCTTTCTTCTTCTCTCTCTGCCTGGACCCCTGGGCACCTCTTCCCAGCCCTCCATACTCGCATCCAGAACCATGACAGCAGAGGGGCTTCTGCCCCTCAGGGCCCCTCAGAGACCCCGGAACTGCGCTCCATTGAAAGCCCCTCTGCGCAGACTTCCACTTACTCGCCTCCCTGGGCCATTCGTGGCCCAGGTGGCCACACTGGACTTGTTTTGTTTGTTTGCTGCTGCCTTTTCCAGGTGGGGAGGGGCAGCCCTGGCTCCAAGCCCAGAAGCAAGTCCGGGCCTGCTGTCCCTTGAAGACTTTTAGTGCCATTTACCTGTGGGAACTGAGCGTGCAGCCGCTGCTGCCTGATTTTAAACCGAGCCCAGTACGCCTGTGGTTTCACCTCTGTTCACTGTCTTGCCTCTCTTTTCCTAAAAGAGATTTAACTTATTTCTTTAGCCGCCACCTGGAAACCAGCATGTGAGGCCCACGGGGACTGGTCCCTGCCCACCTTCAACCCCACCTTCCCTGTTTCCCATGACCTTTCACCAGCTGAACGTATCCCCGTACCTTGCCTGTGCTTTTGCTCCTGTCAGAATGCCACCCCCACCCCATCTTTTAAGGCTCGAGTGGGTATCACCTCCTCCAGGAAGCCCGGACCAATGTCTGTCGTCTGCAGGTCCTCAGTTCGCTGTGCACACTGGGGCCGCTGCTGCTCTCCTTCTGTCTCCCTTGGTGGGTGGGGAAGGGGGTTGCCTTATTCATGGCCGGGTCTCCGGCCCCAGCCCGGCCTCAGCACAGAGCAGATGCTTCGTAAGTGATGTTAATGAGACACTGCACGGCAGTCCTCAGCAGGGGCTGTCGGGACAAGACCCTTCCTGACTCTCGGCGGCCCGCACACGCCCGGTCCTCAGCACGGCAGGTCACACACGCCCCTCAATGCGCCGTCCTCGCATGCCTCCCCTCTGTGTTTGGCCATCCCCCTGGGAGGGGTCATTGAAACAGTACCCTCCACCCACTTGCCTGGACACCCAGCGGGCATCCTGGGCAGAATCCTGGGCGGTCAGGCCTCAGCTCACCCCAGAGCGGGAGGGCTCGCCCTGAGAGGAGAAGGAAGATGTGGGTCCCAAATAAGGGGCAGTTTCCCTCACGGGGACGATCCTCCAGAGGCCAGGGTGGCCAGGCGAGCGCAGCACACCCGTGGCCCCTGCTCGCTCGACGCGGTCAGACACACACCTGGATGAGCACACCATGCTCTGGGGCCTCTCTCCAGCGAGGAGCAAGGTAAGGGTCCCCATCCTCCAAACCCTCGCGGTATGAGGTAAGTAAAAAGGAGACATTCAGGGAAAGATGGGAGATGTCATTGCCATAGGCCAGTGGTGGGGCATGAGGGCATCAGTAAGGCCCCCGAGAAGGTGGTCTTTGTGCTAAGACCCTGTAGGATGAAAAGCACTGTGCCGATATCCAGGGGAAGAGCATCCCATAGCCCCGGACGGGCGAGAGCCCTGTGGGCTAAGGGAAGAGGCTGAGGCAACTGGAGCACAGAGGAAGGTCAAGGGCACAAGATGGGGTGTGGTGTGAGCAGAGCCTGCAAGAGTCTGGGGTCCATGCTGGGCATAATGGGCACTGCAGAGTGAGGGGTCGTGGTGCATTTGGCCCCCTGGAGGGTTCAGAGGCCTGCAATGAGGCCATTAAGTCCCAGGTGGTGCGTGGGTCTCCAAGGGGCGGCCGGGACTGTGGACGATCCGGAACGGAGTGAGAGGAGGCATGGTGCCAAGGACGACATCCAGGTCTGATCCTGAGCCTGAGTGCCCGGCTGCACGTCCAGATGGGCAGACGGGCCAGGCGGGAAGGAGCAGGGGCTGGGAGGGGTGACGGGTCAGGGACTCTGCACGGACAGTGTCCAAACCGGGAGCAGACTGTGGAGGCAGGAGCAGGCGCGGAGGGCTGCGGGTGTGAATTTGGGGCCACACATGGGGCATTCAATGCCCCTGGAGGCCTGGGGAGGGAGAGAGGGTGGAGCATAGCCCCGACCTGGAGACCCCCTCCCCCTCCCTCCCCCCACCCCTCCCCCTCCCTCCCCCACACCCCCACCCCTCCCCCTCCCTCCCCCCACACCCCCACCCCTCCCCCACCCTCCCCCCACCCCCACCCCCTCCCTCCCCCCACACCCCCACCCCCTCCCTCCCCCCCACGCCCCCCAACCCCGAGGCCAGGTCTGCTCTGCGGAGAGGCTTGCCCCTGCGCCTGCCCTCCCGAGACGCAGATGTCGCCTGTGGCGAGGACCAGGCCAGAGGCTCTCCTCTAGCGACTGAGCAGCCCGATTGCCCCAAGCTCTTTAGTACCTGCGACTGATCCCCAGGCTGGGGTCTAATTGCTGCCCGTTGCTATGATCTCAGAAAAGCCTGCTGCCCATGGGGGAGCCGAGCGTGGCTGCTGCCTTCCCAAGATAAAATGAAGGAGCTTTTCCTTTTCTCCTTTGACTGTTCGGCAGGCAGGAAACCAGCAATTATGCATCAAAGCGCCAGCTTTCTGGGGCTGGGACTATGGCGGAGGACTCACTCAGGAACACAGTCTCCACATCATTGTTCCTGGGCCGGGGGTCGGCAGGTTCCGCCCCCCTCCCCTGCATCTGAGGCAGCTGAGCAGCTTGCCCAGGAAGCTGGCCGTGGCTGCAGCTGCCAATGCCCCCCCAGGGATTCCACCTGCACCTGAGACAAAGGACACAGTGGCTGTGCAGATGATTCCTGGGCTGCAGCTGTGATGGGCAGCCCTTTGGAGACAGGAGGGAGCTCGTGAGGACCCTGGGAGGAGTAAAGACAGTGCCCAGGGGCAATGAGGGGGAACCACTGGGCAAGCTTCTCCCAAACCCAGGTGGCAGAGCCCAGGGCTCCTGGAACCCGGAGGAGGAGGCTAAGTGCATTTCTGGCCAGCAGCCCCAGGCACAGCAACCTGGGAAGTGGGGGCTCCGGCGGAGGAGCCTGCCCTGCCCCGAGCCGCCTCGCTCCTCCCTCCATCACAGGACCAGCTTGCGGCTGCCTCTGCGCACCACCAGGGCCACTGGGTCGGGGCTGAGCGGGGGCTGAGGACCCCTGGCAGCAGCGGGCAGCACTCTCCTCGGGCCCACAGCACTCTCCACCCTTCAGGGAAGGAGCTTGGCTCTTGCAGAAGCTATTTGCAGAAGTCTGCCTCCCCATCAGACCCTAACCCCAACCCTAACCCTAACTCCAGGGTAGGGTCAGGTCCTGGGTACCTCTGCCCCAGGCCTTGCAAGTCCTCCATGCATGCAGATCCTTGCCCCCATGCCCTCCGGGTCCTCTGGGCTCACCTTCCTCTCTGGGAGATGTTGGGGAGACAACGTGCAGGCGAAATGAGCCAGTCCACGGAAGCATGGGGCTCACACGGGCCACCAGTAACCAGGAGCGGGAGAAGAGGCAGCAGGACGCTGCCACACACCAGTTACAGGACCTGATGGAGCCATTCGGCCTCTCTGTGCCTCAGTTTACCCATCTGTCGGCGACAGCTGTGAAAGCACCTGTCTCGTGGTGGATTGGGAAGGAAGGAAGCAGCTCACAGGGCCAGGGCCCAGCGTAGCGCCTGCATGGGGTAAACATCCCCTAAATCACAGACAGCAGGGGATGGGGGTTGGGGGGAGCTCCTCAGAAAAGCCCCAGCAGATGGGAAAAGGACCCCTCCTGATGCAGCAGACCCCGCCCCCTTAGGCCCACAGGATGACCCTTTCAGTTCTGGAGCACCTGTCCCACACCACCCAGGGGAGGGTGTGAGGTCACTCACTCATGAACGCTGGCCCTCAGGGCACCGTGGGCGTGATGCATTGTCCCGGTGAAGGCTGATGCCAAGCCTGCACGCTCCCGGGTGGGGGATCCGGGCCCTCGGATTGGAGGCTGGTCATCTTCTCATCCCTGGTCTGCACATGGGGCTTGTCCCTGCCACCTGCCCTGGAAGGGAGCTGTCCGTCAATTCCCAGACCCCCGGGACCTCTGCTGCCTGCTAGCTGTGTGGCCTGGATGGGGGGACCTGGCTTCTCTGAGTCAGACACCCAGGTGCCCTCCAGCTTTGGTGGAGTCATCCCACCGTTTCCACACGTGTGGTCACATTATATGGATTATCTTCGAGATCATCGCTGCCCTTGCAGAGCACATGACGGGCCCCTCCTGCCGTCTCCTGCTGGAAGGCTCAGGAGAGCGCATGAAGGTCTCGTACAGGGCAGTGGTGGATTCAGGGTCCGCTCAGCCTGGAACTCCAAGGCCAGGCTCCAGTCATCAGTCCTGTGCTCTTCAGACCTGCAGGCAGGTCCCCCGGGATCAGGCCTCCCTAGAACCCAAGGCTGAATGACCGAGCACTGGGCCTGGAGTCCATGCCGGCCTTTCACGCGTTTGCCCTGATACGTGCCCGATGCCTCCTTCAAGAGCCAGGTGGCCCTGAGCCATGCACTCATTCCAGCCTCTGGAAGCCTGCTTTGTCCGTGTAAAGTGGGGATTATTAGAGCTCTCCATGGGGTTATTTTGAAAATCAAAGGAAGTGCTATGTGTATAAAGCCCCTACTAATAATACTAACCACTGCCACTACGTCCACTGCTGCTTTGCTACAGATTGCCAAGCATTTACTGAGTCCCAGGCCCTGGGTTAAATGCTGCACACAGGGGTCTCATCCAGCCCCTGAGAATCCTGGCAGGCACACCTGTAACTGTCTTCCATCCACACAGGTGGAGACGGAGCCTCAGGGAGGTGAAGCAACTTGCCCAGGATCACACAGCGAGAAGGGCCAGAGTTGGGGGTCCAGACCAGCTCTGTGTGAGTCCAGAACCTGAGATTTCATATTCACTCATTCAGTCATTTGTCTGCTGGTTCTTGCATTCACCAGCAGGTACCACTGAGGGCACATGACTGTCAGCCTTGCCTGTTGCCTGCTGTGTGCCACCCAGCACCCAGCAGTGCTCCGCCCACAGCTGGACCTCTGGACTGGCCTCAGGCTGGAGCGGGAGAGCTCAGGGACCGGAAGCACAGGGCACCAACACTCTTTATTCTTCACCCAGAGAGAGTGCCCCAGGGGTCCTGCAGGTGCCGGGGTCTCCACGCCCTGACTTCCATCTTGGGACACTATTGACGTCTGCACATCTGGGCACAGAGGCCGCTCACAGCCCTGCAGACACAGCCCACAGGTCATCAAGACCGCACCCCACACGCCCCACCCCAGCCCTAGGAAAGGCAACACCTGGATTAAAATTCCATTAATAATGGGATTCTTCTGGAACATCGCCTGCCCTGGGAGAGGCTGGGGTGGGGCTGGGAGAGCTGCTGTCAGCTGGGGCAGCCAAGGCGGGCAGGGGCAGTGGAGGGTCACAGCGGGACGGCTCTGCCTTCACAGAGCAAGAAAGAGCGGGGCTAGGGGCTTGGCTTATTCCACGGTTCTTCGTAAGCGTTGCCCTGGTCTTCAATGGCTAAGACGATTCGGAATCCCGCAGGTTTTCTGGGCCCCTGCTGAGGCCAGGCATTGGAGTGGGCTCGTGGCAGGGGAGCAGGGAAAGGGGGACAGTGACCTGTGGCTGTCTCACCACCTTCCATCCTCCCCTGCCTCCCGTCTACTAGCCCGCCGAGGTGCAACTTCCTCCTGGGTGCCTGGCTGACCCATGAGACCTGGAAGCCAAAGGACGTGCCCCGATTCCAGAGGGTTCCCAAGGCGGGTGTACAGCTTCCTCCCGGGAGCTCCCCTAGGCCTCTCTGTGTGCCCCCCGTGCCTGACCAAGGGGGTCGAGCTGACTGCGGTGACTTGAGAGCTGATGGTGGCACCATGCTAATGAGGGCGAGGACGCTGGCGGCTGTGGCACCAGCGGTGTGAACGGCGTGGAGGGGTATTTTTGTTTGGGATGTGGTGGTCTACAGCCGTGGGCCATGGTGACGGGGCAGCTGCTGGCAATGGTGAAACTGGTGACGTGGTGACAGGGACACGTGTTTCGGGGGCCGGGCCCCGCGATGTCTGCTGAATGCACGGAGGTGATGGTCCACCCCCCGATCTCCTTTGCATCCAGAAGGGTCCTCTGCGGCAGATCTGGGGCCGCACGAGATCGCCAGAAACAGAACCGTGGGGCAGAGGGGTGCGCTCACCGCTGATTTATCCCTTGCCGTCTCCCAGACCTGAAGATAAACACCGTTAAAAATAGGGATGAGTCAAGACTTTTCTTCCCTCTCAAGCGAAGTCCCCTGGACAGATGGCAAAATCTCTGTGATGGATTAGACGCTCTGGCAGCCCCTCCCGACTCCTCACAGCCCAGAGAGATTTATCTTCTCTCGGCATTATTTCTTTTTTGTAAAGGTTATTTTTAGTGTTCTTGGAAAGATCTTATTGCAGACCTGAACACTGAGCGGCCCCCACTTTGCTGGCTGCTCTGTGTCTAGAACCTACGATGGCCGACATGGGTGCACCGGCCACGCACGGCTCCTTATGTCAAATTTAAAGTAAGTAACAACGAATGAAACTGAAATTCCATTCTCCCGTCACACCCTCCACATTCTAAGCATGTAACAGCCTCAGATGGCCGGTGCCTGCTGTGTCAGGCAGCGCAGAGAGAGGGTGTTCCCCTTCTCAGAAAGTTCCGTCGGACAGCTGTCGTGGAAGCGGGACCCCAGACCTCCTCCAGGCTGAGGGCGAGCCCCAGCTGTTTGTCCACAGTCTGGGGACTTCTAGGGCAGGCAGGAGGAGAGCAGAGTCTGGCCTGCCCCCCGTGGGCATTTCCCGGTCTCTGCAAACCTCCCCAAGCCCGTGCCTCAGCAGCCAAGGGCCTTCCTTTCCAGCAGGTCACCCTACAAGAAGCCAGCGTTCACCATGGTATTAAGGGTAGGAGGGGTGGGATATGTCAGCCAAGTAACATATTTGCCCTTTTAACAGGGATTCTGGTGTCTTAAACCCAGAAGAGACTGTAGTGGAAGTCATTTCAGGAGCCGAAAGGATAAAGGGAATCCTGGGGGGAAACCCTTTCCCCACCTTCAGATCAAAGTGCCTGGGTTTTGACTCTGATTCTAGACCAACTGCTCATGTAGTCTTACCCCAAATATCTTCTGCACAGACTGTGTTCCAGGCTCCATACCAGATGCCAGGATACAACAAAGGGACACCGGGCATGGCCTCCAGAAGCAAAAGTGCAGTCAGGAGCTGGCTTGGTGGGGGGAGGGGGGTGGTTGGCTCTCCGCCCCTGTTTGTTTTACAAGTGAAAAGGGAAGGCCCTTAAGAAGAGGAGAGGACAAAGGGAAGCAGAGCCTGCTGACACTGAAGCAGCCACAGGGCTAGGGCTTAGGCTGGGGCCAGGACGCCATCAGGAAGCCACCGTCTCGCGAGACCCGTGGGTACTGAGCGTCCGGCGTGCTTCCAGGCCTTTGCTGACACAATCTGTGAACAGCCTGCCACCCGTTCTGCCTGGGACTGAGCAGGCACCTGCTGTGTGCCGCCCCCGACCCCCCGAGAGGTCTGGAGGTAAAAGATGACCCGGATGTACGCTCACGTAGCTCACAGAGCCACCCAGCACCTCTTCCGAGCACCTACGGAGCGTGAGTGCTGTGCTCTGCCTTGACTGAAAAAAAATGCACAACCTAACAGTTGAGAATTATGTTTTATTCGGACTTTCTGAGGACTCAGTCCTGGGAGGCAGCCTATCAGATTGCTCTGAGGGACTGTTCCAAAGAGGTAATGGAAGAGCCAGGCTATATAGGAGTTTTGGAAGGAAAACCAGGTAGTTGGAACATCAAAAGATTACTGTTAATTAAAAAAAACCAGACATCTCAAGTTAATGAATTTAGCGCTTTTCTATGTATGGGAAGATGCAAGAGTCTGGGCTCATTGAAATCATTTCTTTGATATGCACCTTAGCTTCTAGGGTTGATATCCTGTGTTTTTTCCATCCTGGATCCCCTCAGGGTACCCAGTCGGGGGCAGCTGCAGTGGCTGCTGGCTTGATGGCTGCAACGTCCTTTGTTTGCTGATATAGCAGGTGGCATTCTTTGTCCACAGCTGCATGATCACACACCCTTTGAAAAGGACACTGTATCAGCTGCTTACTACTGCATAACAACTTAGCCCAAAACACAGGGATTCAGCATCACAGCATCTGATTAGCCCACAGATCCAGTGATCAGGGTCTGGCTGTGCCTTTGCTGGGTCATCCTTTCCAGGTCTCCCCCAGGCTGCAGTCAAGACATCTGCTGAAGCTGTGCTCAGCCTGCCTCCAGTCTCCCACCTGGTTGTTGGCTCAATGCCGCTCCTCATGAACTTGGACCTGAGACCCCCCACGTGGCAGCTGGCTTCATCTCAGTGGGTGATGGCAAGAGAGGGCAAGAGACGGCATGAACAGATGGCATCACAGTCTCTGTACCTAATCCTGGACATGCCCACCCATCACTTCTGCTGTTTCCTATTGGTCAGAAGCAAGTCCCTGGGCCCAGTCCGCACTCAAGAAGAGAGGACACGAATATATGAAAACCGGGGTGGGGGGATCATCAGGGCCATGCCAGAAGCAGCCTCCCAAAGACATTGTCTAGCCTCATTTTACACATGGGGAAACTGAGGCCCAGAGAGGTCAAGTGCCCTGCCACAGTTGCACAGCTGCTCACCGCAGATCTGGGATAGGAAGCCCATCCAGGGCTGTTTGTTACCTCCAGATATCTGTGAGGCCTCGGTGGCGGCTTGAGCTGCCACTCCTGGAGCACAGATTCCCAACTTAAAATGAGTTGTGACATTTCCTAGTGCACGTGGGGCCTGGGCAAAATGGAAAAGATTTCATAAATATGTAAATCTCCGTGTCCCGTTTCCCCAAGGAGGGCAGCTCAGCACTGTCCTCTCCTCCCTCACCTCACAGCCCCACTCCCTCCGCAGATGCTGTAAGAGGATCAGCCATAGGCTTTGTAATGAAGTTTGAGTTGAGCAAGGAACATAATCCAACTGGAATGGAGTGGCTGTCCTCCCTCCCCCACCAGCCTCCCCGGAGGGTTGGGCAGTGGCACGGGAGCTCTGGGCCACCCAGCGTCTGCCACAGTCCCCAGGGGGACATGCTCAGCTCTGTGCCCCCAGCTGGGTGCAGAAGGGTGGCAGAGGGCTTCGAAAGCACCAGCCCACCCTCCTGAGCTGACAGATGAGAAAACCAAGGCCAGGGCAACTTTTCCAAGGACAGACAGCCACTTGGTGGCAGAGAGAGACCTGGAACCATGTCTTTGGGCCCCTGTCCTCCTTGTCCTGCATTGAAAGAAGGTGCCTTAACTCAGCAGAAAGGCACTGTCTCCAAAGGCCTATGGCAAACCCTGTGGCCCTTGAACCGCGCCTCCACACCCGTGACCTTGGCCATCTTGCACCATCTGTGCTGGACAGTGAAACAGAGAGTGTCACCTCTGTGTGACCACTGAGGCATCGTGCTTGAGCCAGTGCTGCCTTAGTACGCAGAGCTGCACTCTGAGGGGCCCTCAAAATCCTGGATTGCCTAGACGACAGAGGCAGCGTGCTCTGGGTGGGAGCCGGGCCCCCTCTCTGGCCCTGAATCATCTTTGCTGCCCCACCTTCTTGAAGCCCTCCCCAAACTTCCACCCCGTCCCTTGGGTCTGCTCCCACCCCCATCATCGGCTCCTTCTCTCCCCTGTTACCGCTGCAATAAGCAGGGGGAGGCAACGCACCGGGACTGCGCGAGGCTTGAGGTCACGCGGTCTAAGCCCCACATCCTTTCATTCATACTCTTATTTGCTCAACAGTGCTTATTGAGCACCTACTCTATGTGGGCTGCTGGGAAGTCGGAGGTGAGCAAGACAGATGCGATCTCTGTCCCTGAGAACCTTCCCTCCAGTCAGTGGCAGAGGCACTGATCAGGTGAAGAGAGGCACAAACCCACCTCGGCTGCTCAGCAGGAGAGGCACGGGAAGCCCAGGTAGGAGTGGGGCAGGCTTCCTGGAGGAAGGGGCATTGCAGGGACATCTGGGAGGAGAAGTCAGCCTGGGAAGTAGTAAGGAAGAGCATCCCAGAAGGAGCAAAGGTGAGAAAAGGCAAAGGTGGGGAAAGCGGGGTGATTTCAGGGCCCTGACAGAGATGGGAGACGGGCATGTCACCAAGGGCAACCAGTGTAGCCCCCTGGGCACCAGAGCGCATTCAACAGTGTTCTTAGGAGGGATTTGACCTGAAGAAAGAAACTCCACCTCTCTGAGCCTCACTTTTCTCCTCCAGGAAATGGGAAGCGCAGGGCTGAGGATGGGAAGATGTCCTCTGCTGCAGGAGCCTTTCTCACACCTGGAGGACAATTTTTGCTCCCCTCTGTGCCAGGCCCAGGCAGGGAAGCTCTCTAGAACCCACAGACTAGCCTTCTGGCCCTGCTGGCAGCCTCTGGGGCTGCCGAGAGCCACCTGGAGAGATCTCATCTCAGAGCAGAGAGTGTTTTCCTTCAAACTGGGTGGCATCCAGGAGCTGCCATGGAATTTAATCCCAGTCCGGAAGTATGTCCTGAATCTGGCCCAAGGCACTTCCCCAGCCATGCAGTGACGATTGGCATTTCCAAGTGCCTGCATTTGTCCCCAGGCCTGTGTGCCTGTGCGTCCAAGTGGGTAGAGGGCAGAGGGGAGGGGGGTTGGAGTCCCACGGCCGGCCTCACGTCCCTCACATGAGATGTGGGCTGCGAGTTCTGGCTCTGTGTGGGCGGGCAATACAACTGGGGTCGGACTGAGGCCACAAGGCTTGGGCCAGGCTGAACTGCCTTCAACCCTGGCATGTGATTGGGCAAATAGTATCACCTCCTGAATGGTCTCTCATCCTGTAGAACAAGGTAATAATACCTTTCCTGCAATGTCGTTATGAGATTTAAATGAGATAATATAGGCAAAGGCTTTGCAGCTGTGCAACAGTAGATGCTGAACTAACAGCAGCTAAAAACAAAGCCCTGTCTCCTGGCTTTCCTGGCTGGTCAGACGAGACTGTTCTTGCTCCAAGGAAGTGCCGTGGGCAGAGCTCCCGGCCCAAATTCCAGAGGGGAAGGAGCCAGCATCCCTGCCCTGCAGCCTCAATCAAAGCTCATTGCCTCTCATTGGCTCTCACTGGGTCACGTGCCCATCCCTCAACCAATCCCTGCAGCCATGGGAATGCACTACCGTGATTGGCTGAGGCCTGGGTCACATGTTCCAGGAGGGGCTGTTAATTTCCCCTGAATCACGCAGGTCGATAGTGAGGGAGGGAAAACAGGAGCCGTGGGCGCCCCTAACATGACGTCCTGCAGCGACCAGAGCCCCTGAGGAGCAGTGCACCTCTGTTGTTCACTTGACTCCCCGGCACCTCCCCAGTCGTCTAACCCAGCTTCACTGCGACACCCTCCCCGGGCTGTCTTCCCGGGCCCAGCCCATTCCCTGGGAGGCTAAGGAATAAGGCTAAGAGGAGGCATCCAGTTCAAAAGAGACTGGAGGGAAGGCAGGATACTCTGGGTACAACAGAAAATGGCCAGGGAGGTCCCTGCTCAGCCTTGTGCATCTTGTGTGTGGGGAGAGGGAGCCCAGAAAGGCGAAGGAACCAGCCCCAGGTCAGAAGGCAGGACTGGATTCTGTCCATTGGCCCTGGAGAGGCAGAAATCTCCCCCGAAGGCTGCAGGAGAGCACTGCTGCCCACAGGGAGCGTCGTGCGTGGCTGCCTGTCACGTCCCGGGTGCCTCTGAATGCCGAAAGCTGCTTGCACTGCGACCCTTTTGAATGAAGATTTGGGAAGCTGGCAGTGCAGGTGGGAGGCAAATGTGAGTCATTCCCCAAGGAAAGGCGGAGAGCTGAGGCTCTCAGCTGGAGGAGGAAGCAGAGGGAGAGGAGAGGAAGGAAGAGGAGGAGGAGTGGGGAGGGAATTTCAACTCAGAGTCACAGCCTCCCAGCCTAGAGGCTGGAGAGGACAGCCGACTGCTTCAAGGTCACTCTGGGGCCCCAAACTCCTGGGCTGGCTGATTTGGGCAGGGAAAGGAGAGCTAGGCTTGCCTTTGCTCACACGTGGGAACCAGGGAGGGGGACCTGCACAGAGGGATGGAAAATGGGGAGTGGGCAAGGCGAGAGCCGGGAAGGACGCTGCAGGAAGCAAGGCTCTTAATTCCTGCACTGCAGCCAATGTCAGACCATGAGGCTGGAAGATACACCCAGAGCCTTGCTTTTCCTCTGATGGAGAAACTGAGGTTTCCTGAGTCTTGGTTGCTTGTGGGTTGTGAAGATACTCCCAAATGAGATTAATCTCTCTCATCTCCCTTGAAAGCCTCTAGAAATTCACTTGGTTCTTCCATACAATGAGTCACTTTTAAAACTCCTCCCTCTTCCTGGTAGGTTTAATAGGTGGCTCTGTGCTGGGAGTTCCCCAGGGAAGACAGTGTGTGTGTGTGTGTGTGTGTGTGTGTGTGTGTGTGTGTGTGTGTGTGTGTGTGTGTGTCTTGGGGTGGAGGAGGCTGGGGTCCTGAAGAGAGGAGCCTGGTGGTCTCTGGCTCACCCTAGAAATCCAGGCTTGGTGGAATCATGGGCTGAGCAAAGCTGGCCACCTGAGAGTGCCTGAGCCCTGCTGGACTGTCAGGGTGCAGGCTGGGGTGATGGGCCAGGGGTGGGAGTGGGGTAGGGGGAGATTGCAGCTGGGGGAATCCTGACCCTGGGGGCAGGGCTGGGGGCCTGAGGTGGGACAGGTGGAGGGCTCTGGCCTGCTGTCAGCCTCACCCTCCCCACGTGGCCTGCTGGGAACAGGTGCCACCCAATGCAGGTGGGCGAGCGGAGGCTGAGGCCACATGGCTCACCATCTTGGAAAGTGGGACGGGCATCCAAGGAACCGCCCACACCCCCTCGTTCCAGGAGAGCAGAGCACCTCTGGGATTCACCCCCTTCCTTCTGTCCCCTCAGTCACTGCCTGGCAGAGCCTTTGCTTGGATGATGGACTCAGCCTCACCCTGGCCTCCCTGCCTCCAGCCGCTCTCCTCCCTGGGGCTCCCGAGGCAGCTTTCTGAAACACAGACCAGGGGAGCTCACTGTGTGCCAGACAGTGCTCCAGCGTGGCCAGCCACCATTCCCTCACGTCCGCTGCAGGCAGGGGTATTACGACCATTTATGGATGAGGCTCAGGATTCCAAAGGCTGGGTGACTTGCCCGCGCCCACACCGCCTAGAGAGCCAGAGCAGGGATTCGGCCCCAGGAGACTCATCCTGTGTCCAGTCTGATCTGGGAAGAGGGCCCTCTGGGATTAAACCCCTCAGGCCATCATCCCCAGGCCCTGCTGCTGGGCCATGCTCCCAGCCTGTGTGCAAGACCCTCAGGGGCCCGGTGTCACCCTCCTGCTCCCCTGCCCTGTGGTCCTCCACGCATGTGGAGCCTTTTCTCCTCCACTCTCAGCAAGCTCTCCTCCATTCAGCAATTCCTAGCTGAAGACCCCACCCCCAGCCCCAAACACCAGCTCGTTCATCGGTCAGCAAGTATTAACGAGCACCTCGCCCACGCCAGGACCCGGCACGCCTCGGGGCACAGGAACAAATACACAGAGAAGCAGGGAGCGCCGCCCACTGCTGCTCTCGGTGTGGCTGGGGTCACCTGCAGCAGTGATGGGTTGGGAGGTGGGCAGGGCTGCGTCCCGCCCGGCTTACAGGCACGACATGGGCTTTGCAGTTTCCTAAGGGAGTGACTCGCTCTGATTTATGTTTTTAAAGGATGACCCCGGCCATTGCACAGCAAAGAGTGGAGGCAGGGGGACCAGTGGGGCTGGGGTGGCAGCAGCTGGGACACAGAGAAGTGGGCACAGTGAGAGCTCTACAGTAGCACAGGCAGGACCTGGTGGCGGCTGGTTGGATGCGGAGAGCCAGGGAGGTGAGAACGACCCCGCGGCTGGCTGAGTGAGGAGCTGGGGGCCGAGGCCTTGACGGGGAGGCCCGTGGGAGGAACAGGCTTGGGGTGGAAGCAAGGGCTCCATTGTGAACACATGAAGTTGAGAAAGGCCTCTTCCAGAAGCCAAAGTCTCTCCAGCCCTCTCAGATTCCCGGGCTGGAGGAAATCTTGGGGCCCCATCCCCCAGGCCCTGGAAGCCGTGTCTCCCATGGTGATGATCACCTCTCGTTTCCTCGGATTCACTTCAACGACTCAACAGACCAGTGTCCCTAGGATTTTCCTACCAGACTTCGGCGCCGCATGAGTCTTGTCCACACGAATGTCCTCACCTGGACCCCAGGCCCGAGGCAGGTCCGGCCTCCTCTGCCCCCAGGCACCCTCTGGCTGGCTCCCAGGCTCCCAGCTCAGACGGAAAAGGACCAGCCCTGCCCGGGCCGTTCCTGCTGCTGGTCCCCCGGGTGGCCCTTCACACTCCCTCACCCTCTGACCTCTCGTTGCCTCTGCCCCAGGGTACGGCTCAGCCCCCACTTCCCAGGGCTAATTAGGAAATCAGACTTCAAAAGCACTGTGACGACTGCAAATTAGTGTAAAAATATTCATCAGTTTTATTTGTAGGTGCTCCATGTTTCGGATGAAATGCTTTGGGCTTCTCAGCACCCTTGTGATGTAGACTTGAGGGCCCAGTGGCTCTTCCAAGGTCAAGCCTGAGCGGAAGGCTGGGTGGAACGGACCCCTGTGTGGCAGGCCTGTGGGTTGGCACCTGCTGCCCCCCACCCCCATAAATCCCTGCAGATTCCCCGGCCGGATCAATACGCTGGGCGCCTCTGCTGGGCTCGGGAAACGCACACCGCACTCCTTTTTCAGCCTGGGTAATTGGGCACGAGAAGTACAAATACTTGGTTCAAACAAACGGTGGGAAGTGGAAAATTTTCTAATCTGTCAGGCAAAGTCTCCCTTTCTCCTTTTACAATTTTTTCCCCCAACAGGAAAAGACTTTTCATTTGGACTCCTTCCGATGCAGATGCGTGAGGGCTCTGATAGCGACATCTCGGGGACTGAGCGTCTTCTATTGATTGGGAAACACACACGCAGCTCCAGGCGGCAGGCAGCCAGCCGCGGGACCTCAGCGCCCCCTGGGAGCCAGAGACAGTACTGCGCCGGCGGGGACGGGGAGGCCCGCAGGGGGATGAGGAGACGCCGAGGTGACAGGTAGGGGCGCCCAGCCCTCCCCCCGCCAGCCCCGGTGGCAAATCACATCACCTCTCTGGTCTCCGGCTTCCCCACCTGTAAAATTGGGGTTAAGCCAGGGTGCACCCCAAGGCGCTTTCAAATTACCTATTTGACCTTCAGAAAGCATCTCTGTGCGTCCTTGGTGGGTAGAGAGATTCACAGTTGCTCGGAGGAAGCAACCGGATCATGAATGCCTTGCACAGTCCTTCCTCGTGTTTGATGATGGACACAGCCGGCCTTGGGGCCCTCGGGTTTGACGAGCTGGCAGAAGATGCAAGAACAAGGACCAGGGGCGTGGCTTAGAGCCTGGGCATCCGGCAGGGCACTGGCATGAGGGCTGTCCCGGCAGGAGAACGCCCTGCCCACTGCCTCGGGGCGTCCGGCCTGAGCTGCGGGAACCCTGGTCTTGGGTGCTCCTCAGGGGCTCTTGGGTCTTGGAAGTCCCTGACCTTCCCCTGGACAAGCCTCCGCAGTGCCCAGATACCTCACTCGCTGCCCACCACAAAGCCCTCCTCCCCGCTGCGAGCTCACCTCTGGGTTGGGAGGAGGGGTCCTCACGGCTGGGAGAGGAGGGGCTAGAACGCAGGAGCTCAGCCCAAGACCCAGCTCTTCCCCCACTGCCACGGCATCATGAGCACAGGGGTCCCCAAATGGGCCCGGCCTGGGAGACAGAGGGGTCAGAAAATACGGGGGAGCGTGTAGGGTCGTTCCAAGATGGTGGCTAACAGAGGGGTGTGCGGGGGGGGAGGGGGCAGGGGAGCATGATCCTCCCTTAGGGACCCACCTTGGGGCCCCCCCCGTCTCTGATGTTCCATGCCACCCCCTCCCCACCAGCTTCCCGGCCCTTCCTCCGGTCCCATCCCCGTGTTCCCATCAGTAACCAGAAGGCAGCAGTGGGTGCAGCAGAAAGAGCACCCCTGGCTGCCCCAAATCTCCTGGTGGGCTTGGGCAAGCCACCCGCCCCCTTTGAGGTCTCAGCCTTGAAAACTCGAAAATGGGGCCAGGGACGTGCTTGCTCTGATAACAGTGGTGGCAGCCAGCGTCTGCCGGGCTCTGACAAGTGCCAGGCGTGGCCCTGCCTCACTCCATCCTCCCCACGGTGTCCACGAGCTTGCTTCCCGCACCCTCCCCACTGTTCCCATGAGGAACGAGACACAGGGCAGTCCAGCCACAGGGTGACGGACACAGGTGGACCAAGGCCCTGCACGTCCACGTCCCCAGCTCAACAAGAGCTCAGGAAACGCTGGCTGTTACCGCGGCTGGTGCTGTTCTCTTCCTACTTGTCTTGCAAGGAGCTTGAGAGGCTCAAACAGCATGGGTTCTTCCTGTCCCCCTAAAACGGCCTCTCCGTAGAAGAAACAGCCAACGGGCAGCGATGTTTGCACACCAGGTGAGCAGAGCAGGGGCACAGTGGCCAAGCTTGGCGGGGTGGAGAGGGTGAGGGGCGCAGGGCTGGGACAGACGGTGGAATCGGGAGTCCGCAGAGGTGAGGGTCCCGGCAGGTGGGCCCGGGGCACTAGCTGGGCCGGGCTGCTTCTGGGGAGCTGACCCTCTCCTCCCCAGGCCTGGGCCCCAGAAACGGAGCAGATGGGCAGACGGCTGGCCCTGGCATGTCGGGAAGGACAGCTGTGTCCCGAGGGCCTCAGAGGCAGCGCCCTGACTGGCGAGGGCCGTGCGGGAGGCCGAGGGGGGCAGCTTTACACTTGATCTGGGGAGGAAGATGTTCACGTCAGGGTTCCCCAGGGCGCCTCCAGGAGGCGGGGAGCTCCTAGCACCCCAGGCGCCCCAAGATCCCAGAGGTGCCACTGATGACTAGTAGATCCACAAAACAGGGGTGTGGCGGAGGGTCCCACGCCTGGGCTCCCGTCCACCTCTGCGGTCAGTGCCCATGTCGGCCTGGGCCTTGGTCTCCTCACCTGTGAATTGGAAACACAGAACATGATCCCCTTGGGTCCCCATGTCATTTCTGCAGGTTGCGCCGGGAAAACAAAGATGGACCCACTTTATAGATCAGGAAACTGAGGCCCAGATACAAGAGGTGACTTGTCCAAGGCCTTAACATGTCTGTGGATTCACAGTGGGGCCCGGGCCCCAAACAAAAGGCTTCAACCAGAGGGAGAGTTGAAGGACCAGCTGGGAAGCTGAAGCCAAGGCCCGGTCACCTCAGAAGCTCTGGTGGGCATGTGACACCCAGGCCTCAACTGTGTGTGCTCACAACCTGAGCCGGTTCTGCCCCGGGAACAGAGACCCCTGTGGTCTGAGCACAGAGTGGGCCAGTGTGGCCAGCAGGGGACAGTGGCAGAGCCGGGACCCTGCCGCCCGGTCAGGGGCCCTTCCCTCCTGCTACAAGACAGGGCATGGGGGCCACCAGCTCCCCAGCCCCTGCCCGTGCTCCCCTGGGTGGACGGAAACCCAAGCTCAGATACTTCTTTAAAAAAAAAGACCCAAACAACCCAAAGCAACAAATTGTCCTCTAAACAAGAAGGCTGCTGGCGGGGAGGAGCAAATCTGCCCTCACGTCTGCAGTTACAGTGATTCAGGCCTGAAAAGGCTGCCTTATCAAAAATCACCCGTCTGCACCCCAGGAGGAGTTAGGGAGCGACTGTCGGAGAACAGATGGGCTTTTACAAGTTAATGTGTAAAACTTACACATTACACATTACAGCCGCAGCGGGCGGAAAACGGGCTTCTCCATCAGCAGAGGACACTGTCAGGCCCCAGGCCCCAGGCCCAGGCAGGTACACGAGCCGAGAGCCTTCACGACCTGCAGGCAGCGCAGGGAGGGGTTCCGGGTTGCAGGAGAGCAATCAGGTCAGAGCCGGCCCCCAGTCCCCGGGGTATCGGGGCTCAAGGCCCAGGGATCCATCCGCCCCTACTGCCCACCCCAACTCTGACACCCACACCCCGGGGCCCCCAATGACCGTGGAATTAGACTGTAACTTGTGTGACGGTCGTGGTTCGACATCTATTCCTCCCAGACCTGGGCTCTGCTGCACGCAGCCCCATCTGCCTGCTCGCCGGTGGAGGCCCCGTGCCCAGCACACACCTGGCCTCCACGAATATCCAAGACACTGAAGACCCACACCCTGCCCCCTCCTCCACCTGTGTGTTCACCAGCCCTTAAAGACCACGAGACGTGGCCCCCGCCTGGCAAACCTCACCAAAGAGCAGCGTCTCCAAGCAACAGGGTCATAGTTGCACTCCCAAAGCACATGCAGACACGTGCGCACACACATGCACCTGCCCGCTCACTTGTGGTGTCGTGAAGCAATGCCGAGGAACCTGGACCGGCCTCCTGGTTGTGGCGAGATGTCAAAGGATCTACAGGAGGCATGCTCAGAGCCCCGGGTCCATGCCCCAGCCAGCCTTGCGCAGAAGGGTGCTGTTTCAGCGGTGAGGACCTGCCCACATGCACCGTCGCCCCCAGGCCGCAGGCCAGGCTGGCTTTCCTGTCCGCTGCTCCCAACCTCCCAGGCGCCTGCAAGCTTCCAGGCCCCCTTGTGAAGAGGCGTGAGCCCGAGGGAGCAGGGAGACGCAGCTCCCCAGGGTCCCTGCCCCTGTCCCACTGGGGACAAGGCTGTGGGAAATCTTCCAAGTTTACCTGGAGTCAGGCACTCATTTGGTGGGTTGAGGTCCCCAAAGGGTGAGGGACATCCTCTCACTGACAACAGAGACCCTTACGCCACCTGGAGAGCTCATTCAGGGGGACCCTGTTCCCTGGAGGCTGGGAGAAAGGGCAGTGAGGGAGAAGTCACCATGGCAACGCATTGGAGAACCGGGATTGCTTCTTTTCCATTCTAGCCAATTAAAGGGCAGTTTACAGGGTCCCTACTACGCACCGAGGCCTGCGCTAAGGGTGCTCAGGGCAGGGCTGGGGCTGGGGAGGTGGGAAGTAATCTGTCCTCCACCCTGCAAGGCTCTCAGTCTGCAAAGCCTCACACAGCCTCGTGCACAGCAGGCTTGGCCACAGAACCCTGCCTGCACTAGGCGCTCAGTGCATGCTTGCCGAATTGAAGTAAAGGGCACGTGAGCATATTAATGCCCATCCACAGAGCACCCCTCACCCCTAAGTTCCCCCACGGCGAGGGTCAGACCTGATGATAACACCTGGCCCAGGTGAATACACCTGTGAGGCGCTGAAAAGGCTCCTTTTTAGAACAGGGATGTGTCAGCCCTGGAGAGGAGCTCCCGGAGGTGGTACCCCGACTCTCACTGTACAGGAGGCAGACCAAGCCCAGAGGTGGAGGGAGAAGTGGGTAGGGCCAGCATCTGAAACACCATGGGACTCAGAGCCTGGCTGTGGGCGCTGGCACGGGCTTCACCTGTTCTCTGACTCATCCGGGCTGTGCAGCCTCAGGCCGGCCCTTCACCCTCTCTGAGTCTCCAGTGCCCTGCCAGGCCTGCATCACATACTCCATAAACGTTGGTTTCTGTCCCAGCGGGGGTTTGGCTTCCCTCTACCGCTCACGGTCACCTCGAGAGCTGACCTGAGGGTCCCCCCTTCTTCCTCTATTCCAGAGTCTCCAGAGCTGGTGACACGTGACTCAGACCTCAGCACTACACCAAGGTAAGGAGGCGAGAGCAGCCTCTACCTTCTGCCCCTTGTTCCAGCGTCCATACCCTCAGCAGGTATTTAGTGAGCACCTACTATGTGCCAGGTGCAGTGGCAAGGAAGTGAGCGGCCGGAGCAGGTGAATGGGGGGAGGGGAGGGGAGCAGCACATGAGGGCCCTCGGGCTCCAGACCGCTGTGTCTAGTTTCTACCCTCAGGGACACTGCAAACCACTGGAGGGTTTGGGGGACCAGCTGTACCGAACATCCTGGGCGGCACTGTGGAGGGAGGGGGCCGCGAAGTGACCCAGGACGGAGGGGGGCAGCCTGCCATGCTCAGAGGCCGGGAGGCGTCCGGTCTGGAGGCATGGGGCGGGGACGGGGCCCATGGGCTTTGCTGGTGGCGTCTCTGGGCGAGCATCTGGACAAAGGGGATGCTTAAGGCCTGCTGAGTGTAGGGACACAGGGTGGGGGAAGACGGGTAAGGTCTCTGACCTCCCCATCTTCCGAGTCACATGTCACCAGAGCCAAGGACCCTGGAACAAACGTGTGAGCAGGGTGGGGGCCGGCAGAAGTCCGGGGGCCGCTTCCAGACCCATTAAACGTGGACAGCATCCTTTACGAGTGAGGCTCTTGAGCATCTAGGTCTGGCCTTCGGGGACCTTCAAAGTGGGGACCCCCCAGCGTAGAGGCAGAGGGACTTCTAGGCGGGACAGGAATGCAGCTCCCCGTGTGAGGCAATGCCCTCCTGGCACAGAAGTGAACTCTCTGTGTTTGTTCAGGGTATGCCCCTCCCCCGTCCACACCTTCCCTCTCAACAATCAACCCCAGCGTTTAGCCGCCACCACTGCCTCTTCCATGCTGACTACACGTCTCCTGCCTGGTCTCCCCACATCCCCTCCTGTCTCCCCAACTCACTCTCCACACCTGCCCAGCCCTTCGAGGTCAGCCTCAGCCCCTGTCCCACACACCCCTAACCATCTGAGTTCCAGCACACTTGCTTCTGTTAGTGCTTCCTACCTGCCACCCTCCCTGCCAACCCCAGGGCCTTTGCACGGGCTCTCCCTCTGCCTGGAACACTTTGGGCTCTCTCCGCTCACCCTTCAGATCTCAGCTCAGGCTGCGTCCCTGAGCCTGTCGACCCCCCATCTGCATTCTCCCAGTGCACATCTCTCCTTTGCCACACATGTCCCAGGGCAACTTCGCATGAGTCTGTGGGTTTTGATGCCTGTGTCTTTTCCCCACAGCCCCGCGAAGGCTGGGCCTGTGTCCACTTTTACCCACCATGGCAAACCCCCCAGCAACAGCAGCTGGAGAAATTTGTTAACTGGTTAAAAGAATGAAAGGTGAAGCTTTGCTGTGTCTGGGGGTGGGGGGAGCACAGAGCAGGAGGCAGAACAGGAGTGATGGGTGGGCACTGGGGCGGCAGGGGTAATGGGTGAGTCTCTGCGAGGCCGGACACAGACAGGAGGATGGTGGGGAGCTCTGGAAAGGTAAGGCAGGGGAGAAACTGCGACGGGTCCTGAACGCCAAGGATGGAAACCTGACGTCCAGTCATGTAGAAAATTCAGAGCCGTGAAGAGGCTGTGGGGAGATCAAGGCATTCATTCCGCTCACCCACCAACCCCCCTGCTCCAGCGCAGAGCAGCTCTCAGGCCAACGGGGGCAGTGGAGGGGCGGCAGGTGAAAGGATGAATGCAGGACCGCGTGCAGGGCTGAGAGAGCTCGGAGGTGCCCAGATGGAAGTTCTAAGACAGAAAGGGGCCCATTACCACAGAGGGAAAGGAGGAAGGGCCTGGAGGGAGGCAGGGCAGTGTGAGGGTCCAGGATGGCCTGGAGAAGAGAGCCTTGGTGCTTCTGAAGTGAACCGGGATGGGCCATATGGGCCTGTCGGCCTGGAGCCAGTGGGTGCCCAGGAGGGTGTCAGAGGGGGCAGGACTTGGAAAGATCTGGTTTTGGACTTGATGGGACAGAGACGGGAGGGCAGGTTGGTAGAGAGGCTGACTTACATTCTCTTGGTGTGAATCAGAGGGTGAGCCCAAGCCTGGGGAACCCAGCAGGGATGCCAGACCCTGCTCCTGCCAACCAGTGGCCCTGACACCAGCTTAGTCCTGGGTGGCTCTGAGATCCAGAGCAGGGCTAGTATTTCTCCCTGGGCCCAGAGGAGAAACTCTGAGAGCTTGTCAACAGCCGAGGCTGGCGCTGGGCCAATTCCAGGGCATGGTCTGGGTGAGACCTTCACAGTGTTGACAGTCAGCCCTGCACAGGAACCAGCCAATCATCACAGTGCTGGGTCAGCTGGGGGAGGGGTGTGGGGCGATCCAGGCACCCTGGGGGAAGGTGGCTAAGAGGAAGGATGTCGGGGGAGTTGCCCAGCCCTCCAGGCAACAGGGGTAGAGTCCGGGGGTCTGCAACAATTTGGCTTTAACAAAACACTAGCAATCATTGTTGACCATCCACAAGAGCAAGGGGCTTGAGAGCATGAAACTCCTTACGGGGAGGTGGCGAGGGGATGGGGGGGGGGAGGGTGGCGGCGGGGAGGATCCCATCATTCTAATTTCACAGAGGAAGTTAAGGAAACTCAGAGAGGCCATGTAACTTGCCCCGGATCACACAGCTCAAAGTGACAGAGCCTGTTAGACCCAGTGTCCTCCTGAGGCCATGGTCACCTCCCCATAACCACGCTGCCCTCCCAGTGCGGCCCACGCCCTCCGTCTGAGCCAGAGGCTGTGTCCGTTCCGGGTCAGCTCTGACCACTCAGTATCTGGGGAAGCCCGGTCCCGGGTCAGGTGGGGCCAGCACCATGGACAGTGGTTTTGTGGTTCTGCTCCAACCAATAGACTGGCTTGAATCTGACCTGGAGGAGGGCCAGCAGGAGAGGAGGAAGGCAGGGTCATGGGCAAGGCCCATCTCTCCATGTCCCCACGTCTTCCAGACTTCCCGAGGCCTGTTTCCGTGGAGCATTAAGCTGAGGTCTCATTTCCAAGGAACACGGGTGCCACTCCCCAGGGTTCCACAAAGACCCAGCAACATTTGGGGAAGGCAGAGGAATGGAGCCATCCTGAGATACAATCAGAGTCTCATTAACATTTTGATTGCAGTGGTGGCTCCTCTGGCGCCTTGGCCTGGACACGCGCACACACATTCAATCTGGAAGCGAAGACCGAGCCCAGGAGAGGCGCGCAGAAAAAGAGCAAAACAGACTTATTTTAATAATGCTAAAAATAACCGTGTCAATATTCCCTTCTGTCTGGGGTGCCACGGATCTTTTTTTTTTTAAAGAAATTCACATTCTTTTATTTATTTATTTATGACTGTGTTGAGTCTTCGTTTCTGTGCGAGGGCTTTCTCTAGTTGCGGCAAGTGGGGACCACTCTTCATCGTGGTGCGCGGGCCTCTCACCATCGCGGCCTCTCTTGTTGCGGAGCACAGGCTCCAGACGCGCAGGCTCAGTAATTGTGGCTCACGGGCCCAGTTGCTCCGTGGCATGTGGGATCTTCCCAGACCAGGGCTCGAACCCGTGTCCCCTGCATTGGCAGGCAGATTCTCAACCACTGTGCCACCAGGGAAGCCCCACAGATCTTTTTTTAATGCACCTTCTCAGTGCTCCTCTCCATGGCTGGTGGTGAGAGCCTGGAGTACATTCAGGCCTCCTGCCTTCCAGACCGAGCTCTCCCGGCTACTTGTGGATCTGGGGTCAAGGGTTTTGCCTGTCTATACAGTGGAGACCACACCTCCTCCTCTGTCTGTCTCCCAGAGAACCCAGACCCGGGGTAAACCTCTCACTTAACAAACGGGCAAACTGAAACCTGGAGAGAATCGAGGACCACATGAGGTCAGGAGGAAGCAGGTGTGTCTGCATCCCGAGAAATCGAGGCGGCCTCGTCTCCTTCTAAAGGAAGGAGCTACTCACACAACGTGACCAATGGCCCTGACGCCCCCGCAGCCCCGAGATGGCCCGAATGTGGGTCCAGGCAACCCCTGTGTTAGGAGGAGAAAGCCAAGGCCAGCGTGTGCTTCAGACGGGCCCAAGGTGCCAGGACCCAGCGTTCCCTACTCACACCAGATCTCTCCTGAATGGGCGGTGCAGTCAGTCCACTGAGGTGGCAGTGCCGACCTGGTGCACCTGCATCCAGGGTCTGAAGGTGACCAGCCCTTCCCCCACCCCACCTCTCTCCATACCATCCCCACAGGATCTGCACTTTGACCCCAGCCCATACATAACCTCTGCAGCTTCTGACTGGCCCTCACTTCACCCTGGGGCATGGCTCTGCCTGCTCTGAGCCCAGCTGGCCACCAGCCACAGCCAGGCCTCTTGCCGGCATCCTCGTTGTCTCAACCGTGAAGCTGGCCCCACCTCTGGCCACTCTCCAGGCAGCTCCCCCAACCTCCCTGATGCTTAATTGGGTGCCAGCACTTCCTGGACACTCTGCCAGTGACCTCTGTGTAAGCCTTTCCCCACCAATCATGCTGATCAAGTGAGGGTTTGCCCAGCCTCTGCTCTGGGGCTTGAGATGCTGGGTTTCTCTCGATGCTCCCCCAACCAGTGCCAGCTCACTCCCTGCTCCCTGCTCATAAGGCCCCCAGCAGGACACTCAGGGTCTACCAAGTTTGCAGTTCCTGAACTTTCGAGTCTCCCCCAACTTTCTCTGGACTCACCACCCACCAAACCACTAGCTCAATACCCCTGTTTCACACCCTTTGCATTATCTTCCTTCTGTTGCCTTCCTTCTGTTCTCCTTCTCTTCCTACCAATTTCTTATTCAATCTTCAAGACCCAGCGAAATGCCACCTCCTCTGTGAGGCCTTCCCTGATCGCCCTAGGCAGAGCTGACCTCTCCCCCTCTGTAAGAGCCAGCCGGTTGCCCACACCTCCACCAAGACCCCTGCTGCCCTGGTTGGTAACTGTCAGCCAGGTGTTCTTCTTCCAGCAACCCAGGGCCGGTGGGGGGGACTTGTCTCAGCCAGTCGGTGTCTGTGACCTTGGCATATTATTCAACCTCTCCATACCTCTGTTTCCTCAACTATAAAATGAGGACTTAATAGTATCTCCCTCATAGACTTATTTTGAGAATTGAGTGAGCTAATGTATGTAGAGGGCTTAGAATACTACCTGGAAGATACTACGTGCTTAAAAAATGTTAATTACTATTGCTACCAGCATCATCACCACCATCAGCACCATCACCACCACCACCACCATCACCACCACCATCACCATCACCATCATCACCACCATCACCACCACCACCATCACCACCACCATCCTCATCACCAACATCACCATCACCACCACCGTCACCACCACCACCATCACCGCCACCATCACCATCACCATCATCACCACCATCACCACCACCGTCATCATCACCACCATCATCACCAACGTCACCATCACCACCACCATCACCACCACCATCACCATCATGCCCACCACCATCACCACCACCATCATCACCATCATCATCACCACCACCATCACCATCACCACCACCACCACCATCATCATCACCACCATCACCATCACCACCACCACCACCATCATCATCACCACCATCGCCATCACCACCATCACCATCACCACCACCACCACCATCATCATCACCACCATCACCACCACCACCACCATCACCATCACCTTCACCACCACCACCACCATCATCATCACCACCATCACCACCACCACCATCATCATCACCACCATCACCATCACCACCACCACCACCATCATCATCACCACCATCACCATCACCACCACCACCACCATCATCATCACCACCATCACCATCACCACCACCACCACCATCATCATCACCACCATCACCATCACCACCACCACCACCATCATCATCACCACCATCACCATCACCACCATCACCATCACCACCACCACCACCATCATCATCACCACCATCACCATCACCACCACCACCACCATCATCATCACCACTATTGTTGTCACCACCACCACCATCATCATCATCATCATTGTTTTCTCTACTGACTTTCAATCTCCTTGCAGGCAGATAACAAGTACAAATCATTGTCTCCCTGGACACTTGCCCTGACACATAGGAGACACTTACTAAATCTTGTTGGATGATAAGGTGGACTGACAGGTGGGCAAATGAGTGAATGAATAATTGAAGGGACAGGTAGGTGGTTGAATGAATAAATGAGTGAATGAATGGGTGTGTGGATACAGAGGGCAGGAATGGGCGAGTCAGTGAATGGGTGAGTGAGCTGCTCTAAGGAAGAGCAGATGGAGGGCTGAGGAGATCCCTCCCACACCAACCTCTGCAGATGCCGAGCTGCTTAGTGACAGCAGGCATCACAGTGTCCCCACAGAGCCACGATATTAAAATCCCTGAAGGCTGTGTTGTCAGTATCCGGGGGAGACTATCTCTGCAGCCATCAGCAGCAGGAATGAGCCACCCCCTCCCCTGGGCACTCAGCCCTGCTGGGACGATACCTCCCTTCCTAAGCCTTCCGAGGTGCAGTGTCCTGCCAATTCTAATCCCCTGGGCTGGACAGCATCTTCCCACCCCTCAGTCCCCAGGGGGAGCCTAGGGGTGTGGGGGGCCAGGACAGCTGGGCGGTGCAGGAGTCCTTCCCTTGCCTCCCGGCCCCCCACCCATGACCCCTCGGTGTGGGCACCCAGAGCTCCCCACCCCCTGCCCTTCCTACCTCATCACACTTCAGTGCAACTGTCCTCTCCACCCTCCCCTCCCAGCCTCCAGGGGGGTCTGCCTGGCTCACTCCTGGCACACAGTGGGCTCTCTGTCATGGGGCTTGCTCCAGGGAAAGGCTGGGTGGTTCGGTCAAGGTCACAGGGAGGGGACGTGGGGCAGGTCCAGGGCTGGAGTCTCGCCTTCTAGCGCCCAGGCCCAGGCTTCACGCTCCACCAGGAGACAAGCACGTCCGGAGACCCAGTGGGGAGACTGGCCTGCTCACAGTGAAGACGGGCAATCCCCCTGGGCTCCCAGGCTGTGCAGGGCGGTCTACGGGGAGGGAGGGGCCTGCCTACTGCCGCCTCGCCTGGTCCCTCTCCCCCCGCCTGGCAGAGGCACCTCTGGGGAAGAGACTGGGTTCAGGGACTCATTCTCCTCAAAGAAGTGGGCGCTGGCCTCACGGGGCCACCCCACACCCAAAGCCCCTCAGAATTTCTCCCACTTTTTGTGGTTGAGGGCCCACTTTACACTCTTAAAACTTAGTGAGACCCCAGAAAGCACTTGTTTACGTAGGCTGTGTCTATCAATGATGACCACACTACAAGTAAAATATGACATATTTTAAAATATTAATTCATTTTCTGGAACTATAAACCCATTATACATTAACACAAGTAACATGTTTGGATGAAAAAGTACCTTATTTCCCCAAACCAGAAAAAAATAGTGAGAGAAGCATGGCCTTACATGGTTGCAAATCTCTTTTGTGTCCGGCTGAATGGAAGCCACCAGAGGCTCATTTCCGCGCCTGCCTTCAGCCTGTTGCTATGCGTCACTTTGGTTGAAGTTAATGAAGAAAAACCCAAGACTGTGGGGTCCCCTGCAAAGATCTTGGGGATCCCCAGAGCTCCCAGCTCACACTCTGAGGACCACTGATGTAGACAAATCTGGTCTTGTACCTTCCCTGCATACAGCCTCCCCAGGAAATCTGCCCACCCTGAACCCCCAGGAGGAGGGGTCGGACCACCCAGGGTCCAGCCCTCACCTGCCGGGTCCCTCTGAGCTCCTCACCTCTGCTGAGCCTCAGGTTTTCCCTCGGGCTTTGTGAGGTTTAACTAAAATAAGGTGTAGATACCTTCTCAGCCTCATACCTGGCCACAGGAAGAATTCAGAAAATGATATGACGGTGGCCCCAGTAACGGCATCTCCCCTGTGATCTGCCTAACCCCCATTCCCTGAAGAAGCCTGCCCTTTCTTCATGCAGGCCTGCTGGATTGGTTGCCCCTCCTCCTTCCAGCCTCCCACACTTGTCTGGATGCCTCCCAGATCCTAAAGCGCACTTCCAGTGTCACGTCTCTCCCGGACCCCAGCCCTCTCCACCTCACCTGACCCTCCCCCACCCCTGTGCTTGTCCCTGTCACCTCAGGATCAGCAAGGGGAAGGACCGTGTTACTCCCACCAGCTTCTTGTAGTGGACACAGTGATCAAGACCCCAGCTCTAGACTCACGCAGGCCTGGGTTGTAGGGCCTCAGTGTTTCCATCTGTCAAATGGGGATAATGACATCTCCCCGATGGGACCGTGGTGACCATTAAAAATAATCCATTCAGTTACTCGGCACGCTGAATGCTTACCTGGGGCCAGTGGCCAAGGTAGCCAAGGGACCTGCCCTCATGGAGTTGGTCTGATGGAGGGGAGATAGACATCAAACCACTAACCAGAGGGAAGGGTGGAGGGCGCGGCCTTCAGGACAGGCAGAGGAGCCCCTGTGATGGCCCCAGCTCAGGAGGACCCCAGGGAGGCCCAGGGGCTGGGGATGGAGGCCTGGGGGGAGGTGGAGGCGGGCAGATCACACAGAGGCTTACGACCTGGGGAGGCAGTCAGACTGGCCTTCAGCGAAGGAGCTAGTCCTCCTACAGCTGGAGCAACGAGCCCTCAGTATCATCACAGCCTGGAGCTGCGGGGTGAACAGGCTGGAGGGGGTGGAGAGAGGCCGTGGGGTCCTCCAGGTGAGAAGCAGGGACAGCCCAGACTAGAGCAGGGTGGTGGGAGGGAGAGCACAGCCTGAAGCCTTGCGGGCAGCTTGTCAGGACCATCTCTGCAAAGACCTCAGCCCGTGTCGCTCAGATGCAGAACAGGGGGTGCTCCATACATATTTATCAAGGGAATGAATTTGTTCCCCTTAGAAAAAGGTGTAATAGCAACGACAGTCATTGCCACTAAACAGATGTGCATATCATTCTACCTTGTACGAGGAGAAATTCACATTGCTCTGTCACTCCCCCCACCCCCCACACAGGACGGCAGATCTGGGAGTCTGCTGCCCCCCCAGATGTGCCCCCGGCGCCAGCAGAGCTAGAAACAGTTACGCACCTCTAGGAGCCCAGGCTCCCCCAGGACCCATGTCTGTAAAAAGGGGTGCCAGCTGATGTGGCCAGGCCACGGTGTTTGTTCTCATGGTTAGACTGTGAGCCCCTCGAGGGAGGGGCTGGGCCTGGGATTCAGGGAGAGGGCAAGCGAGTGCAGGCTGGCTCTGGGAGCGATGTGAGGAAGGGCTGGGAGACTCAGAGGGAGAGTGTCTCCGCGTCTGCAGGTCTCCTCACCTCTGCAGTGCGCCTGTGGGAAAAGGAGAGGCCAAGGTGGGGGACCGCTATCCAGAGTCTGAATTTGCTCAGGACAATTCCGGGCCTCCTGAAAATGCTCTGCTTCCCATGAGATAGACCTGAGATCTGTCCGTTTCTCGCGACCTGGGATTGGGATCCCTGTCTCTGCTGCTGTCCTAGTAGTCTCGGGATCATGCCGTTCATGAACCCATTCATCCATTCTTTCATTCAAAAAAGTAGTTAGGACCCACTCTGTCCAAGACCCTGGCCAGGCACCAGCTGTGGTCTGATGAGGTGGCTGAACCCTAGCCTCCACCTCCAGCCTCCACCTGCCAGCCTCCACCTCCCAGACTCTACCTCCAACCTTCACCTCCCAACCCCCACTTCCCGGTCTCCACTTCCCAGCCTCCACCTCCCAGGCTCTACCTCCCAGCCTCCACCTCCACCTCCCAGCCTCCACCTCCCAGCCTCCACCTCCTAGCCTCTACCTCCTGACCTCTACCTCCCAGCCTCCACCTCCTAGCCTCTACCTCCTGACCTCCACCTCCCAGCCTCTATTTCCAGCCTCCACCCTCCTCCTCTGCCCTCCAGCCACACCCCACTCTTCAGTTAGTGGCAGTCACCAGCTGGGCCATCCCCCAGAGACTTTGTTTAGCCATTGCCTTCCTGGATGTTCTGGTCCAAGAAAACCCACACTGCCCTGGAGACCCAGAGCCGAGGCTTCCTGTTGCAGGTCCCCAGAGAGATTCACTTATTCCTCCACCCACGTGCCTTCTCAGCCTGCATTTAACAAGGATTTGTTGAGCATCTGCTTCACACCAGGCTCTGCTCCAGGCCAGAGGCCTCGAAGGTGAGCGAGGCAGCCAGGGGCCGACAGCTGCCCCTCCTCGGGGCTCCCTGTGTGCCCACGTGGGCCTCCGCTCACCCACACAGACACACACACGACCCTGCGAGCGATGCGTGTCCTGGTCCCCACCATCGCACTGGGGCAAACCCAGAGAAAGGACGTGTCCTCGGCCAGTGTGTACCCCAGCCTGGCACATAGTAGGTGCTCAAGGAAGGAAGGGAGTAGGGAGGGAAGAAGGGGGAGGAGGGAGGAAGGCAGGGATCGGGGAGGTGGGAGAGGCGGCCTGGCTCTCTCCGCACACGCCCGGCCACCCTGCCCTCCGTCTCGGGTTGGCTGAAGCTCCCTGGCCCCTGAATCAGCGCGAAAGTGTGCAGCTGTGGGTGTCGGGGCCGTGGGCTGAGACGTCCTCACGCGGAGCTGGCGCTGCTCTGTCCTCGCCACCCGCACCGTTCTCGCTGCTGCTTCTGAAAATGTCAACTTCTTATCTCGCCAGAATTTTTCCTGACTTGGAGAATTCAATAAAGCAGCTGAGTAACACTTAAAATAATAATGAAGCTCTGTATTCTAGCAACTCCCGGCTGGCTCGGGGAGCCGGCTGCCTTCTCGCGATGATCAATCTTTATTTTCACGCCAGGCTGGACAGCTCTTCTGGGTCGGGCCAGCCCCGCGGGCCCCAGGGAATCAGCAGGCCACTGGGAGGCCCTGGCTCCCACCTGCCGTCTGGGCGCCGTGGGAGGGGAGGCCCAGCCCAGGGTTCGGGAATGCCCCCACCCCCATCATCACCAAGCACCCCACACCTCCGCCCAGCTCCTCGCCACTGCTCCCCTCTGAACCTCGCCCATGCTGTTCCCTCCACCCCACTGCCTTTCCACCTGGGAAACTCCACCCTTCAAACCCAGCTCAGGACCCAGTCAGGTTTCCCCCACTCCCCAGCCTTTGGGAGGGCTGGGCCAGGCTGTTTGGTACCCTGTGGCCCATCTGAGCTGCACGAGGAGGGTGCAGTTTCTATTCTTCCCACGTACAGAGGGTAAACTGAGGCAGAGCAGGGCCCTTGGATTTGTTGAATGCAGGTCACACAAGAGGGGCTCGTCAGGGTCACAGGGCCATCAGTGGCAGACCCCAGCCCTGGAGGTGGACTTGTGCTGAGACCAGTGGTCTTTGCAGGCCTCTTCATGGGTGGGACCCTGCACTGAGGGACGGCCCAGGAAGGGCACATCGGGTGTCATCAGGTCCCCCTGCCCTTGGTCAAGTTCAGTGACCCTGCGAGCCTCACTGTGTTCATCTGTACAATGGGGCCGTGACAGTCTCACCCAGAAAGCTGAGGATGAAAGGGCTGATGCCCGCCGATGCCTGCCCGGGGTCGGGACCTCCTTGAGTTCCATGAGGCTGATCGGTCCCCCCTTTGCCCCTCCATCCCTCGCCGCATCTCTCCAGACCAGCGTGTGTGGCTCAAATCTCCTCCAGGTTGTCAACAACCTCTTCTTATCAAACACCTGCAAATGGACCCCCACGCTAAGGAGAACTCATCCATCTGGCCCCTCCCTCCACCACCGTGACAACAGCAAATGGACACATCCCTCACTGAGTCTGTCTTTGGGGGCAGACGAAGCTGGCTCAGGAAGGGCCCAGCCCACAGGGTAGGCTGCCAGGCCCAGGCTCTGGGCTGAGGACCGGAGACCCCATCCCTACCGGACCCTCTGCTGGCTCGGACTCCACCCTCAGCAAGCCTCATCCACTTTCCTTTATCTGGAAAACAGGAAAACAGGACCTCATCAGACACCTCCCCAAGGTTGCTTTGCTGTCCAAGGAGATGATAGAGTTTAAAACCCTTCAGAATGATAAGAAGGCCTCAGAAATGTGGTTGGTGTGTCTAATAGAATCACTTCATCTGGGAGGAGAGAGGCCAATAGATGCACCAGCCTCTAACTGGGAAAAAAGTTCACGGATGAAACAGCAGTGAAGAGAATCTGATGAGCGTTCTTGACCCTGAGAGGGGTTTCTTCTTTAGAGCAGGTGTTGGCAAACAACCCGGAGCCCAAATTTAGCCAAATGTCTACTTCTGTAAATAAGCTCCTATTGGAACACAGTCATTTTTACACATGGTCTGCGGTTGCTTTCAGGCGGCAATAGGAGAGTGGGGTAGCTGTGCAGACACCACTGGCCCACAAAGCCAAAATTATCTACTAGCTGGCCAGTTACAGAGAATGTCTGCAGGCTGACCCCTGCTCTAGGGGACAGATTGAGGCAGGGGAACTTGCTGGGAGTCTCTGGGCCCCCAGACAGCTAGCTCCTCTCTCCTCCCTAGGAGCCCCCAGAGCACTGGCCCCTGCTTCTACACTCTCCCTCTGGCCCCCTCCAGGTAGACAACCCCGCCTGCGCCGGGTGTACAGCCAGCCAGCCCAGCTGCCTTGTCCAAGCCTGTCCAGCAGTGAGCGGGCCTGGACTTATTCCAGGTGCCAATCCTCCCTCACCTGCCTCCCCAGGGCCACAGCCAGGACTCAGCCTCAAATCACAGCCCCATGAGTGAAGTGCGTAGGAAGTTGTCCTGTGACGGCATGGACTGTGAGAGTGGAGGGCTGGCTGGGGTCCTGACCTGCGGGAGGGCAGTCGCGGAAGGCTTCAGGGAGGAGGGGAGGACGCTGAGTGCTGAGCTGGGCAAGGGCATGAGGGCTGCGGGGCGGGACCTGAACGGAGATAGAGTCTGGGGGTCCCAGGAGGAACTGAACTGACCCGTGGGTGTGGAGAGTGGAGCCGGGAGCCCCCAGGGTGAGCCTGCAGGGTCTGGGGTGATGGAGGAATCAGACGTCAGCCCAGGCAACCAATCTAGAAACAAACCCATGAATGGGGGAGAAATGGTCCTTGGGTGTCATTTGAAGCCAACGCCGGGCTCCCCGCCCCCGCCCCAGCCGAGGAGCCCTTGGATGGAGAAGTGTTTACTCCTCCCCCCACCGCCCCGCACAGCTGAGCCCCGTCACTCAGCCGCTCGTCGCTAAGTGATATTACACGCGATGACACGCATTGCAGCCTTACACACCGGTTATCGTGCCTAACTGGGTCATAATTTTGACAAATGTGTCACTTTGGAGATCCTGACTGCAGAAGGATCCCCAACGCCCTGCACCATGGGACATGCTCTGCCCGCCCCTTGTCTCCCTCACCGCCCCCTCCTGTCCCCTTGGCCTTCAATTCCATTTCCCCATGAAACACTGGTGTCTTGCACTCCGTGGGCTCCCTGACCCACCCTGCTGGGCAGACTGGAGTGTTTGGCAAATGCCTGCAAGGTCAGTGAAGGGCCTACGGCCAGAGGGAGGGAAGGAAGGCCAATCCCTGTGGGCACTCTGCAGATTACAAAGCCCACTTACAAGTCAGCCCCTGTTAGAGCTGGACAGCACCTCAGCAATCATGGGGTCAGCCAACCTGGATACGGACAGGGAACTCGTGGTCTGCCAGGAGAAGCCACCTGCCCACATCACAGCCGGATGGGGTGAGGACCAGCCAATCTCAGACACCTGTCCCGTGCTCATGCCTGGGCAGCTTGAAGCCCCTCACTTCTCTCTCTCAGGAAAGGGCAGGTGATACCAGCCCTTTTATAACGGGGAGTGGAGCTCTCAGGGGCTTCAGGACATGCAGGGGCAGGGAGGGGGGTAGGGTCAAGAGAGACCACGGTGGTTCTCAACCCTTGTGCTGTACAGTATTATTACTGTTATTGTTGTCAAGTTCTGTACCTTGGAGAATGACTGTACATGTGAATCATTTGTGTAAATAAAAATAGAGTTAAAAAGACGCCTGCATTAGCTGCCTCTCCGGGGAGTCTGTCCGTGGTGGACCCTGGGGATGGGCCTGTCCTAAACCCTTCCCTCGTGATTGTAAATCGGGGGTGAGACTCACTGGGCCAGGGAGGTCCTACAGGATGCAGCCACGCGCGCCCCTGTCCAGGGTCCTGAAAGGCTGGGGCTCTTTCCGGACACCTGTCTGGCTCTGTCTCCCTCCCTGAAGGCTGGCCTCCCCTTCCAGGGCAACGGAAGGGACACTGTGTCCACAGGGACACTGGATATGGCATGGCTTGTTCTAACCCCAACCGAAGTACCAGAGAGTGGGGCTTTCCAACCCCCTGGAGACACACAGGGCCAAGGACAGGGGCTTCGGAGTCAGAAACTCCTGGGTTCAAATCCTGGCTCAACCACTTAGAAGGAAGGGAACCTCTCTGAGCCTCAGTGTGCCTGTGTATAGAATGGGGTGATGATACAGCCGTGCCCTGGGTGTACTGTATCCCCATACAAATGGGTAGGAGGGCTCTGCATTTGAGAAGGCTCACACAGAGCCTGGCCCCCCGCAAACCCCAATTCCTCCCACAAGCCCCCCTCGCTCCCTCTCCTATCGAGGGAAATATTGGAGAAGTTGTTCTAAAAATACTTACCAAGTTAGCAAGCTGTGTGGGTGGCTGGCTGCCTCCTTCATTTGCATCTAAGGCTGGCACGGCTCAAGGACCCGGGAGGGCTGTCTGGGAGGGGGAGTTCAGAAGTATGATCGTCACAATGGCCCCCACCCCAGCCCTGAGCTCAGGCCCCGCTGGAACGTGGCTGGGGGTGGGCAGGAGGGGCTGGGGGCGCCAGGAACCTCGAGGCCACAAACCACAGCCCCCATCCTGGTGAAGCACAGCCCTGCCCTGTACTGATTTGACGCAGGGGGCTGATGGGGAAATCACCAGTTCATGCCTTGGCAGGGCTACGAGCACCCGCCAGAGAGAGATTCTCTAGAAGACGGGGCTCTGGGGGTGGGAAGAGGGGTCGCGAGATGGGGCTGCCTTGTGAGCTCGTTAGAGCTAGAAGAGCTCATCCGTCTAACCATGGGGGCCGTGGCGCCCTTGGGGAGACCTCGTCAGCTCACACACCCGCCTTCTCCGCAGACCTGGAGCGCTCTCATGGGGAAGCAGGAGGGCGTGCTCTCCCAGGGCAAGAGGGCCCGGCACCCGCGATGGCCTGGATGGGCCTCCACCAGGCCCTGGGCTTCAGGGACAGCCTCCGGGGCCTGCTCCGTCCACCCAATCTCCTAACAGACATTTGCTCGACACCTACTAGGTGCCTCAGGAGGCCAAGCCCAGGCAGCCCTAAAGCGTCATGTGCGCTTGGGTGGGGCAAGCCTGGGGGTATGGGTGGGGCGGGGGCAGGGGCCCAGGGAGGGCATCTTAGATCAAGCCAGGCTTGGCCTGAGCCTCCAAGAGGCCAGGAGTTGACCATTTGAGGACCAGGGGGAAGGGAGCTCCTGAGAGAGGGCGCAGCTCCCGCACACGGGGTGGAGGGTGAGGACAGGGGGCTGACTGGGGGACCCGCCAGCACCTCCAGCTGGCTCAGCTCCTGCTCTGACCACCCAGGAAGCCAGTCTGAGGCCAGAGCCCAGCACTAGCCTACCTCCGTCCCTCCCCACGAAGCCACAGGGACCTGTGAGCCCCCGGCCCAGGGCTTGGGCCCAGCAATCCCCAGCTGCCCGCGAGGATTCTCGGATGCGGGCAAGGGTCCGCTTTGGGCAGCTGGGGGTTGCCGAGCTGTTCTCGGCAGCTCCCCGGGGCCGGCATCTGGTGAGCCCGCCCCAGGGAGCCACCGAGAAGACCCCAGACTCAGAGAGAACATGTTCTAAGGTGAGATTGAATAAGCAGACTGGGAAGAATACATTCTATTACACAATTTTATTTCACAGCCTCCTCTGAGTTGAATAGCAATTGCCGATGCAGGGCTCACGTTATAAATAGAAGAGATTTCAGGGCTGGGAGGCTTGGGGACTGCCTCGCCACCCTCTCATTTTGTGGGAAATGCCAGCGTTCCTTCCTTTGCCGCCGAGGGGTTTCAGAGCAGGCTCAAAGGGAGGCGGGGCAGAGGTGCGGTGCCCTTGAGACCAGAACAGCATGCCCGGGGCGGGAGCGGGTGTGCCACCAGCCCTCTAGGAAGCCCTCACGTGGCACACCATCTCACGAAGGGCCCCTCCCTCTCTCCCCTCTCTGCCCCTCCCCCTTTTCCTCCTTCCACAAACATTGATCGGGTTCCCCCCTTTTCCTCCTTCCACAAACATTGATCGGGTTCCTAAGACCTACCAGGCAATGAGAGAGAGAGACACACACACACACCTGTCCTGGCCTTAAGGAGTTCTTTGCAGAGGAAGCAAACCAGCCCTAGGTGAGGGTCTGAGCAGCACAGAGCTATGGAAGCTTCCAGATCTTCCTGGAGGTGCCAGGAAAGGCTTCTCCCACATGAGCTGGACCTAAAGGATCAGAGGGACATCAGATGGTGGACGGGTCAGGGCAGGTGTCCCAGGCAGTGAGGGGCACATGCAAAAGCAGAACAAGGGCTACACTGAGCAGGTCCTCATCAAGAGAGCCTGGCAGGGGAGGAGCGGCTTGGGGGAGGGTCACGGAGGAATGTATTACCCAGCAGGGGAAGCTGGAAAGGGTTCAGGGCCAAGTAGAGAAGTGACAGTGATATGGTGGGCACCCAGACACTGTGCAGGATGCTGGGGGAGGACGACAGGAGGGGCTGAGGCTGGAGCTGGGCCAGAGCTGAGCCATCTCCAGGTGTGAGAGCGACAGCCCGGGCCCCCCGGAAGCTCTGCTCCAGACCTACCTGATCCTGGACTCTCAGCCATCTCCTCTCTGCCCTCCTCTCTTCTACAGGTTCCCCTAATTTTCAGCCTCACCCAGTCCAACACCCAGGTTCAACTGAGTGGGCTCAGATATGCACACCCACCCACCCACCCACCCACCCACACACACCATACTCTTCTCTTGCAAATAAATCATTTTAAATAAGTGGGCCATTGGATGAGCTGAGAAATCAGAGTAATTCAGAAATAGCCTCAAAGTCCAGCTGTTAGAGCAATAAAATCAGAAACAGCTCATGTTTCGTTTGGAAATCTACTTCCTGCAAAACACTTTTGAGGTGGTCGTTGTTGTTGTTTTTTCCTAATCTGGGCAAATTCCTTACATCAGCCTTGTGAGGCGGTGATTCCAGCCCCACTTTGTAAAGGTCAACACACCTTGGAGGTGCTGGGGTGGGGGTCTGGGGCCAGGGCCAGAGCAGGGGCTAGCATGTTGCTTTTGGGGGTCGGGCTCTTCTTGGTAATATTTCTTTGGTTTCCAAGCAGCAAGGGCAGGATGCAAGACGCCGAGGTGACCAGCAGCCTTAGGAGTGGGCAGCCGGCACTGGGCTGGGGTCTGGGAAGCCCACATCGGGATCTGGCTCTGCTCATGACCTTGGGCAAGTCACGGCCTTGAGTTCAGGAACCCTCTCCATCAGCCACAGCCTCTATGAGCCCTCTCTCAACTCCCAGAGTGGGTCTGACCCAAGCCGCATGATTCAGCGTTAGTGTGTCCTGTCCTAGGCTGGTCTCTCTTTCCATGAGCATCTGGCTCTTGTTTCTCCAGTGAGGCTGCACTTTCCCCAAGAACTATCCTCCTGCCAACCGCAGCCCGGCCTCACCAGCAGCAGAACTGCCCCCAGGACCTGCATCAGCGCTGGTGGCTGAGGGCAGCCCCTTCCCTCCTCTGCCCTGGGAAGGAGGTATGGTCAAGCAGTGAGCCCCCGGCAGTAGGCACAGCAGTGCCCACCACTCCTCCCTCCCCTGCAGCCAGGAAATGGGATCCAGCCGGCAGAGGGGGTTTAAGATGAGGTACCGCTGAGCCCAGGTGGAAATTACCTACTGCTCCCCGGGAAAGGCTGGGGGAATTGATGGCTAGGCTTGTAACAGGCTCATATCACCCACGAGGGCTGGGAGGCAAGGGGGAGAGAGGCAGACTCAGCGGGAGCCTCTTATTTCGGGAAGGGAGGCAGATCTGTCACTGTCTCTCCACTCGGGGCTCTGTCAGGAGACAGATGGGGCTGGCACTTGCATCGCAGCACCATCCGTAACTCAGGCAGTTTGGGGAGCAAGAAGGTGGGAAGGAGGTGACGGATCCAGGAGGGGAAGCCCCGTGGAGCGGGTGCTCCAGATTAGCCAGGGTTCCCTCAGCCAGCCCCCCTCCCCAGGCAGGCTGGAGGTACGTAAATCTGAGGCTGGCACAGAGGCTGCGCTTGAGGGGAAGTGTGGCTGGTGCCTCGGAAGACAGGGTCATTATGCTGGTTTACAGTGTGTGACTTTGCTGCCAGTGCGGGAAGGAAGGCTGCTCCGTCCTCCCGAGGTGCACCGCCTCCCTCCCTTCATCCCTCCTCTCCATGCGAGGAGCACCTGCCCTGCAATGGGGGAGAAGAGCATGTGCTCTTAACTTAAAATGTTAAATAAATGCCTTCAGTGTTTTCCCAGGCAGGGGAAAGCCTGGTGAGAAGGGGGCTGCCCCATGTCCCGAGCCCCCTCCTCCTGGGGGTCAGGGGAGGGAGCAGACCAGGTGTGGAACCGGGACACCAAACCTGTTCTCTTCTGTGGCTTGCAGGACTTGACACCGTCTCCTGGGTCCCTGCGCCAACATACAGGCCCCTCATACTCCCCTCCCCCCGCTTTGTATTGCATCCTAGAAATAGATAGATGTCACTCCCCTTATTGGGTCACACCATATGGCAGACGTGAAGGGATTTTGAAGATGTGACTAAGGCCGCTAATAAGTTTGACTCTGAGTTGAGCCAAAGGGAGATGTTCCAGGTGAGCCCGACCTAATCAGAAGAGAGCCTTAAGAGGACATAGGCCTTCCCCAAGCTCAGAGGCTCCAGGCAACAAAGACCGTGAATGCGGAGGAAAGGGCCCGCAGGACCCCGGCTCTCTCTGCCCCCATCTCTCTCTGCCCCCATCTCCTGCTTTCTCCTGCACCCGTTCTCTCTCTCCCTGTCTCTTTGTATCTCTTGCTCTCTCACTCTCTTCCTCCCTCTGATTCTCATGCCTGACTGTGTCCCATCAGGCCCAGCCCTCGGCTCCCAGCACCCTCCAGGAGAGCAGGAAGCAACACTGCATCACGCTATGTCACACTGTATCACGTTGTGTCACACTGCATCACGTTGTGTCACACTGCATCACGTTGTGTCACACTGTATCACGTTATGTCACACTGCATCACGTTGTGTCACACTGTATCACGTTGTGTCACACTGCATCACGTTGTGTCACACTGCATCACGTTGTGTCACACTGTATCACTTTGTGTCACACTGTATCATGCTATGTCACACTGTATCACGTTGTGTCACACTGCATCACGTTGTGTCACACTGCATCACGTTGTGTCACACTGTATCACGTTATGTCACACTGCATCACGTTGTGTCACACTGTATCACGTTGTGTCACACTGCATCACGTTGTGTCACACTGTATCACGTTGTGTCACACTGTATCACGTTGTGTCACGGTGTATCACGTTGCACTGCGCCTGCCACTCTTATTTCCCTTGGCGGTCTGAGACTGCGGCCCAGGCACCCTCACTGCGCGGGGCGGGAGGTGAGGTTTTGGGAGGTAAGACTCCCCCCAGAAGGCTCCCCAGCAAGCAGGCCACGCTGAACGGGATCCGGACTCAGATCGGACTCCGGATCTCGGGGACTTTTCCACCCAAGCTTGTTCCCCACGTGACCGTGAGCTCTGGGCTGACACCAGGCCTCTGTCCCCTCTGCAGCCTCCCCACGGACCGGCAAAGGATGAGCTTGAGAACACAGTCCTGCCTGCCTCTGGACTGGCCACCTGCAGAGGGGACGGCCCTCCTGTCCCAGAGGGAGACCCGGAGACAGGTGGGGCTCGGCGTTCCCGCACCCGTGGGATTCGGGCGAGTGACTCAAGGGAAAATCCCACTGGCCCTGAGGCTGAGGAGTCCCCAGCGCCTCGGTGAGCCTCGGCTCTGGAGTGGGGACGGTCCTCCCGGTTCACTGCAGGTAGAGAGAAGCCATCAAACCCTCAGCTGGCACTGGGAGCTGATGAGCATCCCCCGCCCTAGCTGAGGGCATCTGCCTGCCCCTGCATAGCCACCGGCAACATCTCGCCCACAAAAGATTAAACCCAAGGAACGAGGCTCAGCGCGTCTGTGCTGGAAGCAGCTCCGGCAAAGAAACCAGGTTAGCACTGACCGCACAAGCTCCTAAGAGATCCGTGGGGAAAACTGAGTCTCAAGCCTTGCCTTGTACATCCTCCAAGAGGCAGAGTCGAGGTCTAAACCTGGACCACCCCCCTCCCCCGCACCCCGACTCCCCACTATGCCCACGGTGCTCGTGGCATCAGCTTCCCAGAGTCTGGTAGGACAGCCTGTGCAATTCAAGGCTCATCTCAGCCTGGAAAGAGGGTAGAGAAGATGGGGACAGGAGGGGAGGCAAGGACGGGGCAGAATGCATTTCTCCTCCTGGCAATCTCACTTCCTGTCGCGCAGATGGATTCACCCTGCCTCCTGCCTGAGAGTGAAGCCACAGTCTCACCTGGCTCTTCACGTCTCTCCAAGTCCCAAGCCCTTCCCTGTCTCAACACTCTCTCTGCATGAACAGTTGTGGGGTGACCCGGTTCCTATATGCAAGTACAGCACTTGTAACTTTTTCCCCTGAACCATATGACAGTAAGTTGCCAAACTGTTGCCGCTTCACCTTTAAACACTTCAGTGTGTGTTTCTTACAAAATAGGACATTCTCCAACATACCCATAGTACACACATCACAATCACAAGACATGCCCACTGATGCACTGATGTCATCAAGTCCTGAGACTGAATATGGGTTTGGGGTAGAGTATTTGAAACTATGCATATCTCACGTTCCTTATCAAACTCTTATTTATTCATTTGCTTATATCTGTCTGGACTCCTGTTTGCCTTGCTCCCCCCATGGGTTCTAATGCTCAAGTTGCCCCTGATTTGCTCAGTGGGAGCCATTCAGCTGGCTCTGTGTCAGCCATTCAGCTGGCTCTGTGTCCTTTGACACGTTCCCATCACCCCCTGAGCACTTCCTACAAGATACTCCAGGCTCACTCACCCTGCACTCCCCACCTCACCCTGGTCAGCCATTTCTCCAAGGACCCCTGTACCTTTTGATGGAGAAAGTCCACCAAAGTTCAAATGCCAAAATGCAGGCACTTGGTGTGCTCACTGCTATTGGGTGCCATCGCCTCCAGGCCCTCTCAGTGGACAGAACTAGAGAATTAAGTTGTCAATTGCTGCAGAGGAAAAAAAAAACACCCCCAAACAGTGGTTTAAAACAAGACATTAATTTTGCTCAAAAAACTGCGATTTGGGCAGGGCTCAGTGGTGACAGCTCGTGTCTGTTCTACTGGGCATCAGCTGGGGCAGCTTCAAGGGCTGGATTCTTCTGAAGACTGGCTCACTCATATGCCTGGATGTTGGCGGCTTCTGACCAGGACCCCGCCTGGGCTGCGGCGGGAGCTCCTGCACCTGGGCTCTCCATGAAGCTGCTGGGGCTTCCTCACGGGCTGGTGGCTGAGTTCCCGGAGGATCAGGCAGAGCCTTGTCACCTTTTGGCTTGGCCCCAGAAGTCACCTGGTGTCAATTTCACTGTGGTCCCAGGCCTGCCCAGATTCAACGAGAGGGAACACTGACCCCCAACTGTCTCTAAAGCCATGTCAAGGCCTCAGTGTAGGAGGAACATAAGATATGTTGGTACGGCCCCCTTGAAAGTACAGTCTATCACAAGAGTTTCAATCAATCAATCTATCGGTCTATGCAGAAAATCATGAATGTATGCTGTGTTGAGGCTTGAAACAACACGAATGTATTCTCTTCGAGAGGTCAGTGGTCGAAAGGGGTCTCACTAGGCTGAAATGGAAGTGTTGGCAGAGCTGCTTCCTTCTAGAGGCTCTAGGGGAGAATCATTTCCTTGCCTTTTCAGTTTCTAGAGGCCGCACTCCCTGCCGTCCTTGGCTCATGGCACTTCTCCATCTTCAAAGCGCATCAGCCCAGCCTCTGCTTCCATCCCCAGCTTCTGTCGTCAGACGTCACTCTGCCTCCCTCTTACGAGGACCCTTGTGATGACATTGGGCCCACCTGGATAATCCAGGGTCATCTCCCATCTCAAGGCACCCGACTTGATTACATCTGTAAAGCCCCTTTTCTGTGTAATGTAACACATTCCCGGGTTCTGGAGACTAGGACGTGGACGTCTTTGGGGGCCATTATTCAGCCCACCACAGCCCGCCAAGCCGTGAAGTCCAAGAGGAGGGTTTCAAGGAGGAGGAGCCGGTTCCACCCACATCCCAGCACCTCGTGGCCCCTCCCTCTCCCTCAGCCCCTGTCCCCACCACTCTAAATGCAACTTTGAACGCACCGCCAGCAAATGAAGCTGCAGGACACACCCCTTCCCGTGGCTGACAAGATCCATGCCTGGCCCTGCCCTTCACCCTCTCTGAACAGCTACCCTGCTCACGGCACACCATTGGAACTTTCCTGATCATTCCAGGACCTCAGGCCACGTTTGTCTTAGCTGTGTCCTCTGCCCAAGCTTCCCGCTACACCCTGACCACTTCAGTCTGATGTCCTGTTTCCTACCTGTCCCTCAGGATTCCTTCCAGAACCTTCCAGAACCCCCTAGGGTCAGCTACTGGCCCCGGAGGTGCCTACAACCTCCACCCTCACCCCTCTTAGTGATGATAGCAGGTCCTTAGCACACCTTGACTCTGTGCCCAGCCCGTACCTCGGCTCTCACACCTGTTAACTCATTTAATCATCACAGCCTGGAGGGAGGGTCAGCTGTTACCACCTTTTACAGCTGAGGAAACTGGGGCTCCTGGAGGTCTGTCGTGGGTGAGGTTTGGGGGCCCGGCTGCAGTGTCCCTCTCACCTCACCGCGCCCCCATCCTCCTCCTCGGCAGCCTGGGACCCTTCATACTCTTCGTCCGGTGCCCGGGGAGGGGCTGACGGAGTAGAAACAAATTGGCCTCAGGAACCGTCATGCTCAGCCGAGGAAGGTGCAGAGCACGTGGAACCCAATCAGACCCGTCACATCCCCGGTGGGCGGCCCCGTACTGCCCCTCCCTCAGCTCGCGACAGGGGCCTGGGGACCCCGCAGGGAGAGAAACCACAGAGCCACAGCACAGGAGGGGCGCCAGGCCCCCAAGCAGCCCCTCGGCCTCCGCGCGCCCCTTGTTCCTGCCACGGGAAGCAGGCAGGTGAGATTTGGTCCCCGGCCCAGCACGGACAGTCTGATAAGGAGTGACACGTTTCCCTAAAATGTGTCCTGGCTACTTGCCACCATCATATGTAGAGAACTCGCACCCTGGTGCGGTGCAGGAGCCCAGAAATAAAGAGCTCTCCTGCCCTGGATTCGAATCCTGCTCTGAACTCACCTGCTGGAACATCCCCTCTGCGAAGCAGGGATGAGAGGCCATCTCTGGCAGGGTGGCCCTGAGGACTGGAAGGGCTGACGATCGTGTCCCTGTCTGGACGGGCCGTGGCAACGCCACTACCCAAGGCAGTCCTGGTGCCCAGAGAGGCCACTCTCTCCAGTCCCCACACACGGGCAGGAGCACAGGGAAGCCCTGCATGAACATGATACCCTCGCTGTTTACCGTCGCCCGCTTCGCGAACATCAGAAGTGCGCCCCAGCTCCGAGCGCTGCCTTACCCTCTCGGTCCTCCAAAAATCCCATGCGAGCCAACTCCACCCCTAAAAAGAGATCTGCTCATTGGAGAAGGTTTGATTAGAGGCTGAAAGTTACCCCCCGTGGAGGCAGGATCAGCACAGAGCAGGCATGAGGACAGAGGTTTGGGAAACAGGACGACATCCCCACCCCCGCCAGACCCCTGCCCCAGGGGGGCCACATCCCCTAGAGGTGGGCGGCTTGGTGGTGGTGGCAAATGGAAGTGTGGCCCTGTGTGGCCAGCTTGGGAAGGAGGGGGCGTCTCGGTCCTGCCGCTGCTGAACCAGGACCCCACGGCTGTTGCCAGGAGCCCAGCTTCCTGCAGGCCACAGGCCACATACGTGGGGCGAGGCCTGAGACGTGGGCACACCAATGAACTGTGGCCTCCGGGCGACCCGTGGACTCCTCAGGAGGCCAGTATGTACTCAGGCAGCCCCAGGACTCTTGGGGGACCCCAGCTCCTTTTGTTGACGTGTAGAACGCCCTCAGCGGCCCTTGGACTTGTCAGACTGCCTGCAGACCCTCTGCGTGGTCCCTGGATTCTGAGCAGCAAGTGAAGATACAGGCAGATCTGAGGGTGACGGCGGTGCCACACCCCAGCACCCCCTCAGAGGGCACAAAGGATAGGGTCACCCTGTAACTTCTCACCCAAACCTGGACACGATGAATAATTAAGCTGGGACCAGAGACACAAAGGGGACTTCTGGTGACCCTCCAGATGGAGAAAACTGGAGACAGAACAGCTGCTATGTCATTAATGTGAAGTCTGCCTCTGCTCCCGGACTGGGGCCGGGGGAGATGCCTTTTACACAAATATTTATCAAGTTTACGAGAGGCGAATACGACTCAGCGCGCGCCCTTTGTGTTTGCCTGGCGAGCACACGCCTTTTCCCCAGGCGCCAACGCCTTCGCGCCCACTGGGATTTATTCGTCACGTTCACACCGACCAACCTGCCCTGCCCACTGAGGAGGGCATCCCTGGGCTGGGAGAGTAAAAAGATGTGAAGCTGTCGGCAACTGTGACTTTCCCCCCGTTGTAATTTATTTTTCACAACTTTGAGTCCTGGAGTAATCCTGGGTCGTGCAGTAATAATCAACCACAACACCATTTCCTTTGGGGTTAGCCAGGCTTCTGCAAAACACATTTGTCTTATAAAAGGTAATACAACCAAGTAAGGAAAAATTTGGAAAATAGCACAGTAAAATAAAGCAAGTTTTGCCTGTCACTCACCAGGCAAAGATAACCGTTGCTGATATGTGAGAGCATGTCCTCCCATTGTTTTTTGTTTTTTTTTTTTAACTTTTGGGTTTATTTATTTTTTATTTATTTATGGCCGTGTTGGGTCTTCGTTTCTGTGGAGGGCTTTCTCTAGTTGCGGCAAGTGGGGGCCACTCTTCATCGCGGTGCGCGGGCCTCTCACTATCGCGGCCTCTCTTGTTGCGGAGCACAGGCTGCAGACGTGCAGGCTCAGTAATTGTGGCTCACGGGCCCAGCTGCTCCGCGGCATGTGGGATCTTCCCAGACCAGGGCTCGAACCCATGTCCACTGCATTGGCAGGCAGGTTCTCAACCACTGTGCCACCAGGGAAGCCCCCATTGTTTTAATGCACCTTTTTTTTCATAGCCATTTTTAACAGGGTGGTGAATATTCTTTTTACATTGCTGGAAACATATTATATTCTATTACCCATTAGGTTTTTGTTCCCTGCAAGCGTTCTCTTGTACGTACTCTTAGCAAACATTATTTTTAATGGCTGTAATATTCTTTCAACTGGATAAACCACTGTTTACTGAAACATTCCCCATGCTCAAATGCTTAGGTTGTTTCTAATTATTTTGCTAAAAATATATATTTTTGTATTTAGGATTACTTCCTTGGGAAAGCATCTGAGAAATTAAACTGCGGGTTGAAAGGAACATTTTTAAGCGTGTGATGCTCATTGCCAAGTGCCTGCTCTCGGGGCCGGACCAGGGCAGCTATGACTGCTCAGCTCCACGTCTGCAACTCACATCGGACGTTACCTTGTTTTAATGTCTGTTCCCCTTATCAACAAGAATGGGCACTTTGTTTTCATATACGTTTCCTTCATTACTGGTGAGGGAGGACTCTTTTCCCGTGCTTGTTTTCCTAATTATATTTAGGCTTCCTGTGGATTGGGTAACCGTGTCCTTGACCAATAATCTGTATGAGGTTCTGTGTGTTCCTGATCGCTTTTTAGAGACTCTTTACTCACAAACGATATTAACCGTTAGGACGCTGTGTTCCCGAGAATTTATTTTTCCCTGCTGTAGTTTCTTTTCCTTCGTTGCCTTTTTTGTGTTCACTGGATGCAGGATTTTCATTTTTATGTAATTCAATGTGTCCTTCTTTCTGTTTGTGAATTCGTCGACTGCTCCTATGCTTAAAATGTCCTCCCCATTTACGTTTTGATAAACAGTCAGGTCTATCTGACTCCAGATTTGCTGATTTTGAGTGTGTGTTTTAATATTGTGACCTCAAATCTGGGTTCATAGACCAAGATGATGATCTGATTGTCCGCTTACACCTCCCAGAAGAGTTCACTGATGAAACCCAGGCTTTCCTCCCCGCTTCAGGCTCCAAAGACCATGATGAGAGAGGAGGTGGGTGGAAAACAAGTGAGATGCTGGGACTGAAAGGAAGTGTGAACGTCCCCACTGCATTTTTTCCCGATTTTTCTTGTTGTGATGACATACACGTAACATAAAACTTAACCATCTTAACCGTTTTTAAGAGTTTAGTTCAGTGGTATTAAATACATCCATCACGGGCAACCATCACCACCATCCATCTCCATAGCTCTTTTTATCTTATAAAACTGAAACCCTGTACCCATTAAACCCATATATATCAATACCATTAATCACTAACTCCCCATCGCCACCCCCCCCACAGACACTGGTCCCATCTTTCTTTCTGTCTCTATGAATTTTACTCCTCTAGGGACCTCATGTAAGTGGAATCATACAGTCTTTGTGTTTCTGTGACTGGTTTATCTCACTGAGCATAATGTCCTCAGGGCCCATGCATACTGCAGCAGGTGTCAGGATTTCCTTCCTTTTTAAGGCTGAATAATATTCCATTGTGTGGATGGACCACGTTTTCTTATCCCTTTATCTGTGATGACACTTGGATTGCTTCCATGATCTCTTTGCATTTTTTATTAGTTTTTCCCAAATGACCTTTCTTCTCAAGTCATCATTTGTTTTTGTTTTACATCAGAAGTTTTCAATTTTGCTCCCCAGGGGACATTTGGCAATTTTTCAGTTGTCACAACTGAGGGACGGGTGCTACTGGCATCTAGTGGATAGAGCCCAGGGAGGCTGCTAAACATTCCACAATGCACAGCCCAGCCCTCTCTCATCCCCCAACAAAGGATTATCCAGCCCAAAATATCATTATCAATTAAGAAATCCTGCTTTACTGAGAGCTGGCTTCCCTAGGTAAATAGGCTAAAATTATGCTAAAAAATGATTAAATGTTGGTGTGTCAGAGATGGCTAGTTGTCCTACAATGTCTGTTCTCTCCTTTCTTGAACAGAATGTTTGGCTGGCACACGGTCAGAAGACAGAGATGACACATCCCAACTCTCCTCACAGCTAGATGCCACCATGAGATGCAAAGAGAAGTGTCAAAGGACACTTCAGGGACCCACTATAAAGTCAGCTGCCACTCACACTCTACCTCTCCCTCCTGGTATACTGGAATGCAGATGTGATGGTTGGAGCTGCAGTATCCTTTTTGCACCATGGAGTAGCTTTGGGAATGGAGGCCATGCTTGGTGAACCCACCAAGACAGAAAGGGGGACACAAGGTCCCTGAGATCTGTGCAGAGTAGAGCTGTCATGCCAGTCCTGGCATGTCTGCCTACAGGCTTTATGAAAAAAGGAGAAATACACTTCTTCCTTATTTAGGCCACTGCTATTTTGAGTCCCTGTGACTTACCACTAAATCTAATTGTTGCAAATGGTGAAATAGGAAATGTTTGTGAAGCTTTCTTATGAAATTCCAATGTGAAGTTGGATGGATTAAATAGAATGCAATGTGCAGATTGCTTAGCTGATCACTTGGTACACAGCAGACACTTAATAGTTAACTAGCTGAGCTATCGTGAGCCTTACCACGTGGCAGGCACCGTGCCGCACAACTTGTAACCAGTGTCTTAATCCTCCCAGCAACCCACTAGGGAGGTGTAGTATGGCTGCCATTATGGATGAGGCAGCAGAAATGCAGACTATCCACAACATTCTAAGGTCACAGGGTCAGAGCAAAACAGGGCCCCATCCCTGCATTGTGTCCACTCCACCTCAGTAGACACGGGAGACTCCAATTAGGAAATATTCAGGATCCAGCAACTACAGACAAAACTCCCTTTACTTGGTGATCTTGTCTTATCCCAACTCTGTGAGCTTTTCCTTGTAGCCCAGTGAGGCTGCTTCAGCTCCAGCCATCACATGTGGATTCCAGGATGCATCTCCAACCCTGTGAGGTATTTTTTTCTGGTGTTCAGGTTGCCATAAGAAACCTGTGGCACAGAGTGGCTGAGTGACCTGTACAGCATCACACAGTAAGTGGCAGAGCTGGGACTCAAATCCAAGTGGGTTTAACATCAGAGTCTGTGCACTTAGCCACCAGGCCAAACTTCCTCCGGAAAAACACCACAGATGAAGGCAGGAAGCAGAGGGAACACAAGCTGTGGTCACAACGTCACTAAGCAGCAGGCTGAAGATGCACTCACTCAGTCGTGCTCTCAGCTCACAACAGCCCCATCCCGTAGATAAGGAAACCGAGGCTCAGACAGGCCAGGAGGCCCACTGAAGACCACTCGGCGAGGTATGTCGAGCCAGATGGAGGAGCACATCTGTGACCCTGGATGCTGTTCTCCTGCCCTTCCTGCTTCCTCCTATCTTTGCAGCTTGGTCTGGATCCCCCCTCTGACCAACAAGGTGCTCCAGTGTCTGGCTGATGGGCCTCACGTGGGACTAGTGTCTTTCCCCTCACCTGCAGGCCTCTTTCCCGGCAAGGTCTTCTGCTTTCATCCCTGAAGCACCCACGGGGGCCCGAGTGCCTTGACGGGGATGGCGCACTGATCCTCCTTGGAATTCCTGTGCAACCAGCAGGCACTGCCGTGGGTAACAAGCAAGTGCACATGTTTCTCGCTGACGTGGAGATAGCCAACACGTCTGGTGTTGGGGAAGAGGGGAGAACACTGAGAATTAGGCGAGGGAGGGAAGGCTTCCTGGAGGAGGTGAGCTTTGGCTTTCCAACCTGCAGAGGGGGGACGCAAGTTCCAGGCAGGAAGGCCAGGAGGCTCTAAGTCCTGATTCCAGGACCCTGGCTTCTCTGGAGGCAACCGACTTCCTGGGCTCAGGGAAAGGGGGACAGAGGCCTGGGGAAGGTGGGCTCCATCACTCCTGAATGTGCTGTCAGCTCATTTGGGTAGTTAGGAGCTAAAGAGGGCGTAGAAGTGACTTATGAGCCAAAATCAGGTGTTCGGGCATAAACAAGCCAAGGCCCATAATTGATATGACTGGGTAAATAGCTTTTATAATTGGTATGTTTTTTATTAAATTTTAAAGGCTGCATAATTATGTGAATGGGAATTGTGAGCACACTGAGACGGGCGTGCCTGTACTGGGATGGGCCTCGCCTGTCCTCCCCACTGGCAGAGCCCTAGGACCATAAATTGTGTTTCTGATGGTCAGGCCCCCCAGGACCCTGGAGGAACCCGCCACCCCCGGGAGGACAAGGGGCAAGGGATTTGATTCTTTGATCAGCTCCATTATCCCAGGTATGGGAGTGGCTCTCACCCGCCCACCTCAGGCTTGAAGTCTGTGGGGTTTACAGAGAGAGAAGCAAGCGAAGGCAGGGTTGAAGGGAGGGGTCTGGTTTCTGCTTCCCTGCTGGACACGGGGTCAGTCTCCGAAGCACAGAGCCAGGGTCCGGCTCCATCTCTGCCCCTGCAGTGCGGGCCCAGGGCGTGTGCAGAGTGAGGCCGCAATAGCATCAGGGAGGCCAAGTGCCGGGACCTCCTGAGATGGCTGAGTCCCCCTTTTCCTCTGGAGGCATGGCCAGGGTATGCTCACGAGGGACCATCAGTCCTGAGCCCAGACGTGTGCTGCCGGGCAGGGAGCAGCCTGGAGGTGCAGAGACCCCAGGTGTGTCCTGCCGATGAGACCTCGAGAAGGCCACTCCTTGGGCCTCGGTTTCCTCATCTGTAAAGTGGGTCAATGACTCTCCCTCTGCCCACCACACAGGGTGTGTCGGGTAGAGGTTCTGGGGCAAACGTCATCAGTTCTCCATTCCAAGAGGTCTTCTCAACACTGTCTTCTCCTTTAGAATCTGCTGTTACAACTTTAAAAATACCCCCCAGGCCCCATGGGCGAGGGACACGTTCCCTCATGTGGGGAGAAGGTGTGTTCTGACCTCAGTCCCAGCAGAGCAAAGGGACGCCTTAGCCTCATGCCCTGCACGGGCTTCCAGGTTCCATGCTGGGGCAGGTCATAGAGGATCAGGGGTCAGGGTCAGGGCTCAGGTTGTGACCGGCATCAGGGCTCAGTGTGTGACCAGGGTCGGGACTCAGAGTGTAACCAGGGTCAGGGCTCAGGGTATGACTAGGAGCAAGGCTCGGTGTGTGGCCCGGCTCTGGGCTTAGCCTAGAATCAGGTCAGGGCTAATTTCTTTACACCCATTGCTTAGTTTCTCATGGAGCCTTTGAAAGTCAAGGGTTGTCAGAGGCAGGGCCACCCCGACTCCTGTGCAGCTGGGCTGGGCCAGCCCCCCTGCCCCCAGGCTGATGCTGGGGCAGGGCTGTATGGAAGGTCATCTGCTCTGGAGCCGAGATCCCTCTAAGCCTCAGCAAACGCCCTAAGCCTGGCCTGAGCCTCTGTTGCTCATGGGAGCTTCTGCCAGCCAGGAAGGAGCCTCCAGGCACTGCAAAGCCCCACCTCCCCTGTAACTGGCACTGGGCGGGTGCAGAGCAAGCCAGAATGACTTGTCCGCTGAGAGCAGCTCCCGGCCCAGATGGGATGAAGGCATTTACAGCTCACAGCCAGACGAGCCTCCTCGCACTCAAGATAAATATAGACTCGTCCTCCTTCCCATCATCCATGCAGGCGGGCGGAGGCTGGCAGGCGGGCGGAGGCTGGCGGGCGGGTGGGCGGCGCCTGCTCTCAGAGTGACAGCCACCAGCCGCCCAGAGCTCCGGGAGGAGCCCCCAGCCTTGGCCGAGAGCAGGGAGTGGACAGCAGGGGTGGCAGTTGTCACCTGCGCAGCCAGCAGGTGGTCAGGGAGACCAGGGCTGGGGCCACTAGCCTTCGCTGCCAAGCAGCTGTGTCCCCGGCCCCAGAAGCCTCGTCTTATTTACCCCCAGAGCCCCCCCTAACAGGTTCCCGTGTGGGAGGGAGGGGGCGGGCTCCTGACCAACGCCCCACGCATCGTCCACGGTGGAGTCTTCCGTCTTGGCTATTTTCTGTTCTTGGGGTCGGGCAGAAACCTGGCAGGAGTGGAATGTGGCTCTCTCGACCTGCCCCGAGGACCCCCGAGGACAACACCGGCCTGGGGATGCGGCCAGGCCAGGCCACGGCCAGTCCAATCCTGGAGTGGCTCCTGCTGGCATCCCTTCCTGGGGTCCACTATGCTGGCATGGCCACCTCACCATTCACACTCGGGGGCACACGCCCTGCCAGCTGCGGGCCGGGCATCTCTTTCCCAAAATCCCCACCTCCCCTCAAGGCCCTGGGTCTGGTGAAAGCAGCCAGCATGTGCCCCAGGGCAGCAGAGCATATGGAGACCTGGGGAGAAGGAAGCCCTCCTGCCAGGGCACCAGGAAGACTTCCCGGAGGAGGAGGGCTTCCTGCTAGGCCTTAGAGGCGGGCAGTCTAGAGAGAGGCACACGGTGCCTGCCAGGTAAGGTCTCAGGGTCAGGCTACCTGGTCTGCACTTGACCCTGAGGCTGCAGAAAAAGTTCAAAGTGGCAGTGGCATGGTCAGACAGCTGATGTTTCAGAGCTGTAAGAGAGAAGCCCCAGGGTCCAGAGTGGGGTGAGAGCAGGTGCAGGGTCTGGAGCAGAGAAGCAGTGGGGGCTTTTACACCAAATGGAGAGGCAGGGCCCTGTGTGCCTGGAGTCCCAGTGACTGAGAGGGGCAAACACAGAGCCGCGCTGAGGGGGACTTGCAGTTTGCCAATTTCTGTGGTATAAACACTACTGCCTCTGCTGACTTCAGAACACCCACCATCTAACAGCCACCTTGGAGATTCCTGAGGGTTCACGTAGGAGCTGGCGGCCGCCCACCCAGGCTCATTTCCTACTAACTGCCAGAGAAGTTGAGGCTTTCAGGGGACAGGGCCAGGCTGGCTCTGGGACGGGGGCGGAGGGGGGCGGCACACAGGGAACTTCTCTGCCAGCCGGGCTGGGGTGGAGCGTCCAGCCCCAGGAGGGAGTGGCAGGGCCAGCTGGGGCTCTGCCAGGTGCCTTGGAGCAGGTAGCGATCCCCCGGCCATGTGCTGCTGCAGGATGTCAGTCGATGGGCAGCTTTAGTAACTGCCGGAAGCTAATAGCCGAGGCTCCCACGCTCGTGCCAGCGCAGGATCGATGGACATGAGAGCTTTCTGGAGCGAGATAAGATCACAGCAGGGGATTAAAGTCACAGATGAGCAGACCTTTTTACGGAATCCCTCTGCCTCCTGGGCTGGGGAGGGGGCAGGGCCCCTCCTCCAGTGTGACTGACCTGCAGTTGAGGGAAATTGCTGAGAGGTGGGAGGGGAGGAGGGGCAGGCATTCCTCCCTCGCCCCCCCTCTAGCCCCCGCCCACCGCGTAATCACAGCTCCGTCTCCGCAAGCCCAGCGGCCCCTCTCACATCATCCGCTGGCTGTGCACTGGTGCTGGAGTGATTGTTCTCAGCTACAATGTGACACGCCAGCTCCCGCCCTCCCTTCATCACCCTCATCCCCGCCTTCCCAGGCTTCATGCCGCCTGCAACCCAGCGGCTCGCCAACAAGCTCACTGCAGGCCCACAGCCAGGCCTCCTTGCTTCTGGTCTAGGGTGAGGCTGCCCTTCCATCTGAAGTGCCCTGAGCCCTCCTGGACCTCTTGATCTTCGGCAGCGCCCAAGGACCACTTGTCCCCAGGGTGTGTCTCCTACCCAGCACTGCTCCAAGCCCGGGCTTGTCACCTCCGCATCTGCCCTTGGGTTCCCGTGGGTGACGACCCTAAACAGACATTGCCTGAGGGTGGGCTGTGGGCTAGGGGACAGCGACAACTAAGCCAGCCTGGCCCCAAGGAGCTCTGAGTCTGGTCAGGAAGAGCAGAGGGTGTTAGGGCAGAGCAGGGGCAGGGGCAGCACGGAAGAGACCCCAGACCCAGGTCGGAGTCAGGGAAGACCCCTTGGAGACGGAGATGCCCGGACCAAAAGGGCTCGGAGGGAAAGGGCAGAGGAGCTTCAGGAGGGAGGCTGTGAGAGCAAAGGTTGGCCCACGATGTTGGATCGAATGGGATTGAGCTTCACCTCGGGGAACGGAGCCGAGTTGGGACAGGGGGGCCCCCCTCGGCGTGGCAGGCAGCCCGTGACCGACGGGGAGCCAGGGATTTGTCCACAGCCAGAAGCCATCACTCACCTGACCTCTGGGGTTTGAATATCTAAAAACAAAAAATGCTTTTCCTTTATCCCCCCCAGAAAAAAATCAGTCCACCTAGTCAGGCCACACTCAGGACAAGGTGCTGTCAGGGCAGGGGAAGTTTCCAGACTGGCTCAGCCACAGTCACTCGGCAGGTGGGGAGAGGGGCGGCCCCTGGGTTGGGCAGGAAACAGAGAAGGGGGCTTCCTCTGAGCCTGCACGGGGGGAGGGGCAGGAGGCAGTGGGAGGGGAGGCCGCAGACCCAGGGCTGAGCAGGCAGGAGGGGCCCTGCAGGCGCACCGGGCTGAGCCCCTCAAGGAGAGCCGTGCAGCACTGGGGCGGGGCAGAGCGGACGCCTATGCTGTGAGCCTGTGGGCCGGCACTGGGGGCAGAGAATTCGGGGGCCTCTCGGCGCCCAGAGCAGCGCTGCGCCTGCTGTTGGCCTGTGGCTCCCTGCCGCATCGGGGCTCGAGTGCAGGAGGAGGAGGTAGATCCCGGCCCTGGACCACCGTACTCCAGCCTTGCGGCCTGGGGAAGGACCCTTGCTGTGAGTTGCGCTGTGTCCCCCTAAAGGATATGTTGAAATCCTCACCCCTAGTACCTCAGAAGGTGATCTTCCTTGGGAACAGGGTCATTGCCGTTAAGATGGAGTCACGCAGGATTAAGGTGGGCCCTAAATCCAACATCTGGTCTCCTTATAAGAAGAGAGGGGACAGAGAGATGCACAAGAATAAGGCCGTGTGAAGAGACACAGAGGGAAGGCGGCCGTGTGGCACAGAGACCGGCGTGGTGCACCTGTAGCCGTGGAGCCTCAGTGAATGCTGGCCACACTCGGAGCGGGAGAAGCAGGAAGGCTCCTCCCCCAGAGCCTCTGGAGGGAGCACGGCCCCGGGACACCTTGATTTCAGATTCTGGCCTCCAGAACTTGAGAGAGTAAATTCTTGTGGTTTTAAGCCCCCCAGGCTGTGGTCATGTCTTACGGCAGCCCTAGGAAACGAACACACTCCCACCGTAAATGAGGAAGAGGCACTGGCACCTCAGTGCTCCCCAGGAGTCCTCCCCTCTCCTCCTTCCCCATCAAGCTGCCCCCCTCCCAACCCCGCACGCCCCTTCTGTCTCTCCTAGCCCTCTCTTAATCTCACTTAAAAACAGGCAAATATTTAGGTTGAAATAGAAGCAGGAAATTGCAAAAATGATCTAGAAAGTTCCCGTGTCCCCTCCCCTCACACCCCCCCACTGCAGCACCATCCCATCGGGGTCTTGACGCTGCAACAGCAACCTGCAGGTTCGTTCCGTTTCACCAGCTTTTACACCCATGTATTTGTGTGTGAGAGCAGGTGTGTGTGAGTGGGCAGGAATGTGTGTGTCTGTGTGTATGTGCATATGTGTCTGCACATGTGTGCCTGCATGTATGTGTATGTGTATACGTGTGTACTTTATGTGTGTGCACGTATATATGAGTGTGTGTGTATAGCTGCATGCGTGTGTATACGTGTGTACACATGTATGCCTGTGTGTATATATGTATGTCTATGTGTGTGTACTGTGTGTGTGTGTGTGTATGCATGTACGTGTGTATGTGTGTGCACATCCATGCATGGCTCTATGGACCGTATCACACATACACCTCTGTGTAGCCGCCTCTGTCGAGGTGCAGAGCTGCCGTGTCCCCACGAGGCTCCCCGCTGCCCCTTTAGCATTGCCCCTCCCCCACCCCACCCCAACCACTGGCCATCGCTTATCTGGTCTCCATTTCTATCATCGTGTCACTTGGAGAAAGTTATATAAATGGAATCAGTTTGTAACCTTTGAGATCGGCTCTTTTTTTCACTCAGCATAATGCCCTTGAGATCCGTCCAAGGCTCTGTGGGAACCAATAGTTCCTTCCCTTTTATTTTGAGTAGTATTCCCATGGTCTGCCTAGAGCAGGGGGTTTTCTAAATCTCACTTTTAAAAATAAATCTCGTGGCAATGGCCTTGAAGGCAGACCAAGATTCCGGGGTTCTGGAGGGAAGGCCATGGACACTCTGGGAAGGGCCACTTGGATGGGTGGGTGGAGGGAGGTTAGGCGGCCCACGCACAGCGGGGCTCCAGGGCTCGACCCCAGCAGGGGCAGTGTGGCCTCGCGAACTCTGGTTTATGGATGCCCGGGGAATGGAGGGCACAGGGGAACAGGGGGTCGAACCCGGCATCACCTGTCTCCAGAGGCCCGAGGGCCGTCACTGACACGATCCACACTTGCTGGCTGGACTCTGGCAGTTAACCGAAGGCTCGCATGAGCCAGGAGAGGGTCCTGCTGTCGGGTGCCTGGGGGCCTCGCAGGGGAGGTGGAGACAGAGACTTGGAGGCAGGGCTCACGGGTAAGGGATGGAGGGCAGGGCAGGGCGGGGCGGGGCTCCAAGGGGCTGAGGGCTGCTGGGGGAGAGCCCAGAGAATAAACACCCACGGAGGAGGGAGAAGAGCTGCTGAGGGTCCCAGGTTCCACTGACGGGCCTTTGGGGGAGCGGGGGACCACAGCTCCTGGGTTTTCTGTCGTGTTGCTGTTTTGGAACTGACGCTACAAAGCGGCTGGCAGGGGGAGCAGATAATGCAAATTAAAGCGTGTTCAGGGGGTGACGGGCAAGAGCGGGTGAGCCTTTCCCAGGAGGGTCCCGCCAGAGCCAGGCTCTGATGAAGGGGGAACGGCCACCAGGACAAGCGGGACGCTGCGGAGGGCGGGGGAAGCTCTGCGTGGTCGAAGAGACACAGCCAGGCTGGCAGGGCTGGCGGGGAAGGGGGCTGGAGAACTTTCTCAGAAAGCCAGAGCCAGTGCCCCCGGGGCCTGGCCACCACCTCCTGCCTGCCCTGCGGCCCGCACGCCCCGCCTTACTGACCCTGCGCAGGAAGGGAGCCTTTGCCCGCCGGTCCTCGGCTCCGGCTCCAGCTCCCAGCCAGGCCCCTGGGCCTCAGGTTCCCCAACAGTAGAATGGAGGCGACAGCACGAAAAGGGTCTCTGGAAGGTGCTGTGGGACACAGACAGGGCTGAGCCCATCCCTCCCTCCAACCCCCGGAGACACTCAGCACCGCAGCCAGCGTGCGACACGGAGGTTCCAGAAGGGACAGAGCAGGTTCCTGGGGTGTGCAGGCCGCCGCCCCTTCTTCTGCCTCGTGGGGCCTCTGCCTGGGATCCCAGCCCCTGTGTGTGTCACCCCACCAGCCCCGGCTCTGCACATGGCCTGGCCGGGGCTGCAGAGGACCCAGGAGCCCAGAGTCCCGGGCACCAAGCTCCAGACGCACATTGGCGTCCACGTCTGTTTGCTCAACAGAGAGCCTGTCAGACACATTTTCCCCGGTTCCAGCCCTTTTTGAACCAGATTTATCTGATTTCTCATCTTTATTTTGGCAGAGGTAAAAATGCAGTTTCTAATTTAAAATTTAAAAAAACCATCACCCTCATCAAAATGCACTCAGCTCAGATGGTGTTTGGGAAATTAGCTCTGTCACTCTCACACACACCGGCACGTGGCCCAGCAATGGGGACAGGCTCTCCCACCGCGGACACTCCATGCCCCCCCCACTTGCCACGTGAGGCGGCACTGAGCCTCCCTGTGGGCTGGGGGCCTACAGGCTGCAGGCAGGGTCTGATGACACCAGAGAGCAGAGTGAAGACAGGCTGAAGAGCTGGCAATGTGAGCGGGTCTGGAATCAGCGCCTCACCTTCCTCTGCCCAACTTGCTGTGTGACAACTATCTTGTGGATTCACCTCTCTGGCCCAGATCCGGCTCTCTCTGAGATCCAGATGGCCTCACAGGAGACATGCTGTGACATCTAGGGGTTCATGAAAGGAGTGGTGGAGGCCAGAGAAGGGCCCAAGCACAAGCTAAAGAATTAGACCAACCAAAGTTTTACCCCAGATAAACCACAGACATGCTGTGCCACGTGGGCCCGCCAAGGGACCTCCCTGACCTTCGGTCTCCTCTTCTGGGGAAGGGCTTGGCCTCCCAGAGTTATCCCAGGTACGTGAATGGTGTGTGCGTTGCCCGGCCCAGCTCACTCCGGGCTGGTTCTCAGGGGGATTCAAGTGCTGCATCCACTGTGTACTTCGAGCAGGGTACTTATCAGTTTACATAACTAGAGAAACTCCACTGAGACAGTCAGAGGCCGACCTCATCGCATCCTGCATTTGCCAGACGGAGAGGCAGGAGCTAAGGCAGGTTCACACGTCTCGTAGCGGGCCATCCCTGGGTGTGCTTCGGGGATGTGGTCCCAGACCCCAGGCCTGTGCCTGCCCCCCACTCCCCACGAGGGAGCTTGCACCTGAGAGGTGCTCCCTACAGCATCAGAAGGGGCTGGCTCGCGTCTTCCTCACTGTTACCTCTGAGGTGTCATCCTCTCTTCTCCGTTTTGCAGGTGGAAAACCTGAGGCTCAGAGAGGTGGGACAGAACCACAGGTGGGAGGGCCCAGAGGCTGCAGGCATGCAGGCACAGCAAACTGGTACCCTGTGAGCAAAGGCCAAGCCACGATGCTGGGTAACCTCACCAAAGGGCCAGCAGATGTGCCGGCCCAGGAGAACAGGGAAGCCTGGAGTGTGACCTCTCTTTGGAATGGTTTGTTCTGAAATTACCTGCTGGCCTGGCCTCCCCTAGAGGAAAAGCCATCCTCCGTCATGGTCTGGGGACCAGCTCCCTGGGGATGGGGCTTCCCGGGAAGAACTCACCTCATGCAATTTTCTGGTGAGTCATGCATCATGCAGGCTGTGGCAATTACAGCCCGATGTGCCGTCGTGCCACTCATTACATTGAAAGCACAGGTGGCAGCCCCACACTGCAGATCTTTGGCCCAAGAGGAATAAGCAGTGAACAAGATAGAATGCCCCCATCCAGGGGCTGGGGCAAGGATGAGATAGAATTTTGAGTCTAATATGACTTCACCAGGTACCACCGGTGCCATAATCCAACAGCAGCCTCGGTTCAAGGGCTTCCTGAGTTCCAGGCAGACACTTGTTTCTCTCCACCCGTGGTTCTGTCTTAGCCTCTCACGAGGCGTGGGGATTGCTCTCACAAGAGCCCAGCCTGATGGGGGATGGGCAGGCAGCCACTGAACAAGGTGACTTCCACCCAGTCTCCCCCAGTGTCTTGCACACGGCTGGAATGTCACCTTTAATTCTCCATTCCTTGAGTCAAGCATTGCCCTTGTAGAACCCACCATTAAACACACAAAACCCTTAGGGACTAAGGAGCTGTCGTATCCCTTCATTCCCAGAAAAGACCTGGGAGATGTCAAAACAGAGCTGCTTCTCCTTTCCACACCCAGGTGAGGCTCAGCGTGGAGCTTGCTAAAGACAGCCTTCCCCACCAGCTTGCCAAGATGTCTGCCCCTCAACCATCTGGCTCAGGCATTAGGAATCCCCTGGAAAGTTGAAACATGCTACTGAGGGGGAAGAAGCGAACAGCTGTAGGAGCCCTGCTCTTCGTCAAGCCCCTGACAAATACCACCCCACTGACTGCTCATAATTACCCTGTGTGACAGGTAGGGAGCTGGGGGTCAAAGTCGTGACGACGCTAACACGTGGATTTGAATCCAGTTCTGCCTGTCTCTGAAGAATCACACCCTTCCTGGGTGGGGGGGGGGGGACAAGTTGTTGGTCCTTCAGCAGCGCCTTTGACCAGATTCACCGTCGGATAAATGGGTCCGGTGGAGGATGAGATAAGGGCGGGTGACGTGGAGGGAAGGGGTAGAAAGGATACCTCGGCGGCTGGGGTGCTGTCCACAGAGGCCAGGTGCTGAAGCGCCCGCTCTCTATGTGGCTGGGAGAGGTGCAGAGACAGTACCCAGAACAGAGAGAAAACTAAACAAACACTGCATGGGTGGAAAGAGTAACGTGAAGGTCACAGAAAATCCTGTTAATTCTGCCCTGAATGTGCACCTCCCACAGGAAAATTAGATGACTCCCAACTTTCTCCAACTCCTTCGACCCCCTGTTTTCTAGTGCACTAACTTCATTTCTGTTTATACTTCTTGACCTCCAAGCCCTTGTTTTCACCTCTTAGAATACCCTCTTTGCACATATGCCTAATAATCAAAGTCTTATGGCCTTTGGAGAACCAAAAGTCATCCAGGAAGACAAAAACATGAGAGACTATGAGACTGGCTAGGGGTTTACCCAGAGCAGCTGAAGTCGGTGAATCCGGAAGGCCTAAAGAGTCAGCCTATGGTGGCTGAAGCTGCTGTGGCTGGGCTGACATTAAGCACCAAGAATGGTTGAGATGCAGGTACAACAAGAGGCAGGTGAAGACAGTGCGGTGTGAACTGAAGAAAGGAAGCTACTTGGTACAAAGTCCGTGACTGAATGGTGAGGACCCTGGCCGCTCTGTTGACCTGTGGGCAGGAGTGTGGTGGTCCAGGCTCAAGCAAGGAATGGTACCAGGTAAGGGTCATCTCTTGATAGCCAAGGAAGGTCATGACTCAGTTACCCCCTCATTCAGCAGTACCTATCCAGTGCTTACTCTGTACAGACATGATGCCACCAATCCCTGGCATCTTCTCCTGACCTTCCCCACCCCCACCCAAGCCAGGGACACCCACACGTTGCTCACGTGACCTTCCACCTCCCACCCTGGGCCACAGGGGCATGGGGCTAGGACATGTCTGCCGCCCTCACCACCACATCCCCACTGCCTGGAACAATAATTAGCACATGGTAATCACTAAGCATTGTTGAACAAATTCATTGACTAAATTGGTATTATTTTCTCAAGTAAATGTCAAGTGAGAGCTTTGCTGTCAAATGGCCCAGGTTCAAGGCCTGAGCCCTTACGCTGTAAGGCTGTGGACACGGAGTTACGACTTCAGCTCTGTGTGCCTTCATTTCCTCAGCCCTCCAGCGGGGACCATGACCATGATAACACTGACACCTTCTCTCCGGGGTGTCCTGAGGAGAACAGGAAGTGACAGACTGGAGGCAGCTTCCCCCAGAGCAAGCGGTTGTGCACACGCTACTTCTTTCCAGATCATTCTCCAGAAGGGAGCCTCTTTGTCATCCCACATCAGAGAGGACAGAGCCCTGCAGGGCTCAGGTGCTCAAAGACACATGGAGGATGGAATTGAGATGATTCACACGGGGGAGGATGCCGAGGGACCTGAGAGCTGAGTCATCTTGAGTCCAACTGGAAAACTGCCTGCAGTTGAATTATTGGCCAGGATTGGGTTAAAGTCCCCAGACTGGACTGATGCCAACTGAAATGAATTGAGGGAATTGAATCTCACTGAATCGAAGAAAGGAAATGGAATTAAAGGGAAGGAACCCAATAGAATGGAATTGAAAGGAAATTGACCCAATTTGATTTGAATTGAGTCAAGGTGAAAATTGAAAGCCATTGGAAAGGAGATCTGGGATTAAACTGAGAGGAGGGATGGGGAAGACTTGGAGGCAAATGAGGGGAATTGAGTTGAACTGACAATTTTGGAACATGTGGCTACAGCCTGCATTCACTTTGTCTGGAGTCAGGGGAGACCACACCAGAGTTCCCCCAGCTGAAGTGTACTTGTTCTCTGGATTTCATTGTTCAGAGAGCATTTATGGAGTACCTACTGCACACAGATGCTGGGCTGGGGCCTTGGACACCAGGCTGAGTCAGACGTGGCCCTGTGGCCAAGGGGTTCAGGCACAATTGCCTGAGCAAACAGGACCAGCCAGGAAGAGCCCTGAGGAGACCTGAGCCCCATGAGGGTGCCCCTCCTTTGGCATCTGACCTGGAGGGTGTGGTGGAACGTGGCCTTGGGTCAGGCAAAGAGGCACGCCTCAGGCCACAGAGCCGAGCCGAGAGCCAGGAAGGCTGTGGGGCTTTGGCTCTGTAGCCTCTTTGACCCTCAGTTTTTTCATTTGTAAAGTGCAGACAGTAGCTTCCTTGTAGGAGTGTTCTAGAAGATGGGGAAGTCGGAGTTTCTTTTCTCCACTAGTGGCCACCTCACTACCCCCCTTGATCACTGTATCTTTCCTTTTAGTTCCCCAAAGACGCTGGGATTTCCAAAGCACCATTCAGAGGCCTTTGACCACCTCCTCATCACCTAGAGGCCGTGGGCCCAGGCAGAGCGACTGCTCCCAGCCCTCGGGGTCTGCTTGCCTCCCACGGTTACCCCACGGAAATCCTGAACGCCGCCCAATAAGCCACTGGCCAAGTCTTCTCAATCCTCCCTGTGTCTCAGCCTCTCAGGACCTGCAGCCCTCCTGCGGGCTCAGCCACACAAGCACCTCCTCCAGGAAGGCCTCCACTGTGCCGAGACAGGGCTCACACCACCCCAGGGCCAAGCTGTCTTCATCTCTGAGCCCGGGGTGGCACGTAGGGTGGGTGGCGCAGCCCATCTGTGTTCACACTGGCCTTTCTGTGTGGGGCTTTTATCCCCTGGTTTGTTCTCATTTTGGAGGCTTTCAAAGACTGTCTCAGACAATGCGTCTCAGGGCACCTCCTCCTTCTCAGCACAAATGTGATGGGAATCACCCAACGGAGCACGTGCCACCCCAGTAAGAGGAGTTGAGCTGCTTCTGAGCATTTTTGCATCGTTTCTCTGTTATTTTTCCCCAAGTTGTGTCAAGTTCAAGGATTCTTAGTCAATTAGTCTAAGAATACGTCGGCCTTGTTTTCATATTTCTAATAAGCACTTTGGGCACATGTGAAACTGCAAACACACGCCTCCTGCCAGGTCCTCCCGAGTTGTCTCAGCTCCCGGCCTTGCCTGGATTGGTTTCTGTTTTGCTGGGAAGGGAGTGAGACAGGCGAGCCTGGGATGCACTGCCCTTCCTGGGTGACAACGGTTCCTTCGGTCCATCTGCACGCGCTGTGGGTTTCACTCTTAGCACAGCGCTGAGGGGCCCGCAGTGCCTCAGAGGGGCCCTCTCTGCTCCTATCCCAGCCATCACTTAGCCGACCCGGGGCGACCGGGGTACGAGCCGCCTGTTCAGACCCAGATCTCCCACTGAGCTGTCCTACCCTGGCTGGAGGCCTTAACCCCTCTGAGCCTCAGTTTTCATATCTTTAAAGTGGGGATAATAATAACTGCTTCCCAAGGGTGTTGTGTGGATTAAGTGAGATGATGGGTGAAAAATGCTTCACATAGCAATTACACATCTCATACTAGCAGCGGCTTAATAAACGGCAAGTATTGCCGCTACTTCCAATAACAAAAATGATAATAATAATATTGGGAGTTTGGGATTAGCAGATGCAAACTATTATATATAGGATGGATAAACAAACTCCTACTGTATAGCACAGGGAACTGTATTCAATATCCTATGATAAACCATAATGGAAAAGAATATATATATATATATATATATATATATATATATATATATGTGTGTGTGTGTATAACAATCGCTTTGCTATACAGCAGAAATTAACACAACATTGTAAATCAACTATACTTCAATAAAAAATTTTAAAAATAAATAAATAGTAATAATAATAATAGAGCAAATATATGCATGGATTCAAAACACTTTTTTAAGGTAAAACATACTCCTTAAAAAACTTTTTTGAAAAATCTAGGAAAATAGAAAGAAAAAATAAATATAAAAATCATACCACTCCCTAAAAATCACTCCCAACATCATGGTGCTTGCACACAGTTTTTCCTCCATGCGTTAAGCTTTTCGTATGTTGTTCCCTATTACTTAAATGGCCCCTTCTTTCTTAAAAGAAAAAAAATCCGAACTTTACATCATATGCATTTCTATGTTTTTGCAGATATTCTTATAAGCTCTTTATTTAATAAAGAAATTAAGCCTCTCTCTGTTATATTTGCTGCAAATATATTTCCCAGGCCGAATTTTTTTTTTGCCTTTTTATTTGGTGGTTTAATTTTGACATGCAGAAGATTTTCATTTTTATGCAGTCAAATCTGTCCATATTTTCTCTCCTGATTCCTGGTATTAGTTCTAAACTTAGGAAATCTTCCCTCTCCCGAGGCATGATGAATATTAAGTTCTACTTAATTCTCACTATTCTGGGCCCTGATTTTTTTTAAATATGCTTAACGCTAATCCCAAGGGAATTCAGCTCCTGAGCAGGGTGAGGTGAGGCTGAGTCCGCCTGCCGCTGGCCTTCATGGAGGAGGGGTCTCCTTTGCACTCCCATCACCCTCCCAGCCCCCTCCCAGGGTCCCCTGCCTTGCCAGGTCCCCCTGAACCTGGCCTTTGCCAACGCTGCCCTCTCCCTGCCCATGTGTCCCTGACCAATGGCTGGAACAAGCCCATGGGCTGGAAGTTTATTTCCAGAGGACAAATGAGCTAAAAATCCTTGAAATGCTCAAGAGTGGGCCCAAGAGAAAATGACTTCAAAAATGGGCCAAATTGCGGCTAACGCGACCTGTTTGGTGAATAACTCCACCTTCCAGCGACTCCATCCCGTGCTCTTGCCTCTGGCTGCTGACCACCCAAGCCTCTCCCCTCCCCCAGAGGCTTCCATCCCCCGCCGGCTCCACCTCCTTCCCCAGGGCTGCACCCCCAGGGCCTTCAGAACTGGCTTCCCCTTCAACGCTCCCAACCAGCCCTCCTGGGAGGGGTGGCACCGTCGCCCACGCTGCCATGAGTGAACGGAGGCCCCGGGATCCAACAGCCCCCAGGGTCACCCAGGGAGTGAGTGGTGGCGCCGGACTGCAGCCCAGGTTGGTGGGGGTCGGGAACCGGCTCTGCCCACGGCGCCGTCCTGCCCTTTGTGGGCCCGAGAAGGAGCGAGGGGGGAGGAAACAGACATGCTGGGTGGGCCCTGGGTCGGAGGGGTCTGCATGACAGCCGTCACCCATCTCGGGGGTACATGGGACCCAGAGGCCTGGACGGTGCCCCCATCCGCCTCGGTTTACCCCCTTTAGAGCGCAAGCCCAGGGCTAGTGGCTGATCCCCCACATCCCGCCGCCCAGCCCTGCCGGGCTTCCGCTCAGAACACAGTGGCTGCCCGAATCCTGCCCTCACCCTCCTCACCTCTGTTCCTCCCAGAGAAGCCCACACAGGAACTGAAGCCAAAGGGAACAGAAACTGCACATTGATGGGAGCGAGAGAGATCTGCCCGGGCTGGGGTGAGAGCTGGACAGGAAAAGGGACTCGGGTCAGCCCAGAGGGTCCCCCACCCCGAGTGTGAGGCAGCTAAGCCCGGGACAAAGCCAGCGATGTGCTGCCCGCTTACTCCTGGCAGGGGGAGCAGGAGAGGAGAGAGGGTGGAGAGCCGCTGTTGCCTGGACCCACCACCAGGAACGCGCAGGACAAGGAGACGTGGCTGGAAGCCCCCTGATCCCCCCACGGGACACGGGGCAAAACCTCAGACTCAAGTCACCAGGTCAGCAACTCCTCCAGTGGGCAGGGCGGAGGTGAGGAGGGAGGAAGCGATACCATGCATCAGGGCATCGTCCAGTCTGACCTTGAGGACAGGCCCACGCCAGGCAGTACCACCTCCATTGGGCAAGAGGGGAAGCAGAGGCAAGGAGGTGACTGACTCGCCCAGTGGGGATGGGTGGGTGCTGAACCTGATCCTGTCCAGCCTGTGGGTGGGCAGTGACGGTGGCAGCAGGGTGGGCACTGGGACCCAGTTCCAGCTTCCGGAATGAGGCCCTGGCACGGAGAAGAGGCTCTGGAAAGGACCGTAAATCGCCAGGAGCTGATGGATGGAGGGGGGAGGGAGAGACGCTTCACAGCGGCGTTTGGCTTCCGGCATGTTTATGGGCCTCTGAGATGCTCGCCAGGTGGACAAGGAGCGCTCGGCCTATTAACTTCCTAGTTAATCATGCAGGACATTTGGTAATTAGAGCACGCACCGGGCTGCGCCGTAACTCCTGATGGTGTAGCCGCAGCCCCGGGCTGACTGCAGGAAGCACCGCGGCGGCGTCACCTCCCGTATCCAGCCTCTCGAGCCTCAGGCACACTGTGGGACCCAAAGGCCCCCAGAGCCTGACCGGGCTGGGCATCAAGGCATCCCAGGGCATCCACGGTTCTGGTGGCCGGAGACCTGGTCCCACTGTCTGCAGGACTAGCAACCACCTCTCTGCACCCCGCCGGGTGAGCCTCGTGGGTCCCGGTGAGGAATAATGGGGGGAGTGATGCCCGCGGTCATTCCAGCTGTGCTGATTGGCATCGGGCCCGGGAGCACCTGCTTGCCAAGGTCAAGGGGCAGCGGCTGGCATGCCGGTGTCCCCGCCCAGTGAGGCCCTGCTTTCCCACGCAGTGCCCGTCTGGGCCTCCCTGGGCCTGTGCGGGGGTGTCGTCCATCACCTCTGCAGTTGAGGAAAGGACACCTCTGGGCTGAGAGATCTGCCGGCACACAGCCCGCAGGAGCTGCACCCCGGGGCCCCCGAGCTCTCTTCCTCCCCTTCCCGTCCTCTCCCAGAAAGGCCATCTGGCACCTTCCCTGACTTCTCTCCATCACACTGTTTTATCTTGGCGGGTTTGGTGTCCATCTCTCCTCGGCAGGCTGTGGGGTCTGAGGGCAGAGAGTTTTACTCACGCTGTGTTCCCAGCTCCTAGAACAGCCCCTGGCACACAGTAGGTGCACAGTGAATGCTACTGACAGAAGAGTGAGTGGAGGGTTGCTGCACAGGGCTGTGGAGGGTACTGGGGAAGATTTCCGCAAAATTCCTGGGGTGCTAAAACACCCCGCCCTCCACCTCCTCCCCATGTCCCCACGTCCCCCTCCCAGCTTCTCGGGGGCCTCTGTGCCGGAGAAATCAAAGCCCTCGAGGGAGGCCCGAGGGAGACGTGCAGGGAGGCAGGGGGCACCATGGCCATCCTCCCCTCAGCCATCTGGGGCCCGAGGGGCAGACTCTGGGCCCAGGTCAGATGCTGGTGATCTGTAAGCCCTCGGGCCTCAGTTTCCCACCTGTAAAATGGGAGGGGGTGGCTTACATGACAGTGCATGTGACTGTCCCAGAGTCTGAGTTCTAAGGGCCTCAGTCTGAGTGGGACGCCAGATATCCCCGTTAAGGGGGTTAGAGAGGGAATTTGGAGGACAAGGAGCTGAGAGCAGCTGTTTAGAACATTTACGTGGGGGAGAGGGAGGAGCCCTTGAGATGTGACAAAGTAAAGACCTCACCTTTTCCTCCCAGGTTCCAAACGCAACTTCTGCAAGGTTTCCCTTTGAATAATAAAGCTGCTTCCACCAACTGTGATCCTACCAAAGCTGCCGAACCTGGAATCAAAACCAAGAGTCTTCACCCTGCTGAGTGAGCACGTGTGCCTTTTGTCTTAGCACTTGGGTCGTTTGGTGTGACCAGCAGCCCTGGATCGTCCTCACCATCCTCGGGGTTGCCCTGTCCCCAGTAACTGGGCATAGTCCCATGGGGGGACAGCAGTAGGGGCAGTGGGCACAAGACTGCTTCTGGGACTGGGACAAGTGCTGAGGTCAAGAAAGCAGGAGGCTGGCTTGAGGAGGGCACTCGGGCACTTGAGCCCGACGGGAAAGGCAGCAGAGTGGGGGAGAAGCCAGCACGTGCAAAAGCCCTGAGGCAGAGAGGAGCCTTTCTGAGCCTGGGGGAGACTTTCTGATTGGCTCTGGGCGGCATGAAGTCCCAAAGGGGGACACCATCACTAGGACGACATCAACCCAAACAAGCAGTTCTCCCCTCCTGGCTGCTGCAGCCTCTGGAAGCCCATCTCGTCCACCCGGCCTCTCCAACGCTCCTTGCAGGACAGCCGGGGCTTCCCCTCCAAAGTCTCCATCAGACCATGACCCTCCTCTGCTCAAAACCCTTCCAGGGCTCCCGTGTACTTAGAATGGGCTGCCCAACACGCTTCAGGCCTGTGGCCGCATCCAGTCTCCCCAGATTCCTCCCCCAACCCCCCGCGGCCGTGTGGACACCCACAAACGTGCCATGCTCCCCCTGCCTCGGGACCTTCGCCCAGGATACAACCTCTCCCTCCTCTGTGTCAACCCCTCTCATCCTTCAGACCATCACCCGAGGACCTTCCTCGGGGCAGCACCCCCGACTTTCTGCGTCAGGTCAGAGGGCTCAGAGCTCCACGTGTCCGTGCTTCCCGGGACGTGTCAGAGTCACAGTTTTGCGTTTGTTCCTGTGACTGTCTGATACACGTCTGTCTCCCCACCCCCGATGCTGGGGGCTTCTCTAGGGGTGTGGCCTCTCCTCTTGTTGTCCACGGAGCTTCTAGAGCCTCGCACAGCACTGGATGTGTGGCCCCCGTTGACAAATGGGAAAATACGTTGAGTGAATGAATGATGCTCTTTAGCAAGCGAGGGAAGCCTGATTCGGGGCGCAATTTGGGGTAGAAAATGATGGATGGATGGAAGTGCAGACATGCACGGAGGCTCCCCGGGAGGGGAGATGCTGGGGGACTTCTGGTCTCTTCTTGTGCTTCCTGTTTCCCTAACGTTCTGAACAGAAAAGACTATGATCAGAAACCCACAGTGAGGAGTGAGAGGAGAAAGGAGCTGCCCTAAGTAACTTTGGGACGAGGGGCGTCTGCGAGACTAAAGGCAAAGGGGCCCGAGCTCTGTGCTCTAGCCGGTAAAGCTGTTCCCCACGGGGTGCCAGCCTACAACTCTGATCCCGCTACACATGCAGACCCGGTTGAACAATTATGTGAGTGGGTGGCAGGTGGTGGGAGCGGGTTTCTCTCTGCTGGAGGGGAGGTTATGGATAAGCAATGGGAGGAGCCTGGGATGATCCCTGCGGTGATGGGTACGAACCGGAGACATCAGGATGAGCTCCCGTCTAGTTTAATAGAGATACAGATGGATACAAATAGAATATTTATAGACCTGTGTGCACACGGCTTGGTGAACACACATACGTGTCCTTGTTCTGTCAGCTGAGAGCCTGGGACGGTGACACCCCAGAGCTGCAGGCACCCCCGGCCCCCAGATCTTGGCTTCTAACACCGCTTCTCCAGTTGGGAGAACGGGACTCCGTGGAGGAATGGCTGATTCTAGGACGGGAGCAGGACATACACACGATGAGCCTGGAGCACCTGCTGTGTCAGGAAGTAAGGAAATGTCCAACCAAGAGCATCACGGTGGGGCGTGTCAACACCGACTGGACGAGCTCCCGGTGGCCGGGTCTGGAACAATTTCAGCAACAAAAATGAAGTAGTAATGGATTATACCCCAAAGAATAAACTAATTACCCTTGAGTCCATACTGACATAAATACATGATTGGCTAAATAAATAAATAAGAATGGACAAAGCTCCCATGCCAAAAAAAATCCCAAATAATGTTTGTGGATACTCCACCCTCAAGGAGGAGGAGAAGAGTCCCCCACTCTTTGGGCGTGGGCTCTGCAAAGTGACTTCCTTCCAAAGGGTACAGGATGGAAAGGAGGGCGGGGGTGACTTTCATTGGAGAACCTGACAAATATTGCCTCCGCCTGTGACCGAGCTCAACACCCAAGGTCAAAAATTGCATTGACAGCGTGTGCTCTTCATATAATATAATGAGAATGGCACTTTTTCTGTGTTCTTCCTTCTCAAAACATATCACCCCGTTCTAATCATGAGAAAAACATCACACAAATGTTGAGGACAAAAAGATCAAGGTCATCAAAAACAAAGAAAATCTGGGAAAGTGCCACAGCCAAGAGGGGCCTCTTCATGGAACAGAAGACTGAGATTTGAATAAATATAGAGTTCAGTTAATAATAATCTATCAGTACTGATTTGTTAATTGTAACAAATGTACCACAGTAATATAAGATGTTATTAATAGCGGACATTGGGTGTGGGGTATATGGGAACTCTCTGTACCATCTCTGAATTTTTTCTGTAAATCTAAAACTGTTCCACAATGTAAAGTTTATTTTTAAAAGCATGGTTACATCAACAAAAACAAATCAGAAAAGAACTGGCATCGTTATAAGAGAAAGAGGAGACAGACACAGACACACAGAGGAGGGGCCACGTGACAGTAGAGGCAGAGGTTCGTGATGCAGCTGCATGCACTGCTGGGGCGCCAGAAGCTGGAAGACGTGGGGAGGATCCTTCCCTGGAGCCTTCAGAGGCAGCGCAGCCCTGCGCACACCTCTTGGACGTCTATCCTCCAGAACTAGCAGAGAATGCGTTCCTATTGCTTTAAGCCACCCACTCTGGGGTGGTTTGTTATTGCAGCCCTCGGAGACTCATGCAATGGTCTACCATTTCATTCCTCATTTCACGCTCGGAAGGGGACGCGGCTATTTTCCTCATTCACAGCTGAAGCGCCTGCAGCTCAGAGCGGTTAAGACATGGGCCCAACAGTGCTCAGCTCACTTCCTTGTCCAGCCTGCCCAGGGCAGGGGCAACTAGTCTAAGCTCACTGTATCACGGAGGTCATACTGCTGTGGCCGGACAAGGCAGGGCTAAGAGCCAGTGTGCTGCGTGCAAACCCAGCTCAGCCAACGTCTCAGCCAGCTCGTGCTGCTGCAACAAAATACCGTAGACTGCGGGGCTCAAGCAACAGGAGTTTATTCTGCACAGTTCTGCAGGCTGGGAGTCTGAGATGGAGGTGTCAGTGGGGTCGGTCTGGTGAGGACCCACTTACTGGTTTGCAGACTTCTTGCTGTAACCTCAGATCCCAAGGGCACTAATCCCATCCTGGGGGGCCCCCTCCATGGCCCCATCTAACCCTAAATGCTTCCCAGAGGCCTCCCCTCCAAACACCATCACACTGGGGAGGAGGGCTTCCTGACTGGGGAACACAAACATTCAGTCCACAGCAGCTTCCTATGGGCTGTGTGGCTTCAGGCCAGTCTCTCAGGCTCTCTGGGCCTCTGGTCTCCCCATTTGTAGGATGGTTACAGCAGCCACTTTGTAGAGACTTTAGAGATTGAATGGCCAGTGCTGATCCACTTGGCAGAGCGCCTTGAAGGTATGCACTCACTTTCCACTGGGCACCACTGACCACAGCCCTGGGTTCCGTGCCACAAACCCCACGCCAGCAGGACACCCCTTAAGCCATCTCACAGCCTCTCCCACCACTGTCCCCCTTGTTACTCACTGCAGCCCAGGGGTAGGTCTTGCAGGGCTCTTGCCCCATCTCCCTGCTGAAGAAACTGCCCCCTAAGAATGCGGGTGGTTCGTCTTCAGGACACAGCTCGCTCCCATGTCCCATACCGCCAGGGCCAGGTCTCTACCTCCATCGCTCCCTGGCCCTGGCCCGGCACTCACCCGCTTCTTCCTGCTGACACCCCTCACACCCAGCCAGGACTCCTCCTTGGCCATATCCCTCGGGCCAATCCAGAAGCTTTGGCTTAGTAGTGACACATCACTCATGCACTAGCCATCCAGGCCCCTGGGAAAGGCAGTACCCCTCCTCCACGCACCTCCTTCCCACGTGGCTAGAGTCCCAGCTGTGGGACCTTGGGCAGGCCACTTACCATCTCTGATCCATAGTTTTCTTTTCTATGAAATGTGGGTGATAACCGTGACGTCACAGAGCTGCTGCCTGGGGTCCATGAGATTGTCCACGTGAATACCGCCAACTGAGTACCTAGCCTAAGAGGTGCTCAAGAAGTATCATAAATAGACATTTCCCTCCTTTATGGTGAGTCAAGGGGGCATTCTGGAGACAAGGTCCCTGCCTTCTGTATGGAGCATAGAAGAATTACTTAAAAATATAAAAATAACATTTTTACTGTTATTAAAGTAATAAGCATTGACTGCAAAAATCATAAAATAAAAAAAACTAAGACAATACGTAAAGGAATGATGAAGTGAAAGAAAATTACTGGCAATCTCATCTCGCAGAGCCATTAAAGTGTTGATAAATAGGTTTTTAAGCTTTATATTCTACATTATTCTTATTCAGAGCTGGAGAGCTGAAGAGCTGGATTGATAGGGAGAGAGAGAGAATTTTACAAAGTGGACCCATTTGGGACACACTGCCTGTGCTCTGGCTTTACATACAATACCCCCCGCCACGGACATCTTTCCCCATCAATAAACTCAAATCCGCGTCGTCTCGTAGCCACCCAGGAGTCCATGCTATGGATGGGCCATCATCTATTTCACTTCCCCTCAGCCGCTGGACGTTTAGTTCATCTCCAATCTTGCACTGTACGGTGGCTAATAATTTGCAGAGCCTACTGCGCTCACGTCTGCAGGCTCACGCACGATTATTTTATTATGACCCATCCCTGGGAGGGAATCGCTGGGTCACAGGATGTGAGCATTTCAGATCTTCTACAGCACAGCCCCAGATGGCCTTCCAAGAACCTCGTGTCCGATGGCACCCCTGCCCTCAGAGTGCGGGGTGCCTGGTCCCCGCACCTCGCCAGCCCCTACACCCCCTTCAAGTAGGAGAGGAAATAAAACAAAGACATCTCGTGGTTGATTAAACGTCAAATCGGAGGCAGGATCCGAGTGTCTCTTGGCTGTTTTTAGTTTCTTCTCGGGGAATTAACTTGCTCGTGTCTTTGTCCATTTTTCTTTGGAGTTTATTTAATAGATATTTGGAGCTCATTTTTTTGAGAGACAAAGAAAAGCAATGCTGAGTTGGAACTGTCCTGGAGTTCACACTCTTGAAGGGAAAGCAGACAATGCATCCACATGCGTGTGCACACACTCATACACACTTGCATGCACACACGTGCATGCATGCATGTACATGGGCACACGAACACGTGTGCACACACGTGCACATACAGGCATAGGTGCACCCACGAATAGGTAACTGAGCTCCGTGAAGTAATAACCAGACTCAGAACGTGACCGTGGGCGCCATCCTCCTTTGAGGGTCCAAGAAGGCAATCCACACGCTTCTCTCCCCTGCACGCCTGTCTTGCCCTCCATAGCCTCAGCTCAGTCTGTCACTATGCCGTGAATAAAAGCTGTGTAAGGGACACAGAGCCGGGATGTGGTGACACAGAACTGGATTGGGGCTGGCTTGGCTTCAGTGGGTGGTTTGCAGGGGCCCCTCCATGAGAACTTGGAGCCGCTGCTGACTCAGCTGTGCACCCCTACACGGCCCCGCTGTCCCCGCACCAAGCAAGCCCCGCCTCTCCCTTCTCATGGCAAGGTGACCCCACAGGATCCCTTGACCCGTTACCCTGGAGCCTGGGGCCCAGAAGCAGGGAGAGTTTAGATAACTCCATGCATGAAGCCACCAACAAACTCACCAAGAGCTCAGGAGGCATTAACAGGAGCAGGAGGTCCAGAGGGCAGCCCTGTCCCCCCCCATCCTCCCTGGAGCCGCCCGAGTACCACTTCCTCCCGGGCGCCCGACCTGGCACCGGCCCAGGAAGACACAGCCTCGGTCTTGACGCATCACGGGCACCAGGCTCCGGAGCTCACCTCCAGGACCCCAGGGGACACTCAAACCTCCAGAGGGTCAGCCTTCCCTCTGAAAACGGGGCGACAACCCTTCATCCTGGGGTTGGGGGGACAATCCGATGAGCCAATGTCATACAGCACGGGGCAGGGAAGACGGTTTGGATTCTGCAGATGGAGCCCGTGAGCATTTCTCACGCTGTGTGCAGCTCACGGGAGGAGCCGGTCACCCCAACACCTACGTGAGGAAACAGGCACAGAGAGCAAGGTGACCAGCAGCACAGTGGCTGCAGCCAGAACAAGACGGAGGGCAGAACTGCACCCGCTGCGGTCGTCGCCCGGAGACGTTTCCTGGGAGGGTCGGGCGGGGGCCCAGAGGTTTTAGGCAGAAAAGTAACACAGGGAGTACAGGACTCTCTAAAGCTTCCTCCCTCCGTGTGTAGAGAAGCTTCCTCCCTCCGTGTGTAGAGAAGGCAGGTACCTAACCTACCAAGAGCGATGGGGGCCGTCAGAGGCCCCGTTTCCCCACCTGTAAACCACAGTCGTCCCTGCATCTCTGTCTCATGGGAGGCTCAGTGGGGTTAATGGCTGAGAAAGGATTCTGAGAAGGGAGACGTGGGACACATGTCAGCTGCTGTTATTTTCTCTTTCTGCTACCGCGAGCTACTTAGCAGTGAAGGCCTCCTTAGAACGTCTGCTGCTGACGAGCGGGGAGAGAGAGAGGGTAAGGACGTAAGTCACGGAGATGGAAGGATTCGGCACAAAGCCACCTGCGGAGCAGCAGCTCACCTCGAGAATTTCATGATGAAATATTCATGGGCCCCTCCGCCCGGCCTCTCCGGAGCATTCTGGCTCCCAGGAGCCTCAGGCCTGGTGAGAATGTACAGCACTGACCTTCGACTGTGGGCACTAGAGTCTGATGTCACAACCATGGATGAGAGGAATTCACACCTGCCCTTCTTAAGGGGCCCCGAGACGGACAGCCTTGCACGGCCCAGGCGTCAGCGAAGGTGCAGCAGGACCCAGAGGGCGAGGATTGCAGGTGGCAGCGTCCGCTGTGGGCCAAGTGCGCTCAGATCACCTCACTCCTGCTGGTCACCTTGTGCTCGTGATGGCCCCTGACATGATCACTTTTATTCTTGCTTTGGAAGTGGAAAAAGTGAGGCTGTAGTATCAATCACCCCGTTGTCATAAGCCATCAGGCCAGAGCTTGAGTCCAGGCCTGTCCACCCCATGAGGGCGCACATTCTTTCTCCATCTGGTCCAGGTGGAGGTGCTGGTCACGTGTCCCCTCTCGTCATTACATGAGACCCAGGACGGACAGCTAGCGACCCCGCCCCTGGCACGGCGGGCAAGTCACGTGGCCCAAGCAGAGGCCGTGAGACGTCTTCACTGAGATGTCGCACGTGGACACGGAGGAGAAGGGGCTCGCTTCTCCGCGACGTGGACACGGTCTGAGGACCCATCTCCTGACCAGGCAGCTCTAATGCTCCTCGGAGCAGCCGCATTCTATGCCGTGTATGAGGAAAGGGGATTCTGATGCTCATGATGCCCTGAAAATGTGGAGCATTTAACGCGGTGAAATACATGGAAGAAAAGAGAAGGGGCTGAGGGCTTCCCTGATGGTGCAGTGGTTGAGAATCTGCCTGCCAATGCAAGGGACACGGGTTCGAGCCCTGGTCTGGGAAGATCCCACATGCCGCGGAGCAACTAGGCCCGTGAGCCACAACTACTGAGCCTGCGCGTTTGGAGCCGGTGCTCCGCAACAAGAGAGGCCGCGATAATGAGAGGCCCGCGCACCGTGATGAAGAGTGGCCCCCACTTGCTGAAACTAGAGAAAGCCCTTGCACAGAAACGAAGACCCAACACAGCCATAAATAAATAAATAAAATAAATTAAAAAAAAAAAAGAATCTACTCTTTAAAAAAAAAAAAAAAAAAGAGAAGGGGCTGAGGGGAGGGGGAACTAATTCCAAGCGCACGTGGCAGCACGGTGTCCAGGGAAGTGAAGGAGCATTCGCGTGCATGGGCAGCGGTGGGGGCAGGAATGCAGGACAGCCAGGAGGGCAGGGAATCTGAAGATGAGCTCTGGCCAGTCCGACCTGGAACTGGAGGAGCTGGCTCCTCTCCCTCTCGGCCGGTACATGTGTGTGTAGGGTGGGGAGCCAGGACCAAACACAGGCCAAGGGTGAGTGTGGCTCTACTGTGGGGTGTAAACAAAGGGGATAAAGCCATCACTCTCCAGCTCACTCAGGGCCTCAATTACCAACTCCTGTTGGGCCAAGTCTTTGGCATCAGATAGACCAGAATTTGAATCCTGACTCTACCACTAGCTAGCTAGCTGTGTGAGGTCAGGAAATTTACTTAACCTCTCTGAGCTTGTGTTTTCTCATCTGAAAAATTTAAGACAGTATCTCCTCCCTCATAGGGTTGTGGTGAGAAAGAAATGAAATAATGTAAGTGCTCAAAGGACACTTGCTGTTATCGTTGTTGTTTTGCTGTTGTGATGGCGATGGTGAAGACGGTAATAACTATGGTGATGGTGATGGTGATGATGTTGGTGGTGATGATAGTGATGACGTTGATATTGATAGTGTTGATGGTGATAGTGATGATGGTGATGATGATTATGATGATGATGATGGTGATGATAATGATGATGATGATGTTGATAGTATCGATGGTGATGATGCTGATGATAATGATGAAAAGCCTCTATGAGCCCTGAGGTATGGAGCCCAGTTTTGAGATTAGGAAGAAGCAAGCAGGGAGTTTCTCTCATCATTCTATTCTTGGGTAACACCCCTCTTCTCGTGACTCTACAGCTCATATGTATGAGAGGGAGAGTTGTCTGGGAGGCTCCTGAAGATGAGTGATTTGAGCTGGGCTGGACTGGGATGAGTTCAGTCAAATTCCTTATCACTGTAGTAAGCTTAGGGTGCACCAGGAAAATGGTAGCCAGGGCCTGTGTTCCCATGAAAGGCCTCTAGGGCCTAGAGTAGGGGAGGATCTGGCCAGGGGGCCGCTGCTGGAGCCACATGGCCCCATAATCCCCCATCCTGGGCTAACCTACTCCCCTGAGGAGACTGAGCCTGCTACTGTCACCCTGACCTCCAGAGGCAGGCACAGAAGAGAGGCCCAGCTAAGGTCATAGATGAACAAACTGATGAGTGGGTGGGGGAGGGGTGATGAAGCAGGAAGGACTTGGAGAAGGACTCGAAGAAGGACTCTGGGTTACCTCTGGTAACTCTGGGTTACCCTCACCAGACAGGTCTCCCTGGTAATAAGGAAGCAGTACTCCCTTCTCCTATCATAATGTCAGAAGTCAGCTATGACAGGCTTAAATAAGATCCAGAGTCTATAACATAATACCCAAAATGTCCAGTTTCAGTTGAAAAGTAGTCACCATACCAAGAGCAGGAAGATCTCAAACTGAATGATAAAAGTTGATCAACAGATGCCAACACTGAGATGACAGAAGTTAGAATTGTCTGACACAGAGTTTAAAGCAACCATCATAAAATGCTCCAATAATGATTACAAACAACTTATAACAAATAAAAAATAAGAAATATCAATGAAGAAATAGAAGATATAAAGAAACTAAATGAAATTTTAGAACTGGAAAATAAATAGCTGAAATTTTAAAACTCAGTGGATGAGCTCAAAAACAGAATGGAGGGGACAGAAGGAAGAATACATGAACTTAAAGATAAAATAATACAAATTACCAAATCTGAACTACACAGAGAAAATATACTAAAAAAAAAAAACCCACTAACAGAGCCTCAGGTACCCGTGGGACTATAAAAAAGATTCCTGTCATCAGAGCTCCAGAAAAAGAGAGAAAGAAGGAGGAGGTGGATAATGTTCCTAAAGAAAGAATAGCTGAAAACTTCCCAAATTAAATGAGACATAAACCTACAGATTCAAGAAGGTGAGTGAGCCCCAGACAGGAAAACCAAGGAAATCCACACAAAGACATGTCATCATCAGACTTCTGAAAACCACAAAAACAGAAGATCTGGAAAGCAACCAGAGAAGAAAAACAACACCTTACCCATTGGAATGGAATGTCAGTGAATTTCTCATCAGGAATCATGGAGGCTGGAAGGAGGTGACAAAACATATTTCAAGGACTGAAACACAAGAACTGTCAACCCAGAATCATGTATCCAGTGAAAACATCCTTCAGGAGCGAAAGGGAAATCGAGACATTCTCAGGTGAAGGAAAACTAAGAGAATTTGTCTTGTGAGCAGACCTACCCTTAGAGATGGCTAAAGGGGGTTCTCTAGACAGAAAGGAAACAATAAGACAAGGAATTTGTAGACCATCGGAAAAGAAGGAGGAACAACAGAAAGAATAAAGATACAGCTAAATACCTTTTCCTTCTCCACCTAAGTTTCCTAAATTATGTTTGACAGTTGAAGCAAGTATTGTAACACTGAGGTTCTAAATTTATGTACAGAAAATACTTTATTATATTATAAATAAAGGAAGGTAATGGGACATAAAGGGAAGTAAGTTTTCTACACTTTACTTGAGCTGGTAAAGTGATGACACCAGTAGACTCTGATGAGTTACATATGTGTAGTGTAATACCTACAGCAGCACTAAAATAGCTGTAGTACAAAGAGATGCGCTCAAAAAAACTGCAGATAGAGCAAAATGAATGTCTACAAAAATTTTTTCAAGTAACCCACAGGAAGGCAAGATAAAGGACAGAGATCACAAAAATCAGAAAGGACAAACAGAAAACAAAAAAATAAAATGGCATCCCTTTTTTAAGCCCTAACATATCAATAATCACATTATATATAAATGGCATAAACATGCCAATTAAAAGACAGAGGCTGACAGAGTGGACTGAACAACATACATGAACTATATGAGGCCTATGAGAGACTCACTTCAGCTATAAAGATATAGGTGGGTTGAAAGAAAAAGATGGGAAAGGTTATATCATGCAAACATTAATCAAAAGAAAGCAAGACTGCCTGTGTCAGTGTCAATCCATCAACAATACATAACAATCCTAAATGAACAGGAATGACATCAGAGCTGCAAAACATATGAACAAAAAGACTGTGAGAAACTAAGGGAGAAAGACAAATCCACAAGTATAGTTGGAGACGCCAACACTGCTCATCTGACAATATGACAACTCAACAGAAAAATAAGTGAGGGCAGAGAAGAACTCAACAACACCCTCAGCCAACAGGATCAAACCAACGTTGATTGAACACCCCACCCAACCACAACAGACACGTTTTCTTTTCAAGTGCCCACAGAGCACAGACAAGATAGACCATCTCCTGGGTCATGAAACAAACCTCAACAAATTAAAAATAATAGAAAGTGCAGTATATTCTCCAGCACAATGGAATCCAACTAGAAATAAATAACAGACAAACAACAGGAAAATCTCCAAACCCTTAATCCATGCGTCAAAGAGGAAGTTTCAAGGGAAATAAAAAGACATTGAACCAAGTAAAAATGAAAATACAACATACCAAAATCCGCGGGACACAGCTAAAGCAGTGCTGAGAGGGAATTTTACAGCGCTAAGTGCTTACATTAGAAAAGATGAAAAGTTTCAAATCAATAATCAAGCTCCTACCTCGAGAATCTAGAAGAAGAAGAGTGAATAAAGTGAAAGAAAGCAAGCAGAAGGAAGGACAAAATAAAAATAAAAGCGGAAGTTGTGAAACTGAACACAGAAAAGCAACAGAGGAAATCAATGAAACAAAAAGCTAGTTCTTTGAAATGATCAATAAAATTGACAAACCTCTAAAGTGCTCAATGAAGATTCACCTCCTCCTCTCTCCTCTCACCCTCTCAGAGATAAGGTGGTCCCTGGGCAGCTCTTCACAGCCTTCAGGACACCTCTGAGTGCATCGTCTCACTGAAACATCGGGACAACTCTTGACCATAGACAAAGTACTGATGCCATCTTAGCATTGAGGAAATTGAGGGGCAGAGAAAGGAGTATGCTTTGCTCAAGGTCTCCCAGCGGTAACGAGCAGGGTAGGCTCAGAACAGGGCTGGCTGGTCCTTTCCCCACCCTCACTCAGTAGACACGGCTGCGCCTGGGGTGACGCACCAAGGGCTTATGTTCCCTCCATAGAGGGGCACTTTCCTCTGCTCAGGCTACAGCAGGAATAGTTGAGTGCTTTAGTTTCCTCATCTATAAAAAAAAAAAAAAAAAGTGGTCCCTGCATGTTGTGAGAGTTAATTGGGTTAATATGCATAAAGCCCTAAAGTGTGCCTGAGTTATGGTAAGTTCTGCAAACATGTTCTGTTACCATTACAGTCGTCTCCTCCTTATCCAAGGGGGATACATCCAAGACCCTCAGTGGATGCCTGAAACCACGGATAGTACGGAACCCTACACATGTGTACATTTTTTTCCCTATACTAACGGGCAGGTAGTGTATACAGCGTGGATACGCTGGAAAAGGGATGATTCATGTCCCGGACGACATGGAGAGAGTGTGAGACTTCATCACGCTACGCAGAATGGCACACAATTTTAAATTTATGAACTGTTTATTTCTGGAATTTTCCCTGTAATATTTTTGGACTGCAGTTGACCATGGGTGACTGAAATACCAGAAAATGAATCCGTGGATAAAGGGGAAATATTGTGCTCAGAAACATCTGGTCCTGGGCCTTCTGCAGACTGAGCACCACGGGGAAACCGAGGCAGAAAGCCACCCGTACAAAAGGAGGCCCTGCCCATTCTGCCCAGGTTTAGTCAGAAGGAAACGTTCTGACCCAGCTCCAGGACAGCTCCATCCTCCACAAGCTTCTCTTCGGTTCCTTCTAGTTTTGCATCTTCCTTTGATTAACAGTTTTACTAAAGAGGCATAATGTGAGCTTCACAGCAAATATCTAAAGAAGGAGGGGAGAACGTGCGAAAAAAATCCCCTGCAGGAACTTGCGAAGGCAATGGTGTCCGCTGCCCCTAAGCTCCTAGATGTCCCCCGAGGAGGGTCCAATCCCAGAGTCAAGGCCCAAGTACAGAAGGTGAAACCCGTGTGCTTCCCCGAGTCTGGGAGGGCGTCACTGCTCTGGATCCCACTAAAAGGGCAGCCCTCGTCCCGCCCGCCCATCTCCATCCAAAGACTGTTAGCTGAGGAGCAGGAGGGGAGGGAAGTGGCCGAGAGGCCGTCGCTCTGCAGACACACCCATTCGCTCAGCTGATGCTCAGGTAACCTCACAGGCCCCTGGTCTCTCAGAGCGGCCTGGGCTGGGGGGAGCTGTGGACGACACAGCGCTTCAGGGACAGACTCGGCACAGAGGCCAGAGGGACCCCAGGGTGGACGCACGCTCTGGTTCCCAGCCTCAGGTGGATGCCTGGTCCTGCCCTCCCACCCCCAGAAAGTCACACTGAGCCTTGATCGTGGTCACAGGCTAAGCCCTGACAATGATCATAGGCTGAGCTCTGACCCCAGCCATAAACATAAATTCTAACCCCCGGCCATCTGAACAGTCTGTGCCCAGGGCAGGGAAGGCGGACATGGGTGGCCAGGCACAGTCCTCCCCCTGTTGGCCCCAGCGTGGGGTGCTGCATCCCTGTGACAGGACCTCGGAGCCCTCCGCAGGACGCCACGTCCCACAAGGTGGCTCATGGCTCATCTGGCCGTGGCCCTCCCGGGACCCAGGAAGGGGGGTGCTCTCTCTGCCCCTGCGCCTTACAGCCAAGCCGGTGTGAAAAGTTCAGGAAAAGCTCTTAAAGGAAAATGCTTTTCTGATGTTGGGCCTGAAATAGCACTCCCTTCCCCCAAGTTAATAAGCAGTTGTCTAGCTAGTCAGTTCTATTTTAGAAATAAACATCTATTAGCACTCTTCGCCTTGCAGCCCGACTCAAGGTCAGCCCTTCGTCTCTGTTTCCCAGAAGAGGTGGCATCTGGACATTGGGGCCGGGGACAGAAAAGCCCCAGGGGTCCCAGTCAGGTCAGCAGGCACTGGTGCCTCTCGAGGACCGAGAGGGAAACAAGCGACTGGTGGCCAGACCTGTGGTCAAGTTCACCCCCTTCTCTGGGTTCAGGATACATGCGTCCACAGCTGCAGCTCAAGATCACATCAATAGTGATAATAATCGCACAAGCGTCAGTCTGGTGCTGAGCCATTTACAAAGCACTGTCACCAACGGGCTCATTTGGTTCTGCTGGCAGGGAGGTCATGGGCCAAAGGGAAATGGCCACCAAAAACCGAGCACACATGGTCTGCAGGCCCCTGAGGCCAGTCGGCCCTAGAGACTGGCATGTAATTAGTCCTGAGCAACAAGCTCGGGTTCACACAGCCGGTGGCAGGTCTGGGCCTGGAGCCTGGATCTAACTCTGGTCCTGCTATAAGCCTCCTGGGAAACCTGATTAATGGGGCCAGCTTTATAACTTGAAGAGCCCAGTGGAAAATGAAAATATGCTTAAAAATTAAAATGTCAACACAGCCAGAGCAGAGCATTAAACCAAGTGCCTACAGGGGGCTGGGGGTCTAGAGGGAGGGATAATTACCTTCATCTCTTCTGAGGCATTTGGTGATTTCTCTTGCCTTCACCCACACTGCTCGGCCTGTGCTAGGCGCACATCTTAGTACAAAACAGAGCAGTTTCCTCTCTCCGGGCACAGAAAGCACCCATGTGTTGCTCTATAGGAAAATATGGAACTGAGGTCATTTCTTCAAAGATGAACATTTGCTTTACTAACATAAAAGGGAACCCTGCTGCTCTGTCTTTGCTTTCTGCGTAAGTGGTGACTCCCGTTCCTTGAAGAATCAGAGTGTAAATTTTTTGACATGATTTTAAATGACATTTAGACTCAACACATGCAATATAGCAACAATACACACCACCTAATTAAAGGGAAAACAATATGGGCAGCTGTGTATCAGTCAGCTGCTGCTTTGTAACAAACCACTCCAAAAACAAAGAATTGCTTAAACAATACAATTAAAGCAATGCAGTTGCTTAAAACGACAGAATTTAACAATGAATTTGTGAGTCTGCTGAGTGATACGTGGTTCTTCCGGTCCCAGCGGGTTCACCCATACATTTGAGGTCAGCCCTGAGTCAGGTGGGCAGCTCTGCGGGTCTTGGCTGGGGTCTTGGCTGAGTCCTCTCATGTGATTGGGAGTGAGTTGGCTGTAGGCTGGTCTAGAATGGTCATGGCTGGGACATCCTGCCCCCCTCACCCACATGGTCTCATCCTACAGCAGGCCAGCCAGGATTGTGCACAGGGCAGTCCCAGGGAGCGAGCAGAGGCTCACGGATCCTCAAGGCTCTGTAGCACACGCTGGGCACCCCCATGCACTTGGTGACGATCCGGAGAGCAGCTGTGAGCCTGTCCTCCTAACTCCACATTCAGTGACATCCCGATGGTAGCTTGAAATCAGCCATGGTAGGAGGATTCACACCAAGGAAATTGGCAAATGCCACACATCCAGGGGTTGGGGATATCCGGGGGGAAATCTGGTATACCAGCACACCCCTGACCACATTCTATTGGCCAAAACGTGTCACAAGGTCAAGCCCAATTCAAGGGATGAGAAACAAATGGGATGACCAGCTCTCCTCAGTTTGCCTGGAATTTTCGCAGCTTTAGCACTGAACATCCCATGTCCCCAGAGTCCCCCGTCCCAGGCAAACCACAAGGGCTGGTCGCCCTGGGAACGGACCCACCTCTTGATGGGAGAAGCAGCAAAGTCACGTTGCAAAGTGCAGGGAGAGGAGCTGGGGAGGAAGTGCGTGCATAGTCTCAAGCAATCCCCTGAGCCATGACCAAGTTCAGGTTCACACGTGAGCAGACCACGGCAGCCGTGTCCTAGATTCGGCCTGGACGAGAGCAGCTGTAAGATCCCCAGGCCCAAAAGACACGTCCCAACTTCAGGCGAGCTGAAGTTTTGGAAACGTGCTCACGAGGGTCCTGAGCAGGAAGCTCAGGGTGGGCGCACCGGGGAGAGGAAGCCGCGAGCCCGGTGGGCAGGCAGCAGCCGGCAGAGGACAGAGGTCTCCTCCAGCCGGGCTCTGAAGAGCCGCACGCTCACTCCCGACTCCCAGAGCAAACAGCCAGCAGCCTCTTTTCTTTCTCCTGCTCAAGTACACAGCTGAGATGGCCCTTTTAAGTCCAGCAGACTGGGGCTGTGCTCAGCGTGGAGGGTCAGGGGAGCGGTATGCGGGGTCTCTCTGACTCGGGCACCCCTGGGGGTTACAGGGCCAGAGGTGACTAAGCGTTTGGGCTTCAAAGGCTGCTGCAGGCCAGGATAAAAGAGAGACGAGGTGGGAGCAGGTGGAAGGGGCGGCCACAGCGCTGACGCTGACGAGGCAACACAGCAAACAAAGCAGGGTGGCGGCATGGAGATCCAGCAGAATGCCAAATCAAGGTGCAGGCCGCGGCTCTGCCCCCCGCGGGACGCTTGGCAAATGCGAGGGACATTTGGTACTTAGAACTGGGGGAAGAGGGTGCTGTTGGCATCTAGTGGGTGGAGGCCAAGGTTGCTGCTAAACGCTCTGCAGTGCACGAGACGGCCCCCGCAGCAGAGGATTACCTGGCCCGAACATCAGCAGTGCAGAAGGTGAAGACCCTGAGGGGGCAGCATTCCTGGGGAAAGGCATTGCCGTGGGAAGATCATGCTCATCAGGTGACCTGGCCCGAGCCTGGCCCATCCCGCCTCCAAGCCCAGCTCCAGGAGGTACAGAGCAGCCAACACCCTGGGGACAGTCTGCAGCCCAGGTTCCCTGGCCCAAGAGGACAAGCTTCCCGGAGCCCCGAGAGCCGGCCAAGCCAGCACCGCCTCTGCAGGAAGCTGTTTGCTATTCTATCCCGGCCCCCAACACAGCTGGCTCCAGGCCCCGACACATGGAGAGGGGCTAACCTAATTGCACTAATGATTTGTAATCAGACGTAATGGGGTGTTTGTACACACAAGCGCACAGAGCTGCAGGTGTGGAAGGCAAGTCCCCTGGGGCTCCCAAAGGCTCATCTCGCCTGCCAGCTGAGAAGCCAGGGCGGCCCCAAAGTGCCTCTGTCCCGCTAAGTGGCTTAAACCTCCCTTGGGCCTCCACACTGGCCAGAGAGGCCAGATGTCTGCAGACCACTCAGCAGGCTTCCAGATTTCTTGGTATCCCCCAACCCTGTCTGCCAGTGACTTCCAGGCCCTCAGCTTGGTGACTGAGAAAGCAAAGCATGCTAGAGCCTGCAGACCTGGGCTCGGCTACCCCGAAGTCACCAGCTCCTGCGGACACGGCAAGAAAGAGGGAGGAGCTCTGTCCCCAAGATGCCCGTGGGTGGCTCTGAGCTCTGACCCACGTTGTTGTTACTATGACCAACGCTTCTTGAGTGCTCACCACTCCAAACACCACATAATCCCATAATATCCACGACAACCCATGTGCACGGTGTTATACTATCACCCCCATTTTACAGATGAGGACACTGAGGCTCAAGAAGTTTCCCACGACCTCACAGCTCCTAAGAGGAGCAGGCTGCAGTCTGAGTCAGTGTCTCTGACACAGTGTGCTCTGGGGGAGCATGATTAAGTTTGCTAAGGCCAAGGGAAGCTTGAAGAGGAGGTGTTGATCAAGCAGGGCTTTGCAGGATGTGTAGGAGTTGCCAGGTGAGGATGGGGAGGGTGTTGCCCTTACAGAGAAACAGGATGTGCCTGGTACCTCCTGGGACCGTTGATAAACACCGGGTTCTAGATAACAAGAGAGGGAGGGGTGACAGCAGATGAGTCTGGAAAGGCAGGTCGGGGGCCAGGCTGGAGATAGACAGCTGGGATCGAGTTACTGTGATGGAAACTTGTGGCTTGGGAGAGAAAGACTGTGGGCCAGGAGGGCTGGATGCAAGAGGCCATGCGTGTCTGACCCTAGGGGAGTGGAGAAAAGAGACAGGAAGTGTGGTTGGGCACAGGCTCCAGGTTCAAAGCTTGGCTCTGCCACTAACATGCTACGTGACCTTGGGCAGCTTCCTTACCCTCTCTGGCCCGCAGCCCGCTCACAGGGCCGTTCTGAGGTTTAACGGGCTAAGACCCTCGGAGCAGCTGGAGCCGTGCCTGGTGCATGGCTGAGCCCAACACCTGCCATCCCAGCGGTTTCCACAAGCCTCGGAGAGCGGCTAGAGGGGAGGGCAGAGGGCACCTGGGCTTGCTGACATTAAGCTTCAGGGTTCCATCCTGGTTTTCAGGGTCCACCTCTTGGGGTGGGGGGAAGGAAAGGCTTCGAAGTTTCAACCCAAACGTCTGGACGCCACTGCATCCCCAAGGCCAAACTCCCCGACACCAGGGGGAGGAGGTTCCCCCGGGGAGGCTCCAGGCAACTGACGAGCTCTAGCTGCCGGATGCCCCTCCTCCCAGGCTTCAGTCCACTAACCAGGGCTCGGGAGGACAAGCCCAGCTCACGCGTCCTTGCAAGAACAGGAAGGAGGAATGTGTGCCAAGCCCTCTGCCCACCCACCCCTCGCCCTCCCTGTCCGCGCCACCCACCCGTCACCCAGCCAGAAGCTGGGCATGGCTCTACCTCATCCCTCTCCCTTGTCAACTCTGTTGTGGTTTGAATTGTGTCCCCAGAAGATGTGCTGAAGCCCTAACACCTGGTACCTCTGAACGTGACCCTATTTGGAAAGAGGATCATTGCCAATGTAATAAGTGAGGTCGCTCTGGTTTAGGATGGTTCCTAATCCAACGGGACTGGCGCCCTTATATAGAGAGGAGAGCAAACGCAGAGACAGACACACAGGGAGAAGAGGGCGTGTGGCTATAGGATGACAGAGCGGAGGCTGGGGTGACGCTCCACAAGCCAAGGGCACCAAGGACTGCCCGGGACGCCAGAGGCCGGAGGAAGCAGGAAGGAGCCTCCTCTGGGGCCTCAGGAGGGAGCACGGCCCTTTCCACACCTTGATTTCAGACTCCCAGCCCCCAGAACTGTGAGAGAATGAATATCTGTGGTTGAAAACACCCGCTGTGTGGTGCTTCGTTATGGCAGCCCTGGGAACGTAATACAACAAACTCCCACATGGAGATGCTCACCGTCTCCCCACCCCACAGTCCTCCCGTCCCTGGGGCTACGCCACGTCCAGCAGTCCCATCTCACTCCCTGGCGCCACACACCCTTCAGCCAAACGCAACCGTGAGATGGCCAGAGAGAAGCGGGTGTGACCACGTCTGACCCTGCCTTTCGGGACTTTATGCAAGTAGCCTGGGGGCGGTGGTGCTGGTCCCGCCTCTGCCCACGTGAAGGGGAAGAGCTCCCCCCTCATGGCTCCCAGGTCCCCACACCAACTCTCCAAGGAGCTCGATACCTCCTGAGCCCATTAGACAGATAGAAAGTGGCAGAGTTCAAATTTGAACCCAGGTCTGGGATTCTGAGAAGCATGCCTTTCTCTGCTCAGCGAAGCCAGGTACTGGAGGGGGCGGCTGGACATTTGGGGTGTACCAGCTGAGCAGAGAGCAGACGTCTCCCCTACTGACTACATTCCAAGGTATATTTTAGGGATAAGGCAGCAGGCTGTTGAAGCACAGAGGAGGGGGTCACTCTGCCACCTCCGCCCATGCAGGTGACCAAGTCACCGACAGAGTCTGGGTTCTGAGTGGCACACAAGTCCTGCATCCCAGCTGCGGTGCTCTGCCTCCCTGTCCTTGCCAGGAACCAGCTGAGGGGCTACACTCTGCACAGATTCCCAAGCTCTCCTGCTGTGCGTGGAGCCACCCCTGCCCCCTGCACGGGGACCCTGCTCAGCCGTGCTGCCGGCTTGTGGGATCTTAGTTCCCCTGCAGTGGAAGTGCGGAGCCCTGACCACTGGACCACCAGGGCTCATCCCTCACCACTGTCCAAGCCCTCTAGTGTCTGGCACTCCCCTTGCCTTCTCAGGGAGGCTCCAGGTCTCCCTTCCCAGGGCTCCGCTGCACTCCCACGTAACATCCATCCATCATCTGACGAATATGTAGCCCCACCCAGCATGCCTCAAGCCCCACCAGGCACTGTGGATGGAAGGGTGGGACTACACCGCCCTCAGGGCTGTGGGGTGACCACCAGGATACGCTGTTAGAGAGAAAAATGGGGTACAGAGCCTCTGGGGGACAGGAATCTGTACATGATTTGCATATATTTAAGAAACAATGGAAGTTCAGAGCAAACACTTGAGGAGAAAAAAGTCTATACCTCAAGAAGGAAACAGGATGGAGGGGACGGGGGAGGAAGCGAGAACTTCCCGAATGTGCCAACGTTCTGTGTAATTACACAACAAGACTAAATTTTCAAAAAACTATCTCCAAAAATTAAAAGCAAAACAAAACCAATGAACCTAACAGTGTACCGAATTGGTAGTACAACAACACCGAAATGAATCATCTGAAGTGAGTTTAAAACACAGTGATTTTACTGTCTATTCCCAAGGGTTATTCCCTGAGGACAGAAAGAATTTCAAAAAGAAAAACCTGTAATGATTCTCAGTAATCATATTTTTAGTAATAATATTGATATTCTGAAACTATATTTGCATAAAGATAAAATAAATACATAATTATTTTAATGTTGTTAGGACCCAAGTCTGTCAGTGTGAGAAAAAGGAGAGACAAAGGCAGGAAATTAAATAAAATTCTGTAAGCCTAAATTTGACTTCTTTTTTAATCTTAAAGAAGCGAACTTCATAGCCGAATGAAAGGCTCAGAAACAAAGACCAATCCAGGAGCAAAGACTTTTCGACCCCCCACTGCCAGAAAATAGTCTCTTGATGTCATCTCTCATTAAAAGGACCCGGAGCTCCTTGGAAAAGTGTTGGTTCCAGGGGCTGGGAACCTGGAACATGGTAGACGGTAGACAGGAGAGCGAGAAGCAGTCAGAGACGCCCAGGGTCATGCAGAAGGACTCGGGGATCAAGATGAAGAGGTTTCCACAAGCCAAAATAACCAGGCAGTTTAAGGATCAACACAGATTATAACTGCAACGAGTTGAAACATATGTCCAAATCGGGGGTTCAAAATGACTGGGGAGACCCTCACAATTGTTGAGGATGCAAGAAACACAACTCATTGTTTTGAAAACTAGTAAATAAAGGGAGAGAATCAAGCTTGTCCCTTGGCTGTCCATCCTCTCAAACTGCACATCCCAGGAACCAACAGCTGGCGAGCAGACACACTTCCTTGGGGGGATGTATTCCAGCCAAGAAATGCAGAGGAATGATAGGATTGTGTCACCGTCATTCTGCGATTCCCTCATGAACTGATGGATGTAGGCAGTGATTGTCAATGGCCAAGAACATCACAGAGACCGGCAAGCGCTGTGCACTTTTGTACGGACAGACATGCTACGCTGATTGCCACTTTACGGGAAACACAAATCAGGTCAGAGGAATAGGAACAGTGACACCAGATGTCAGGTGAATCCAGGCTGGGAGGCTCTGCAGGACAGAAGACCTGGTGTCCTCAGCAGATAAATTACAAAAGAAAAAAGAGAAAGCAAGAGACATGGAGGGGCATCTATAAACTAAGTGATCTGAGAAATCTCTCTACTGCACGAGTGGGCCTTCTTTTAAAAATAATTTTAATAAAAATCATATAACAAAGCAGGTATAACTTAATCAGGGGAATTTGAACTCTGACTGGACATTGGATAAAATTGAGGAATTATTGGTCTTTCCTTTGCGTGGGAGAGTGGTGCTGTGGCTGGGCGTTTTTAAGAGCCCTCATCTTTCAGAGACACACTCAGAAATGTTTACAGATAAAAATGAGGAGCTTTCCCTGTGGTGACATGGAAATGTTCATAATTTATAACTTTAAGTGAGTGTGGCTTGCTACACAGATCAACGTGTCAAATATGATCCAATTTTTTGTAAGCAGAGCTGGATGTCCACGTGGTATCGTGCTTGCTTATTCCTAGAGAAAGATCTGGAAGGACCGCAAAGAATGCTGGCCCTGGGCACCTCTGAGAAGTAGGTAAGTGAGGAGGGGGAGGTGAGACTTTCGCCTTTTACTTTCGGCAGCATTTTGTGTGTGTGTAGAGCAAGGAAGTCACCATCTGGCCACCTTCAGTGAGTTAATGGGCGTAGGTGCTGATCTGGCCGCCAACACTGCAAAAAAGACCACGCCTGGTGCACCGCCTGCAAAGTAGTCTTGACAAACCCAGACCCAGATCCAACCAGCTCTAGAAACAACCACCCTTCCCAGAGCCACAAGAAAGGAATCCAACGGGCAAAATGCAGAATGCAGCCACACCACAGACAGATGATCAAGTTTCTTCAACGGCTGCATTATAAGGGAGACAAAGAGAGAAGAAAGGAAATCCATAGGTTAAAAAAGGACTTAATGCCAGAAAGTTTTAGGCATAAGCCTTATTTGGATCTGGAATCCAGTAAGCTTTCTTAAAAAAAAATGTGAGACAATAAGGAAATGTGAACATTTGGATATTTGATACTAAGAAATCCCTGCTATTTTAGGGGTGATGGTGACATCATGGTTGTTTCTTAAAAGAATCTCATGTTTTACAGGCACATATTGAAAGAGGTAGAAATAAAATGAGATGAAGCCTGGGATTTACCCCTAAACAGTCGAGCAGTGAGGCAGGTAACTCAGGACGGTGCCCTGGAGTGACTGTTGGGTGAAGTTCATTACCTGGTTCATTACCTTAGTCTGGGCGGGGACTTTTCCATAATGACCATAGTTATTATAACATTATTTGTAACAATTCATAATTATTTTTAAAAAGAGGGATCGTAGGGAGGCTGCAGAGAGTGGCGTGGTATAATTTCCACGTTCAAGGGAGAGCGGAGGGAAATTTAGCAGCCAGTGGGATTAGCTGGTGAGTGTGGGACAGACACCCAACTGCTCTGAACCTCCAGCCCCCCGTTTCCAAAGTGGAGGCGACAACAGCCCTCGGAGGGCATCTGTGAGGATGAGATGGGGCGAGACCCAGGACGGGAAATGCTCAGGTCCCGAGACGGAGACACCTCTTCATAAATGGTAACTTTAAGAAAACTCCAGAACCCTCAGGCCAGCTATGGGGGAACCAGGAGAGGGCGAGTGGATCAGGGAGATTGGATCAGAATGGGAGAGCCGTGGGACCCGAGTTTGTCCCTGCCACTCCCTGGCGCTGAAGGACTCTCTCCCCTCAGGCACTGGGCTAATCCAGAGGGCTAAGGAGCCGGCCTTGTGCGCCAAGAGAGCCCTCCATTGCGGGAGGAGGTGGCCAGAGCACCTTCCCGGGCTCGCGGTCCTTCCACGCCTGGTCCGTAAAAAGCAGAACGCAGGCGAGGTTCTCTTGTCCTTCCCAAGCACGGGCTACAGCCCTGGGCCCACCCGCTCCTCACACCAGACAGGAAGTGCAGCCAGGGCCAAGGCTAGACAGCGGGGCCCAGGGTCTCAGGGGACCTGAGCGCCCTGCATTCTGGGCAGGACGGCAGGGGGAACCGACAGAGTGGCCCAGCCAGGCAAGGAAGCTACCGGATCCAGAGCCAGGGGTCCCGCTCTTCTCCCCACCGCACCCTGCTCCAAAAATCAGACACGCTCCCCACGCCCTGCAGTGAGTCTTTTGCTTTCAGAACTGCTGTCGCCGTGACTGGTTCACTTGAGTTCCAGCTCTGTATCATGTCAAGTACATAAGCTCGCTTTTATTGCCCTCAGAAAAAGATACCCCAATTTGCTGCACTGGTGATCTTTGGCACAAAGGGAGGGGAGACAAGAGAAGCGGAAGACAAGAATTCTTTTTATATGTGCAAGAAATGATGTGGCAAAATACCTCCAAGGTCAATGCATATGAAACCGCGGCCCCAGCCCCCGTGCCCAGCTCTCTCCGCTCAGGACAAGCTCAGACCACCCCAGGCAGGAGGCAGGAGACCCCACACACAGCCAGACATCCTCCCCTCTGGGACATGGAACACCAGAGCTGTCTCGTGGCTGAAAACCAGGAGAGGGAAGCCTTACGCGCGGATGGGGAGCCATGGACTCGCGACCTCTCTGGCCCCTGGAATGCACGTGCTGTGACCTTGTCAAGCCATCAGGATCTGAGGCTCAGAGAGGCATGGGACTCGACAAAGTCACAGAGCAGAGCGTGGAGTTGACATTCACCCTGGCCCACAGTTCCCTCCAGCCCGGGACAGGCACAGTCCTCGCACCCCGACACGGGTCTGGCTCTCGGGGTCAACGCGCCTCAGCCCAGCTTGAACATCTTCCACTCCCAGCCTGTGGGGGTAGGTCAGGGGACAGAAATAATGTCACCTTCCCCTAGCTCAGAGGAGACCTAGGGCCCCAGGGTCCCCCTCCAGCCATGAAGTGGTGAAGAGCATTAGCTTCCTGGAAAAACTCAGGTGCGATTCCCACTGTCTCAGTCATCTGGGGCTGCTACAATAGAAATACCACAGACCGGGCGGCTTAAACAGCAAACGCTTATCTCTCACAGTCCGGAGGCTGAAGTCCGACTGTGTCTGGTGGCGGGTGGTGGCAGGTGCCGGCAGATTCGGTGTCTGGTGAAACCCCCTCCCTGGTCCAGGGACAGTACCTTCTCGCTGGGCCCTCCCCTGGTGGAAGCGGTGAGGGGGCCCTCTGGGGGCTCTCTTATATGAGCACCAACCCCATTTATGAGGGTCCCACCCTCATGACATAACACCTCCCAAAGACCGCACCTCCTGCCACCACCACACTGGGGGTGAGGATTTCAATGTCAAATCCCATTTGATTTGGTGGGGGAGGTGGGAACACGAGTATTCAGCCCATAGCAACCTCCATCCACATGCTTTCCTCCCCACCCTGGTTCTCTCCTGATTGGGAAGCAGGTGACTATGGTCAATAAAAAAATGTTACAGATACACTTGGACTACTTTCACCTTCTTCACCTGCCACATCCCCTTCCTCCTTCAGGCTTGATCTGGCACCACCGCCTCCAGGAAGCCCCCCGTTCCTTCCTCCTGCTGGGCTGAGGGTCTCCCTCCACTTCTGGCCCCCAGTGCTCACACAGGTTCCTGCGTGGTGGCTGGGCTGGACCAGCCTCCCTGATTCACCAGCCCCACCTGCGGATCGGATAGGGTTGAGGTGACTCTGCTGGACTTCTGGCCCCATTGTCCACCCAGAGCAGGCACCCCGGCTGTGACGGAGGACGAGGCCCCAGAGGAGACACTCCGGCTTCTGGGAGCTCGCCTGCCTGGGAGAGCTCCCGCCCTCCAGGCACAGTCCCCCTGACTGTCTCCTGTGGGACCCTGCTTCTCCCCGCCACCCCATCACTCCATGTCGTGCTGTGCACCTGTCGTCCCCCCGCTAGCCCGAGAGGGGCCTGGGAGCTGGGCTGTGCCTAGTGCACCATCGGGAAGTCAACTCCGGTTGTCCTGGTGATGGCTGGTGCTACCTGGCTGCAGGCGGGGGGTCCTCCAGGTGTGGAGGCCTGGCCTGTCCTTGGTGCCGACCCCTCTCGCCCCCAGAACAAGATGCCCTGGCCCTGCAGAGGCACGGCGTCCTTCCCCAGGCTTCCCAACCCGTGTGTTACATGAAGCCCGCGCTGTCAGGCTGCGCGGTCCCTGCCTGCCCGGCCCACCGCCTCGGAGGAAGAACAGCGGCGCCCTCCGCCCTCTCAACAGCTCCCAGGCTCCAGCTAAGTCTCCCTCCATCGCCCTCACCCTTGCGCTAAATCTCGCACCTTACGGCCCATCCCCACGGGAATCTTCCAATCTGGGGTCCGCTCCTGCCAGGCCCCTCCAGCCCCTCTCGAGCCCCCTGCACTCCACTTCAAGTCCAGACCCTCCAGCTCAGATAATGGCTCGGCAAGTGGAGGGGAGCGCCGAGGACCACTTCCTGCGCTTCAACACCGAAAGCAATCGCCCAGAGAGAGAGCAAGTGGGACTCGCAGGGGATTTCACTTTTAATTGACTCTATACGTTGGAGCAGAGTGAGGGATAGCCCTCCAGTTCCCGTGCACCGGGCACCCGGCCTCTGTTAACCCTGGCGAAACCACACGACGGCCCGCCAAACAGGGTCACGTCCCCACGTTACAGATGAGGAAGGCGAGGCTCTGAGAGACTCAGCAACTTGCCAGGTGAGTGAGCGCTCATCAAAGGTGCAGGGACGCCCACTCGGCAGGATGGCCCGGCAGGCACCTCACCAGCCCTCTGTCCCGAGCCACACCCTCCACGGCACGTCCTCGAAACGCCCAGCCTGGCGCCCTGGTTTTCTTCTCTGTGCGCTCAGACTGGGCCCCTCTGAATCTTGGAGACCATCGAATCCTACCTGTTCATCGTACACACAGGGAGACTGAGTCCAGAGAAAAGTGAAGGCCTGGTGCAGGCTCTCTGCTCTGGGTTCCCGTCCTCACCTTGGATACCCCCACTCTTTCCTGGGTCTCAGTTTCCTCATCTGTAAAATGGATCTGTTAGGCCTGCCCCACAGAGCAGCTGGGACACCAATGTGGGCCATGTGAGCTCGGTGCCTGGAGCAAAGCCGGGCACCCAGTGGCCATCGGTAGACAAGGTCTCTCCTCCCCCCACCTGCCAGCTCCAGCCTCGCCGGCTTGTCTCCTCTGAGCCAGCAGACTCGGCTCTGGGGCTGAAGCCTGGGAGGAAGGGGGAGGCCGCGCGGGAGAAAAGTTCTGCCGTAAAGAGCTTTCAGCCTAAAAGGCTGTCATGTTCTCCCGCAAAGGACAAGATCTGCTGGGTTATTAAGTACACACAGACCCACAGACTGTGGCCAGGAGATAAGGGAATCTTCTTGTGGGACGGAGTTTTCATCCCTTTTTTCTTTTTTTTTTTTTTTCATCTTTTTCTTCTTCCCTCAGCTTGGGTATTTTCAAGCTTAGAAGTGACTGCTCTAATCAAACCAAGAGACCGGCAGCAAGAGGCAGATTTGCTCACGGAAAATGAAAAGTTTCAAAAAAAAAAAAAAAAGGAAGGCAGGGAGGGCGGACGGGGGACTTCTTATTCTAGAAGCAGCATCTCATCTCCCATCTCAGCGTTGGATAGAGATGATGCAGTCCCAGCCCCCATGTAGCCAAAAATTTAGAGTGGAGGCGTGGCCCTGCCTTCGGATGCCTGTAATCTGAGGGGGAAGACAGGGCCCCGCCTTCGAGACAGCCCCAGTGTGATGGCAGAGACAAAGCCACACTCGGGAGATTCCAGTCTGATGAAGACATCACGGCAGGGCCCTGGGGTGACATCGGTGCCGTCCGACACACCCCCCCGCAGACCTCGGGCACTCCTGGCAGTGTGGACATGCCACCCAGGGAAGCAAAGTCTGGCTGGGTGTCCAGGGCCTCGCTCCCCCAGATGTGTGCTACTGCCCCACCAGCCCTCTGAGCGGGTCCCTCAATGGCAAGCTGGCTCCCTCCTCCGTGCCCCTCCTGGCCCTCGCCCGCAGGTACACACAGAGCACACCCACAGCCTGAGTCACCTCTTGCAGTGGGAGCGCAGGCAAGGGTGGGGGGCAGGGCCTGTGCGGCCCCCATCTGGTTCCACCTCGTCGTATCCAGCCCGTGGGCCACAGGGGACACTGGCCCTAAGCCCCTAGCAGAACATCATCGCTGTCTCCTGGGGTTACAACTCCCCCTTACACGGGAGAGTGAGCAAGCTTTGCCAACCTCAGGTGGGGGCCCAGACAAGGCCGTGTCTCCCAGAGAAATAGGCTCTTGCTTTTAACCTCAATTCCATGTGCAGACTCCAGGGTACACAAAAGCACTTCTGGAAACATTTTCAGATGTGCCCAGCGACCCTTGAGCAGTGGTCCCCCCAAATCTCACCAGTATCTGGCATCTCGGAGCCTCCCCACGCGCTGCTCCCCAGCCCAGAATGCTTGTCCCTGCACTCTTCATAGGGCGGCTGGTCCCTTATCCACTTTGAAGTTACTGCATGTCCTTGTCTCTTCCTCCAGGCAGCCTTCCCAGATCACTCCTTCTAGTGCTCCTGTCTCAGACCCTGCTGCTCTCCCTCACCCCTTGAACACTCAAGATTGCACCCTTGGGTCTGTCTGCCTCTTCCCACCAACCAGAACACCAGCTAAAAGAGGGCAGGGGTTGTCTCCTGTTCCGTAGGATCTAGCCCACGGAAGGTGCCTCATAAATATGTATTGAATGAATGAGTGAATGAGTGAGAATGCCTCTGAAATCTCTCTGCCACCATCCCCTCTCCCTAACCACACCCACCAGCCATGAGCACATCAGATGTCTTCTTACTGACACCCCGCCTCTCCAGTTTTGGGGTGGCTTCTTATGTGGCAGTAGATGGATCAGGGAACACTTACCATCCCTCCTCCCTCCACATAGCCCTCCACCCAACCCCCAGATTTGATGCCCTAATCATATCACGTCCTTTAAACAAGAGCATTTTCCCTGCTAAATCCTCCCTTCAGGTGGCTGGCCTCTATCCACCTCTTCATAAACTCCCTGAGAGGCACAAAGTGAAGATGCCGTCGGCTACAAGTGGCATGAACCCAACTCAAACCTGTTTAAGAAAAAGGTGGGTTTCAGATGGGCTTCAGTCTGGACACAGAAAACACTGCAGGGCTTTCAGAGGGGACGTGATGCCGGGATGTTCACACAAGGATAAAAGGCCCGAGAAGCCAGCTGGGGGACACGGAGGCCACCCAGAGGTCAGCAGTTGCAGAAAAGGGCCACCATGCTAAACAGGGGGAGTGAGAGGAGATGGCGTTTCCAGAGCGAGGGTGCAGGACACGCCCCATGGCGGGGAGGCCTGTGAGAACCCGGCCTCGGTGGGGGTAGCCGGCAGGCGCTGCAGTCAGAGGAGCCCGCAGTGGGGCCAGCAAATGGGCGGCGAGGAAGAGAAATACCCTGGCATCTCCTCCCTCCACTGGCAAGTCTCCCTGCTGGTCCCCAGCCGCCAAACCTTCAACACCATCAAGAGGCTGGAAACTTCCCCAAGAACCAGAGTCCTGAACAGGGCAGATCCCCAAGAAAAAAGGGGGCTGTGGGCAGACTCAACAGCACCTGACCTCCACAGCGGTTTTCTGTGTCCTCAGGATAAAGCCCAAACCCCTGAATGTGCCCCCAGGACCCCATGCTCTCAGCTCACGAGCTCAGAGTTCCAGCCACAGTGGACGGTTTCCAGCTTCTTCATAAACCTCTCAATTCCGTCCTGCCCCAGGGCCTTTGCCCACACTGCTCCAGGATCCTGGGCCATCCCCTTCCATGTTGCCTGAGGACTCCTCCCCTTAAAAGTCACTTTCCTGGGACTTCCCTGGTGGCGCGGCAGTTAAGACTCCGTGCTCCCAATGGCGGGAGGCCTGGGTGTGATCCCCGGTCAGGGAACTAGATCCCGCATGCATGCCACAACTAAGAGTTCACATGCTGCAACTAAAAGATCCTGCGTGCTGCAACTAAGACCGGGCACAACCAAATAAATAAATAAAATATAAAAAACAAAGCCGCTTTCCTGAGGCGGTCCCTGACCTCCAGATGGAAAGCAGCCTGTGCTCCCTGGGGTGGCCCAGCTCACAACGGCAGTCTTGCTGTACGTGTGTATGTGGACAAGCGTCTCCCCTCGCTGGCCATCAGCCCTGACTGGCCGGAAGAGTCACTGTTCACAACCCCTGCACCAGAAGAGAGGCAGGGCCTGCTGGGAAGCCTTTGGTTTGGTCTTAGGCAAACTTCTCACAACGGAAAGAAAGCAGGGAGGAAGGGAAAGAGCGTGTGCTCAGCACCCTTCACAGGCTGCCTCGTCCCATCCTCCCACGTGGTGTGGGGGCGGGTGGTCAGCAAGCGTGATTATCTGTAGCCCTTTGTTCAGTAAACAGGCTAGGACTGTCCCTGTATGAAGTGGGCTGCCTGGAGCATGAAGTAGTGAGCCCTCCGTCACGGGAGGCATCCAAGCCGAGGCTGCAGGCATACCTGGCATGAATGTCATGGAATATTCTCCAAGGTTCTCTGGCTCTCGAAGGACCCCTGATATGCCAATGGCACAGCTCGGTGCCAGGGACGGGAGGGAGGTCCCTGAGAACAAGGTGCAGGTGCTCAGTCAGCTCCACTGGGGCCAAGGGTAGAGTCCTCGGGGACAGAGGGCCGTGGAACGGACCACGTGGGCCCTCTGGTGTGCGGCGCAGAACTGCCACGAGCTCCAGCAGATGGGGAGGCTTGCTGCGGCCCACTGGCCCCAGCCTCCCCCTTGCCCTGGAGGCAAGGCAGCCCCAGAAATGGCCCATGGCCACTGGCCGGCAGGGCCTGAAGGACAGAAGCCTGAGGCAGTGCGGGGCCGTAGGGAGGAAGCTGGGCCACCACTGCCACCCAGAGGCCGGCCGTGAGCCAGGCTGGCCAGCACAGGGACAGCCCGCGATCCTGTCTGGCGGGGCCAGCCGGGTCCACAGCTGGGGGAAGGGTGAGTGGGGAGTAGCAGCAATTCCCTCCGCAGGCTCAGGGGGCTTCAGGTCCGACTCCGCGGCCAGGAGAGGGTACGGAGTCACCCCAGGACCCCGAGAGCCAGCTAAGGGCGGGCACAGCCTCAGGACCCTGTGCCCACTCACCCCAACCAACTAGGAGGCTTCTCCGCCTCACTGGGAGATGCCTGGGCTGGGGTGGGGGGGGGGGTCTCCTCGGGCAAGGCCTGCTCCTCCCTGGGCCTCGGCAGCCTCGCTTGGACGGGACCCTGAGCCTGAGACGTTCTCCAGCCCAAAGCCCCTGACCTCCCCCCATGGAGCCTCGTGGCACCCGCCTCCCGTCCTTCATTCCCTCCTCCTGCCGGTGACCTGGGCTCCCTGGACGGCACACACGCAGACACACCACTGGGGCCACGACGGCTCGAGCCACGACATCTCCCTCCCCCACCGGAGCCGAGGCCAGGCCCTGCCTGTTTGTCCCATTTCCCCTGAAAAAGGAGCTATAAAAACAAAGGCAAGGGCTTCCCTGGTGGCGCAGTGGTTGAGAATCTGCCTGCCAATGCAGGGGACACGGGTTCGAGCCCTGGTCTGGGAAGATCCCACATGCTGCGGAGCAACTAGGCCCGTGAGCCACAACTACTGAGTCTGCGCGTCTGGAGCCCGTGCTCCGCAACAAGAGAGGCCGCGATGGTGAGAGGCCCGCGCACCGCGATGAAGAGTGGCCCCCACTTGCTGCAACTAGAGAAAGCCCTTGCACAGAAATGAAGACCCAACACAGCCAAAAATAAATAAATAAATAAATAAATTAGCTTTAAAAAAAAAAAAAAAGGCATGAGCCCGTCCTCAAAGCATGGCTGGGGGCGCTGCTTTTCCTGGGACAGGCGGGCAGGAAGGAAAGGCCGAGGCCCGCTCGGCAGCTGGGCCCTTCCCCCACTCTTGGCTCCCCCCGGAGCTCCCACTGGGGCCTCACGGGGCCTCCGCTCCCACGAGCCTCTAAACCTGCACGTCCCGGCTGTGACCACTGCTCAGGACCCCGACTCGTCCAGACAGCAGCCGGGGGTCGAGCCCCAGTGCCCGGCGGGGGCCTCCCAGCCCTGACCGGCGCCAGTTTACAGACGAGGACGTGGAGGCCCCCGGAAGAAAGTGACTTCGCGGTGGCTGGGCCAGAGTCACCCAGAGCAGCAGCCAGCGTGGAAGGAGGGGAGTGGGGGGCTCCCTGGGGCCCCCCCCCAGGCTCAACCACGGGGCCATGGGGCTTGGCGGCAGCAGCCACTGCCCTTCAGAGGAAACTCACACCCAGCTGGGGCACCGCCCAGCCTCTGCCACCTCTAGGCCAACCTCACGGCTCCAGAGTCACCCTCTCCTCCGGCAGCAGCTGACCCTGGCTTCCCAGCTCGCCAGCCAGGACCAGCCCCCAGGAATCCTCACATCCCACCATGGGCCTCGGCTGTGCCCCTGGCCCCTTGGAGCCCTGCCCTGACTGCGTAACAATGAAGGTGTCCACTCCTGGGGAGTCGCCAGGGCTGCCACCTCGCACACCTCCAGGGGGCTGCTCTGTGTTACCACTGCGCCCACTTTGCGTGTCTGGAGCAGAGGCCCTGCACCGAGGAGGCGCACGACCTGATGAACCCTTCCTCCTTCCCTTCTTAGATCAGGAACGCAGGGGCTGAGAGGGACCTAAGAAACACCATTAATGCAAACCCTCCCACACACATTTATCAAATGGGAAATTATATCCAGAGCGGGGAGGTGGCCGTTCTCCTGGTCCCCAGCCCTTCCCATCAAACACGTTGGTCTCTGGGCCTGTGATGGTCCACGCTGTGCCCTGGGCCCCAGGGAGGCCTAGGAACTGGGTTCACGGCCCAGCAAGAGGGCCAGGGTCATACGATGCAGCGTCCACACAGACAGGAAGGAAGGGGCAATGGTCTCATTGTGGACAAGACCGTGGCCGGCACCACACTGACCCTTAGTGGACATTCCTTCTCTCTATCCTCACCACCACTTTAGGAGGGGTCATATTCTCCCTGATGTACACGAGAGGAGACTGAGGCCCAAGGTCACCGGGTAACCCCAGTACACATGCCAGAGCCCCGGGGCTGGCTCTTAGCCACGGCACTAGTGTTGTTATTATTACTGTTACTCTAGACTCATCAAGAGGAAAATGTCAACTTTTCTTCTTTTTTCTAACTTGCCCTGTTGATACCCTGCAGTTTGGGCAACATCCTTGTACTTGATGGGATGATTGCAGGGCAACGGGAGGACAGGCAAATGCCAGAGGGGGCAAAGCATCCCACAGTGCCCCCAGGTGAGTGTTGACACTTCAATTTTCCCAAAATAAGAATAATTACAATATTATGTTAGTCACCACTGACCACCACTGCCAGATGGTGGATGTCTGGGGCCCTGGAGGGGGCTGTGTCCTCAGCCAGGGAGGTTATGCAGACAGACGACCTCCCGTAGCACTTAAATGACAAGCTCAAAACCGGGCCGGGCACCTGTCCAAATACTGCCAGGGAGCTGGCATCAATGGGCCCCACTCCAGAAGGCGTCACAGCAGGGCCCCTGCTGGGCCTTCACCATGGGCCCCTGAGCTGCCACCCCTGGGAAGACCTGAGTCTGAGCTCGAAGGAGGGAGAAGGAAAAGGGCCTCTGCCCAGGGGGGAGGGCAGGAGGAGGGGCAGAGGGCAGAGGGGGCAGGGCACTCACTCTCAGAACTTTACCAAAGCAAGGAAACTTATGGGCCAATGACGCCAACCCCTTCATTTTGAAGACTGGAAGCAGGAGATCAGAGAGGGTGAGCAACTTGCCCAAGGTCACAGAGTGATAGGGTGAAAATTAAGCCCAGGGCTTCTACCTGCCAGAGCTCAAAAACTAAATCCAGAAGGAGGCTAACATTCCCAATGATAAATGGGGCTGTTTGAAACAAAAGCAAGTGTAGAATCCATGCACGGCTGGGATGGCGTTTCATCCATGTTATGTCAGCAGTAAAGATACAAGGTGACCACTCCCTCAGACTCTATGTTACACTTTAGACTAGAAAGGATGGGACAGAGTTTGGTAAGAGGGATTGAAGAATAAGATCACTTAGGAGCAAATGCTCACTGTCCTAAATAAGTTCACACATTGGTCTGGAAATAACAAACCGAAATATTAATAGAATTTTCAGATGAAATTGCTTTAATCATTAAAAATGTGAAGATTGTAAGATGAAAAAAAAAAAAAAGCTCAAGTCCAGAGCTTTTGCTGTGCACTTAACCCACCAAATATCGACTTGCTAATAGCAGAGGGAACATAAAGTTTCAGCACTGGGAAGGTCACAGACATCATCCATCCACCCACCCATCTATCCGTCCATCCACATATCCTTCCCTCTATTCATCCAACCTCCCACCCATCTCCCCATCCATCCTCACATGCATCTATATCCATCTACCCATCCATCCTCCCACCAACTCATCCATCCATCCATCCTCCCACCATGTATGCACCCACCTGCCCACTCATCCATCCATCCACCCACCCATCCATCCACCATCTACCCATCCATTTATTCTCCCACTCATTCATTCATCATCCTACCTACCTATGTATCCATTCATCCATTATCCACCCATCTGTCCATCCATCCTTCCAGCCATCTTCCCATCTATCCATCCACATATCTTCTCATCCATCCATATACCCTCCAGCCCATCTCCCATCCACTCATACCCACCCACATATTTACCCACATACCCATCCACACATCTCCATCCATTCATCCACCCATCCTCTCTCAGATCCATCCATCCAAGGTCATTGGTGAGCATATACCTGTATGTTCCAGGCTCTGATTCAACATACACACTCTAGAGTCATACACAATTAGAACTGGAAAAGACCCCAAAACACAGCTTGTTCGACTCTGCCCATTATGCACATGGAAAAGCAAGGTTGGGCATGTGGAGGAGATAAGAAGGAATGGAATCATTCTTAAAAGTGGTGAAGCTCTCACCACCCCACCTCTGCCCCTCAGAGCTCCTCACCGTGCCACTACACCCAGGGCCCTCGGCCTGCACTTTCTGAATTCCACAACACCCTTTCACCTACTGGGGCAGCGGCACAAGCCCTAGACTTTTTCTTCTTCTCCTACCTGCCCTGGATTCTGTCCCGGACTCTGCCCACACACCTAACAGGCGGTAAGTAGCAGACAGGCCAGGTTCCGCGATCTTCCCCACCACGCCTCTTCCTGGTGCTGTGCGGGTGGGTGACCCACGTGTGTGTCCAGGGTCCTCATCCTGTCTACCCCCATGAGCCCTCACTGGACCTCAGTCCATCCATCTGTGCAATGGGATACTAAGACCAGCAGTCTCCCCCGCCCAGGATTGCCCAGAGCAGCCCCGGGGACAGGGGGTGCAGGCAGGGGGCAGTGAGCACATGAGTTGGCACCAGGCGCTGGGGGCTGGCCCCCGGGACGCGCTGTCAGTCAGCTTTGCTCCAAGCGCACATCCCCTGGGAATGGCTCCTCCCCTCCCCTGATGACTCAGCCTGTCAACGCCCCCTGAGTCCCAGCCGCTGGCAAGTGGGGCACTACTCCAGCCGCCCCCAGGCTGAGGACTCAGCCCGCCCCGGGCACAGCCTGGGCAAGCACCTCCCAGCCCGGGAGCGAGGCCCCGGAGGAGGGCACAGCCTGCCCGTGGGTGGGATTCAGTGTCAAGGGCTCTGGAGCCCAGACCCGACCCAAGAGAAGCCCATCCCCCGGGCCATCGTGACAAAGGAGGCCACTGAAGCCCAGGGAGGTGGAATGACCGGCCCAAAGCCGTGCAGCTCGCAAGGGGCCCGTCAAGGACAAGATCCTGCCAGCGCCTCCAGGGGAGCTTGTCCGCTAGCCACTCTGCTGTCTCCACCAGCGCTGGGGTGTGACTCCAGATGGGCCCCCCGGGCTGGGCAAGGGCTTACCCCACCATGCCCATGCCCTCACCTTCTGACACTCTCCCCCCTCATTAACCTCGTCTGGAGAGAAGAGACTCTGCCCGCAGTAGGCTCAGGGCCAGATACACCCTCTGGCAGCGTCCTGGCTCCGGACAGGGGAAACGGGCCCCAAGCGGCACCAGATACTGGCCCACGACCTTCGGTCCATGGGTGACTTGGCCGTAAGTGGAACCTGGGTCTATCTGGTTGCAGGTCCAGGATCTCTTCCGGAGGCCCACCAGCCCTCACCTGTCCCCTGATCTCGGCGTTCCTCTGGAGGGGACAGAGCCCTCGCCATGGTCACTCCATGCAGCTCACTCACTCATTTATTCTTTCTCTCATTCATTCATTCAGTCATTCATGCAAAAGTACTAATGGGGTCCCGAGCCTGCGCTGGACACGGGGAACAGAAAAAGCCAAGCCCGCTTCCACCACCCCCAGACCTGACAGGCTGCTGAGGGAGGCCCCAGCCATCCTGCAAGGTGACTCGGGTATGGGAGCAGCTGCCCCCCGCCAACCTTGCTTCTACCCCTGCCCCCACCCGGCCCTCCTCCCTTTGCCAGCCCCTCCAGGCCCCTCATAAACCCTCTACAGCACCTGTAATGCCTTCCTGCACGCCCTCATGACCCCTCGTGATCAGCTCCTTGTGCCCTCCTTGAACGCAGTGATTTGAACCCACTTCTGATCCCTGGGACCCAACACAGGACCAGGCTCACAGCAGACACTTGACCAAGGCTTGATCAGGGACGGAAGGAAGGAAGGAAGGAAGGAAGGAAGGAAGGAAGGAAGGAAAGGAGGGAGGAAGGAGGAAAGAAAGCAGGAAAGGAGGGAGGGAGGGAGCCTTGAGAACCCCGCCGGGGCCCACGTCCTGCAGAGCCCATGCTCTAAGCTGGAACCAGGTCTCTGTCATGCAGGAGGCAGATGGACGCTCCCTCCCCAGCCCTGGGAGGTCCTGCCCTGGGGTGCTCAGCAGAGACACATGAGTGGGGTGAGGAGGAGCTTTTGAAAAGTGCTGGGAGGAGGGCCAGGGCCTTGGGCCTGCAGGGGCTGTCCTGGAACAGCCTAGGGGGTGGAGGACACAAGCCAGCCCTCTGTGGGGTCCAGGCACCGAGATCAAGACCCCGGATCTCAGCGGAGGCACCTGTGCCCGTAGGACCAGGAGTGGCACCAGGCCTGCTGACCTTTCCAGGGATGGGGTGCCCATCTCCCTCCTCTGGCTAGTAGAAGGGGATTCCCTCACCCCCACAGCGTGAACAGAGCCCTTTGTCCGCGCCAGGATCTACTCTGGGTCCTGGGGACAGAAAATTCAGGCCATAGCTTGGGAGCCGTCACCGAGGCGTCACAACGGCACAGAGAACAGGACTTGGGGGCCACGCAGCTGGAGGCCAGGTGTGTCAGGACCTAAAAGAGCCTGGCAGGTCAGAGACCCCGGAAGGCGGGGCCTGCTCCTGGGACTGAGGGGCTCCGCAGGCACCTGCTTGAGCTTGGGTCAGGGCCCAGCCCCTGCTGAAAGGCCTCGTCTCACTCCCCGCCACGGGCCGGCCCCGCTGAGGGGGCTGCCATGGGGAGTGGGAGGCTCTCCCAGGTGCAGAAGCGGCTGGAGAACCGGGCTGGAATCCTCAGCTAATGGGGAGCGGACAGCGGGTCCACAAGAGGAGAAAGGCCCCGGGTTACCTGGGAAGCTGGACGGTACCAGGTGTGGGGTAGCAGCCCCAGCCGGGAACTGGACCCGGTTCAGGCTGCAGAAGTGGCCATCGGGCGAGAGAGAGGCCCAGCGCGAAGCTGCACATGAGGTTCCTGTGTGTGGCGGCCGCAGGCCTGAGGTTGGACCCAGGGCACCATCGTCCCCTGGAGGAGCCTGGGCCTCTAGACCCCGCCCACCCAGCAAGGCCCTGGGATCAGCGTGGCTACATCAGCCCCGGCACCACTGACCCTTCAGACAGACCTTCCCAGGACCCCGTGTAAGCCCACCCGGGCCAGGACCCAAGGGCAGAGGGGAGCCAAGCGACAACCGGAGGATGGCGAAGATGAAGGGGAGATGAGGTGATGACAACAGAGACACAGGGCTGACAGCGGGTCACGCTCCCCGGCCCCCGGAGCACGTCTGACATTGATTAAGGACTTTCCTCCACACCCCAGGATCATCCCACACGACGGGCAGGAGCCTGAGCCCAGCCCTCAGGTGACTCTGGGCAGATCACAGCCCACAGGTGACGGCACGGAGCCCGGGGCTGTCACACTGAGGGAGGGCAGGTGGTGACGGGGTGGGACCACAGACTGTGGGTCATGGCGGTGTGGCATGCTGGGCGGGCACCCGTTGTCCACCTGTGGGTGGCAGTGGTGACAGCATGGTCGATAGCCACTCTCAGGCCCTGGGAAGGGAGAGGTGCAACTGTGGCCCCTCCAGCCAGCTCAAGGTCACAGGGAGGGGGTGGTGCCTTCTCCCTTGCCCTGGCCCTTCGTCCTTCGCCTGGCTGGAGGCATCAAGGGCGGAGCCTCCTCTTCCCACTGTTCTCGCCTCCCCTGGTTCCCTCCATCCATTATATTATCTGATTCATGATGTCAGCGTTTTAATACTTAAAGCGGATTTGAATTAGCGTAACTGGCCCTAAGCAGAAATAAATTAATGTTAGTGCATAAGAAGTTTCTCCAGACAATTAGAACCCGAAGTAAATTAAATTAATATCTAATCTTTCCTCTTCTCACTTCAGAGCCTGATTTCCAGATGGCGCTGGGGGAGGGGGAAGGGTTCAAATGCGTAGCGCTGGGTGGGTTGTGTGGCAGAGATACACCCACTTGGGAGGACGGCGCCCAGTACTGCCCCGCCCTCGGCCTCTTGGAGCCCAGGAGACAGAGGGGAAACCGAGGCTCCTGGGCGGCTTAGCCCTGGCTGGGAAAGACAGCTAAGCGGATGGCCATGGTGTCCAGGTGATGTGGACACCAAACAGGGTGGCCGTGGGGGCCCCTCCACATGCCCTCATCCCCTCCCCGGGTGGGCTGGGAGAGCTGCAGCTGTGCACACTGAGAGCGGGTTTCTCTGTGCCGCAGGTGGCCTTGGGGAGGGGTCACAAGGCAGCAGCCCCAAGCCAGACACTCATATACACTTCTGATTCGGTCTCCCTGACAATCCCAAATCGAAGATGGCCATGCCTGTCTCACACCTGGAGAAAACTGAGGGCCACTCCCAAGGCCACCAAGGGGTAAGTGGCAGGCAGGGGCCCCATCCAGGGGCTCAGCCAGGAGGAGGAGGAGCATTCTGCCTTTGGGGGACGAGCCCCCGGCAGTCCCTGCTGGAATGTTCCCAGTGCCCTTCAGGCGCTGGATGGAGGGGCTGGGTGGGTGGATAACACAAGCTCTAAAGTCCAAGATGGAAGAATGGAAGCCCCTCCCCTGGGATGTCCAGCCCCAGCCAGTCAGCCTCTGGTGACCCCCGAAAGCCCTTCCTGTCTCCCCTACGAGCCCCAGCCTGGTCCACTGCAGGGGCTCAGAAAGACTGCCCAGAGTTTGTCCTCTGCCATGCCCACGATCACGGGGCCACCAGGCGGCAGAGCTGGGCCTGGAGCCCGTGACTTCTGGTTCAGTTCAATCAGGGGATGCTTACTGAGCACCCACGAGGTGCGGGATTTTGAGGGATGAATGAGGGCTGCCGAGGAGAAGAGAGATTGGAGATGCTCTGGGTGGGGTCCCTGGGTGAGGAGGCCTCAGTCACTCCAGCTGAACTCCCCACCTGGAGGGGCCCCCGATCTCTGCCCTCTGGGTGGGCGCCAGAGGCATCACCTCACTTACTGCTGCCCATGCCAGGGGCCGGCCATTCCAGCCACCGCTGGGGGGACGGTCGGACTGCTGCCTGCTTGCGCCTGCCCCTCTGGTCCCCTCTGACCAGCCTTTATCAGAGGGACTTGGGGAGGGGGCCACATCCACGCAGACCCTCAGCACAAGGAGCCACAGAAAGTCTTCTGAGGCCTTTGGAGCCACCGTGCTTCCCCCAGAACAGCTGGGGTGTCCCCTGCGGTCACCATGCCCCCTCTATGTCCCGGCTGGCAGGTGACCAGTGCTAGTCTGCTCCCCTTGGCAAGTGCACAGTCTCCCAGTGCCTGTCTCTGCACCATGCCCCCCACTGTGCCATCTTCACCCCCACTTTGCAGGGGAGGGCATTTCGGGCTCAAAGCAATGAGTCAAGGTGACACAGAAAGAGGCAGGGCTGGGTCTGAGCTGAGGTCTCCAGCTTGCCCTGTACACCCCCCGGCCCGTTCCAGGAAGCAGCTCCCACAGGAGTGGCCGGGGCTAGAGGGACCCCAGGTTCCTTCCCTGGTTCATCCAGGTGGAAGGCAATGGCCAGACTCTTCTAGGACCAGGCAGGGGTCACCAGGGGAATTTCTTTTCTCCAAGGACCACCTGGGACATTGTGGCAGGGGGCTCCTTAAGGTGTCCCCTCATCTCACAGAGAGGAGAACTGTTCCCAGAGAGGACACAACCTTGGTGTCACACGTGGAAGGGGACGCAGGGCTCTTACCCCAGTGTCCCCAGGACTCCACATGGAATAAACAAAACCTCCTGGCAACAATGATAAACGCCACCCACCAGCTCCATCGGGAACATTCGCCCTGCTTGGCACCCCGAGTCCCTTGCCGCTTTCCACAACTGTCCTGGCAGTTTTTGCTCAGGATTGGGATTTTTGGTGGGCGCTGAGGAGAGAGATGTCACCTGGGAAGATTTCTGCCAGAAAGCACTTAATCTGGATGCTGCAGCCCCCAGGTCCCCGACCCCACCCGGGCAGTCCTGCCCCAGCCGATTTCCCTCCAGCCGCCCCTCAGACGTGGCCTGGCACCCAGGGGGACCGCAGAGGGGACACGGGACAGTCACAGCAGCCACGGCACCACGGCTGTGACCAGCGGCAGGCCAGCTAGGAACACCGTCTGCAGCGCATCGGACAGGCACGCATCTGCGCATAACAGCGCCCTGGCACTTCCGGGTCCCACGCTGGCCTGGATCCCGAGGGGGACATCGTACTCATTTTCTACACTGGCTGCTTTGCTTTATCTTTTGGGGCACAGGGGTTCAAGCTGGCTTCTCAGAGACCCTGTCTCCCTGTGTGGCATCCCTGAAACCAGATTGTACCCCTAAACTGACAGCCGAGGGGCTGCTGCCTGCTGCCTGGGGGTGCTCTGTGATTGACCGACTTCTCGGATATCAGACCCCCGCTCCTAGGAGCCTCGTGTCCTGGGAGCCTCTGGAGAGATGCAGGGAATTCTGCACCGAAGGCTCAGTGAGCCCATCCTTGCTTGGCGGGGTGGGGACACCTGGCTAAGTAGTCATCGCTGCTGGCCCAGGCCACAAGGCAGTGGGTCTTCACTCGCTGTGTGACCTCGGGTCAGTTGCTTCCCCTCCCCAGCCTCAGCCTCCCACGAGTCAAATGAGGACCAACATGGGCTTCTGGGCTTGGCTACAAAGACCCATATCAACGTGGAGAAAGCACTTTGAACCTAGAAGGTCCTCGGTAACTGCCAAGTTCCTTCCCCTGGGGAGGAAGGCGAGCACGTCCCACTGTCATCTGTGCCCAACTCCTTTTTTTGTGTTCGGTCACTTAAAATCGCTTCTCAAACGCACATCACATGCCAGCCCAACCCTGAGGATAGGGAGATGGCAAGACCCATCCTTGCCCTCGGTGAGCCGACGGGGTTGGGGGGCGGGGGTGGAAGGAGCCAGCGCCACCCCGCAGGGAGCGTGAGGAATTGCAAGGAGCCCTGGCAGACACCCCGGAGGAGGCGACATGTGAACTGGGTTTTGAAGTAGGAGAAAATGGGAACAGATCCCACAAACTGGACGGGCAGGGGGAGGTGGGGAGGTGACAGGGGAGGTAGAAGGGCATCCAGAACAGGGGCTCTTGCCTAGCACAGGTCACTGTAAGAGGACACTCAGTGAGCCCTCCACGTGGATGGTCAGAAGGAATGAATATAGCAAACTCAGGGTCGTTTGCAACTTTATCCATTCAGAATGTATCAAATCGTTCTCATAGAAATCATCCCCGTCCTCATAGAAATCATCTCCGTCCTCCACCCAACCCCCGGCATCTGTCCTGCGGAGGGAGGAAGCGCTGGCAGCCTCGGTGTCCAGGGGCAGCAGGTGCAGCTCAGCAGGGTCAAGTGTCTTGCTGACGGTCATCGGCCACATGGCAGGACCAGGCTTGAAGCCTCAACACCACTCCCACAACTGCCGGGTGCTTAATTTGGCTGCAAGAGACAGAGCCCAACTCCAAAGGACCCCTCAAACCTGGTTAAAAAATGGGCCAAGAGACCTGGAAAAACACCTCACCAAAGAAGACATAGAGATGGCAGGTAAGCATATGAAGAGATGCTCCCCATCTTCTGACATCAGGGGATGCAAATTAAAACAACCATGAGGTACCACTCCACACTTGTTGGAATGGCCAAAATCCAGAGCACTGACAACACTGAACGCTGGCGAGGGCGTGGAGCAACAGGAACTCTCATTCATTGCTGGTGGGGACGCAGGATGGTGCAGCCACTTTGGAAGATAGTTTGGTGGTTTCTTACTACACTAGACATAATCTTACCATGCGAGCCAACAACTGTGCACCTTGGTATTTACCCAAAGGAGCTGAAAACTTATGTCTACACAAAAGCCTATACACAGATGCTTATAGCAGCTTTATTCATAATTGCCGAAAATTGGAAGCAACCAACATATTCTTTAATAGGTGAGTAGATAAAGAAACCATGAATATTTTTCCAGACAATAGAATATTATTCAGCGTTAAAAAGAAATGCGCTATCAGGCTATGAAGACATAGAGGAAATTTGAATTCATATTATGAAGTGAAAGAATCCAATCTGAAAAGGCTACGTGCTGTATGATTCCAATTCTATGACGTTCTGGAAAAGTCCAAACCATGGAGACAGTAAAAGGATCAGTGGTTGCCAGGGGTTAGAGGTGAGAAATGAATAGACAGAGAGCAGTGGATTTTAGGGCAGTGGAACTGTTCTGGATAATACTATCATGGTGGATATTGTCCAAACCCATAGAATGCACCACACCAAGAGCGAGCCCTAAGGTAAACTGTGGACCTCGGGTGACAATGACATGTCAATGTAGGTTCATGATTATAACAAGCATATCACTCTGCTGGGGATGCTGATGAGGGGGGAGGTTATGGGAATAGGGGGCATATGGGGAATCTCTCTACCTTCCCCTGAATTTTGTTGTGAATCTAAAACTGCTCTAAAAATTAAAGTCTATTTTTAAAAATAAATACCCAAGTGCTGCCAGGCTGGGTGTGTGATTTAAGCAAGGCTGGATCTCAGGAGTTTGTTTCTTATTGTCTCTATGTGCCCGCCAAAGGTTGATGGGGAGGACGGGGCATCTCTTCGCTGTGGTCACCCAGGACCCACGCTGATGGGGCAGCCCCACCTCCAGTGCTATTGGCTGCTGTGAAAGAGGGAGGGGGATTCAGGGACCCATGCACCTGGGAGAGGGTCACAGGTACATGGCTTTCAGGGAAGGATGGTTTTCAGGGTGTGTCCATTTTGTGAAGGTTCACTGAACCACAACTGGAGGACACGATGAGAAAATCACATACCTAAGCACTTGTAAAGCACGAAGGGCTCACACTCTGCACTGAAAGGGAAGGAGGCAGTGGATCATGCAGCCTGCCTGTCTGCACACGGACCTCCACTGGGGACCACGGCACACGAGCATCGCTGCATCGGCGTTATTAGTTCACAGTTTCCTAAGCAGAGGTTCTAACACCTGCTCCCTGATGAGTGGTCCCACACAGCCCCGGGGCCATGAGCCCTGATTTGGAGACCACAGCTTTCTGAGAGTCGGGGTGGGGGGTGGCGGGGGGGAGCGGACATCACACCCAGGCTGTGAACTGAGGAGTCACATGCCCCCAGAGCGAGCATGTGACTCGCACCTCTTCCCGCTGTTTGTGGGGAAGAAAGGATTTCATAGAAAAAGGCTCCAGGTGTCACAAAGGCCCTGGCAGTAAGGGCCACGGGAGGAAGCGAGCCTGCTGGCCGCCTGCTCAGAGCCCTCTCCGCCCGCTTGATTCCCTTCTCTGGGACTGGGAGGATGGGGCCATAGAGGTGCTGGGAGATCCAGGGCAGCCCAGAGAGGACGCCTTGCGACAGCACCAGTCTCCTGTGAGCACAACGGCAGCCCTTACCTCAGAGAGCAAGGGGTCTTCCTGAAGCCGCCTGGGCCGTACATCACTTCCAGGATGGCCAGGACCCGACCCTGTGGGAGCCATCCATCCCGCCTGCCCCGTCTCTGTTGTCATTGGAGCCCCTTTGGAGGCTCTTATATCAAATGTTTATTACCAAACATCCGAAGACTTTCTTGTAACTCAGGTCATGGTAATAACAGAAAAATGTAAGTATTAAGGAATATTTAATCCATTAAGAGATGAATGAGCAGTGTAATTTTAAAAAGCTATTAATCATTCATACATAAGATTGACTCCAAAAAAAGAGGTGGAGAATCTACCCCTCATCATGATGGAATCGTTGAAATCCACGAGGCTCTGGAACCCCGGGAGCTCCTCTTAGTTGCCCCCTGACTCTGTCCTGCCCAGAGCCCTGTCTCTGACCTGCGGGCCTGGCTGGTCTACAGACGTGCTGGGCCTGGAGGCTGTGTGGTGAAGGGCAGCCTTTAAAGCAGCTTTTTAGATCTTGATGCAGGCTGTGGGCCTTTAACTGGTCTGATTAAAATACAACCACCCCTCCAAGGTGGAAGGCCTGAGACCTCTGGCTCCATAAAGCAAACTGTTGTTGGCCGCGTGTCTGAGCCACGTCCAAATGCAGAGCCTGGCTGGTGACTGCTGTGTCACTGAGAAGGGGAAGAATCCCCATGACCATCCAATCCAACCCCCAGACCCAGAAACCAGGCCCAGAGAGGGGCAGCCGCTCACCCACAGTCACACAGCTGATGACACGACTCAATCACTGTAACCACGGGCCTCCCACCTAGGCCGGCCCGGGAGCAGGGAGGGGGCGACCAAGAGACAGGGGAGTGGAGGTCACCTGGGCCCCAATGCCACGGCAGCAAGTCCACTCCATCCAGTGGACGAAAAGTAGTCAACATCCGGTTAAGCTGGTGACCAAAGCAGCGAAAAAACACCCGGAGTCATTTGATTCCCAGAAGAACATGCGAGAAGCAGCTTGGCTAAATCAGATGGAAGATCCACTCATCTGTTCGGCCACCAAGATTTGAGGTCCATGCCCTATGGGGGGATAAGTGTTAACTACAGGCCAGACCCTCCCCACAGGACCACAGACTAGTTTAAGACGACACCGGCTAGGGTCTCCCACCAAACTCCAGACGTGCCGTGCCGGACTCCACACCCCCTGCCCGGCCCCTCTCCCTCCTGGTCGGGCACAGGGGGCTCAGAGGGAACGCCTCTCTCCCCAGCCTCCTCCTGCTTTTCCCAAAGAGGGAGCCAGGCTTGCCAGATTTATCCAATAAAATTACAGGAATTTGAAATTTTGAGTTTCAGATAATCAATTAATATTTCTAGTATAATTATATTGCAAATATTAGATGGGATATACTTATACTGAAAATGACTTACTATCTGAAACTCAAATTTAACTTAGAACCCTATATTTTATACGGTGACCCTAGTGGAAACCTTAGGCTGCTGTGACTATGGCCGGGTCTGGCACGGGGCGGCTATGGGCCCCAAGGCCCCACCCATGGGGAGAACGACGGCCCCACCCATGGGGAGAACGACCTCCCCACCCTGCTCCTTGACACCGACGGGCGAGGCCACCTCCTCCTCCGGCTGCGGACGTTTCCTCGCTCATGGCACAGCCTTTCCACCTTCTCTTCTCTTCTCACAAGTGCGGACAAATGCACATAGTAGGTGCGCAATTAATATCTGTCAAGTTGGATGGACGAGAGTCAGATGCCAGAGACCAGGTGGCCACGGGGCTGAGAGCTGAGCTGGGGAAAGGTCAGACCTGGGGCTCAGCCCCCCGGCCTGCTGCCCACCCACCCCAGGCTCAGGCGTCAGCGCCGCCAGTCACAGGGGGCCTGCCCCCTCCTTGCTCCTGTTCTCTGTGGACTCGAGCCGGGAGGAGTGAGGCAGGGAAGGCAGGGCTCAGGCCCCACCGTCTCGAGACCAGCTCCCCCTTCCCCATGGTTTCTGCTCCCCCTCCCCTCAGCTCCCGCAGCCACCCCTCCCTCTCCACCCTGCCTCACAGCTGTCCTCTGACTCCACGGCCTGCGAAGGCGGATGCACCGCAGGGCCCCCGCCTGTCGCCTGGCTGGGGTGTGGGGGCGAGACACAGGCATCTCAGCTCTGGCTGGTGGAGCGGTCAGAAGGCCGGGACCCTGGAGGAGCCCGGGGCAGCATCTGGGCTGATGTCAGACCCACTCCCCCGTCAGGGTGAACCCGGCTCCTCTCCTGCCCCAGTAGCTGAGCAGGGCCTCGGGCTCCAGCGGGGCGGTAGGGAGGACAGGATGGTGGCCTCCCCCTCACACTCCCTGCCCGCCACCCTCCAGCAGGGGGGACGTCCTAAAGCGCCCTCTGACGTGTCACGCCTGCTCAGCCTTCCACGACGCCCATGGGATGCTTCCCGTGTACCCACAGCGCCCGAGGCCCTTCCGGTGAGGCGGAGGGCCCCCATGAGGGGGAGGCTGGTACCTCTCTGGCACCTGACCCGATGTCTCACCGACGTCATTTGCTGTTTCTAATAAGATGTCAGGCCTCCCACTGCCGGGGAGAAAAATCTCCTGTTCTGAGCAGTGGGGATCCGGTCTATTTTGTGGCAGAGTTGAATGTAGCTCTGAAAAGGAGACAGAAATGATGGGGAAGAGGAGGAGAGAGGAGAGGCAGGAGAAACCAGTGGGATCTGGGAGCTGGGCCAGGTGCAAGCAAGATGCAGGCTGCCGGCAGTAGGAATTGCCTTCAGGCTCAAAGCAACCAACCGGGAAACTTTGCTCTTGAGGGTCAAGTGAGACAGCGTCTCTTTCTGTTGCCCCGGCGTCAGGGGAGGACGGACGGGGCAAAGGCCCGAGCAGCCGCTGTGAATGGAAGCTCCCATGCCTCCGCCACAGAGGAAGAGAAAGTCGCTGCTGGACCCCCACGGGCCCCACAGGGAGCACCGGGACCCCCACCCCAGAGCTTGACTGTTGGCCGAGGGAGGGGTGGGCGGCAGGCACCACGGGCCCACGCTCACCACGCGCTCTGGCCGGGAAGGGCCTCCTACAGATGATCTGACGCCAGGTCCTCACGCGGGCGGGGGGCTCTGACGGCAAGCCGGCTTTTCCAACATCATCCTCTCAGCCCCTCTAGGACCCTTCTGAGTTCAGACTCTGCGCTCCATTCCCACTGCCATGGATGGGCCTCCAACTACTGGATGCCCCGGCCCAGATGGCTGACAAGGTCCCCAAGCTCACCCGCGCAGACCCGCGGCCCTGTCCTCACACACGTGGGTTTCGTGTTGGTTCTATGGCTGCCGTCAAGTGACCCCGCTGATTAGTTCTTGGTTCCCTCTGAGGGTCAGAAGCCGTGGGGAGGGACCGGGGTTGCCCTGGGGTCTCACTCATCAAAATCCCAGAGAGGGCTGGGCTCTGGGAAGAATCTGGAGTGAGGGGTCAAGGGCCACCCTGACCCGGACAAGTCACGTTTGATAATCAGTCATCGAGACTTAGTCCTTCGGGAGGTGGTTGAAGGAGTTGAACGCAGGCCAGCCAGCCCCCTGCAGGCCTCATAAAGCTGCCGGGGCAGGGGGTGGGGGGGTGGCGCGGCGCGCGGGGCGGCCCTGGGGTCCTGCTTGGCCCCTAGGCCCCAGCAGCCTCAGCTGGGGAGTGGGAAGCGACCTCAGGCCGGCCTTGCAATCTCCTCCCCTTAACCATCAGCTGGCAGAAAGGAGCCGGAGAAGGGGAAGAAGCAGGGACAGTGCACATTTTTTAGAAAGAGTCTGCGTATTTGCAACTCCAGCTCCGGAACAACTAACTTCTCACTGGCATCTGCTCAGAAAATGTGGTCCCAGCTGACGGGCTAATTACCCCGTTCAGTGCACTGAGAGCTGGAGAAACAAGGCTGCTGATGAGGGGGGCAGTGGGGAGGGGCCCAGGGCCGGCTCCCCCGTGGGGGCTGCATGTGCCCTGAAGGAGCCAGAGAGGGTCCCCCAAGGAGGTCACGGCCTCCATCCTGGCCCGTGCTCACCCCCCAGAGATGGGCCAGAAGCCGCCTCCAGCAGCAGAAGTAAGGCCCAGGGGGCTCGGCCCAGGCCGGGGACCAGGAAGGGGGTGGTTCCTGAGCCCCAGTACAAGGGTGGACGGGAGGAGGGTCCACGGGGCAGCTGCATCGGGAGGCCCTCGGCTGCTCTGCACAGAATCTTGCAAAAGGCAGGCTCTGTGAGTGAATCATGCAGACACCACCGAGCCCTCCTGCCTTCACCCGAGGCCTGGCCACCACCGCGGGCAATGAGAGGTGTGGCCGCCTGCCCAGGCCTCCATCTTCCTCTCTTGACACCTTCCAGCAGCAACGGCAGCAGGCCAAGGATAAGGCCCCTGGGACAGAAAGCTGCCCTGGGGACCTGAATTCCATAGTGGAGTTTCCCATTTCCAGGTTGTCTTCCCCAAGGCCTTAGGGGCTTCACAAAGGCTGCCCTCGCGTGGAAGCAGGCGCTGCCCGGAGGGAAAGAGGGAGGGGGGAAGCCCGCGGCTGCTGCCTGGCACCTGGACACCTGGATGGAGGGACCTCCAGGTGAGGAAAGCAGCTGAGACCACGATTCCACAGGCAACTCGGGGTTCTTGACCTGGGGCATCGCTCCATCATCTCCGACCACAGCCGGCAACAGAGAAAAGAGAAAACAATCTACGGTTCAGCAGAATGATGAAACTGGGATGAGCAATTATCCGAGTGACTTTTTTAGACCAAAAGTGGAGACGGGGGTCTACAAAGGAAGTGGAGAGTGCGGAAAAGCCTGGGTAGCTGAGTGTCTTGTTTTGAAGGTGATTTTATGAAGAGCCATGTCAATTTCCACTTAAATCCCCAGTCTGGGAGCCCTTCACCTAGGATTCTATTTTAAAATGTTGAAAGCACTATGTCAGGGCAGAAATCAATAAAATGCACCCAAAAAATAGAAGAGAAGCCTACGGAGTAAAACATCTCCCTGCCTCTTCCTAAATGCTATTTTTTTAAACATCAATAGCTGAAGCTTTTAGCTTAATTCTGGGGTCTGCAGTCAGTCCATTTAGGTGTTTTTATGGCCAGGCAGTGCCCACCATCTTGTCCCAACCTACACGACAAAGTGGGCCATCCACAGCCAGGCAGGTCACGCGGCCACGTTCCTTCCAGCCACGGGGCTCTAGGCCACCCCAAGGCCGCTGCTCACAGATCTGGGCCCTCGGATTTGGGCACACAGTGGTTTAAAACCACCGGGAAGCCATGCACGGCTTGAGGAAATGAACAACCAAAACTTCACTTCCCCCAGCTGGGTGACACCCAAACTGCAGGGAGAAGAAACACCACTCAGCTCTGGTGCCTCTGAGGCAGGACACGGGAGCTCCGGGGAGCTGGGCGGGGAAGGGAGGGACCACCCTGACCACCGCCAGCTTCCAGGTGCTCCCAGCTCCTCAGGGGGAGGCAGGAATGTGCACCCTCCTTCCTGCCCCACCTCTGGAGGTTGCTCCTCACTCGGTTTCGGAATTTTGTCTCTGTCTTCCCCATGGGCCTGGGGGCTTCGAAAGGTTTCCCTGACCTCCCAGGGCCTATCCTGAGTTGCAGTAGGGATGGCCCAAGGAGAGGGAGGGAAGCAGCAGGGCAGACAGGACACCTGGACCATCTTAGGTGGAGGAACCACCCGGTGGGGGAGGTAACCCAGCCACGTGGATTCCAAGGGCGGCCAAGGGAGGGAGCAGGGCCTCCGCAGGCAGAAACCCATGGGAGTCTGGGCGGGGGGAGGGGGAGGTTGGCAGTGGCCTCCCCCCAACTCCGAGACACAGTCTCCTTGGCAGAAATGGAGGTTGGGCCAGACCAGCAAAAGCCCCTCCTGCTTTCTGCGAACCCATTGTGTGCTGGGGGGCTGGAGACCTGGGTGGGTGCTGGACCAGAGCCCAGCAGGCCTCCCTGCCTCTCTGCCTCAACCTCCCCTGGGAGTCCATCACCAGACCTAGGGGCCTCTTGAAGCTGGAGCTCACCTTTGCTTGAACACGAGGGGCGGCCAGGCCTGCTGCCCCTGTAAAGACAAGCCAGGTGCCCCTCCAGAAGCTCCAGAGCCTCAGCTGAGGGCACCACCTGCCCAGCTCTTGCCCTGATGCCAAAGACAGCCCACCCCCACCCCCAAAGCAGGAAGTAATGAAAGTTGAAATTCAGAAGCATCCAGAAACCATCAGGTGCACCTTTGCTGGCAGCCCCTCCATCACCCTGCAGGGCAGGTGGGGAAAGAAAGTGAAGCACAGGGAAGAGGCGGGGATGGGAGGAGTCCTGGAGGAGCTGGCGTTCAGCCGGGCAGGAAACGCGTGAGCTTCCCGCCTTGCGCTGGTGCCAGGAAAGAGGGTCGTGAGCAGCAGAAACACAAACTCTGGAAGCCTGGAGCTTCTGAACGCCTCCGATGTCTGCCTTGAGGCCACAACGAAAGAGGCTGCCAGGGTTATAATTATCACCAAAAAAGGATAAAGGGAAGCAAGTCTTCACTGGGGCTTGCAAGGTGCAGATGCTCTGCTCCCTGCTTCTGGATCAGCTCCAGTGAAACCATGCCTCTGTGGACCCATTTCACAGATGACAACTCCGAGGCCAGGCAGGAAACAGCACAAGCCATGGATGAGCAGGATTTGAACCCGAGGCCCGCCCAACACGTGCAGCCTCCCGTTGGGACCAGCCCCTTGTCACTCCCTTTCTCCCTGCCCACCCCCAGGTCACTCTTCATCCCAGGACCCTCATACCCACTTGGTTCAAGGTCCCCAAAACAGGGAGGCCTTTCCTGACCGCCTCCTAGAAACCGCTTCTCCGCCCCAATCCCCTTCATCTGACTTGCCATGAGGACTTACTCATTTCTTTACTGTCTGACTTTCCTCACTAGAATGTAATTCTACAAGGGCAGGGAACACGTTGGCATAGTTCATCCTTGCATTTCATCCGAGGACCTAGAGACCTGTGCCTGGCACATAGAAAAAGTTCAATAAACATTTGTGGAATGATGCAGGATTTAGTTGATTGATTCAACAATGGCTATTGAGTGCTTACTGGGTGCCCGACACTGCACTAGACCTGGGGATAGAGAGTCCGAGCATAGCAGAGCCTCTGCCCTCCAGCAGCTCACATTTGGATGGGGGAGACATCTCAAATGGAGCTAGTGAGGTCAGGGATGGGAGGTAACATGGTCACAAGGAGACAGGTGCCATCTGGGCCGGGAGGTCCTCAGAGATGCTGTGACGTAACTCAGGGGAGGAGTGAGCCCAGTGAGGAGCTAGGGAAGGTGCTCAAGCAGGAAATAGCAGGTGCAAAGGCCCTGGGGCAGAAGCAAGCTCAGTGTCCGAGGACCCTTGCAAGCCAGCATTAGCCATGCAGAGAGTAGGGTTTCCCACGGTGACTGATTATCACACCAGGGCCAGCCCAGCTCAGACAACCAGAATCCATGGGGCTCTGGCCCATCTCTCATCTGTACCTAGGTCGGTCCTCCATGGCAGAGGGCTCCACCTTGGCCCACCTGTGCCTAATTCCCCTCCTTTGTCCTCCCGTAAACCTAAACATGTCTTCACCTTATCTCTAAACATTAGCCAACACCAAGGCTCTCCAACCTGTGGCTTCAGCCCAGACAGGAATTTCCCCAACTCCTGACAGCCTGCCTTGGCCTCCCTGATTCTCCTCAACCCCAACTTTGTCCCAACTACCCATCCCTTCAATCCTAATTCTAACCCCAAACCCCGCCTTGCCCTAGAATTTTGAGGCCACCCAAACCCAACCCAACCCAGCCTTCAAGCCCTCCTGCAACACCCTGCATCGGCTCTTCTCCCCCACCCCCATCCAGAGCCCCCAGCCCGCCATCCGCAGCTCTGCTCCTTCTGCAGATCTGGCCAGGGGCAATCCCCTTGCACCTGCCGCACACATCGGCCGTGTCTGAGTGCTCAGCCCGGGTCTCATTCAGCTCAGGCCACAGCACACGTGCTGGAGGCCCTCGGCTGGTGACCGGCTCCTCTGGCCTCAGTGGCTCCTCTGTACATGGGCTTCCCCAGCTGAGCACCTTGGAAACCCTCTACATCACTGGACAGATAAGAGGCCCTGCCCAAGGTTAGGACAATCTTGCATAATCACCCCCGGCTGTACCGGTCAGCCCGGGCCACCGTAACAAATACAACAGACCAGGACTCTTAACAGACGTTTATTGTCTCCCAGTCCTGGCGGCTGGAAGTTCAAGATGAAGGTGTCGGCAGGGCTGTTCCTCCCGAGGACTCTCTCCTTGTGTGCAGACGGCTGTCTTCTCCCTGTGTCCTCACATCCCTCTGTGCGTGTCTGTGTCCTGATCTCCTTTTCTTATAAAGACACCAATCACACTGGATCAGGACCCACCCTAACGACCCCACTTTAACTCAGTTACCTCTTTAAAGACGCCCTCTGCATGGGCCACTGTCTCCCTGAATGTCTCCATCACCTGTGGGGATTCCTTGTCTCACTGCTTTTCTGCCTCCCCAGTGAAGGGCAGCCCGAGAACAGGAGGGACCGGGCCTTGTCCTTGGCCATCTTATGCCTGGGGCCTGGCACTTGGACCACATGTGTATGTTTATGGAGGAGCGAGGGTCCAAGGGAGCTCAGAGGACCCGCCCATCCCAGCACCTGCCCTGGGCCAGCGGCTCCATCCCCTCGTCACGCTGGCTTCTCTCCGCCCACTTCCCAGTGACTGGGGCTTATGAGACTCGGTACCCATTCCCTGAGGTGTTCGGCCAGACCCTGACCCTGACGGGCGCCTCTGAAGCCCCTGCCCTTTCCGCCGTGTCACGCCTGCAGTCTGGGTTGGGCCATTGCGTCCACTTCCCAGGGCTGCCACAGCAGATAGCCACACAGTGGGCTACAGAAAAGGACAGAAATCTGTATTTGCACACCCACGCTCATAGCAGCGTGAGCCGCAATAGCCAAAGGGTGGAAGCTAAAGTGCCCATCAATGGATAAATGGATTAAAAAAAATGTTGTCCATCCATACAATGGAATATTATTCAGCCTTAGAAAGGAAGGAAGTTCTAACACAGGTACAACATAGATGAACCTTGAGGACCAGTGAGATAAGCCAGTCACAACAGGACAAATACTGTATGATCCCACTTATATGAGGGACCTGGAGTAGTAAATCCATAGAGACAGAAAGTAGAATGGGGGGTGCCGGGGCTGGGGGGAGGGCCGAGTGGGGAGTTATTGCTTAATGGGGGCAGAGTTTCATTTTTGCAAGAAGAAAAGAGTTCTGGAGATGGATGGTGCTGATGGGTGCAAAGCAAAGTAAAAGCATTTAACGATACTGAACCGTACACCTAGCAATGGTAAATTTTATGTTATGTGTATTTTACCACAATTAAAAATTTAAAAAACAGAAATGTATACTCTCGTGTTCTGGAAGTCAGATGTCCAAAATCAAGGTGGTGTTGGCAGGGCCGTGTCCTGTCGGCAGTCTCTAGGGGAGAATCCTTCCTGCCTCTTCCAGCTTCTGGTGGCTCCAGGCATCCCTTGGCCGGTGGCCCCATCACTCCAATCTCTGGCTCCGTGGTCGCATGGATTTCTTTATGTGTCTGTGTGTCCCCCCATTTCTGTCTCATGTAAGGACACCCATCATTGGATTTAGGGCCCACACTAACCTAGGCCAATCTTAGCCTGAGATCCTTACCTTAATTACATCTGCGATTACCCTTATTCCAAAAAAAACAAAACAAAATAAAAGTCACAGTCAGAGGTTCCAGGTGGACACATCTCTTTAGGGAGTCACTACAAGGGGACAAGGCAGTGCCGGGCAGGCAGACCAGAGCAGAGAGGACACAGGGTGAAAGCTATCGACAGCAGGAAAGGGGAACAGGAGAGTGAAGTTTGCCCTGAGGCCCCAGGGCCGGGCCCGGGACCAAGAGGTGGGTTTCCAGGCAGCCAGGAGGGCAAATGGCTCACCCTGACCACGTGCCAGGGACCACGGTGCAGTGCGTGCAGGCCTTGGTCAGGTCCCTCTCTTCCTGGACCGGGACCAGACCCCTTCCCCCCCCGCCAGGGTCCTGTTTCCTGAACGCTGAGGCCTTGCCCCCTCCCTGGGCTGATATCAAAGGCCCCCAGATGCTCAGTCAGATTTATCTGCTTCAGAGTCAGATAAGCAACAATTCAGCCCCAGCTCCGCCCTGTCCTAATGGGGGCCTCATGCTTCTCCAGGGCCCAGAGCCCCACACAGTGCAGCAAGGATGTCGGTGCTGTTATGAGGTTCTGGGTATGGTGGGGCATCTCTTCCTCCCTCCTAACACCGCCACCCTCTCTTACAGCTGCCACAGCCTGGTTAAACCTGGCACGTGACCCATCCAGTAAGCAGACTCCTCTTTTTACACCTGTCACATGTCATCCTGGGGCCCAATTCTGGGGACACAGCCTACGTTGTAGGGAGATTACATACCGAAGGGAACCACCTCCTCCAGGAAGCCGCCCTGACTGTACCCCAAACTCCAGGTGTGCCTCATTTCGCCCTCACACCTCCACGTCATCCCTTTTCATCTAACAACAGACGGGAGTCCAGAACCCACCACATGTCCTGCATGTTCTGGGCACTGGATCCAGCCGAGAGCAGGTGAGAGAGAGATATAATATAACCAGACAGACAACACAGGTGGAATGAGGAGCATTTAATGCTACTGAACTGTACACTTAGAAATGGTAAATTTTATGGATAACTCACAAGGACCTACTGTACAACACAGGGAACTCTGCTCAATATTATGTAACAACCTAAATGGGAAAAGATTTTGAAAAAGAATAGATGCATGTATACGTATAACTGATTCACTTTGCTGTACACCTTAAACTAACACAACGTTGTTAATCATCTATACTCCAATATAAAAAAAAAAGTTAAAAAAAAAAAAAGAAAAGGTAAATTTTATGTTATATGTATTCTGATGGTCAAGGAGTCCAAGGCCAGAGAAGGTGAACAAGCCGCCCAGAGCCACACAGCCTGAAAGGAGTAGAGCCAGAACTCAAAGCACTCCTGTCACTTGCATAGGGCTTCCCTGGCTGCAGCCGGGACCGGGACCAAGTCCCCACCACCAGCGTCTGCCAGGCCGGGCTGTCACGGCTGCCTACCTGCCTCTCCCCCACCTGCCTCTCCCCCACCCGCCTCTCCCCCACCTCCAGCCGGGCCCCCCAGCTCAGCAACACTGCCTGCAGCCCAGTCTGTGTTTTCTCATCTGAGCCGTAGGACTTTGCTGGGAGCCATCCCCCTCCCGCCACCAACCTCAAGAAAAAGACCAGCCAGCTGTGCCGTCGGGCTATTCTGCCTCTGCTTACGTGATATTAACGCCCATTCCCGTAGCCAACACCAGACACTCTCATGGGCTCTGCCAGGTTCGGAGGGAACTGCCAGCGGGTGGAGAACAAGATAAGATATGTAAGTCCTAACTGGCTGTGACCTTTCTTCTTTCTCCAGAAACCACTTGCTTAAGAAAAATCTCAGCCGTCATAAATCACCGTCGCCGGGGAGCGAGTGAGCTGGGCCTGCAAGCTCAGCGCATTCATCAGGGTTTCAGGGACTGTGACAGCCCTCTCGCACTTGAATTTGCAAATTGGAGCCCCTTCCCCTCTGCCACCACCCTTCCTTTAGCACAGAAAATCTCTTCAAGGAATCCCCTTCTCCCCGGCCTGTAGCATGCCTTCTCATATTTCAAGTAGCTCAGACATCACCTCCTCCAGAAAGCCCAATCTCCACCTCGGGCCAAACCCTGCTCCCACCTGGCCCTGGCCACCCCGGTTCTACCTGTCGGCCAGGTTGCAGTGAAATAACAGTGCCGCTGGATCCAATAGTGTCTGGAGAGGCTCCCTTCGCATTGGGACAGGCCCTACTGTGTGCTGGGCTCTGCCCTGCGGGGCCATCCCGGGAGGGAAGACGCAGCCCTGGCATCAGGGAGTCCGCGTCTGCATGGGTGTCTGGCACAAAGGTAGGAATCGCACATATAGTCATTCATTTGTCCAGTGAGCTCCTACTATGTGCCGACACAGCAGGGAGCAAAGGGCAGGGCTGGTCCCTGCCCCGTGGAGCTCACTGCACACCTTCCAATGTCGAAGCACAGCCACAGGGTGAGAACCTAGGGGAGGGAGCAGGCTCCAGGAGGGGCTCTGACGGGGGCCCAGCCGAGCCTACAGGGGAGGAAGCAGGCGGAACAGCACGGCAGCCAGTGGGAACAGCACAGGCAAATGCCGCATGAAGCGGGGAAGCAGGCTGGACGGGGCGGGTGAGGAGGACTGACGCTTGGAGCTCAGGCTGCCTGCGAAGGTGGCAGAAGCTGGAAGCAGCCTTGCAGACCAATGTGAGAGCAGTTTGTCTCTATTCCAAGAGCAGGGAGAAGCTGCTAGGGTATCTGGTTTTTATTGTTCTGTTTTGGGGTTTTTTTATGAAGGGGGTGTGGTCAGCTTCACACTGTGAACTATGAGAGCTATTTAGGGGTAAAACTGACAAGGCAAGGTGGTGGGTCAGGGGGCTTCCAGACTCCAGGCTCAGAGGAAGGGGGGCCTTTCCGAGGTGGCAGCTGGGAGAGCAGAGCAAGGAAAGGGGGCAGGAGGGCAGTTGTGACTTGAATGAAAGGGCCCATCTCTCTTCCCTCTGGGAGCTCCTGAGTGAGGAATTCTGCAGGGACAAGAGTGTCTCGGGACCCAAGAATCCACCGCCACCTTGACTGCTGGGAACCCTCCTTAAGTCCTGAGGTCACCCTGGAGCCAATGGCCTGGGCCAAACCAGGGGACCCTAATACTCCATCCTGACAGCTCCCAACACACGGCTAGGGGCCCAGGTGACAAAATGCAGGGGACCCGGCTTGCAGGACACCCGGGAGGGACAGTCCTCAGCGAAGCTGCCTTTGGGGTCCAGGACAATCCCAGGCATTTTGTCCAGCAAAATCTGTTTGCTGGAATTGTCTTAAACGCCTGGAGCTAGGGCCTTTATGAAATTTGCATGCATATTCATGCAAATCGCACCACCCCCAGATCAGCTGGAGGAAAATGTCGCTGCCTCATCCTTCTTCCCCTGAGGGCGGGAGGAGGGTCAGCTCCACCGGAGCAGCCGTGAAGATGTAGGGCCAGGAAAGACCTCCTCGTCCACCCCCACACGCAGCAGATGGGGAAACTGAGGCCAGAGGGAGTGGTGGACCCGCATGTCCAGGCAGAGCTGGATGGAAACCCCCAGGCCAAGGCTTCCTCCTTCCCCTGAGAGAGTGGACAAGGCCCCCTCTGTCAGGCCTCCAAGCAGGAAGGTCTAGAATTCTCGCAGGAAGGAGGAGCTTCTGGCAGAGGCTGCGAGATGCCTCTGGAACAAACAGTAATATTTGCTCTTAAATCAACTCCCTGGGGCCACAGCCAACAATACCCTCCCCAAATAAAAGCCAGCTCTAAAAATAAAGCATCCTCCAGCCCCTGCATAGATTAAATGTCACCGCCAGGCAGCAGAGGAATGGGGAATCTTCCTTTAGGGGGCTGACAGGGTGTGCACCCCTGCTGTAGGTGACCGCCCGGAGGCTCTCTCTGCCCCGCGCCCGCTCTGGACAGGGTCTGTGCGGGTGTTTAGTTGCCTTGAGTCTCTTCCCCACAAGCAGACCGGCAGATCCCAGCAGACCCACTGCTCAGATGATGAAACTGAGGCTCGGGGATGTTAAGGGTTCACAGGGAGCACATGCAGGGCGGAGGCTGGAACCCAGGTCCCACGGCAGGCGTGCGCAGCCTCGGGTCTGTCTCTCTGAGTTCCAGGGAGCGTGCGTTCTGCGGGCCAGTCCCCCACTACCTGAAGACACAGGCCTGCAGGTGCAGTGCGAGCTCTCCCCGTGTGCTGGCCTTGTGTGAGGCCTAAGGCCGCTCTCTCGGGCGGGGCTCCAAGCGCAGGACCTGCAGCCAGACAACGCGAGGCCACATGCTGGCACCTCCACCACGAGGCCTCGGGCTCCCATCTGTAGAAGGGGGTGGAAGCAGGGCTATGTGCACCGGGCGGTCATGAGGAGTCGGCGAGTTGGGACCTGGCACATTAGTGCCAGAAAGAGCCGCTCAGGCAGAAAAGCTCCGAAAACGCAGGCTGTGGCGGCCACCAGCACTCCTGTGGGTGGCAAAACGAGGCCAGCCAAGCCACCAGCACTGGCCTCCCAGGCTCTCCCTTTCCACGCCCTCCAGGCCGCTTGTGGAAGCCTGCCCACATCCCCCTCCCAACACGCTGCTTTCCAACCGGCCTCAGGGCACCAATGGGGACAAAGAGAGACTGAGGAGGGTGGCCAAGGCCAGGCCAGGCCAGGCTGAGCCCCGACTGCAAGCTGGACTCTTGCAGGCCCCTCCCCCTTGTCCTCCGTTCACCCTCCACTCCCACAGCCGGTCCCCCCGACAGCAGCCAGGAAGACCCTGCTAAAACCACAGTCCCATCCTGCCCTGCCCGGGGGCTCCTCCCCTCACGGAGGTCCTCCCACATGGACAAGCCTTCTTGATGTCAGTCACTGATGCCTCCAGGGCCGTCCTGCGGTGTCTGTGGTTGGGCACACACGTGCCCCACACCCTTGCCCTTGTTCAAGCTGGTGCCTCAGCCTGCAGTGCCCTCTCCCACCTTACAGAGCAAATTCCCACAGTGCTGAAACCCTGCCGGGTGCCTGGGACGGGGTGCTGCCTCCAGCGTGCTCCCACGACCTGGGGTTCCCTCCCCAGCCTGCACCTCCCTGCACGGAGCCATCTGGGGACCAGCTGGGGTCTCCTGGAGGACCAGGCCTGGCACCCGGGAGCAGCAATGCCCACGTGGCCACGGGCACAGGCTTCGATCTTCACGGCCCCTCCTCCATCCACCCACGGGTGTAGCCGAGCAGTGTGGCCACTGCGGGACCTGCCCGCTCCCAGTGGGAGATGAGGTAGCACCTCCCCAGTCCCGATGATTAATGACGCGCTGGGTCCCCAGGGTTCCGAGAGAGGAGGTCGCCATGGAGGTGGCAAGGCTTCCTGGGTAGAGGGAGAGAATCAGATTTATGAAACGGTGAGAAGACATCAGAGCAGCAGACTTCTGGAAGGTGTGAGCCCTGTAGGTCTCACCACCCCACCGGGGCTGGCGTGAAAGGAAAGACAAAGGAAAGACAAGCCGTCTCCGCAGGAAGGTGGCAGCGGCCAATCCCAGAGCCTCCTGGGGCTGCGAGAAAACAGAGCTGCAGGTGGAGGTGTGGGGACAGGAGGACAGCAGATCCCTGGGATCCACACACACACCGGGAGGCAGGCACTGGCCTCAGAAACACACGTTCAGCTGAGCCAATCGACACACGCAAACACGTGCCTGGGTTGAGGAGCTCAGGCCCTGGGTGGGAGGCGGGGGAAGGAGGACGCAGAACAGGTTGGGGGCAGGACTCACCCCACCCCTCCAAAAGGCCAAAACTCATCTCTGTGCCACTGGTCAGCCAGGGCTGAAGCATCCCCTTCACGGATCCTGTGAAGATTCCAGTCTTGCCAAGACAGGGGGATGGGAAAGTGGGGTGAACCCCTGGGAGGAGGGGATGAGAGCACCCACGTCTTCATGGGGTGGGAGAGGGGCTGGGGTATCTCCAGAGGAGAGGGGCTGGGGTGCCCCCGGAGGAGGGGGCTTGGACCGCCAGCACGGAGAACAGCACTGAGTCTGGCAGTCCTCTCCTGCTCCTGCAGGTCTCAGAGACAAGGCTGTGGGCACCCGCTGGACATCCGCAGCCCAGGTCCCCGAGAGAGGCAGCCTCAGGGCCAAGAGATGGCTGAGGGAGGGGCCCGCCGGCGCTGACAGCGGGGACACAGGAAAAAGGGTGGTCACAGAGATGGCACCGGTCAGTGCCCCACCGGCACCAGCTCAGCCCTGCTGCCCGTGGAGGACAATTGTTGTTTCACATCTGTGATTCCCTAGTCCGAACTCTGGGGCCAGAAGGAACATGAATACGGTATGTTTTAGATTTTAGAAAAGAAACGCGGGCTGGCCCTTATATCATAGCCGCCCAGTGGATACACACACACTGACGGCTCTGCAGCAAAACCCAGGAGTATTCACACCCTGGGCTGAGACAGAGCCCCCAGCGCAGGGCTCAGGTCATGTGGCCACCAAACCAAGCACACAGAGGTTTGTTTTCTGCACACTTTGAATTCACATTGCAGATAAGGGGCTATGAACCTGCACGCCTACTTTGCAGATGAGGAAACTGAGGCAGCAGAGCCCTGCCAGCAACGCGCACGCTTACTGAGCACTTACTGAGCACATCCACGTTCCCACAAGAGCGCCCCGGGGGCCTCCCCCGGGCCGGGCTGCGGGCCGAGCTAGGACTGGACAAGAGCTAAGACACGCCCGGCTCTCAGGACTCTCCTTCTGCCGGTGGAGACGCCTCCAGCTCAGGCGGTCAAGTGCCCAGGGACCGAGATGCCATCCACACACCCACACATGTGCCCCCAAACGCAAACCCCTAAACTAGGGCTCCAACGCCAAATTACATCAGGGCCCTGAATCAACCCCGATTTTTTAGGAGGTTGAAATGTTCAGGACTTCAGTTTGCCAGCAGCTGAGGAGTCAGTAAGCCAGACAGTGGGCAAAATGACCAGCGGGGGTGCCAGGACACACCTGAGGGTGACATGGCTCTGTCCCGATCAGTAGGTCCTGAGGGCCGGGTCCAGCCCTGGAAGCCACCATCCAAGAGGGAGAGGTCAGTCCAGGGGCATGCGGACGTGGTGGGGAAGCGTCAGGGCAAAGCGCAGTGGGGGGCATCCGTGAACACTTGGTGACTCCCATGGCATCCGCTGTGGGTGACAGGGTGAAGAAGCCGGGCCTGCCCTGCCAATGGTGCGAGGCAGGCGCTGAAGCACGTGGTGACAGAGCGAGGCGGGTCCAGCCACCGTCGGCACGGGGTGCAGAGGGCCAGAGTGGGCCCAGGAGGGGCCGTCCAGCCAGGGTCTCCGAGGGTGGGGATGGAGGGAGGGCGAGCAACCATCGTCAGGCTCCACCGACCGCCAAGCGGGCCCCTTGCCATCCATACTCAGAAAGCAAGGAAGTGACCACGGCGCAGGCAGGTGTGGGGACCCGTGGCAGAATGGACACAGGTGGGGGCGCATTTAGTACCTGACCCCATGTGCTCCTTCTCTACAGGGGCTGGGGTGGGGCCCGGAGACCCAGGTATCAGCACCATTTGATCGCACACTAACACCCTCCAAACTCCTGTCCCCCCCCACTTAGTCAGTGGGTTCCCAAGAGAGCGGCCACAGGCCCTCTGGGAAGGGTGGGCACCCCTACCGTGGACGTCGGCCGTGTGTAACAGTGCCCACCGCTGGGGGACTCTTACGTGAATGGCTCGGGGTCTGAGAACTTTTGGGGGTCGAGCAGCCGGGCCACTGACATCTGCCTCTGCTTACCATCCTGCATCCCTTTAGATTACATTTATTAGCAAGTTTCTTGTTGGCAGCCCAATTACCGTGCCCCAGTAGCACCGTGCCCTGGGAGCCACCTTCACGGTTCCCTGCAGGGAGGTGCCGCCTTGGCCTCTGACGTCTGGGACCTTATCACCCAGAGCTGCATCAGCGTGCCCCGCCATTAGCTCCTGCCATCTTCTCCGCGATGCCATGCCAGCGCCAGGGTGGTCCTGGTCAGCGTGGAGAGCAGGCTTCTGGTCCTGTGCCTCGGCCCCTCCCAGCGTGCCCACCTCCTTGAACCTCGTGATCCCTCCCTCGAGGTTCACCATGGCAGTTCTGGCACCTCCACTTCGCTTAACTGGAAGCTTCTAAGTGCCATCCAGGGACACAAGAGTCTGGTCGGGCCAGGGGGTTAAATCCGGCGTCCTGGGAGTGTGTCCCTGATCAGCAAGCCCCCTTCATCCAGTTCCGTGCTGCCTGCCCACTTCACCCGGCGTCCCTCCCCAGCCCTGCAGCTGCCCCGGCCGGGCCCTGGGGCTCCTGGGTGTGTCGTCACTTCCTGCCCCCAGCAGGTCCGGCACCCCCAGGTGGCCTCCTCTGAGATTCGACCCGACGGTGGGTCTGGTGGGCAGATCCGAGGAGGCCGTCTCGCGAGCACCGGCCCTGCTTGGTGCCTCTGAGTCATCTCCTAGCAGGGGGAGGGCGGGCCCTCAGGGTCCTCAGCGCGTCATCCAGAAACCCCCCATCGCAGGGCCCGCTCCCTCCCTGTCAGGCCCCAACTGGGACGCGGGGACCAACGGCCTGAGAATTCGGCCTTCAAGGTGTTAAGTCTCCAAACCCGCTCTGCCCCCGACGCAGGAAATGAGTTTCTCTTCGAATGCGTCCAAGGAGGCCTCTGACCCTCACAGCTCGCTTTAAATTGGTGATTAACAGACCCCAGCCTGTCATTTTCTCTCTTCAATGCGTCAATGGCTCTTAGCAACAGCTGCCCAACTGCTCGGCCCTCGTAGCTATGACTCTCCTGGGCTCTCGCACGGGGACGCTGCCTCGCGCCAGCTGCCGCCGCACTGGGCCTCCCCCAGCCCAGCACTCCCGCTGCTGTGGCCCGTGGTGGCCGCGGACACCCTGCCCCAGCGGGAGGCCTGCACTGCCACCGGCAGGCTCTGCAGCCACGTCCAGGCCCCTCCCTCCCGCCCTGCCAGGCCACTTCCTCGGGCCACCCCCGGTCCCCGTGTCGTGCGGCTGGTTCTCCGGCACGGGGATTCCTGCAGGAGGGCTCTCGGGAGAGGCGCGTGAAGGGGGCAGGACGGGGCAGGAGGAAGAGCGAGACCCGCAGCGGCCGGAGCCCCCGGAGCTCGGGGCTGCGCGTGGCTCCCGTGTCGGTTCCGTCTAGACGCGGAGGCCGGCCTTCTGTCCGCCTGCGTCGGTTGGTCAGGGGGACGGTCTTCATGCAAGGGGAGCGCAGCCTCCCAGATGAGGAGGGGGCCCCGCAGGGGGAGAGGAGGGAGGCGTGGGCAGTGGTCCTCTCTGCTGGGCGGGGCGCCGGCTCTGCGAGGGGGGAATGGAGGCTCACGAGGGAAGTCGCATCACTGCGGCCCCGGGAGAGCCAGGTCACAACCGTTCCCTGAAGCTCCTACCTAGTCCAGTACCTCCCTTGATGCTGCCCACCTGGGAACGGAAAGGGAGCCCAAACGGAGGTCGGGCAAAGATATAAGCAGCCAAGCCCGAGATCCCGCGGAGAAAAGCTCTGGGGCCACTGACAGAAGGCTCCCACAGGCCCCGCAGACCCTGCGGGAGACACAGCCTGGGGTTCCCCCCGGACTGGCAGATGGAACAAAAGGGGGCCCTGGCCGGGCTGCAGGGGGGGACCATTCCCTGACGTCCCCGCTGGGGGCCAAGGGGAGCGAGACGCCCACTGTGCCTGGAAGCTGGGCCCCGCCCTCCCGAGCCGCCTAGGAAGCTCCCGCCGGGGTCTCCACCCTCATCACCTGGACCAGCCTGGCCCACGCCCCAGATTCCACCACCGTCGTAACGCCTCTGTGAGAGCGGGGCGGGAGGCCGCCAAGCCCCTCCCTCACCTTGTCAGAAAAATGACCTGGAGGTTTTTATCCCTTCTGAGTGGAACGAACCCAAACCCGCAGGGCCCAGGGCCCAGAGGGCAGGGTGGTCACGTTGGGAGGTGACAGAAGAGGTGGCATGGAAGGCCACTCCGTGGACCCCGCAGACATGCACCACATCGGGGTGCAGACTCGCCACTCCCACCAGAGAGGTTTCATCAGCCCCCCCGCCCCTGGCTACTGCCCTCCTGGGGCGGAACAGTGGCAGGAGGACCAGCTGCCCCAGAAACTGCCCCGAAGTGGAGCACAGCCCACCTGACGCGCACAGCCCGGGATTTATCGATGGGGCTGCTGGTCTGGCCCCGCCATCCTTCCCTTCCTCTCCCTACAACCCAGCTTCCACACGCTTATCCACAGGACCTGCAGAGTCATCGACTCATGGACGGTAATAATGGAATATGCGCCTGGATCATGGAATAAAATAATGGGATCACAGGAACCAGTCGTGTAATCAAAACAGAATCCTAGATGCCCGGAATAGAATCGCTGCACGCTTAGGTATAAGCATGGAACTAAGTCTCAGAACTGCAGAGCAGGCCCAGAGGAGGTGCAGCTAGAGGGGACCCCGGGGATCACCCATCCGAACCCCGTGATTTCTGGGGAGGACACGTGAAGGGAGCCACGGGGCTGGCGTTCGGGAATCTCGGAGGAATGGTGGCCTGCGACGAGCTGTCTTCAGTTCAGTCCAGCAAGTGACCTCTGAGCATCCCCAAGGGCCCAGCCCCCGGGGGCCTGAGCAGGAAAGGTGAGGGGCAGGTGCGGACTGCATCCTGGGACAGCCCGGGGTCCAGCCGGGGCCACAGCCCAGCGGCACGAACACCGGGCAGGGGCGGCTTCGAGGTAGGCAGGGCAACCAGGGGCCCACGCTAGAGTGTCACCCCAGGGGCCGGCACGTCCTGGGGCCTTCATAATCGTGTGCAGGAGTTTGTTGAGTGAATAAATGAATAAACAGAATGTAGGCTCCCTGAGAGCTGGATGTGCATCTGTCTTGTCCACCTCTGTGTCCCCAGCACAGTCTGGTACTCAGTCAGTATTTGGGGGAGGTCTGGTGAAGAAGCATAATAGCCAGAATTTTTTATTGAGGCAAAATTCACATAACATAAAATGAACCATTCTGAGGTGAGAAATTCAGTGGCATTCAGTAGATTCACAATACGGTGCAAATGCCTCCTCTATCCAGTTCCAAAACATTTTCATTGCCCCAAAAGGAAACCCCATACCCAGTAAGCAGTCGATCCCCATTCCCCATTCCCTCCAACCCCTGGAGACCACAGGTCTGTGTTCTGTCCCTGTGGATTTACCTATTCTGGATATTCCGTAGAAGTGGAATACGTGACCCTTTGTGTCTGGCTTCTTTCACTTTAGCTAACACTTCCAAAGCATTTACCAGTGCTACTCCCTTATGGGATTGCTGCTTTTGCCCATTTTATAATTGTCCACTTTACAGATAAGGAAACTAAGGCACAGAGAAACTAGGAAGGAGCAAGGCGGGATTCGAACCCAGGCTACTTGCTCTGGGGTCTATGCTCTGAACTGCCATGCTTCCCTGCCTCTCGGGAAGCAGACATGCTTCATGCCAGATAGAATAATCAGGGAGGGCTTCCTGGAGAAGGTGAGACTTGGGCTGAGTCTGGAAAGAGTAACTTTTTCCTTCAACAAATGTGTGTTGAACACCTCCTACGTGTTGGTTCTGCTCAGGTAAGTGTGCAGCAGGCTGGTCTCGCTAGTGTGCCCACCCGTGTCCCCTCGCGTTCATGTAATTATGGGCAGAAGGAAACCTTCAGACACATCGGATCAGACACACAGTCCAGCAGACTCATGAGAAATAATAAATGCTTGTAGTTTGAAGCCACTAAGTTGGGGGCACTTTGTTATGCACCACTGCTGTGGCCGAAGCTGGCTGCTACAATTTGCACAAGGTCGTGCTTAGCGGTGGCATCCAGGAAGGGCATCCAGCCAAGGCCCAGCCCCCCACCCTCAACCCGCTGCTTGTCGTTCCCTCAGAGACTCCCTCCTGAAATCTCATTCTCTGGTCACCTTTGGTTTTTGTTTGCTCTGTTTTGTGGTTTTTTGGTTTTTGGTTTTTTTCTACCTTGCAAGATAAGATCAAGGAAAGGTCTTAGAAACAAAACAACATTTTTCTTCCATGACAGATCCTATACTGACAGGCTCAGCAATGAACCCCACCCTGGGATGTCCCTGTAATTAGTGCTACGTGGAGCGGCAGTGGACAGGCAGGCCAGTGCCCTCTCCCTGGTCCCAGGAAAGAGCCAGCCTCCCTGCCTTCTGTCGCCACCCCCCAAACCACCCCTCCTGCACCTCCAGGCCTAGCATTCCTGGCCGCTTGGATCAGAGACAGTAACCCTGGAATGTAGGCAGCTCTGGCGGGTGAGTCCCGGGCACCAGGACTGCACCTGAGGATTCACACCCATGGCGGGGCCTGGGACACAAGACAGCCGCCCCACACACACCCATGCAGGATATGATGGGATTAACTAAGCACTAGGGCTGGACATTGCTGAGTCCAACCGCCCAGTTACAGATGGGGAAACTGGAGCCCAGGGAGGGGGAGGAGTTCTCCCATATCTCCCAGAGCCGAGAAAGGAGCCAGGATTCCATCCCAGGCATGTGCCCCTCAGCCCCACCACGCAAGCTCACAGAGAAGGGGGCCGCAGGAGAGGGCTGTAGGCCTCCCCCCGCCCTGGGCTGCAGGACTGCGGATGGACTGGGCGGGGCTGGGGGCACTTCCAGGCCAGGAGTCCAGGCTCTGAGGTTCAAGGCAGCTGGTGGAGGGGGCTGAGCAGACAGGGGCCTCTGGTCCCCAGATGTCAGGCAGAGGGAGGGAGAGCCAAACACAACTGGGTTAGTACCTCGGACAGTTACCCCGCTCTGGCAGGAGATCAGCTGTAGCCGGCAGATGGAGGCTGAGGGCACCAGTGACCCAGGACGGGTGCCCTCTGCCCTCTCCCTGCCCACCTCATGGGGCCCAGGGTGAATAATATGGCCAAGCTATCAGGCAGTGGCCGAATACTTTCTGTGGATTAACTCATTTCATTCTGACCACCACCTTACAAAGTAGCTATGATTCGGAACCCAAGGCACAGAGAGGTTCATTAAGGTGCCGGAAATCACCCAGCTGGAAAGTCGAGGAGCCCAGATCTGCACCCAGAGAGTCTGATGGCAGATCTGTGCTCAGTGGGAAGCAGTGGGACCTGGGGCGGGGAGAGAGAGAAGGAGGGGCTCTGGCTGGGAGGGTGGAGCTCCTGGGGGACCCCTGACAGAACCCTGGGGAAACGTGGAGCCCTTCCTCTCCCTTGCCCTTTGACCCCCAGGGCGGAGAGTTTCCAGCTGCCAGCTCTGCTCCTCACTCTCTGGCTTTGATGCGAGTTCTTCCACATCCCTGAGGCTTGGTGTCTCCTCTTCAAAATGGAAATGAGACCAGGAGGTCGCAAAGGGCCCAACGGGAAGAGGTAGCGCGGTCTGCTCCCCACCTGCCCCTCCCCCGACCGTGTTCTCCTCGACCTCTCCTGGTGCTGTCCTCCGTCCTCTACCCGTCTGTGTCTGTCTCTCTGTCTCAGCCCCTCGCCCTCCCTCCCACCCTCTCGGGGGATGGACGGCCCAGGCCCCCACCGTGCTCCCTGGAGATGACACCCAGCCCACTTCCACTTGGGGGTGGGGGGACTCAGAGCCCTACTCTCCACCCTTTCTCCCCATAAATAGCCTCCGTGGCTCCATGGTCCTGGTAAGGACAGTGCTCTAATTTTCTGCCCCGAGCTCCCCATCTCCAGGTCCACAACGGCTGTGGGGATCGGTGATGAGCCAGGGCTTGACCCAGGGCTTCCAGCAGAGGCGGCCTCGAGAGACAGGGTCCTCGTGGACCCTCTGGCAGCCTCAGGTAGCCCCTGGCTCGTGACTCGGCCCCTCCCCGAGTGGGAAGGGAAACGCCAGGAGCTAACCAGAGTTCACAGGGCTTCTGGGTCCCTGGGGACCAAGCTGGGACTGAACCCCCTCCCCCTTCTTCCTCCAGGCACCAGGACCCCATGGCCACAGTGCACTGGGCTATCTTGTCCCGTGTCCAGAGGTCCCTCTGATGCCGGCATGGCCAGGGCTCACTCTAAGAGTTTGTGTGCAGGGTGCCCTAGGTGGCTGGGGTGGCAGAGCAGGAGCCAGAGCTGCCCCAGAGCCCAGAGCAGCCATGGCAGAAACCCCAAGATGCAGACAGGCCCTCAGAGGGGAGAGGAAGCACAAGAGAGGGAAGAGAGGTACAGTGCAAAGGGTCACCCCAAGTCTGCCCTGGACCCCACCTGCCTCCCTGCCCCATATTCACACATGCTTCTCATCACCAAGCTGGGTGTTCTTTGTGACCCTCAAGGCCCAGCTTCCACACCACTGATCCTCCTCCTCCAGGAAGCCCTCCTGGATTGTCCTGAGCCGATGGCTTCCTGGACTTGCTGAGCACAGATTAATCCAGACTTGTGTTATAATTAACTATGTCTGGAATGTCCATCTCATCCCTGTGGCCAGACTATGATTTCTTGGGGGTGGGGGGGAGGTTTGGAGAGAAGGGATCAAGACACAGCCTATGACCAGGGACAGAGTTCAGCATGTGGCTGGGCTCAGGGCTCAGAGTGTGACCAGGCTCAGGGCTCAGTGTGGGACCAGGGTCAGGAGTCAGTTACCTCCGCACCGCCTATGGGGGAAATTTCCACAAAACTGGAAGAAAATTTGGTGCAGGACCTCTCCACGCCCCCTGTTTGTTCTGTGTGCACTTGAGGGGCCCTTCCTGCAGGCCCTCCTGGCTCTCAGCCCCTGGTCCCTCCCACCCTCCCAGCTGGAGCAGCCTCTTAGGGCCCCGCGAGGGGAGGACAGAGGAACCGCCTCCCACCCCCCTCTCCACCCCCCGACACACAATCCCTGCCCCGTGCCACGCTACGAGCTCTGACTCATTTTTCCTCCTTCCTGTTAACTGAGTTCAAATAATTTGTGAGACTCTCAACCAATTCATCATGATTCTCACAAAACCCTCAGCCAACTCCGGCGCCGCTCGACCCAAGGGAAGAACCGAGTGTCCCATGCGTGGCAGCCACTGAGGCCCAGGCAAGGGGACTGGGTCCTCCGTTTGCCCATTGTCAGAATGGGGCTGACCGATGGGTCCTGATGGGGCGTGAGGTGTGGCTCCCCTTCTTGGGGGCTTCTTGACCCAGCCCATCCCTGGGGCTCTCACCTCCAGCCCAGCCCGCTCCACCGGCTTCCAGACCCAGACGGCCCCACTCCCGGCGTCTCTCAGGAGCCTCAAACTCAACCTGTCCATCCCCACAGCTCTTCCCCTTTCCCTCAGGTTGACCCTAAGAACTGCTTTGGGGGTATGGGAGCATTCGAGAAAACAGTGACAAGTGTCCAGGGGGGACGCTGGGCACACAGTAGGCTCTTGAGAAACGGTGGCGCCCTTGACGGCTGCTGGTGGTGCTTCCCGCCCCAGCCCAGACACCTGACTCGGCCTCCAGACCGGAAGGACAGCCCCTTCCTGGCCTCTGGCCAGTCTACCCCCCAACACATCTCTCTGATTCCCAGTGTGAATCCGGGTCTCGGCCCACAGCCCTGCTTCCTGCGGGCTCCTGCCCAGTCACTGCACAGCCCCCGGGGTCCATCCAGCCCTGCCTGCCCTGGAGCCACGCTCCGAGCTTCCCTGGGTAATCTGGCCACCTTGCCAGCTGCACTCAATGTGTGCCTGGGTGTGGACCCCTGCAGACCAGGCCCCCTGTCTGGGGACCCAGGGGTGGCCTCATGGCTCTCTAAAGAGCACCCTTGAGGAGACACGGGACCCAGAGAGGACTCCCCCATGATGAGCTCCTCCAGCCCAGGCCTCAAGTTGGGATTCCTGCTTTGCTGTGTCTGTGCGGGTCAGTGGGGGCCATCGGGAGGATAAAGCCGCAGCTTCCATTAGAAAGCCAATGTCCCGAGTTCGGGGTTGGGGTCTCTGGGCACCGACCCTGGACCGAGCAGCCTACTGAGGGGTATTTGGGCAACTGCGGGGGATAAGAGAGGGCCAGTTCCAGCCACTGCTCCTCGGCAACCCCAGAGAAGCACTCATTCCAGGGCCAAAGGTGGACTGAGCTCCCAAAAAGGGACACTTGGCAGTGGAGGGTGATAATCCCAGTGAAAACACTGCAGAAGCTCAAAGAAAGCAGCAGTCACCATCCCCTGGGGGTCCTGGTGGACTCCCTGGAGGAGGTGGCCTTGGGACAGGTGAGGAGGGATGAGGGAGGGGGTGGGAGATGAAATCAGAGGAGCCCCAGGGCGGGACACGGGTGAATTTGACTCTTCTCTCAGTGTGGAGGACACTGGAGAGAATGGGGGTGTTAGGCCTGTGCTGGTGGAACTACAAGGTCGAGGTGATGGGATCATGATAGGGGGGTGAGGTCATGAGGCTGGGAGTTTGCAGAGGGCAGATCCCGGGGTGTGTCACCAAGAAGTCAGGCCTCGTCTGATAGGAGATGCAGGGCCACAGTGGGACGTGTCACCAGGTCTAGGACTGGGAGCCACTCCAGCAGTTGTGCCAAGGCGGACAGGCTCCTGGCTGCCCCCGGAGCCAGCCCGCCCCAGGCCACCCCCCTTGCACTCATCCCCTGTCTCCGACTCCAGCACGCTCTCCCGGCCGGGCCTTTCTGCTTGGGCCTCCCGCTGCCTGGAACTCTCTGTCTGCCCCCATGTCAGAGGGGCTCACCCTCTCTCCTCATCAAGATCTCTGCTCAAAGGCTCCCTCCTCCAAGAGCCCCCCAGCAGCCCACCAGGCCAGCAGAGCAGCTCAGAGCCCCTGCCCCTGTGTCCCAGAGCTTTCTGGATTCTGGGTACGATGCTCCTGTCTGCCTTCTGCCTACATCCCCGGGGTTTGGGAGCCGGGGCGACAGAGCCAGCCGGCCTGGGTTCACAGGCCAGCTCCATCATTTCCCGGCTCCTTCACCTGCGAAGTGGAGGCTGCATTGTTGTCTAGAGGGACTGACACTAGAGGACTTCGTCACTGGGACTGAAGGCCATCGTGTTCCACAAAGCACTCACTCCAGGCTGGGCACGTGGGAAGGGCCATGTGAACTGAAAAGGACAGCCCTCTCTCCGCTGCGGGGACAGCCGTCGGGGGCCGGGGCTTTCTTCCGTCCACTGCTGGATCCCAGCAGCTGCAACAGTGGCTGGCTCCCAGAAGTCCCCAGGAACTCTCTCGAATGAGCGGACATACCCAGACTCTCAGAATCCTGAGACCACAAGCCACCAGCTCACGAGGGAAGGCTCCAGCCGGCCACGGGGCAGGAGGGACGGGCAGCCTCGGCCAGCTAGGCCCCAGCTGACGTGCCCCGGGATGTCGCCCTGCCTGGGGGTCCCCAGCTCCCACAGCAAGCGGGGGCGGCGAGCTGGGGCCTTCTGGGCTGCGCCCCCATCAGTGGTGGCACCGGGGCCTGCGGCGGGAGGCGGGCGGCAGCTGAGAGTCCCACAGCACCATCCAAGCAGCCTCAGGAAAGGTTGGGACAGGCCTGGCCTCCTAGAACCATCCCTGGACCCTGCAGAGACCCCCCCTCCCGACGTGCAGCCCGGCGTGCCTTCCTCACGGGGCCGCCGGCTGCTTAAGGGGACGTCTGCTAAAAAGTGATGGGGCCCCAGTTTATTCCACTTGCCAGCTTCCCTCTGCCACCCACAGCTCCTGGCAAGTGTGCCGGGGTTTTTGGAAGCAAGAGTGGAGCCTTCTCCATGCCCCAGGGTGGGTTCCTGGAGAGAGCCCGGAATGATTATTCTCCTCCAGGGGACACACGGCCCTGGGCAGGCAGCCAGCATAGGTGCCGGAAGCAAAGGGACACAGCCAGCAGGGCAGGGCCCGCCTGGGGCGTGAGAGGCAGTTGGGCGCCGGCAGGGGGCCCAGAGAGCAGCCAGGTCAGCACCCCCTTGACAGATGAGGAAACTGAGGCCCGGGGGCGAGAGCTCGTAGTGCATGGCCTGGCTCCACCCGGGAGCGAGGGGCTTCAGCACCTGCTCCGGAAGCAACGTGGCATTTGCCCCCAGAGACCTGGGTTCAAGTCCTGACATCCCCACTCAGTGGGACTGGCACCTCAGCTGGTCACTCCATCCTGTCCAGCCTCCTCTTCATTTGTGAAATGCGCCTGAGGATGCCCCAAACTAGCAAGAATCAGAGGAACTGGAAAGCAGACAGCCTGGGCCCGGGGCGCAGTGCATGCCTTAGAGACACGCAGGTTCATTGGTGACGACTGTTATCCAATCAAATATCCGTAGACAGAGCCAGGTGTGGTTGCTACGCCCTGCACCCCTCTAAGGGACAATGGCTTCCCATGGTCTGTCCCCAGGCCTGGACCCCCACAGGCTGAGCCATAGGGTGTTAGCAGCCAAGCTGGGGAGGGAAACCCCTCCTGTGCCCGGGGCAGGACATCTATGAGTCCAGGAGGTCCCAGGTGCCTCTGGGACCCACCAGGGTGGGTTTATGCTGTGTTGCAAAGACAAAGGAGATGAGACTCTGTGGTGATCCCTCAGGAAGACAAAGGCTGGAGGCACCTGGGAAAGGCCATGCAGTCCCTCAGCTGGAATACCCACCACCTCTGACCCTCCCAACACTTCAGGGCCTTGAATCAGAGCCACCTCCCCCAGGAAGCCTTCCCAGATACACATCCTCTTCCAGTGGATGACAGCTCTTCCCCCTCTGGACTCCCTCAGTGTACCTGCCCCTCTTTCAGTTCCTCCTCTGGGGTTATTTGAAGCTTCACATAGCCGGTTTGTGCATCTGTGCTGTCGCACAGACTTATCAATGCCCACTGAATGCCCCTCCCTTTCTCTTCCTGACAGACTCCTACTCATCCCTCATCACCCATTTCGAGGTCCTCTCTGGGTTTGCATGGGCCCCTGGGCTTCCCCCCTCATAGGACATCCCACTCTGGGCTGGAACTGCCCACGGAGGCTCCTCTCTCCCTCCAGAGCAGGCAGGTCCCCTACTGTGTGCCCCTAGCACACAGGCAGTGCCTGATGAACGCTTGCTACATGAAGGGATGAAGGGCGGGGCTCGTGGGCACCTTGCCGCTGCCTCCCTGAGCCCGATCGGTGCCCAGACCTCCCAGAGGCGGGTAAGGGCCCGTCCACACCTCAGAAAGCAGCGTTAGCCCAGCCCCAGGCTGAGTCGGGCCCGCTCCAGGCAGTTTACAGTGTGAGAAGCCCAGGCTCCATGAACTAGCAAGGTCAAGGTCGCCAGAGACAGAGCTGGGGGCTGGTAGGGGGCGGTGGATGGACATTACCAGGCTCTGGAAGGAGCAGGTGACACCACGGCTGCCCTTCCCCCATTTATGAAACACACCCTGAGTGTCAGGAGCTGGGGGTTCTCTCCAGAGGCCCCCCGGCTCAGAGGGGCCCCCCGGTGTTCATAGGGGCGAACAGAACTAGCAGACAGCTACGCCACTTCCTGTCGCTGTGAAAGGAGCACGCAGCTCTTCCCGGACACGGGGCTTCCTCACTCTGTGGGCCGTGGGGCGGGAGAGGGCCCCGGTGTGGATGGCCCACTGTGTGTGTGATCTGTGGGCCCGCTGGGCGCCCCAAATCTGCTATCACAACTGTGTGACCTGTGCCCATTTCACATCCTCTCGGAGCCTGGGTTTTCCCACCTGCGGATGGGAGGAGACCCACTCCGGCTCCTGTGCAGGCTGGGAGGAGCCGCTGCGGCACAGCAAGCTCGGGCAGGCACTGCCACCGTCACCCGGGGGCCACCGGCTCTGCCCACTCGCCTCCTGACGGGCACTGAGGACTGAATCATCTCACCAGCCCTGCTCGAGGCGGTTCAGGCCCGTGGGGGTCCCAGAACCAGCTCCCCCATCCACGGTTTGAGACCAGAGCTCAACCCACTCTGTCCCAGCATCCCCGTGGGAGACCCTGGCATCCTCAGGCGCCCTGACCAGTCTCAGGCCAGGCACATCTGAGGGGATGGCTCGGGCTCGGACATCCGCTCCCACGCTCAGGACCAGGGGTATGAAACAGGTAGTGAAGTTTAATAACCAGAAAACAGGCTTTAAATTGATTGAACTTTATGACCAGTGCCAACTCCATAATAATCACTCCACTGCTTCCCTCTCTCCCTCCCTGCCCTGCCCACACCCTGCACACTCTTGCATTTTTCTCAGGCCTCAGCACTTCACCCATCACCAAAATGGCCCTGAAGTCCATAAAAAGAAGGCCAAGAGGCCAGTGCGCCCACAAACGGAGCAGGGCAGTGCCTCCCAGTGGGGCTCAATATATTCCACTGACCCGTCCCCTGGAACAGGCGTGAAGCTCTGTCTAGAATATGTTTGAGGACAAGCTGGACGTTTCCAGGTGGCAGAGGCTGAGCAGCCCTGGAGTCCTCCTCTGAAGCATCTCTGCAAACAGACCCCAGCTGTGGACTCAGACCTGGATCCGGCCATGAGACCATATCTGTCTGCCTGGAAGGGTGTGGGGAACCCCAGCCAGGTGCCCTGAGGCTTCTGTGGAGGTGGGCTGGGACCTTCTGGAGGGTCCTGGGAGCTTCTGACGCCAGGATGGCTGGGCTGAGAGGGGGCGAGAGACGTGGGAGGACAGGGCTGGAAAGGGGTGGGGCCCATGATAGGGACCGTGTACAGGACTTAGGAGCCCCACTTCACTCTGCAGCCCATGGGGAGGTGGGGCAGGGCAGAGGATGTGCTTCTAGCAGGGGGGAGGGAAAGAAGATCCAGTATGTCTTCCAAGAAGGCCACCATGGCAGCTGATGGGAGGCAGGCAGGGGGTGAAGGGAGAGGCCTGGAGACTGGATGGGAGCCTCCGTGTGTGGTGTAGGGAGGGGCGGAGCAGACTGAGAGGTCCCGAGCTGAGGAAGCAGTAGACTAGACGCCCCTGAGGACTCCAGGGCAGGAGACGGGAGTGGTGGTGATGCCACCTGCGACGGTCCAGCCACCGCAGGGGGTCTTCCAGGTCCCGACGGAGAGGGGTAAGGGACTGAATAACACCGCAAGTATGGGGTCAGAAGGACCAAGACAACGGGTGGTTGCAAGGCACTTTATTTAGAATCTACTGAATCTTATACAGACAGAAGAGGAACTCATTATTAGACAATAATCCCATGGAATTGCTTATCGTCTCAGTTCAGTCACTACCACGGACGTCAACAAGTTTACAACGACCATCCTTGAACATTATCTTCCCTTAACCAGGCTCACACACAGCCCCCAGCCATGAGGAACAACCAGGACTCTCAGTTCCCTGAGGTCTCCTGGCTTGAGATAGCTTTGCTAATCTCTTTTACATTCCTCAGGCCTGGGAAAAAGAGTGCATTCCAAGTCAAGGGTAAGGGCTTTGCTTTTTGTGAGGGACATACTGTCTCCTCCAGGAGTTACCTCCGGCTAAGACTGCCTGCCTCCCACAGCCACCAGCAAAGTGGGAATGGAGAAGGCAGGGAGATCAGAGACGGAGTGTGAGAAGCCGGGGGGCTTCCAGGTGGAGTACCAGGGGGGGAGCTCTCTGGAGCTCGGGCACTCAGGATGTCCAGTGGGGCTGGGGTGCCACCGTGGCATCAGGGGCTTGGGCAGGACAGTGGCCAATGAAGACACAGGTGTGGATGTGCCCAGCTGGGGCAGATGACGGAACAAGGATGCTTGGTCTGCTCTTGGCCGTGGGCCCTTTTCAGTTCCTGAGGAAAGCTGGGAATCTCTCCCCAGAGAGAGTTGTACACAGGAAACTGGCAGGCGGTCCTGGACCCTCTGAACCATCCGTGGACCACCCAGATGAGAGCCCTGGAAAGCCAATACCCCGAGAACTCAGCTTGGGCAGGGAGCAGCTTCTCCTGGGAGGGGACTGGCCCGAGGCCAGGCAGCCGGAGCAGAGTTTGCTGTCCCCCCTGCGGCTTGTCCCAGACCCCGCTGACCAAGCCGGCCACCATCTCCCAGGTCCTCGGCACCCCCCTCGTCCATCCCCACCGGCGCCTCCTCAAATCAGCATTCTGGACAATGCCTGTGGCCTCACCAAACTGTCCCTCTCGTGGCCTCCTGCCCCCTCGCTGATCTGCCACCCCCTGGGATGTTAACACCCCCGCCTCAGCTGGAATCCCCAGCCCTTCAGGCCACGCGGTTCCAAGGATCTCCAAGGAGGAATCGTCCCTCCCAGAGGTGACTGAGAGCACACTCGATCCCCAAGGCTGTGCCGGGCAGAGACGGGAGAGAATTCCGGCCCCTGTTTTATGAGGGCACATCAACGGCCTGCGTGGTGGCGCTCCCTGCCGCAGCCACGCAGTCGTTAGGAGGAAAAGGCCATTATTTCTCTCCATCTTCCCACGGGCCCCACTCCCCGCTTAGCATGGCCAAGTCGTCCATCCAAGCAGGCCCGCCCTCCCAGACGGTGCCTCCAGAGCAGCTCTGCCTGGAGCAGGGCCCACCTCCTGGACTGACCAGGCCACAGGGCAGCTGGCGGCGGCCGGGAGGAGGAGGAGACGGCGGGGTGGGGGCTGTAACCTACATGGTGGCGTTTCTGGGAGGCACTGAGGAGAGCCTGAGCGTAAGGGCCTCAGGGCCCCCGAGTGGAGCAAAGGCCAGGGCTGCATAAGCACGGTGTGGTCAGCCCCCCGCCCAGCCCCACGTGCAGCACTTAGGCAAAATCTCGTTTTCATCTACTTTTACGTTGTTCATTCTTCAGCAAAGCCCGGGGAGTGAGGTATCACTGCCCCCACTTTACTGACGTGTCAAGTGAGGCTCACACAGGCCAAGGGCAGGCCCGGATTGCCCAGCGGGTGCATTCACACCTAGACTGTCAGTGGTCTGACTCACGTCCCTGCCATGAGTAAGGAGCTGGCTGAGTTCAGGAGAGGGGTCACCTCAGATGCACAAGACTCGGGGTCTCAGAGGCCATAACTTGGGAGCTGAGAACCCATCAGAAGTGCCCCCTGGAGACGGGAGGCTGGGCATTTGTCTGCCCTCTCCTGGCCCACAGGTGGGGCCCTGTTCAGGGGCATGGACACCCCCATCCTCCCAGCTGCCACTGTGCAGACTGAGTGTCCTGGGGCTTCCAGGATGGCCAGGCAGAGGAGCCATGGACGTGCATGGCCAAAGGGGTACAGTACAGTGTCAAGAAAGTCCCCTCCAAGGGGTCCCACTGAGGCTGCTCCCTGACCGACAGCACATGTCTGGCTAAGTGGGTACTTGTCCGCGCACAGACACTGCCCGTGCAGGCCACTGAGCCAGGGCGTCCTCCCAGCTTCCCCCATCAGCCCTGCACCCTGGCCTTCCAGCCCCGGCGCGGCTGTGCTCAGGGAGTCCTCAGTGGGGTGCAGGGTGCTCCGTCCCCTCCCCAGGGGTCACCTGACAGGAAGCTGGCTGCCGGCATCTCTACTCCTGCGACAGCCCCGCAAGCTGCCTGCACACCCGGCCCTGCCCCTTGCTGCCTTGGAAACCTCGTTCCCCTCTGAGGCTGCCGGCTCATGGCCAACAGCAAGCTAAGGCTTCCGGTGGTGCTGTCCGTGGTGCTGACTGGTCTAACCCCTCTTCTTTCCTGTAGGCCATCAGGTGACCAGTGTCCGCCCCACCTGGCCCCAGGAGTGAGAGGTGGCGGCCTCCACATTTGCTCCCAGGTGTTCTAGAAGAGGGCTCAGCAGCAGCCATCCTCAAGGTCACTGGAACCCGACCCTCTTTACGGAGTCAAAGAGACGACTCAGAACAGAAGACAACTGACTAGGCAGAGATTTCATCTCCCTCTCCAGGGGCTCGCGCTGCAGACCTGCGCATCTGTGACAGATCGATATCCCTTCCAGATTGTATCAGAGCCTCGTGGTTTGATCTTAGAAAGCCTTGCTCTTCTGCAAAAGGATGGAGAGGTCCCATTGCTTTTCAAAACCCCAAAGGGAGGCCATGATCTCAGCTCTTAGGAGAAGGGTTAGCGCAAACACCAGGCCTGGCCTTGGTGGCCGGGACCACAGCAGGCTTGGGGAGAGAGTTCCAGAAACCCCACCAACAGAACCAATTAAATCCAGGAGACTTTTATACATTAAGCACCTTGAACTTATTATAAAGTCACAACAAATGTAGAGATTCCCAAATTTACACATGAGGAAACTGAGGTTCAGAGAGGTTAAGTAACTTACCTGAAGTCACAGAGTGGTGAATGGAGCTTGAACCAAGGATGCCAGGCTCCTGGACCTGTGTTCATGTCACATCAGTGACAGACCAGATCTGGGACCTGGCCACCCAGCAGCACCTCAGGACTCCCCTGGCAGAGCCAGAGCTGAAAGGACCCTTGTCTCCCTCAAAGACGGGCTTCCTAGCTCAGGGCGTAGGTGTCTTAGTGCACAGAGGGCCATCCCCAAACTAAGAGGCGCCCTCACCCGCCTTCGAGGGCCAGGGCATCGGTCCCTGTGGTGAGCAGGGATCCTCATGTCTCCAGCAGGAATGTGCAGGACTCGCTTCTTTTTTTTTTTTTAATGTTTATTTATTTTTGGCTGCGTAGGGTCTTAGTTGCAGCACGCGGGATCTTCGCTGCAGCGCACAGGCTTCTCTATAGTTGTGGCACACCGGCTCCAGAGCGCGTGGGTGGACTCTGTAGTTTGCAGCACGTGGGCTCTCTACTTGAGGCACACGGGCTCAGTAATTGCGGCGTGCGGGCTTAGTTGCCCCGCAACATGTGGGAATCTTAGTTCCCTGACCAGGGCTCGAACCCACATCCCCAACATTGGAAGGCGGATTCTTAACTACTGGACCAGCAGGGAAGTCCCAGGACTCGATTCCTGAGCTGATTCAGCTTCAGACAAGGTCTCTGGGGGCCTCCAAGAGGTGACCACAGGGGGTCCCCTGGCAGCCAGTTGTGGGGAGGGGGAACCCAGAAACATAGACGCGGGAATGTGTAGGGGCCTGGGGAACACAAGTCACCCCATGTGCAGGGAGAGAGCAGCCCCAAGCTCAGGGTTTTGAGGTCTGGGCTGTACCGAGTCCAGTGGGGTTCTTAGAGAAGGGCTGGCAGAGCCTGCACCAGGCTGATAGCACTTGAATCGTCAAGAGTCACGAGGGGTAGGCGGTGATTCCCAGCATATCTGGCCCTCCTTCCCTCCCCGCCCCCGGCCCAGAGCACAGTTTGAAGATTTTGGGGGTGGGGGAGGCCGAGGGAGGACGAGGCTGAAGCGCTGGGGGCCTGTCACCCAAGCCCCTCCAAGTCCAGCCTGAGGATCAAGGCACTGAGGAGCTATAGATGGCTCTGGTCTGCTTCCAAAAGACAGAGAAAGGAGCTGAAGGAGTGGATGAGGGAGCTGGGCTCCCAGTCATCAGAACAGGGCCCTAGGGACCGCCAAGAGGCAGGAAATCGGCTGGAAGAGGAGAGCAGCTCCAGAAATCCACAACTTCGGACGCTGCCAGGTAGGGGGCGGGGAGCCATTGATGGTTTTAGAGCAGGGAGAGATGGCAGCACAGCGGAGCGCTGACTGTGACTGTCGGTGGGGGAGGGGGGGCAGATGAGGCTGGAGGCTGGGCCCCAGTGAGGAAGCCACAGGGATTGTCCTCCCAAAGGAAACTGAGGCAGAGCCACGGAGGTGGAGGGGAGGCGCTGCACGCACCAGAGCACCCATAGGCCCCGTGGAGCAAAGCTGCCACGTGAGGCTGGCTGCGTGGACCCCAGGAGGCATTGCCCGGGGTGGGGGTACACTAGGCAGGCCATCGGGAGAAGCCAGGGCTGCCTGCCCAGCAAAGCCAGGGGAGCCCCAACTCTGCGCCTGCCAGCCCCTCGGCCATGGCTCCTGGGGGCCAGCGACCTGGCCACCCAGCTCCCAAGGGGGTCAGCTGAGGGGTCCAGCCGCCACCCACACAGCAGCCTGGGTCTGGCCTCCCCATGGAGAGAGAAGAGCGAACCTTCTCACCCAGAAACGCAAATCCCATTTCCTTCCCACTGCTCCTATTAACCTCCCACCCCCGCAGCCTGTGTGGCCCCGGAAGAGAGCGCAGAAGTCGGAGTGAGCCCAGGTGGAGCCCAGGGCGGGTGAGGTCTACACCCTGCAAAGACCCAGCAGCAGCAATGCTGGGTGCACGTGTGCATGAGTGCAGGAATTAATCACATGGGCACACTTTGGGCTGCCTGTTAATAGTGTAGGGTTAATTTGTCGCTGTCTTTCCCACGCATGCCATCATTTCTCCACAAAGAACAACATTAATAACGATGCCAGACATGCTTCCCTGCCGGAGCCCTGCTTAATACCACCCCGCTCACTGCCCCCGCTGGACTCCAGGCCTGGTGTTGGGCTGCGTCCTGAGTCCCTCTTAGAGGTGAGGAAACTGAGGGCAGGGAAAGCTTCACCATCTTGAAATTATTAATAATTAATAATAGTAATAATTAATAATTGTTGAACAATGGGTTCTGATTTTCATTTTGTGGTGGGCCCAAACTCCAGGTCTGACCACGGCTGGCTATAACCAGGGGGACCTGGGATCAGTGCCACCTGCCCCAGCTGCGTGACTTTGCGTGGGGCCTCAGCCTCTCCCGCCTGTCTCCTTGCTGGTGAAATAGATGCAGTGCTGTGCAGAGAATCAACCAAGATGATGTCTCTGACATCCTATCCAGGCCTGGCCGGCTGCAGGCCCCGATTCAGAGCCATCCCCTGCCTGCCACCCTTGCCCGCCCACAAGCCCACCTGCCGGGTCCTGTGCTTAGGCCCTGGCTCCATCCACGTGCCAGGAGAGAGCCATGTGCCCAGGAATAACAGATAACGCTGTTAGGGGTCAGAACAGCCCATCCTTCCAGGGGAGAGAAATGAGGCTGTCAGGCGAGGGGGCCCCAGGCCACGGGCCATGATTAACAGGATCGGCGGCCCACACGCTGCGGCAGAATGTGCCAGGAGATGACTGCTTACAAAATGTACCAATTATCACCGCGCCTTCCCGCCCATCCCCGCCACTGGGCAAATAAACACATCAGCTGCCAGCCTGTGCCAGCCCGGGCTTGGCAAGGGCCCGGGGGCCGGCAGCCCAGGTGGGAGGGGGCTGGGAAAGCCAGCTCTTAGGATGCAGGAGGCCCTCCCTGTCCCCATGAGCCCTCAGCAACAGGTGGGACAGTCAGCTGGTACAGGAGGTGGCATCTTGGCCCAGGAAATGTTTAACCAGGGGTACAGGGGAGAGGCCAGAGGCAACTTCAGGGCCTCTCACCCCACAAAATTCATTGGAAAGGCTGCCCCCCGAGGCTAGGAGGAGGGTACACTGGGCTGTGCACACGTGACCTACCCTTTAGCCACTCGGGGCTGCCTCCTGGCTCTCCTGGCTCTCCACAGCCACCAACTGTGTCCACAAAGCGGCATTTGTGCCTGTGTGTGCAACTGTGCCTGTGTGTGTCTGGATCTATGTGTGCATGTGTGTGTCCTATGAGTGCATATGTGTGTACAAGTGCATTTTCTGCACCACTAGTCCAGACCCAAATGCGTGGTACGGGGGAGGGAGAAGGAAGATGCTGGTGAAATCTGGGGCTTCCTTCAGAGCAGGCTGGGCCTTCAGCTGATTGGGCCTGGAGGAAGGCAACCAGGGCCAGACTAGGAGACTGGGGAGCTCACCTGGAGGGGGGCCTGGGGCAGGGGCGCTGTCTAGGAGGCTCCTGTGGGCAGAGCCAGGGGCAGGGAGAAGAGTGTAGCTTGGCTTAGTCCAAGGAGGGACCTGCGCACAATCCAGCATTGTGCAAAGACAGTGGATTGTCTGTGAGGTGGTGAGCCTCCCGGCCCTGGGGGTATGCAAGCAAGTTGCCTTCTTACACCTTCAGGATCCTCTTGGGGAGCCTGTCACTTAGGCCACAGAAGGGTTCCTCCCTGGCAGGATGGACCAGAGCGACGGAGGAAGCTGTGTGAGGAGAGGAGCACAGAGGGGTGGGAGCCCAGCCACACACACACACAGGAACACACACACGCATGCACATGTCTTTCCCGCCCTTCAAGGTCCCAGCTACAACCCCAGCCACTTCATTATCCTCAGACATTGGTACCTGCTCATGAGCCGATCTGGGATCCTGCGGGGACAGGGGACTCACCCCTTTGCAGGGGGGGACAGAGATATGGAGAACTTATACTTACTGAGCACAGCAGGTGCCATGCAAGCCTGGGGCCTGTGCCTCTTCTTTCCAGCCTCACACCAACACTGCTATCACCACGTTTGACAGATGGGAAACTAAAGCCCAGAGAGGTCAAGCAACCACTTAAAGCCACACAGCCCATCAGCAGAGGAGCCGGGGCTCCACAACTCAAGTCTGCTTGACCCACAGCCACTGTCTAATCCTTTGCTGTGGGGAGGGTCAGGTGAGATGATGGACACAGCGCCCTTTGAAGACCTAAAGCTGGGCCAATGTCAGCTGCGTGCCTCTCTCTGGCCCCAAAGCAGACTGTGGCCACTTGAAGTGGGAGGCATGGTCTCCCCATCTGTGGCCCAGTCCCACCCCTGGTCCCAGCACAGGGACCAGGGGCGACCGTGACATCATTGAGCAAGCATCACCCACCACAGGTGAGCAGGGAAGAGGGCGCGTGCGTCGTCCACCCAAGGTACTGTGTCGGGGCAAAGCAGAGAAGAGGATGAGAGGCCACATTTAAGGAGCACCGGCTAAGTGCAAGCAGCAGAGTATCACCCCGTCCGACGGGGAGGGAAACCGAGGTCAGAGATGATGGCGCAAGAGCAATGATAACAGCGACAGGGCAGGGCATTCAACCTCCAGCCGGGCTGCACAGACTAACTCGGGCCCGAGGTTCAGCATCGCACAGGCTGGCCAGCGCCCCAGCCTCCCCAGGCCAGGTGTTCTAAGGGCATTAACTCCCTCCAGCGGCCGGTCCCCCGCAGGGCCAGAGCCTGCCGCCCCTCCTCCCGGCCATCACCCCCCCACACACACCCAGTGCAGGCACCTCTGATGCTGTCAATAGGTAGAACTGAATTTACAGTGAGGGAGGCAAGCCACCTCTGGGTCCTGGAGACGGGCCATTCATCTTGTTTGACTGTTCTTGAACATCAACAATAAATGCCAAGATGAATGATGAATAAAAGTCTTCCCAGAAATAACGGGAGATCAGCTCTCCCTGGAAGGGTGAGTCTCCTGGGGTTTGGAGGAAAGGGCCTTGGAGGAGCAGGGGTATTTTGGTGGTGGGAGTTCTCAGCTCAAGCACCCCTAGGGCAAGACAAGCCCCTCCCCCATCCAGGTCACGGGGATCCTGGGAAGAGCCATGAGGAGTTGTGTGTAGACCAGCAGGGAAAGATACCAGCTATTGTGTACTGAGTGCCGCCTGTGTACTAAGACTAAATTCTTCGTGTATGTCTAATCATCACAATAACCAGTGAGCTTGGAATCTCGGATTTTTAGTCCTCATTTTCAGATGAGGAATCTGAGCCTCAGAGACATTAAGTGACATGTCCAGGCCACAGACCAGGATTCAACAGAACTGGGTTTGAATCCAAGTCTTTCTGTCTCTGAAGTTTGTTCTTTTAACCACAGTGATGTCACTACCACAAGGATTATCCAAGCAGTAATAGTGATGTGGGAATAAAGTGCTGTGAGAACACAGGTGTATCAGTTAACTACTGCTGTGTAACAACGATCCCAAAATTTAGTAGTTTAAAACAATAATCATTTATTTTTTCACAATCCTGTGAGTTGGTCATCTGAACAGGACTCAGCCAGGTGGTTCATCTCTGCACCACTGATGCTGTCTGGCTTCAGGTGTACATTTACCATCAGCTGGCCTCACTCCCATGTCCGGCATCTGGCTGGCTGTCCAAAGGGATATTAGAGGTAACTGATCCATGTGTTCTTAATCAGCCAGTAGGCTAGCCCAGCTCATTCGTGTGGTCATCCCTGGGTGCCCAAGAGCTGCAAGATAGGGCATGTCCCAAAGCTTAAACACTTTTCAAGCGTCTTTTTTGTCACATGTGCTACTGTACCATCAGCTAAAGCAGGCCAAAGAGCCAAAACCATCAAGGGGTGGGAAACTGGCTCTGCCTCTTGATGGGAAGAGTTGCAAGGTCACTTTGCAAAGGGACAGGGACACAGGAGGGGAGGAACTCTATGGCCATTTGTGGCCTGTCACAATAGAGAAGGCAGCAATTAGCTTTACCCAGGAGGCTCTGGGAAGGTTTCCCAAAGGTGGAGATATTTGAACTGGACAGACCTAAAGGAGGAGTAGCATTAGCATTTACTGGCAGAGCGGGGGAGGGCAGGAACCCTGGCCAGACCTGGTTTTAAACCACAAAACAAAGTCACATGGCATGGGTCGCTATTCACAATAGAATTGTGAGATGCACAACCTGAGCGACTGTATGTGGCAGTCCTGCACGAGGTCACCAAGACGCTGTTGATGGCACAAACATCTGCCAGTGTGCTAATCCAGCATCTAGTCCTGAAAGAGAAATAGGGCGTCTCCCCCACTTTCAATCAGCCCCGAAACCAAACAGAAGCCTTTCTGGCCGTGTGGCTGTCAGACCATTTTCCCCTCCGATGGATGGTCCACGTTTCCCACTAGGTTTGCTCACACTCCACAGATTGGAGTTAGCCATTAAGATCCACACAGGCGGCCCCAGCTCCAGAACTGAATCTTATCTATGGCTTTAGAAAGATTCCCTTGGGGTGCTGGATGGGTCAGCCACCTGGCCACCTGTGTCCCCAGGCAATCGGCTGCCAACTGCAAAGGGCAGGCAGATTTTCCTCCTGGCGTCCCTCGAGGGCATCCCTCTCCCCTCCCATCACCAGGGCAGCTGCAGGCACCGGGCTGAGCGACCAGCAGGTTCCCGGCTCCTCCCCTCGCTCCAGTCCAGCTTGCTCAGGACGACAGGTTCCTAGACCAACACCTCCACTGGCCCTTCCCATGATGCCACGGCCCCACTGCCCACAGCTGGAACACAGCCCCTCAGTTGGCCCTGCCATCTCATCTGAAAAGGGTCAGGGGTCAGGGAAGAAGCTGGGCCTCAAGTCAAGGTCACAAAACCTCAGAGAAGAAAGGGCCTTGGGCAAAGTCCAGGTTGTGCCCATGTTGCAGATGACAAAACTGAGGCCAGCGAGCCGAGGGGATTTCTCGAAGCCTCAGAGGAGTGGGGCAGAGCTGGGGCTCCAGAGCCTCTGCTCTAAGCTGGCCACTTCTAAGCCACCTCCTCAGCGTGCCTGCTCCAGGCAGCCCTCCCTGATCTGTCCATCCATTCTCAGTGCCCACCTGTGGAGCTGTCCACCCTCAGCCTGCAGGCAGGCCCATCTCCCCTCTCTAGTATCAGTGTCCTTATCTGTAAAACGGGTACAACACCGCCCCTGCTGGCCCCATTGGTTGATGTGAGAACCCCGCGAATGAGGTGACAGATGCAAAAGCCCTCTGTGAAGTGGAAAGGGCAGCTCCCCGGGAGTGGTACAGTGATGGTGAGGACAATACAGATGATGGTTCCGGAAGGTTAAGCCAGGCCCCTCTACACCTGGAGGACAGAGCTGGGGGCAGGTGTGATGGAACACACCTGGGTTCACACGGCTCCTCACGCACCCCGCCCCGTGAGAAGGGCCCCCGCCCCTCCCCCCTCCTCGCTCCCTGCACTCACCACTGTCTGAGAAGTCCTTGTTCTTTGTTTGCTGTGTCCGTCCTCCACCCCACTCACCTGTTTATCCTGCTCACCACAGGGTGCCCTCCCCAGTTCCCAGGTCAGTGCCCAACGCATGGGATTTGATGGATAAAGACGGCTCTGGGCCCTCGGGCAGCTGGCGGGCGAGGCCAGGCCATCAGTGGGAGGGGCCCCTCGCTGCTCCAGGCTCCCTGCTGGCAGCGACTGGCTGGGTGCCGAGAAGGCGCAGGACATGGAGGCGGGGCTGTTCACCGGCGAGGAACCAGGACAGAGCACCCCGAGGAAGTGACCCTGGCGCCAGGTCTCTCGGGCCAGCCAGTGTCGGCAGGGGAGAGAGGCAGTGCTGTGGCAGAGGGATCAGTGTGGGTGAAGGCCTGGGGGCCTGAGCAGCCTGGCGCATCTCCTGGGCTGCAGAGGAGAGGACCGGGCCTCCAGAGGGGACACGGCCTTCTCCCTAGAGGTCCTGGTCCCGGGGGTGCAGCTGAGGCCGCAGTGACCAGCGGTGACCAGCGCTCGGCCAGGGCCACACAGAGGAGGAGGCTTTCCAGGGCAAGGCACACCCAGCAGACCCCTGGGACGCATCCCCACAGGCTGGGGACTCACCGAGAAGGCAGGACCTGTCCCCAGCCTCCAGGGCCAGCGCAGAGGGCCACATGCCCCAGCAGAGGTGTCCCGCGGAGGATGCAGAGACCCCCTGCCTCACCCGCAGCCCGAGCAGCAGGTGTGGCTGACCAGGAAGCGGCCGGGAGGCAGGGGAGGCCTGGGCCGTCATCTCAGCGCCCCCTTCCCTGAGGCCCCTTCCTGCCGGAGAGCCCAGAGCCAAGTCCTTTCCACTCGGACCAATGCCAGCACAGAGCCGAGCCCCAGGCTGTAAGGCAGGGGCTGCCAAGACCACCTCCAGCGGCCAGAGCCCCGCCCAGCACCTGCACCTGGCCCGGGGCGGGGGGCGCCGCCCACCAGCCTCCCCATCGGGGCCCTGCCTCTCCGCCAGCATCTACGAGGTGCTGCTCCACGAGGTGTCCGCTGGCACACTGCACAGCTGGGGGTCCCCCGGCGCTGGACTCCAGGCTGACTGGGGAGGAAGCTGGGGAGGGACCGCCATGCCCCTCAGAATCAGAGCGTGAGGGGAAACCCGGCCCCGACTCCCGGTCCCCAACCCAACCCTCTTCCTTGAAGCCTGTAGGACTACAGTGCAGACCATCCCTGGGGCCCCCAGAACTTAGGCCTGGGGGGGAAGGGGGGCAGATAACCCAAAGGGTGGAGGAGGGAGAGGAGGCCCACGGGAGAGGCCGGGTTGGGGTGTCACACGGGAGTCTGGGTGACAGCTGGTGGGGTGAGGGGTGGGATCAGCCCTGGTCCAGCACGTGGGCCGTGGACTGAGGGCCAGGGCTGCTGGTAGGTCAGAGAGCCAGATCCCGAGGCCATTTTCCTGGCCTCCCTCCCTCCCTCCCCGCTGGGGCAGGAGGACAAAGAAGCCAGCGCGTTAAGCACCCCTCTGGAGCCCCTAAATCCTGCCTGCAAGTCTGTGCCAACTCCTGCAGCCTGGCTAATGTCACTGCCAGCGCGCCTGGCTGGCCCCGGGGAGCACTCAGCAGTGACACTCAGATGTTAAGTGAGCCCCAGGCCCGCCTCCTTCCAGATGTCACTTTCTGGATGGAGCACTGAGCCGCCGCTGCCCGCCCCCCACCCCCAGTGATGCAGGCTACCCCAGAACCCACCCCCAAGCTCCCCTTCCCGGCCCCGAGTTCCACCACTCACTCGGGCAATGCAGGGCTCCAAGGCATGGGGGTCCCCCACCCCCAAATCCAGCCCCAGGGCTGGGCTCTAAGCATTTATCAAGCACCACCTGATTATACCATGATCGTGTTTCATGCCCACAAACCTCAGCGGGAGATGGGGTCCCCCCCACTGTGCAGCTAAGGAAACAGGCTCCCCGAGAGTCCTTTGTGGGGTCCGTGAGAGGACAGTGGAGTCCCCAGACATTCTGTCTGCCTGCCATCTCCCAGTGGGCTGCGAGGGGAGACGCCGTGTCTCTTCTGGGCCCAAGCACAGACCAACCGGGAGTTCTGTCTTCCCCTCCTGCAGTGTCCCCAACGCCCCAGAAAGGGGCTCTGTCATCCAGGGGCTCTGGATGACTCCATGAAGCGCCTCCCCCCACCAGCTTCACCCCTGCCAACCTGCAGCTGACTTTGCATGAAAAGAAACAGACCCTTTCATTGTTACCTCACTGAGGCTGGACTGTTTGTACAGCAGCAAACCCAGACTCTGTTGGCAAATCATCAATCCAGGAGGTGAGAACTGGCTTGAAAGCCTGTGCCTCTTCCAAGTGGTCCAAAAGGAAGGACCCAAGGTGGCTCCCCTTGTGCTCACTTGACCTCGGTCTCCACATCCAGCAAATGGGTGCAACAGTAGCTTCTGCCCTCCCCAGCTTCAGAGGCACTGCACAAAAAGGAACATGAAGGCCTATCTTGAAACTAAAACACCTCTCTGATGGTCCACTTTGGCACCTAAAATTCCACTATTGCCACCTCGCTAGGACTGGACACTCCCGTTGCAGCTACACCAACACTCAGCCCCCTCCTCGGGTCCCCAAAAGAATGAGGAGCAGAGAACCCTCATCACCAACTTACAGAGCCTGCTTCTAGGGGAGGCCAGCCTAAGAGAACGACCCTCTGCGGCGTCCATTTCACAGATGAGGAACCCGAGGCAGAGCAGCCTGGACCGCTCAGCCAGGAACCCACGAGGGCGCCCCTGCTCTCGGCCGCTGTCCATGGCCTCCCGGTCCCTCTCCAGCACCCTTCCTTCCATCCAGCCTCCGTAGGCGTGGGAAAATCCAGCCCTCCACTGCTTCCCCCCTCGCTCGTTCACTCCTGCATGTACTTGACACTAAGCGCCGCCCCGTGCGGGCCCTGGCACACAGTCACGGCACCACAGAGCCACAGGCACCCCCGGCAGCCCTGTGCCAGGCCAGCGTGTCCCGAGGAGCGGGCGGTGGGGGCCACACCCTGTTCTGCATCCTGGCTCCTCAGAGTGGGGCTCGGGGGTCAAGCAAGTTTGTAAAATTTGGCTTAATTGTTAAATGTGCAGTGAGATGTCACGTGGCACCCACTACGGTGGCCAGAATCAAGCAGATAGGGGGTAAGTGTTGGCCAGGAGGTGAAATGCGGACGCTCACACACGGCCGGTGGGGTGTGAAATGATGCAGCTGCTCTGGGAAAGCCTGGCGGCTCCTCAACACGTAAACGTGCAGTTACCTCATGGCCCAGCGATGCCGCTCCTAGGTACGCACCCAAGAGAAACGAGAACGTCCGTCCACGCGAACACGTGTACGCGGATGTTCATAGCAGCCAGATCCGTAAGGGACAAAGGTGGAAACGGCCCGCATGCCCGTCACCTGATGTAGGTAGAGAACGCAGTCCATCCACACAGCAGGATGTGATTCGGCCCTAAAAAAGGAATGAAGCGCTGCCACAGGCCACCGCGTGCATGGACCTTGGCAACAAGAGGCTCGGTGAGAGCAGCCGGGCACAGGAGACCACACACGTGTGATGCCATTTGTAGGAAGCGTTCAAAGCAGGCAGATGCCTGGAAACAGAGGGCAGATTCGTGGCTGCAAAGGGGATGGGGCGGGGATCGGGGGTGGAGGGCGATGGGGTTTCTTCATCAGGGGACGAAAATGCTCTAAAATCGACAGCACAGCTGTGAATATACTAAAAGCTGTGAATGGCACGTTGCAAGTCAACGGATTATGTGTGTATGCGAATTATACCTCCATCACGTGGTTTTTGTGTTAAACAGCGCTCTTCAAACAGAGTTACTCGTTTTCTTCAGAGTTAACTGGTTTCCTCGTAGGGGAGCCTACGTGACCTGCTGTGATTCTGAGGGGGCGGCCGAGGGGGCCCCTCACATTTGACCTGCCCCTTCTCACCCCCAGGCATCTACAGAACTGCTTCCCGAAGCTCAGAATCGGGCTCTGAAATGGGCTCTTGGCCCCTTGAACAGCTCAGGTGGATCTGCCCCTGAGGACAGCCCCCGCGGGGAGGCAGACAGAGCCTGCGGGGCTGTACGGCCGCCGTGTGAAGCGCCACATCATGGCCAGCAACTTCCACGGAAAAGGGAGACTTTCCAGACAGCCCCGACGTGCACGATCTGCCTTTTGCTTTCTCTTGCTCCCAGGTGTCATGTAATCTTTCCCGGTTAAACAGGTAAAAAAAAACTAGTATAATTTTAAAAAGAGGAAAAGAAAAGAATTACATGGCTCCACCCCTGTACGATTCTTTACCATTTTGTGATGCTACGATGCAAAATTTTAGAATTTTGTTTTCGACGGACCCTGGGTGGGGGGGTCAGAACCCCGGGACCCTCGCGGGGGGCGGGGAGGGGCCAGGCCACTAGAGCCAGAAGCACTCTGACGACAGCATCCCGTGGCCGGGACGGCGGGGGGGACGAGGAGGCAGAGCAGCAGGTGGGGCAGGAGGGGGGGCGCTGCTTCCTGGCTGATCCCCTTCATTCCTCTCCCTTTCAGGACTGATTTCCGCCTCAATTTGGGTAATTACTCTCTACTCAGCATCATTTCTTGCCTTCATTCAAGGAGGGGAAGAAACACACCAGAACCTCTCTAGGGGTAGGAAATTCTTTCAGACTCTGCACAGCTGCTCTCTGCACGGGTGGGGGGAGGACGGGTCTTCAAAGTTACCCTGACTTTCGTCCCCTGAAAGAAACCCCATCCTTTCTCACCCACCAGGGGCTCTTCAGAAGCCCCGGCCTCAGGTCGCAGTGTGATGTCTGATCCCAGGCTCGCAGGCCAGCCGGTGGGAGGGGACGGTCGCAGTCGGGTCTCCTCCCCAGGCAGGAGATGGAGAGTCTGGGGCGAGGGAGGGGTGCGTGGTCAACACCTTCCCTCGGTGAGTGCCGCCACGCCAGCCCTGAGGCACACGGGACGATGGCACCGCCTTCGTGTCACAGCTGTGGAAACTGAGGCCCCGGAGGGTTAAGTGGCGTCCCCGAAGTCTGATGCTCAGTGCTGGGCAGAGCCGGTCTGGCACCCAAGTGTGCCCTGTGCTCCTGCACTCACTGGAGGGGGAGGGGGCCACACCAGAGAGTTTGGCCAACCTGTGCCACCACCTGGGTGTGCCCTGAGGGGGAACAGACTGGGGACACAGTGTGGAATGAGGTCCCGAGGAGCTTAAAGTCTGGGAGCGGAAGAAAACAGGAGTAACAGCCATGTGGCTGGAGTGGGCGGTCATTGAAGGACGGAGGGAGAGCTGGGGGTGCAGAAGGAGAGGCCCCCCGGGACACACTTGGGGATGCTTCTTGGATGAGGCAGCATTTGGGTGAGGCCACCAGGTGGGCTAGGACCTCAAAGGCAGGAGTCTGTGGAAGGGCGACCAGGTGGATGGGATGGGTGGCAGAGGTGTGGAGGTGGGGAGGTCCAGGGTGAGGTTAAGGGAAGACACGGGGCCTCAGACCTCGTGAGCCGGAGCCCTGGGCACGGGCCACCTGCACGGGGCCCGAGCACCCAGCTGCCGGCATCCAGCCTCAGCCCCGCCTCCCCTCTTCCAGGAAGCCTTCCCTGACCCCCGGGCTGAAACAGGTGGCCTGCACTCCTCCACACACCCGGGACACCCCAAGCTCCGCCCAGGAGGCTCATATGCTTCCGTGAGTACTGACTGTCTGTCTCCCCCTCCAGACAGGAAGCTCCATGGGGCTGTATTGCTTGCCTAGGGCTGCGGGGAAAAGCGCCACAGACTGGGTGGGTTTATGCCACAGAAATTCATCCTCTCCCAGGTTGGAGGCACACGTCTGGAATCAAGGTGTCGAAAGGTGGGTCCTTCTGGAGGCTCTGAGGGAGAGTCCATTCCTTGCCTCTTCCGATGTCTGGATTTTCCAGCCCCCCTTGACTTTCCAGAGCTTGAGGCTCTGCCCCCATCGTCGTGGCTTCTCCCACGCCTCTGTGTCTTCACGTGGCACCGTCCTCCCTCTGCGTCTGCGTCCAAACTTCCCTCTTCTTATGAGCACATAGTCACATCAATGGGTGGCCCACCCCACTCCACTACGACTCATCTTAACTTGATTCCATCCGCAAAGACCCTATTTCCAAAACAGGTCACATTCACACCCACAGGGCCGGCCATGGAGAGCACAGCCCACCAGGTGTCTGACGATTAACTGTTAGACCAACTTCACTGCTCCCACCCAGGACAACTCGTAACGTTTTACGCAAGTCTCCAGGCAACGGGCAGCCTGTTAGAACATCTACGTTTCCATTTCCTCAGAGTAAAGGGACAGCTGAGTGGGGTCCTTGCCACAATCCTGGAGGGATGGGACCTCCGGCCCAGGGGGCAGGGCTTCCTGCCCCATTCATTTCATCTGCTTCTCCCCTGGGGGGACCCCCAGGTGTGGACCCTCCAGGGAGGCAACTGTAAGTGCAGTCACCAAACAGACTCAGATCTCCCCAAAAACCATGCCAAATGCCAGAGCAGTTGGTTTTATTAATCTGCCAGGATCTTTGCAAGATTTTAATGTGGTATTTAGAGTTTATTTAACTGGGTAGCAAAAACACCCAACGCCAGAAACCATAAATAATTATCACATCCATTGGGCCTTTCATGTGAAGGCCGGTACTGTCTTTCCTTCCAAGCTGCTCCACGTCAATTTTCAACTTTCTGTCCTTCCATTTGGAACAAGCTCCCACTCATCAAAGAAGACACCAACCCAGGGTTTCGGGGAGCGCCAAAGAGGGACCCTGCAAGTTTGTGATTAGAATACAAGAGGGAGGATCAAGGTAATTAATTTTTTTAACTCAAAAAAATTTTTTTTTAAGTTTCCCCATCAGCTCCTGCAAAGCCGTGTGAATTATATCTGCTTATGTAAATAAAGCTAACGGGTGATAACATTAATTAGCAGCATAAAACTTTTGCTCATCCAGCTGGAGATAACAGGTAGTTGGGGGAGAGGATTAATTTCTGTTTTAATTAGAAATTTACATTTGTGGCAGCTTGGCCTCCAGCAGTGAACAATGTTGGTGCCACTGTGAGATTCCAGGTTCGTTCCTTCAAAAGTGTTGGCTTCCGAAAAGGCATGGGGCATATCCGCCCTCCAAACGGGCTCCCCCTTCAGCCCCGCAGCCGGCGTGGAGCCGGCTGATCAAAATGAAGGGACAGGGGACTTTCCTGGTGGCACGGTGGTTGGGAATCCACCTGCCAATGCAGGGGACACGGGTTCCATCCCCAGTCCGGGAAGATCCCACATGCCGCGGAGCAACTAAGCCCGTGCGCCACAACTGCTGAGCCCACGTGCCACAACTACTGAAGCCTGCGTGCCTGGAGCCTGTGCTCTGCAACAAAAGAAGCCACCGCAATGAGAAACCCATTCACCGCAACGAGGAGTGGCCCCCGCTCACCACAACTAGGGAAAGCCCACACGCAGCAACGAAGACCCAATGCAGCCAAATATAAATAAATAAAATAAATAAATTTATTATTAAAAAAAAAAAAAAACTAAGGGACAGGTGAGAAATGTCCTGTGCGGGGCCGGCTCGTCCGTGGGGCGGCACCCCCCCTCCCACCTCCAGCAGACAGGTCCCCGGAGCTGCCATTGGGTGGGATGGGAGGGCAAAGGTGAAGCAATGAGGGAAGACCCCAAGGTGGGGAGTCACGTGGTGCTGCCCCCACCCACAGTGCCCCTGCCCCTCCGGGCATTTGTCCATGATGAACTCGGTGGGGAAGAAGGCATGCAGGCTGGGCCGGCCTGACAGCACCTTCATGGGGAGTGGGGACACCCTCAGACCTCTGCTCACTAAGAGGCACCTTGCCAGCCCCACCTGGACATAGCGAGTGGGCCCCGGGGACCCTCCAGTCCTCTGCAGTGTGAGAGTCCCTGGTGCACAAGGGGTGGGATCCAGGTGTCGGGGCTTATTCCCAGCGATTCCGAAACCGCTTCTGCCCTGACACGCTGCTTGATCTCCCAGGGGGATGCGGTGTTTTCAGGCAGCTTCCGAGGCCCTAGAAGGCCAGTCTGGGGGATGCTTGAGTGAGGGAGACGTTCTGGGGCTTCTGAAGTCACCTCACCTCACAAATCGGGACCGTGGACCGCCCGTCTCACCCGGGTGAAGACAGGAGGTTCTGGGGGAAGGCAGTGGCTCGGGTGGCCCTTTCTGAGTTCCGTGTCTGACCGAGAGCCTTCTGTGATGCAAAGTAAAGAGGAAATTCTCCCCCCTTCCTCCCTCTTAATCCCACTCTGGATGAGGGAGCAGCAGAGCCGGCCCGCAGCGCTCAGATAATAGCTCCTTTCTCTCATCAGAAGCTGCTCTCATCTCCGCTCCCTGCCAGGCCACTTCCAGCTTCTCCATCAACAGCTCGGCCACCGGCAGACCGGCAGCACCTGCAAGGAGCTTTGCAGGACCCCCCCTGAGCTGGGCTTGGAGCCTTCCCTGCCCTCCCCTGACCCTCCTGAGTGCTGTCATTAGGCTCCAAAGAGGAGGCTGATTGGAGCTGCAGCAGGTGGAAGCTGGGACATAGGGGAGGAAGGATTCCCGAACCCCAGGAGGATGATTCCAGGAGAGCCCGTAGCCCAGAGGAGTCTCCAGCCCTGTTCAGGCCTCGCCAATGTAAACTCGCATCTCTGACCACTGAGCACTGTGGCCCAGGCCCGGCCAGATGGAGAGGGGACCCAGCCCTACACAGGGTCCTACCCCATCAGGGCCCGCATCACACATGAGGGGGCTAGGAAGGGAGGACGGATGGTCCCTGCTTCTACTCCAACTGTGTGCCCCTTCCCTCAGAGCCACCCCTGGGACGGCAGGAGGAGCAGCCCGATGCCAGGGCCTGGCACAGGCAGGAGTAGGGCCGCCCGAGCTGGACGTCCCACCGGGAGCTGCCCACCTCAAGTACAGTCATTGATGACACTGCATGGCTGGTGTCCCCCAGCTTGTCAGACCCTCAGCTGGACCTGAGACCCTGAAAGTGGGGCCTGATGAGGCTCACTCACCTCTGGGCCCCTGTAACCCAGAACTGGGCCCAGCCCTCGGTAGGCACCCAGGAGATGTTGGATCATAGTAACAGTCAATAGGGCCAGGCCCTGTTCTAGGGCTTTGGGTTCATGGTCTCACTGAATCCTCCCAAACACCTGCTAAGGTAGGGACTCCCCATTTCACAGATGGGGAAACTGAGGCCCAGGGTGATCAGTGAGCCAGAGGCAGGTCAAGAGCCTGGCATGGAGTCCATGCCATCCACCCCTGTGCTAGGGAAGCAGAGAGAGGGATGGAGGAAGACAGACCTCATCAGTCAGTCCTCCAGGCAGCCCCCAGGAGTGGGAGGGCCCCCAGGAGTGGGAGCACAGAGGAAGAGTCTGAATGGGCAGTGATGGAGGGAGATGCAGGCAAGACAGGAGGGGAGAAGCAGACTGGCTGGGCTGTAGGGTCTGGATTTACACTAAGGAGTTAGATGTCTCCTAACGGGGGGCAGAGCTCGGGAGGTGACTTTCACTCTCAGCCTGAGTGTTGTGGGCCCCAGATGGGGCCCTTCTGTTTCACAGAAGGGGAAACTGAGGCCCAGAGAGTTCCCTGGTGTGGTCTAGGGTAAAAATGAGCCAGACCGATTTGAGGCCAGTAACTGAGGGATGGGAAGATGGATGGATGGACAGATGAATGGATAAAGAAGATGGGGTATATACACACAATGGAATACTATTCAGCCATGAAAAAGAATGAAATAATGCCATTTGCAGCAACATGGATGGACCTAAAGATTATCATACTAAGTGAAGTAAGCCAGAAACACAAATATCACTTATATGTGGAATCTAAAATATGACACAAATGAACTTATTTACGAACCAGAAACAGACTAACAGACATAGAAAACAAACTTATGTTTACCAAAGGGGAAGGGGGGTGGGGGAGGCATAAATTAGGAGTTTGGGATTAGCAGATACAAACTACTATATATAAAATAGGTAGGGAATTCCCAGGCCGTCCAGTGGTTAGGACTTGGAGCTTTCAATGCCGTGGCCCCAGGTTCAATCCCTGGTCAGGGAACTATGATCTCACAAAAATAAATAAAATAAAATAGATAAACAACAAGGTCCTACTATATAGTACAGGGAACTATATTCAATATCCAATAAACCATAATGGAAAAGTATATGAAAAAGAATATGTATGTAACTGAATCACTTTGCTATATACCAGGAACTAACACAACATTGTACATCAACTAGACTTCAATTAAAGAAAGAAAGAGAGAGAAAGAAAGAAAGGAGGGAAGGGGGAGGGAGGGAGAGAGGAAGGAAGGAAGGAAGGGAGGGAGGGAGGGAGGGAGGGAGGGAGGGAGATGAATGAATGGATGGGTGGTTGGATGAATGAATGGATGGGTGGATGAATGGATGGGTTGATGGTCGGATGCATGGATGAGTGCGTAGGTGAGTGGGTGGATGGATGGATAGATGAGTGAGTCTGTCCCACCCATGCCAACAGCCGCACCACCTCCCTTATGGTCAGGCCAACCAGCTTGGTTCTGCCCCTTCCTCTGTGTGACCCGGCCATCACTTGGCCCCTCTCCCTTCGGTTTCCTTACCTGGGGGAAGGGACAACCACCTGGCAGGTCCTTGAGAAGCAGCAGACGACACGCAGAAGCGTCTGGCACACAGTAGGTGCCTCGTAAGCAGCGGCTCCCGTCTGCCATCTCCACATCGGTGCCGGCGACACAGACACCCTGCCCCGGGAGCTGTGACCTGAGCCCGTCAGGGGCCTCCACTCTTCCCCGCCGCCCCCCAGGAGGCAGCATATGTTCATCGGCGCCAGGCTGCTATTTTTGTGCAGCATGTTCCTTCCGAGAGTGAACGTTCCAGCAGCTCTGATGAGCCAGACCTGCCCCATCACCACCGGAAGGAGGGGCAGTTGTATTTCAGGCCCCATGAAAGTCTTGGACTCCCAGGAGACAGTGGCTGGAGGGCCTGGAGGGCCCTCTGGCCCTTCACTAGCAGGTGGCCACTTGGAGAGGGCAGTGCAGGTCCAAGTTCACTCAAAGGTCAAGGACAGGGCCGGGCTGGGAACCCAGTGACCTCACGACATGCAGGCTGCCTTCGAGCCCATGTCCTGGCCAGCGGCCTCAACTCCACAGGCATGCAGAACCCCGGGCGTGCTGGGCCCAGGGGAGGGAGGAAGAGGAGCTCCACCTTCCAATGAGCCGGGGGTTAGGTGGGCTCAGCAAGCTTAGAGAGCGGCCCGGCCCCCTGGTTTGGCCAAAGGTGCCTGGGAATCAGGTGGCTCCTGAGGGGTTGGGAAGGGACCGCCCACGGGACAGCATGTGAGGACTGTGGGATCCAAGGTTTCCCCTAGGGGTGCGGGTGTGTTTCCCACCTGCTGCCCCAACGAGCCAGCTGCGGTGTCCACCCTGAGGCCCCCCCCTCTTCTCCCAGCACGGCCCCCATTCAACTGTCTGCCTGTCCACAGGTCCTGACACCTGGGAGCCCTGTCCTGAATCCATCCTGCCTCTTGTCCGTCCATCCCAATGACCCCCACCTAGGCCCAGGCCACCGTCAGGGCTACTGGGAGAGGGGTGAGGCCTCCGTGACAAAAGACACCTGCAGAGCCCCAGCTCGAGGCTAGAACTCTTTGCATGGCACTGTGCCATGCCTGCCTCAAGAGCCCCCAACCGCTGCTATCTGTCCCTGCAACCCCCGTGCCCCTCCACGGCGGCCCGGCCGCCTCCCCCCCTCAGTGGAGTCCTGTCCCAGGCTTGGGCCCCCTTGTCCCCACTCCTACCCTCACCCTGGTCTGTGACCCAGCAGAAGCCAGACCCTCTAAGAATATCCATCCAAAGCCTCCATGGTCCCATCTCACTCACGGGAAAACGCAAATCCCCAGCCATGGCCAAGACCCCTGGTGATCTTCCCCCAAACCCTTAGCTCCTCAGCTCCAGCCCTAAGACTCCTTGCTCTCCCCTGAACATACCAACTCATTCCCACCTCAGGGCCTTTGCACAGGCTGTTCCCTGATGGAATACTGTCCCACACACTCCCTCCATCCCACAGCTTCCATCCCAGTTCTCCCAGGCTTCCTGACCCACGCAGGTCAGCCTCTTTACCACGTGGGCTCACGTCCCAGCCTCCTGCCCCGACTTGGCCTTGACTAGAACCCTGCCCAGGCCACAGGGTACTCGGGCAGCTGTCAACAAGTGGCCCTTCGTTCCTCACCCTGCTTTCATCTTCGTGTCCAGCGTACCTGGTGCCGTGCCAGGTGCGGGGAGTGGGGAGGGGGTCAGTAATTGTCAGGAGCATTGGGCATTCCTGGGCCCCTGGCTGAAATCAAAGAGCGCCACGAGAACCCCTAAGCCCCACGCTGATTCCTCGTGCCTGCCAATCCCCCGAGGCCAGCCCTGCAGCCCCTCATCGTGCTCCCCCACTCTAGCCTGGCACAGGAAAGACACATAGCCACCTATGGGACAGAGGTGCTCAGCCATCCAGGCCCACCCGGAAGCCATCACCCCACCGGCCCCTCGCCCCTGCTCATTCAGCGCCAGCCTTTCCTCTGTCCACCTGACCTGGCCTCCGCAGTCAGCAGCACGTGGGGATGAGAGGGCAGTTCCCACGACAATGGCCACGGAGCCAGCCCTGGATGGGAGAGCCACCCTGAGAAACGGGTCTGCAAGGCCTGAGCTACAAACCAGGCTGGGGTACCAGCCTGGGAGGACCCCATGGGGTCTGAGAGAGCAGGCAGGGAAGGGGCACCGTGCGGCCCCAAGGAGGGGGCTGGCCAGCCTGGGCACCAGGCAGGCCTGGCTGCCACCCCGCCCGCCCGCTCTGGAGCCCCAGACAGGTCAGCTCCCCGCTCTGAGCCTCGGTCCCCTCCTCTTGAAAACAGGCTATTGGGGCCCATTTCATAAGGTTTGTGAGAAGGTTCTTATTCCCAGCGATGACTGGGCCATTTTTAGAACCTCTACAAATGCCAGCACTTTACAAACACGCTGGACTTCAGAGAAGACCTCAAGGAGGGTGTAACTACCCCGTGTTCCCAACGAGAGCACAGGTCCCAGGAAGTGACGACCCCCCCAGGGACACTGGGCTGCGTGGGCAGCTCTCTCCCATTCTCCGCTGGCCTCTCCTCCGTGGACCCCAGGACCCAGGCCCAGGAGGGCCCTTGGAGGGTCGCAGAGCCAGCGCTGACATCCTGGTGCTGAGGCCGCACTCGGGGACGACCACCAGGACCGCATTGTCCCAGGAAAATGTGGCTAGTTGAGCTTATAACTCAAAACAGAGGCCCCGGGGCTCTTCTCCAAGACAAAGGTGGTGCACACAGCAGAGGTGCTCGGCGGGCACCTCCCACCCCTCAGAGCGTTTGCACAGACAGGTACTTACAACTGTGAAAGGGTTGCGCTGCAGTCTTAAGTGAAGCTGACTTTGGCTGACTTCGTGGGGCCCGTTTTGCACGTGTGTGGCCTCGAAGCCTCCCACGACTGGGAGCAGGGTTGGGTGCCACCACTCTGATCTGTGCCCAAGCATCAGCCACTTCACCTGGCACTGCTTTTGTGCCATCTGTGCAAATGCCAACACAAAAGAGGCAAACAACATCTGAGTGTTATCGTGAAAGTGGCTTTGACCTTGTGGGTACCCTGAGAGCGTCGTGGGGAACCCCGCTTGGGGTTCCACGGACCCCCTCTTTGAGAACTGATGAACTAAGGTGTAAGCTCCAGGAGGGCAGGCGTCCTCGTTTGCTCGGTCTCCTCCTGGAACAGTGCCCGGCACACGGATGGGGGTTGCTGAGTGAATTATCATCCCACCGTACCCGTGTGGAAATGAAGCCTGGAGACCAATGGTGCTGGGCCTAACACTACACACTGGCCTGGACGCAGGTCTCCTGGCTCCCTTGGGCACTCACCCTGTTTGTCCCTGTGCCCAAATGCCACGTCCCCAGCGCCTCTCCTCCCCATTCAGGCTCAGCTGCAATGTCACATCACTGGGTCTTCAAAGCGTATGAGCTGCCCCGCCAACCCTAACAGCCTCCACTCCGCCTCCCAGCCACCACTTCTCACTCTCCAGGACCATCTGCCCGTGTGTCTCCCCACACTGGGACCCAAGCTCCCGGAGGGCAGGGACGGCATCTCATCCACGGCACGTCGCCAGGATCTAGAACGGGCCGGCTCATAGCAGGTGCTCAGTGAATGCCCACAGTAGGCCTGAGTCCACCACCGTGCACTAGATTAGACTCTGGCATGCCTGGACGTGAACCTCAGCTTGACCCTGGGCCAGCCTCCCCAGTGCTCTCAGGCACAGTTCTTCACGGGCCTGGCTGACCTGGGCGTGGACCCAGCCGTGCTCCTTTGCAGCCCTTGAGATCCCAGGCCAGCTCGCTCGTGCATTCAGCAAACCTGTGATAAAAGTCTCTTGCCTCCCAGGCTCAGTGCCAGCGCCAGGGATACAACTAGACGTAAGCTGCTGTCCCTCCTTCAGGGGCTCGGGGACCCGTGAGGACAGAAGGCGGCACGCAGCCAGGGTCTGGATTCCCAACCTGGCCGGAGAGGTGGCCCAGGAGGAGAGAGGTTTGGGGCAGGCGTAGGTGAGGAGGTGATGGGCTCAGGTTGGGATTCATGGACCCCAGGAGGCGAGATCTTTGAAAGGGGAACAAGGACCCCCGCCTCGCAGCACTGAGGACACAGTGGGGGAGGGAGAAGGAGAAGGAGGGGACTTCCTGAAGTCTTAAGGGACTTCCTGTTTCCACCAGCAAAAGGAGTGAGGTCGTTGGTACGTGTCTAAGGGCTCAGTCTGTGAACAGGCTCAGTGTTCCGTCCATGGATGGGATCGGGGCTCAGACCATGACCAGGGTCAAGGCTCAGTTAGTGCCCAGGATTGGGGCTCAGGTCATGGTCAGAGCTCAACGTGTGACTGCGATCAGGGCTCAGCCTGTGGTCAGGGATCAGGGCTCGGTATATGGCCAGGATTCAGCTTCAGTGTTTAGCCAGGGATCAGCACTCATTCTCTGGCCAAGATCAGGGCTCAGCATGTGACCAGGATCAGGGCTCAGCCTGAGACTGAGAAGTGAAAGTCAGCAAGGGCAGAGCCATCCTGGAACCCCTGCCAGGCTCCGGTGTCTGGGCACCGTCAGTGCCGTGTCTGCGAAGGGGAGAGCCAGAGAGCCTGGCTGCCGCTTCTGACAGCAAACCACGCTTGTTTTGCCTGATTTTTTTTTCTCGCTTCCCCTACACTCAGCCCAGCCAGGCAGCAGGCGAAGGTGTAATTAAAAATCAGGTTTGTTAACACGAACATGACGTACATAATATTTAAAACATCCAAGCGCCTTTAACTCGCTACTGACATGCATTTGCTCATTAAGCAGGAATTTTTTTTATGGCGACAACACTGCAAATAGCTCTTATTAAAATGCTCAAAACACCATCTGGTCCTTCACTGAGACTCTGAAGTGCTAAGAAGGTGGCCCCGCATGCCTGGAGACCTGGAGACTCCCAGCAGGGCGGCAGGATCGGTTTTCCCACCCAGCTGCCCGACTCCTCTGGGGTCCCAGTCTGCAATCTCACACTCCTCGCCTCGCTTGGTCCCAGAGCACCCGCATCTTACAGGGACTCAGAAGCCGGGAGACCGTCACCCAGATGGCGCAGCTAATAAGGGACACGCCTGAGTGTGAGCCTGAGTCTTTCTGACTCGGAGGCCCGGGCTCTCTTCAGGAGGCAGGTGGTGAGGAAGGAGCTGGGCCGCCTCACCCGTCCATGGACAAGGGGCCGTGGGGAGGACGGAGGTGGGAGAAGCTGGGCTGTCATTGTTGGGCTGCTGGGCATTCAGAAAGCGGCACCATTGCCTGGGGCCTGAGTCCACTCCCTCATGGGCTGACTGTCCCACACCGGGCGCCCCAGGATGGGGAGCGGCTGTCGGGCCTCCTGAATGGCCCTCAGGGTCGGGGCTCTGGGGTCTGCGCTGTGCCTGGCGGGGCTCTGCTGGGCGCGTGGGACAGGAGGTTTTGTGCTGCCTCCCTATCTGCTGACTCTCCAGCTCCAGAATGGCTGGGGCTGGGGCACCGTTGCCAGGAGAGCTGAGAGCGCAGGGCCCACGCAGTGCCGCCCCTGCCCCAGTGCCTCTGCGTGAGGAGCGGGGACCCAGGCTAAACCCAGCCCCAGGCAGGAGCAGGTGCGATCCTCCCGCCCTCCTCACCCTTGGGGCCCAGCCTCTGCTGCTCTTCCTCTGTCCGCTCCCACCCCACTCCTCTGCCTCCTTCAGCCACTGGGCAAGATCCCCGTGCCAGGACAGACTTACAGACACAAGAGAGCCCGAACCCTGGCCTCAGGACCCTGCCCTCAGGTGGTCTGCAGTAGGAGGGAAGGTCAAGAGCTGGCTGGCCTCAGCGGGATGCAGGCGGCCACCTCCCTGCCCACGCCCACGGCAGACATCACCAATCAATCAGGGTGCATGTCTGGCTGGGCTGAGAACTTGCTTCAGGATCTTCTCAACACCGAAGCAGAGGAAGCCCGGACCCACGGTGCAGCATGAGCCACAGCGCAGAACCTACCTGCCATCCCCCCAGTGACACGGGGCAGGAATCGGCACTGAGGGCTGGAGGTGCGGCTCCGACTCTGGCCGAGGTTCCAGCCCACGGGTCACCTCGCCAACGTAGGAGACCACAGAGCATTTGCTTTGGCCCCGTGCACGCAGACACGCAAGACTCAGCCCTGCCAGGAGCAGATGGCACACAGCAGAGAGGATCACTCAGAGTGACAACAGTCCCAGGGGAGAGCCCCGGGGGATCCCAACCCGGGGTGTGGGAGCATCCACGAAGGCTTCCTGGAGGAGGTGTGCAAAGCAGGTGGGAGTGACCAGGAGACTACCCATGCCAGAGAGGTGGACAGCGGAGAGCGGGGAGGTACCCGGGCGCCCGGTGGTGGCGTGGGGGTGAGGGAAGAGTCATTGACTCCCGGGGGCCATGGGCACACGGGGCCCAGGGGGACAGCACCTGCACCTCACCTCTGAGCTTTTGTGGGCTTAGAGGTGCTCGCCAGGAGCACAGACCCGGAGGTGGGAAGACAGATGCGGTGCTGGCACAGGGGGCGGAGGTGCGGGAGTGGTGCGGTAGCCACGAGAAGGCTTAAAGGGAGGACAGGGCCGGGCCCCACTGGGCAGGGTGGGGCTGGTGAGAGGGCAGAGACCAGCCAGGAGGGAAGGGAGAGGCAGAAGGAGGCAGGAGGGGCTGCAGAATGCTGTGTCCTGCCCCGCCCCGCCCCCCAGCCCCTCCGAGCAGCGACTTCTGCGCCTTCGAAGGGGCCTTGTGGACACATGTCCCAGCTGGGCTGGTTCTCAGCTTGGGGGCCTCAGGAGAGTCCCTAAGCCCTCTCAGACTCAGTGTCCTCATCAGTAAAATGGGCCTAAAATCACAGAGCTCAGAGAGTTGAGGGGACAGACAGGGGCGAGGGGGGCAGAGCTTCAGGAACTGTGAAGGCTTTTGTGTTATTTGTGACCACAGACACACACACACACATGCACACGCCTGCACACATACACAGATGCATGTGCACACGCATACACACGAGCACGCACACGGGCTCACATCTGCACACCCACCCACGTGCACAGACCCTCATGCACACTCGCGCTCGGGGCTCCGCACACCTGTTCTCGCGCCCCAGTCTTCACAGGTGTGGCCTCAGGCAGGACTAACAGACATCAAACCGTTACCCCGATTATACCCCGATTATAAGAAAACACCGACCAAATATTCCAGTTAATAAACTGATTTCAGACCCGATAAAAAGGAAAACACAGAAACAACGTTCAACGCTTGAAACGCGCAGAAAGCCCTCCGAGTATCCTCTGGGTCCTGGGAGGTGAGCCCACCCCTTCCCTCCCCGACACCCCACCCAGCCTGACCTCCCAGCAGTGAACCTGGGACAGACCCATCCTGGCGTGCAAGGTTGGGGCTGGCCTGGGGGCTCGGCGAGCGGGGGCTCCCCCTCCTGCTCCCTTCCCAAGCAAGAAGTGGCAGTTTTTAGAAAGTGTCAACTTATTCCCAGCTGTTGTTGCCAAAAAAGGAAAAAAAGAAAAAACTCTCCTCGGTTTCAAGGAAACCCACAACAACTTCAGAAAACCGCGTGAGCATGATGGAGGTGCTCATTTTCCTGAATATTCAGCAGAGGCCAGAGGCCCCACGTTTGTCACACGCAGTTTAGAGCCTGGGGGAGTGGGCCGGGCAAGCCAGGCCGGGGACCCCTTCAGGGTCTGGCGTGGTTCCTCCCCTGGCGACGGGCAACGCCAGGCTTCCTGAAAGGCAGCCTCTTTTCTCTTAACTCCCAGGAATAATGGCTCTTGACATAAACGACTCCCGCTAGCAATTAGCTTTGATTAATGTAGAACTGGGCTGCAGAAGTGCAGGAAGTTTGCCTGGGGGGGAGGGTGGGCGAAGATCGCATATTCATGCATTTGGAACAAACTCGAGTTGAACAAGAGGGAGGGAGCTCCTGGGGAATTTTTCTAGCACTCTCGGCCTGGGAACCGGCTGAGGCCAGCCTGGCCGGTGACTGATGGCAGGGTGGGGGTTAGAGGACTGAGGCCCACCCCAGGGACACTCGCCCGGCACAGACACAGGTGCCTGAGGCTCCAGGCCCAAGACCTCGATGGCTAGGGGAGATGCCGGCAGTCCTGCGGCTGGGGCCAGGCTGAGCGTGGACACCTCCGTCCCCTCCTCCAATTAGCACGACAGTTAACCCCACACCGTGCACCCCTCACTCTGTCCCACAGATGAGGAGACCGGGGATCGGGGAGGTCAGGGAGCTTGGCCAGGGCTCAGGGCCATCACAGGAGGCATGGACTTTGGAACCTGAAACCTGCTGGTCACTCTGCCCGGCCATGGTGGCATACCTTAATCTCCCCCACTGGGAAAGTGGGGAGCGATGGGACCGGCCTGGTCTGGGGCTGGGATGCTCTGGGGCCCCTCTCTCCTGGGGCCCACAGGAGCCCAGCAGATCCTTGAATGTCAGGATACCCTGTAAACCTCCAGCCCGCACCCTCATGGGTGAAACCTGCCGTACCACACCCCCTCTCTGCCCCCCAGGCCCGTCGCCAGGATTCCCATTAACTCTATGGTGGTGGGAGAGAAGGCATGCCTGGGCCGTCAGCTCCTCTTCTTAATTTAATTTCAGGGCTCGTTAGCATTCAGTAATTAAAGGCCATGGGAACCCTCATCGCCCCGGCAACAGCCCAGAACTGGGGCCTCAGATGGGCCTCAGCAGCTCCTGCTGGTGAACCAGCCTCGGGGTCGAGTGTCAGCGCTCCCATTTCACAGATGAGAAGCCTGAGGGCCTGCCAAGCCGAGGGGCTCCAAGCGCACCCCTCCTGGGCCGTTCGAGCATCTCTGCCAGCGCCGGACAGGTCTTCCTTCTGTGCTGAGCCTGTGTCCCGCATGCCCATCTGCCTGCAGGCCTCCACCGTGCTGAGCCTGCCGCCGCCTCGGGGTCCCCCAGGCTCCCCCAGGCTCCCCAGACGGCCTCCTCTGCAGCCTCCCCATCCCAGGGGACGGAAACTCCATCCTTCCCGCTGCTCCAGCCCAAACCTTGGGCCTACCTGACTTCTCTCCCTCTCTCTGTTCACATTAACCTTCAGGAAACCCCACTGGCACCACCCCCATTCCGCTCGGGAGATGCGTGGCTCAGCTGGATTATTGCAACAGACTCTAGCTCTCCCCTCCTCTGTGGAGCCCGCCTCTGAACCTATTTCAACCCATGGCAGCAAAGTGATCCTTCTAGACCAGTGTTTCTCAGCCTTTCTTCCGTTATCTCCCCCCAACACCTAAGGAGTCTTTTTAGACATGTTTTCCTGATTTGCCCCCCATGAAATTTTCATACCACAGATGAACTGTGCACCTCTGCATGTACTACATGCATATGTGTGCTTCAGGCATGAAGAGTAAAATTTCTTCACCGCCTGCCAAGAACCAGGTTTTCCCCTTGGGGGCAAAATCACCAACCCCCCTTATGAGTCCATGTTTTAAAGCATTAATGAGACGGTGTCATTTCTCTGCTCCAAACCCACCCATGGGACAAGCCAAAGTCCCATTAATCAGGTCCTGATCCCACAGGAGAAGCCGGCACCCTCCACTTCCGCCCACCTGGGCTCCCCTCCCCCAGTCTGCCTCCCCCCCCTTCCCTGGGGGCTCTGATCGAATCTCCCTTCTCTGATGGCCTCCATCCCCCGCCTGCCCGCCCGACGCCCCTCGAGCCTCTCAGCACCCCTGGACGGCAGCATTCCTGTGGGCCTGCGCCACCCACCCCGCAGGGCAGGGGCTCCTGGCCTCGCTCCCTGCCAGGTCCCAGAGCAGAGAGCCCGTCAAGTGCTTGGTGACACCATGGAAAGCAGTAGAAGGTGGGCTTCCCTGGTGGCGCAGTGGTTGAGAGTCTGCCTGCCAATGCAGGGGACACGGGTTCGAGCCCTGGTCTGGGAAGATCCCACGTGCCGCGGAGCGACTAGGCCCGTGAGCCACAACTACTGAGCCTGCGCGTCTGGAGCCTGTGCTCCGCAACAAGAGAGGCCGCGATAGTGAGAGGCCCGCGCACCGCGATGAAGAGTGGCCCCCACTTGCCACAACTAGAGAAAGCCCTCGCACAGAAACGAAGACCCAACACAGCCATAAATAAATAATTAATTAAAAAAAAAAAAAAAAGCAGAAGGTGCCTCGGGGCAGGATGAGCCTGGTTTAATGCTCTGCTGTCGCCCTCCTGCAATTTTACTAATTTTGAACAAGGGCCCCCCGTCCCCCGTCTCATTTTGCACTGAGCCTGCACACTCTGCAGGTGCCCCTGCCTGTGTCAGTCGGGAGAGGCTAGCTTCGCTGCAGGAGGAAACAACCCCCCAGGTCTCAGGGGCTGGGGCAACAATGGGCTATTTCTCACTCACGCTGCAGGTGCTTCCGGGACTCAGGGTGGTGGAGGAGGCACTGTCCCCAGTGCCACCGGTCACGTGGCAGAGGGAAAAAGGACTCCAGGGGGTCTCGCCCTGGCAGGAAGCGCTCTAGCCCAGAAGGGACAGATGGCATGGTGACCGCGACTCACTGGCCAGCACTGGTCACCGATCCCACCCAGCCGCAGGGGCCTGGCAGAGCAGCCGCCACCCGGGGAAGGGCCAGAGGCAGGACAGGAGGCATTTGGTGAAGTACACTAGGGACCGCAGGGAGCCGCTCTGGCCCTGGTTCCACAGCCCTACTCCGAGCCAGAGCCGAGGGGGAGGCCCTGACCTCGGCCTTGAGCTCTTCATAGGCGCAGCTGCCACCGGCCTCCACCCTCACTGTCATTCCAGGCTGAACACGGACTGCATGTAAGGGGGAGGGACCCAAAGTGGTCCTCGCAGCAACTCAATTAATCCTCCATCGGAAATTCTAACACGATCAATTCGGGGAGCCGGCCGACATCATAACACAGTAATTAGGAACAACTTTCAACTCCCGGCTTCCTTTGAAGATTGTAATTGCAATTAATTAAGCACCCTCACTGCTTCTCAGAGTCTGTTCTCAGGAAACTGGAGCAGAGGTGGGGGAGGGGGGCCCTGACCCCTGTTCCCAGCAGCCCAGAGATCAAAGGGAGCCGCCTCCTTTGGATACGGAAGGCCGTGAAGCCTCCTGTCTCCCCGGGAACCCCGTGGTGGCTGGGAGGTAGAGGGAACCTACCCTGCACCCTGACTACTGCCCTCCTCCTGGGGACCCCCAAGTTGCCCAGTCCCTCTGCTCAGCAAGGTTACAGCCCCGGGTCACATTCGCACATTCAGAGTTCCCACTGCTGCCGAGCAGGTTCTAGGAGCAGAGGTCCCGAGTGAATGCTGACAGGTCACATCCCTGCCCCGCGTGTTGCTGCGCCAGCGGTGATGCGAATGACCTGGCGAGGCTGCCGGTGCCCTGAGCAGGGGGCGTGGAGAGGAGGTGTGTTCTGGGCTCCGGGGTGGGGAAACAGGACCCTGGACAGAGGAGGGGCGGCCACCCTGGGTAAAGACAAGGGAACAAGTGCTAGCCGCTGGCAGAGTGGACGATCCCGGTGGAATCAGCTGCCTCTCTGTGGGCTCTCACCGTGTGCCAGGCCGACCCAGGGGCCAGACCAATGAGATCGCCCACCTCCACCCCCCAGCAACCCACCCGGAAGCACCGTGAGTACGCTCCTACCTACTGCTGAAGCCCCAGATTAGTGATGACCAAAGGCTGCCAGGCCGGTGGGTGGAGGACCCAGTATCCTAGCAGAGGTCCGTCGTCCCCCGGAGCCTGGACTGCAGCCGCTGCCCATCCCAGGGAGTACCAGGGCCCAAGATGACAGCAGTCGGCCCCTGACACAACAGCCACAATATTCAGTGCAGACCACCAGGCGTTGTTCTGAGAAGACAGCAGAACCTTCTGGCAAGTCAATGGGAGGATGGTGTGGGTGAAAGGTTGCCACCCAGATCCAGGGTCTGCAACTTTCAAAAGTGTTTCCCTCCAATTTCCAAAAATAATTGGAAGCATCATTCTTAAAATTCTAACCCCTCAGCCTAAGACTTGAAAGCCAGCCCAGGATAAAACAGTGAAGCCAGAGGGAGAGGCACGCTGCCTGGGAGATCATGCCTGAGGAAGGTTAGAGCAGCGGGGCACAGATGTGCTTTGAGCATCCCAGCAGCCAGAGCAAAAAGGGCAAGGTGAGGGCTCCATGGCTCTCCCGGTGGTGGAGGGCAGCAAGAGACCCTGTGTCCCAGAAGGGACCGCCCAGACACGCGTCTAAGGGGCAACGAGCAGATGTCCTGATGTCTCCCAACCCCCAACCCAGGGGCTTCTTGACACAGGAAGTCTTCCCTCTCCAAATGCTCTGCCCTAGCACTGGACCCGGCACTGAGTGGGTGGTCACCAGACAAATTAGATGATCAACCCTGCTTCACATGAAACAGCAGAGGGCCTACTATCGCCATTTCTGACCAAGCTTCTCCCCGGGAACAGCATATTTAATTGGAAGAGAAAATGCGTGATTTGGCAGAAGAAGTCAGCCCTGGGGCCAAATCCCAGTGCTCACATCTCCTGGCTATGATGGACACGGCGGTCATCTCCCCACCATCCCTTCCGTCCGCCTCAAGCTGGTCCACCATAGTGTTCCTGGCCTTGTTCTTAGAATCCAGTCAAGGTAATCCCACCCTCTGGTCACAGGGACTGGTTCAGGAAACACAGGCCTAGGCCAATCAATACAGGGTACTCTCTGGTTCAGAAGTGGGCACATGACCTTACTGGACCAACAGGCCACTCAGGGAGGCTTCTTGGGGCTTGAGGCAGGTTCATTCTTCCATGAGAGCTCTGGGGAACCAGTGGCCTCTCTCCTTCTCAGCGGCCAGGGAGACTGAAAAGGCAGGAGGTGCATCAGCCATGCTGCCACCATTGAGGTAACTAGTCTGAGGGCTAGAGCAAACCTTGAGCCCCTGGATCACACCTTACCTGAAGCTCAGCTTATTTCTGGACCGTCCAGTTACATGAACCATTTTTGAAATTTCTGTGGTCTAAGCCTGTTGAAGCCAGGCCTTCTGTGGCTATAACGTGGAGTTCTAATAACATGCTGGCTTATAGTCTTGGGCACGTCCCTTCCCCTCTCTAGGCCCCAGGGTCCTCTTCCATCCACTGACCTCACGGAACTGCAGGGAGGATGAAATGATGCAGTGAATGTGAAAGGGCTTTGGGATTCTAGAGCCTTGTGCCCCCATAACGGGGAGGCCGTTCACCGAATAGTGAGCCTCCCTTCTTGCTCACCATGCTCTGGCCTCACAGCCCCTGTTTCCAGTCCTGTGACCCTTGAAGCTTTTTTTATTGCCCAGCCTTTGCCCAGGCTGTCCCCGCTGCCTGGAGCACCCTTCCCCAGAGTTCACATGACTGGCTCCTCACTCTTCCAACCTCAAGCACCACCTCCTCCGAGAGGCCCTCATGACCACCCTGTTTGAAATGGGGTTGCCCTTATTCATTTTCTTCATAGTACTTACTGCTGTTTTGCTTTTGTTTTAAAATTACATTTGTTTCTTTAATAGGTTACTTATTTGGGGTCTTTCTCCCCTAGGTCAGTGCTTCTCAAACTAGTGGTGATAAAGGACCGCCTTTTTAAATTTCCAATCTGTCACAGACCAATACTTTCATAAACTACATTTCTAGAAAAATTTCTACTTAAAGAATATACTAAATATAAACCCCAAATTCTTATTATTACACTTTACAGTCATAAAACTACTCTGACAACTTGTTGTAAAAGTTTCTAAATGGTTACTCCCGATTTCTGCTGCTTTCGGGCGAGGTGCGTGCTTGGTCCCCGCAGGACAAGGGAGGTAGTGATTAAACACTGGCTTCCCAGGGCTTCCCTGGTGGCACCGTGGTTACGAATCCGCTTGCCAATGCAGGGGACACGGGTTCAAGCCCTGGTCCAGGAAGATCCCACATGCCGCAGAGCAACTAAGCCCATGCGCCACAACTGCTGAGCCCGGGCACCATAACTACTGAAGCCCGCGCCTAGAGCCTATGCTCTGCAACGAGAAGCCCCCGTAATGAGAAGCCCACTCACCACAACAAAGAGTAGCCCCCACTCATCACAATTAGAAAAAGCCCACGCACAGCAACAAAGACCCAACGCAGCCAAAAATAAATTAAAAAAAAAAAAAAACACTGGCTTCCCTGTCCCCGGGGTGGGATGGCAGTGAGGCATGCCCCACGCTGTCTCCCGGGGTCTCCAGAGGGACCTCCAGTCGCCCACAGGCCTAACTAGCTGTACGTCACGCCCTTCATTGGCTTCTTTCCCTTCTCTGTCTCACTTCCTCCGTCCCCTACCTGTGTTTCCAAGTGTCGCCTCCCAAATAAACCACTGCACTCAAATCTACGTTTAGGGACTGCTTCTGGGGCAACCCAAACAATTAATACACAACATAGGATATATGATCCCTACTGCTGTTAATTGCTGTTACCCCATCAGGATTCACATGCTTAAGGACTACAGTGTAACCATCACGCGTCTCTATAAAATTGGAGAGAGGAGTCCACAAGAGGAAAGGAAACTGGAGCAGTGCTGGGGTTCTTATGGGGCCACCAGCAGAGGAGAGGGAAGCTGAGGACCCCTCTTGGAGAGGCTGAGCCCCTCTCCTCCAGAGCTAAGCATTTCCTGTCACCGGTTCTCCTGCAAACCAAGCAAGACTTTGGAGAAACCATTTCTGCCCACGACCAGAAAGCTATAAATAACTCCTGGATTAGAAGAAAGGAAGAAAAGCTCTGATTCCATCTGCACTTGAGTGAGAATGCGTCCTCCCAGCCCACCCCACCTCGCCTGCACACCTGGAATCCAAACCCCCAACGAGAGGAAACCTGGGCCTTTGGTCTACAGGTCAGAGGAAGAAACCACTGGGGTCCTGCATGCAGCAGCTCTGCCTGGCCGCTCGCCTCCCACAGTAGACAGGCCCCTGCCAGGGCTTGTCACCTACAGAGGGAGATGCACCCAGGATGGAAGCCAGGTCACTGATGGCCGTTCCGGCCCAGCCAATTCTCTCAGCCCCACAAGGGGACGGGGGGCAGGAGGCACGCCCTTCTCCACAGAGCCAGTGTGGAGGCCAGCAGGAAAGCAGAAGCCTGGGGACTGTGCCTGTGGTGTTCCCACCCCGGCATCCCTTTCCCTGTCACGTCCCCTCCCCCACCCACCCTGTGCTCCAACTCCGGGTGGCCCTTCCCCTCTGCTCTGCTACCCGTTGCCCTTCCCTCTGCCTCTCCACCTACCCCCCACTCCAGATCCTGATGCCGCTCTGTCATGGAAAACAGGAAGCCTGCTGAACTTGGAATCAGACACACGGGAACCAAATCCCAGCTGCATCCTGGAGGAGCTGGGACCTGGGGTCCCGACCTGCAGGATGGGAGCGCTAATGCCCACCACAGGGCAGTGGCCGGGCCCCAGAGGGCCACCACCCCCTGCTATCCCGGGTCCTTTCCCTCCCACATCCACTCCTGGCCTGGCCAGCCCGCCCCCGCGGCCTTTCCCACTTACCCCCCTCGCTCATTATCCCCTTGGGACAAAGTGGACCTCCCGCACCACCGCTGACGCTGTCTGGCCCCCCCGGGCGGCCCTGGGGGTCTAGCTGGCACCAGATGCCCGTCCGGGTGTGTCCGGCAAAGAGCCTCGGGGCGGGAGAAGCAGAGGCACTCTTTATTCATTTTCTCGGGGCCCGCGCTAACCCAGCCTGGGGGCGCCCCCGCCGGGGGAGGCGGCCTCAGGCCCCACGGGCCCCGGGAAGGCGCTGCCGGGGGTGGGCGCGGGCAGGAGCTGCGGGAGGCCGGGCCGGTGGCCGCTCCCCGCGTGCACATAGCTCAGCGCCAGCTGCTCCAGGCGCCGCCTGCGCAGCGCCGCCTGCGCCGTGTTGTGCAGGGGCCGCAGCAGCGCGGGGGGCGGCGCGTCCGGGCCCCGCAGCAGGAAGTCGAAGCCCGTGCGGTCGTGCGGGTCGTAGAAGAGCGGCCCGCGGGCCGGGTCGGGCCCCGGGGGCCAGGCGAAAGGAAAAGGCAGCGTGAAGTCCTCCGTGAGCACGCGGATGGCGAAGTCGTCCTCCTTGCCCAGCGCGCAGTAGGCGCGCCCGATGCCGCGGAAGTGCTCCTCCCAGAGCTGTGCGTCCCCGCAGTAGATGTCCAGGAACGGGGGCTCCGGGGTCGCGGCGGGACCTGCGGGAAGGGGTCATAGAGCGGCTGGGATACGCGACCACCTGAAACTGTCGGGGTGTCGAGGAAAGAGAAGGGAGAACCCGCCACCTGGCTGAACCGTGAAGACCAAGAGAGGCCACGTGGAGGCTGAAAGGGGCAGGGGAGGCGCATCCCCAGGGACAGCACCAAGGAGCTAGGAGGGGCAGAAAGGCCTTAAGGGTGTAGAGTATGGCTACTAAATACTATTTGGGCGGAAAGTTCCAGAAGGAGAGGAGTCTGGATAGTTTGGCGGGACCACACAGGGCCTGCTGTGGACATGGGTTCATCCCCAGACAGTGGACTGGGGCAGGGGTGACCTGGTGGCTCTTGGTTGAAAGTTGCTCCTGGGCCCCCCCTGCAGAGGATGGACCATGGCGGCCCAGCTGGAGGTCGGGGCAGATCCAGGATGAAGCAGGACAAGCACAGGATGAGTACTCAGCGGGGCGGACACTGAGGGGCCAATGCAGGGCCTTGTCGATGGAGGTGGGGAGGAGCCCTGCCTGGGCACAGCGACCCTGGGACGCAGCGGGCAGAGCAGCTTCACCCGGGAGAGGGGTCAGGTTGGAAGCTGGGCTGGTCTGTGCCTGTTGGACAGCACCCACCCCCACCCCAGGAGCACGTCCCAAGAGAAATGGGGACATCTCTGATCTCTGTGACTCACACGAGGATTCCCAGGCTGCGGGGGTCTGGTGAAATCTAGGGGTCCGCTCTCGGAGAATCACGTGTGTATAGACACAGCACTGTGCCCTGGTTTGGGGTCCCTGCACCCTTGAAGCCCATCCACGGCCCCAGGCAGCAGCCCAAGCTGCTCTTCCATGCCCACACCTTGTCTGGGCTGCTGAGCCAGCTCTGGGCCCCTCGTTCAGGAGACCTTTCCTTCCTTCCTCCCTTCAGCAAAGCCTTAGCTCTGGGGGTACTGAACTGAACGAAGCAGCCATGGGCCCTCTCTGGGTATAGACAAGCCTCAGGCTCCCCGGGGACAGGCAGGACCGGGGGGCCTTGGAGGAGGTGATGAATGAACCTCTGACCATGAATTCTCAGCTCCTCCTCCCAGCACCCCAGCGAGGGGGTGACAGTACTCAGGCCGTTTTACTGGTGAGGATACAGACCCAGAGAAGACACACGCTGAACTGACTCGCAACCCCAGCTGCGCGATGTGATCACGCTGCACTGGGCCACCCCCACCTGGCTCAGGAGCCTCTGGACGGTGATTCTCCCCCATTCACACAAGTACCCTGGGGCACCTACTGTGTGCCCAGCTCCACCGCAGCTGCGAACAACGCACAATCAGCTTCTCCCGCGCCAGGGCCGGGAGTCGGCAGACCTGGGTCAGGGGTCCTACCTTCCACCTGGGAGAGCCTGGACTAGTCTTATAACTTCCTTGAGCCTCAGTTTCCCCTTCTGAAAAATGGAAACAATCAAGCCTGATCTGCCACCCTCGCAGATGAGGCCATGACGAACCTCTTTGTCACTGGAAAGTGCTTTCGTGGCTCAGTCCCGCAGGCAACACCAAAGCAGCTGCTCCCAGAGCCGCAGACACAGGTGGGAGAGGTGGTGGACTGGCTCTGAGCAGGGTGTGAGGCCAGAGGGGCCGGCTTGGGGCCCATAGCACTCAGCACCGTGGACAGATCCAAGGCAGCCTTGCAGGAGCCTCAGATTCTGATGGGCAGAATGGCGGTGCCCCCATCCCAGGCAGCCTGCCCCGTCCACCAGGACACCTCCTCCCTGAAGATCTCCAGGGTGAGCAACTGGAGGCACAGCACTGCCCTGGTGTCCAAAGCACTGGCCTGGCCTCACACTCAGTACCAGCAGGTGGGTGGGCTGTCGGGAGGGGCTGTGGGGTGTTGCTGTGGGCTGGGGGTGAGAAAAGCTGTGGAGAAGAGGGGAACTGTGGACGGGCCTCCAGGAGAGGAGAGGAGTGGGCCCCGGGGCACAGGAGAGGAGTGACACCCTCTGACTTGCACTTAGCCAGGTGAGTCCGGTGGCTGTGGGGCAGACAGGTGAGGGGTAAGGGCAGCAGCACAGAGGCCGTGAGGCAGCCAGGGCAGAGGGGCTGGGGGCCCAGCCAGGGTGGCGGAGAGAAGTGCTCAGATTCTGACTGTGTCTTGAAGGTGGAACCCACAGGATCTGCTGATGGAGGGGCTGGTGTGGGGGGGGGCGGTGGGGAAAAGGGAAGACACGGACGTTTCTGGTCTGAGCAGCTGGAGGAAGGAACCCCCATTTACTGAGAGAGGAGCAGCTTGGGGCTGGGGTGTCAAGCGTCTAATTTTGAACAGGTGATACCTTCAGACAGGCTGGGGACGAGGTGCGGAGGATAGTCAGCTAGAGTCTGGAGTTGAGGTGGGGTCGGGCTCCAGGCTGGAGACAGACAGACCCCGAGGAGATGGTATTGAAAGGCACAGGGAATCCCCTGGCGGTCCAGTGGTTAGGACTCTGCGCTCTCACTGCCGAGGGCCTGGGTTCAGTCCCTGGTCAGGGAACTAAGATCCCACAAGCCGCGCAAAAAAAAAAAAAAAAAAAAAAAAGCCACAGAACTGGATGAGATCGTGAGAAGAAAGAGAAGAGGCCTGAGAAGTCAGCCTGGGCCCTACCCTCACTGGGTCAGGGAGAGGAGGTAGAGCCGGCAGGGATGCAAGAGGAGAACCTCCGGGAGCGCGCGGGGTTCTGGGAGCCAAGCGAGGAGGAGAGGAGGTCCTGAGCCGCGCACCGCCCACGCGTCACGTCCAGCGGGACCAGAGAACGGACCTCGGGTTCAGCAGCATGGAGGTCATCCCTGACCCCGACCATAGCTGCTGGAGCTGAGGGACTGGGTCCAGTGGGTTCCAGAGCAAATGGGAGGGAAAGACTGGGAGACAGCAAGTATAAATAACCTTTTCCAGGAGTTTTGCTAAAAATGGGGAGCAGGGAAATAGGGCGGTAGCTAAAAGGGAAGTGGGGTCAGGAGACAGGATATATAACCGCATGCTTTTAGGTCCATGGGAAAGACCTCATGAAGAGAGAAAACATCAGGAGGCAGGAGAGGAGGGTGGAGAGGTGCTGGGGTCATGGCCGTGGGCAGGAGGCAAGGCTGGGACAAGCGGAAAGCTGGCCTTGGCTGGGAGAGGGGTGAGTGGTGCAGGAAGCGGGCAGGGAGCACAGAGCCCCAGGGCACAGGTGCGGTTGGGTGCGCCCGAGGTGCCGGGAACCTGTGGGAATCTTCTTTCTTTGTGAAAGAGTGAGTGAGGCCAGCAACTGAATGTGAGGAGGGAGAGCGGGATGGGGGCTGTGGAGGGACGTGCAAGGTGGTTGCTAGGAGAGAGGAGGGACTGGACGGGAGGAGGGATGCAGTGGGACCCGCAGCTCTTCACGCAGGTCCCCCTGCAGCTTGCAGTCAGGAATTTAAAGAGAGCGTTAGCGTGGTTGAGTTTATCCCCAGCTTCGCTCAGCTGTATGGGTGCAGGCGAGGAGTAGGCGGAGAGCTGGGGGGCGGGGGGGTGGGGCTGGTACAATCAAACGAGAGAGGGCCCAGGGAAGGAGGATGTGTGTGAGGGTGTGATGATCATGGCAGAGCTGGATGAGCAGGGTGGGGGGGAGCAGAACAGGCTGGAGGAGGCGGGAAACAGGCTGGAAACAGTGGACTGCGGTTCCGCCCACAGAGTGCTGGGGTCCCGGTCCTGAGATCCGGGTCAGGACCCAGCTGCAGTCTGGATGCTGACAAGGCCAAGGACATGACCAGGGTGTAGGTGGCTGGGTGGGGGGACTGAAGGGCCAGGAGAAGGAGGAGATCACCAATGCGATGACAGCAGAGATGGAGAGAGGGTCAGTGGCCAGAGTCCAAAATTCAAGGGGTGGAGGAGGATGACCTTGGGTGGGCGTGGATGACTGCCCTCTCCAGCACGCAGTGGGGGTGCACCGCTGAGGACCTGGGACCAGCCCTGGGATTTTAGGGAGGGGGTGGAGGAGGGGGGCCAGAGAATGAACAGGAAGGGACCCTGAGGAGTGAGGAGGACCTTGGCCCACCTCCAGGCTCAGGGTCCAAGGGCTGCAGGACAGCAGGAAGAACCGTCAGGGGATGAGGTCTCCGCCCCCACCCTGGCCCTGCCCTGGTCAGCGACCCTGGAGGAGCCGCTCCCCAGGAAGAGGGGGCGGAGCCACTGCCGCCTTTCCCACCTTCTCAGAGCCCCGGCTGCCGCGGGCACCCCTTTCTCCTCCGTCCCTCCCCCCACCACGCGTCTCACCTGGAGCGGCTACAGGACGAGGGGGCAGACCTGCCAGGCTGGGGTCCCCGGAACGGGGGGAAGCCATGTCAGCAGCCTGGGGTCAGGCTTGTTTACCTGGCTGCCCGGGAGACAGGGGGCGGGGCCTTCTGGGGAGGAGAGAACCCTGCATTTAAAGGAGCCCCACCTGGAAGTGGGCTGGGTCTGGGAGGGGGAGGGTCAGCAGGCACAGGGCCCCCTCCCCCGCACTCCCACAGCTTAGCTGACCCTGCTCAGGAGCCGTCGGGACCCCACCCCGGCACTCAGAGACCTCCGTCCCCACCGCACCGACCCACCAAGGTTAATCAGCCCCAGGAATCCCTCCCTGCTTGCTCTGAACCTCAGAGCCCCACGAGGGGCCGGACGGTCTCCAGCTCTCCTCTGACAGCCCTTGTGAGTATCTTCTACGTTCACTAACAGAACGACAGAGGCCGCGCAGGGAATGAAGAGAATCCCCCTGTGTGCCCCACGCCGGCACGAGAGGACGGCACAGTGCCCTCCTGTTCACCCTCCTGCGTGGGCCCGCGGCACGATGGCCAGGGTGCTCCCCGGCACGAGCACGAGCCCCGGGGACCGGCTCTGGGGCCCGCGTCCACCAGGGAGGCCCGGGTCCTGAGTGCCGCCGGGGATCCTGAGGCGCAACGGCCCGGAGCCCCATCAGCCCCCATGCAGGGCCGATACGCTGCCCGGCGCTCGCTGCCGCCCACCCCACCAGCACTTCCGGAGTCCCTGCCCAGCCAGGCCCCAGGCTGGGGCTCAGAGGAGGCCCGGGAGGCTGAGGACCCGGTCCTCAAGGCGCTGGTGGGCACGAGCACAGCCAGCCCTCGGGCCTCAAAGGCAGCCGTGGGCGAGCGACGCCCGTGCTTCACAGGAGCGGCCGTGCTTCCCACGGTCCCGTGCTCCAGCCACGTGGGCCCCAAGCGCCGGCCCTGGGGGCAAGCGTCGTACTGGCTCAGTTCAGCCTGGTGAGCCGCGGGTGGTGGCTCGCTATCCATACGGTGGGGCCGATGCGGGAGAAAAACCCGATACTGACGTTCTCATCCCACAGATGGGCACTGAGCACTGTGGACAGGACAGGCCTGTGAGCGGCTGCTCAACCCCAGCGTAGCAGGGGGATCGCTCAGCTGTGCTAACAAAGAGCCCCCAGTGCAGCAGCTTCAATAAGGGGGAGCCCTGCTCTGCCTCCTGCAGGTGTCCAGCCGTCCAGCCGTCCAGGTGTCCAGCCCGAGGCGGCCCTGCTCCCCAGGGCATCCAGGGCCCAGGCTCCTTCCAGCTGTGGCTCCGCCCCTCAAGGGTGTGGTCTTATCCACTGATGCCCCCATCGCATTCTCACGGCAGGGGCAGTCACAGACCAGCAGTTTCCTTCAAGAATGTGAGGGGAAACCGTGCCCTTCACTTCTCAAATCAAATGCCAGGGTGAGAATTAAGTCACGTGGTCGCTCTCGGCTGTAAGAGAGGCTGGGGGATGTAGTCCACACCTGGGCGGCCAGGTGCTCAGCATTTGGAGGGACAACTGCCAGCCTGTCACCGTAATTAAGACAGACCCAGTACGCGTTAGTTTGGGCTCCCCCTGAAGCACGTGGCATTGTTTCCTAGGGCTGCTGTAACAATCACCACGACCTTGGTGGTTTAGGACAGTATCGCTGGGATGCAGTCAAGGGCCGTGCTCCCCCCCCAGGCTCCCAGGAGAATCTGCTCTTCCCTCTCCTGGCTTCTGGTGGCTGCCAGCATCCCTTGGCATCCCTGCCTCTGTGGTCACATGGCCCCCTCCTCTTGCATCTGTGTCAAAACTCCCCCTTCCTCCCTCCATAAGGCTGCATGTGATTGCTTTAAGGGGCCACCCAGATAATCCAGATAATCTCCCCATCTGAAGATTCTTAACTTAATCACAGCCACAAAGCCCCTTTTTGCCATATAAGGTAACAATTACAGGTTCCAGGGATTGGAACATAGATCTCTTTGGGAGGTCATTATTCAGCCTAGCTCCAGGCCCTAAGGAATGATTTGAGGACAGGAGGTCATGTGGGAAGTGATCCCAGCGCACGTGGTAGGGACAGAAGGAGGCCAGTGATCAAGGGTGTTATCAGCTAAGTGGTTTCCTCTGGGAGCCACTGGGGCTCAGTCTCATTGGGCCATCCTGTCTGAGGGGTGAGGGGCTTGTCACCCTCCCACCCCATCAGTCATGAGTTAAGTGCTGCTCCCAGGAGAGTTGATTCCCTGGCATCTTCCACCAGCAGCCAGAGAGCACTTCAGACAAAGAAGCACAGGGGCTGGCCCTGAACTACAGAAATAGGAAGAGCCCAGGTGATGGGGGTGGGAGAGACCTATATCATTTGCTCCTCAGCCCCCACCTCAAGGGGCTCACAGCGGGAGAGAGAAGTAAAAGTCAAGTCAATAAATAAACACCAATCATGATGAGGATGTGGGAGGAGACTGTCAGGGAACCCTGAGGTTGGCAGTGACAGGGGGAACACCCATAGACCATCCTGTAGTCAAGGTCAGCCTCTCGGGAAAATGACATTGAAGCTGAGGGTAAAGATGGGATGTCGCATGAAGAGAGGGAAAGAGAGTTTGAGGACGTGCACGTGCAATGGCCCTGTGGCAGCAAGGAGCACAGTACCCCAAGGAACGAGAAACAGCCCAGGAGGCCAGGTGGCTGCTGAGCCGTGAGCCGAGAGAGGGGGCACCAAGGGAGAGTGGGGAGGCCAGCGGGGGCCTGGGGTCCCAACCCAAGCATTCCTTCCTCCTCCACCATGGTCACCTCCCTTCTCAGCAGCTCCCCTGCTGCAGGCTTCCCTCCCACCTCCCCCATCAGGAGAGGGAGGGGCAGAGTGGGAGGTCCAGGCTGAGGCGCACGAGGAGGAGGGGCAGGCAGGCCCGCGCACTCCCCGCTCCCCACATAATCCCCTCCTGGTGATGCCACCGCCTCCTGGTTATTTTTAAAACCTCATTTTCAGAAAGTGGAGGAGAAAACCTCTTACTTTGGCCTTTTTCCCCCTCTTTTTTCCTGTGAAAGCTTAGGAGAGGGGCGTGGAGGGAGGAGGGAGCCTGGAAGATGAGGAGGCGCCCCTGGCAGTGCGCCTGCATGGGGGCCCAGGGGCTCTGCTGACTCTGTCCCCCCCATTCCATGGGCCCCAGAGACATGAGGCAGGACCCCTCCCTGGGCAGCCTCTTCAAAGGGGCGCATCTGCTGCTTTCACCCAGCAGGCATTCTGTGCGTGCCTACTACATGCTAGAGCACGGCAGGGAGGGGACTCCGGGTCTCCACCTTCGTGGGGCACAGGGTCTAGTGGGGAGAAGGGGACAACGGGGGATCCCCAAGGCTGGGAGACTGGGGGAGGGGCAAAGGCTGCCTGGAGCAGGGCCAGGCAGGGGGCAGGAAGGGTTCTGGCAGGTGAGGGCGGCACGCATGGGCAGAACCAAGTGGGCCTGGGTGGGCTGGCAGGACACGGACTGACCCCAGGGCCTGGGGACCACGTGGGCCTGTGAGGCGGGGGCTCTGACTGCCACCGCACAGGAGACGCAGCGGGGCAGCAACTCCCTGAGCCAGGAAGTCCTAGAGCCCAGGATTGGAATCCCAGCTCTGCTCCTTGAGGCTGGGCTGAGTGTGCTCAGTGGCCTTAAACATCGCAGGAGGACGCCAGGTGGTCTGATGGAGCCACTGTGCTCCTGGGAACCATCCAGGAGGGAGCGTCTGTCTGCCTGGCCCCTCCTGTAGGTACCCCAGCCTCCACCACCCTGTGTCCCAGAGCTCAGAGTTCATGTTGAACCAACCTCAGCAGCGACAGTAAATGCTATGGGAGCCCAGAGAAATCAGGGGTGGCATCACAGAGGAGGTGACCTGAACTGGGGGTCTCCAAGGGTGAATAGGAAAGTGCGAGGAGTTTCTTTAGGAAAGCAGGGGTGGGGGGGGGGGGCGGGGCTGACACTGGTTGAAGATGGAATGGCAGACTTATTCAAGGGTGGTTATCACTACCGGTGCAGGGACCGCAGTGATGGGGGTGTACGGGGGAGAGACCAGGCTCAGCTCTGAATACGGCAGGGGCAGTGGGGATTTACAGCCAAGGAGCAGGATGGGGTGTGGGCGGGGGGCAGGGGGGCGGTCAATAGATGGAAAATTACTAAGAGGAAATATCAGGAGCAGGGCGATTCTAGCTAAATCGATGTACCAGGATTCTCACTGAAGGCAGGCCAGGTGCTCACACCTCACCTGGGGGAGGGGGGAGGGTGAGGAACCTGATCAGATGCAGGGGGGAGGGCAGGGGACAGCAGTGGGGAGGGGGTTTCTTGCCAGAACAGTATTTCACGAGGAAGTGCACAGATGGGCCCAGGAGAAGGTTCTGGAAACCAAGAATCTTTGTCAAGGGCATTCCAGGAGGAAGGCACTGCACAAGCCTCAGAGGGCTGACCTGGCTGCAGCTGGGAACTGAGTTGCGGTGGAGGGGAGGGGGGCAGAGAGACCGGGTCCGGGTAGCAGGGCAGGGGCTGGTCTGCTGGGCCCTGGGTCAGGCCCCCTCCTCGCTGGGGCAGTAACAGCAGCCTCCTGTCAGGTTCCCAGCAGGAGCCGGAGCTGGAGGGAGCCCAGGAGGGGGAGGGGCCTGTGCAAAGGCTCGGAGGTGGGAGTGAGTCGACACTCTTCCCATAGCTGCCGCCTCCCAGGGGGTAGCGGGGTCACACCCGCAGGTGTGCCAGGTGCCTGGGCGGTGGGATGCCAGGGCCCCCTCCCCACGACCTGCTGTCTGGGCTCGGGAGGGCCGCGGGGAGGGGGAGAGCCCATCACTGCAGGAACGTCTCTTCCGCCCTCCCCTCGTGTCCCTCCGCCTCGAGTCCTGCCTGGGCCCGCAGCGCCATCTGCCGGCGGAACAGGGAGGCGCGGGCAGGAGCAGCCTCGAGGCCCCTGCGAGCTCTGCTCTGGGGAGGGCCTGGTACCCTGGGAAGGCGGGTGTGAGATGGTCCATGGGCACCATGCTCACCCTGAACTGAGGTTTGAGGGCCTGAATTTGAACCTGGCTCTACCACCGACTGCTGTGTGACCTCCAGTCAGTTCCCGACCCTCTCTGAGCATCATCCCAATCCCAGGGTGGTGAGCAATCTGGCTCCCAGGTTGCTGTGAAAAGTGGCCGCCAGGCTGGGACCCCACATCCAGCAGAGGTGGTTCCCCCAGTGCTGAAGGTGCTCCCCAATTCCTGAGAGGTTCGTGGGGGAAGCAGGCATGCGACATGACCCAGCCAGGGACCTGCAACCCTGACATCTACCATTTTCAAACGTGGTGAGGGGTAGTGGGAGATGGACACGGGTCAGATCCCAGGTCTCAACAGGTGTCCCTCCCCGTGTCCCCTGGGGCTGTCTGTCCACAGAGGAGGCTCATCCACTCCCACTCCCATCCCCACCACCTATATGATGCTCAAATCCCCCCCACCCCCCAACAGCCGGCCTCCCTGGGACCCTGCAGGGATAGAAGTGTACTCCCTCTAAGGCAGCTCATTCATTACCCGGCCAGGGCTTGCTGGAAAGTTCTCCTGTGGAAATGAGATTGCAGAAAACCTGCCTCACTGTAATCTAGGTGCATTCCGAGAGCCCAGAAGGCCCAAGAGGAAGGCCTGGGACCAGGACCCACGAAATCCCCTGAGCTCGTCCCTCGAGCTCATCCCCCTCGGGGCCCAGCCTCTCTCTGTACCCCACTTTCTCCTCCCTTCTGCCTGGACCCCTGAGGAGGGGGGGCAGCCGTAGAGGACCCCAACCTCCACGCCTCACTCTTGGCCCCAATTCCAAATTCCTAAGGAGGGGAACTGGTTGGCCCACCTTGCCCAATCAGCCTGGTCGATGTCCAACAACGACTTGCCAAAAAAAAAAAAAGAAAGAAAGAAATCAAAGGCCCTGACTTGCAGTATTGCCCATGGCCATGGTGTAAATGCTCCCACCACGGCTGATCTCCCCCTGCCACTGTGATGGCACAGCACGCGGAGTCTGGCAGAGATGCACAGTACCTCACCGTATATAGACAGAGACACAGCTATAAATAATCTCTAGGACATAGGTGACAGTAAAATATAGTCCAATAAGCAGGAAGTGATGAGTTTGGGGTACTTACTACCTCTATTTCTAATAGAGTCCATTGAATTGTAAGCTTCTACGGCAGTATTTAACAACCAACTCTCAAAATCGCTGAGAATTTAAGCCCCAGTCCCGCAAGCCTGTTGGCCACCAGGCAGAGAGGCTGCGGGCGGCACAATCTGGAGGCATGGGGGCGCAGCTCTCAGAGAAGGGGCACCACCAAATGCCCGTTCTGGCCGCTGCAAGGGATCGGGCCTCCCAGGGACCCTCCTTCACAAATGGATTTACGGACCCAGTTTTCCACAGTCCCGTTCATGGTGCTGGGAGGATGGGAGAGCGCAAACTGGGCTACGTGCAGGAACCACCCCACCCCCAGTCAGAGTGACCTGAGCAAACAGCTTGGAGAAAGTCCCAGCTCCCAGCTCCTGGGCGCGCGGTGAGGGTGAAGACTCCAGGGGCCCTGGCGAGGCCTCCAGAAACCTGCCCTCCTGCTTACTCTGCCCTCGCCCCTCCCAGCCTCGGTCTCCTCCCCATCACGGGGTGCGAATCCACGATGCGCATCTCACGGAAGGTCGTGAAGTTCAGTCGCATTTAGACCTGGTGAGGCCGCCCACGAAGTCAGGCAGCTGTGCTGCACTGGGCGTCCATCTCGTGCCAAGCGCCTCTCAGGGAAAAGTGATTTAAGTCTCAGAACAGGCTGGGGAGCGAGCATTGTCAGCCCCTGTTTCTAAAGGGGTCATGGCCTCTGAAAGGTCATCTGGCCAGCAGAACCGGAACTGGGGTCTGAACCCTGGGCCAGCTCCGGAGCCCCCAAGGCCTCGGCGGTGGGCGGTGGCCACCCGTTGTCTCTGTGGTTTCCCCCATGGTGGCCCGGGTCCCCTCATGACTATCTCCAGGACGCAGGGGCTGCGGGCACAGCGTGGGTTAGCTGGGCAGAGGGAGATGCCCGTGGCCCCGGAGCAAGCTGGCCCAGCAGGAGGTCCAGGCACAGCAGCCCGTGGGCCCTGGGGCCTCCTCCACGGTAGGGCCTCCAATAGCCACGTGTGGTGACAGGGGTCCACGCTGGGCGTCCCGATCTGCCTTCTGGACCCAGCTTCCCCTGCCGCCATGGAACTGGACCAGGGGACCACAGGCGGGAGCTCCGCTCCAGAACCGCCCAGAGACAGCTTCTGCTAGGAGGCCATACAGAGTCCCAGCTCTGCCACCTCTTCCCTGGCACGGGGCACGCATTACTTATGTATCGCTATGGAACAAGTGACCCCAAACTTAGGGACTTCAGACCACACACATTTACTGCCTCACGAGTGCTTGGGTCGGGAATCCAGGCAGGGATTAGCTGGGCCTTCTGCCTTGGGGCGTCTCAAAGGTGCATCAAGGTGTCAGCTGGGGCCAGCTCCACGGGTGTCCAGAAGGAGATAACTGAGAACCAGAAGTGGAGAGGCCGGGCCTGAGGCCACACTGGGAACATAGGTGTACACACACATGCACACACACACGCACACATGCTGTGCCCAGAACACGGTGTTTGATTCCATAGCACCTGGAAAGGTGTGCTGGGTGCTGGAAACTTTGTGACCACAGGGGTGAGGTCAGGGCTGGCTGGGGTAGCGGAGGGCATGCCCAGAGATAGGACTGCTCCGCTGGGCATGAGGACAGAGCTGGCAGCACCCCAACAGGGACGGACAGCATTCAGAAAAGCCACACAGCCACACCATGGCCGACAGGATCTCCTCAGCCAGGTCCCAGAACCCCAGGTCAGCCCAGCGCCAGGCAGGGGCACGTGGGAGCCCAGGAGGGGACCCCCATGTGGTCTTCCAGGAGAGCACCCCCCAGCAGGGGGCTGACCCTCAGGCCCTGAGCCGAGGAGAGAGGGGTCCGGCAGCTAGGGTCCCCTTGACTTGGTGGAGAGGAGGCTGGGGTGTGATGTGGAGAGGTGGGTACTCGAATTCCAACACAGCCTTTGCCATCGCGCCACCTGTGGCTGCTGACTGCTTGTGGGGACCAGAGGTATGAGAATGAGTGGACGGATGGATAGACGACAGACAGACTGTCCACTGCTTCCCTGAACCCCGACTTCATCGAGAGGATATGGCAGCCCGTGACCTAACAGACTCAAGGAACGTACACCAAGGAAGGCTCCTCTGGGGACTTCGGTCTCGTGTCCCCAGCGCCCCAGGCAGGCACGAGGGCAGTTCCACCTCCTGTGTCCAGTCGCAGGTCGGAGGCTGGCCTGCAGGCTCCCTCCCCGGCCTCCTCGGCCCCCCAGCCCAGGGTGCGCCCTATGGGGACTCAGGCATGGCTCTCCAGGCCGTCCCTCGGGGTGGGGGGGGGGTGGATTCCAGGGCGGGATTCCAGGGCGGGATTCCCGCCTGTGTTCCCATCCCTGCGGCTGTCCCCAGGGGAGCAGCCCAAACCCGCCTCTGAACGCAGCTCCTCTGTTCTGCACCGTTGCTTCTGCCTGCGTTGTCAGGCCTGTCTCCCCCCTCACCCCGGCGCACCCTGCATCACGTCTATGGCGAGAAAACGCTCCCCCTGCAGCTGTTTGCTAGCTGTGTTCCTACTGTTTTTCTATCTTTAAAGATACATTCAGTCCTGGTCGCCGTGGGGCTGGGATGCGTGTTTGTGGTGAGACAGGGGTCTCACTTGTGGCCGTGGCCATCACTGACCAGCCCGAGGCCCCTCCTGGGCTCAGAGGGAGGCCAGGCTCTGTGTGAATGGCTGAGCCCGCCCAGAGCGGCAGGGGAGTGAGTGGTTTTCTGAGAGGCCGTAGGAAGAAGGGCCTTCCAACAGGGGTAGAGTGTGTACTGAGCCCCGGTGGCCACGTCCCCGGGATGCAGGGTTTGGAGTTGGGCAGATCTGAACGTGCACTGTCCTGCAGAGGCTGTGTGTCCAGGGACGGGTCCCTGAACCTCTCTGTGTCTCAGCACCTCGCAGGGTTGGTGTGAGGACAGTGTGGACATGATCAAGCCCCCAACACATGGCCATCCTCGTTGGTGGCGGTGGAGGCGCTGGTGAGATGGGTGGCGGGGCAGAGGTGACGGGAAGGGAAGTGGCCATCCCTCCCGGGCAGGGGCGAGCTGCCCTGTTCCCAGAATGCCTTCACTCATTCACCACTCAATTACTCAGTCATCCAGCACCCACTCTGGGCACCTACTTTACCAGCCAAGCCTCCCTGACCTGGCTGCTTAAAATAACCCCCACAGCTTACCCACTCCCTGTCCTGCTTGACCTTCGTCCTTCTCACTGTCCCCGGGACATAAGTGCCACGAGGGAAGGAGTTTCTGGGTGCTTTTGTCCCCTGATGAACCGCCAGGTCCTGGAGTGGTGCCCGCCACACTGTAAGCATTTGCTGAATACGCACTGAGTGAGTGGAGGCGGCAGGAAGGATGCCGCCCAGGGCATTGTGCGGGCTCGGGGACTACGGAGCCGGTCAGCCACCCGCAAGCCAAGTGCCCCCCCGACCCAGTCTCTGTTCCCTGCAGTTTACAAACCCTTTCATCCCAGCAAGTCCCCTGGCCAGGGCTGAGTCCTCTGTGTCACCAGCTCAGACATGCAGGAAAGCAACATCTCGGGCAACCCCAGGAGTGTCCCCTGCCTGGCCGCACGGTCACTGGTCCCCAAAGAGGCAGATGGCGGGGAGCGGGGGAGGGTCCTCAGGCTGGGCTTGGCCAAGGGATGGGGAACGGGCCCCCCCACTCCAAGCAGGGACACCACGTGGGAAGGGAGCTGAAGGAGGCAGGGCTGCTGATAGCAGCTCCAGGTGGACGGGAGGAGGACAGTCCGGCTGTCCAAGGAAGGTCCTCCCAGGAGCACGCCCTCAGCAGCATTCACTCACTCAGTCGACCTTTACTCAGGGCCTGCCCTGGGACACGTTGGGGACCCAGAGACAGCCAGCACATCCCCAGGGAAACTTGGGAAGGCAAAGGACCAGGGTTTAGTCAGTGGTGCCACCAGGGTTCCAAGGAGCTCAGGGAGAGCCAAGGAGGGCCATCAGTCAGCCAGGGAGCCGGGGGACACACCTTAGGATGCTCTTACCAAGTCAGGAAGGCTGAAGGCTGACTTCATGTGGCCTCGCAAAGGGACAAGGAGGAAGGACACATGCTCTGGGCAGAGGGGAGAGCAAAGTCCCATGGTCAGCTGGAAAGGGCTCCGGCAGCTAATCCTGGCGTGGAGGCTGCAAGGGACAGACCACCAGGAACCTAGCGAGCTGGGAGGGCCGTCCCAGGGCTGTCCCCAGAAGATCCAGGTAGGGCCGATGGCTGCTTTGGACACATCGCTCTACCATTCATCCCAGAAACATTTGCCGAGCCCCTGCTAAGCATACCAGGCACGATTCCAGGCACTGGGGACACAGCTGGAAACAAGACACGAAGAGCCCTGCCTCCTGGTTTACATTCCAGTGGGGGAGACAGCCAATAAACCAGAGATATAGTACAGTGAATTATATGATGTTACAAGGTGAAAAGGGATATGGAAAGAAATTGACAAGTTTAGGGGGTAGAGAGTGCAGGGTGAGGGTCAGATTTTAAAGAAGTTCATCAAGAAAGAAACAATTGAGCAAAGACTTGAAGGAGGTGAGAGACTGAGCCGAGCAGCTCTCTGAAGGAAGGACGCTCCCCAGACCAAAGGAACAGCCAGTGCAAAGGTCCTGAGACAGAAGTGTGCCTGGCGGGTGGAGGAGCATCAAGACCTCACTGTACCTGGGGTTGATGGAGTTAGTGAGAAAGAGCAGAAGGAAATGAGGTGGAGGGGATCCTTTCTGTTCTTATTTCTTTTGTTCTTTTTTTTTTTTTTTACTTACAGTATTTCTTTTTTATTTACATACATTCATTTCTTGTTATTGCTAAGTAGTATTTCTGTGAATGGAACACAGTTTGTTTATGCATTCACCAGTCGAAGGACACTTGGATTTTTTCTGTTTGGGGTTATTATAAAGCCACTATAAACATTCGTGTACAGATTTTTGTGTGAAGTTGTCATTTCACTTGAGTAAAAGCCTAGGAGTAGAATAGCTGATTTGGATGGTAAATGTAGGCATCACTTTCTAAGAAAGTACCAAACTACTTTCCACACTGGCCGTACCATTTTGCATTTCCGCTGGCGATGATGGAGACCCCAGTTACTCTGCATCCTCACCAGCACTTGGTATTTTCTGATTTTTCTTATTTTATCCATTCTAGTAGATGTGTATTGATATCCCACTGTGGTTTTAATTGGTTTCCCTCGTGGGGAATGGTGTTGAGCCGTTTTTATGGGCTTATTTGCCATCTGCTTTTTTCCTTTAGTGGAATGTCTATTTGAATTTTTTGCCTGTATTTTCTTAGGTTGTTTGTGTTTTGTTTTGTTTTGTTTTGTGAGTTATTTGTATAGTTCAGATACAGTCCTTTATCAGATATGTGATTTGCAAATACTTCCTCCAAGTCCGAAGCTTATCGTTTCATTTTTTTTTTTTAATAAATTTATTTATTTATTTATTTTTGGCCGCGTTGGGTCTTCGTTTCTGTGCGAGGGCTTTCTCTAGTTGTGGCGAGCGGGGGCCACTCTTCATCGCGGTGCGCGGGCCTCTCACTATCACGGCCTCTCTTGTTGCGGAGCACAGGCTCCAGACGCGCAGGCTCGGTAATTGTGGCTCACGGGCCTAGTCGCTCCGCGGCATGTGGGATCTTCCCAGACCAGGGCTCGAACCCGTGTCCCCTGCACTGGCAGGCAGATTCTCAACCACTGCGCCACCAGGGAAGCCCCCATTTCATTTTTTTATAGCTGCCTTTTGAAAAGCAGACGTTCTTAATTTTGATGAATTTATTTACCGATTTTTTATTTTATGGGTGGTGCTTTTGGTGTCATATACAACATATCTTTGTCCAACTCAAGGTCACAAAGATTTCCTCCTATATTTTCTTCTAGAAGTTTTAGAATTTTAGGTTTTACTTTAAGGTCTATGATCCATTTTGAGTTAATTTATGTATGTAGTGAAGTATAAATTGGGATTTTTTTTTTTACATGTGTATATCCAGTTATTGCAATGCCATTTGTTGAATAGACTATCCTTTCTTAATTGAATTGCTTTTGCACCTTTATCAAAATACGTGTGGGTCTTTTTCTAGACTCTATGCTTTGTCCTATTTATTTATATTTCTGTGCTTTCATCAGTACCACACTGTCTTGATTACTATAGCTTTGATAATAAATCTTCAAATCAGTAGTGTCGGTCCTCCAATTTTGTTCTTCCTCAAAATTGTTTTGGCTATCTTCATTCCTTTACTTTTCCATATAAATTTTCAAAACAACTTGTTGGTTACTACAAAAAAAATTCTTCTGGGATTTTGATTGGAATTGCATTGAATATTTAGATAAATTTAGAGAAAACAGACATCTTAACAATATTGAGTCTTCCAATCTGTGAACATGGTATGCCTCTTCACTTATTAAAGTCTTGATTTCTTTCACCAATATTTTATATTTTACAGTATATAGATCTTGCAATTATTTGATAGATTTATCCCTAAATAGCTCATGATTTTTAGTGCTATTGTATATAGTACCTTTTTTATTTTAATTCCCAATTGTTCATTGCTAGGTATATAGAAACATGACTGATTTTTGTATGCTGACTTTATATTTGCAAATTTGCTGAATTCACTTTTTAGTTCTAGTAGGGCTTTTTTTGGATTCTTTGGAATTTTCTGTTTAGATAATACCGTCCTCTACAAATATGGATACTTCCTTTCCAGTCTGCATGCCTTTAATTTCTTTTCTTACCACTTTCTATTGACTAAGCCCTCAGTACAATGTCAAATAGGAGTAGTGAGAGTAGACAGCCTCACCTCATGCCCTATTATGTGGGGAAAACAGTATCTTTCACTACTAAGTATGATATTAGCTGTAAGATTTTTGTAAGTACTCTTTATCAGATTGAGGAAGTTCTCTGAATTCCTGCTTTTATTGTGAATGGATGTTGAATTTCGTCAAATACTTTCTCTGCATCTATTGAGATGGTTATATGATTTTCTTCTTTAGTCTGCCAATACGGTGAATTACATTGATTGATTTTCTTTTTTTTTTTTTTTTGGTCATGCCACATGGCATGTGGGATCTTAGTTCCCCAATCAGGGGTTGAACCTGTGCCCCCTGCAGTGGAAGCATGGAGTCTTAACCACTGGACCACCAGAGAAGTCCCCACATTGATTGATTTTCAAATGTTCAACCAGCCTTGTATTCCTCAGATAAATAGTGCTAGAAGTTTATCAAATGTTTTCATCATTTCAAAGAACCAGCTTTTGGTTTCGTTGATTTTCTCTATTGTTTTTCTGTTTTTGATTTCATTAATTTCTGTTCTACTTTTTATTTTCTTGTGTTAGCTTTAATATACCCTTCTATTCCTAGTTTTTAAAATGGAAGCTTAGGTCATTGATTTCAAACCTTTATTCCTTTCTAGTACTATAAATTTTAATGTTATAAATTTCCCTCTAAGCACTGCTTTAGCTGCACCCCATGCATTTTGATATGTTGTGTTTTTATTTTCCTTCAGTTCAAAATCCTTTTTACTTTCTCTTTTGATATCTTCTTGGCCTGTGCCTTATTTTAAAATGTGTTATTTAGTTTCCAAATGCTGGGGGATTTCCCATCTCTCTTTCTATTATGGGTTTCTATTTTACCAACTTGCAATTTGTTTTCTCTTTGTCCCATCTCTTCTTTGTTCTATTTTTCTTTTCTATTTTAAAATGTTGCCCCACTGTCACTTGGTTTGCACTATTTCTGACAAGAACAGAACTAATTCTTAATCTTATGGCTCTCATTCTTATCTTTATACCTTTGTATAAAATGTGTCTTTCTTTCCTCTGGCTGTTTTTAAGATTTCCTCTTTATTTCAATGTAACTTAGTGTAGTTTTCTTCATGTTTCTTTTCCTTGTGGTTCACTGAGTTTCCTGGATCTGTGGATTTATGGTTTTCATTAACTTGAAAACTTCAGATATTATTTCTTCAAATATTTCTCTGTCCTCTTTTCTTCTCCTGTGAGGACTCAAATAGGCCCTTTGTAGTTGTCCCACAACTCATTGATGCTCTGTTCCTTTTTTTTTCCCAATCTTTTTTCTATTAGTGTTACATTTTTGGATAGTTTCTGTTGTGTCTTCAAGTTCACTAATTTTTGCATCTATGGTGTCTAATCTGCTGTTAAACTCATTCTGTGTATTCTTAATCTTAAGCATTGTGTTTTTCGCCTTTTTTATATTTTCCATGTCTTTCCTTAGCGTGCTTATGTTTTAATCTACCATGTTGAACATATGGAATATAATTATAATAATATTTCATGTCCTTGCCTACTAATTCTATCATTTGTGTCATTTATGTGTTGGTTTTGATCTGCTGATTTTTCTCCTCATAATGGGTCATATTTTCTTGCCACTTCTGCATGCCTGCTAATTTTCTATTCAATGCTAGGCATTGTGAATTTTACCTTTTCAGGTACTGGATATTCCTGTACTTTATAAATATTCTTGAGCTTTGTTCTGGCATATAATTAAATTATTGAAAAACAATTTGGTCCTTTCGAGGCATTCCTTTAAGCTTTATAAGGGCAGGCCAAAGCATTCTTGTCTAGGGCTGAAATTTTTCCCCACTATTGAGATAATACCATTCATAGTACTCTGACCAATGCCCTATGAATTACAAGGTTTTCCACTCTGGCTGATGAAAAAAGGAACTACTCTCAGACTGTGTAAACTCCAAGAATTGTTTCCTCTGCTCCTTCGGGTGCTTTCTTTTCACACATGTACTGATCAGCATGCAGAGAAAGACTTGGGGGGGAGGGGGTGCTCTGAAAATGTCCAGAGCTCATTGTCCCTCCCTATGCAGCTCTCTATTATTCTTCCCTGCAAACTCTGGCTGCTTTGGCCTCCCCAAACTTCCACCTCTATTTCCCCAACTCAAGTAGACCACTAGGTTTTCTTGGGCTCCCTCCCCCTGCACTGCAAATTAGAAATTTTTCAGGCAGCAAGCTGCAGCAATTTGGAGCTAGCCTGGTTGGTTTTCCATCCATCAGGAATCATTGTCCTGCCCTGCTTTCTGCCTAATATCTGTTATTCATGGTTTTGTATATTTTTTCCAGTTTTCCAGTTGTGTAAGGCAGGAGGGTGAATCTTGTCCTTGGGACTCCATTTGAATGGAAGTGTCACCTTCATCATTTTTAGGACTTTGCGTTTTTCTCTGAGTGCGGTGGGAAACCATGGGAGGATTTTGAGTGACTTTATCTGACACACATTTCATAGTTCAATATTAAGAGGGCTTGGCCCTCTTAATATTAGTATTAAGAGGGGCTGCCATACCCTGAGCCCTCTAATTCCTGCCAGCCATGTCTGTGCCACCGACACTTGCTGGGAAACAAGGCCCCACCAGGCCCACAGGTGATGCTGCCCTCTCAACCGTGTCCCTGGGGCCTCCAGACCCCTGCCCTCCTCCCAGGATTCAGTCAGTTTATTAAACAGAAGGGTGGGTGCATGGAAGAATGTCGCCAAGCCTGATCCAGACCAAGGTGGCTCTCGGCGTCTACTGCACCTGCGTCCATGAACGCACACACGGGCACCCAGATGCGTACACCCAGGAACCCCTTTTCCATTTCAGAATCTCCTCCCACATCTCTGAATCCATGAAGAACCAGTCTTACATAAACGTGCCTCAGGATTCGGCCCGCGGGGACAGACGGGGCGCCCCGCCACCACCCTGCTCTGCAAGTCACGGAGCAGCCAGGCCGCCTGGTGCCCAAGGAGCACAAGACACTCATGGAGGAAGCCCACAGCGCAGGTGACCACTGGCCCCGGGACTCAGGCAGGGCAGTCAGGTTCCAGCAGAGCCCCTCAGTCCCTCCACCCGAAGAAGTCCTGGGGGCGAGGGCCAGAGGAAGTCCACTCTCCAGGACCTTGGGGTGTCAAGAGGTGTGGACTTAGTGCAGCTTTCAGCAGAGACTCCTGCCCATCCTCCTTGGCCTCTTCATGTCTCCTGAGGCACCATCCAAAATGCCTTCTCTCACCCGTCACCCTCCATTCTCCTCCAGCTCCTTTCACACCTTAGAACCTCAGCTTACCCCTGGTCCGCTCACTGGAATGCTTTTCCCCTCATTCAAAGGATGACTTGCCCTCATCCTTCTAGGCCAAGTTAAAGTGCCACCTCCTCTGAGAAGACAGTCCCGACTCTCCACCTTAGTCAGGATTTATCACCCCTCCCCTCTCTGTGTGCCCAGGGCCTTTTATACAACTCCCCCACAGAACTAAAGTCCACCAATACTGGGTAGGGGCTCCCTTGGGCTGGAGGCTCCTTCAGAACAGAGCTGGGCCCTGACTCCCCTTTAAGCCGCACACACAGCCCTATGACCACACAGTGAATGAACATCATTGAATGTTGGGTGACTGGATGGAGGATGAAAGGATGAAGGAACGAATAGCTGGAGGGACAGAGGGATGGATGATTAATTTATGAATAGCTGGGTGGATGGAGGGATAAATGGGTGGATGGGTAGATGGATTTTTAAATGGATGAAGAGTGGGTAGATGGATGAATAGATGAATTTATGAGTGGATGGGTAGATAGATGGATACATTTATTAATGGATGGATTGATGGACGAGCATAAGGGTGTGCAAGCAGGGGGAAGGAGAGGTGGGTGAGAGATGAACGGGGAAACGGATGCATGAAAAGGAGGATGAATCAATGCATGGATGGAAATATGCATGGGTGAACAAGGATGCATTCCCTGCTTGCTTTCTTGCTTCTCATCCTACCTTGAACCCCGGAAGGACGGACAGAAGAGTCAGGAGGCCCAGGATTTCCCAATGTGTTCAGTTCCCAGTCCTCCCTTTCAGATCACTGTTTCCCATTCCCAGCCCTACCCCTTCCCTGCCCACCCAGCCCTGTTAGCACAATGTGACATTCCCACAGCACACCAATCCACACACTTTCTTGCCATCTGCTTTAGCCATCTGCTTCACGATGCTCCGGGACCTGAATAGTTCAGACCCCCTCCACCTGAAGTACATCATCAAGAAAATCAAGAACGTGGCTCACGGGGACCCCAACCTGGTGCCGGAAACCATCCATGACTACTTTGTAGACAACCTGGAGGCGGGGGCTGCTCGGGCCATTCAGGGCAGGCGTGGGGAGCAGAGGGGAGGGCTGGATCCCAAAGGGGAATCAAACCTTGGTTCCTCCAGACAGCAGCGCCATGATTTGGGGCAAGTCAATCTCATGTGTCCAGTGAACCAAGGGGGAAGGAAGGACAGTGGACGAAGACGTGTGCACCATCCTCTAAACAATCTCTCGGTAAGATTATTATGATCCCCAGAGATGAGGAAACTGAGGCTTAGGGAAGGGAAATGATTTGTCTAAAGTCACAGGGGATGGATGGTTGGGTAGATGATTGGGGGAAAGCTCTGTCTGGTTTTTTAATGAATGAGTGAATAAAAGAATGAATGGAGGGGTTTCCCTGGTGGCGCAGTGGTTAACAATCTGCCTGCCAGTGCAGGAGACACGGGTTTGAGCCCTGGTCCAGGAAGATCCCACACGCCACGGAGCAACTAAGCCCGTGCGCCACAACTACTGAAGCCTGCACTCTAGAACCCGTGCTCCGCAATGAAGAGTAGCCCCGCTCGCCGCAACTAAGAGAAAGCCTGCGCACAGCAATGAGGACCCAACACAGCCAAAAATAAAATAAATAAATAAATAAGTAAATTTATTTATTTAAAAAAAAAAAAAAGAATGACTGGAGGAACTGATGGAATGCTTTTTAAAACCCCCTAGCAGTTCCCTGAGGATGGGGACAAATTTTTATTCATCTGTCTCTGCAGAACCTAGCCCAGGGCCTGTTCATGAAGGGGTTGTTGGACAGATGGCCAAAAGCATCCACTTGTGCTCTCTCCCCTCTGGCCTCCTCCCCCTCCCCCCACCAATGCTCTCATTGGCGACTCCCCGCATGATCAGACCCAACTCGTCCTGAGCCTGTATCCTCTCTGCTGCCCACAGATCTCCGCCTGGCACAAGTTCTGGCTCTTCCACGTCCTGGAGGCTGTCATTGGAGCCAGTGAGTCCCTGGAGGAGACCTGGGAGAAGACCTTCATGCAGCTGGCCCTGGAGAACATGACCAAGTCCACGGTGGGCCTCCCACTGCCGCCCCCACCAGCAAACAGGCCATTCCACAAGGGCTTCTGGGATGCAGGCAGCTGCCTTGGGGACCCAAAGAATGCCAGGAGTACCCAGCCTTGTGCTTGACCAGGCCATTCTGCCCATTTTCTTATTTTATTACCACCAGCCCCCTCAGAGGGCAACGTCATGCACCCACTTTACAGATGAGAAAGGCGAGGCTCTTTGCTGGTCTGTGCATCCCACCCACCGCCCAGGCTGTAACTCAGCCCTCGGCTGCCTGCCTCAGGGTGTCTGCCTGATGGTGACCACAGGTTTGGACCTGAACCGCACATCCCTTGCCACCCTCCCCGCCCACTCCCACCCCCAGCTCAGTCAGGGCTGCCCCAGGCCCAGCAAAGGTCTCGGCTGATTTCTGCTCCAGGGGCTTGGGGGCCAGCGGCTCTTATTTAGACAGACCAGCCCAGGGTTGCCCCGTGGTCGACTAGGCAATAAACACGTGGTGATCGTGGTCGGAGAGCTGTGACCAGCCACCAAGACCCATCACCACCGACCAAGCCCTGGCGCCCCACAAAGTGAGAACAGGCGTAATTTAATCCTCCCACCACGGGTTTATGACACCTATTTACAGGTGGAGGGACCGAGGCTCAGAGAGTTTAAGACACTTGCCTGGAGGAATTACGCAGCTGGTAAAGAGCAGGGGTGGCAAGCTCCCACACACCCCACAAACACGTCGTGCGTCCATCTTACTGTGAATATCGGAGAAAAGCGGGAAACAAAGTCCATATCCACTATAACTATTTTCTTTCTAAAATTCTTTTTTTTTAAATTAAAAAACCTTTTCACTCAGGACTGTGACACATGCCAGGGATAACTTAAAAGTGCAAAGCATCTATGTAGCGTTCACAGCACAGTAGTCATACAGAGCTGGGGGGGAGGCGGTCGGCAGGGACCCAGGCTGACCAGGGCTGCAGGACAAGCAAAGCCCGCAGGTGTCCGGGTGACAGGAGCCTCTCTGGAGCAGCCTGAGGCAGGGCCAGGGCCAGCAGGGCCCCGAGGCCACACTGCTCTTCACTCTCTGCTTCTAAATACAGCTCAGCCCACCTCCGGCTCTCCAGCAGGTGGGGGCAGGCGCTTCTGCGGGTGCCACGAGCTGGTCCAGGACTCACAGGGGAGAGCAGGTATGTCAAGGCCAGCGGAACTCATCTTCCGGCGTCTCGGAGTCTGGGACTCCGGTTACCCAGTGCCACCAGGACCCCCCTCTCCTACACCCAAGCCTTCCTCCATCCTGATTTACTCTTGTGCTGGATTCACATCCCCCTAGGGATGTACAGTTTTGAGACCATGAGTTTCTGGAAATAGCTCTGTTCCGTTTCCCCCGGACTCTGCGTTGTTGACCATTGTCGCGTTGTCCTCCGGCCCCGGGTGCTGCTGTAGAGACCCCAAGCCACTCTGAACCCTGGTCCTTCCTCCCTGCTTCGTGGCATCTCTGTCCTGCACTTTCTGCCACGCCCAGCGTGTGCTCGTCTCTGGGTCTGTTTTAGCCTCCGTGCTTGGCGGTCCTGCATCCTTGCAGTCTGGCTACTTGAGTCCTTTGCTTCTGGAAAATGCTTACTTAATTCACTGATGATATTGTCTCCTGTGCTTCTCTGTTCTAGGGTTGGGGAATGTCTAACACTCAGACGCAGAGCTTTCAAGGGTTCCTAATATTCTCATCTTGCCTCTCCTTTTCCATCTTTCTGTCCTTTGTTCCGCTCTCTGAAGATCCGTTATCTTCCAGAACTTCTACTGAGTTTTCCACTCATGTCCATGAGGCTTTAACTTTCAAGAGATCTCGATTTTTGTTCTCAGAATGTTCCCGTTTCATCCTGTTTATACCTTCACGGATACAGTATCTTCTCTCATCTCTCAGGATATTAAAGGGAGTGTTTTGCTTGAAGTTTCATCTCTCTGGCCTCTATTTCTTCCAAGTGGCTTTTTTCTGGGTTTCGTCGGGTTTGCAGTTGTGGCTGTGGTTTTAGTGCCTCCCGCGTCCATGGCCTCCTCTGCGTGGCCGTCTGCCTGTGCTTAGGGGTTGATAAGGCGCTCTGAGCACACAGGTGGGAGATGGGATTGGAGGCCCACCGTAGAGTTATGAGGTGAGCCCTCTGCTGGCCTCCCCATGTCCCCCGCCCCCGTATCAGCACCTCTGTGTCGTTCCTCCCGGGCTGTCCAGATCTCCCAGGGAAGACCCTGATCCGGGGCCCAGCCCCGGGCAGCGTTGTGGAGGACCTGGCCCAGGCAGTGTCTGTCCCCTGAGCTTGCAGGCCTGGCCTCCCCGCCCAGAGTCCCTCTGCCTGGCCTCTCCAGAGACGCTCCAGGTGTGTGGAGTGGGGACGGCATCTGGGCACCTGACTACTCCTTAAACCTCTTGGCCCTCTCCCCGGCCTCCCTAGCTGTAAACATCTGGGAGACACAACCGTCAGGATTTCTATCAAACAATGTGTGGTGTTGGGGGCGCTGGTTCTCAGCTTGCCCTCCCAGCAGCTTAGCACTCAGCACAGCTGCCTCACCCATCTCCTTTCCAGCTTCAGAGCGTGGTGGCTATTGCCCTTGCCAAAAATCTCCTAAATGTAGTGTAGTTGAGAGCTTTTTTTGAAAGAGCAAAATCACATTCAATCCACTATCTTAACGAGAAGCCCTCATATCCACCCTTTCAACAAATTATAGAGCTTCCCTGGTGGCGCAGTGGTTAAGAATCCACCTGTCAAGGCAGGGAACACGGGTTCGAGCCCTGGTCCGGGAAGATCCCACATGCCGCGGAGCAACTAAGCCTGTGCACCACAACTACTGAGCCTGCGCTCTAGAGCCCGCGAGCCACAACTACTGAGCCCACGTGCCACAACTACTGAAGCCTGCGTGCCTTAGAGCCCACGCTCCGCAACAAAAGAAGCCACCGCAATGAAAAGCCTGCGCACCACAACGAAGAGTAGCCCCCGCTCACCTCAACTAGAGAAAGCCCATGTGCAGCAATGAAGACCCAACGCAGCCAAAAATAAATAAATAAAACAAATAAATAAATTTTTAAAAATTTATAAATGATATAACAATTTCATAGGATGATCAAACAGCATCACAGGGACCAGCGGCACGTGGGGAGAGACCAGAGACCCCTCACTTTCAGATGCCGCCAAATGCAGGGCTAGGGCTTGGATAGACGGGGCAAGTGGGAACTGTGCGCCAGGCAGCAGGTACAGCACGAGCAAAGGCTCAGAAGCAGGAAGGATGACGATGGGTCCTTGGACCAGTAAGAGGACCAGGGATGTTGACAGTCACATGTAGTTCTGAGCCCTGAGATTGGACCTGATCTTCACCTGCCAGCTGTGTATATCGGGCTTCCTCAGTCTCAGTTTTCTATCGAAAAACTGGGTTGACGGTAGCCGTCCTGCCCACCAAACCAGACCACTCTTCCTTTCTGCCCGCACCCAGGAGCTGGAGGAGGCCCACCGGGACATGGCCAGCAACGTGCTGGTGGCCATCTGCAGGCACGTGTGGCGGCTGGTGGCCCAGCACCTGGAGACCGAGGTCCTGTCGGGCGTCTTCCCGCCCCGCAGCCTCCTCTACGTGATGGGCGTCCTGACCTCTAACGGTACGTCCCGTGCTCAGGGCCTGGGCTTGGCCACCCTCTGTCCCCAGGCCAGCAGGGGGAGGGGGAGGTCATGAGGAGAGAGCAGGAGGGGGCGTGCAGGGCTGCTGACCCGCGGGACACACGCAGGCTGTGCGACAGTGAAGCATCCCCGTGCCAGAGGGCCACGGGCTCCGGCCCGAGCACGCCCACGGCCCACCTCCCCTCGGCCAGCCTGGGCCACTCCTGGGGGTCCCCCAGGATAGGGCACCAGCGGCTAGCTGTGCCGCCCATCCCCACTAGCCTGCGCTCCTGCTGTCAGCACTTCGACAACAGCCCTGGACAGAATCGGGACGCAGCCAGGAGGCCCAGGAGGCAGGCCTGCCCTGCCACGTGGTCCTCTCCCCGGATCACCGGCAGACGGAGGCCAAGCTCACAGAGGCTGTGCCACGGGCCTGGGTCACCCAGCCGCACGTCCTGGGCCTGCGGGGTCCGGGTCTCCGTGTCTCCGCAGCAGCCGCTGCCTCTGAGCCCCTGGAAGGACCGCCTGGATAGCGGGGGTCTCCGAGAACCCCCAGGGAGGACTTACAGGGAAGGGTCTTGCCAGGATGAGGCTCAGCTGACGCAAGACAGCAAACACTGAGCGCCTGTCATGTGCCCGGCTCCGCCCTCAGGAGCTCGCAGCCTCGCCAGGCAGGCACGTGCCAGCTCTCAGCCCTCACTCATTCATCCATTCACAAGCATGAGCTGAGCTCACTTCTGCCCAGCGGGGGAGGTACCGGGCGGCCCTGGTGGCCACAAGGGAGGGCTTCCCGGAGCAGGCAGCCAAGTCTGAGCCATGCCTTGAGAGATGAGTAGGAGTTTGAGGAGGGAATGGTGTGAGTACACCTCAGGGCCTTAGGGAGGAGCTGGTCAGCAGCCTCAGCGAGGGGTTGAGGTCAAGGGGAGGAAAGGGGGGTGGCAGGCCCTGCTCTCTACAAGGAAGCCTGGCGGGGAGGCCTCAGAGGCCGTGCTTGGGAGTGAGGACTCTTGGCTCAGCTTTGCACCCCGTGCCTGGGACTGGCAGGCTGGGTGGAGGTCCCTCTTTGCCTTGGGTGACGTCTGAAACCCCCAGGGCCATCCCTGAAGCAGCCGCTCCCTCTGAGGTTGGGTTTCCAAAGTTCCGTAAAAGCTTTCCAGCCTCCCAATGTGCCCCTCTCTGAGCCTCGTTTTCCCACCCTTGAGGAGACCCAAGTACATCCTAAGCAACCATGCCCAGAGGGAACCCTCCATTTACCATTGGTGAGCCTGAGGTCCAGAGAGGGAACGTGACCTACCTGAGGTCACACAGCAAGGGTGGCAGGGCCACAACTCCAGCCCAGCTTTCTGGACCCTGAGCCCAAGTCCGGCTCACCATCCTCCGAGCTCACCTCCCCAGTGGAACCAGAATGGGCAGAGGCAGGACAATGTCACCCTGACTCAGTCGTGTCCAAGGGATGGGGGAGATGGAGCCCAAGACCCGGCCCTGGCCGTGGACATCGGGTCTGGCCTCCAATGACCTGCCCTCCCTCCCACAGAGGAGCTCTTCAAGCAGGGAGAGAAAGCTTGCTGGGAAGAGCAGCTGGCCCAGGTAGGGAGGGAGCTCTGCCACGGGGCCTTCTGCGGGATGATGGGGGATGGGAGGCACCCAGGGAGCAGGCAGCAAACCAACGTGGGTGGGCACCCGCTCAGCCCTGGGAGGAGGGAGGAGATCAGGGAGGGAGGGGGAGGGAGGGGACAGAGGGGGAGGCAGGGCAAGGCTGTTACAGATGAGCAACAGGCTTGGAGGCGAGAGGACTTGACCACAGTCATGGGACTGGTCCCTGTGGAGTTGGGATTTGAACCTTGGTCTCTAGGCACCTGGCACAGAGTAAGTGTCCTTTCCACCCACCCTGGGGGCTGGATCTGTGACTGAGGGGCCCAGAGAGGATGCAGAGGCCAGATCTGAGACCAAGGGAGGAAGGAAGAGGTCGGCGTGGACTGAAGTTGCCACAGCCGAGGATGGGTGTCATGCTGGTCCATCTCCGACCACACACCACGTGAAGGGTTTGTGTGGCAGGGAAAAGGGACATGGGGCCCTGGCAGACCTGGGTTTAAGTCCAGATTCAACCAATCACAGCTGCGTGTCGGGTGACCTACTTTGTCTCTCCGTACCTTAGTTTCCTCGTCTGTCAAATGGGGGTAAAAGTACCAACCTCAAATGTTCATTGTGAGATGACAGGAAATAATCCGTGTAGTGTTTGGCACTGTGCCTGACAGGAAGCCCTCACTCCCTACATTAGTTATTAGTATCATATAGTAGCAGCAGAATAGTAGTAATTAAATGGCACTTAGTGGAAATTACACCAGCAGCAGCAGCAATACAAGTAATTAATAGAAAAGTAAGACAGAAAATCACAAGGACATAGAAGACTTGAACAACGTAATTAACCAAATTGATCTAATTGACGTTCCTTTCAAATGTAAATAGAACATTCACCAAGATAGATCATTTGCTGGGCCATATGTCAAGTTTCAATAAATTTAAAAGGACTGAAATCAAACAGAGTACATTCTCTGCCCAGAACATCAATTAGAGAACAATAGCAAAAATACATCTGGAAAAATTCCAAATATTTGGAAGTTAGACAACACTCTTTTAAATAATCCATAGGTCAAAGAAGAAATCACAAAGGAAATTAGAAAATACTTTGAACTGAATGATAAGTAAAACACAATATGAAAATTTGAAAATCTGTGGGGTTCAACAAAAAACAATGCTTAGAAGAAATTTATATTTTTAATGCCTATATTAGAAAATAAAAAAGTGTATAAAATCTATTTTCTAAACCTCCATTTTAAGAAACTATCCCCGAAAGTGCAAATTAAGCCCAAAGTAAGTAGAGGGAAGAAAATAATAAAATGTAGAGTAAAAATCAAAGAAATTTTTTAAACAGACAAGCAGTAGAGAGTGAATAAAACCAAAAGTAGGTTATTCAAAAAGATTGATAAAATGATAAGCTCCTTGATAGGCTGATCAAGAAAATAAAAAATATTCAATATCAGAAAAGAAAGAATACCACTACACATCCTTTAAACATGGAATGGTAATAAAATATGATTCCAATAAATTAGGCAATTTAGATTGAATAGACTAATTCCCTAGAAAACACAAACTACCAAACTGACGCAAGAAGACACAGAAAATCTGAGAAGTCCTGTATCAAAGAAATTGGAATCATATTTTATAAACCCTCCCACAAAGAAAACTCCAGGCCCAGATACTTTGCTGGTTAATTTTCAATCACAAGTTAAGGCAGAAGTAATACCAATTCTATCCAAATTCTCTCAGAAAATAGAGGAAGAAGAAACACTTCCAAAACCTTTTTATAAGGCCAGCACAACTCTGACACCAAAGCCAGACAAAGACATTACAACAAAACTACAGACCAAAATCCTTCATGAAGATGAACTCAAAAGTCTTTAACAAAATATTAGCAAAATAAATCCGGCAATATACAAAAAGTCCACACATGTTCAGCAACCTGGAATTTCTCGGATCCCAGTCCTTTGGGGCTTTTAACGGAGGCTTCCTTAATAGGCACGATTAATGAAATCACTGGCCACTGGTGATTAAAGTCAATCTCTAGCCCCTGTCCCCTCTCTGAAAGTTGAGGAGTGAATGAAAGTTCCAGCCCTCTAACCATGATTGGTTCCCCTGGCAACTTGCCCCCAGTCTGTGGTTACCTAAGGGCTTTCCAAAAGTGGAACCGGGCTTGTTATGAACAACAAAAGACACCTTTACTGCTCTAATCACTTAGGAAAGTGTTTTAGAAGTTCTGTGCCAGATGAAAATAGAGATGAAGACCAAATATATATTTTTATTATAAATCACAATATCACAAAGAGAAAGGCTCTCAACAAAGTAGGAATAGGAGGAAACTGACATCTATGAAAACCCTACAACTAACATACCTAGTGACAAATAAATGAACACCTTCCCGCTAAGATCAGAATAAGGCAAAGATGTCCACTCTCTCCACTTCTGGTCAACGTTGCACTGAAGTCCTAACCAGCGCAGTAAGGTAAGAGGAGGGGGAACACAGACACAGATTGCAATGGAAAATGTAAAACCATCTTTCTTTGCAGACAACATAATTGCATACACAGAAAATCTCACAAAAGTTTTTTTTTTAAATGCTAGAACTATTAATTACTAATAATTGAATTTAGCTAGATCTCAGGATACAAAATCAATATGCAAATGTCAATTGAATTTCTATATACTAACAACAAACAATTGGAAAGTAAGGTTTAAAAACACAAGGACACAGCCACATGAAAAACATAAAAGACTCAGATAAAGTTAACAAAATATGTGCAAGATCTTTACAAACATTGCAAAAAGAAATTAAAGAAAACCTAAATAAATGGAGATATATGATCATGGATAACAGGAGTCAATAATGTTAAGATGTCAATTCTCCCAAAATTGATTTATAGATTCAATGCAATGTCAATCAAAATCCCAACTAACTTTATTATAGAATTAAACATAATCTATAAGTTAAAAATTTATATGGAAATTTCAAAGGACCTAGAATAGCCAAAACAATCTTGAAAAAGAACAAAGTTAGAAGAATTACACTACCTGATTTCAAGATTTCCTAAATAGCTATAGTCCACAAGACAGTGAGAATTGACAGAGATTAAACAAATAAATCGATGGAACAGAATAGAAACTCCAATATAAAACCACACTTATATGGTCGATTAACTTTTTTTTACAAAGGTACCAGAGTAATTCAATGAGGAGTCTTTTAAACAAATGGTTCTACAACAATTGCGTATCTAGGGGGAAAAAAAGAACTTTAATTCCTGTCTCTAACCATTCACGAATATTAATTTGAGATGGACCCAAGGCCTAAATATAAAAAAACGAAAACGCTTCTAGAAGAAAACACAGGAGACAATCTTGCCAACCTTGGGGTAGGTAAATATTTCTTAGGACCCAGAAAGCACTTATCATAAAAAGAAAAAAAAATAGATTAATTGGATTTCATCTAAATTAAAGCTTCTGCTCATCAAACAATACTATGAGGAAAGTGAAAAAAGGGAAACCACAGACATGGAGAAAATATTCACAAGACATATATCTGACAAGGGACTGTATCCAGAATAAATGAAGAACTCTTACAAAATCAGGGAGAAAAAGACAAACAGACCAATTGCAAAAGGAAACAAAAGATTTAAATAGGTATGTCACAAAGGAAGGCATATGAATGACCAAAAGCCAAAGAAACAACAGTCAACATCTGGAATCCTCAGGGAAATGTCAGTTAAAACCCCGGGAGCTGCCACTACCCACCCAGGACAGAGCTCAAAGGAAAGAGAAAGACTCCCCCAAATGCTGGCGGGGAAACTCACACTGCTGGTGGGATGGTGACACCTCCTTGGAAAACCGACATTGTCTTAGTTATGACTCACCAGTTCCACTTTTAGGTATTAACCCCAGAGGCATGAAACATTCGTACACAAAATTACACATACAAGCATGTTCCCGGCAGCCTTATTCATAAGAGCCTCAAACTGGAAACAGTCTGTACTAGGCACACTCATTCCCTCCCAAAGATCCACCTGAGGAAACTAGAGAAAGAAGAATGAGTTAAACTGAAACCTAGAGCGAGTTAAACTGAAACCAAGAGCGAGTTAAACTGAATTGGGAGATTGGAATTGACATATATACACATATGTATAAAATAGCTAACTAATAAGAATCTGCTGTATAAAAATAAATTAATTAAATTAAATTTTTTTAAAAAAACTGAAACCAAGCAGCAGAAATGAAATAATAAAATTCACAGCAGAAATAGAGAAGTGAACTTGAGAATGCATGCAAAAATGCGGACAAGGACTTCCCTGGTGGCACAGTGGTTTAGAATCCGCCTGCCAATGCAGGGCACAGGGGTTCGAGCCCTGGTCCAGGAAGATCCCACGTGCCGCAGAGCAACTAAGCCCACGAGCCACAACTACTGAGCCCATGTGCCACAACTACTGAAGCCTGTGCACCTAGAGCCCGTGCTCTGCAACAAGAGAAGCCACTGCAATGAGAAGCCCACACACCGCAACGAAGAGTAGCCCCCGCTCGCTGTAACTAGAGAAAGCCCGCGCACAGCAACGAAGACCCAATGCCGCCAAAAAAAAAATTGATTAATTAATTAATTTAAAAATAAAAAGAAATGAATCCTTTAAAAAAAATGCGGACAAATTTCAACAACATACTGAGTAATTGGGCGATTGGGATTGACATGTATACAGTGATGTGTATAAAACTGATGACTGATTAAAAAAAAAAAAAAATACTAAGTGAAAAAAATACCAGACACAGAAAAGTACACACAGCGTGATTCCAATTGTTATGAAATTCTAGAAGAAGCAAAAGTAACCTATGGTGAACTAAATTATATCTGTTTTGTAGGGATGGGGATTATCTAGGAAGGAGCTCATGTGAGAGCTTTCCGGGGTGGTGGGAAATGGTCTAGCTCTTGATGGGATGAGACATATGGGTCTGTACATTTGTCAAAATTCATTGCACTACACACTAAAGATATGTGTGTTTCACTGTAAGTTAAATGTACCTCGATTTTAAAAATATTTAAAGCTTCAAAAAAATTTAACTTTGGAAACAGACGTGCTTCAAATTTCAAAAAATTTCAGGTTTTTTTAAAGGAATATGGTGCCCACCCTGTATATTATATAAACACCCTTAGACCCTTAGCAGGGTCTGGGGAAGATGCAGAATTAAATATATGAATATATCTGCTACAGAAACATGCAAAATTCACACTAATTCCCACAAATAGTGCCACATCAGTTTGGGTCCGCTTTGGCCACCAAACGCTGGTACGTGCAGCAGCGAACAAAAGACAACAAAGGTTTGGGAGAGGGGACAGGGGCCCCTGGTGCTTCTGGAGAAATTAGGAGCTTCCAGGAAGCCAGGGTCCCCTGGGCATTAAGCAGACACCTGTTCTGTGGGTGGGTGAGAGAGCCACCCGGGTCCTGCTGCACCCCAGCATTCTGCAAATGGACCAGGTAGGGGACATAACCAGGGCAGACAAGCTCCTCTCAATTCTGATGTAGGCCGGAGCAATTTCTATTTCAGGGTCCAAGGGAGTAACCCCAGAGGGGGTGCAAACGGTCCTGCCTGCAGGGGGCACTCTGGGCAGGTGTTCGGTCCCACAAGGCCGCGGGATGCCCTTGTGCTCCAAGTATGGCATTGCTAGTGCGCCTTTAGGGTAGATTCCCAGAAACGGAATCACTTGGGGAAATGTATGCATGTTATAAATTTTAATGAACACTGCCCAAACCTGCACTTCAGTGCAATCCAATCACCTCCCCACCAAAGGACATTTACTTGACAAAATTTGGTGGTTTTGCTATTTGCCAGTCTTGGCCAAAATGATACATAATCTTAATTTCCATTCCTTAAATATTAGCAAGGTTGAGTTTATAAATCTCCATTTTTAAGTGGATTGTCATCTTTTTCTTACAGGTTTATAAAGTACTCTGTATCAATGATGTTAACTCTGGGCAGTAGGTCACAAAAAAAAAAAAAACTACTGTGTCTTTCAACTTAATTTATGGTGGTTTGGTGGAACAAAGGTCTTGAAATGTGTATATTCACATTTACCAATCTTTTCTTCTTTTCTACTTTATGGCTGGGAGCGTAATCAGGAGTATCTCTACCTCAAAGAATCTTAGGATCAGAAACCTCAGACTTGTTGAATTGTGGAAACATTGGAAATAGAGAAACCATGAAGTACATCATGATAAAATCATGCGACGTTACAGCAGAAATCTTAGGACTTTATATTTCAAAGAAACATTTCATTCATTTATTTGATCATTGGTTCATTCGTTCATTCATTCAAAAAATATTTTTTATTAATATTTTTTTCATTCAAAAAAATATTCACAGAGTGTCAACTACTTGCCGGGCACTGGTCTAGGTGCTAGGGAGACAGCCGTGGGAAAACGAGACAAACTCTGCCCTCTAGGCACACACACGCTGGTGGGGCCACCTTCAGGGGACACTCACTGGGCATCTATGCCGGCCGAGCCCCTGCCCAGGGCTGGGGACATGGTCAGGCTCCAGTGGGGAGTGGGTGGGGGTAGGCCGGGCTGGTAGAGGCTCACAGGGTGGAGGGAGAGACCTCTCCAGCCCTGCCCGCCCCCATCGGCTCACAGATGGCCGTCAAGTCAGTCCAGTTTCTGAACACAGAAGTGTGGTCCAAGGAGCTGCTGGGGGTACTCACCAAGCCCGACCGGACACATCAGGAGCAACCCCTGGAGAAGGTGGGCCACAAGCACCCCTGCCGCCCACCGCACAGGCCCAGGGGCTCTGTCCGTGGGACACACACCTAGAACAAAGCCTGGGCCCCAGAAAGAAACAGAGGGGCGGGGGCGAGGCAGCAGGACTTGAAGCCAAACCCTTGAAGCTTCACCACCAGGTGGAGGATTGCTAGTCCCAGAGCAGGGCGGTAGGGCAGCTACAGGAGCCCAGGGAGGCCCCGGGAGCCTGGACAGGGGAAGTGGCAGGCCGCCCGGGGTGCACAGGGATGGATAGAGATACGTCAGGCTCAGGACAGGAAGCTGAGCCCTCCCCCAGGCCTTCCTGCTCATCTACTCTGGGCTGATCCTTCAAGCCGAGGAGAACAGCACCACGGTCAGGACACACCTGAGAACCCTCCTGGAAACGTCCCACCAGTGGCCCAAGCAGAGAGAGGGGAGGACCCAGCCATCACCCGATCCCTAACTGCCTGACCCTGACCACAGGATTAGCCTGACCGCTGGTCACAGCCTGAGCCCCGACCCTGGTCACACTCTGAGCCCTGATCCTGGTCACACTCTCAGCCATGACCCTGGTCCCACTCTCAGCCCTGACCCTGGTCACACCCTCAGCCCTGACCCTGGTCCCGCGCTGAGCCCTGACCCTGGTCACACTCTGAGCCCTGACCCTGGTCCCACACTGAGCCCTGGCCCTGGTCACACACTCTGAGCCCTGACACTGGTCCCACGCTGAGCCCTGGCCCTGGTCACACTCTGAGCCCTGACCCTGGTCCCACGTTGAGCCCTGACCCTGGTCCCGCGCTGAGCCCTGACCCTGGTCACACTCTCAGCCCTGACCCTGGTCACACACTCAGCCCTAACCCTGGTCACACTCTCAGCCCTGACCCTGGTCACACTCTCAGCCCTAACCCTGGTCACACCCTCAGCCCTGACCCCAGTTCCGCGCTGAGCCCATCACAGCTGTGTCCTCTTCATTGTTGCACATCTGCTTCCTGGACCCTCATTCCCACCTCGGGGACAGAGCTGCTCAGAGCGGGTGGGGGGGGGAGGAGGGGGTAACAGGCCTCCAAGGAGTCACCTCTCCCTCCTGCCCCGCCCCCCTCCAGCCCCCATAAAGAGATGCCCCCCCACCAGGTTGGGCTCAGAGTTGCATGTCCTAAAGAGCATAGGGATGGGAGGCAAATGCCCTGTGACCTCAGACAAGTCCCCTCCCTTCCTGGACCTCAGTTTCCACACACCCAGGTGAGAGGCAGGCCTGATCCTACCACCCCACATCAGTGACCCTGCTTCCCGGCCCCCGCAGGGCATCGCTCTCACTGTGGGGCTGCTGCAGCCCGCCACCTGGACCACGTCTGGGCCGTCCTGGAGCAGTTTGGCCGGAGCACGCCCGTCAAGTGGAGACTGCACAGCTTCTCCCCGAAGGTACCGGCTCTCGGGCTGTCAGAGGCCTCGACCAGGGGCTGGGACATTGGGACCCGCCCTGCATGAAGGGCTGGGCCTCCAGGGTGGGGATCCTGGGGCTGATTAGGGGAACGGTCTGTGGACCCTGCATCCTGGCCTCTGGTCCCACCTCTGCGCCCACCTGCAGCGTGGCCCCCGAGCTTCCTCACGGCCATCCTCATGCTGATGGGGGCTGTCAGCTGCAACGAGGGCACCCAAAGCTACGAGCTCTCCCAGGTCTCTGAGCTCTTCGAGTGTCTGATGGTGAGTGCAAGGTCCTGGGGCAGAGGAAGGGCTTCCCGGGACAGAGGGGGCACCTCCCTCAGAGCAGCAGCATTCATGAGAGGCACCCACTGGAAAAGTTTGGGCCGATTGGATTTCTAGAGCGTGTACAAGCCCCCCACAGGCTTTCACACCTGGAAGCACATCCATGGCCCCCCCATGACTTGGTTCCTACAGGGACCCTGAGCTGGCCAGTTACATCCACTGCACAGCTGATGTGGCCGAGACCCAGAAAGGCCAGCACCATCCACTCTGCTAGTACTGACCTAGCTCACACCACTAGTTACTAGAGATTTTGGCCTCACAGAACCCCTGGGGTAGTGGAGGAAACACACAAGTGATGGACAATTATATAGTGATAATAAAAATAATAACAGTTCTCATTTACTGAGCCCCTGCTGTGACTCAGACACTCTGCTTCTCATTCCTTGCTTCATGTGTAACACAAGGGCAACAACATCATGTTATCTGTGAATAAAAGAAGCTCAGAGCAGTTTGGAGACTTGCCCAAGGTCATGCAACTCGTCTGGGGGTAGCCAGGATTCAGACATGGCTTGTCTGATTCTAAAGTCTATGCTCTAGTTGTCTAAGTGGGGGCCAGGCCACAGAGACCCCCCTGGGTAGGTGAGGATCTAGAGCATAATCCTGTGGGTTAGGGGGTGCTGGGCACCAAGGTCTTTAGGCAGGGTTGAGACTTGGTGGCGGAAGTGGGATAGGCCCAGGTGTGAGTGACTCAGCCTTCACCTGGGATTTCCAGCTTCTGATGGAGAAGGAGCCCCAGGACATGCTGTGCACGTTGACTCTCCAACAGGCCATCCACATCATCTCCAGCCTCTGGTAGCCTCCCCAACCCCACACAGGACCTTGCTCAGCATCAAACAGCAGCCTCACAGCTCAGGCTTGGTACCAGCAGGACAGTGAGAGGGGAGAGATCAGACATCAACACCCTACTGGGCAGGGCTAGGGACCTGAGCCAGTGCAGGCCACAGTGGGTAGGGGGTGGGCAGCTTATGGAGGCCAGAGCCACTGGGGCACAGCCACTCTCCAGAGCTGACTCACCCAGACACTCAAGGTCAGAGCAGTCATTCATGGTAAGACCCCAGCCACAGGCAGAGTCTAGAGCAGGCTCTAGCAGTTGGGCAAGGAATTGCAAAGGGAAACTGAGTCTAGACTCCAGCCAACATCCCAGGGAAAGGAGGGAAGCTAGAGTCCAGAGGGAATCCCAGGGCCACAGATGGGTCCTGATTTAGCGGTCATGCTACAGGTGGGGTGAGGCTGTACCAGCCTCCCCACCTGGCCAGGACAGGGTGAATCTGACAAGGAAGTGGAGGCCAGGGACTTCAGAGCTGCCTGTTCTCAGACTGCAGAGGGCCCCACACTGCACTGGGCAGGGTGGCAAATGGAGCTGGGTGGGCCTTCCCCAGAGCAGGTAGCCCAGGTACTTCACCTCTCCAAGCCCCAGATTCCTCTGTCATTCACTCCATGAATAACTGCTGAGCACCTACAATGTTTAGGCACTGTTCTGAGCTCTGGGGACCCAGCTGTGAGCCAGCAGGGAAGGTCCCTGTTCTCTGAGAGCTGACATCTGGGGAGGGGGCACAGAATGAGCAGACCGCACGTATCAAGGACTGATGAGAATAATGGAGAAAAATGAGGTGGGGGTGATGAGACAGGGAGGGAATGTAAAACCCTCATGGAGTAAATGAGGCTCAGTGCTGAGTCGAAAGTTGGTTGACTGAGGATTGATTGATTGAGTGACCCCGGTGCACCCAGCACCCTGAGTCTTCTGTAAGAAGGAGACTGAACAAAGACCTGAAAGTTGAAAGAGTGAGCCCTGCGGGTACCCGGCCAAGGGGAAGGCAAATGCAAAGGCCCTGAGGCTGGAGCACAGCTGGGTGCTGGAGGACAAGCAAAGGGCCAGAGTGGCTGGAGCGGAGTGAGTGAGGGGCGGGTACAGGTGAGGTCCCAGGGGTCACAGGGAAGGTCATACAGGCCACTGCAGGGACATTGGCTCTTGGCTGAGCAAGGTGCGGCCTTTGTGGGGATTACATTTGAGAAAGGTGTCTGTCCTTTGAGTCGATGGTGAGTTGATGGCACCGCGCAGTGGGCGGTGAGTGTGGAGTTCAGGTGTGGCCCAGACTGCAGACCCAGGATTGGGGTCGTCGGCATCCAGATGGCATTTAAGACCAGGGATGGAAAGGAGAAGCCGACCAAGGCGTGGGCTGGGGGCCCAGGGGCTGAGAGGGTGAGAAAAGGGGCAGAGCTGAAGCACAGGGGACGTAGGGGGAGGGGGAGAGATGAGTCAGGGAGCAGGGGAAGGAGTTCTGAGGAGGGGCTGATCAATTCATCAAAGCTACTGACGGCCGCCCAAGACCAGGCCTCGCATCCGCTAGGTAGACTAGGGGTGTTCAGGGTGACAATCGGATTGGCTGGACTCGGGGTGGGGGGGCGGTGGAGAGAGCTGGGAGGTCAGTGCAGACCCCCCTTCTAGGGGCTGGGGGATAAGGGGGAGGAGAGAGGCAGCCTGCCTGGAGGGAAAGTGGAGTCAGGAGAGGGTCTCAAGAAGCCGTGGGAAGGTCCTGCAGCCCTACCCCTGGTAAAAACAGGTGCCCTGGCGCACAGGAGGCACTCAATAAACGGTATTATTACTCATTCAGATCTCAGAGTGAAAGTTTGGCATCATTTGCCAAAACAGAACTGCTAAGGTCCCAAAGGTGTAAGCAGGACTCGGGCGAGACCAGCCTGCCCAGTAAAGAGAGCTGGGCTGAGGGCTTCTCAAGCCCCTGCTCCCGGCCAGGCCCGGAGTCCCTTACAAATCCTGCCCCGAGGTCAACACAGCCCTGGGGGCAAAAGGCCGGGAGGCACAAGTGTGCACATGAGCCTCTGGGCAAACAGGAGGCACTGGCTCCCAAGAGGGGCCGCTGCCGACTCCCCTCCGTTCTGACCAGCGGCGCCCCCAGGCCCCGCCCTCTCCGCCTTGCCCTCCACACGGTAAGATGAGGCCGCCCCTGGCCTTGGAGAAGAGATCTCGGCTTCTGTCCATCAGCCTCCGCAGCGTGTTGTCCCTGCCGCAGCTGGTAGTCCTGGAGAAACACACCTGCCTCCTTCTGGAGCCGCGCAGCACACAGGTGCGAACCCGGAGCCTGCCCCCCTTGGCGGGGGCTCCTCGGGAAGGGTATCCAGCTCTGCCTGCTACTCTCGCTTGGGAGGGGGCGGGCTGGACCGGCAGGGCCCCTGACCCCCACCTCAGGCAAAGGCTGGGGGGACCCTGGGTGTGTTTCTTAACTGCTCTGAGCCTTGGTTTGTCCGCCTGTAAAATGGAGATGATAATCCTAGAGCTAACGGTCTTAACACTCGGAGTGAAAGGAGACCCTGGGTGACCCGTGTCTGGAGCAGAGCGGCGCTCTGTAAATAGGAGTATAAATGTCCTCTCTTCCTCCCTACCGGCACTGAGAGCATGCAGCTCAGTGTCACCGATGCATCTACTGCAGCTGGTCTGGTCCGGCCCGCCCTAGTGGCGGGAGGAAGGAGCTCTGATACGCGCTCTACCCCCCGCCAGAAGCCCATCCCCTCCCGAGTTCTGTTAAAGGGAAGCCGAACTGCGGGGAGACGCCTGCCATTGCGGGAAGCCGCCACCAGGGGGCGCGTGCCGTCTGGCCCGGCCCCACTCCCGCCCTGCGCCCACTTTAAGTCCCCTGCAAAGGGCAGGGAGCCGGTGTTAACTGAGCACCTGCTGTGTGCCAGGCCCAGCATGTGCGTTAGCTCACCTTCCCAGCAGCGACCCGTCCAGAGAGCGAGGAAACCAGCTCAGAGAAATGGAGGTGTCTGGAGGGAGAATCAGGGTTGAGCCCCACCCCTGCCCTCTGGGCCCTGCTCTTCATGCCACACCCCCAGGCTGAGTCCAGGCTGGAACCGGACAGAGAAGCAGCTTGGGTGTAGGGCGAGAGTGAGGGGCCCCCCGGACCCAGGGCAACACCACTGCAGCTGCCCTCCAGAAGGGTGTCGTCTGCCTACACCCCAGCCCTGCGGGAGTCCAGGGCGCCCCAGTTACCAGATGACGACCTCATGCTGGCTCCCCCAGGAAATGTAGCCGGGAGCCAGGCACTGGGCTGTGGGACCTGTTCATTTGCATCCCGTGTCCACCTCCACCCTGGCAGGGGGCTGGCTCCAGCCCAGTTCTCAAGTGACAAGGGTAACTGAGGTGGCAAAGGTGGGCTCAGAGAGCTGAAGTGAGCTGCCTGGGGCCCGCAGGGAATTGATGGCCAGCGTCCCAGGGCTCTGCTCCAGTGAGAACTCCCTGTGGCCCCTCCTTCCCTGAACAGTCCTGGCTAGCCAAGCAGCAAAGACTGTGGTGGGGCGGGGGGTGGGAATCTCCTGTATGAGACCCAGGAATTGGGACCAGTGCAAAATGAAAACGTGGGGCCTTTGTTTAAACCTTTTTGAGAATTTCAAGATGGCGACAGCAGAGCATTAAACTGAGCACGTAGAGCCTTCTGAGCCAGGTCTTGTGCAGGTCGCACGCCCGTGAACTTGGAAGTAAACTTACCTCGGCCACTGAGAAACCTGTGCCCTGGGGCAGGTCCAGACCACCCCTGCCCACTTTTCCCAGCTGCCCAATGGGGATCATGGGGGGCCCTTCCTGGGCATGGTGTGAGCTCGCTGGTGTGCAGCCCGGCCTGGGGAGTGTGCAGGAAGTGGGCACCACTGGCCCTGAGAGGCCAATGCACGCAGGCCCCTCGGGAGGCCTCAGGCCTCCCTTCATCCCACCGGGGCTTGGCCGCCACCTGAGCTGCTCCACGTCCCTGCGCAGACTCTGCAACAAGACCTCGGAGGCCCTGGACCAGATGCTGCAGAGCTTCATCGTGCAGAACCCCACGGCCGAAGAGCTGCACTTCCTGCTGTCGGTGAGGGCGGTGGGAGCAGTGCGGGTCTGGCAGAGGTGGGGCAGAGGGTGGACAGAGGAGGCAGGGCCTGAACCGGGGGTGGGGAGTGGTCCAGGAACACAGAGGCTCGAGGGTTGTCCGTCGTGAGGGATCACAGTAGTTTGGGACAAGTTGGGGTGGGGGGGGCAGCAGGTGCAGCCTGGTGGCCAGTGGGTCGTGAATGTCACACTAAAGGGAGTTGATGAGGAAACATGGCCCTGGCGGGACCTGCCCTCCTTCCGCCTGAGAGAACCTCACCTGCAGCAGGTCCCCAGCTGCGAGGGGTCTCACAAGTGCACCCACTCTGTCACTGCCCTCTGGATGTCCCTCCCTGGTAAGAGGGAGACCAGCCAACAGAAAGAGACAGTCCAGGGTCGGGGGAGGCCCAGTCAGGGGAGGTCGTCTCTGCTGGGAGGGTGGAGGTCGGGGCCAGCGGGGCTCCTCCTGAGTGAGGACTGAGAAGGCCGATGGGCAGGAGGGGAGGGGAGAGGAGGGGCAGGGAGGGCCCTCGAGCAGAGGGCACGCGGGGGCAAAGCTGAGCCGCCTCAGTGAGCACAGTGAGCCAGAATGGAGGGAGGGTCTGCGTGGCTGGAGCCTGGGGACAGAGCGGAGGCAGGGGGCAGGGGGTCAGGGTGAGGTTAGGTCAGCAGGGGCCAGGCCACCTCAGGCTTGGGGACCCTGTGGAGGTGAAGGGAGCTGCTGCAGCAGGGGTTCCCGACCTGGGGTGCACGGAAGGAAGTCGGGGTGTATGAGAACGGCCAGGAGGAAACACGGTCTGCATTTTCCCTCACCTCGAGCTTCAAAGTAGCATGCCCCTCCCTGGGGGTGTTGGCAGCAGACCGCAGCAGCGCCAGCAGTGGCTGTCTGCCACCAACAGAAGGCACGGTGGCTGTCACAGGACGTGACCGAGTCACAGAATCTCCCAACACTTTATCCTCATCCAACGTCAGAATCACTAACTCTAATCATACATCCCCTTAACGAAGAGGCTCAAATGTGGTTTAAAGTGTTCAGCACAACTGTTTCAATACGCCTTTGTATTCCTTTGTAATTCTGTGCCTTTATGGTGTGCACAGAAAAGCATTGCTCTGGAAAGAGGTGCATTGCGGGGGAAACAGGTTAAGAACCAAGAGCCTCAAAGGGCTTTGAGCAGGAGGGGCGTGTCAGCTACAAAAGAAAGAAATGACTCCTTCTCTTGGGGCGCGGCTGCCCGGAGCAGAGAGATTAGCCGAGGCTGTGAAATGGGACAAGGAAGGCTGGACGGGGGGAGTGGTGGCCGTCCTGGGGCCTGAGCTGAGGATGTGGTCTGGTCTTGAGTGGGTGTGGCTTAGGCCGGTGGGCAGAGTCTGGGACCAGGGTGGGCTGGGGCCTGAGCTGGGGGCAGAGCCTGCCCGGAGCCGGGGTCCCAGGCTGCAGCACCCCTCCCTGCCCCCGCCCACCTGCAGCACATGTACGTCTGGCTGGCGTCAGAGAAGGCACAGGAGCGGCAGCGGGCTGTACACAGCTGCATGGCCCTCCTCAAATTCCTGACCCACACCTCTACCTGGACGTGAGTACCCGGCCCTCTGGCGCCACATCCACACCCCCTCTGCTGCCCTAGCCAAGCCGCCCTTCTCCCAGAGCCTGCCGAGGCGCACGGGGTCCCTGCCACCAGGACAGGCTGGATCCCCGAGTCCCCTGTGGCCTGGCCAAGTAATCCCCCTTTTTACACACAAGGAAACAGGCTGGGTTGGGGGTTGGGGACCCCTGCTCGAGGCCTCCCAGCTGGAAGCTGAACCCAGGCGCCCTGACCCCTGACTCAAGAGACTGGGCTCCTGCCAAAGCACCTTGAAGCCTCAGGCAGGCTCTCCACCCTGAGCCTGTTTCTCAGGGAAACGGGAGGAAACGAGTCCTCGTCAGAGGGATACAGGGGGAATCAGATGGGAGTGGGGGACCATGAAAGGGCCCATAAAATGTGCAGCCCTGCCCCAGACTAGGGTTGGCAGCTCTGCGTGGAGCAGCCAGCATCCCTCCGCCCTCGTCCATCACGATGCCCATCGTTTCACGGATCACAGCCTAACCACCATCTGTCACTGACGCACTTGGGTTGAATGAACATCAGCACGTGCTCAGGTAGTGAGTGGTTCTGCGTTTATCAACCAAAATCAGCATCAATCCCTCCGGGAGACTCACAGGAGAGATGAGGAAATTAGTTCCTCAGCCTGGCGCCTGGCGGGCATGCCTTTCTAATGAAGATGGACAGGCAAGCTGGCAATGCACAGACCTCCCTCCAGCGTTCCTTTGGTGAGGAGGATCCCTCTCCAGGGGTTCAAAGTGTCTTCAATTTACTCAAAATCAACTTCTGCAACACAGGACTGGGTCTGCGAGAGGCAAGTCAGGCACTTGCCTCGGGCACAAGATTTGTGGAGGCGCCAAAACACTCTGCAAGCAAGATAAATATTTTAGTGGGATGTTTTAAACCATTAAATCAGCAAACTATGCCCCATGGGCTGGCCACCTGTTGTTGTGAATAAAGTTTTATTGGAACCAGGGCCGGGATTAGGGTGAGGTGAGCGAGGCAAGGTCATGGAAGTGCAGGCTCAGATCCTGTCTTTATTTACAATTTTGCAACTTTGTTCCTGATGGATCTTTTACATTCATTTTGATTTTTATATATATTACATTAAAATAGTATTTCTCTTGACTTCTGAGCTTTTTGGCCACCGCTTACATTTTGCCCAGACCCGAATCCCAGCCCTGGCACACAGTTTGAGGGGACCCTTGCTGGCACTGGCCGTGCTGGAGTAAGTACGTGGCAGGGTGGTGATCTGCGTCAGTGGTTCCCCTGCTCTCTCACCACAGCCAAAAGAGGACTTCAAACGGATTGGGCAGCTGGTGGGCATACTGGGGATTCTGTGCCAGGACCCAGACAAGGCCACCCAGTGCTCCAGCCTGGAAGGGGTGGGCCATCTCTACAAACTCCTGATGCGCCACAGAGGTGAGCCTTTGAGGACCACCACAGTGGACCCACTCCCACCCCTAACCACAGCCTCAGCCGAACCCACACCAGCACTCCTGAACTCAACTCAACCCAAATCTCCCCCAGACCCACCCTCTAACTTCAGCCATAAGCCCAGTAATGGCCTTGTCCTGACCCCCAGACCCACTGACTCCCAACCCCAAACTTGGACACAGGCATGACCCTGATTTCAGATGATACTGCCCTACCTCCTACGGGTCCCAAACTAGACCCCAAGCCCACCCTTGCCCGCCCTCAACCCTGCCCAATCCCGCCCCTGGCCAGCAGGGGAAGCCTCGCAGGTGCAAGCACCGTCCCCCAAGCAGCTTTCCCAGGCCAGCGCGGATGGAGCCCCACTCTGGAGCGGCAGGGACCAGAAGGCCACCCCCCCAGCCCCCGGGAGAAGGCGCTCTCGAAGGACCGAGTCTTCCAGCCTGGCAGCTCCCAAGTCATCAAGGTCAAAGCCCTTAGAATCCTGGGCAAGTCCAGGTGGGGGGGCGTGGCCATGCTCTGTTCTAAGCCCCACCACCGCCCCTCTGACGGGGCTCCCGCTGGGGCCAGGGTGTGAGTATTAAAACCGAGGCCGGGATCTCGCCTGCATCTCTGGGGATTAACTGAGAGCTTTGGAGAACCCGTGGCCCCTGGCCTGGGAAGGGGGAGTTGGGGGAGGGGGAATTGGAGGAGGGGCTTGAGATAGACTCTGGGGTCAGGCTTGAGTCCCAGCTCTGTCTCTCGTGGCCGTGCGACCTTGAGCAAACAAACCCCTTCTGTCTGAGCCTCAGTCTTCCTCTGTGAAATGGGCAGAGTGGTGCCGAAGAGGTTCCAGCCACCAGGAGCTCCTAATAAACGGCGCTGGCAGGGTGGCTCATACGATGTCCTTCCCATTGAGACTGATTTTGCAGGATGACCATCTGCAGATATAGCCCCGCCTTCCGCAGGGTGACTCCCATGGTAGGTGTCCTCTGAGGCACCATACGATGTCCTTCCCATTGAGACTGATTTCGCAGGATGACCATCTGCAGATATAGCCCCACCTTCCTCATTTCCCCAGAGGCCTCTCATCATCCTCTGAAAGCCAAACCCTCCTTCTTCGAAGGCATATCGTGTCTCCCCCGTTCTGCTGTCATCTGATCTCCCGTGGCCAGACCCTCCTCGGTCCGTGGCTTGGGGTGTCCAGCAGTTCCCCAGCATCCTTTTCATCATCCCAGTGAAATCCCAAGTCTCTGTGACCGTCTGTACCTATGTGCATTGTGTCTTTTCTGAAGATGAGCGAGACTGGGGCACAGGGCATGGGCTTGACGCTGGCGTTGGCTGGACTGGCCGTGTTTCGTGGGCCTCATGTTCTGAGTGGTCAGTTCACGATGTCTCCGCTGTGGTGACTTCAGCTGGCCCCTTCTTGCTGTTGAACCCATGACTAATGAAGACCCCTGTGTGTGCTGTGCTTGTCAGTCTCCCCAGGCCAGAAGTGGGGTCTCGTCTGGGCCCAGCACAGGCCCTGGTGGTAGAGCCAGGCTTCAGTAAACACCCATTAGGTGGAACCGAGTTGAACCAGATGATGAAAAAGTGGCAGCACTTTTGGCCAGTAGGTGCCCAGTGGGTTTTGAATCCAGCCCTGCTTGACTCCCAAACCCGTGCTCTCTGTGGCTACAGTGGGCTGTCAGCCTGCTGAAGTCAATCAGAAAAAGTTTAGTACAGAAACATCTAAAGTCCTGGGGCCAACACATCAATTGTCCAGGGCCAGAATGGGGAAACGTGGTATGGCTTCCGTTTATGCCAAAGGACCTGGGCTGGGGGCAAAGACAGGGGTGGGGGGAAGGGTCCCCTGGGGGCCAGCTCAGTGGGGGCCAGCAGTTAAGGCGTCCTGGAGCACTTGGGCTCTCAGGTGGGCTGAGTGACTAGGAACATTGGGCCCAGGACCTGAGAAGGGCAGTCTGCCCCATTCCGCACGGTCCCTGCGCACAGGGAGTGGGTGTTCAGCCCTGGCTCTCCTTGGACAGGAAGCAGCAATGCACAGAGCACAAAAAGGGGAGAGGATGGGAGGGTCTGCCAGTCAAGGGATGGTAGTGCTGGGAAGGTTTGGATGGAGAACAGACCTGGGTTCTGGTCCCAAGTCTGTCCTGGTCTTGTTCCCCATGTGGTCTTGTATACTTACACCTTCATCACCACCACTATCATCATCACCAGCGCCACACCATCACCACCAGCACCATTGCCATCACCACCACTATCACCACCACCACCTCACCATCACCACCATCACCGTCACTACCAGCCACCATCACCACAGAACCACCATCATTACCACCATTACCACCACCTCACCACCACCATCACCACCATCACTGCCACTTCCATCTCACATTTATTCATGCTCTGGGTTAAAATAAGTTACCTCAAATGTATTTACCAATCCTGAGATTGTAGTATTCTGGGATTCTGAGAGTCTAACCACCATTTCAAGTTGAATTTCTTCAAAAACATTCTAAGTACTAGAACGTTAACCAAAATTTAACATTTTAGCAAACAATTTTAAATGTAATCTTATAACAAATGTTCTAACCACATTTTTAATAGCCTGATGTTCTAACACAAGAAGTTATTTTTAGCTACAAATATGCCATTTAAATTATCTTAACATTCTAACCAATAACTGATAACCTAACATTCTCACAAACGTTTTCCCAAAATTTTAGAAGAATAAGACTGTAATAAATATTCTCACATCCATTATTTAATACTTATTTTTGTATGTAATATACACGCAAACATCCTAACAGACTTTCAAACATCGCAACAAATACCCTAACATGCAAGGGAACATTTTACCCTCTTAACATCCTTGCGAGCATTACAATTGTCTATCAGGCTTCCCAAGTATATCCCTCACCAGCATTCTGTCTTCCTTTGGCTATCAGATGCTCAGAGTCAGAGCTTTCCAACAGAACCTTCTGGGAGGAGGAGGAGGAGTCTGTATCTGCGCTCTTCGGGGTGGCCACTGTCCCGACGCGGCTGCTGAGCACTTGAACTGTGGGTAGCGCAGGGAGCTCCCTGGCAGTCCAGTGGTTAGAACTCGGGTTCGATCCCTGGTTGGGGAACTAAATCCCACAAGCTGCGTGGCACAGCCAAATTAAAAAAAAAAAAAAAAAATGTGGTAGTGCAGCTGAAGAACTGAATTTTAAGTTTTACTTAATTAAATTTAGAGTTGAATAACTTGGTATAACTGGTGGCTACCATACTGGGAAACCCTGCTCTAAGCCTTTCCAGAAGGTTCTGCCTGGGCAGTCTCCCTCTAGGAGACTGTGGTCTGAGCCTGTGGAGCAGGGATCCCACCCCGACCTGGCATTTCCCGAGAACCCCTGCATCCTGCTCAGGGTTTGGTGTGGGAGGTGACACCCACCTCCCTGGACCTTTAGGGTCACTCCTGGGAGAATATGGGCAGCGAGCAGGGTGGGGCTCCTGGGCAGACTCTGCTACGGGATAGGAGCCCCGGGTTCTGGACTCAGCCTGGTCCTGCCCAGCCCTACCAGGCGCCATGAATGAGGGCAGCCCACACGCCTTCCCAGGCCTGGGGGTTGGCCAAGGTCACCTTGAAGATCCTTAGAAGCGCTGAAGTTCAATTGCTCTGGGTTAAAACCCTGTAAGCAGGAGAACTGGGGCCTGGCGGGTGAGGAGCACCCAGCCGGGCTGAGGCCAGCCAGCGAGGGATCCCACGAAGTGAGGACCGGGCAGAGGAGGGGCAGAGAGGAGGCTGGCCCGGCCACGAATGTCTCGGGACAAGCGCTGGGTCTGAGTGACGAAGGGAGCCGTGTCCCCCCCTCCTGTCGGGCATCACGCCCTCTCTTCCTGCCCCTGGGCTGCGGTTGGCGCAGAGAGACGTGCAGGAGATGTGCAGACTGCAAAATGGGTGCACATGTTGGGGGACCCAGAGGCGCGGGGCTCAGGCAACTGGAAGTGCTCAGAGACTTGGGGAGCCTGGAGCAAGTGAGAAGGGCTATGATGGAGGCGGGGAGGTGGGTGCCCAGCACAGGTGACCATGGTGACAGCCGCCTCCATCCCGCTGCTACAGGAGACCATGAAGCATCTCACGATGGCAGAGCTGCCCGACCTCATCTGGACAGCTGCGGACAGCCTGGGCTCCACCAGCCCCTTCTGCGGGCAGGCGGCCGCCGACACGCTGCTCACTGTCATCCAGGAGCACGGGGCCAAGCTGGAGACCATGATGGGGTTGGGGCCCCTGCTGAGGACTTGCCAGGATGGGGCAGGGGGTAGAGGGAAGGGCTCAGCATCAGCACCCAGGGGCTAGAGCCTCTGGGCCCCGGCCGCATCCCTTAGCTTGGGCCTGATGGGGGAGACACTGACCCCACCCTCAGCAGGAGCCACTCTGATAGGTTCCAATGAGTGAATGAATGAGTGAGTGAGTGAGTGAATGAATGAATGAGGGAATGGCCCAAGCAGGTGTCCCGGGGCCCTGGGCGGTGTTTGCAGGGTCTGGGGCAGACGTGCGTGGATTGAGCAGCTGCTCCATGCCCTCGGATGGGAATGGGAGCTGGGGGAAGAAGGCACAGCCTGGACCCAGACAGTCTGACGCCAGACAGAAAAGGAGGAAAGCATAGTAAATGCAGAGGCAAAGGAGTATACCCACTGGCGTGGGACCCCCAGAAAGAAGATGACTAATGCCAAGACTGCAGACTGGAAGCCTCAGGGAGGTGCTGTTGGAGGTAGGCATTAATTGATGAGACCCAAAATTGGAAGGGGGGAGGGGCCTTTCAGGCACACAGAACAGCACGTGCCGAAGGGGTGATCAGGACATGATGAGGTGGGTGTGTCTGAATCTTCCAATGCTTGGGCAACGTTTGGACAAATTTGGACAACCCCAAATGCCATGCAAAAGCTAGTGGAACTTGTCTCCCCATCAGCCTGGGACTCCCCTTCTGACCAGGCGTCCAGGGCAGGGAAGTGCCTCCCCCTTCAGACTTCCCTCTTAGATCTGCGTCTCTCCCCTCAGAATCACCAAGGGCAGGACTATGCCTCCCCGCTCAGACTTCCCAGGGCAGGGCTGCACGTCCCCCGCAGGAGAGCACCATATCTCTTTCTCCCTAAAATCCCAGCTCTGAATCCCACGTCCTCAGTCTATACCACCTGCTACCCACCCACCACGTGCCTGCCCTGGGTCACTCCTTGGACCCTCTCGCTCACTCCCTCTGTCTTGATCTTGGGGATTTCACCATCTTTCCCTCACCCCGACGTCTCAAGACCTGGATCTCCTCTCTCCCACCCTCCCTCAGCCACCCACTCCCACAGTCATACTCTCGGCTCGGTCACCTCCAGTTTCAAGCATCTCTCCCGAGCCCTGACAACCTCCTACCTCACTCTCTCTGGTACCCCAGTGAGCCTCTGCCCTCCAGGACCTCCACATTCACTGCCTTGCCCACCTTCTCATGTTCCCTCGCCTGTCCTCATCTCCCTCCTCGCCAGCAGAGAATCTACCTTCCAGCGTCAACGTAACTCCCTGAACACACCCCAAGTCCCTTGTCCCCTTTGTCACACTCAGCTGGCAAAACCCAACTCCAGTTAAACCTGGCTCTACCTGCTCCACACCTGCACCTGTGCAGCCAAGTGCAGGAAAAAGCACACCACCACCCTTTAAATTCCCAGCCACACATCTCCACGGGGCCCTCAGTGCTGCCTGGAAACCAGCTGCATTTCCCACCCCTCCCCTCTCCTCAGCCCCCAACACCTCTGCTCACTATTCACAGTCAGCCGCTGACCTTGCTTCCATTCCACTGAAAAACCAGAAGCCACCAGAAGAGAACTCTCACAAGCTCCCAGCACCCAAGACCTGTTTCCAGGAAGGTTTCTAATTTCCATATGGAAGGGCCTTTTTGTTTTTGTTAGTAATGTCTAGTTTTATTGCACTGTGTGATCAGAGAATGTCATCTAATGTTTCTACTGTATGGAATTTACTGATCTTTTAAACTGTTTTCGTGAATATTCTATGGGCACTTGAAAAGGTGTTTTTTTCTATTATCAGGTGTAGGACTTGCTATATACCTGTAAGATTTACTTTACTGATTGTGTTGTTTAGGTCTTCTACCTCCTTACTTAATTTGTGTCCATTTGATCCGTCTTGTACTGAGAATGGTGTGTTAAAGTCTCCTATTATTAATGTGTTTCTATCTATGTATCCTTCCATCTCCTGTAGTTTTTACTTCATAAGGTTCATAATGTTATTTGGTGCACACCTATTCATAAGTGTTATATCTTCTTTATGAATTGGGACTTTCAGCATTAAAAAGTGCCCTGCCTTGTCACATTTAATGCTTTGAGGGCTTGAATTTTCTTATCAGCATCACTACCTCTGCTTTCCTATTTTTTCCCATTTGCCCAGTATGGATTTGTCCATGCTTTTATTTTAACCTTTCAGAATCCATTTGCTTTAGGTATCATCCTATATATAGCATATAGTTTGGTCTTGATCTGTAATCCAAATTGAAAATCTTTTTATTTTAATAGGTGAGTTAAGTCCATTCACATTTATTGATATGACTGATATGCTGAATCTCAACTCTGTCATAATATTTTGTAATTGCATGTGTTTTATTTGCTGTTTTTTTTCTATGAGATGTGTATTCTTTGAGCTTTGGTTGTTTTTTTAATTTAGGAAGGGTTGTATTTTTGTTCTAGTTGCTACGTCTGTACTCCTAACCTATTTTAATGCCCTTAGTCCCTTGTTTTCTTATTTAACCTTTTAATATCTGGTTTACCCATTTTTATTGATATCCTTAAACTCCCATCTATTGCCCATATAACAACCAGTGAGATTATTCGTCCCTTCTCCTTTTATGTTTTCATTTGCACACTTCAAAATTTGCAATGTCATCTACCTTCCTCCTCACATTTGTTTTTAGTGAGTACACACACTCACCCTAAGTCCCTTTGCCAAAGATTTCTAGTCATCTCTTAGCTTGACAAAGCTCATCCTCTGACAGATTCCTCAAGAAGGCTCATGGATTCAGAACACCCTAGGTTCTTTTATGAAGGGCAGCTAGGCTGGATATAAAATCCTTGGTTCACACTTTCTTTTATTAAGTTTTTTTATTGTTTGGTTTTTGTTTGGTTTTTGTTTTGGGCCATGCCATGCTGCATGTGGGATCCTAATTCCCAGACCAGGGATTAAACCCGTGTCCCCTGCATTGGGAGCATAGAGTGTTAACCACTGGACTGCCAGGGAAGTCTCTAAGTATTTTTTTAATGCTGCTCAATTGTTGCCTTGCTTTGTTTTTGAAAAGTCTGATGAAAAAAAAAATTTTTTTTTTTTTGCCTTTGTAAGTTATTTGATCTTTTTGCCTGGAGACCTTGGAACTTTTTTCTTTATCTTTGAAATACAACAATTTTACTAAGAAATGTCTCAGAGTTGATCATTCTGTGTTAATTTTCCCAGGTACCTGGTGAGTCTTTTGAATATGTAGATTTAAGTCTTTTGTTGTTATTGTTTCTGGTAAGTTCTCTAGGTTGTAATTTTTTTCTTCCAGTTTTATTGAGAGATAATTGGACATTCAGCACTGGATAAGTTTAAGGTGTACAGCATAATGATTTGACTTACATAGATCATGAAATGATTACCACAATAAGTTTAGTGAGCATTCACCATCACATATAGATACAAAATAAAAGGAAAAAAAATTTTTTTTCCTTGTGATGAGAACTCAGGATTCACTCTCTTAACAAGTTTCATATATAACATGCAGCAGTGTTCATTCTATTAATCATGGTGTACATTACATCCCTAGTACTTCTTTATCTTATGACTGAAAGTTTGTACCTTTTGACCACCTCCATCTAATTCCCCCTCCCCCAACCCCTACCTCTGGTAGCCACAAATCTGGTCTCTCTTTCTATGAGTTTGTTTGTTTTGAAGTATAATTGACCTGCAACACTGTGTTAGTTCCTGGTACACAACGTAGTGATTCTATATTTCTATCCATTTCAAAATGATCACCATGATAAGTCTGGTTACCATCTGTCACCCCACAAAAATATTACATTATTATTGACTATATTCCCAGCACTGTATACTTCATCCCTGTGATTTATTTATTTTGTAACTGGACGTTTGTACCTCTTAATCTCCCTCACCTATTTCTCTCTTGGTTATAGTTTTAAATATTAGTTCTGTTCCATTGTTGTTTTTCTTCTTCAGAGACTCCAGTAATTCAAACGCTAGTCTTTCCTTGCCTGTCTTCCATTTCTCCTACTTTCTCTGTGACCCTTTTTACTTCTCTTAAATTCATCTTTATTCTCTTGGTGGTCTTTCTACTTTTCCTCAATGCCCCTTTCTAATTTTCATTTGAGTCTTATCTCTCTTGAGCACCTTGAATTCTTTTTTTCCACTTCTGAATTCAATCAACTCTCTTTTCCTTTCTTATTAGAGGGCTTTTTTTTTTTTTTTGGTCCTTTTTGAATTTATAATTCAAGGTGGTTTTTCATATCTTTAAAGGCTTGCTTGAGTATATTGGCCTGCATGTGGGGTGTTGTCTTACACTTTTATCTGAATCATGGTTGTTTTTCAGGGGAGGAATTTTCTCACTGGATGTGTGCTTTTGTTTTCCAGGGGTTTTTGCAGTAACTCTATGGATCTATTAATTTTTCTCCTGTTTCTATACAACACTATTAGAGTGTTTTGTAGAATTTCAAGTTCAATGGCACCCTCTTCTGTCAGTATAGCAAAGTCCAGGTAACTTAGCAGATTTTTAGTTTTGGTGGTAGGTGAAAGGGTTATGTATCCTCCAGTTTGGGAGGTACCTTTTCTCTTGTAGGACCTTAAATTTTTCCTCTTTGTGCCTTTACCTTTCACCAACCAATTTCAAGGGGTACTTCTTTCTTTTTTGCCCTTTTTTTCCTCCCCAAAGCTGGGTGTGCTGAAGGCTGCGTGTGTTGAAGGCTGCCCTTCAAATGCGCATTCTTTTCAGTCCCTTTCCTGTGGTCAGTGCTCTGGTTTACTTGGTGTCTTTCTTCTTTATTGTTTCGTATTTTCAGACTTAAGATGGACCTTGTCTTCCTGAAGGTGATTTAGAACAACTTTGAGCCCTGTTGCCAGGTCCTGTCCCCTCTCCTCTCCATAGTTTCTCTCATCCTCCTTTTATCTGCCACAGAGTCTCGTGGTGGAGCAGGGGCGGGGTGGGAGTGTGAGAGACCGCAGGCCGGGGCTGGCATAGTTCTCTTCTGCTTATACTCTGTTGAAGTCTGGGTGTTCTCTGAGGTCACATTGTGGTGGTTTTACTTTTCTCTTCTTCTTGCTGTGTTGTTTTTCAAGGAAATTTTGAGAGGCTGGTGGGGGGGGACCCAGGCAGCCACCGTTGTCCTCAGCTGCCCAGGTCTATAGTTCAGTTTTATCTGTATTGGAATTTATATCTAATTTCTTCAGTTCTAAGAAGCACATTTTTCACATGTCAGCATCTATGAAGTAGGAGCACATTTTACATTGATGGTGCCTTACACCTGGATTGATGTAGGCTTCTCAGTCACCTGGGGGCACTCTCAGCCTGAGACCACTTCATATTTAAGTCTCTGCTGGAGGGTGTTTGGTGGGGGGCACAATGGTGGTGTGACTCAGACCCCAAAGTAGGTTTTGTGGTTTGGATTTGCAGGAGAACCATCCTCCTTCCCCACAGTGTGCTGAGTGAGCATGGGTTTTCTTGCTGTTCTTTCTGCAAGGCAGGGGTTTTATTTCCTTTTGTTTTGCTTTATCACATTTACACTGTACACACAGCCCTTGGGGTCCAACCTTTTTGGTGGGGACCCTATTAGACTCCCATCTCGGATAACTGTTCTTTCTTAGTAGTGCATGAAATAATGGTGGCGTGTCCTAAAATATAAACAGAATTGTGTGATATGAGCCCTTCCAGTATTCTTTTGTTACCTGGCTTTTTCCCTCAGCATCTTGTGCTTAAGACTCCTCCCAATATGTTACATATAGTTGGAGTTCATTCATTTTGGTTGCTGTGTAGTATCCCATCCTATGAACACCAGTTACCCTTCTTACTACGGATGGACATTTGGGTTTAGGTCTGTGGTTAACACTGCTGTGAATTTGCTCATACATGTGCTCTGAGGCACATCTGCATTCAATTTCCATAGTATAGGCATGGCACCAACACTAACATACGATGCAAAATGTTTCCAAAGTACTTAAACCACCTCTCATTCCCACAGTATTTTTTTAAGAGTTCCTGTTGCTGCACATCTTCACGAACACTTAACATCAACTTTCTAGTCAACCATCAAAATTTTAGCCTATCTGGTGGGTAGTATTAATCATATTTCCATGTTAATTTTCACTTTGCTGATTAAATAATGAGGTTGTACATCTTTTCATGCCCTTTTTGGCCATTGGAACGGCATCTTTGGTGATGCCTGTTCAAGTATCCTGCACATTTTTCTGTTGGGTTGTCCCTCTTTTTCTTATCAATTTCTAGAAATTCTTTACGTACAGTAATCTGGATACAGGTCTCAGTTGATTTTATGTTAAATATCTTCTTCCACTTTGCAGCTTTCCTTTCGCTCCCTTACTAGGTCTTTGATGAAAAGGAGTTCCAAGTTCCATCATTCATTCTCAGACGTTACCTTATAAAAATCCTAGAGTTTGCCTTTCTCATTCAGCCCTCCAACCACCCACATCATGGAGATGTGAATCGGGCTCCAGTTTCTTCTAAACATCCAGCATCCTTTATCAAGTGCCCCACCCTGTTCCTGCAGCTCTGGGTACTTGCATCCTGCAGTCAAGGGTTGTGTGCTGAGGGACTTCCCTGGTGGCGCAGTGGTTAAGAATCCGCCTGCCGATGCAGGAGACATGGGTTCGGGCCCTGGTCCAGGAAGATCCCACATGCCACAGAGCAACTAAGCCCGTGAGCCACAACTACTGAGCCTGCATGCCACAGCTACTGAGCCTGTGCTCTGGAGCCCGCGAGCCACAACTACTGAGCCTGTACACCACAACTACTGAAGCCCGCCTGCCTAGAGCCCGTGCTCCGCAACAAGAGAAGCCACTGCAATGAGAAGCCCGCGCACCGCAACGAAGAGTAGCCCCCGCTCACCACAACTAGAGAAAGCCCGCGTGCAGCAACAAAGACCCAACACAGCCAAAAATAAATATAAAGTAATAAATAAGTTTTAAAAAAAAACAGGGCTGTGTGCTAGGGACCTGCCTTTGGGCTCTCCCTGCTCGGCTCTACTCTGCTTGTCTGTGCCTAGGCCAACACCCAAGGTTCTCATTCCTACAACTTTATATTAATTCACTTCCCCTGATCCAGAAAGGCCTCCCCCTCCTCCTTCCGCAAGACTGTCTTGGCCATTCTTGGTCCTTTGCATTTCAACATAACTTTTAGAATCATTGCCCAGCTTCCTCGTCTTCTCTTTTTCCTCTTTCACCCTTGGGCAACTGCTTTTACTGCATTGGCCCTCAAAGCTGGACTAAGAATAATCCTTGGTTTGGCACACTCATCCATCACGGCTCTATGCATGGCCTGCTTTAATTTAGTTTTTTACTTAGAGCAAGGATTCTTCTCAGTAATCGAATGCACACTTGTGAAGCTGTCACCCGTACCAAAGCCAGGGCCCTAGTTATGAACTACATCTAAGGACGGGGCTGCCCACCGTCACTGCTGCCATCCCCCTGGCTCATCCACACAAGGGTCTTCCTTCTGTTGCTGTCTTTTTATATAGTGTGATTGCATCTAAACATATTCTTAAAAACACTTTATTTGTAGTTTCAATAACTTTATATAAAGAGTATCATGCTGCATGTAGTCTTTGGAGATCTTTTTTCACCGGCCTGATATTAATGTAGATTTTTAGATCTTGATTGTCTATTCTAATCTAATCTAGTAACACCAGTTTTCCTTTCTTTAGTATTGCATTGTATGTCTCTTTCCATTTTTTTAAATAGACGTTTCTTTTTTTGGAGCTGTTGTAGGTTTGCAGAAAAGTTAAGCAGAAAGTACAAAGTTCCATCTACTTCCCTCCCCTGCCAGGCTCCTTTCTTGGTAACATCTTGCCTTAGTGTGGTATGTTTGTTACAATTGATGAGCCAATACTGATATATTATTATTAACTAAAGTCTATAGTTTACATTGCAGTTCACTCTTGGGGGTGTACATTCTATGGATTTGGACAAATGTACAGTGAGTGACAAGTATTCACTATTATAGCATCATACAGAACAGTTTCACTGCCCCCAAACCCCCTGTGCTCTGCCTGTTCATCCCTCCCTCCCCCTAAACCCCTGGCAACCACTGATCTTTTGACTGTCTCCATGGTTTTCCCTTTTCCAGAATGTCATAGAGCTGGAACCATACCGTATGTAGCCTTTTCAGGTTGGCTTCTGTCACTTTCTGACATGCTTTCAGGTTCCTCTGTGTCTTCATGGCAACTACTCTCACTCCTAGGAACTCTTTCTCTTTCTTATTTCTTTTTTTTGGGAGGGGCGGTGGGGTGAAATGATCACCGCAGTAAGTCTAGTTAACAATCATCATCATTCATAGTTACAGATTTTTTGTCCTTGTGGTGAGCTATTCTCTTAGCAAGTTGCAAATATACAATACAGCGTTAACAGCTATGGTCACCGTGCATACATTACGTCCCCGGGACTTATTTATTTTATACCTGGAAGTCTGTACCTTTTGACCCTCTTCACCATTTCGCTTACCTCTGACTCCTCACCTCTAGCAACCACCAGCATGTTCTCTGTAGATATGAGCTGAGTTTTTGTTTGTGTGGTTTGGGTTTTGTTTTCATTTTGGATTCCACATGTAAGCAAGATCATGCGGTATTTCTCTTCCTCTGTCTGACCTAGTCCACTAAACCTAATGCCCTCAGGGTCCATCGATGTTGTCTCAAATGGCAAGATTTCCTTCTTTCTTATGGCTGAATAATATTTCATTTTATATATATATACATATATATATATATATGTATATATACACATATATGTATATATATGTGTATATATACATATATATATATATATATATATGCTACGTCTTCTTTATCCATTCATCTGCTGATGGGCAATTAGGTTGTTTCCATATCTTGGCAATTGTAAATAATGCTGCTATGAACATGGGGGTGCATATATCTTTTCAAGTTAGTGTTTTCGTATTTTTCAGATAAATTCCCAGAAGAGGGATTGCTGGATCACGTGGTGGTTCACTTTTTAGTATTTTGATGAATCTTCATACTGTTTTCCATAATGGCTGCACCAATTTACATTCCCGCCAACAGTGTGCAAGGGTTCCCTTTTCTCCACATCCTTCTCAACACTTGTTATTTCTTGTTGTTTTGATAATAGGAGTGAGATGATACCTCATTGTGGTTTTGATTTGCACTTTCCTGATGCTGAGTGATGCTGACCATCTTTTCACGTACCTGTTGGCCATCTGTATGTCTTCCTTAGAAAAATGTCTATTCAGATCCTCTGCCCATTTTTTAATCGGATTGTGTGGGGAGCTTTTGTATGTTTGTTTTTGCTATTGAGCTGTGTGTGTGTTTCAAGTATTTTGAATATTAACCCCTTTTCATAAATATGATTTGCAAATATTTTCTCCTATTCACTAGGTCGCCTTTTTATTTTGTAGATGGTTTCCTTTGCTGTGCAGAAGTTTTTTAGTTTGATGTAGTCCCGCTTGTTGATTTTTGCTTTTGCTGCCTTTGCTTTTGGTGTCAGATCCAAAAAATGATTGCCAAGACTGACGTCAAGGAGCTTACCACCTAGGTTTTCTTCCAGGAGTTTTATGGTTTCAGGTCTTATATTCAAGTCTTTAATCCATTTCGAGTTAATTTTTGTGTGTGCTGTAAGATAGAGGTCCAGTTGCATTATTTCGTACGTGGCTGCCCAATTTTCCCAGCACCATTTGTTAAAGAGACTGTCCTTTCCCCATTGCATGTTCTTGGCTTCTTTGTTGTAAATTAATTGATCACGTCTGCGTGGGCTTATTTCTGGGCTGGGAACACTTTCCTGACTTGGCTCCCGGAGCCCACCCTCGCCTGGCTCCTCCCCCGCCCAACCCCAGCCGCTCCAGCTCCGCCTCCCGGCTGCTTCCTCCTGTCTCCCTGGCTTCTTAACGCAGGGTCCACAGGGCTGAGCCTCAGGCCCCATCTTCACTTACACTCCCTGCCCTGGTGGCCACTTCCATCCCCCTGGTTTAAATATCACCTAAGCCCAGGCGCCTCCCGAATGTTCGCCCTGGCCGGATGCACAGGGATGTCTAACGGGCATCCACTTGCCACGTCCAGGCCACCCCCTGACCCTGCCCTGCACCCGTTCGTCTTGCCAGCTCCTGTGTCAGACGTGGCGATTCACCCTCCAGCTTCAGGCCAAAGCTCTCGGTGTCGCCTTGACTCTCTTCTCCACCCCACAGCCCATCCTCTGGGAAGCCCTGCGGTCCACCTGCCTCCATCTCCCCCAGCCGCCGACACCACCACCCTAGTTAGGACGTAACGAGCTCTCACTGCACGTCCTGGCCCGTTTCCAGCCCCTCCGTCCCAGCAGCCAGAGTGGTCCTTTAAAACTAGGTCGGATCACGTCTCTTCTCCACTCCAGACATGCCAGTGGCCCCCATGTCATTCAAAGTCAAAGCCAAAACCTTTACAGCACCCAACAAGTCGTGACGTCGCCCCACGACCTCACTGTCTTCCCGCCCTCCACTGCTCATGCCACGCCGCCCGCGCTGGCCCTAAACACACCACGCAGGCCACCGTCTCAGAGCTGCAGCCTCTCCCGTTGCTCTCAGCTCTCTGCAGGCACCCCCCTTCTTAGTGGAGGCCTCCCGACTGCCCTACTTACAATCGAGGACACCCAGATGCATCCTCCTGCCGTGCCCCCTCCCGCCCTGCTTTACGCACGTGGGGTAGTGTCTGACGCACCATTGTTTGCTGCCCAAGTCAAACCCTAGGGGGGTCACGCCCAGGATTCTTACTGGGTCTGTCTCTGCTCAGTACCCTGGGACGTTGCCTGACCGCGACGGTGCCCAGCACAGAGGTGCCGACTGAGCGACAGACGCCCACAGGGAGAAGAACAGACGCCTCAGCCCTCTGTGCGCCCTCGCTCCCGGGGACCACCTCACCTAAGCCCCTCGAGGCAGCTTTACCCTCGAGAGGTGAAGTGACTTGGCCAAGGTCACCCAGCCAGCGCGGGGCGGAGCAGGGATTTGAGTCCAGGCCCTTCTCACTCCAAAGGCCCCACTCCTTCTAGGTGGGTGGTGACCTCACTCTGGAATCTCCCAGAGTCCTCTGAGCCCACTCAGCTAGGGTCAGATGGGACTGGGGTGGCCTCCCCAGCGCTCAAGGGCAGCCACCCTGGGGTCTCTCTGAAAGCTGGGGGTTGCAGCTCATCAAACCCCCCAACTATGCCCTCCCCGCCCACACCCCATCATTCCAGGGTCCCTCCTGCCCCTCCAGCCCCTTCCACCCAGCACTCAGACCCAAAGACACCTAGCACAGAAAACAAGAGGGCCATCATGGCCACTGATACTGGAGAGCCCGGGTGCCCCCTGCCTCCCCTGGTCTCGCAGGGCCATGCTTCCCCCCCACCAGGCAGTAAGGCCGTGGGACTAGGCAGGCCTGACCTCCTGCGCCATCTCCCGGTTACGAGGCAGGGCCCTGATCAGAGCACATCCTGTCCCCAGTCCTCAGTCTCCTCGTGTGCAAAATGGGCACAAGGACACTGAAAAGCTCTGCACACGCCAGTGATAGCCCCTAAGTTGACCCAGGTTGGTGCCAGGGGAGCTGGACCCCAGCAAACCCAGGCTTAGGAGGAAGCAGCCACGGCAGGCTTCCAGGAGGAAGTGACTGTAGGGCGAGCCCTAAAGGCTGAGCGGGAATAGGCCAGGTGAGGAGGCCAGAGGCAGGAGAGGAGGGAAGGCAGGCAGGCACTGGAGGTCAGAGGGCAGGGGTCAGAGGGCGATGGCTTTGGGCACCAGCTGGACTTGTCCTGACAGTACTTGGGAGCCATGGAGGGTGACAGACGGAGTCTGCAGCTGGGGTAAGAGGGGCCTGATAGAGGGGACACCCAGAAACACGGACCGGGGCCGCTGGCCCAACCTCTGCATCCCCCGGGCCACACTGCTGTCCAGGCCCCGCCCCTCGTGCCCCTCCCCCAACCTCAATATGCTCTTATCCACCCCTCACCCACCTGTCCTGCCAGGGTTCAGCTCAGGACCCAGCCTGGCCTCCCCCCCGGCCCCCACTCCAGGCCCCTGAGGCCCTGGGCATGGCGGCCCGCTGCTGGGACCCAGCCTGGCCAGGCCAGAGTTTCAGTGCTGCCCTCACGGCCACCCTTTGCCCGCAGCCATGCCTTCCGGCTGTGGAAGGCCCTGGGGGCCGAGCAGCCGTGAGCTGCCTGGTGCTGGCCGAGCTGCTGGCCTGGGCGCTAGAGCGGCCCCTACCCACCAGGACCAGTGATGGCAGCCCCCGGACCACGGAGAAGGCCTACCTGCGCTCCACGGCCGTGAGTCTCTGCCAACACCCCCAGACGCTGTCCCCAGATGCCTTCTTGTGTGCGTTCAGCCAGACATGGGTGTGGGGCGCCCACCGTGTGCCTGGCCCCGTGGGACGGGGAGCCCCATATCCAGGTTTCAGAAGAAACCCACCCTGCCCAGCCTGGCCTGGCAGAGGGGGCCTCTGAGGTTGCCCAGCCGGGGACTGACCACACAGGCCCTGGGTCCAGGCCCAGCTCCCCACTTCCTGGTCGAGGGCTCTGGACCACGCCAGCCAGGTTCAGGCACGAGGAAGGGCGTGGAGGGATTCGTGAACCCCTGCCCCCATACTTGGGTTCTGGAGATTGTCCATTCTGGAGGAATCTTAGAGGCTGCCTCTGGTAGCTCCCAACCTCCTGTAGGAACCCCCCCCTACCGCCCACCCCCCAGCTTTCTGCACAAGCCCAGGCCCTGCTTGCACAGCCCCAGGAGCAGGGGCTCACTTGCTAACTCGCCACACCTGCCCCTGGGCTGCACTCTGATGGGGCAGCAGCTGCGCCCCAATCCTGTTTTATTCCAGGCTAAGAACCCACCTCCACCCCAAAAGGCCCCTGAGCACCGAGCATGCAGCCGCCCCTCCCCGCTCAGAGAGCCCTGGACAAGCGGCCGCCCCCAGCAGAGGGTTGTGACAGCTGAACCCACGGCGGCAGGAAACCCCACCCTGTCTCTGGGCCTGGCCGTCCGTCAGCCCTGCTTCTTGATGCCCCCCGTCCCCGGGCCCCCTTCCCTGGGTCCCCCCGCGCCCCAAGCCCCTGCCCTCCCCTTGTCGTTGCTCCGCAGTGCTGGCCCCTGACCCTGAGAACGTTCTGGACCAAATGCCCCTCTGGGCACGGGAGACCCCGGGGCTGCTATCTGGTAGCTCTGCCTTCTGGGCCACGTGTCCCCTTGACATTCACTCATGGGTACCTGTTGTGTGCCAGGCTCTGTGCTGGGGATACTGTGAGGAGCAAAGCCCACGGGGCTGAGGAGCCCGACACGAGGCAGCGGCAGCGCAGAGGGCAGAGTGGACAGGGCTTGTGGGATGGAGGACCCAGGCCTGCAGGGAGAGCAGCGGGAGAGGGGAGGCATGGAGGGTCCAGAGAGAGAGCCGGGCCCTGAGGGAAGGACATCCCGGGCAAGGACTTGGCTGTGGTCCTGGAGGCTGTGGGCAGGCACAGGGAGGCGAGTTTGGACGTGGGTTTTGTCGGAAGGTTGATCCACAGGCCTGGACCCCAGACCCCTTGAGTGTCCCCTGCTGCCCCGACAGACCATGAACACGCTGCATGAGCTGCAGTTCGCCCGAGAGTTCAAGAAGGCCGTGCAGGAGGCCTACCCCAAGCTCTTCCTGGCCCTCCTCACCCAGATGCACTACATCTTGGAGCTGAACCTGCCCAAGGAGCCCCAGCCCGGCCAGGAGGTCCAGGAGGCAGCCGTGCCCAGCGCCCGGAGGTAAGGCCCAGACCCCTGGGCAGAGACGGTGTACCGGCTTCCCAGGGCTGAGTGACAGAGCTCCACACCGGGCACCTTAGAGCAGCAGGCGTTTATTCTCGCGCAGCGCCGGAGCCTGGGGGTCTGAAGTCCAGGGTTGGCAGGGCCGTGCTCCTCTGAAACCTGCGGGGGAGGGTCCTTCCCGCCTCCTTGGTGTTCCTTGGCTTGTAGACGCATCACTCCCATTTCTGCCTCCGTCGTCACTGTGTTTCTGTGTCTAAATTTCCCTCTTTTTTTTTTTTTTTTAAGAGGGAGCAGTGTGTTGTACACAACAAGCACTCTTTGTTTTTTTTTTTGGCCGCGTTGGGTCTTCGTTGCTGCGCGCGGGCTTTCTCTAGTTGTGGCGAGCGGGGGCTACTCTTCGGTGCGGTGCGCGGGCTTCTCATTGCGATGGCTTCTCTTGTTGCAGAACACGGGCTCTAGGTGCGCGGGCTTCAGTAGTTGTGGCTCACGGGCTTAGCTGCTCCGCAGCATGTGGGATCTTCCTGGACCAGGGCTCGAACCCATGTCCACTGCATTGGCAGGTGGATTATTAACCACTGCGCCACCAGGGAAGTCCTTCCCTCTTCTTATAAGGACACCAGTCATGATGAATTAGGGCCACCCTAATGACCTTGTCTTAACTTGATTCCATCTGTAAAGACCTAACTTCCAAATGAGGTCACATTCTCAGGTACCCGGGGTTAGGACTTTGACAGCTTCTGGGGACACAGTTGAATCCCCAACAGACATGATTCCAAACACCAGCTGTGGCCAGCGCAGCAGTCAGCGCGGAGGATGGGCGTGCGTCACGCTTCCTTGTGACCGCAGGTGCCTGGCAGCAGAGACACCCCATGACAGCTGACACACGGGGACTCCAGGTGCCCACACGGGACACCACATCTTACCCAAGTGTGGTCCTTGCAGGGATTCTGCGAGACAAATGTTGTCTTCCCCCTTTGACGGACGAGGAAACTGAGGCTCAGAGAGGGTCAGAGGCTTCCTCTGAGCCACACAGAATGTCCGTGCATTGCTGAGCTAGAGCCCATAGAACGGCAGGGGTGCCTGCCCAGCCACCACTCGGCCCCTGCAGGCAGACGCCCTCCGGGTTCCCTTGCACAGGGCGCCGGACCCTGGCACGTTTTCGCTCTGATGCGGTGGACAGCTGTCAGCCTCCCCCCATCCCACTCCTGACCATTGTGGACAGGACCCACGTGGGAGGGTCCGCGCCCCGCCGGCTGCACTCGGGCCGTGGCCCGGGCTGGCAGGCTTGCCTTCCCTCTGCACTGGGGCATATCTTGAGAAATCCATTAAGCTGAGTCTTTAAAAGCCTCGGGGCGACCTCTTTTCATTTGTTAGTATTATGATGAGCTTCACACAAGCTGTCAGTTTTAACAGCTCTCCCCAAGACACTCACTGAAAAAAACTGTCACTTCTCTCATATTGCTTCTGAATTCGAATGTGCACCAAGTTCCTTTTTTATTCAAATCAACCATGCAAAATGCATGAATCTTCCCTAATAAGCTGTTAAAACATTCTCCTCCCGGAAGCAGGAGGGTTAGGAGAGAGCTGTGATGAGCTGCCTGGCCCATCAGCTTCCCTCTCCCTCCCCATGAGGTCCAGCCTCCCCTGCTCCCATGACCACCCCCCACTGCCCTCCACCCCTCAGTCAGATCAGGCCTCGCCTGTGCTCAGAACCCTCCTGCTTCCTCCCCCTTTAGCTCTGAGAAGGGCCCAGCCCTTCCGGAGGCCCACCGGTCCTTCCTCATCTGGGTGCCCGTCTCCTCCAGGACCTCAGCTCCCGCCACACGCCCCCACCACCCAGGCACACCCTCTGCTCCAGCCTCAGCATCTTCCTGCCGTTTCTCAAACCCAGCACACTCCTGCCTCAGGGCCTTTGCAGCTGCTGCGCCCTCTTCCCGGGATGCTCTTCCCCCAGTAGCCTCACCTCCTGTGGTCTCCCAACCATCTTCTCCAAAATAGCAGCCCTCCTCCCTCCCTGCTGTGTTCCCCCCCAGCCCATCTCCAGCTACAGCTGTCATCTGTGCCCCGTATAATGGGGGCTCCGGGGAGCAGGGACATATGTCTGTCTCACACAGGGCTCCCGCAGAGAGCAGGATGGCTGTCACCTCTCTGGGAGCACCAGGGGCCCTTCTGCTCAGGCTCAGCTGTGTCAAGATGCTCCAGCAGCCTCAGCCCTCCCCCCACCCACCTCGCAGGTCCTGGCTTTTCTCTGGGCAGGTCCTCCCGGAAGAGAAGGGCGGGGCCCCAGCAACCACAGGACAGACTCCCACCCTGGGCATGTCCATTGGCTCTAATTGGCCCAGCTTAGCTCACAGGCCCACCCCTGAACCAACTGCCTTGGCTACAGGGGCATGCGGGGCTCTGACTGACCAGGTCTGTCTCCCACACCTTCCCCGGAGCTGGGATGGGACCTGGGCCCCTTCCCCAGAGGACAACTGTGATTCTGATGCCACCCCAAGGGGCCCGAGAGCACAGCAGGCCAATCGGCAGTGATGTCTGCCAGCCATCAAGGACAGTGAGGAGGTCAGCAGCCGCTCCCGGGCCTCAGAGGGCAGCACCATCCAGGAGCATCACTGTGGTCCCAGGTCTGACACTAGGTGGATGTGGTGGTACCGTCAAGGGGGACGGGGGCCGAAGAGGGATCTGGGCACTCACTACCGAGAGGCCCACTGTCTTGTGGGTGTCCCTGGCAGCTTGGGGGTGGCACGGAACACCGTGGCAGCCACGCAAGGCTCAAGGCAGAGTCAGACAAGTCCTGGGCCTCTGAGGTTCCTGACGTCCTGCTAAGCTGTGCTGGCCCCTGGAACCAACAAGTGAGGGTTTGGCAGGGCTTCCTGCCAGGGAAGGAGCAAGCGTGGATGGCCCTGCCTGTGGGACTCTCCCTTTCCTTTGCATCTCTGATGAACAAAACCCCTTTCTTTTAGAGACATTTCCTGCTTTGGTTGGTCCTCAGCCAGGTCCTCCTCAAGGCAATGTCCACCCTACCCCACAAAGGACTTCTCATTCCTCCTGTTTCATCCATTATGGGCTGAATCTCTTTAACTCTAATGGGACATCTCATTTCTCTTCATTTCAAAGACACTCCCTTCATCCACTTATAGGTATAATCCAACATATTTTCCTTCTTGCCCTGGCTGCCAGGAAGCTCACATATAAAATTAATGTTCAGTCATCTCTCACTGTGGCACAGGGGTGCTTCCTTTTGTTTCTCACTTCCTGATTAGTCCTCTTTTCAACTTAAAGCTTTAAGTTTAATTTAAAGCTCTTTTATTTAAAACACTGTTCGTGGTCCTGGGTTTTGGCAGTCGACAAGGAACAAATAAGCAGTTAATAATGATATGCTGTTTGGGGCCTGGATCTGAGATCTAAGATCTCCTCCTAACCCCACTGTGAGCACTCTGAGCTGGCCTCTCCATCTCACAGTCTTGGTTTCTTCTTCTGTGCGATGGGGTTGGCCCCTCCCCAGGTGTTGTGCGGGTCAGGCACCGTAGAGGACTGGGTAGCCTCTATGCTAGAGTGACCCTGTGCAAGTGACCAACACTCGGGGCCTCAGTTAAGGGTTAGATCATGACCCCAGCCCAAACGTCTTCTGTTCAATTTGCCCAGTTGGGGTGCCGTGGTCTCAGGCCCAAGGACCTCCTGATTCCTCGGACCCATGGGGGTTGTGACTTCCCAGGGGTTGAGCAGGGATTCCTGAGCAGGAAGGGACAGACGGGAAGGTTGGTGCTCTGCCCCAGTCTGGAGTCCCCACGGCCCTGCTCGGACCTGCCTCCTTCCCTGGCCCCTGGCCTCAGCCTCGGCCCCCCTTCCACTCCGCGCTCCCCACAGCTCTTGGTCGAAAAGAGGAGAGAAAGGACTAACGGATTATTTATTATTTGGTCGATACTTGCTAAGTGTACTGTGTGTCCTGCTCTTGTTATTTAATGAATACGGATGGCGCTTGCTGTGTCACAGGCCACACTCAGTGACCAGAGAGGCATGCCTGCACTCAGGAGCTCAGCCCCGTGGAAATGCAGATGGGGTCAAGTGACAGCCCGGTGATGCATGACACACCCTGGAGAGTGCCCTGAAGGAGAGGCACAGCCTCTGCAAAGGGTGACCTCGGGGGGCGCCCCCTGCATGTGGTTCCCTGAGGACCCGGCCTCTGAGCACAGACCTGAATGATGGTTAGAGCTCACTGGGTGGGGAAAGGAGGGCAGAGAGCCTTCCAGGCGGGGGGACCCCAAAGACGAAGGGGCAGGAAGGAGGTGACCGCACGGCTCAGCCCCAGAGCAGCGGGGAGCCACAGGGGGCTCCGTGCCACGGAAATGACAGTATCCGGTCGGCACTGGGGCGACATACAAAGATGAGGAGACAGAGCCGCCTCCTGCAGCTCACGTCAGTGGGGGGACACCAGGTGGAAAGGAAAGGAGGGCGCTCCATTCCCTCATCCCCCCGGGACAACAGCGGTCCGTGTCCCGTGGCACTGACGCATAGGAAGCCCTAGCTCCGTGTGAACCCCGCAGGCTCCCCGCACCTCTGCATCCTGCCCTCCAGCCCCCCCTCATCTCCAAAGTCGCTCTGCCCCAGGCATCCCTGGGGTGAGGCTGAAGGAGGGCACGACGTCACCCCAGGAGGAAGGGAGGGGGGTCCTGCATGGCCGGGCTCGGACCCGAGGGCCTCCGTCTTCTGTCGGTCAAGGAGCGGCATGGATTTCAGGCAACATGGGTCCCTGTGCATTGCCGGGGGTCCTGGGCTGGGGGTGGTCTTAGGTTTTAGGGCCCCACAAGTGATGCTGTTCACCCCGAGAGTCAGCAAGGGAGTCCCCAGAATGCCCAAATCAGCCAAACGCCATCTTTCCAGAAGCCCTGGTGTGGTGCAGGGACACAGCGACCGTGAGAAGCGATGCCCAACGTGCCCCAGGACCAGAAGCTTCTGAGACCCATCACAGAGCAGACAAAATGCCACTGTGCCCAGAGTCGCCTTCTCCTGAAACCGGCGTCACTCTGGCTGAGACCAGTGACCTGGAAAACGCAGCCTCTTTTTAGTGGCACGGCTTGGGGGCAAGATGACAGGCCAGCTGACATTTGAGTCGGCCCCACCGGGGACTTTCACGGAGTGGCATTTCATCCCTTCACATTTGGTTTTGCAAATCTGATCAGAGTTGTGCCTGGTCCAAGCTGACAGCCTCGCTCTGGGGGCGCTCACACGTCCAGGTGACGCCAGCAGGCGCGGGGTGGCTGGGCAGGGAGACGGGCCACCGAGCTATTCCCAGGCCCTCCACCCGTGCGCTGCCTGCAGGGCCCGGGGCAGCCCAGAGCCCGTGGCTCGACACCACTGTGCAGGTCTGGAGCCCGCGGCCTGGCCGCGCTTTGCTTTTGCGGCCCCTGGCCAGGCTGTGTGACCCGGACGGGGCTTGGGCAGCGCGGTCCCCGACCCGCACCCCGTCCCGCCGTGCTCCGGGGCCGGCTCTCTTTCTCGAGTCCGCGCGAGCGCGTGGCGGGTGGACCTCGTTCCCCCGCGTCCTCAGGAGCTGTAGATGGACCCTCCTCTGGGCCCCCATGACACACCCCCCGCTGTCCTCCTCCAGTGCCGGGGTCCCTCTGCATTCTCAGCCCCACGTTTAAACGGCACTGCCCATCGAGGCTCCGCTGGGGCCCCCTCCACCCTGCAACTGGGGAAACCACCTGTCCCCGGTGTCTCCTAGCTCTCTCTCTCCAGCCCAGTCCCCGCAGCCCCAGCCCTGGAAAACCAGCTGTGGGCACCTCACACTGACCACGTGCCAAACCTGTCTCGAGCTTCCCCCTGGACCCGCCCCTCCCAGGAGGCCCCCTCCAGTCTCCTGCCCCGCAACCGGGCCCGCCCCCATCCTGCGCCCCGACATCTCTGTTGAAGGCGGCCGGGAACAAGCTGCCCCCGGGAGGCCCCAGTGCTGCCGGGCCCTGAGTGCAGGCGGGAACCACAAGGCACCTTTCCACCCGCGGCGGCTGGGCACCCTCCCCAGGGGCGCGGCTGGCTGGGGACCCCTCTGCTCTGCCGCAGCACGTCGCTGGGTGCGCTGAAGGGTCTGCTGCCCGCCGCCGGACACTGGCAGGACTTCGCCCACCTGGAGCTGCAGGGAGCCTGGGACCTCTTCGCCGCCACCCACACCGACCCGCAGGGCGTGGGCCTCCCCGCCAGGTAGGGGCGGGGCTGGGCCAGGGGAAGGGGACTGCCCGGGTCACCCCTGCCCAGGAGGCTGTGGACTGCCGTACCTCCAGGGCCTGCCTGCGAGCACAGCCCCACGGACTCACGCGCACACCCTGGAAGCCTAGGATGCAGGCGTCTTCCCCCCGGCCTGAGGCCTCCTAGGGGACAAGGGCCAAGTCTGCTCCCCTGTCCACCCCATGCTCAGCCCGGGCCTGGCAGCCAGTGGGCGGCCAGTGGGTGCAAAGGGAGCAGGAGACGGTCGAAGAGAGATGTGCCCACCCACACTCAGCAGCACCTCTGACCGCCTGGCCCCTGGGTTGGGTTGTGTGGGGCGGGGGACACGGGGCTGCGTCCGCAAGCCCAAGCCCTGCCCCTGCCCTTCGCCTGCGCCCAGGGCCATGGTGCAGAACCGCTGCAAGCAAGTCAAGGCGCTGATCATCCAGCGGCTACCCCACCTGCGGAGCCAGGAGAAGCGGGGGAGGAAGGCAGCCATCACCATCCTCACGGGGGCCTGGGTGTGGGGAGGGGGGCCCCTCAGAGACAGCCTGAGCCCCCTCGTCCGGCTGCCTCAGCCACCGCCAGAACCACACCAGGACCTCACTTGCCCAACAAACCCCTCACACCCCTCCTTCCCGCCTCCAGCTCCTTGGGGCCCGCGGTCGGGGGCTTCTGGCTGGGTCCGCACCTCCCAGGCCCCCCTCAGCCTGCAGCCTGGGGGACTGTCTTTCCATCCACCCCCCTCCCTGATGACTCAAGGTCCCACCCCTGGGACCGTGAAGCCAAAAGGGCAGTGAAAGAGTAGAAAGAGACCCCAATCAAAGCCTAGTGCTTCTCCCCACCCCACCGCGCTAGAGGAATGTCTGGGCCTCCTTCCACGAGGCTTTGTCCCCAAGTGCCCCACGAGCCAGGCTGTTGATGTATGTTGCTCCCAGCCTCGCTGTGTGACCTCAGACAAGGCCCTTTCCCCCTCTGGGCCTCAGTCTCCCCAGCTATACATTGAAGGATCGAACCAGCTTGGAGGTGGGTTTCAAATACTCATTAACCAAGATACCCGGAGGGAGCAGGTCAGCCACCCTCCCCACACCGCCTGCCAGGCCCTGGTCCTACAGCCCTGCTCCCAGACACCGACGAGGGCCCCTAGGAGAGGGTGCCAGGACTGACCCGCCTGCCCCTGGGGCCACCCAGTTCCTCTACAGCCCTGCCCTGCTGGAGGTGCTCCCCAAACAGGCCGCCCTGACCATGCTGGCCCGAAGCCTCAGGGACCCCAGCCCCGAGGTCCGCGTGCTGAGACTCCAGGGCCTGGGAAACATCCTCTTCCACCCAGAGAAGGTACGAGGGTGAGGGGAGCCGTGGCTGGAGCAACCCCCAGAGCGGCCGGGTGTGCGGGGTGCAGACAAGGCCCACTGGGTTGGAATCCCGGCTCTGGGGACACAGAATCACCTCTCTGGGGCTCGGTTTCCTCACCTGCAGAACGGCGCTGGTGATGGCCTCTTGGCAGGGCTGCGGGAGGGGTGCAGTGTCTACTCCCGAAGGACGTTGTCTCCACCACGCCCGGGAACAGGCGGGCGCTCCTGCAGACCTCCAGGCACCTAGGAGGAGCCCACCAGTTGGCACCCCAAGGCTGGCCCGCAGACAGGAGCCTCCCCTGAGAATCTTATGGGCGGGTCCCCCCGTCATTGCAGACTCAGCTTCACTCCCTCCCGATTCCACCCATCACCGTGACAACCCACATCCCGTAATGAATGAACAGCTGGAGCATTGCCAAAGAGGCAGAAGGGAAGGCCCGCAATGCTGCCTTTGGGGGATCTGGCCGTTCCGTCTACAGCCCCCCAGCTCATCCACCTACCTACCCACTCATCCATTCATAAAGTCAGCCATTCATCCCTCCATCCCTCCATCCATCCATCCACCCACTCATCCATCCACCCATCCTCTTGTTCCTTGGGTCCCTCATTTATGAGTCATTCTTTTATTATTTCTTTCATTCATTGATTTCACTCAATCAGTTATTCACGTTTGCTCTCTCACTCATTCATTCATTCTGTCAGTGGTCAGCCATCCAGACACCTGTCCCCAGGTGTTCTCCCAGACAGGCAATCAGTAGGAAGTGTCCATGTGCTTTCTCTCTACCCCGCACTGAGTGTGGACCTGCAGGAACAGAGAAGACAGAGCAGAGGGGCTACCAGACCAGGACGGCCAGGGCTAGGGAAGGTGGATGGTTCCCAAGGGGGGGTCCAGCCACAGCAGGGCTGGGGGAAACAACACACCCACCCTGAGCCCCCCAGCCAGGGAGACCTGCTTCTGTGGGGACACGTTGAACTGGGCAGGGATGGAGCAGGCCCCAGGGCTGAGGGAGGGGCCGCGGTCGCTGCCCTAGACGCCAGAGAGGCAACCTCTGCTGGGGCCCATGAGAACAAATGGCCCCGCAGGACTGTCCACTTCTGTCTACCGTCAAACACAAATCGCACTAACTGGGTGCCGGTGTGTGCACTGGGAGACCGGAGAGCAGCTACGTGCGAAAGACCCAAGCCGGCCGCGCACCCGCGGTAGAAGTGCGTCTCTCTCCCGCCGCTGTGGCTGTCCTGCTCTGCACTCCCCAGGGGGGGCAGGGTCCTCGTTTGCCGTGCTCCATTCTGGGTGCTGCCCTCCTCTGCAGGGCCTGGGCGGCCACCACCACGCCCACTGCAGCCAGCAGGCACACCCTGCCCCTTGAGGCACGACCTGCAAGTTGATCACTCACTTCTGCTCCGGTGGTCACGCGAGGAGGCCGGGGAAGTCCATCCCTGCCACAGAGGGGTCCTCTTGCCAGGGAACAAGGGGCCAGCTCGGCAGGCGGAAGGAGGGCCCCCTCCACCCATCCCCCTGCTCACCTCGGGGGAGGGGATCCAGACAACCAGGCTAAAAACTACTTGACAGTCATGGGACGAGCGCACTGAAAATCCGGATGCTGTTTTCAGGACTGGCGCCCGGCCGTTTTTGTCCTTGTTAGAAATTATATTTTGCTTTTAGAAGATGCTACCAATGTAATGCCTACATATTAATGAAATAATTCAACTGGAAACGCTGCAAGTGTAGCCATCGAAGGAAGGCAGACACGCTCCAGGTAGCGTCCCTCCCACCCACAGCTGACCTGAAACCATTCCCGTCCAGGCCACCTGTGGCCTCCCCGCAGTGGACCCGTCAGCACACGTGACTGGGTGACCTTTCCGTCCACTTGGCCCCAGGACCCCTCCCTCACGTCGAAGGTGGTGCCTTGTCATCTTCACTGGTTCTCCCTCCTGTTCTTGGACCCTTTCCCGCCATTCTGCTTGGTCTACACTTGCTCCCTTGGTGGTCTCCTCCAATCTTTATGTACCACCTATTGGCCAAGTGCTCCCAAACCTGTATCCCAAACGCGGACCTGAACTCCAGCCTCGACCCTCAAACTGCTTGGATTCTAGCAGCATCTCAAACCCAACGTGTGCACAGCGGACCCCTCACCCCAAACAGGCTCTTCCTGCAGCCCCCATCTCAGGTGACGGGGGCTCCACCCGTCCAGTTGCTCCAGCCCCAAACAGTAAGGTCGTTCAGCCGATCAACAAACACCCAGGTGTGCTCCTGCCTCAGGGCCTTTGCACTTGCTGCTCCTTCTGCTGGCAAGCTCTTCCAGCACCTCTTTGTAAGAATTTGCTCAGCTCTCACCTTCTCAGTAACAAATGCTCTGATCCTACTTAAAAGTAAAACTTTAGGGACTTCCCTGGTGGTCCATTGGTTAAGAATCTGCCTTTCAATACAGGGGGCACGGCTTCGATCCCTGGTCGGGGATCTAAGATCCCACATGCCGTGCAGCACAGCCAATAAATAAATAAATAAATAAAATAATTTTTAAAAAACCTTCATAACCACCACTTCTGCTGGTACCTCCACCCCAGTCGGTCCCAGCCCTGCCCTGCTGTATCATACCACTCGTCACTGACTGACACACGCCATATTGTAAGTTTAACTTCGGGTCCTTCTCCAGTCCACTGCCAGACCTGGGTCCCAGCACCCTGGCTTCACCCAGTTGGTGCTCAGAAAGTGTTTGTCACTGAAATGAATTTAATGCTGTAAAACTAAACACAGCTTAGGAAGCCAATGAAGTTGCCTAAAACTTGCTGAAAAGTTGTAAAATCAGCCTAGTTTGCACAAGTCATTGATAAGGGGCTTGATGGTGGGAAACATCCATTTGCTGACATGTCACTTTCTGACATGTACATCCAGACAGTTCATGAGCACACTGCACACAAGAGGAGCAGAAAGAATTGGCCGAAAGTGAGCTTAGTTTTTTCTTTTAAAGTAATGTAAAAATGGGAAATGGTCATTGCAGCATAGAAGGTCTGGAGCCACCACTGGTGCACCCACCTCCCCATGATGTGATTCGCCAGCGACCTCAGTGTGTGCCCACCTGACCAAATTTGTCTCCTCCAGCCCCCCAGGCCCTCTCTGACCCATGGGGAGGCCAGGAATGGGGGTAAAGGCAGGGTGGGGCAGAGGAAGGGAAGGGTGGTCTCCAGGACTTGGTGGGGGCCCTCTGGCCAGCATGGGGACAGACAGGAAGGTCCTGGGAGCCAACTAGCACGGGGCTAATGCTCCCCTCACCCCAGGGGGACCCCCAGTGGCTCAGGGAGGAGAAGCCTGTCTGAAGACTGTCCACAGCTCCGAGTGGACAGACCAGGGCTCGGAGCTCATTTCCCTCATGGGCAGAGCCAGGGCGGGATCCAGCAGGGTGTGGGGGACAGTGCAGGTGCCCAGGCCTGGATGGGGGTCTGGGAAGGGCAGAGTCTGAGTTGGTTCTGGGTCTACCCGGCAGGGCTGGGGTGCGGGGGGTGCAGAGGCAGGGGTCCCAGGACCCTCGGCCCACCGGCCCCACCTCCCCCAGGGACGCCTGCTCCGTGGACTGCCGCCGCCCTTCCTCGACGGCTTCTTCCACAGCAGCGAGCCGGTGGTGGTGCGCGTCATGGGCCCCGTGTCGGACGTGCTGCACCGCCTGGGCGCACACAGCACAGAGGCCCAGAGCCTTGGCATCGCCATCAACGCCCGCTCCTTCTCCGACGACGTGAGTGCGCCCAGGGAGGGGCGAGCGCCCCCATCTCGTGGCCCTCCTGTGCCTCCCCCGCTCCCTTCCTCGAAGGCGGGGAGGACCCCAGGCCACGGTCCAGCTGGGGCGGGGAGGTGGAGGTCCAGGGCAGCTCCCTGGGTGTGCACCGGCGCAGGTGGACCAGCCGGGGGGCCACCAGGTGGCGCTCGCCCTTCTCCATGGGGCTGAACTAGCGCCGACATCCATTCTCTCCAACCCCACCTGTCCTCACCTTCCTGACCTGTCAGCACGTTTGCAATGGCAGATTTTCCTTCACTGGGAAATTAGAGGGATAAGCCCCGCCCCCCAGCTGCATTCATGACACTCGGGTTGTCAGGATGTGACTGTGAGCATGAGAGAGAAATGATTTCAGGTCCTTGAGGATGGCCTGTGACCCTCCCCAGGAGCCCTGTCTGAGGGGGAAGGCAGAGCCCTGTCCCTGAGAGCCCTGAGCCCAGGTGAAAGGGTCCCACTGAGGGGACTGAGCCCCATCCCCACCACGGAGTGGAGGGTCAGGACCCCCAGGCAGGATTGGCTCTGGCCCTGAGCCTCTGCCTTGCAGGAGCGGGATGGAATCCGGGCAGCGGCCATGGCACTGTCCGGGGAGCCGGTGGCGTCAATGACAGGCAGAAAGCAAAGCGGCCTGAGAACCCAGGTGCACCAGAGCATGGAGGCCCTGCTCCTGCCCCTGAAGGACAGCTGCCGGGCCGTCGTCACGGTCACTGCCTCCCGATGGGCCTTCGCCTTGGCGGGCGGGGCTGGGGACCCACGGGTGGCAGGGGGCTGGGGGTCTGCAGATGGCAGGGGGTGCTCCCTGGGGCAGCAGGTTTGGCCCCCTCCTTGGTTTCCCTGCCCCTCCCCATGTGCACACACGTGCACTCACACACGTGCACTCACACACACGTGCAAACACGTGGCCGTGCCGTCTGTGGGCAGGACACTGTCTGCCCTGCTCACTGCTGTGTCCCCAGCGCCTGGCCTGTAGTCGGGGCTCAGGTTGCTCGTTGAACTTGCTGAGATATGGGCTGAGCCCTACTGTGTGCCAGCCCGTGCCCCACGCCAGGCCATTAAGACGCAGCTCAGCCTTCCTGGAGCTCCCAGCGGCCAGGGAGATGGATAGTAAGCGGCCAGCTTCCCAGCCGATGGGGGCCGAGTACTGCCTTTGGTCGAGCGGGGCCTGGTGCCGCGGCCAGGGCGGTGGGTGGGCTGAGCGCTGCCTCACAGGCAGCGGGAAGGGGCCGAGGAGCCCAGGAGGGGCCGCGCCCGCGCTGCGGCTTCCTCAGACCCCACCCCAGCCCAGGCCCTCCCCTGCGGTCCCCACAGCAGGCCAAGCTCGCCTTCCACCGCGGCTCAGTGCTGCTCCGATGGCGGCGGCGGCGCACCCTCTCCTGCACGCCGGCCTGGGAGGCGAGCCTCAGCGCCCGCCACGTCCTCCGGAGCCGCCTGGTTAGGCGCCGCAGCGGGGGGCGGGAGGGGAGGGGGGCCGGGAGCCGGGTTCCCCGGGGCTGGGGCTCCGGTCCGTGCTCTGTGCGGGTCCAGCCCTCTGGCCCCAGCGAGTGACAGGCGTGCTCCCCAGATAAGCCACAGCCAGGAGGGTCTCAGCATCCACTTGGCACAGGCCCCCAGCTACCTGCGCAGCCGCCGTCGTCACATCAAGACCTGGGCATGGGTGCTCTTCATGGGTGAGCGGGGGCCGGGCTCGGGGACCCCCGGGCCTGCCCCGCCTGAGCACCCTGAGCCTCACCCGCCCAGCGCCTGCCACGCCACTGCAGCTGGAGCTTGAGGGCCACTGGCAAGAGGAAAGGTGGCGGGGTGGGGGGGGGGCCTCGGAGGGTCGGGAGCAGGTCCGAGCCCCCGTCCACCGGCCAGCGTGCTCCTCGTTGTCACGCAGGTTATACCACCTGCCACCACCCCCGGGCCGTGTCCCAGATGGTCAAGGACATGGACACGAAGCTGCTGTTCTGCAGTAAGTGGCCCCAGCCCGTCCACACCCGCACCCGTGTCGCAGGGAGGGTGGACCCCCAAACACGTGGGGCTGAGAGGGGGTGGGAGTGGGAAAGGGGAGCACCCAGGCCTGGAAGGCCCAGGAGGTGCGGTCTGGGTGCCAACCTGCCCCCCCGCACCCCAGGTGGGAATGAGGGCGCTGCCCTGTCATGGCGGGGCTGTGGGCAGACGGGACCGCAGGGGGCACCTCTGACTTGTCCCTCCTCTCCTGGAGCTTTTGAGGATCTTAAGAATGACCCAGAGCCCGGCATCCAAGAACTTGCCACCAGGCAGTCCTCCTTCCTTCAGCAGATGGCAGCCAGACCACGGTGACCTCCAGCCGTCCTCCCTCACCTTCCTCCTCACCCACCCCCAGCCCCGTGCCCACCGTGTCAGGCAGCCCTGCCCTGTCCACACAGAGCTTGGTTGCATAACATTTTTCCATTTGAAAGAAAGATCTAGATTCAACAAAGATGCGTCACACCTGTACGCTCCCCGCCCACCATTCCGTGGGTCCCCAGGGGAACCAGGCAAGCCCCAGGAGACACTGGCAGGCCTGCGGGAGGGCAGAGAGACCGTGTCCCCCAGAGACAAACTGGGAAGTCTGTGCAGCGCCCTGCAAATGACAGCCCCTCCCGTCATGGAGATCAGGTGGGCTCCCCTTGGCCAGAGCCCAAGCCATGGCTTGCCAGTGTCCTGGGCGCTGGGAGGGCACTCCCAGGGCAGCCTTGGCCCTCAGGGCTCACGGCTGAGTGGAGCCATTCACCAAGGCACTCCGACAGCATTCAGTTTGTCTCCAGCTTAGAGCTCCATAGTCACGGGGGTGCTGACAGTGGGCAAGAGGCCCCTTGGCTGGTCTCCCTCAGCCCAGGGGACTCAATGTCTCCCTCCACCCCCATCTCTAGCCTCCTGAGTCCAGTCAGGGCTGGCAACCGGGGTTGGCAGTGGAACCAGGCTGGCCCAGAGTTAGACCTTCCTGGTGGGCCTGGCCCATCCTGGATGAGCTGTGTGGCCTGAGGCGAGGGTCTCAGCTCTGAGCCTCAGCTGTCCCATCTGTAAAATGGGTAGTAAGACCTTCCTCCAAGACTCCTTGGAGGGCTGAGTCTAGAAGGGGTCCCCTGACTCCCAGGGAGCCCCTGGAGACCCACCTGACCTTCAGGAGGTCCTTCCCCTCCCTGCCTTGGTTTTTCCACTTGTGCAATGGGCAGGTGGGCCCTTTCCCTGCCTGTGAGACCCTCCCTTGCCTGAGTCCTCCCTAGGGCCTCCCCCCAGGTGTCTCTCTCGGGACCCCAGCCGGCCACCCTCCAACAGGAGGTCCAGCCCAGCCCAGCCTGCCCCCCGCCCCGTGCCCTCCCTGACCCTCCCCACTCCGCGCAGGCAGAGATTCCACCCGGAGCGCCTTGCCCACATCCCCAGCCTCGGCACCTCCACAAGCCCCATCCCTCGAGGGCCTGCCAAACAAGGCTCCCTGCCCCTCGTCAGCCCCTCCTGAGGCCAGGCACCCCCCCCTACCCGGCTCACCACGCCCCTTAGACTGTGAGCCCCTTGGGGCAGGGATGGGGCTGCACAGGGCTGGCACCCAGGAGACCCCAAAACTTGGATGGTGGGTTGAAAAAATACAGCAACTTCATGGACACGCCCCAGATTCACTTGTGTTCTTGGGTGTGTTTGGGGAAAGGAGGAAATAACTCTCGGTAGGGCTGGCGGCCCCCCTCCACCCGGGAGCCCCGTCTCCCCGTCTGTGCATCTCTGAACAGGGCACCTGAGGAGGAGCTCTGGGTGGGTTTGCCTTTTCACGACTCTCCATCTTGTCCATGGACCTCCGTGGGTACCCCCTCATCTCTCCTCCGCTGCAACCCCCTGCCTGGGGGGGAGGGGTGCACTCCTTCAGGACCAAGAGGCCTGAGGGGGAGGATCCCCTCAGCCCAGCTGGTGGGTGGGAGTGCCATCTCTCCTGAAACGGGGGGGGGGGGGTCTTCCTGGTTTCACCCAGCACTTGCCCCCTGGCCACCTCCGGGCAGTGGGCAGGCAGGCCTCCTGCACATCCCTCCACCCGGCCCCAGTTCACCCTCCCTCTGGGAAGTCTGGTTTAGTAAAAGCTTAGAGCTGGGTTGGCCTGGCCCCAACAGGTTCCTGGAGCCGACGGTGACTGGGCAAGCCCCCAGGGGAACCGAGACAGGAGAAGTCTCGAGTGGAGGGAGCCCGGTCCTTGCCAGCAGGGCGGGGGGCTCTAGACCCGGGCTCACGGGAGGTGCCCCATGAACCGTACCAGCGGCAACAGTTCACTGCCAGGCCGGCCACAGCAGACCAGGGGCAGGGAGACAGGGCCTGTGAGCTGGTGGGTGGGCCACCATCCCACCTGGGGAAGGCGCAGAGCTGAGAGCTGCACACGGGGAGGCTGGGAGCAGGGCAACCCATGCCCCCAGGCAGACCCTGCCCCGCCCACACACACTCTGACCTATCACAGCAGACGCGGTCGGCCACCATCACCAGCTCCCTGCTCCGGGCCTCTAAGGGCACCTGGTGGGGGCAGGGCAGCCACCCCACTGGACACAAGCCCCACGGAATTACCAAGGGACCCACCCTGTGCTGCACAGGTGCAACGCTGGTGACCCGGCCCTGAAACAGCACCATGGCAACCGGGCGGAGCCCGCTCAGGCCACAGCCCTTGTTCTATCTGGGATGGTTCCTGCCCCTAAGCCAGGGAGCGCAGGGACCCGGTGTGGACGCCAGGGGGCGCCCCAGCACAGCCGGCCGGAGGGGCTGCCGGCCCATCCTGCTCAGGGGCCTCCCGGGGCCCCGCCTGCTCCCTCGAGGCCGCCTGGCCCCCGACCCCACTCTCCAAGCACACACAGCCACAGGGTCCGGTTTTATTGCCTTCGAGTGTCCAGAACATCTGACCGCCCCAGACCAAATAATTTAAGGTGCCAAGAACAGGTCAGGGTGAGGGGCTGCCGAGGAGGGGCCGGGCCCAGTGGTTAAAAAATACACCAGCCCCCAAACAAACGGGCCAAAGAGGAGAGCTGCCCAGGGGCAGGGCACTGGCAGGAGAGCCAGGGGCGCGGGGTGAGGGGGAGATTAGGGGGGAATTAAGCCTCAGAGGGACAGAAGGAGCCGAGGGCGCAGACAGAGACACATAGGACACCGAGGAAGAGACAGAGACGCGGGGCATGTAGACAAAAGGAAGGATGGACCAGACAGTGGTGCGAGCAGACACACACACACACTTGCACGTGCGTGTGGACAGAGACGCAGGGGGACGGTGACAGGAGACAGCAAAGGGCGCGTGGGGCGGGCCGGATCGTTGGTGGCGGGTGTGCCGAGGCGTCTGGAGAGGAGGGAGATGGAGCCCCGCTGAGCCCGAGGCCAGGGCGCCAAGGTCCTGAGCTACATGACACAGCACTTGGTCTTGTGCGCGTGTGGGTCCTTGAACCGCAGTCTCTGCTTAGGCCGGTATTTTTCCAGGTAGGTAAGCTGTTTGCTGTTGATGGCTCCACGCCGCTTCCTGGGCAGACGGAACAGGGGTGGGGATCAGGTGGGACCCGGCTCGGCCGCCTGCCCTGCCCCAGGGCCTCGAGGCACCAGAGTCCAGTGGGGCTGGAGCGGGTCCTCGTGGCCAGCAGAGCCCGTCCCACCTCTAGGCCTTTGCCCGGGCTGCTCCTGCTGCCAGGATCACCCTTCCCTCCTCACCTGCAGTCACTGCAGCTGGCCTTCGACTCACCTGGCTATCACCTCCTCCAGGCTGGCTCCCTGACCCCCTGCCCAAGGCCCCCATGTCTACCTGGGTACCACCTCACGCCCAGGCCCTGGCACCCCAGAGGCCGCAGGGCTGGAGCCTGGGCATCCCGGCTGGCTGGGAGGGGGAGTAGAGGAGGGGGGAGGTGGACCTCCGTTGCCCAGGTGTGAGGGCACCTAGGGCTGCCCACCGGGCGCTTCGGGAGGTCATGTGTCCCCACCCGCCCGTGACCTCAGACGTGGCCACAGACTTGCTCTGGCCAAGGAAACGTGAGCAGGGGAGGAGCAAGCCTGTGCTTCTCTGAGTCGCCGGGTTGGGCCCAGCCCCCCATCACGGGCCTCGCGCCTCAAGCTGGGGAACCGCCACCGCGGTGGGTGCGGGAAGGGCTCTGGTGAAGGCCCGGCCCTCCCCCTGGTGCCCCTTGCATCTGCGCCAAGGCGCAGAGCTGCACACAGGCTCACGGAGAGAAACAGCGTGTGCCCGTGTGCGCGAGTGTGTGCGCGTGTATGAAGGAGTGCCGGGCTCCCGAGGAGGCCTGAGCTCCCACGGGTGCACGCAGGGCTGGCGGGCTGGCTGGGAAACAAGCCCGCCTCTGGGAGAAAGAGGCGGCTGTGCCCTGGGAGCCGCCACTGGGGAGGCAGCACAAGAACACACCCAGGCACAGAGCGCGTGCGTGTCTCTCTCTCTCACACACACACACACACACGCACGCATGCACGCACACGGCGGCTGGGCTGGGGGCGGGCTCGGGCCCAGCGCAGGCCCAGGTCCTCTGCCATCCGCCCCACTGTCCCTGCTGACACCCCAGGACCCTGCACCACCCGGGCTCTTTTCCCGGGAGCAGTGGGGGAGACAGGAGCCCCCCACCCGAGGAGGGGGAGGGGGGGAGACCCCCGTGGGGGCTGAGAAGCTGGGGCAGAGGGCCCAGGGGCCAGGGCTTCGGAAGGGCGGCTCCGAAAGACCCCCATGTGTCAGTCGTCCCTGGGGTGTTAGGGAAGGTGGGCAGGGTGCCACAGGAGGCTCCTTTCACAGAGGGGCTGGGCTGGATGGCTTCTGGGGGTCCTCCCTCTCCCAGGTAAGGAGAATGACACCCCACATCAGGAGTGCCGGAGGCTTAAAGAGTTGTTTGCCCCAACTCCCTACGTGGACCTGCTCGTTACTGAACGCAGCCCAGCCTGCCTTGACTGCCGCGCCCCAGGCCGAGGGAGCCGCGGGCCGCGGAGATGGGACCAGCCAGGCCCTCGCTGTAGCCTCTCCTCACTCATACCTCCCAGCCAGGGGAGAAGGCCGCACTCAGGGACCGGTCCTCAGTGAGGGCCAGGCGGCCTGAGCGGTGCGTCGGTACCACAATGGGAGGCTGCACTGGACTGGGGGATGCCTCAGAGGACAGCCCGGGGCCAGGGGGCAGGAGTGCCCACTGGCAGGGCACTGGGCCCCTGCGGGGCGGGGAGCACAGGATACGGGCCCCCTCAACCCGGACCCCTGAGCACTCACCACCGCCCTCCCCCACGGGCCACTCACTGTCGGATGAACTGGATGGCGTCCTCGTACTTCATCCCGCTCTCGATGAGGGCCAGAGCCACGAGGACCGGAGCCCTAGAGCGGACGGCAGAACCAGATCAGCCGAGCCTCTGCTCCCAACCCGTCCCCTGACAGGCCGCCTACTTAAGACACAGAGCAATGCCTTCCCCCTTGGGGCCTGAGGGCTGCCCAGACTCCCCCAGTGCCCTGCTCCTCCCGACCCTGCTGTGTGACCTCAGGTGAGCCAGGCAACCTCTCTGTGCCTCAGGCTCCTTGTGTGTAAATATGTTGGTGAGAGGGTTGAAGGAGGGAGAGCGAAGCGCTGGGCTTAGGTCTGGTTGTGGATAAGAGATTGCCTCTTGGCTATCAACCCCCCTCAGCCAGTCCCTCTACAAACGGGGATTCCACCGCTTGGGTCCTTCAGTGAAACCCAGGCTATTAGCTGGGGGCAGGGCCTTTGTGCCTGCAGAGGGGCGGAGCTGGCAGTTCCTTCCTGCTCAAGTGCACAGTCCCAACCACAGCAGGAGGGAGCAGGGTCAGACTGTGGGAAGGACTTCCTCCCCGCCCAGGTCTGGGAACTTCCAAGGAAGGAGGTCACGTGTGATGTGGGTTCGGCGCCCACATCCAAGAGTGAGCCAGGCCACAGGGTCCCCAGGCTCGAGCCAGCTGCCCCGCCGGCCAGCTCACCGTCCCAGGCCGGCCACACAGTGCACGGCCACACAGCTGCCGGGGTCGTCACAGAACTTGGTCTTCAGCAGGCTCAGCCAGTCCTCCACCACCCTGCCGGGTGGAGGCGCCCCGTCGTCAAACGGCCAGTCCTGCAGAAGGAAGCAGCCCGTGAGGGCCCTCCACACCGGACGGTGGGGCGAGGGGCGCAGGCCGGCCTGCCCACGGGCACCCTGAGAAGCGCAGAGGATGTCGGGAGCCCACGAGGGTGAGGGTCAGGGCACAGGGCCAGGGAGCTCCCCGCTGCAAGGCTCCTCCTCATCCTCTCCGCTCCCTCGGCCCTCCTCTCCTCCAGGAAGCCTCCCCGGAACACCCTGCTCTTTTCCTTGAGGAGCCCCGGGAGCCCTACTCCCCTCCCCATGAGCCCACACTGCGATTCTGGGGTCAAAGCCTGACCCTCACCCAAGCCTGAGAGGTTCTGGGTCAGGAGGCCCAAGGGGTCTGGCCCACACACGTGGCTGACATGTGCCTGTCTGCGTCCCCAGCCCCCAGCACAGCTGCACAGAGCAGGCCGGGCCCAGTGAGGATGGAGACACTTAAGTCCCAGTGGAGCAGACTCAGTGCCGTTTAGTGCATCCACATGCGCCCACCAAGGCTAGGCCCCCGGGTCATCTAATCCTGCTGCCGGACTCCGGATTCAGCAACCCCTGGAGGAAACCGGTCTGCCTGGCTGCTGTAAGTCTAACTCAAATCCTTCCTGCTGCAGTGGGAGGAGTGGGAAAGGCTGCGGACTCCCTGTGCTACGGGCCGCTTTACAGCGTTCACCTGGTGCCTTTCAAGCACCCACGCTCTACAGGTGAGGAAACTGGGGTCACTCAGCGGGGAAGGGGCAGAGGCGGGACTCAGGCAGGCCCGTCTGACCCCGAGGCTCCGACCCTTCCACCACTCTCACCACAGTCGCCTGGCTCGGCGTCCTCCCCAGAGGGCTGGCCCCAGGGCTCTGGTCGAGGCACCGGGAAACCCGTGGCCCATCCCACAGGGCCTGCCGCCTAGACGTCGGTCCCCAGCACCGGGGACCAAGGAAACAGCCCCCAGGGTCCCTCCCCACGGCCTCGGTAGAGCCTCCCCAGGGGCCCGCCAGGTGCCCCCAGCCCCCCCTCCCGGAGGCACCCGCTGCCCGGCGACAGGGCCCCGAACGCCAGGCAGGGAGACAGAGATGCGCCCCTGAGGCAGCCCAGACCCTTAGAGATGAGGCCTGGGCACGAACACGGCGAGGTGGGCACGGCAGGGGGCACGCAGAGAGGCCACGCGTGCCTGCTTCCCAGTGAGGGGCCCCAGCCACCTCCACCCCCCCGACCCCGCGCAGCAGCACGCAGCCCTCACCACGACGGTGATGCCATCCTTCTCCAGCGGGGCCTTGTCATAGGTCACTTCGCACACACGCACCACGGTGGTGGCCCCGTACTTCTTCAGGTCCTGGCAGGGGGAGGAAGGCAGGGCTGAGCCGGGGCTGTGGGGCTCAGGGCTGCGGACCCCCTGACCAGGCCATGCCCCCCTTGACCAGACAGAAAGGCTGATGCCCAGCGTGAATCCCCAGTGGCCCACTGACTTTCAGGCTCAGTGACTTGCCGAGGGTGGGACAGTCTTTCCTGATGCTCCTGGGGCAACTGTCCCTGGGCCCACCCAGCAGCAGGGAGGGTGTCCCCACCGACCCTCCTGGCCATCGTGGCTACTCAGCCGGGAGCCAGCTTCCTAGCACTACCTCCCTCCTCTCGGGTGCTCAGGACCCCAGATCACATCAGCAATTTCCAGGCAAAGATCCTGGCTCCCCAGGCAGGGGTAGGACACCACCAGCCCACACGTGAGCCCCTGCATGGTCCCTGCTCTGGGCAGCCCTCCCAGCCAGGGTTGCAGGGACAAGTCCAGTCAAGGGGCATAGCCAGACCCCAATCAGGGGCCTTCAGAGTCTCGGCGGGGCAGGCCTCGGGGCGGGGAGGGCAGGCACTTGCCCAGATGGCACCCAGGAGGGAGCCAGGCCCTGCACACCAGCGGGGAAGCCCCGGGCTACCAGGGAGAAGGTCAAGGCAGTTCACAGCCAGGCGTAGGGATATTTATACGCTGGGGTGGAGGGCTCCACTCCATGGGGTCCACGTGCCGGGGCTGCACCCACCCCGACCTGCTCCCAGCAGCTATTTTAGGAGCAGTGAGGAATCAGCTGCTGGACCTTGCTCATCATGTGACGGGGACACTGGACACAGTGAGGACAGCACAGAGCTATTCTGAGAATGCGGGGAGCAGGGGGCGGTGGTGCAGGGCTCTGAGGCCGAAGGGGTACCTCAGATCCCTCTGTGCCTGAAGCCGAGGGTGCTTCCACCCAGCCCAGGGCTGGGCCCTGACCCTCATCACAGACTGAGCGCTGCCCCCGGTCACACACTGAGCCCTGACCCTGGTCACACTCTAAGCCTTGACCCTGGTCACACACTGAGCCCTGCCCCTAGTGACAGACTGAGCTCTGACCCTGGTCCCACACTGAGTCCTGACCCTCATCACACACTGAGCACTGATCCTGGTCACACACTGAGCCCTAATCCTGGGCACACTCAGCCCTGACCCTAATCACAGGCTATACAGGGGGACAGCCCTCCCCTACAGGGTCCCAGCTCAATGTCCAGGGTCCAAGTCCCCCAATGGCAGGGCGCCCACTGCCTCTCTCTATGGAGTTGCTGAAGTCCTCTCGTGCCCAGGCCCCTGTTCAACCATGACAAGCGCTCAAGGGAGCTTTTCTCATGTTGCAGAGGGAATGGCTGGAGGTCTGAGGCCACAAATGGCCCTGCACACAGCCACAGGCTCTGCAAACAGCAAGGAGCACTACAGAGGCCAGTCTCCCGCAGGGGCCATGTGGAGAATCGCAGGCTCCGCAGACACATCTGGCCCCATCTGCTGGGGCCATGAGCAGCACACACCTCAACCTGCTGGCTCTCAGGGTACAGTGGTCACTCTCTCCCGTGGCCGCCTCGGACTCCCGCCCAGCCCCTCCTCACGCAGATATCTGTGGCCTGAAGCCCCCAGCCGGCCTGTTCCAACCCAAGGATTCCCCCACCGCCGGTGGGCTTCCTGCGGCCTGGGCTGGCCATGGAGCTGGCCTTCGTGCCCCAGCCCCCTGCAACCGCCTGTGTCCAGGCTGTTTAAGCAGCCACTCCTCACCTGGGGGACCCACCCTCCTCCCTCGCTCAGCCTCTGCACAGAGGCCGAACGGCCAGCAAAGGGCTCGGGACTGCCCCGGCCACAGGTGACGTCCTGAGGAGGCGAGGCCCGTTTCTCCTCCTGCCTCTGAACCTGCCTCTGTTCGTGCAGCGTGGACTCCCGCTGCCCACCCTGCAGGCCCCAGCGGGCCCAGCTGATCCCCCCGCAGTCCTCATACCAGCTCTGCAGGAAGGACACCCTCGGGTGCCCCCCAGGGACCCTGTGCCCAGGCTGGCAGCTCCGCTCCCAAGCGCGGTCCTTGGGCCGACAGCTTTGCGGCTCACCCTGCGGCCCTCGGGAGGCCCCCGGCCGCGCGGCCGGACGTGCTGGACACTCACCGCGATGAAGCTGCTGAGGGTGGCGTTGGTGGGGTTGTGCGTGATGAGGAAGCGCATGTTCTTGTAGCTGACCTCCACGGGGGCCGGCCGGTTCATCCGCGCCATGGCTGCGCCCCAAAGGCGGGGCGGCGCCGGGGACGCGGGCGGGAGACGGCCCCGGCAGCGCCCCAGAACCCAAGGAGAACGAGATCCCTGCGCTCGTCCAACAGAGAGAAAGCGCTTCTTTAAAATCCTGCCCCCCACGCCGCGCACAAATATTGTGCAAATACTTGGGAGGGGGGAGGATGCTGCCCGGGTTAACGGGTGGATAATTAAAAAAGAAAACCCAACTCTTTAAAAAACGAAAGGAACGAAAGAGCCCCCCGGAAGTAAAATGGACCAGCCCAAGCTCCTGCCTCTCGGAGCTGGATAATTACAAGGGGGCAAAAGCAAAAATAACGACAACCAAAAACAGTCAGCAAAGAAAACTCGAAAAAGCCCAAAGTGAGTCCGGCCGCTGTGGCCGTGGCCAGCGCTGTCCTGTCGCTGGGGACGCCCCGTCTGCATCCGTGGACAGGTCAACGGCCGCCTTCACTCAAAGGCCCCAAACCCCCAAGGACCAAAGGAAGAATGAACTCGAACTGAACCAACGGGGCGGCCTTGGGGTGGGTGCAGGCGGCTGTGACACGGGGCCTCCGTCACGTTACCCCATCGGGGTACGGCGAGTCCTGGAAGGGGGCAGGGGGCTCAGGCGGCAGAGCCGGCCCCGGGCCGGGCGGCGGGGGCCATGGGCGGGCGAGGGCAATGGTGAGGGCCGGAGGCGCGGGGCCTCAGCAGCAGACGCGGCGGCGATGCAGGCCGCGGCAGCACTCAGGGCGGCCCTCTGTGGCCCTCTCCATAAATCCCGGGCTGGTCAGCGGCAGGCAGCGTCTGGGGAGGAGGGGAGAACAAGAAATGAAAAGGAAAGGGGTCCCTGGGCGCCCCAACTCCCGGGAGGGGTCCCGGCCGGGGTCCCGGCCGGTGCTTCTCCCGGGCCCTGCTGCAAGGCCACGCTGAGCGAGCCACCCTCCCTGGGCCTTGGTTTCCCCATCTGGGAGCACAAGGAAGGACGGCTCCTGCCAGGGCTGACCCAGAGCCCTGAGGTGACAGGACAGCCACCAGGACAGGGTAGAGAGGGACGGAGGGAGGGACACACCCCTCCCCCGGGAGCGTGCTGAACCCCGACACACGGATTTCAGGGCAGTCTGTGGTAACAGAGGCCCAGCCCCCATCCCCTGAGCCCGGGCACCCCAAGATGCCCACCCCCGCCCCGGGACAGTCACCCCCTCCTCTGCAGAACACCGGCCTCTGTGGCATTTCCAAGCCCACACTGCTCTGGGCCAGCCGGTCCTCCGGGAAAGGGGCTCAGGCGGGGAGGCCAAGGCGCCAGAGCACAGCGGGGTGAGGGTGTGGCAGCCTCACTCACAGCCATGCGCCACCTTACGCATCTCTCAAGGGCTCCCCGGGGAAACCTCCGGCTCTGGTCAGCCTCTGCCCTGGGCCACCGTCCACCACTCGCCCACAGGGCTGGCCACGCACCGGAGGTAAACAAGCAGCTCTGCCCTCCAGTAGCTCGGAGAAGCGGGGACAGACCACACGGGCCAAAGGGCCAGGGCCGGCCACCAGGTGCTTGCCAAGATGGTAACAGTGCAGGTGGCCAGGAGTGGGGTCCCGCTGTGACAGGGCCTCAAGGAGGGACGCTGCTGGGCCTCAGAGACAACCATCAAGCACCTCATGCCTGTCTCTCACTCTCTAGGCCCCAAAGGGCCAGGGCCAGGGGCCCCAGCAGGAGCACCCAGCCAGCCTCACTCCCACCCGCACAGACGGGCTGGGAGAACTTGGGCACGTCACCGGCCTCAGTTTCCCCATCTGTACAGTGAGGGGCCAAACGAGATGCTGCCAAGGTCCCTCCGGCACAACCCAGTGGTCAGCAGACCCCCCTGGCCACGGGGCTTGGCCCAATCCCACCTGCTCACCCGGCAGGTCCTCCATCCCCCACGGCAGACAACTCTTACCTCTGCCCCGCCCAGCACCCCCTTCCCCAGCTGCCCACCAGGCCGGCTGGGCCCCTGGAGCCTCAACCTGGGTGCAGACAGGGCCCGCAGCTGGGACCCGGACGCGGCGGAGGGCCTCCAGCGCTGCTCCCAGGCTCACACTCTGCTCCGTGCCTTGTCTAGGAGGGTTACGCGGGCGTCCCCGGGGAGGGGGCAAACGACAGGGAGAAGGGATCCCGCACCATCCCAGAGCGAGCTTCGGCTCCCAGTGCAGGCAAGGAAAGAGCCAGCCGCGGGCGCCCTGAGCAGCACACAAACACCTGCCCCTCCTGGGGCTGCGGGCTGTTCCTGTGTGCGTGTGTGTTTACCAGAAGGAAAGGAGGGCAAAGGCCCAAGGAAGCCACAGGACTACAGGCCTCTCCAAGGGCCTGACCCACCACCTCACCGCTCATAGCTGCTGGGCACCTGGAGAGACCCCAGGGGCAAGGGCACATGGCCTGGCTCTTCTGCCAGTGTCCCTGGATGGCCCTCAGAGCTGAGGGCCCAGAGCCACCCCACACTGCTGCCCACCTGAGCCTCAAGGGTCACCTGTTGGCAGGGGTCAGGGGTCAGATGGGCTGCGGTCAGAGGGCCCGGCCCTAGATAGAATGGGGTCAGGGTCTGGGCCGAGGTTGGACCAAGATCACTGCCCAGGCCGGGTCGGGGTCTAGCCACACACCCCGCTTGTCTCCTCGATGTCTAGGGCCCACACCCCCAGGTGAGAGCAAAGCAGTGAAAGCCCCCTTTCCTGCCCCAGGCAGCCAGGCCTGTGGCTCAACCAGGCCTGTGGCCTCCCGCCCAGGGAGGGGCCCTCCCTCCTAACCACACCCCCTCAGTGAGGTCACTGAGCAGGCCCCCAGGCAGGGCTGACCCAAGTCCACCAGCCACTGCTTCTGGCCGCCACCCCCCATGATGCGGGAGCCCTTCTGGGAGCCCAAGGCCCCTCCCTCTGGCCTTCCTACCACCGGCCCCACGTCACTGCTGGGCTGCGACCCCAGCGGCCTCCACCCAGGCCGGCTCTGAGCCCTCTTCTATGTCCAGAACAGTCCTCCTTTCCAGACCCGTTAGGGGAGGCCCCATCCTGGCCCCTGTCTGCCGATGAATAAACCAGCCAGAGAGAGCTGGAGGGCCTTCTCTGGGCCCTGACCGAGCCAGGCCCCGGGAAGTGCTCCCCGCGGGCGTTCCAATCTCAAGTCCAGGAGGCTCACTCCTGGTGGCACAGCTGGTTGAGAAGCTGGAGTTTGCAGAGGGCTTCGGAGAGCGCCAGCCTCTCTGCACCCGGGACCCTGTATGATATGGGGGGAGGCTGGAGGACCACGGCTCAGTGGGGTCCCAGGAGAGCTAAGGAGGGCGGGCATGGGAGCACCGTGGGCGGGGCTGGGACCAGTGGGCTCCGGTGGCGCCTTGGGTGCGGGCATCCTGTCCCGCGGTGCTCGAGCAGCAGGGCGCGGGGGTGGGGTGGGGGGAAACGGGCGTGGGGGGCTGGTTCCGAGGGATGCGGCCCCCCTCCCCGGGGCGGGGCTGGGGTCCTCCCGGCACGCCCCCCGCCCTCACGCGGTCCGGCTCACCGGCGCGCAGGCGTCCCGCCTCCACCGCCTCCATTCGCGCGGGGCCGGGCAGGGCCGGGACGCGGCGGCCGAGACCCAGTGCGCGGGGCGCGCCGGCCTCCCCACGGATGCTCCGCGGCCAGGCTGCCGGGGGCTATTTATAGCGCCCGGGCATCACGTGGGCGGCGTGGCCGGTGACCGGCGAGCGACCCGGCTTGTAGTGGCTCCCACACCTGCCGCCTAAATATAACCACGACCCGGCCCGCGCGCAGGGGCAAACAAAGGGGCGGCGGAGGGCCGAGCCGGGAGAGGAAACGTCGCGGAGGAAGGGGAAACGCAAGGGCGGGGGCGCTGTTCGCGCACCCCGCCTTCCTCCCGCCGTGCTCCGGCGCCCTCCTGAACCCGCTGGGGCTCCCCATGGCCCTCCTTCTCCAAGGAAGGATTCGCTCTGCGGAGAGGGGGCGGCGCCAGGTCGTGAGGAGCTCAGCGTAGAGCCAGGCTCCTGGCGGGGACCTCAGCACAAGCCAAGGCCCAGAGGGCGAGCTCCCTACGTTGCAAATGGGAAGGAGGGTGCCTGTGGCCCAGGTGGGTTCCCGAGGGTGACACCCACATGATGGTGGCCGACCACCTGGTCTGGCCCTGAAGCCCTCCTGCTCAGAGCCCTGCCCAGCTCTCCAGCCTCAAACCCGGGGGCCCCTCCACTGTGTGCCCCTTTCGTGGCCCAGGCAGCTCTTGCCAGACGCTGCTGTCCCTCACTGAATCCTCACCACACCCCTGGGCTGGTGCTGTCATCCCGCCCCTCCCCCCTCCCCTCCCCTCCCCCCTCCCCTCCCCCCTCCCCTCCCCCCTCCCTCCCCTCCCCCCTCCCCCCTCCCTCCCCTCCCCCCGTATGCAGGTGAGGAAACCGAAGCACCCGCGCACACAGGGAGCGGTCTCCACATCCCGCTCATCCTCCAATGCTCAGTGCAGACGCCCCCTCCCCACAAGGCCCTCTGTGATGGGAAGCCCTCCCTGGGTCCGGGCCTGCCCCCACCAGCAGGGTCCTGGCTTCACCTCCTGGAAGCACCATGTCAGGAACACGAGTGCTCCCCAGCCTGTGAGCCCCGAGAGTGCAGCCTGGCGCCGCAGTCAACCCTGTACCTGCCCCGGCCCACGCGGAGGCCCTCGGAAGGGGGTGGAGCAGGGTGGGGAGAGCCCCCAGCACACAGGGTCCCCAGAGGCCTTGCCTCGCTGGGAACCCGGCTCTGAGCCCAGCTCCCAGACAGCCAGCCTGGCCCCTGCAATCATCGGTCAGCGCCGCAGGGGCGGGGTGGGAGGAACTGGCCAGGGGCCCAGTCCAGAGCACGGCCCCCTCCCAGGCTCTCCCCACACACATACCCAGAGTGTCAGCCATGCCGGGACCCGCACTCTTCCCACCCTCAGCCGGGCAAGCAGGCAGAGGAGGTGAGGACAGGACAGCTGTGTACAGGGCAGAAAGGCCCGCCGGAGCCCCCTCCCAGCCAAGCCAGGTGGCCTGCCCACCGGCTCACAGCAAGGGCTCCTCCACCCAGAACCAAGGTGGGCTCGGGCCAGGACTCCCACTCCAGTGCTCTTGGGTCCCCACTTCCGGCAGCCTCTTCCTAAAGGCCAGCTCTGGGCGCTCAGGGCCCCACCACTCTCCCACCTTGACCACTTTCTGAGAGTCTGTCCCCTCAGACACCATGCTGGACACTGTGTCCCATGAACAAGACACGTCGGCCACACTGTATTAATAAAACAGCAGCTCAGAGGGGTCGAGGGACTTGCCCAAGGAAACAGAAGAACCAAAGTTGGGCTGAGTTTTGCTGGGCCCCAGAGACCCTGCTCATCCTGACCCTGGCCCTCTGGGAGAGAGGAGCCCTGGGCAAGCTGCTTCTACCACCCCACATTGCATCCTCGTCCGTACAAGGTGAAAGGTCCCATCAGGCTCTGTGACACTGCACCCAGGACCCAGAGCCCACCATGCTGCTGAGGCTGCACACCTGGGCCCCGGCACCCTGTCCACCCTCGCCTGGGGCACCCGCTCTGGCCAGGCCTGGGGGGCACCTGCTGCAGCTGGCACAGTCCCAAGCCCTTCAGAGAAGTCTATTTTTATCAAGGCAGGAGCCGTTCCTGGAACCCTCCCAGACGAGCCCAAGTCCACACTCTGCTCGGGGGCCGGGAGGGGAGACCCCACAGGCCAAGTCCACGCTGATCCCCCAGGAAATCTTCCCAGAACCCTCCTGCCTCTGGACCCGTGGGACCGAGGGTCCAGCCCCGATCGCTGACCAAGCTCCACGGCCTCCCCTCCCACCCCACCCCCCTCCCTGCAGCCACATGCCCTTCAGAGCAGAGTCCTGGCCCCAGGGTAGGTGTGTCCTGAAGGAGGGGCTCAGAGGCTGTCGACTCCACCCACCTCCAGCACAGGGCCTGGCACCAGGAGGGCTCCCCACTTGTTGTGGAAGGAACAAGTGACCCAACGTTCTGGGCAGAGGTCCAGATCCGGGAACCATCCAGAACCCATCACAGGATCCCAGCCCCTGAAGTCCAGAGGAAACTCAAAGGTCACTACGCCATCTGATCGCCAGCCTGCACACCTCCGGTGACAGGGGGCTCACTGCTCCTGGGCAGCACCTTCCACCCTCGGGCAGCTCCCCAAGTTATGAATCCCTCCCTCTAGGGCCTCCTCAGTGCCCCCTGCTGGGATGGGGACCAGCGGCAGGGAAGTTTTGGGGCAAAATAAGCCAGCACAGCAGGCGCTGTGAAGAGCAGAACTGGAGGATCAGGTAGTCAGGGAAGGCTTCCTGGAGGAGCTGGCCGGCGAGGGGAACAGGCATGCTCCTCGTGTCTGGAACCTCATCATCAGGGCTTGACCAGCTGCCCTGACTCCCTGTGTAGCCCGGGGCCAACGCTTGCTCTCTCTGGGGCTTGAGGCCTCCTGTACAAATGGTGACACTGCCAGGAAGGGAAGGCACCTTCCAATGGGGCCCGCTCCAAGCCGGTCAGGGGCCGCCCAGGCTGTGACCTGGAAGCAGAGCTGTTGGGAGTAGGCTTGAGTTTCCAGCCGGGGAAGGCACCTGTTCTACCCTCCAGGATCTGGAGATGGGGAGGAGGGCGGCAAGCACACTCCCCGCAGCTCCACCACTGCCCCTGGGCGCTGCATGGGCCGCCCTCACCACACCGTGGCTTTAATGGTGCCTCGTGGGGCATGGTACCCACTTGCCAACCCAAGTGGCCCGCCCTCACATGCCATCAGCCGCCAGCACTGCCCGGGCTGGCCACAGCTCCACTGCAGACCCAGAAGCCATAACTGCCACCTCCGTGGTCAGGCAGGTGGGCACTGGTGTGAGTGTGGGCAAGGCCACTGCGCTCCACCCTGGCTGTCATCAGTGGCAGGCACAGAGCAGAGCCAGACCAGGCACCCTGGGTCTCCTGAACCCCATGGGCACGCCAAGCTCGCCAGGCCCACACTAAGCATATCCCTGGCCTCGATGGCACCCACCTGGCAGGCACCCACGTGGTGAAGGGTGCCTGCTACCACTCTGCAGGCTGCCCTTGCCCCAGTCCTGGCGAGGGCTTGGGCCTCCCCACAGCCGGGCTCCCAGGCCCCTGGCCCTCCCCGCCTTGGCCTCAGCTGGCCTGGCCACACCCTGCTGGGCCTGGACACTCCCCTGAAGGGACCTGGCACGAGAGGAAAGGAGTAGGGCCGGAGGAGGGGGGCTGAGCAGAGGAGTGGCAGGAGGACAAGGGCCGATCTGCCTGCAGAGCTTTGGGCTCGCGGGTCTGGGGTTGAACCCAAAGCTGCCTGTGACCACCTGCCCCTCGGAGCCCCGGCTCCTCACCAAAAGGTATGACAAGCCCTGCCTTGCCGGGGTGTCAAGGGGACAAAGGGACAGGCATTGACGGCTGGAAAACGGGGCCTCTGTGGCCACCATGCAGCAGCTCAGATGAGGAAACTGAGGTGCAACAGGGAAAGCAGGACTGCCAGGTGCCCTGCAGGTGCCCCTTCCGCCACCCCGCTGGGGGGAGGTCCCCTGCCTGGGTGCCAGAGACAGCACCCCCTCCCTCCCAGACCCAGCTTCCTGCTGGGGGCTTACAGCTGGGGGCACAGATGGCTTGGAAGGTGTGGCTACTGCTGGCCAGGCCTCCTGTGACATCACACGGGGACACACTGGCCGCAGCTCACGCAGGTGTCCAGGTACATGGGGGACTGCACCCCTGGGGCTGCCTGCCTCTGCTTGAAGCTCCACTGTTCACCCATCGTCGCCCAAGACGCCCCACTCCCACACTGCCCACCTACCGAGGCCTCAGCACTGGCTCTGAGCTCATTCTGCCACCAGGGTCCTCCCTGCAGCCTCCCCTGCTCCCGGCCCAGAGCTCAGGACTCCCTCCAAGGGGGACAGAGGAGCCAGCATCCGTTCGTTCATTCATTCATTCATCCAACTTACGAATGTTCACTGAGCATCTTCCAGTGCCGGGTGCTGGGCTAAGCTTGGGGGACACAGGGGAAGAAGTCACCAGAACAGGCATAAAGCCTGCCCAACCCTCTCCCGCCCCACCCCCAAATGGGACTGCTGACCGCCCTCCACCCCACCCCTACCCTGAGAAGCCACCTCCCATGGGCACGGGCGGGCCGGCTAATTACAATACTGCAGCTGCCCCAGGAGGGGGTGGAAGTGCCCCCCATGCAGGCAGCACTACTGAGCCTGGGGGCACCTCGCCCCCGGAGCCAAGCGCCTTGGGTTCCTCGCAGAGACCTCCCTCCACCCTGCGCCTCAGCTTCCCGCGCTGTCACTTAAAGGGTTAGAACGTAGCATTTTCGCAGCGCCACCTGTCGCTGGCTACCCAGGTCCCACCTGGGCCACACCTGCCACCGGCCCAGCCTCCCCTCCCCTGGCTCCTGCCAGGGGAGCATCGCCCCCATGGAATTCCAGGCACTTGACCGCGAGCCTCTTTCCCCGGGACCACCCCGCGTTCCCCTGCAGCCCACCTTCCCCAGCTCCAGATCAAACACCGTCTCCTCCAAGAATCCGCACTGACCAGGTGACCTCCGCGGCTACTCTCTGTGCCTCAGTTTCCTCATCTGCAAAGAGGGAAACGACAGCAGCTGCCTGACAAGGCCTGGCACGGAGCACCACCACAGCCCGGCCGTCAGCACTGCCTGTGGTACCCTCACCCCGGAGCACAGACGCCGCCCCCTCCTCCAGTCTCAGCGTGGCCACCCGCCTCGGCCTCCTCCGAGGCTGGACGCGGAGCCCTCGACCCCCGTCCCCCGTGTCAGGGCCTTGCCTCCCCGGGTCCCTCCCCCGTGCTGCTATGCCCCTTCCACCCCAGCACCCCCAGGCAGCTCAGGACCCCACCCGAGACCCAAACTCGGGACACAGAGCCGTCCTCAAAGGAGGCCCGCCCACCCTGCCCCCATCAGGGGAGGGGAATCGCAGGGACCTCCAGCCCCCCACCCCTCCCTTCTCTCTCTTCCACCTCCACCCAACCAGCTGGCCCACCCTCCCCACCAGGGTGGGTAGCAAGAGACACGTGTGTTCTTATCTCAGAGGCAGGCTCAACACAGGTTTGATGGGGGCCCATCCTGCCTCCAGCCCCAGACTAGACCCGGGATCAAGGTCCCATGTCATTCACCCACCCCACCCCCAGTGAGTGGTCACCACAGCGAGGCCTGGCCTGGGGCGGGAGATGGTACGGTGGCGCCCACCCTGCTGTTGCCCACACAGCATCCATGGCTCCCTATAGCCTAGGAAACTAAGTTCTGAATTTTCAGCCCTGCCCCTCTACCCTCAGTAGGGGGAGGGAAGGAGGGGGCTGTAGGATTCATGCCTCCAATCTCCCTTTTCTTTCTGGGGCCCAAAATGCCCCCAGACACTCCTCACCCACAAGACCAGGTGAAGGTGCCCTCCTCCTCCAGGAAGCCCTCGGTGCCCTCCAGGCCTGGGTTTTCATTCCTATGTGTACCTACCCAGCATCCATGTGGGCACTAGGGGTCAGGGGTCGGCGAACCCTCACGACCCTACCCTCAGGGCAGGGCGGGGGTCGGTGGGGGGACACACAACCAGGCGATGGATTGAGGTCGACAGAAAGGACATTGACTGGGGGGTAAGGGGGTAGACATGGAGGCCTCTCTGAGGAGGTGGCCTCTGGGCAGAGACTCAGGACCCACACCCATGGCAGGGGCCCCCGAGCGGGGACACATCAGACTCCCTGTGAGCTCCGTGAGAACAGCGTGCCCCGTCTAGCACTGCTCGCCAGCGCAGGACCCCTTCCACCCCCGCTGTCTCTGTCACCCTCACTGCTACACGCACCCCCATCAGAGGCCGAAGACTTATGAGCCCCATTCCACACGGAGGCCAGACAGAGAGGCGGAGCAGAGCCACCCGAAACCCGGTTTTCTGGTTCTAAGCCTAGGGTTCCTTCTCTTCACCCCAATGAATCAATGCAAACGTCATCCATTCAGAGCCCAGCCCTGGGGAGTGTTAATACAGACAAGGCCTTCAGAGCAGCCGGAACAGATGCCAGGAGGCCCAGCCACAAGCATCAGCCACCGAGCTCCCGGTCCTCAACTCAGAGCCCAGCAACTCTTGCTTTGCACACAATTATGACCGACCTAGAAAGCGGGATACTTCCAACCCCCTCAGGGGGTTATTAAAACCCAAGATAACAATGGATGACAATCTAAGCTACCACTTATTAACAATAAGCATTAATAACGGCAGTTACCCCTCGTCGAGAACCTGCTTTCTGACAGAGCCTAAAGACTGTTAGGGTCAAACAGATCGTGAGGTCCTCTGTTTATCGGCTGGGGGTTCTGCATCCCTGAAAGCTCCACTGATTCACTTTGTACGAGGGGACTTAACGCGGCCCCACTGGTTGCTATGAGGCTCAAACTCCGAATCTGCATTGATGGCCAAACCAACCACAGACTGCATGGGGGCTGGGCTCTCTCCAGCCCCCGCAGCACCTCCAAGGGCACCTGCTGGCCAGGTGGCCCCGGGCGGCTCCCTTCACGCCAGCTGGCGAGGAGTGGTTATTCACAGCACCTCCTCCTTTCACTCCCCAACGTGATGATACGTGATCACCCGTGTGGTCACTGTATCGTGACCCTCATTTAACATGAGGACACGGGTGCAGAGGGGGCTCGGTCACTACCCAAGGGGCAGAAGAACCAGGCTGGACCCCGATGTGCCCTGAGTCCCTTCTCTGCACTGTGACCCTGTTCCACCTCTGACCGTGTGACCAGGACCGCTGGTCACCCTCCCCCTGTACCGCCGAGGCAGGGGGTACCACAACCCGGAGGCCCGGGCTGCACAACAACATCACAGAGCCTGGGAGGAGGGTGTACGTTCCCACGTGGTCCTGTTTGGGCTCTGGAAGGAAAAGGACCCCTCGCCCCATTTGACGGAGGAAACCACTGAGGCTCCCAGCTGAGCTGTGAGCATGAACAGAAAGGCCTGGGGACCCCTGGGCCCCGCCCTCTCTTGGGGTCTGCCCACTTCCCGGTCTCCCCCCACCCCCACCTGAGCCTGCCACGAGCCCACAGACACTCACCCTCCGTCCTCAGTCCTGGAGTCCGCAGAGGCCGGCCCCCAGCCCAGCTTTATCCCCGGCCTGGCCTCCCTCCCAGCCTCCTGGCCTCCCGCCCTCCCCACGTCAAAGGCCCTGGAACCACCCGCCTGCGCGGGAGGCGGGGGCTCAGGCAGGGGCAGCCCCGGAAGGATCCCGTCTCCCAGGGCAGCCCCGGCAGCCGAGCAGGGGGGCTGGGGCACAAGTCTGAGGTCACGGCGGGCACCCTGGTCCCGGGAAGAAGGCAGGAGAGCCCCCCTCCCTTGCTGGGCCGGGCTCCGGGACCCGCAGGGGGCAGGACAGTCCCCAGAGCCCTGTAACTGCTGGCAGCCAGAGCTGACGGGGGCAGGAGGGGCAGGCGGGGCCAGCTCAGAGACAGCGGGGAGGGGTCAGAGGCACCAGAGCCCAGGCCCTGCAGCTGGGAGGGTGGGGGACCACAGCGACAGCCTGGAGGCTTCCCGGGCCTCTGGTGTGTCTCCCCACTGCCGGCTGTGGGCTGGAAAGCGGGTCCCAGGGCCCTTCCCTCGCTGGGGTGGGGAGCCCACCGCACCCCCATCCACCCCCAGAGAAAGAGCCCAGCCCTCTGCAGCCTGCCCCCAACCTAAGCAGCCCCCTGGTGCCCACCCCAGCCTGCTCAGGGGGCAGCCAGGTTTGCCCAGAGCCCCACTGAGCCCGGCGCTCAATTCCTCCTGTTTCCTCCAGCGAAGAGGCGGGTTAGCCCACCCGGCCCAGGCCTGGGATCCTCGGCCCTACAAAAGCACTGAGGAAGTGGGAGCCCCACCGTGGGGGAGGGACTGTTCCTGCTTCCCAGAGTCAGGGTCACTTGCCCCTCCCCCACCAGGATGCTGCCCCAGTCATGGTGACATCAGGAGGGCTGGACCCCATGGTGGCTGGGGGGGGGGGGGTATCTCAGGCCCACCCAGCCCCCAGGACTGTACTTCTTGGGGGGCAGAGGGAGGCCACCAAGAAGTCCACACTATGCCTGCTCCCTGCCAGGTGAGCAATGGGGTCAGTTCCTAGCTGTAGGAGGGGCCTCTACCCCATGCCACCCAGACGGCTACCCCATAACCTCCCCACCCCCTGCCACATCCACAAGTCCCCACTGGTTCCCACCGGCTGCCACCCCCAGACGGAGGCCCCTCCTAAGGGCCCGTCACCCAGGCTCAGCCCGTCATGGCTACCCGGTGCCTCGGCCAGTCCCCAAAGCCCTCCCCAGCCACCCAGGCCTCCAGCCTCACACTGCCAGGGACCTCCACACACAGATGGGTAGCCCACCTTGCTGAGGCCCAGGCCTGACCACCCCCTTCGGGGCCCCGGCATCTGTATTCACACGCGCAGCCGGGCTGACCCGGGCAGTTGGCAGCAGTGCTCTGTAGGCCCCGCCGCGCCCCCGGCTCCCTGCTGTAGAGCCCCCAGCCCCAGGGCTCTGGTTATCTGAGACGCAGAGCCCGTCACTCCGGAGTGTGGGGTGCTGGGTTGGGATTCTAGCCAGGAGGAGCAGAGCTTCGAAGCCTGCCCCACCCTCGGACTTGGACCTGCACCCACAGTCCCCGGCGCGTTCCTCCTGGGCCCCGTGGGGCTGGCACCAACTCCTGGCACCATGCCACCCCGTCTCCAAGGCCCCTAAAGGCCGCTGTCCAGAATGGGCGTGGCGTCCCAGCAGGGCATGGAGTTTCACGGATCCACTTGAAGCTAACGGCCCCTTTGAGGCGCTCGCACCCCCCAGGCCCCCCTGCTCAAGGGAAGGCCCCCAGGAGGCCCAGAGGAGGCCCCCGATCCTGGCCTCCCCGAGAGCGAAGTGCTCCCCAGGCAGAGCCCCGACCCGTCCTGTTCCACGAGCGCGTACACGGGACCCTCAACAAGCAGAGGGAACCCCGGGCTTAAACTGGGCTCCCGGGCTGGGGCCTCAGAGAGCAGGGGTGGGTGCCGGGGCCCTCACAGAGGGTCCATGTGGCCTAACAGGCCTTCTCACTGGCCGGGAGGAGGCTGCCCACCAAATCCTCACCCACCAGGATCGGCTGGAGACCCCACAGGGTCCTCAGCCGGCAAGGGGACAAGGCCCACAAGGAGCACCCACTGGGATGCCCACGGCGGCTGAGAAAGTCCTCCCCTGGCTGCTGTGTGCCCTGGGCCCATGTCCTCACCTCTCTGGGCCTTCTGAGTCACCAGCACAAAGCAGGAGTAACAGGCCCGTTGAAAGATAAGAAAACAGAACTGTACCCCGTAGGTGCCCACGGAGTTTTCACGTGGCCTGCAGGGCAGGAGGTGGCGTGCACACGCAGGTTCCAGAGAAGCCCACTCTGCAGAATGAAGCCTGATCAAACTGGGCCACGGCCCCAAACCCCTCTTCGTGGAGTAGTGGCTATGGCTAACTCCTTGGGACCCCTGGACAGTGCAGGGACGGTTCCCCGAGGGTGAGGAGGGACTGAGAGGAGGAGAAGGGCTGTGAGCTGCAGACAGCACCCCGCAAGTGATGCGGCCCCTCCCCGCCGCTCCTGGGCGCCCCAATCCCAACGGGGAGCAGGGTCGGCTCCCACCCCAGCACCCTCAGCAGGGAGGTTCTGCCCTCAGACAGGGCAACCAGTCCCCTGTGCCCACCCAAACACTCTGCACCCACCAGGGAGGCGGGGAGCAGAACTGGCCTGTCCTCCACGGCTGGACCTGTTAGCACGGTGCCCGGGGGGCTTGTGGGCCCCAGGGGTGAGTGGACCTTGGAGCATCAGCATGTGGTGGCCACTTCTGCTCACCACCACACGCAGGAGCCTGGCCAGAGGGGGAGAGAAGCACACTCTGCCCAGGTCACAAGAGAGGAGACTGCAGCCCAGCTGAACCCAGGTCCACGGGCCACCCAGCAGCCTCGGGACACACTCAGCCACTACCCAGCTCAGCCCTCCTCTTACCTCCCATGTATGTCCCGTCCCTGGGCCCAGCGTCCAGCCCCATGAAGTGGGAGAAGGCCCAAGGACCCCTCCATGTCATGGCCCCGCACCGTGCCCTCGTCACAGGCCGCTCCCCACATCTGTCCCCAAAGCCACACTGGAAGACACCCACCACCCCATTTTACGGATGAGGAAACCAAGGCTCAGACCATGCAATCAGTGACTTGCCTGAGGCTCCAGGCCAGGATTCCCAGCCAGCCCAGGGTGGGCCCTTTCTGTGTACATTCTCCTTCAAACAGCCCCTGGAGGGAAACTGAGGCCCAGCCTCCAACAGATGTCAGGGCTCCAGGAGGCGGCCCTATCACCCGGCGCCTGCCCCAGTCCCCGGGCCCCCCCCTCCCCTGCTGCGCCCGGAGCACAGGGCCACTGATGGTCAGGCGGGCAGGAAGGGGGCACGAGATCACAGAGGTGGCCGGGGCCGCTGGCCAAGGCCCTGGTGGATGCACGTCAGAGGGGCCTGCAGGAGCCGCGGGAAAGAGCTCTGACCTGGCCTCGGCAGGCCACGTCCAAAATAACCAGCCCCACCGCCCTGCAAGGACTCAGCCGGGCGCACGTAGGACTCTCAGCCCCAGACGCTGCCAAGCTGGGTGCGGAAGGTCACAGCTATTTCTGGGCCAGCCTGGCAGCAAGACGCAGCCCCCCAGCGCCCCCCAAAGAGCCAGCGCAAGAGGGGCGGTCGAGGCAGGCCCCAGCCCCAGGACGCAGGGTCTCTACCTGTGGCCGAGGGCCTGCTGGGGCACCCTGCGCCGCTGTCTGTCCTCTCTGAGCTGGCTCCCTTTCAAAAAGCCCATCGGCACCATTAGTGTGTCAGGGTCACGTTGGTCCCATTGGCAGTTAAGGGCCTTCTCGGCCACCAAGCTCTGTGCTGGGCCCTTGGCCGGACAAAGAACCACATCCGACCCCTGAAACAAGCGGGGGCTCTGCTCTCCGCTCTCCAGTGGCTTCGACCCTAAGCGCACAGGGCCGCAGGAGGCTTTGACCGTGGCAGGGACCCCCCTGTGCCCACACGGGCACCCCCTTCCCTGCCGGGCCACAACCCCGGAGATGCCAGCACTGCACCCTACCACACACAGCCTCCAGCCTGGGGCTCCACCTGCCCCATGTGGGTCCCCACCACCCCCATAACTTTGTGGGCACCAATGACCATCTGGCCCATGGGAACCTCTGGCCTCTGGGCCATTGAGGCCCAGAGAGGGCAGAAGACCCTGAGGTGCAGCCTCACTCAAACCGCCAGGCCAGGCAGGTTCTCTGGGGGCCGAGGGGGAGGGGACAGTTCCCTCTTATCACCCCAGGCCCAGGCTTCTGCCCCACAGCCTTGTTCAAGCTGCTCCTGCCCACAGAGTCTGCCCTTCCCAGCAGATCCCGAGCTCGGGAACCTGGCGTGCTTCCCGTCCTGGCTCCCCCCGCAAGCCGTGTGACCCTGGGCACACCCCTCAACCTCCCTGTGCCTCAGTTTACTCATCGGTAGAACAGGTTCACTGGAAGCTCATCCTTCACGGAGCTGCCGTTGGCTCTTCTCCCGGGTCTAGAAGGACACTCCTCTCCCAAGCAGCCTTGCCTGCGTCCCCCGAATGCTCCCACCGTGCTGGACACCCACTGGGGCTCTGACAGGACTCTGGGACTCCCAGGAGGGTCCACGTTCAGGTTCATGATTCTCCCAGTGGGTTCCCTGGGACACTCAAGGGGACCTCTTGCCCGCAGGATGTCTCTACAGACATGGGGACCTGAAGATCTGAAGGACAGCCAGCGGCGCATTTCCAGAATGTGGTTTTTTTTTTTTTGGCTGCACCACACGGCATGTGGGATCTTAGTTCCCTGACCAGGGATCGAACCCGTGCCCCCTGCGGTGGAAGCGCGGAGTCCTAACCACTGGACCGCCAGGGAAGTCCCTCCAGAATGTATTTGAAGCCAGGCCCTAGCAATGAGGCACCTCACAGAACCCCGCTTCGGCAACGCCAGGCTAGGGCACCCTGGGCCCCAGCCTCCCAGCTGTGAGGGTCGGAGAGCCTCCTGGCCTGGCCCCCCGACTCCTGCTCGTCTGTGTGTCTGGGACCATCTCTCTGAGCCTGGGCGCCATCTGTGAAGAGGGACCATGAAGACTCGCGGCTGTGAGGAGTGTTGCAGGCGGGCCACGCTGGCGGTCACTGTGTGAACGTCACAGCAGGGGTGGGGGCAGAGCACACACCCCTCCCTGCTTCCCCTGTGTCCCCACCTTGGCCATGCCGTGGCGACAATGACCTGAGGGTGGCAGGATTAGCTCCTGGATGCAGGCATCCCCTGCCCTGAGAACGGCCGAGGCTCGATGCCCAGCCCAAGCGGGCAGTGGGAAGGCCCCAGCCACAGGAAGCCCAGTGCCCGCCAAGCGCCCAGCCGTGCCACCCTCCCCGCGGCCCCTGCCGCCCCCTCAGCAGCCCCGCCGATGCCAGCAGAGCTGCCTTCCCAGACAGAAGGCAGCAGAGGGCCGGGCACAGCGCGTCCTGGGGAGCTGGGCATCAGGACCCGGGCTGCCTACACCACCCGCCGTAAGCACCTGCCCAGCTCCCAGGGGAGGAAGCAAGGCACCATCAGAACGGATGACCTGAGGGAAACCCCTCCTCTCCCAGGCCTGAGCTTTTTGAGGGGCTGAGGCGCCTTCCAGCCTGGGGTCTGCACCGGGCCCTGGCTCCCTGGGAGGCTCTGGGCATTGCTGCGGGCCAGAGGGCAGACCTGCGCCAGGCACCGCGGGCTGCTCCAGCCCCTCCACCCCTCCCTGCCCAGGGGCCAACTTCAGCCCCTTTCCCTGGGCTGCAGAGCACAGCACAACAGCCTCCCGGGAGGGGCTGCGGGCTGCACGAGCTGGCCTGAGGGTGGCCCCCAGGGTGCACGAAAGGCTCCACCTGGCAGCATCTTGCAGGCCATTCCCACGGTCAGAAGGACACAGCAGCTTGCAGGCCTCCTCCAGCAGAGCCGGGCCAGGACTCCGGGGGGCAGGTGCGGGTCAGCCCCTCGGGGACCAGGAGGCCCCTGGGCTGCACCTTCACACCGGGCAGAAACGCCCAGAGCCAAACAACAAGGTCCTACTGCAGAGCACAGGGAACTACTGACATAGTCAACATCCTGTGATAAACCATAATGGAAAAGAATATAAAAAGCAATGTCTGTGTGTATATATACACACACACATATATATATATATGTGTGTATATATATATATATATATATGAATCACTTTGCTGTACGGCAGAAATTAACACTGTAAATCAACTACACTTCAATTGAAAAAAAAAAAAAAAAAAAAAAGTGCCCAGAGCCAGGTGGGTGCATGGGCCCGGCAGCCCTACTCGCCAGGCCCAGCAAGGCCAACATAAAAAGAAACGTATGCAGGGACAGAATGGGTAGGGGGGCACACTTCAGAGGCGACCAAGCGGGTGCCCTCTTGGCTCCATCTGACCCCTCGGCGATTCTGTGAGCTCCGCACGGGGCAGGGACCCGGGGTGCAGAGCAGGGCAGGGCAGGGGCTGCTCTGTGCCCGCGCCCCCCGGTGCACCCTGCTGCCCGGGCTCAGGGGACTGAAGCAGGGGAGAGACCGGAGACAGATCCCAGACAAAGAAGAAGACGGGCCCCACGCATCAGGGTGATGAGGGTCACAGGGCAGGGGAGGGCGGGGACTTTGCACACAGCCGTCTACCTGCCCCTAAGCCTCACTCCTCCACTCACTCAGCAAAACTCAGGCCAGGGAGGAAGGACGGCCCACCTGTTCTCCCGCACCCGCTGAGCAGCCCACGTCCCAAGCAGCGAACAGGGGCTGCTTCACTTTCTCCTGCAAGCCAATCAAGCCCCTGCCTGCTCGAACCCTGGGACAGAGCTGGGTTAATCCTATTTTGCAGACTAACTGTGAGCCTGCTCAAGCCAGGCTGTGTGGGGCAGGGGAGCCGTTTACATTTTTCTTTAATGGAGATAAAATTCACCTAACGTGACGTTCGCCATTTTACTATTTGAAAGTGTGCGCTTCGGTGTTTTTTTAGTACATTCACAGTGTCGTGTAATCACCACACCACCACCAATTCCAGAGCACTTCCATCACCCCCTAAAGACACCCACAACTGTTAGCAGTCACTCCCCATCCCCCCGCCCCAGCCCCTGGCAACCGGGAATCTGCTCTCTCTCTCTCTCTATGGATTTGCCTGTTCTGGACACTTTACACAAATGGAATCATCGCCGTGTGGTCCTTTGCGTCTGGCCCCCTTCATTCAGGATGACACTTCCAAGCGTCACCCAGGCTGCAGGGTAGGTCAGTCTGCTGAGTACTAGGCCACTGTGCGGAGAGACCACGTTTTGCGTGACCTGCTCTCCAGCTGACGGACATTTGGGTCATTTCCAGGTCTGTCTTTATTTCACCCACAGGGACGGGGCAGCAGCACGTACCAGGGGAGCGGTGCTGGACAGGGGGGTCCAGGTGACACAGGGTGGGCGGGCAGAGAGGACCCAGGTCCACACCTGGGGGCACCCGGTCAGCCCCTTCCCGGCCCGTCAGGGCTGCGCCAGGCTGCCGAGGGCACTGGGCCTGTCTGGGAGGGACAGAGGCCCCAGCAGCCAGCCGGACGGGGCGGGGCCCTCCAGGGTTCCAGGCGGGACAGTGCTGGCCTTCAAGGATGGGAAAGGTTTGTCAAAGCCTTTTGAGAAGTTAAAAACACAACTATCACACATAAAGTGACTATGAGTCTGAGATCCAGTCAATCATCTGTGACGGAGCTGGCAGGGGGCAACGCTGGTTCGAGAATTCACAGCACTGAGTGCTTTCAGCCCGCAGATTCTGAGCGCTAAGATGGGAGAGGGGAGAAGAGACCGGCGGTGTTTGACGGGGCCCCAGGGAGGCAACCTCCTCCACCAGACAAAACTGCACATTCATGCAACTCCCCCGAATCCAGGCCCCACTCAATCAGAAGCAGGTACGGACATCCCTCGAGAGCTGGACTGCCCCAGGCGGCCTGCTGGGCGGCACCCAATAGTCACAGAAGGACACGCCGTCCCCCTTTTGCCTTAAAAGATCCAACTGGGTGAATGGGGTAGGTGTCTGGGCGGAGGGCATGGCCTGAGCAAAGGCCACGAGGCAGGAAAGGGCAGGGAGCAGAAAGGTGACCCAGCCTTCAGGGGAACCACAGGGAGCTGGTCCCTAGGGCAGGCGGGCTTGCGGTGGGCACTGGTCCTCAGAATCCCAAATCCAGGCGTGTCACAGAATCAAGCTCAAGGTAAGGAAATGGAAACTCCCCCAGAATCCCCAGCCGGGGGCAAGAGGGCTGCCATGGGTGATGAGATGGCAACACCTGGGCCCAGGTGCCTGGAGCCACCTGGGGTGACCAGGAATCTGAGGAGCATCTGCCCAGAACCAGACCCCCGCTGGCATTGCAGGTCCCCCCAACCCTGCCCCCGACTCCCTACGTGGTGACAGCTGAGTCCATCCTCTCCTCCTCGGCTGAAACCCTCCCACGGCACCCACATCGCGAAGAAGGAAAGCCTATGTTCGTCCTTAGGCCTGAAAGAAGGCCCCACCCCACTGACCTCCTCCTCCCCCCGCTCCCTTCCTCAGCTCCAGCCTCACCTGCCCTCCTGCTGTTCCTGAAACTTGCCTCTGAGATCCCGCCTCCGGCCCTTTGCACTTACTGTGCCCTCTGCCAGCTCTCTGCCCCTGCACCATCCCACACTGCCACCAGGCCTTTGCCTATGGGTGCCACCTACCCAGGACTCCCTCCTGGCTCTCCTGTGCCTGTCTAGACCCCACCTCCTTGGAGGCCGGCTCACCAGCTCACAAACACTTACTGAGCACCTACTGGATGCCCTGGCTATGCTCTGGGTCCAAAGGAGCTCTCCAGAAGAAAAGCTCAGTTCCTAGCATGACAGCCAATTTGGCCACGGCAACCAGGTGGTGACCCTGAGGGCCAGGCGCCCCCAGACCATGGCCCCAGCAGCAGCAAGAGAAGAAGAGAGGCCCTTGGCTGAGGAGGAGCCCCTGCCCCAGCTGGACTCCAGACGCACTGAGAAGCTCCCATCTCAACCTACTTTCTACCCAGACGCCCTGGCAGAAGGGGAGGGGCGTGGAGAGCACTATCTTGTCACGTTCCATCAACAGAGCACGCAGCACCCAGGAAGAAATGGTCTGGGTGCTGCGGCTAGCCACCGTCCCTCGGCCAGCCTCCCCCCAGCCTCCCCAGGTTCCCGGCTCTCGGCGCAGGGCTCCCCCAACACCCCTCAAGGCTTCTCCCATTTCAGCAGCATCCCAACAAGCGCCAGGAAGCCCAGCCTCAGCCTCCTGCTGCCTCCCCCACTCCTGCTCACGCACGCAGCCAACGTCTCTTAAGAGAGCACCCTTCCCTCTGCTTCCACGTTCCGCTGGACGTGGCATTTCATTACAAGGCAGCGGAGCGAGGCCGACACTGCTCAGACCTGGGGTCAGCAGCCCTCTACCGCCGGGAGGCAGCTGATCCTCCACAAATGGGGCACCCACACCCCATGCGGCCGTGAGGCTGGGTCAGTGCAAGCAGCACAAGCAGCAGGCTTGGGAACGGTCACTGACCCTCCTGGGACAGGCTCACGGGTGTCTGTCCTCGGCCCATGGATGCCCATGGATGCCCCTGGACCATCCAGTCTCACCCAGGACTGGCCGGTGGACACGCCTCCCGGCAGCATGCTCCTGAATCCCCGATCCGCCCGAAGCCCTGGTTCTCACGCTCACTTCCCCGGGGTGGGGTACCGTAAACTCACCCTGGCCCCGAAACCCCAGCACACTCTCTGGGAGGCTTTGCCCATAAGAACCTGCGCCAGAGCCTTCCAAAGGGAGGGAGGGGAGGAGGGGGAGGGGGAGGGAGGGGAGGAGGGGGGAGGGGGAGGGAGGGGAGGAGGGGGGAGGGGAAGGGGAGGAGGGGGGAGGGGGAGGGAGGGGAGGAGGGGGAGGGGGGAGGGAGGGGAGGAAACCAAGGTGGGGTGCTCCTTGGCCTCCCCAGGGCTGGCCGGGCAGGGCTGTCTGACCCCTGAGCCCACCAGGCTCCTTCTGAAGACAGGAGGCCCAGGCAGGCACAAGGCAGCCAAGCAGACAGGACGCGAGGCCCTGAGGGGTCAGCGTCCCTCCTAGCGCCGGGCAGGCCCAGCTGGCAGTGTCTGTGGGAACAGTCCCCAGGCCCGGCCGGCCACACTCAGGCCAGTCAGTGGGCATCGGGGCTGCAGCAAATGCCGGGGCAGCTGGGCACGTCCCGAGGGGCGGAAGCCCAGGCCCCGACCCTGCTCCAACCACGTCCAGACCTGCAGGCTGATCTGGGGGTCTCCTGGGGGTCCTGGGGGAGGGGCGGGAGGGCTGGGGGAGGGGAAGAGAGAAAGAGGTCTGTGAGGCACGACCATCCCTACCATCACCATCCATGCCCCCAGACCCCTTCCACCTCTAACGCCCCAGAGGCTGCCCCCTTCCACCTGCAGCGCTCTCCCCCCAGCCCTTCCCCTAGACGCCTCCCCCTTGACCCTCAGCTGGCGCCGAAGTCCCTTCCTCTGACCCCTCCCCGGGGTTAGGGGCTCCTCCCCCGGCTCCCTGGACCCCACACCTCCCCTGATGTCACACAGTCCACCCAGGGCCGAGGCTGCGGTGGCCTCACTGCTGTCTGCAGACCGTGACTTCGTGGGCTGTGGCCATGCTGGGCCTCATCGGGGGCCTGTGGGGGGCAGGGGCAGCTGACGAGGTGGACGGACAGAGGAACACCCTTGATGAATGGTTCAATCTGCACTCCAGCCCACACGCCCAGCGGGCTCTGCCTGGCTCTGTCCTCCGTGTTCCCTGCCCCCCACGCTCCACCCAGGGACCCCCAGCCTCTGGCTGTCCTCACAGGCCAGGGGGCCCCTCGGGACGGCCCTTCCGGTGACTTCCTGCCAGGGAAGCTGGGAGGAGGGGTAAACAAGGCCTCCAGATGGCTTCCTGCGGCTGCCCGGCGACCGTGGGAACGGCCCAGCCCTGGAGGCCACGGCGGAGGGGAGAGCAGCGGGGAAGGGCTACACCCTCAGCAGGGCACCTTCTGCACACCCCGGGAGGCCCCTTTTACACCTCCCAACACGCCCACAAAAGGGGCGCACACCTCCACTTACAGAGGGGGAGACTGAGGCACGGACCGGCACGTTAACACCAGAGGCCAGAAGCAGGGCTTCCTGCTCACCAGATGCCCCTTCCTTATCAGACTGTCACCCACCCGTGGAGGCAGGTCCTCCCAGCCCCATTTGAGAAACAGGGAAAACTGAGGCCAGAGAGGGGAGGGTCTCCCGGGCCAGATGAGCCGGTGGCTGTACTGGGGTGAGGTCCACTGCCCCCCGGTCCCACACACACCTGGAGGCCCCTCATCTGTAAACGAGGGGACGACAGTCTGGCTCCAGGCCGTTCTACAAGGACCGCACAGCCCCGACTCGAGGGGCACCAGCCAGACACGCCTGCCACCCTGGGCAGGGTACGTGGCCTGGGAGACGGGGCAGTGACAGCCACTGCCACACAGCTGGCCGTGAGGATGAAGGCCGTGTGCTGGACCAGCTCCACTCCGGCCTAGAGCGAGACCACGACAGGGCCCCTGAGGGGTGCTCTTAACTCAGGCCCCGAGCTCCCAGGAGCTGCCTTCGCCCAGCTCTCCCTTCCTGGAGCCCCTCCCGCCAGCGACTGTGATACCCACATCCTTCAAGCCCCAGACAGACACCACCTCCTCTCAGAAGGCTACCTTGACTTCCTGCGCCAACACGACCTCAAAATCTTGGGGACACACGCTCCAGGAAGGTGACAGTCGTCTCCTGCAGGTCCTGTTCACCCATGGTCCCACCCGGGGTCAGGACCACCTTTCTCCGCCCTCTCCCGTCCCCCACAGGGGCCAGTGCAGGCCTGGCAGCCTCTCAAGGGGCGCAGGAAGGCAGGAGCCAGGCCAAGCCAGTAGGCTGCCTCCCCAACACCACTACACAACAGCCAAGCTGGTGGTGACGGGGGCAAGAGGGATGCAGGGCCCTGTTCAGAAGAGGCCGTCACGAGGGTACTGATTCATAAACAGGGTCCACCCAGACCCGGGCCCCGGGCCCCCAGGTGCCATCAGGAGAGAGGCCCACAGTCAGAGGTGAGGGAAATTTCAAGTGAGATGCATCACGCTGCACACGTGGGCAGCCTGCCCCTGTGAGATCCCGTATATGCCCCGCCGCCCAGAGCCCAGAGCAGCTGTGAATTTCCTGGGCTGTGTGACTGTTCGTAAGGAGCCTCACCGAATCTGTACTGAACAACAACATGGGGCGCTGTTTGGATGGTCCCCGCCCCCAACATGAGCTCCTGGGCCCAGGAGGTACCGTCACGGCAGGGCCCCAGGCCCTCTCTGCCCACTCCCTGCACAGGGTCTGGCCCAAGAGCGCAACTTGACAGACAGGGGAACTGAGACACCCACAGACGGCCCTTCCCGAGGTTGCAGGCTTCAGAGACTGTACACGGCAAGTCTGCCGGGCCGGTCACAAGGGGCAGACGCAGGGCTGCAAGCAGGTCGCCTGGCCCAGGTGGCTTGGGCTTAACCGCCAAGACTACCAGCTTTGTCCTGACCCCCCACCCAGTCTGCTGTGGCGTCCAAGGTCTGCTCCAAGCTCTCCACTCTCTAGACAAGAAAACTGAGGCCCAGGAAGAGCAGGGGCCGGCCCAGGGTCACCCAGAGAGGCCTGGCAGAGATGGGGCCACGGCTCTGGGCTCCCTAGGGCTACGCAGAGGGGACTGCGAGGTCACCATGGGGAGCCCCGGGCACCCTCGGGCACCCCCGGGCACCCCCTAAGCTCCGCATGGCAATGCCCAGCAGATGGGCCACTGGGCAGCCAGCCAGAGAGAAGTGAAGGCCAGGAGAAGGCTCAGCAGCTGAGCCCATGGGGAGATGAAAGGGGAGGAAATGTTTTGGCTTGGCAGGGCCTGGTCCAGGCAAGGGAGGAGGAGGGGCCTGTCCCAGCACCACCAGACGATGCCCAGCGGGTGGCAGCAGAAGCAGCAGGAAGGGGCGCCCGCTGGGGGCAGGCGCAGAGCAGACAGCAGGTGAAGCCCACCGCAGGCAGCGGTGGGGCGGTGACGGGACATGCAGGCGGTCACTGCGGGAACTCTGGGTGGGGTGGCGGGGAATCCTCGTCGCTCTCCCGCGCCTCTTCCAGGAAGCCTGAGTCACAAGAGGGGCCCCGGGGCCAGGAGAGGGGCCGGGAGCACCAATCCCATGGGAAGGGGACAGGGCAGGGCTGCCTGCCCGCCCGCCTCCTCCAGCTGGGCCAGCCCTTGCTTCGGGGTCTTTGTGGCGAGCGAGGCCATGGGAACGGGCTCCTGCAGCTCCCAGGAGGGGCTGAGGGGATGGAGGAGCTGGTGACAGCAGGTCAGAGCCCCCCTTCTGCAGAAGGGGAAACTGAGACCCCAGAGGAGAAAAGTTGGCCCAAAGCCAGATGGCTAATGACCTTTCATCGACTAAGGGGGCTCTGGGAAGCCAGGCCGGGGTGCTGGGGAGACCCAGAGCAGCACCCACGGACATCCTGGCTGAGTCCTATTCCAGCACATCAGCCCCCAGCCACGCACCAGAGACCATCCCTCCACCCTGCTCTAGAACACTCCATGGCTCCTGCCGCCCCGTCCCTCAGAAGCTGAGTCAGGAAATAGAACCACAGCACGACACAGTCTGGGGGCTCCCAACCTTCCACCTGCCCACATCAGCCACGCGTGCCTCCTTCCCGGGGGCATCAGCATCTCCTGGGGGACGTGTGGGCGCACCTCAGAGAGCACCAAGCATCTGGGAGCACCTCCCCCATTGACAACCTCGGATCTGATCCAGCCCCTCATTTGCTGGTGCAGAATGGAGACCCAGGGTGGTGACACCCACCCCTGGACTCATCCAGGACTCAGCCAAGCTCCGGCCAGGCACACAGTAGGTGCACAATAAAGGTGGTGGCCGGGAAGATCCAGGATAGAGAGGGGGTTCGTGGCACAGAGGCCTGAGAAGCTGGGGCAGCGGGAGGAGCTGCGCGGGGCTCAGGTCTGATTGCCGGACCAGTTTCTCCTCAACTCCCTTCTGGCTGTGATGGCCAAGGACAGCGGAACCCCACTCCAGCCATCCTGGGGGGTCGTCACCTTCTAGAGATGAGAACGCTGGTCTCCACAAGGCTCAAGCCACCTCCTTGCCCGCTGAGACCCTCGGGCACTGAGGCTTAGGTCCTCACATCCAAATGTACACACCAGGGACTTCACTGGTGGTCCAGCAGTTAAGACTCCATGCTCCCAATGCAGGGAGCCCGGGTTCAATCGCTGGTGGGGGAACTAGATCCCGCATGCCGCAACTAAGAGCCCGCATGCTGCAACTAAAAGATCCTGGACGCAGCAACGAAGATCCTGCATGCCACAACTCAGACCCAGCACAGCCAAATAAATAAACAAATATTAAAAAAAAACAAATGTACACACCACCTGCCTTGTGAGGGCTCGCAGAGGACACACACTCCCAACTGAGGCCTGGGCGGAGGAGGGGACAGACCCCAGGCAGCAGAACGGTCACTGTGGCGGGAACTGGGCCTGGCTGGGGCTTCCACACACCCCTGACCTGGGCAGCCTTCCAGAGTCCTGACAGGAACAATTCCCAGCCCGCCCGGGGGACTCAGGGCACTGGGCCAGAGGTGGGGTCAGACAGAGGGGCCCCCTCCCTGAGCCATCACCGCCCAGAGCCCCTGTGACCTCGGGAAGTGAGGAGCCTCGCTGAACTTTGGCCTCTCGCTGCAGGACAGGTAGACAATGACTCCAGTTGCTGGGGGACAGACCAGGATGGGGGAGGGGCCCGGCCCACAGCAGGCACCCAACACACCTGGTGACTACCTTCTCTGCACCTCGGCTTCCCCACCCGGAAGGGGAGCCACCACCCCTCTCCCAGAGTCCCGGCAGCAAGAGACGCTGTGACCCTGGGGACGTGGACAAAGCCCTGCTCCACACAAACGGACCTGCCCTCATTCCCTCCAGCCTTCAGAGTCCCTCCAGGCCCGGCTTCCTGGCCAGGAAAACGGCAGGGTGCATTGGCCAAGCCCTGGGCCCTCCAGCCAGCCCGGCAGCCCACCCACCCACCCGCCAGAACCCCCAGCACTGAAGGCAGGGTCCAGGAGAGCAGGGTCACACCTGTTCTGCTCCCTGGTCCTCAGTGCCCGGAGCCCCACCTGGCAGAGTGGACCCTGGCCACATGCGTCAGTGGGCACACACAGCCCCACCCGTCACACGGCATCACCGTCCCAAGTGAGAGGAGGGTACTGTGAGGTTCGGCGGGGACACGCCCAAGATGGCACAGCCACCTGTGTGTGTGGGCGCCTCCACTTGACTGCCAGCTCCACGGCGCCAGGGCCCAGGTCAGTCTTGATAACAGCTTATCGGGGCCTGGCACACAGTAGGTGCTCAAGTTTTGGTGACTCAGTGAGAAAGGAATGCCTGACGGGCTGCTCAGAGCCAGACTCCAAACCACCTTGTGACCCCACGGAGGACCACCACCCAGACGACAAGGACACGAGGAGGCACAGCGCCACGGCCTGAGGCGGGACCTGCCATCGTCCATCCCTCAGTCCAGCACCGGGCCTGGCACATGGTGCGTGGCAAGCACTATGGGGGTGTTGGGGGGTGGTCAGCTCCCCAGGGGGACATTTGGGGGGTGGCCTGTTCTCCTGAATACCTGCAGCAAGGGAGGCCTGGGTGGCCGTGGGGAGACCCCCCACGCCTGCCTCAGGGCCCATTTACTCCTCACAGCAGCCTGCCGGGAAGGTCAACCAGCACCCACTTCACAGGTGGGAAAACCAAGGCTCTGGTGAGGTCTGCAGGCTGAGGGGCTGGACATGACTCCACCTCTCTGGGCCTCAGTCTCCTCATCTGAGAAGTGGGGTTAAGAACTTCATGGGAGGATTTGAGGTCAGTGAGGTAAGGCGCCTGCACAGAGCTGCAGAGGGGTCTCCATTTGGGCAAGGCCACAGGCACCCTGTGTCGGCTGACCCTCTCTGGTCCACAGCCCCACACTGCTCCAGCCTAGGAGCAGGCCCCCCTGGAGTCCACACACCACTGATGCCCAGCACCCAGGCACCCACCATCACATGCAGCGCTGACCACAGAGCCAGCCAGCCAGGAGAGGAGGCACAGCGCATGCCCACCTGCCAGGGCTGGAGTGCCCGGCACACTGTGACCAGCTGGCCTGGACTCTACCCCCCCTCAGACCCGCTATCAGGCTCCGGCCTGTGGGGTCACCATGCTCCACCCAGGAAGGCCAGACCAGGGCGACAGCTTTTCTACTGGCCTGGAGCTGACACGCCACCCACCCCAACTCAGCCGGCCACCAGCTAGCTGCCCGGGAGAACACAGGAGCGCATCACGAGCCGCCTGGGACAAGGCTGAGACCTGCTCTAAGCTGGGGGACTGCTTGGACAGATGAGGCACCGCCGGGCTAGCAGCCCCAGAGTGGCCTGAAAGCCGGGGCGCGGACCTGTACCGGGACCTGGAGCTCAGCCTCGGCGACGTTCGCCGGCACCCCACGCCATCACGACGCAGGGAATCCGGTGGGGTTGTGGCGGGCAGGAGCACTAGAGACCAAGTACCCCCAAACTGTGCGGAGGAGGAAACTGAGCCAGGGGATGGGGGACAGCACCCGACACCCTGCCGGCCCTTGGGGAAGAGGTACTCGGGGTGGGGGGTGGGGTCTCCCGCCCCCAGAATCGGGGGCGGGGGGAGGGGGTCACGCCTCCCAGACCGGGCGTCCCGTTGCCGCGGGGGGAAGCGGCGGGCGGAGTCCCGAGCCGGCCCCCGGGCTGAGAGTTGCACGTGGCAGCCTCCAGGCCCGCGCTCGCGCCGCAGCGGCCGCCGGGAGCGGGGTCCCTGGACTTTGGGAGTCGGCCCGCCCTCGGGCCGCGCGCGCCCCGCCACGCGCCCGCACCACGCGCGCGCCCCCGCCCGAGCGGGCGCGAGGAAACTGACCTGGCGGTCCAGGCGCCGGCTTCACGGGCGGAGGGCTCGGGGCGCGTGCGCGTGCACGCGGGTCCGGGACGCGTGCGCGGCCCCGCTCCGGGCGCGCGGGCAGGGCCCGTCGCATCACGTGGGCGGCGCGGCCCAATGGGAGCTCTCGCCACACCGGGGAGACGAGGGCGCGCTCGCGCGCCCCGGAGCCCCGCCCAGGTGGGAAGGGGCGTGTCCGTGGGCTCTGACTGTGGTCTAGTATCCCTCGCAAGGCGGCTGCTGCCGGACGCCGCGGCGGTTGGGGAGCGGCTTGACCCCGAGTGAGGGTGAAGGGGGCAGGGTGCGCCAAGGCTGAGGGATGGAGTCCGGGGTCCAGGGGTTTCATGAAACTTCTGGAGTCCTGGAGTTCCTCTTGTGTCGACTGGGGCTGAGCCCCACGCGCACGGCGGCTTGCCGTGAGGATGGGTTACGGAAAGCAGTCACCTGTCCCGGGGCTTGGGGTCAGACTGGGCCTCGAGGCCCCCAGGCCGCCCATGATACATGGGGCGGGAGGTGGCTTTTGTGGGGGGCGGTGCTGGGGCCCTGGGAGATCTTAAGGTGCCCCCTTGGGGACTGGTCAGGAGGTCCCCTTATGGATCAGCCGTTCCTAGGGAGCTCATGGCTCGGCCAGTGGTGACATATGGAGGAAACCCAGGACAGAGGGCGCATGGAGCCTGGCCGGGGTCTCCCGGGCGCCTCACTCACCCAACCCTGTCCCCCACACCAGTCCATGGACCCCCAGCCCAGCCAAGTGCCCAGCCTCTCCTTCCAGACGCTGGTCTGCCTCCATTTCTCGGAGAGGATGCCCTCCAACCACCCACCCACCTGGACTCCTGGAAGGCAAGAGTGAGCCCATCCTCCTCTGTGCGGAATCCTGCAGGGCCCCACCTCACTGTCCCCAGGCCACCTGAGCAGGCCCAGGCTCGCTCCTCCAGGTGCCCTCCACCTGCCACCTCACTGCCACAGTCTCGTGCACCTGCGTGCAGTTCCTCCAATAGTCAGGGTCCGTCCCACCTAAGGGCCTTTGCACTTCCTGTTCCTTCTGCCTGGAAAGTCTTGCCCCAGACTATCCCTGTGGTGCTGTCCTTCACGTGTGGTCCCTCTCAGCTGTTGTCTCCTCTGAGAACTCAGTCTCCGCTGACCATCCCCTCACTCAGCCCCAGAGCTGTGCACCAAGCTCTGCCAGAAAGTCACAGGCAACTGCTACACGTAACACTGATCGTGGTCTGGGTGAGGATCTCACCCGTATCCCCATCTGTGTCTCCAGCGCACAGAACTACATCTGGCACACCAGAAGTACACTCAGTCATGGATGGGGGGTGGTCGGATGCTCCCCAGAGGCCCCCGATTCCTCCCTAAGAGGCATCAGGGGCTCAGAGGGCAGAGCCTTGCCGATCTGGGTTCAAACCTCAGTTCACCAGCTCATTTAATCCCTGCACAGCCCCATGAGGTAAGGACAATTGTTCTCTCTATCTTGTAGATGAAGACACAGAGAGGTTAAGCAACTTCCAAAGATCACACAGCAAGTCGGGAGTAGAGCTGGTCCAGGCCTCCCTCGTTGAACCACAAAGCTGGGCTTCCTTGTCCTTCGTGCCTTCAAGCAGGGAAGAGTGGGAAGGCTGTGCTGTTGGAAGAGGCAACATCTGGCATACATTCCAGCTTTGAGGGCCTAGGACGCCTCCACTGAAATGGGAGCTGGGCACCCACTGAGGCAGCCCATTTCCAGGTCCATTTTTTTTTTAACTTTTTTTTTTTATATATACATTTATTTATTTATTTATTTTTGACCGTGTTGGGTCTTTGTTACTGTGCGCGGGCTTTCTCTATTTGCAGCAAGAGGGGGCTACTCTTCGTTGCAGTGCGCAGGCTTCTCATTGCAGTGGCTTCTCTTGTTGCGCAGCATGGGCTCTAGGCACACGGACTTCAATAGTTGTGGCTCGTGGGCTCTAGAGCACAGGCTCAGTAGTTGTGGCGCACGGGCTTAGTTGCTCTGCGGCATGTGCAGTCTTCCCGGAGCAGGGCTCGAACCCGTGTCCCCTGCATTGGCAGGTGGATTCTTAACCACCGTACCACCAGGGAAGTCCCGGGTCCATTTTAATTACTGATCTTTTTTTTTTTCAGTGTTGAGCTTGACCTCGAAGAGCAGCATCTGCCTCCCTAACTTTTCATACTCTTCCTCCTCTCCTGCCCCAAATCTCAGAGAGGTTTCTCGCCATGGATGTGGCCTTCCTCATGGGCTGGGGTCCCTTTCACCTCCACATTCTTGGCATCAGTATGGGGACCCGAGGAGGAGGATCCAAGAGTTCCACTCCCTAAACATTCACTGAACTCCAGCCTCGTACCAGACACTTACACCCACTGTCCCACCAAGTCTGCACTGTGCCCTGCAGAGGAGGGGCCACCACCCCCATTTTGCAGATAAGGAAGCCGAGGCTCAGTTAAGGCAGAGCTGGGATTCGAACCCAGGTCTGGGGAGGCCAGAGCGGGCACCCCTGCTGTGAGTGGAATGGGCGGGGCAAGAAGGGGTGAGCTGAGTGGTGATCTCATAGCAGGAAGGGTTGGCTCAGAACTGATCTCCTTTACACGGGAAACGGGACCACAGAGCTGATGGCTGAGTGAGGGAAGGACAGAGTCAGAATCCAGACCTGAATTCCAGACGCCCAAATCCTCCCTGGGATTGAGGGCCCCACCCCATCTACCCCCAGTCACTGGACCTGCCCACCACCCCCCAGCATGGCTGAGAGGAGGCCCCCAGCTGGGGAAGAGGGCATGCAGGGGGAGGTGGGTTAGGAGGATCGGACTGGGGAGGGCCGCCGGGGTGACAGGATTAGCAGATTAGCTCCAAGGAGGACAAAGGCGAGGTCAGTGCTAAGTAGATTTCCAGAAAGCGGCCTGGGCCCAGCAGGCCTGGCCCCAGCGGCGGCAGGGCCACAAGGAGGGACCCGGAGCCAGCCGTGGGCAGCGGGCAGCTGCTTTTGACCCCCCAACACCGGGCTGCACGCCTTAACCTCTCCCTGCCTCAGTCTCCTCATCCATAACGGGGTGAGAGTGACAGCTCCAGCCTTGGGGGATGAGACTTGACACCGGCTTGGTCCCACCTGTCGCTACAGGTGCCCAGTAGACGTTCTTAGGACTGTCCTTCCAGAATCATCCTCAGGTCCCAGCGTCAAACATGAGCAAAGGGAAAAAGAACTTCTGGGTTTTTTGGGGGGTGTTTTTTGGCTGTGTCGCGCAGCATGTGGGATCTTAGTTCCCTGACCAGGGGTCAAACCCGTGCCCCCTGCAGTGGAAGTTCAGAGTCCCAACCACTGGACCACCAGTGAATTCCCAAAGACCTTCTGGTTGAACGTTAAGTCAGGTAAACGCAAAAGCTGGGTGCGAGGTACAGGACGAGAAGAGGAACCTCGGGGACTGACTCCTGGTGGCCACGTCACACCCATTTCAGCCGCAGAAGCAAAGGCCCATCCTGAGCCCAGTGGGACCCTCCTCCCCCTGACAGTGCCCCACCCCCAGGGTGCACCGGGCCCCAAAGGTGTGAACCAGGACAGCCCTCACCTGTGTCCTCACCCAGCCTCCCTCCTGCGGACAGAGGGTGTCTGGAACACCTCCAGAGGCCCTGGAAGCATCGAGAGATCTCCACAATGCCCCCGTGTGTTGGCTTTCCCACCCTCACCTGGGATCACCCGAGTAAACCCCCTGCACCCAAGTCCCGACCTCAGGCTCTGCTGTCAGGGGAGCCGAACACACAACTGTGTTCCAAATATGAAGAGGAAACTGGACTTGGAGAACAAGGCCTTGGGGGTTCATCACTCTCATTCCCAAATTTCCAATAACACCGTCAAGTTGCTTAAACGATGACTTCATGTGCTCTCAGTATGCTGCGAAACAGTCACCTCAAACTAGTAGCTTGAAACAGCAATGACCATCTGTCCTCTCTGGGCACCTGTGGGGCAGGAGTTCCGACGCTTAGCTGGGCAGTTCTGGCTCAGGCTCTCGTGGCAGCTGCAGTGGTGGCCTGGCCGCATCATCTGAAGGCCCACCTGGGGCAGGAGGACCTGCTCCAAGCCGACTCACCACCCCAGCTGGCCAGCTGTACAAGCTGTTGGCTGCAGCCCATCCCTCCTCTTGAGAGCAGGTATCCCAGGGGGGTGTCCTCACCAGACAGCAGCTGGCATCCCCCAAGTCAGCGACCGCAGAGAGAAGCTGCCATGCATTTGTAACCCAGCCTCAGGAGTCGCTCATGCCCCTCCCCACCGTTGTGCATCCGTCACAGGCCAGCCCTGCAGCCAGTGTGGGAAGGACAGGGCCCCTTCATGGGCCTGCAATCTGATCAGGAGGCAAAGGCAGCAGCAGGATGAGCTCTGGTCCCCGCAGGGGAGGTGGGAGTCCTCCCTGCCAGTGCCAGGGTGGAGGAGGGGCAGTTCTTTTTTTTTTAAATTTATTTACTTATTTTATTTATATTTTTGGCTGCATTGGGTCTTCGTTGCTGCGCGTGGGCTTTCTCTAGTTGCGGCGAGGGCGGGCTACTTTTTGTTGTGGTGCGCAGACTTCTCATTGCATTGGCTTCTCTCGTCGTGGAGCATGGGCTCTAGGCACACAGGCTTTTTGCGGCGAGGGCGGGCTACTTTTTGTTGTGGTGCGCAGACTTCTCATTGCATTGGCTTCTCTCGTCGTGGAGCATGGGCTCTAGGCACACAGGCTTCAGTAGTTGTGGCATGCGGGCTCAGTAGTTGCGCTTCACGGGCTCTAGAGCGCAGGCTCAGTAGTTGTGGCGCACGGGCTTAGCTGCTCCGCAGCATGTGGGATCTTCCCGGACCAGGGCTCGAACCCGTGTCCCCTGCATTGGCAGGCGGATTCTTAACCACTACACCACCAGGGAAGTCCGCAGGGGCAGTTCTTAAGACCAGACTTCTGAGACTGCCAATGGGGTGGGTGTGGGAGCCCTGGGGGCCATTGGAGCTGGAGCACCAGCGGAGCGGAGGGTCCCCAGCTAAGCCTGGAGGTTCCAGCCCTTTCACCGATTTCTGGCTCTGACTTCCACGTGCTAAGTGCTAAGCCAGGCTGTCCTGGGGACGCTGCAGACTGGAGTGGGGGAGCCCACCCAGGCAGCTCCCCAGTTACGGTGGTCAGGAGCACCTGGGGAGGCCGCTGGGCCTGGGAATTGGGAGGGTGCCTTCCAGGCGTCAGCACATGAGGGGGGCCTGCAGGCCAAGCAGCCATTAGGCAAGCAGGCCAGGAAGAGTGCTCCAGTTGTGCCAAGGCCTCCCTGAGGACGGCCATGGCCGGCTGTGTCCCCCACCCAGCCCTGCTGACCCCTGGGTCCATCTACACCCACTGCTGCTCTTGGCGACCTCCAGCTCCATCCCTGGGGCCCCCAGGGCACCAGATCAAGCCCACCTCCTGGCCTTTGCACAAGCTGTGCCGTCCAGCCGGGATGCTGCAGCAGAGAACTAGCAGCCAGAGGCCCCAGTCGACTAGGGCTCCCGCCAGTGAGGAGGCCTGGACACCGACGCAGCCTGCATTCCCGACACCTCCTGGGATGGTTAGGACCAGAAGGCTTGAGGCGGACACCTCCAGGCCCCAGCCCCGAACAGGCATCGGGCGTGCCTCGCGAGCGCCCCCTCGTGGTGACTGTGAGAAGGGCCAGCTGCTCGGGAGCGAGACCTGGGCGGCCACAGGCCTGGGCTCAGCCATGGGTGTGATGCTCTAGTGTCCCCATCGGGCAGCGCTTATGAAACAGGTGGCCCACAGTTTCGTTTCACACTGGGCCCAGGAATTACGTAGCCGGTCCTGCCTGGCCCTCCACCCAGCCCCAGTGACCTGGGCTGCCAGGGAGATGGCAACAGGGAAGTGTGGGAGCACGAGCCCCGCCACTCAGCTCAGAATGAGGCGCAGAGGGGCCAAGCCACACACCCAGGGGCTGGCTCCTAACCCCTCCAGGGACCACCCTGGGGAAGGGAGAAAGGAAGGGACTGAGACAGGAAGAGCAGGGTGTGCCACCACTGCCAGAGCCCGCTGGCAGCCCCACTAAGCTTCTGCACAGCCCTGGGGTAGGTCTCTTATCTCAGCCCTCTGGGGTCCCCAATATATCTGAGTCTGTCCCCACCTCCTGTGGGCCCATGGAGGACAGGGTCCCTCCTGCTCGGTCTCCTCTCTGCACCCCAGGGGCCGGCAAGAGCCTGGTATAGGCACTGGGGACAGGGGCCAAAACTGTGCCCCAGGAGCAGGGTATTGGGGCTCCAGGGCCGGGGGTGCCCAAAAGGGGTAGCAGGAGGCTCAGGTTCTCACGGAACCACCTGCAGCCACCCTGGCACTTCCACCCACCAAGACTGTGGTCCAGGGCGAGGCCTCGGAGTGTCAGAACCCCTGCCACACAAAGCCCCAGAAGCCAGCCCAAGAGGGTCTGTCCTTTCACCCCGACACCATGAGGAGAGTTTGTTTCAATGCATTGCCCCCCTCAGCAACCGAGGCCCAGAGCGGATAAAGCTGGGAGCCCTCCCGGGTGCAGTCCACGGTCAGGGGGCCTCGGCGGGCAACGAAAGGGTCATTGCACCCCTCACAGAGGCTTGCACCCAGGAGACAGGGGTACAGTACCTGCGGAAGGCCGGAGGGCAGTCTCTCCTGGGACTAGGCCAGGAGGCTTCCTGGGGCAGGAAACACCCCCACTGGGCCCTGCAGTGGGAGCGGGGTTAGGGTTTGTCCGGATCGGGATGGGGGATTCAAAGGCCCGGGGGAAGGGGGGACAGCAGGACACCAGCAAGACGGGAGTGACAGGTGAGGGTCCTGCAGCAGGACCACCGGCTGTGTCTCAGCAAGCTCACCCCCAATGCAGAATAACCCCAGTGTAGGTCCCCCCCCGGTCCCCTGCCCTCAGCACAGGGCTCAAAGGTTGGAGCTCCTGACAGGCTGGGGAACAGCAGGGCTGACTGCTCGGGAGGGTGGAATGGTACAGAGAGGGTCCAAGGAGACCCCAGTAGACCCAGGAGACGGCAGGGGCAGCTGGCTGGCCATCCAGGCATCCGGGATTGGGTAAGAGCTGTGTGGTGGCCCCAGGGCAGTGGGGACTGTCCAGCCAGGTCTCCCCAAGTCTGGCATGTTCTGACCCTGCATAGTGAGTCCCCTCTTGGGGAGCCTGTAGGGGACAGAGGGCAGCCTCGGAACAGGTGACCCCACGCCAAGGTCATGGGGCCCCCAACAGTGACACTTCCCAGGAGATAGCGGGTCCAGGCCAAGCAAACCTGATGGGTCTGAGCGTCCCTAACCCTCCCATCCGCAGGACAAGGCCCACATGGATCCAGGGACTGAGGGAGGCTACCGTCAGACCTCCCCGAGCCTGAAGATGCCGCCTCCTCCACATTTATGTATGTGTCTGTCTTCTCCAAGGGGTCTGTGATCCACTTGCTGCCCTGTCCCCTGCCTCCTTGGTGGCGGGCACTCAAGGACAGGAGCCCTGTGGGCAGGAGAGCTTCGGCCCCCGTGAACCGCAGCCACCAGGGGGCAGCACAACTCTCTGTATCCTGAGGTCCCTGCTGGAGAGCCCCAGGAGGGGGTGGGAGAGAGACCCCACGACTCATCACACACACAATCTCGGGCTGCTGACCGCCGCACGGGAGACTTTGTGGGGAGACTGAGCCCTCGTTCCCAGGAAGCTGCCAGTGCTGAAAATATGGCCTAGCAATGTAGTGAGCTCCCCATCACCTGAGTGTCCAAATATAGACCACGTGCTGAACCTCTACAATGCTCTGAGCTAGAGGGTGCAAACTGCAGAGCACATTGGAGCTGCCCATGCCTCAAGAGTTTGCACCCCACAGAAAGACAAATATCATACGATATCTCTTATATGTGGAATCTAAAAAAACGGGTACAAATGAACTTATTTACAAAACACAGGTAGAGTCATGGATGTAGAAAACAAACTCATGGTTACCAAGAGGGAAAGGGGGGAGGGATAAGTTGGGAGATTGAGATTGACATATACACACTACTATATATAAAATAGATAACTAATAAGAACCTACTGTATAGCACAGGGAACTCTACTCAGTACTCTGTAATGGACTATATGGAAAAAGAATCTAGAAAACAGTGGTTATATGTATATGTATAACTGATGTACTTTGCTGTACACCTGAAACTAACAACATTGTAAAGCAACTATACTCCAATAAAAATGTTTTAAAAAGGGACTTCCCTGGTGGCGCAGTGGTTAAGAATCTGCCTGCCAATGCAGGGGACACGGGTTTGAGCCCTGGTCCGGGAAGATCCCACATTCCGCGGAGCAGCTAAGCCCGTGCGCCACAACTGCTGAGCCCGCGCGCCTAGAGCCCGGGCTCCGCAACAAGAGAAGCCACCGCAATGAGAAGCCTACGCACCGCAATGAAGAGTAGCCCTCGCTCGACACAACTAGGGAAAGCCCGCGCGCAGCAATGAAGACCCAATGCAGCCAAAAATTAATTAATTAATTAATTTAAAAAAGAAAAAGAGTTTGCACCCGGTACCATCACTTACCGGGGTATTGGCTACAGCTCCCTGGGCTGAAGGAGTGGCCGCCCTCGGCTGGGGCCCCAGTCTGTACCCCCGCCCCACCATCTGCAGGTTCTGCAGGTGATGCCATAGGCCCTGCCCTCCAGGGGCAGCAGACAGACGCTCACGGTCTGGGTGACATTAGGAGGAGGCCGCAGGCCCCCAGGGTGGGCAGGGCAGCACAGGCAGAGGAATGGCACATGCAAAGGCGCAGAGGTGCAGAAGCACGTGGCAGGTTGGGAGCACGAAGGCAGCTGGCAGCACCAGGACTGGGGCACACTGTCAGGTGTGCCCAGACGGCAGAGGGTCTCAGATGCCACGCGACATGCCTGGGCTTTGCTCTGCGGTGCAGGACGTCCTTCCTGGGCTCGGCAGGGGCTCGTTAGGCATGGTTAGGGCTGCGGCTGGCATCTGCTGAGTACTCTTCACGCGCCAGGCCCTGGCCAAGCACGTTTCCTGCTGCATCTGCTTATCACCACTCAACAGAGGAGGAAACCAAGCCTCAGAGGACAGCAGGAGTGCGTGCAGCAGTGGAGGAGCCAAGGCAACGCAGACCCCCACTGCCGATGCTCTCAGCCACCCACCTGCTCGAGACACACTTGAGTGTTGAAGACACACTGGGGGGGGGGCACCCTGTGAGAGATGGGGGAGAGAGCTAGGGCGATGGCCCAAGGCAGTAAGGAACAGAGTGTGTTCATAACAGGATGCTGGGCTGGGGAGACTCACACGTTCCTCTAGGACTTAGAGAAGAACAGTCAAAAGTGGACGCCACGGTTGGCGAGGCGCTGAGGTGACCCACTGGAGGCCCATTCTTGGAGGTGACCCTCTGGAGGCTCCTCCGGCAGCAGATGCGGGAGGAGACGCCCCCAGTGGGGGGGAGACCAGCCTGCTTCCCGGGCACAGCGGCATCTGAAACTCCTTTTGGGGAATTTTCTTCGGAGCGATTTATGAGGCACAGGAGGGACCAGGCGCCACCCAGCCCCACCTCGCCTGTGCCCAAACACGGCGTTTGGCAGTGGGCGCCCTCCCTTGGCTCTCGGCCCAGGGGGAGGGGCTGCCCGCCAGTAGATGGAGCCCACCCCCAGCCCGGGTGCTGGGGGCGTTTGGGCAGCAACGGCAGAGGAAACAGACCGGTACAGCGTGGGGCTCGTCACTTCTTTAGCAGCGGATTTCTTTTTGCAAACAAAACTCCCCAGGAAGCCCAAGTTATCGTTCTGAATTTATTCGTGATTCAACGAGCTTCAGTAGAACACCTGCTGCACGCCAGGCCTGTGCCAGGAGGAGACAGCGACAGCAGGATGCCAGGCAGCTCGGTGGGCACGAGCCGAGGGCGGTCCCCCCACGCAAAAAGCAACACGCGTCTCGGCTCAGACACTCCCTGGGGAGCTGGGGATTGTGAGCATCCCAAGGTCTCAGGCAGGAAGTGACTACAGAGAAGAATCAGTGTGATGGAGGAACTCTGGAGTGATGCCCAGGTACGTGCCCCAAAGACCGAGCCCAGGGACTCAGACCAAGCCTGCTCGAGACTGTGCTGCGAGTCCGCTCAGGAAGCCAAAGGTGGAAGCCGCCCAGATGTTCATCATCTGGTCAAAGGATAAACACAGCTCGGTCCACCCTGCAGTGCAGTATTCTTCAGCCATAGGAAGGAGTGAGACCTGACACAGGCCACAACGGGGATGAACCTTGAAAACATCATGCTCAGCGAGAGAAGCCGAATACGAAGGACTACGTGTTCTGCGAGTCCTTTTACATACGATCTCCAGAACAGTCAAACCCACAGAGACAGACAGTACATGAGTGGTTGCCAGGGGCTGGGGGAGGGGAAGGGGAGTGACTGTTTAATGGGTACAGGCTTTCCATTTGGAAACCTTTTGGTGGTGGAAACGTTCTGGAACTAGATAAAGGGGATGGTTGCATGACACTGTGAGTGTACCAAATACCACTGAACTGAACTGTACACTTTAACATGGCTAATTTTATGTTACATGAATTTTTCCTGAATAAACGCAGAGTGACAGGGTCTCTTGGAGAGACCGAGTGGCCTGGGAGCCCCAAGGCAGAGGTCACTGCTGTGCGTCTCCTCCCTCCCACGCTCGGGGGGTCACTGTCCCACCCCCTGATGTGAGGCGTGGCCATGCCACCGACGTCAGCCCTTGGGAACAGGAGCAGAGTTACAGGGGCACTTCTAGGCCAAAGCATTTCAGAGCCTATGAGTGATACTTCCGCCCTCCTGGTGGCGGTGGATCCTGAAGCCTCATGTTGGGACCGCAGAGGCTTCGTGTGATGGTGGAGTCTCTGTCACTAGGGTCCCCAGGCCACCAGGGAGCAGGAGCCCCACCCCCACTCCCCTGACCTGCAATGGACACGTGGTGTGAGTGAGAAACATATCTTCACTGTCTGGGCCCCTGTGACTCAGGGCTGTGTGTTGCTATACTGACCTCTCACCCACTCTGGACAGGTGACATCTGAGCAGGGCCCTCAATGAGGCTAGGGGTGAGACAGTGCAGGGAACCTGAGAGAACAGCCAGAGCAAAGGCCCTGAGGCAGATGTGTGCCCAGTGTGGTCAAGGACAGTCATGGGTGGAGCCCAGAGGCCACAGTGGGAGACCAGAGCCCGTGGGGCGTGGGGCCTTTGGGGCCTCCAGGAAGCATAGGCTGTCATTGTAAAGGGATGGGAGCCCCAAGCCATTTTAAGCAGGGAATTACAAGGTTGGATTTAAGCTCTAGGAAGATGCTTTGGGCCCTGTGGAAAACGGGCACTTTGAGCAACAAGTGATGGAAACCAGGACTACACGGCCTTCCCCAGGAAGGAAAGTTATCTCACATAACAGGAACCACAAAGGGAATGTGGGCTCTAGACACAGATCGATCAGGCTCTGGCTGTGCTTCTCTGAGATTCTTCCCCACCCTCATTCTCGGGTGGGCTCCCCTCATGGTCACAAAAAGGCTGCCTGTTTATCCAGGGACAGAAGAAAGCACAGAACCCACAAGGCCACCTCTGGTCACCTTTCACTGGCCTAAATCAGCCTAGACTTGCCCACCCCGGAACAAATCACTGGCTAGGAGGGAGGGCGGATGATCTGTGATTGGTCAGAGGGTTGTACTGTAAAACCCCCAACCCAGCCGCACAGAAAAGCCCTGGGAGCTCAGATCCATGCACTGTCTGGAAGCCTGGCCAGAGCCTCAAGAATCTATCCAGCTCTGGCACTGCTCAGCCACCTGCCCTCGCTCCCCATTGTCTGCAGGGCAGAGCCCAAACTCATGAGCGTGCCTCCCATCTGTGTTCCTAGATTATTTCATCCCTACTGTGACCCTGCAAAGTCAATACAACTATTCCCTTCCCTCTAGGGGTGAAGAAACTGAGGCACAGAGAGGTTAGGTAATGTGCCCAAGGCCACAGAGCAGGTGAATAAATGGTGGAGCCAGGATTCACACCCAGGCAGCTGGCCCAGAACTTCCCACCCTTCCCACACTGCCTGCCTTCTGGCCGCTCCTCCCTTGGACGGCCACAGCCCAGCCCCCTCTCTCTGCTAGTGATGACTTTCCCTCCACCGCCCACCAGTTTGCCCCTCCTCAGTTTTCCCAGACAACCAATTCAGATGTCACCTCCTCCAGAAGCCTTCCTGGGCTCTGCTTCTGAGAGAGTAGGGACCTGGTAGCCTGGGGCCAGGACTCAGGCGTGACTCTGGCCTGCTGGACGAGTCTCTGAGGACTCAACTGTGAAATGGGGATGGTGACAGAGCTAGGTCACTGTGTGGAGGGTGGCCTGAAGCCCCCTGCGGCCCCCGCCCCGTCTCCGGCCAGAATAAGCTTGAGGCCTCCCTCCTGCATCTGGAGTTTCCGCTGACAGCCCCAGTGTAAACACAGGGAGGCCCAGGAGAAGAAGTGTCAGCCGGCCTTAAACAAACGTGCTCTGCAGACCGGAGACAAGGAGCAGGCCAGCAGGCGGCCGGGGCTCTGACTGGAAGGATTGAAGTGGGATTTAAACAGGATTTGATTTACAAAAAGGGAAAAATAATTATCTACAAGGCCTCAGACAAAGTCTGTTCTTGAATGGATGGACGGATGCAGGGATGGAGGGGGGGTGGGCGAGTGGATGGATGGATGGATGGACGGAGAGAGATCATGCCTACCTGAGACTAACCTCAGGTGTCAGCCAGGGTCTAGGCTGGAAACTGGGAGCTAAGAGGGCCGACAGCCCGGTGTCCACTCTGACCAACATCTCAGTGTGCTGGCAGGAGCCAAGGTTGGCCCAGTGATAGTCACCCCTGGCTGCACATCAGAATCACTGGGGGAGCCTTTTAAAATGCTGATACCCAGGCTCCCACCCAGACCACTGAGGCCAGCCTCCCCAGGGCCTGGCCTGGGCCTCTGTATCGGATCAAAGCTCCCAGGTGACCCTCAAGCCACACACTCAACCCCGCACGACCGTGAGATGGACCCCAAAGCACATCTGTTATCTCATCTGCTCCTCACTCCAGTGCCACTCACTGCAGTCCTCCTCGTGCAGATGGGGAAACTGAGGCACGGGCAGCCTCAGTGACTCAGGTAGGAGGCAGCAGGGCTAGGATGAGAGCCTAAATCTGTCATCACAAAATGTCCCCATCACCTCATCTGAGGACCCATCCCAGTCTCTCCAACCTCCTGGGGAGAGAAATGAGCCCCAGAAGGGGGTCCAGCGCGTCGGGGCAGAGGCCCTCCCCAGCAGCTCCCCCAGCCTGTCCTGGCTCTGACCCTCCAACTCTCAGTGTGACCATGGGGGCCGCCCCCCTATCTGCAGAGAGGGGCCGGACCACAACCCGGCTCCAACCCGCACGGGGCCTCGGATCCCTGAAGGCTCTGGCAGACCCCCACGACACAGACAGACAATTTCACACACAAATTCTGGGGGTTCGCGGATCCACTGAAGCCACCCAGGACTCTGGATCCAGAACCCGGTATCAGCTAAAAGAACAAAAGATTCTCAGAGCTTCCTCTTACGGAGCATGTGTTTGAATTACCTGATTGCCCACCTGCCCATGCACACAGGTGCCTGGGGGATGCAGAGGCTAGGCCAGTGGCCTCGACGCGGGGGCCTTTCCTGTGGTCTGAGAGAGCCACACCCACTTCCCCCTCCCCAGGGTCATACCCAGCCTGCCCCCTCCCAGACACCCACAGGAGGGACAGAGTAGCATCCGCTTGGAGACAGGGGGCCTGCCGTAGCCCGTCCTCCACCTTTCTCCCGCCTCAGGTGACAGGAGGCCCCACCCGGACCTGGCTGTCAGCTGTGACCCCTGGCCTGAGCCCTGACCTGAAACCCCACCTCACCAGCGGGGTTTCTCCTCCCTCCCCTCTCCGGGGGCTGACTGGGGCCCATGGAGCCCCAGGGCTCTGCCCAGCCCCTAGGCTATGGCTTATGGAAGGGGGGCCTCAGGTCGCTTCCCCCAGTGCCTCCAGGGCAGCCCCCTTCTCTGTTTGGCCCAGCAATTTCTTCAGACAAAGCATTCCGCTGCTCAAAGCTTTGGGGGACAGTGGCGTTGGATCAGCTCCCAGCTCCCTTCCCGCCCGGGCTAGGGGTGAGGAGGTCAGTTCTGTCACCCGAGGGTCCTGATGCTGCGGGTCTCCGAGGTCCTGCCTTCCCAGCGGCCTTCCTGTCCCAAGTCAACGGAGAAGAGCCTGGTGGCTGTGAGCTGCTCCTGAATCAGGCCGGGTCCCACCCCAGCCCCGCCCCATGGTGACTGGCACTCCCCCATGCTTGTTCCAGCCACAGGGCGGCCGGGGGTGGGGATGGCGGCTGGGGGGATGGGCGGTGGGGGGGTGATTTATTTGCCGCAAATGCATTCCTAACTGCTCCACCCGCAGGGGTCCCTGCGGAGAGCCAACCCAGGCCCGGCAGCTGGTCTGGGCTCTGTCGGTGCCCAACAAACTCCAGCTGCTGCTGCTTGGTCATCACCTTACTGGTCATCTTAATGCCATTACCATCATCATCCCCATCACCACCATCACCATCATGTCCATTTGTGTCTGTGGCTCTGAGGACCAGTGTCCCTGCCAGATCCAATGCTCTCCCACCTCCCCACAGAGGAGAGCCTGAAGCGCAGGGCCTGGGACAAGTGCTCAGTATGGACACTTGGCTCATGGCCTGAGAGCAGGTGAGGGAGGGGCCCGAGCCCAGAGTCCCCCTCGTTGGAGGGAAAGCAGGCTGGGGGCCCAAACATTCAGCCCCACCCTCGTTCCCTCCACTGACTTGCCCAAGGTCACCCAGCTGGCGATGGGACCCAGATTCTCAGCCACCAGAAAACACCCTTGACCATGGGCAGCCATCCTGACAGCCTGAAAACAGGCCTTGGCCCCCGCCCTGGCTCTCTCACTCCTACCCCAAATTCAACCCATGCCCAACTCCTCCCACCCATCTAAACACCTTCTAGGTCTGGCCTCTGTCCTCCTGACATGACTTGTAAGCAGGAAGTAGCCAGCAGGCCCTCCCAGGCGGATCCCAGACACCACCAGCTCCATAGGGAGAAAGAGGAAGGCTTGGGAAGGGCCTCCCATAGGACCCAGCAAGCCCCCCATTCCCCATCGAAAGAGAGACCTCCGTGGGGCAGGGACAGGGCAGGGCACGGAGGTCACAGGGTCATTTGTGATGTGTGAAGACCTTTCTTAAGAGGTGCCAGGGTCAGATGGTGGGGTGGCATGTACCCAGGCTGGGTGCCCTACTACTGACCCCCGCCAGCAAATGAGCCCTGGTCACACACTGAGCCCCGAGCCTGGTCCCACTCTGAGCCCCGAGCCTGGTCACGCTCTGAGCCCTGCCCCCTCGGCCCATGAGCTGGGAGGGCGGAGGGCTCACTGGTCCTTACTGCAGTGAGCACGCTGCAGCTCGAGCCGTGAAGCCCCAGCCTTGGCTCCCACAGCTGGTCAGTTGCCGAGCTGGGACCCGAGCCCGGGCCTTGGACTCTGAGTCTGTCACTGTCATCTCCCACCAAATAAAGCTCCTGAGGACATGACCAGGGCCCTGGGAGGGCCACATGAGCCTCTCCTGGGCAAGTGCCCTGAGGCCGGGGGCAGAGCAGGTCTGTGCCCAGCGCCGACAGAGGGCAAGACCCAGTGGGGCTGGCGGCCAAGCTCCCCTGGAGGCCTCTGAGAAGACAGCACAGGACAGAACAGCCCGATCTGGGGGCAGGTGCTTCCTTAGTGGGAGATGACCTCACACTGCACCCCATCAGCAAAGCCAGGGATTCCGGTCTGGCAGGGAGCAGACGTCCCAGTCCCCAGTGTAGACCCCACCCAACCCGGGTCAGTTCTCTGTAAAATGGAGGAGGCTGTCAGATACACAGCTGCTCCTGTGAACCTTCCGGGGCTGCGTGCGTTTCTGGTTCCAACTTGAGAAAGACACTAAACGTATATACTGTCTATTACACGACGCCCCAGTGGGGTCCGGGGCTGCCCCTTCCACCAAACACTGATCTTTCTGCAGCGGGAAGTATCAAGCTCACTCTGAGCGGAACCCATAAAGATCCCAATACCCTCTGACTGGTTACGGCTGAGGGGCTTTGCGCCCCTTCAGCTGTAACTCACCTGCTGCTTTCCCGTCTCAGAGCAGTTTGGTCTTCAGGACCGTGAGTGGGGACTCTGGGGACCATCCAGCCTGCACCTCTGTGTCGCTGCCCGTTGGCCGGTGCCTGCCCACTCCCTGATGCCCCACCCCAGTGCCCTCCCCGCCCGCCAACCCAGAGAACTGGCACCAGCTTTCCAGAAAGCCACTGTCCTAGCCAAAAGAAACAGCAGCCCTCCTCCCGTTCCCACCAGCTGCCCGCTCCTCAGGGCAGTGGGCAGGGGGTGGGGCTCCATGGACAGGGACCCGGACATCCTCCCGCCACCCTGATCTGGGCTTTGTCCCTGCTGCCCAGATGGACAGACCAAGGTCAGGAAGGAGACAGGCTGGGACGTGTCCAGGGCACCCTCGGGAGGCAGGGGCCAACCCAGGCTCCCGCCACCCACCGTGCCCCACCAGCTGGAGAAATGTGGGGATCACATCCCCAAGTGCCTGCTTCACATCCTCGCTCCACCGCCCGTTAGCCGGGTGGCCTCGGGCCCCTGCCCTCTCCGAGTCTGTTTCCTTGCCTATAAGAGGGAGGGGTGGTATTGACGGTGCATCCCACCCACCCTGACCCCTTCACCAACAAGAGGTGGCTGCCTGGCCCCCGGAGGAGAGGGCAGGGTGAGCGGCCCTAAGACTCAGCAAGAATGAGAGGAAGCTGCAGCAGGAGGGGAGATGGTCGGCCACCAGGAAGAGCCACCTGTTTGTAAGAGGGGTAGGAAGCACGCTGGAGGACTCTCTGGGGAAGCCTGGAAAGGCAGGAAAGGGGTCCGAGTGCCTGCGACGGGGCCGTGCCAGGCTGCCTGCCCATTTTAAAAATGAGTGGGCAAGGACTTCCCTGGTGGTCCAGTGGCTAAGACTCCACACTCCCAATGCAGGGGCCCAGTTCGATCCCTGGTTGGGGAACGAGATCCCACGTGCATGCCTCAACTAAGAGTTTGCATGCCGCAACTAAAAGATCTCGCATGCCACCATGAAAACCCGGCACAGCCAGAATAAATAAATAAAAATTTTTTTTTTTTTTAAATGAGTGGGCTTGGGAATTCCCTAGTGGCCTAGCGGCTAGGACTCCACGCTTTCACTGCCGCGGCCCGGGTTCAATGCCTGGTCGGGGAACTGAGATCCCGCAAGCTGTGCGGCGCGGCCAAAAAAAAAAAAATGAGTGGGCATTTGCATTCACTGAGCTCCTACTGTACACCGTCACATACACTGAGCATCAGAGAGAGAGAAACAAGTAAAATTCTGGCCCTGTCTGGGAGGACCTAAACATCCAGTTAGAGACAGAGGTGGCCTGGGGAGATCCAGACAAGTGACCGGGGCCCAAACTGTCCTCAGAATCCGGGGCTTAGAGAAGCCAGTCAAGGCAGGCCTCATGGAAGAGGTGGCCTCAAAGCTAGGGTGGATTTGGATCTGGAGAGAAGTGGCGAGAACAGTGTGGGCAAAGGTGTGGTTATGGCAAGGAGCTCAGCCTCCCCCAGAGACGGTGGGGAGAGGCCTCAGGGTGGCATCTCTGTCTCCGGGAGGGGGGTTGGAGCCTGGGGAGAGCCTGTCCCGGGAAATTTAACCCCAGACTCTTAGAAGTGACAACATCTTAGCAGTTTGGAATCGCAGAATCCTAGAATCAGTGATGTTTAGAGTCTGGGGTCTCTGCGTCCCACTCCTCAGAGGTCATCAGCCTTCCTGCCCACCCAATGCTGATACCCACTCAGCAGCTCTGGAATGTGCCCATCCAGGCTCTATTTTGGCCAGTTACAGTGACGGGGAGCTCACTATCTTCTGGGAGGGAAGGTAGACAGGGCTGTGCAGAGAATAGCAGCTGCTGCGACAGTGTCCCCGCATGCTGCTGCCCCCTTGCCGGTCCTGCTCCCACTCCGGGGTCGGCAAATAGAGCCCAGGCACCCGGAGCCACCCCTCTAAGTCCTGCTGAGCAGACAGAGACAGACAGAGCTATTCCGGTCCCATGGTGCCTTCCAGGGGCCAGGAAAGGCTAAAATAGAAAGCAGGTCCCAAGGCCCTGCAGGGGATGTGGCCAGCCCTTGACCTGAGTGGGCCAGTCTGGCACTGCCAAGGGAGCCACAGCCCAGGCCAGGCTGGGGCACCTTTTGGCGGCCGGCCTGGGCCTCCAGGGCTTGGGCAGAACGCTGCCTGAGGACAGGGCCCTCGACCTGGGAGAGACCTGGAACCAGCACTCCCCGCCCTGGGTGCGGGGCTTCCAGGATGTGGGGAGCTCTCCACCGTGCCTGGCGGATGGGTTCCTGAAATTTCCTCAGAGGAAGCAGACCCGCTCAGCAGGGCAGTTTCAGGGCTCTGCAGGCCCCGGGCTGCTGCCTGGGTTCAACCCCCAACTCCGCCCCTTCCCAGCTGCGTGACCTCGGGCCTCGCTTCCCCTCCATCAGACCAGGATGGTTACAAGGGTGCCCCCATGGAGGGCCGTGTGGGGAACACCGAAGTGCACCCCTGCCCCACCTGGCCAGTCACAGGTGAGCCGTCGGGGGAGCACCTGCCCAGACCTTGGGGAGGTCAGAGGGGGCTGAAGCAGCAGCTGAGTTTGGAGAGCCGAGCCCCACTCCTGGCCTCAGTTCGCTTACCTGTAAGAGGTCGGGCCACCTGGGCGGGTGGGCTCCACAGCCTAGCTGGGCAGAGCCGGTGCGAATCCCAGGAGGGCCGGTGGGACCGGTGACAGGCTCCTGCCCCTCAGCCAGGCCAGACTGGGATGTTTGACACAGGGTAGACGGTGCCACCAAGTGAGCTCTTCCTGTTTGGAAATTCTTCCTGCTCCGGCCGCCACGGCCCAGCCGGGACACATGCGAGGGGGTTGCACACACGCCTCCCAAGGGGACTTGACGCTAACCAGGAAGCTGGGGAGAGGCGTGCGTGTCATGCGTGTGCGTGCACGTCCGTGTGTGTGCGGGAGTGTACATCAGTGTGAGTGTGCATCCTGTGCCTGTGTGTATACCTGCAGGTGTGTGTGCGCGTGTGCCTCGCAGTGCGCAGGAGTGTGTGTGTCGGTCTGTGTGCATGCATCTGTGTGTGTCATGCCTGTGATACGTGTGCATACACACAAGTGCATATAAGAGCATGTAAGGGCCGGAGCAGGGCTGGCCTCAGGGTCTGTGTGTGCCGTAGGGATGGGATGAAAGTGGACGCTTGTATTTCAGGGCTGGGATGCGGAGAAAATGTGCTGTGGGGTTGGGAGGTCAGCCAGCTCTTCTCTGGCTGGGGACTTGGTCAGTGGCCTAGCTCTGGGCAGCAATTCCCACATCTGTAAAGTGGGATCATAACTGCACCTGCCTTCCAGGGCTGTTGTGAATATGAGGTGATGCACATGGAAGCCCTGAAACAGCACCTGGCGGGGGGTAGAGCGAGATCTCAGGGTGCGACCCTGCTGGGGCCACGGTTCCCTCTGTGAATGATACTCTGACTTTCTTTCCCTGAGACCTGCTGCCTGGAACCATGGTTCCTCCAGGCCTGCAAAGGCTGCTGACAAGGCCTCCTCCTCCTGCAAGCCCTCCTGGGTTGGACCCACCCTTCAAAGACCTAGGGCTTCCCTCAGCTTCCTCAAGGATGAGCCCAGCCCCCCGTACCTCCCTGCCATTCCCACAGGGGCCCCTCCCCTCACTCCGTGGGGCCTCGGGACCTCTGCCAAGTCCCCAGGCCCCCCTTCAGCAGCACCAAAAGCCTCCCCTCCATCTCACCCTAGCCTCGCCCAGGGTCAGGTCCACTGTCTCAGCGGACCCATGAGGACGGCTGCTCTCACAGTCCCAGACACTGCACTGAACGTATGATTAAACAACCCTGCTCCGGTCACTCAGGCGGCCCAAAAGTTAGGGCTGCCACATGGAAGCCCAGGCCTGGTTCCCACCAGCATCTGCAGCAATCCATTTGCTGTGTGGCTTTAAGCAGGTCTCTGTCCCTCTCTGGGCCTCAAGTTCTCCACCTGTAAAAGTTGAAGGTGGCACAAGATGAGCTCTGAGGGGCTTCTGGGTAACAAATGAGACCTGGAAGAGTGGCTCAGGGAACTGAGGCGACAAAGCCCAGGGGTGGTGGTCCACCGAGCTTCAGAGCAAGCTCCCACCACAACTATGCTCTAGGCCCATCCTCAGTGCCCTGGACATTTCCCCACAATGCAGGTTCCAGCTCTAGTTGGCCCGCCCAAACTAGATCCGTGCATTCAAGGACATAGGGGTGGGGGAAGGGTGGGCATCTGTGCCCCATCGGAGCCTCATTCACCCTCCAGGGAGCCGGCCCGCGTTTCTCCAGCTCTCCCACTGGCGGCTGTGGGCCTAGGGTGAGTCCCCACCTGCGGCCTGTTTCCCCACATCTGCTGGGGATGAACGTTCCTGTGAAACGTCCCACGTGCAGTGGCAGGACTCGGTGCTTCCTGAGAGCAGGGGGACTTGGCCCGGGGCCTTTCACCGGTCACGCTGTCCCCACTTTATGGGGAGACTCTGAGGGTCAGAGCACACGAGCGAGGGGTCCAACCGGGCCCCCCAACCCAGACACACAACACACACACACACACGGTACCCCAACAGCCTACCCGGGCCTCCCCTGTGGGTGCCGGGCCCTGCCAGGGACTCCAGAGCACAGGAGGGGGTGCGTGGCCGTTGAGCCACCCACCCAGCCCCGGCTGCCACCTGTCTTGCCGGGATCACCCCTTCTGGGGGCGAGTCTTCCCCCACCACCCAGCTGGCCTGCGTCCCCTCCCCCGCAGTGCCCCTCGCCCCGCCTCCCCCGGGGCAGACTGTGTGGCCTGGGTCCCAGCGCTGTCTACGTCCTCCAGCGGCACCGGGATGAGGGAGGATGGATGAGGTCCGGCGCTGCAGGCACCAGGGTGGTGACAGCAGCGGCCTGGCTGTTGCCACGCATCCCCCACCTGCCCTCGGCCCCCCTGGGCTGCTCTGCTGCTTCTGTGGTTTAGTCCCTCAGAGTGGCAGGCCGCAGGGGAGGTGCGTCCTGAGACACGACTGTGGAGCCTCACAACCCAGCCGTGAGCGTGGGGGGCTTCTGCGGGCTCGGCGGGCTCTCCGCCGGGCGGGGCTCCCTGACAGGCAGCCCCACCCTAAACTGCTCGCGTCAGACCCACCAGAAGGGGTCTGACCCCTGACCCAGCCAATATCTGACCCCTGACCCCAGACACAGACAGCCTGGCCTGACTCAGCCTGTGGAAGTGACAAGGGTGAGGTTGTCCCTATGCCCCTGTCTCCGCTGAGGGTCACCCCGAGCCTTGTGGGCTCCAGCACCCACCCCAGACCCCCTCGGTCCCACAGAGAAGAGCCCCCTAGGGTGAGAGGCGCTCCCCGGCGGTACACGGCATTTGCTGCGTTCCAGAGAATCTCCCCGAGGTTTCTTCGGGAACCAGCCTTCCCGTGCCAGGCTAGAGCCCCGCGGCCCTCAGAGTGAGTACGAGGCCTGGCAAGCCCTGCCAGTGACTCAGCGGCCGTGGGCTGCCTCCAGCTCATAAAATCTGACCCTCAGATGGCTCAGCCCTCCGGCACCCTCCCACATCCTGGCACCTCCAGGCCGCCCCTACCCGTGCCCCGCACACAAACAAGACTGAATCCACGCTCCCCCAGCAAGACCCTGGCTGCCGCTGCCTTGCCAGACGGGAGCCAGTGCCAGCCCGGGTCAGGGACCTGGAGGGGCCAGGGGCTCCTGCACCGTTCTGGGCCTCAGTTTCCCCTTCTGGGACAGATACGGCAGTGTTCTAAGGAGACAACGGTAGCCTGTGGGCTCAGCCCTGCATTAGTGGGGAGCCCAGTTGAGGGGGGCAGCGAGGCTGCTCCAAGGACCACCCTCCCCCAGAATCTTCAATGGCTCCCCACTGCCCTCGGGTCAAGTGTCCCATTCTGGTCCCCACAAGGGCAGCTATAGCCCGGTGTGGAAGTCCCCTGCTCATTCCCAGCTTCATGGCTCATCCCTGCCTTCCACTCACCAGGACCCGGGCGGGCAGTTCCCGCTGCCCAAGGGCCTCCCCTCCCTCTGCCCACGCAGGCTGCCTGCCTCCTGTCACCCCTGCCTCTGCCCGGCTGTGCTGCCCTCCTGACCACGCCCCCCCCCCAGGCTGGCCAGGGCCCTGCGGCGCCCCGCTCCCTCCCGCTGGTGCACTACAGCCGTGCCCCCCACCAGGCTCAGAGCCTGGAGGCCAGGGGCCTGTCTCCGGCCTGTGTCCTCAGTGCCCAGCCCGGGGCCAGCTCAGTAGGTGCTTAGTCGAGAGGTCTAGGGTGATTCAACCGCATGAGTGGGTGGGAGCACAGAGACAGGAGACCAGAGGTGGCACTCAGGCACAGGAAGCGGCATGTCACAGACTTGGCCCTGAGCCCTGCCTGACCTCGACCCCAAAACCCTGACCCCCCAGCCTGGCCACAAGCCTCCACCCTGGTCGGGGTGTCTGTCTGGGGAGGGATGTCCCTCTCAGCCGCCACGTGTAGAGCAGGCCTGGGCGAGTGAGGTTTACGACCCACCAACTCACCCTCCTGGCCCTTGTCACGTCCAGGTCTTTCCTGCACACGCACCCGACCCTCTGTGTTCCTGCAGAGCCACCAGCACTCACAGAGGTTATGCACGTGGCGCCAGGCCGGTGCACGGCGTCAGGCATGCGTGTGCCCCTGCGAGGCCACATCCGCCCCAGGGACACCCAGGAGTGGACGCAAACAGAGACCCAGACAACACACGTGCGAGACCTTGGTCACGGGCACACACAGGCAGACCAGGGCCAGAGGTCACGGGCACACACAGACAGCCCAGGGCCAGAGGTCACGGGCACACACAGACGCCCAGGGCCAGAACAGGCACGTGGAACTGGAGAGCAGCACGGCAACCCAGACCTGCATGGGGCAGCCAGGAAGGCCAGCGGCAGCCCGGGATGCCTTCGTCCCCTCCCAGGCAGAAAACCGATCTGCGTGTGCCCCCAGCTCCCACAGCACACGTGAGCGCCAGCCGAGCTCTCCAGGGCCCAGGCAGCCTCCCCAGAGGGGACACTGTGGGGGACAGAGAGCCAGGCTGGAGCCGCTGTACCCCTTCCCCTTCCTGGGTGGTGCAGCTTCGGCTCTGCCCTCCGTGCCTCAGTTTCCTCCTCTGCCTGGCCGGGCCTGTGGACTCCGCTGCCCCAGGCTCCCTCCCCCAGGGCCCTGAACCACGCTCCTCAGGGGGCCGGCGGGGGCGGGGAAGACGCCCGCCCCGCCCCCACCCCGCCCCCACCCCGCTGCCTTTGCCCAAAAGGAGCCCCGAGCGCGGGCCTGACGTCAGCCCCCAGGAAGGCGAGGTCCGTAGGGAAACTGCAGTAAGTGGCCCACAGAGCCGCAGCCGCGGCCGTCTCCTCTCCACGCGGGCGAAGGTGCGGTGAGTCCCCCTCGGGCCGGCCGGGCCTCCCCTCTCTGAGATGAGATGGTCGGTGCCGGGGTCCTTACGCCCCAGGCAGGCAGGCAGGGGGCAGGGGCGGAGAAAGACCCGGGCTGGAGAGAGCTCAGAGCCCAAAAGTGGCTTTGCGGTCCCACCCTGCAGGGGGCCATTGTACAGATGGGAAAACTGAGGGCGAGGGTGAGGGCAGCTACAGCTGAGCAGGCCAAGTGAGGGGTAGGGGAGGGAGAGCTCCCCAGGGCTCGAGGGGGCACCCTGCTGTGCCGAGCCCCACCTGTGTTGCAGGGCTCCCAAGCCCCCTCCTCTGGACTTCCTTCCTTCCTTCCTTCAGCACTCTCACTGGTCCTCTGCTGGGTGCCTCGATTTCCCCGTCTGGGCGGCCCCAGAGGTCAGGGAAGGGGTTGCGGTACCCCAGAGGCACTTGATGAGCTCTGGGACCTTGGCCACCACCATCCCCCAGGCTGGGGCAGGGCCGGGGGGTGAGGGATTTGTGGGGACAGGCTCCGACCAGGGCACACCTCCTGACATCCCACAGCTCAGGTCCTAGGCCCCAGCCCGGCCCTTCCCCACCCTTGTAGGGCCGGAGAAACTGAGGCCCAGGGCCCACCCAGCCCCCTACGTGGACCTCGCAGCTGGCACTGCCCCCGCCTGGCTCGCTGGTGGTGCCGGTCCTGAGAAGGCAGCAGGAACAGGGTCCCGAGGGGGGAGGGCCAGTTGGGAACTGGACTGTGGCCAGGGTGCTGGGCAGGGCAGACGAGGAGCAGCTGTGAGTCCTGGGGCAGGACTGGGAACGGAAGGGGCTGGAGGCGTGGTGGCAGCAGCTCTCAGCCCTCGGACAGGCGGCTGGCCCCACCAGCGGCCCCCATATTCTTCTGCCAACCTGTGGCCGCTCCCAGCCAGAGGGTTACCAGGGCACCACCTCCCCTCATGGCTGTGTGGCCATGGACAAGTTGCTGCCCGTCTCTGAGCCTCAGAAAAAGCAAAGTCTGCTGCTTCTACAGCCCTGGTGTGTGGGGGAGGGGATTGGACGTTTCCTGAGCACCTCCTGGGAGCCCGCGGGCTGGTCTCCTTTTGTCCTGCGGTAACCTGATGTGATGAGGTGGGTCTCAGCACACCCACCTTATAGGTGAGGAAACTAAGGCTTGAAGAGGCCAGAGGGGGCTCTCAAAATCATTCGTTTGTTCATTTAGCCACAGCCCAGGCTTTGGCCCTCACGGCACTGCCAGTCCAGTAGGGGAAAAACAAGAAACAAATAAATATGAAGCTGTCAGGTGGTGGGAGGGCTGCAAGGCAAGAAAAGCAGGTGGAGGTGAAGGTGTGCTGGGAGCTGGGTGATCCGGGAGGGCCTCCCTGAGGAGGCGGCCCTGGGGCCTGAAGAACACTGGTGGACCCCAACCCTGCTCTGCCCTGCTGGCTATCAGCACACCCAGGCTGCCCCTCACACCCCTCACGGTACTCTGAACACAGAAGCCTGTTCCCACCTCAGGACCTTTGCACTTGCTGTGCTCGTCTGGAGCCTGGAGCACTGTTCCCCCAGGTCCTCCTGAGGCCCCTCCTGCTCCTGAGCAGCCACAGTGGCCCCCCAGCCACTTTCTAGCCCACTCCCCCCACCCTGCCCCTGACCGCGAGCTCCATAAGCTAGAGCCACATCTGCCTGAGACCCTCTGTGCCCCCAGCACCGGGTTCAAGGCCAGGTCTGATGCCTCCAAAGCATGTGGTCCTCATTGTTCCTCTGACCTTGCCACGGGGCTGTGTGGCCTGGGGCAAGATGCCTGTGTGCCCTGGACCTCTGAGTCCTCCTCTGTACAGTGGGACGTGGTAAACTTTCACTGGCGTGGTGCAGGCAGGAGGGTCCACAGAGCAGAGTTCAAATCCCAGCTCCTCTGCCCCCAGCTGGGTGACCCCAGACAGGCCACTTAACCTCTCTGTACCTCAGTTTCCTCACAGGCAAAATGAGGCCAGCAGCACCAATGTGGGGCATCCTGGGAGGAGTCATGAGAGCCTGGGAGGGGTCATCTCGGATGCAAACTGTGAAGTGTGGGATTAGGGCTCTGCCCCAGTGGAGGGGTGTCCAGGGGCCCAGGGAGGACTGTGGGCGTGGGCCCTGTTGGTGCCGGGGGCCTTCAGCAGGTGACGCAGGCAGAAGCGGCATGCCGGGCCAAGGGAACGGGCAGAGGCCGGGCAAGGGCAGCCGCAGATCCATGACCTGTGCCCCTGGGGAGGCTGGGTCGGGGGAAACGGTCAGGTGCTGCAGCAGCTGCAACCATCAGGACGAGGTGAGGGATGAGCCAGGGTGGCAGGGAGGGCTGTCTGACCCCCGGCAGGACCCCCATGTGCGGCGACGCCTGAGGCTGCCCCTCCCAGAGGAGCTTGCGTTTCCATCAGAGCCCAGATCTCAGCCAAGCGCTCTCAGATGGTGGAAGGTGAGGCCGAGTCAGCCATGGGGGAGCCCAGGTGCCCGGCACTCCACCCACACCCACGAGTGACCCCTCTCCCTGAGCTGGGTGGAGGGAGCCCTGGCCAGGATGAGGAGCTTGATTCCAGCTGGTGCCACCTGGGACCTGCCGGGTGACCACGAGCCAGACTGGCCCCCTTGGGGGCTTCCGTAAGGGCCCAGCTGTCCCTGGATGGAACAAGCAGAGACTCAGACTAGCCAAAAACAGCAGGCAATGTTCTAAAGCAGATGCCATGAAACCAAGAATAATCAGAAACATAAACAGGCAGATGGTTCCCCCAATAATGGCTATTTTGGCCTTGGAAGGCTGTGAGGGTCATCCCTACAGGGGCACAGGCATATGCAGGTACTCTGTGTACCCAGAATCTGATTGCCCACAAACCCCAGGTCCAGAGATGTTCACCCCTCCCTGGTCCCACCCCTGCCTGGGCCAGGAGCCAGTGGACCTAGGTTTGAGTCCCAGCTCCATCAGTTTCACGCTGTGTGTCCTAGGGCCTGTCACTCACCTTTCTGGACCTCCACTTCCTTGTCTATAAAACCCACGACTGCTGTGTGGACGCAGAGTGTCTGGCATGGCGGCTGGTTCACAAGAGATGCTCCGGGCACCTTGGTCAGGAAAAAGGCTGGGCCTGTCCTCCACGCCTGTCCCTCCCGGCTCCTGATGCAAGCGGAGCATGGGATCTTGGGCCACACTTCCGGGCAGGTACCTGTTGCCCAGGGCTGAGGCCAGGCCCCCTGGCTGCCCTGGTCCTGTGCACGGCAGGACAGGAGGCAGGCAGGCTGCGGGCTTGGGGTCTGCTAGGCAGCTGGGCGGCCACAGAGGACACACAGGGACGGCGAGGTGGTTTCAGGAGAAGCCAAGGAGAGGTCAGGATGCACCCCCCACCTGCCGAGGACGGGAGGTCAGTGTGGCCCGGGTCCCCCTCGCAGTTTGTGGGCAGGTGCTGGCACCCTGAGCCTCTGGGTCTTGGCCTGTGTCTCTGGGCACACAAGGACCCGAAAGCTGTAGGTGGAGGCAGCGGGGCATGACCCCCCATCAGTGTTCAGTGGGGAGCTGGTGCGGCCCTCAGGCTGGACGGAGAGGGAGCCCCAGGAGGGGACAGGGTCAGGTGACTTGGAGAAAGATGCTCATTCCCTGGGTTTGAGAGCTTCACAAAGGCTCTGAGAAGTCCTGCACTGAGCACCCGGTGTGACCCGGGCCTCTCCCCAAGATGAGCAGGCGGGCCCACGCAGGCCTCCGTTCAGGTGGGAAAACGGGGTCTCTAGCACTGCTGCTGTTGTCATTATGCACCTTCTTTGGCGGGGGGCACCTGCGGCCGTTTGTCCACCCAGCACCCCCAGCTGCTCTGCCGATTTCATTTGTTGGTTTGCTCACTTGTCCATTCAACAAATATCAATGCCAGCATCACAGGTGAAGGAACTGAGGCTCTGAGACTTGAACCAAACACCTCTGATGAGCACCAAGGGGAGGGGGAGGGGGAGGACAATGGGGACCGACGGACCCCCGACGATGGTCAGGGTGACTGGGTGGGCTTCCTGGAGGAGGCGTTAACCCTGCTCAGCTGGGAAGACTGGTGGGTAGTGAGGGGGGAGCCGAGGGCGGAAGCCAATTCCAGGTCCAGGGCCCTGGGACGCTGGGTGGGCTGTGAAGGGGCTGGGCCAGGCGGGGAGGGCACCGAATGCCTGGGCGAGAAACGGGCCTCGCCCTGCAGGCCCTGCCGGGCTCGCTCAGCGGTTCACTCAGCCAAAGGGAAAGATGGATACTGCTCTGTGCCCGGCTATCCTGGGTGTGCTGGAGCGACAGACAGGAGCTCCGCCCCACGCCCGACCCCACCAGGCCCGCCCCGAGATGCTCACAGTCTGACCGGGAGGCACCGTGGGCCGGTCCTGGCTGGACGGCGCTGGGGGAGGAGCACCCGGGAGAGGTACTGGGCCAGCCGCGGTGGAAAGAGAAGGCTTCCTGAGGGGCTGAGGTCAAGAGGAAGCCCTAAAGCGGGCAGGAATACTGAAGTGGGGGAGGAGGAGCAGCTTGGGCAAAGGCACGGAGGTTGGAGGGTGCCTGGGGCGTGGTCATTCAGTTGGGGCGCGAGGAGACTGGGGAGGGGGCTCCCCTAGCCCTGCTGAGAACCTGAGGCTTTTCCCAGGGAGGACCCCTTCCCCAGCAATCCCACCTCTGAAACCTGGTTGTGACCAGATGCCTGTGAGGAGAGCATATTAGGGAGGGGAAGACATCCCTCACCCCCATGCCTCCCCTAGAGGGTCTTGGAGCTCCAGGTCTGCACATCTGGGGGGTAAGGGGAGACGTGCCACCCTCACCAGGCACCAGGCGGCAGCAGTGTACCCCCCGCACCCTCCCGCACCTCTCCACACCTGCACCAGGGGCTCCGTCTCAGCTAAGGCCCACAGCAGCCCTGAGGAGCAGCATAATACAGCTGTGCCAGTCCCCGCTCCGCACAAGTGGAGACTGAGGCTCAGCGAGAACCCCTGCAGGGTCAGAATGGGAGGCCCACAATGGGAGGGAGGCCCACAAGGTTACCTGCGGCCAGAAGCCCCAGGGCCCAGCTGGGGGACCCCAGGCTAGTGGCTGAAGCTCCCTGGCTCTGCATCCTGCGTCCTCACTGATAAAATACGGATTGTGCCCCCTCCACAATGATAGGAGGAATCCAGATGTGTCTCCCCAGGGCCCCATGGGTAGGGGGCAGAGAAAGCAGACATATTTCTAGGGAGGCCAGGGGCTATAGGCTTGGGTCAGAGAAAGCTAATTTATGCTACAATATAGAAAGACATTTCTTATTTTCAGAGAGTTTTGCATTACAGTGGGCTAACCTAGTAGGTAGTGAGTTCCCCGTCCTCGGAGGAGTGCAAGCTGAGCTTTTTTTTTTTTTTTTTTTGGCTGTGTTGGGTCTTTGTTGCTGTGCACGGGCTTTCTCTAGTTGTGGCGAGCGGGGGCTACTCTTCATTGCGGTGCGTGGGCTTCTCACTGGGGTGGCTTCTCTTGTTGCGGAGCACAGGCTCTAGGCACGCAGGTTTCAGTAGTTGTGGCACGTGGACTCAGTAGTTGTGGCTCGCAGGCTCAGTAGTTGTGGTGCACGGGTTTATTTGCTCCATGGCATGTGGGATCTTCCCGGACCAGGGCTCGAACCCGTGTCCCCTGCATTGGCAGGCAGATTCTTAACCACTGTGCCACCAGGGAAGCCCCACAAGCTGAGATTGTACACATTCATTCACTCACCCACTTGACATATACTGAATGTGAATGTGCAGGCCTCTCCTCCAAAGAGTCACAGGCTAGTGGGGAAACTGGACAAGTGGCCAGGCAATGACAGAGCCACGGGTGCAGTGAGGGCCCAGTAGTGGCAGCAAATCTACTTGAAGCAATCAGGGAGGGCTCTCTGAAGGAAGAGGCATCCGAACTGAAGAAAGTTGACAGGTGAATAAGAGGGTATAGTCAGAATTATTTTAGTCACAAGTGACAGAAACTCCAAAGTAACTTAAGCCAAAGAGGGAGATAACCAAGTCCCAGACTACTGGCTTCAGGAAGGGCTGGATCCAGGCGCTTGAACCACCCTGTCAGGACTTAGTCTCTCCTCCTGGTGGGTTTCTTCTAGAGGAATACGGCCATCAGCAGCTTGAGTCTCATAACCAACTAGTGTGGCAACCCCAGAGAAGAGAGCTGCCAGCAAAAGTCCCAGGGCTGGTAGTGATTGGCTGGGCCGGGGTCATGAGGCCACCTGTGACCAAGCACTGTAGCCTGGGGTTCTGTGTTACAGGAGCCCATGTCTGAGGCTAGGAGCTGAGCAGCGCCAAGCCACTGAAGGACTTTATCCCACACATGGTGGAGGGAGGCTGGGACTTCCTGCCCAGAGGTCCCAAGGGCTCCTCCTAGCCTGGGAAGCACTGGGCCTGCGTCTCGCCCCAGTCCCCAAGCCGCCGGGATTCCACCACCATCCCTCTGCCCTGCTCCCTGGAAGAGCCCTCTAGAGCAGTCTTGCGGCCAAGACATTCCCAAAGGTGCAGGCATGTTCAAGCCTTGAAGTGCTTCAGAGCTGGAAGTACCCTCAGAGCCGCCTGCCCATTGCGTAGATGGGGAGACTGAGACCTGGGCAGCCTGGGCAGTGGAGGAATTCCTGACCCTTCCTCCCAGGACCCCAGTTTCCTCTGAGATGGGCGGGAGGGGAAAGAGGAAGGAAGAGAGGTGCAGGAGGAGGGAGGCCCCCAGGGACCCGAAGCCTGGGCCCCACCTCCTCCCCTCCCGCACAGCTGCACTCCAGCTGTTCAGTCCACCCAGGACCAGCACTCGCCCTTGGGGCCTGGGGCTGTGCAGAGTCCACTCTGCAAGGCCTGCCTGCCCGCGCTGCCGTCCTCCTGCTGCCGTTCTCCACAGGGCACCCCCCTTCCCTAACCCTCACCTTTGTTTATACTCGGCCCATCTCCCATCCCCCCACCAGCCAAAATCCTCTCAGGACCCTTCCAGGGCCACCTCTTGAAAATGTGTTGGTACAGCCTCAGAAATGGATTCCAATTCTGCCCACTTTACAGATGAGGAAACTGAGGCTCAGAGGCTTTAAGGTCACAAGCCGGTTCTGAGATGGAGCCAGGCTTTGGGTGGGGCATCCAGACCAGAGTCGAGACTCTCAGTGGCTATGCTCCGGTCCCCCCAGCCCACTGTGTGTCTCCCCCTCTGACCCTGAGCCCCCGGAGAGCAGGTCCGCGTGCCCTCCGCTCTGCCCAGGGAAGGGCCTGAGCGTGGGTGGGCGGAGCAGGCCAGGGCAGTGGCTGGTAGATGTGCGAAGGCTCCCAGCCTGGGACAGTTGCCCTGGGGCAGTTTCCAGACCTTGAGCCCGGCACGGTGCTAGGCACTACGAGGACGTGGCCCCTGCCCACCGGGATCCAGCCAGCCGACCCCAGCTGCAGGGTTCGCTGCACCTCAGCCAGGACTAGGGCACCTGCCAGGAACGGGGAGGGGACGGGGCCATGCCTCCACCCTCAGACTGGCTTCCTCAGGCTGTGGAAAGCACTAGTGACCCCATTTAGCAGATGAGGAGAAAAAGGCTCACTGACTGGCCAAGGTCCAGGGTCGAGGGAGTGGCAGGGCTGGGCTCGAACCCAGGTATCTGGGACTCTTCTGCTTGCTCACCACCTGGGGCCCATCTAAGGCCAGGTCTGTGCCCCCCACTCAGACTGGGTGTGGGGGCCAGCGTCAGGCTGTCCCCACAGAAGAGCAGAGGCTTCTCTCCTTTCCCCTCATTCCCCTCACTGCATTTAGAGTGGAGCAGGGCGGAAGGCAGGTGGGGAGTGGGTGCCCGCCGTGCACCTGCCGGACGAGGGGACCGTTGCCTGGGTGCCCGCCCTCCCTCAGGCCCAAGGACCCAGCTGTGGGCTCGCACTAGGCAGACCCAGGTTCGAGTCCTGGCCTGTCCCTTCCGGAGCCTCGGTTTCCTCCGAGTGAGTGGAGGAGGCCAGGAGCCAGGTGGGTGAGGAGGTACCATCTCCAGTGCCTGGGTCTGCAAGGGAACCGATGCCGTGAACCCGCTCGGAAGCTGCAGAAAGAGGGTGCTGTTGTTACGTCACTTTGCGGGCGGGGAGGCTGAGGCTCAGAGAGGTTAATCAACACCCGGGGTGACCCCTCGTGAGCGGGGGCCAGCCCCCAGCCCGCACCTGCACTGGTTACTCTTACTGTTCAAGCGCTCCCCGCAATGCCCACCGCCATCACCAGCTGTGACATCCCACCCCACACTGAGCCCCATCTTCCCACGGGAGTGTGGACAGACCCAGCCCGGGCTGGCAGGCGGGGGTATGGGGCCCTGGGTGTGGACAGAGGGAGGGGCGGACATGGTGGAGGCGAGAGCGAGTCAGCCCCAGACTGCAGGACCGGCAGGACCACGGAGGGCAGGGCTAGTGCTGAGAGCATGGAAGGGGGGCTCTCTGCTCGGGGTCGGGGGGCCCGCGGGAGGCCTCGCGCTTGACCAAAGCAGATTCAGGGGGTGGAGCGGTCCATCCCGTGGAGCCTAAAGGAGGACCAGGAGCTGAGGCAGTGGAGACCACGGGGGAAACGGAGGCCCAGAGAAGGAGTGTCCGCCCTGAGGCCATGTGGGGTGGAGGCAGCTCAGCCCAGACACTCCCAGCCCAGTGCCTTGGGGTCTCACAGTTTGAGTTCCTCATCTTGCGAAACAAAAGGGATCGTGAGTAGATGCCCCCAGAGAGCGGTCAGTGAGTAATCAGTGTGTTATCACCGTGAGAGGTGAGTGGTGTGCTGGGGGTGGCGTAAGCAGGGTGGGGTGGCGGGGGTCTTATCATACAGACAGAGACAGTCAGACTCAGCAGAGAGCAAAGGGGAAGAGATGGTGGTGTAGAAAGCCAGGGGGGAGGGCCCGGACTGTGGCCGTGATCTGAGCTCGGCGTGACAGATGCCAAGGTTCGTCGTGTTCTGGGACTGACCTCAGTGTGTGAGCGGATCAGGCTCAGACTCTCCGAGCTGAGAATCACGGCGTGCTTGGCTGACGTCCTCTGTCCTCACCTGCCCGGCCTCTGGGGCGTCCCGCGCATCCCCCCGGTCTGGAGCCCCAGGCGCGCGGCCCTGGCCCACACCGCCGACACCTTCAGCGAGGTGCTGGCCAGCATGCGAGGCTGTCCCTGGGGGGTTTCCTGGGCGGGCAGGCTCCCGGGGCCCGCGTCATCCTGGGACTGAATGCCAGAGGAAACCTTCTGTGGTGTTTATTATTTGTCTCTGATTGTCACATGGATGCAGACCTCATGCAGACGCATTGGAAAACCGAAAAGCACGCGGAAGGAAATTCAAAAACCTGTTTGCGTGTGTCTGGGGCCAGCTCCTCTCTCCCTGGGCCCTTCCTCCTGGGGTTTGGCCGAGGCATCGTGTTTTCCACAGTAGAGCAGGGACGCATTGGGAAGCATCCGTCTCCTTCCTGGGGGACTGCGGGGGCCCACGCTGCCTGAGGACGAAACCCACAGCCCTGAGGCACCAGGATGCCAGGCCCACAGCCTAGCCTCATCACCTCCCCTTGCTGCTCCCCAACCCCCCGCGCCCACAGAAGGTCTCTCCCTGCCCCGGACGTCCCTCTCGCTCCCTGTCTCCCTGAGCTGCTGTTGGACAAACACATCCAAGGCCCCTGTGTGTTAGGGGCTTGGGGACACCGGGCACAGGACAGCCCTCCCAGAGGACCCCGTGAGCTGAGGCCCGGGCCCACTTGCGCTGGAGGTGGCCAGAGGGGCCGGACACAGTCTTGGGCGGCATCCGACTCCTCCCGGCAGCCTTGAGAGTTAGCAGACGCCCAGGGCCGGCGTCCCAGAGACAGAGGCTCAGCCGAGGCCACCCTCTCTGAGCTGGAGGATAGAGACAGCCGCCTGCCCTGCCAGGGGCTCCCCCCCGGCCGGGTTGGGACCTCAGCCTCAGCTAGCAAGAGGTCCCCTGCTGTGCCCACCCCCTCCAGGCTGGCATTCGGTCCCCAGTCCCCCAGCGGGCATGACCTCCACTGGGTGGAAGCTGCCAGAAGGAGCCTGTTGCTCAAGGATGTGCAGTAGCCGTGCAGGGGGAGCGGGCAGTGTGAGGCCTGTTCACAGCGGACGCCTCACTTCCCTTGGCCGCCAGGAAGGGCGAGGGGTCTTCCCTCCCCTTGCAGGTGGGGGAGGGCGCACTCTGCCTGGGATGTCCCATGTGCCCTCCCCTCCTCCCTGCTTCTCCCCAAAGCCTTCTCCTTTCTCCTGAAAAAGCCAGAAATGTCCTTATTTGGAGGATCAGCCTGGCCCAGGGCGGGGGTGGGAGCCTGTTAACCCTTCGTTTATAAACAAAGGGATAAATCTCAGCAAGTTAAACAGCTCTGCAGGAACAGAAACAGGGTGGGCGGCCCCAGCCCCAACCTGCCCCCACCGCAGTGTCTGGGCCACCAGGCCGGGACCAGGCAGGGAGCACAGTGCTTGTTTAACTCACACCCGCTGTGCTGCCGCCGCTGGGACCAGGCTCCAGGCTCGAGCCCCAGTGAGCCACCCCACGTGGGCCTCCAAGACAGCAAAGGTGGCCACCTCTCAGGGCTGGGGAGAAACTGGGGTGGCCCGGGGGCTGACTCCCAGCTCCCCAATCCCAGCCCCTTGGACCCTTATGAGGACCTTCACCCAGGGCATTGACCTGGTGCCAGCCTTGCAGGAGGTGAGAACAGATGGGTGGCCTGGAGGACAGGGGCTGTGACGCATGGGTGCGGGAGCTGTGGGCTGGGGTGACCGTGGGCACGGCTCCGTCCTAGCAGAACTGTGGCTGATTTGGCACCAGCTAATGATGCGCTGAGCACTGCTGTGCTCGATTAATCCTCCCAGCAGCTCTGTAGTCCCAGTGATATAGATTAGGACGTGAGGCACAGAGAGGTTAAGCGACTTGCCTGAGGTTGCACAGCGAGTGAGGAAGAAACTGGGATTGGATCCCAGGCTCAAACACCACACACTTGGCCCGTCATCTTACCTGTACCACACCAGTCGCCTTTGTCATTTTTCAGTGCCGGTGACAGTCTTGCAAGGCTTTTCACCTCCTGTCACAGCGAGGAGCAGCCTCAGAGCACTAGCGTTCTGCTAAAGCTCCACACTGGCCAGTGCCAGGACCAGGCCAGGCAAAGGCACAAAGGCGGGAATGTTGGGGTGCTGGGTGGGCAGACGAGCCAGGTGGGGTCCAGCCTCTGGGCAGGGCCCCAATAACCCCAGGGTAACCCGGTCTCCTTCCTTCCAGGCCCCGGGCGTGCGCTGGCCCCTGTCATGCCCTCCGCGTCTTCCGCGGGGCCCTCGGCCATGGCTGCCCCCAATGCCACGGCGGCGGCGGCAGCGTGGACTAACGTCAGCATGCCGGAGACGCCCCTGTTCCACCTGTTTGCTCTGCTGGACGAGGAGCTGCACGCCGCCTTCCCAGGCCTGTGGCTGGCGCTGATGGCGGTGCATGGCGTCATCTTCCTGGTGGGGCTGGTGCTCAACGGGCTGGCGCTGTACGTCTTCGGCTGCCGCACCCAGGCCAAGACGCCGTCGATCATCTACACCATCAACCTGGTGGTGACCGACCTGCTGGTGGGCCTGTCCCTGCCCGCGCGCTTTGCTGTCTTCTACGGCACCCGCGGCTGCCTGCGCTGCGCCCTCCCGCACGTCTTTGGCTACTTCCTCAACATGCACTGCTCCATCCTCTTCCTCACCTGCATCTGCGTGGACCGCTACCTGGCCATCGTGCAGCCCGATGGTTGCCGCCGCTGGCGCCAGCCTGCCTGCGCCAGAGCCGTGTGCGCCTTTGTGTGGCTGGCCGCCGGCGCCGTGACCCTGTCCGTGCTGGGCGTGACGGCCACCGGCGGGCCCTGCTGCCGCGTCTTTGCGCTGACCGTCCTGGAGTTCCTGCTGCCGCTGCTGGTCATTAGCGTGTTCACCGGCCGCGTCGTGTGCGCGCTGTCGCGGCCGGGCCTGCCGCGCCAGGGCCGCCAGCGCCGCGTGCGGGCCGTGCAGCTGCTGCTTACCGTGCTCGTCATCTTCCTCGTCTGCTTCACGCCCTTCCACGCCCGCCAGGTGGCTGTGGCGCTGTGGCCCGACGTGCCACGCCACACCAGCCTCGTGGTCTATCATGTGGCCGTGACCCTCAGCAGCCTCAACAGCTGCATGGACCCCATCGTCTACTGCTTCGTCACCAGCAGCTTCCAGACCACTGTCCGTGGCCTCTTCCGCCGGCACGGAGCGGAGCGCGAGCCCAACAGCTGCGACGTGGTCAGCATGCGCAAGAGCTCCAAGGACTCAGCTCACCATCACATCCTCGGCGCCAGACCCCGAGCCCTCACGCAGGCCCTGGCTAATGGGCCTGAGGCTTAGTTGGTAGGACTTTGCAAGGGGGCCGAAGGTCAGGGCTGGACTGGGCATGCCAGGTCAGGGACAGCACGGATATCTGCTCTACCCGGGTGGCAAATTGGGTTCACCTGATCAATTGGTGATGGCTGCCCAGTGCACTGCGTGGAGGAAGTGTCTAAGGCCACTGTGCTATGATTGATTAGCAATGTCTGCCATGGGCTCTAGATAGGATATGGTGGTCTGAATGCTGACAGTTTGCCATCCCTAAGGTATATATTGTGTCCATTGAAAACTCAGAGGGGTAGCCAGGAGCTGCTTCTCACTTGGACCATTCAACCTCTAGAAGGGGTTCCTGAGAAACATGGACAAAGATGTTTTAGATACTGGGAATTTCAAAGAGGGTTAAAAAGATAACCTGAAGAGGTTCCCTCCTCCTTTTTCTCCCTCCCTCACAAAGAGAGAAGAACAAGAACAGAAAGGAAGTGTTAGAGGACACAAATGTTATGTGAGCGGACGTGAAGGGTTCACGTCTGCAGGACCTCCATTCGAGGCATCCATAAATCACACAGAAAGACAGCCTGACACCGTGGGGTGCTTTGCTGTGAGTACTGTGATATCTGGGCTGACACTCGAACCAGAAACTACCCTACAAAGGGGAGACTATTTTCCACCCACCAGCCATGAGGGGGAGGCTGAGTGGCACGTACAGGTGCCATGAGTGGGAGATGGCCAATGAAAACTCAGCCCCACCTCCTCCAACATCCCCTTGCCTGCCCCATGGAGACCACTCAAATCTTCCCAAAGCTCCCCACTTTAGGAACCATCTTGGAAGACCCTGCCCGCTGGCCCAGGAGGGCAGTAGGCTCACAGCCCATCCTATGGATGAGAAACCAAGGGCAAAGACACAGAGACTGGAACCCAGGCCTGCTGGCCTAAGGCCACCGTCTCCCCACACTCAGAACGCTTCATTCTCCCTCTCACCTGGCTCATCATGCCTCCCTGCCTTTCCCGGGGAGGGAGCATTTCTCTGGCTTGGGCCTCTGGTCGCCTCCTCTGAGCTGGACTCCAGGATAGCCCCTGCGTGCCTTCTAGTGGAATGTTCACGCTCCCATGAGCCCTATCCAGACTGCTGTATGGGGGGAGGGCGCCTGTTGTGAGACAGGAGCTCTGGGCATCCCAGGCACCTCTAGCCACCAGGCTCCACCCTCTCACATGGCCACCACCACTGAAACTGGTGAGATGGAATCTGGGCCCCAGGTTTGCCCTTTGTCTGCAGAGAAATGTCTTACATGGGACTTCCCTGGTGGTCCAGTGGTTAAGACTCCGCAGGGGACATGAGTTCGATCCCTGGTCAGGGAACTAAGATCCCACATGCCACACGGTGCAGCAAAAAAAAAAAAAAAAAAAAAGTCCTACATGCTCAGTGGCTCCAGGCAGAGTATCCTGGCCCCGAGTTCAGGGCCCTGGTGCAAGGCCTGGATGGGAGGCAGAAAGGCCATTTATATCCCCATATTACAGACAAGGAAACTGACGCTCAAAGAGGAAAAGGACCTTGCCAGGGTCATAGAGTACCCAGGTACTGCAAGACCAGTACTATCTGCTGGAGCCCCGTGGGGTTGGCTCCTTTGGCCCTAGGACCTTGTGGGGTGGCCAAGGTGGGAGATGCTGGAGCCCGGGGGAGTCCAAGGCCTGCTCAGTGGGGTGGTGGGGGAGCTGGACCCAGAGCTCCTTCCTGGGCCCGGGTGCTCAGGAAGCAAGGGGTGTGGTTGTCAGCACCAGGACCACCGTCCTTGGCCTTGACTGGGTGCCGGGCGCACCACAGAGCCTCCCCCCACCTCCCAGCTCAGACAGGGGCCCAGAGCTCCACGGAACAGAGGAGGGGCCTGGCTCTTGGGAAAGGAGGGTGCGGGAGAGGGCCGTCGGTGCCAAGAAGCCCACGGTGACGGCGACGCTGACCCCAGGGAGTGGCACTTATGGTGGGTTTTCAGGCAGGGAGGCTCTGACAGAGCTTTGTCTCTCCCCGGCCTGCAAGCCGGCACCTGGGCAGTCACACAGCAGAGGAGGGAAAGTCAGTGTGAGGTGTTTGTCCCAGCCCAGCACCACCTGTGGGCTTTCCTCCAGGGTCAGCAGCCCTGATTCTATCCCAGGTTCTCACTCTAATTTATACTAAAGAGTGAGTGGCTGACTTGAGCTGACTGCTGTGCTTGGGGGCGGAGGGGTTGCAATTCTTCTGGAACAATCCCTTCCTCAAGGAGGAGGGCGGTCTCTCAGGTAGGTGAGCCAGCGTGGGTCTCAGCAGACATTGACTGGGCACCTGCTGGGTCCCAGGTCTGTCTGGCCCTGCTTCACACCCAGTGTCTCGTTAATCCCCACCGTTCATGGAAGTAAGAGCCCAGGGCAGAACTGGGATCCAGATCCAGGGTGGCCAAGCCCCCTCCCCTTGTCCCACATGTGAAATCCCACCATCCAGCCTGGGTTCCTCAGGGAGTGGAAGAGCCGTGGGAATAAAGGATGCCAGGGCCCAAGGGAGCCTTCCATCACACCCCAGAGCTGTCTGATGGCCCCCATGCAGAGCCCTCGCTAAGTGGGCCTCAGTTTCCCCCACTCTCCACTCCTCTCCCTCCTCTCCGTGGCCTTGCAGCTGGTGGGCAGGGGGCTGGGGGCAAGGGATTCACCGCACGTGACCCCACAACTTCCTCAGGCACTTGCTTCCTCCTCCTGACGGCTGGCTCCTCCCCACTCCCTCCGTGGGGACACGGGCCCAGGAGCCTCCAGAGGCCAGACTGGGACTGTCCTTGTTCCCACAGGGGCCAGAGTGTGAAGTCTCTGCAGTCCCCTCCACATGGCCTCCCTTCCCAGATTTTTGAAAAGCCCAAGTGACGTGAGGTGGCTTGTGTATTTATATCTGATGTAAACATTCTCCTTAACGAGGAATCCTCGTCCTGAATTAAAACTGTTTATTCCCTTCGTGCCCTTGACTCAGCGCCCTGGCTGGCGGGCAGGGGTCGCCGTGGGGCACTGAGCCAGGTGGGGGCCCCCTCGTCCCCCCAACTTCGCTCACTGTCCTGTGGTTGGGGACAGTGGGCTCCACGGGAAAGTCTGTGGTGGTGGGGGTCGTGGTTTTGCCATCACTGCTGGGGGCAGGCGCAGGGGCCTCTGAAGGGCGAGGGTTGGAGGGGATGCAGGTGGTAAGGTGTGGGCCGTGGGTGGGCACAGTAGCTGGTTAGGGGCACAGACCAGCAGAGTGACGGGTCCTCGCCCCAGCCTGGTCCCAACTCCGCCTGCCCAGGGAGAGAACATAGGCGTGGGCAGGGCAACCAGACTGTCCACAGCATCCCGTCAGATCCCCCAAAGGTATGATCTGGAGGGAGAGGGAGGAGGTGTGTCAGCTGGTAGACACCGAGGGAGGGACTATGGCACCTCTACAGAGCGGGCTTACAAGGCAAGTGCTGCCGAGCTGTCCATCTTCTGAACTTCCCCGTAAGCCTGGGTTGTCACCCCCATCTCCCAGATAGGGAAACTGAGGCTCGGGGCATCCGGCAGGGGCCTCAAACCTGAGCCCCCAGGCCCCCGGTTCGTGCCTCACACACGGCCCGGGAAGCATGGGGTGAGAAGGGCACTGCCGGGGTGGGGCTCATCACTCTCGCTGTACGGCACCCTCGGAGGCCGGAGGCGTCTAGAGGTAAATATTAGGGCCTGTTTAGATTAAGCGCCATTAATAGCAGGAAATATCCCTGGGCGCCCGCCCCGGCTTCCTGGAGGCCTCTGATGCCTGAGCGGAGGTGGCGGCCCTGTGAGATGGCTGTCCCACCCGCATGTCCTGGTTGACACCCCACACTTTTGCCCACCCCCTGCCTCTTCACCCTCCTCCCTCTGCCCTCACCGCCCCCCATTCCTCAGCCCCTCGGGAGGCTCTCGGTGCCCCTACCCCCGGACGCGACCCTCCCCGAGCCCCGGACAGGGGAGCCCGGGAGGCAGGAGTGAGGGGGACCCTTGAATGAGGTGAAGACCCCCGTGGGACCAGTCACCCCTCACATCCTTCCACCCACTGGGGCCGACCCCATGCCCGAGGGGTCTCTGTTCCCAATTCACAGAGGAGAAAACTGAGGCTGGGCGATGCAATGGGACCAATCCAAGGCTACCCCATGCCACCTTAAAAACAGAGCTAGAATGCCCAACCCGGACCTGCCTGACCCCAGGGCCAAGGCCACCCCCAACCCCTGACCCCTGGACAGCAGCCAGGAAAGCTGTGGGCCAGGGAGGTCAGGGACCAGTCAGCTGAGTGTCAGCAAACAGGAGGGCGCCCCCAGGTGCAGGAAGGGGGCACAGTGGGGGGACTGGGGAAATGGCCCCCGCCTTCCCCTGCTACCAGGCCTGGGCCCCTGCTGTCTCCCTGGCTTGCCCACCACCCCAGCCCCGCCGTTTCGACTTGGCCGCTTGCCCCTTGGGGCCTCCCCAGCCTCCACCGGCAGGAGGAAGGCACAGGGCTCCCCGACAGCCTCCCCGGGGGTGTCCTGTTCTCGTCTGTGTCTTGGTCTCAGCAGGTCCACTGCCCGGCCAGTCTGCCCAGGACCAGCCCTGACTGTCCTCCTTGCAGGTCCCTCCCTCTCTGCCCGGCTCCCCCGGGGCCAGCACCTACCCCACTGCAGGACAGACCACATGGCCCAGCTGTGCCCTCCGGACTGGATGCCTGCCCCACCGGTGCCCTTGGCCCCTCGCTGATCCCTCAGGGACTCCCCACCCACCAGCCTGGTTCTTCAGATGATGTTGACGCTCTGTGCTTTGTACTGAAGCATCTTCTCTACAGGCCCCGGGGAGTCTGCAGCCTGGGGGCACAGCTGGGCAGGTGGGAGCTCAGAGCCCCCCACCACACCACGTGGGATCAGCCACGTAGGGGCATCCGGGAGGACTTCACGGAGGAGGAGGCGCTCAAGGCTCTTCCCTTCTGGTCCTCACTTTGTCCACCTGGCTTCCAGACCCCTCGGGCTGGGCCTCTCCTGAGGTTGTGGTGCTGGGAGCTTATCAAGCATCCAGTGCCCGACGGGATGGCAGGGCCAGGGCATTTCACCCCCATTTTACAGATGAAGAAACTGAGCTCCAGTGGGTGCGTGGACACAAGCCCACGCACTGGGACCATGCACACAGGTCCCAGACCAGCTCATCTGCTGATCTGCTGACTCTGGGACCCTTCCGAGCATTGGCTCTGCCACCTGTAAGTAGGAGCCTGCTGCCCAGACCGCAGGTGGCCCCCAAACTGAGACAGCCCCCATCCGGCTCGAGGCGCAGCCTAGGAGTCCCTCCAAATCCCCATGAGACCCCCGCCACACCCCTGCCCCTCTCTGGGCTCCAGTTTCCTCATCCGTAATCCGGAGCTCAGAACGGCTCCCTGCGATGTTAGACCCTCAGTACCCAGGTCAGCAATGACTGCAATAGGGGATGCTGTGTGTGTGTTTATGAACCAAACTGGGGCTCTGTTCCCCCTGCCCTGCAGCCCCTCAGCTTCTCGGGCCCCGGTCCTGGGCAGGGAGGTGTCCTCACAAGGCGTGGGGTCCCCAGTCACACCACAGGGAGGCCTTCCCGGGGCACCCCTGGCAGAGTGGGGGCTCCTGACGGGGGTCTCAGATGGAAGTAGGGATGAGGTGTGTACCCCAGGGGTCCAGGCTGTACCAGCGGCTGGGGAACCGCTTCATGGAGGAGTCCTGGGACCCCTGAGGGTCTTCCTGCCCCACCCACCCCCATGGGTACCCCTGCGAGTGTCCTGCCAGGGATTGAAGGTCATGTTCTAGTCCACAGGGGTGAGGTCCAGGACTCCTAACTCCACTCCACCCTTCCTCTCCAGAGCAAAGCCATGGGAGGCAGCTCCTGGGACCCCAACTGCCAGAGGCTCATGGAGTGGGTGCCGCAGTCCAGCCCATGGCGGGGGTAACAGGGCGTCCGGCCCATGCCAGGCCCCTTGGCCACAGCAGCTTCTCCAGCCTTGAGCAAGTCACACGCTGTCCCCGAGACTCAGTTTCTTTCCTCTCTGTCATGGAGGATAATTACACCCTCTGCCTTCAGGTGCAATTGTGAGAAGTAAACAATTGTGTGTGCGTGCGTATGTGTGCATGTATTGGGACGTGTGTGTATTTGTTGTGTGCACGTATGTATGTGATTGTGTATTGAAGTGTATGCATATATTTGTATGTGTGTATGTGTGCACATGCGTATATTGTACATACATGCATTGCATGTGTTGTGTGCACGTGTGTGAGTGCAGTGTATGTATATAAGTACATGCACATATACATGTGCATATTTGTGTGTGTGTTGTATATGTGCATATGTTGTGTGCCTGTAAGTGTATATGTATGTTGTATGTGCATTTATTGTGTGTGTTGTGCACATATGTGTATGCATGTTTTGTGTGTACATGTGTATGTGCCTTGTGTTCTATGTGTGTATGTATTTGTGTACATGTGTGTTGTGTGTGCATACGTTTTGTATACATGTGTATGTGTGTCTGTGCATTGCGCGTGTATGTGTGTATGTAATACGTGTGTGTGTGTGTGTGTGTGTGTGTGTCTTCCCACGGTGCTCAGCTGTCAATAAGTAGTGATTAAAGTGAGCTAATGAGGGCAACAGGGCTTCCCCGAGGAAGGTCCCAGCACGTTCATTCATTTTCCTTCATTCCTTCAACAGCGTCCTTTACCTTCCCGTGCCAGGTATGACCTGAGGGTCTTCCTCCCAACAGGACACCTGCCTCCCCTCCCGGGCACACACGTGCACACTGGTCACAGTGACTGAGACCCCTCCACCCTCACTCATCCCTCTGGGTGAAGCCCTGTCTTTGAGCTTCCCCCTGATGCCTGCACCCATGGTGGGGGGGCACATTCTGGTCTCAGGCGGGCAGGATGCCTGGGTTCTCTCTCGGAGCTGCCATTGATCTTGGGCCAGCGCCTCCCCGGCTGGCCCAGCCACTCTGGCTGATCCCCTGGCAACGCCGGTTGGATGGAGGCGTCTGGGGGCCTGAGGCCACCAGGTGGCGCTGCTGGCCCGGGAGAGGCGCCCGAGGTGTCTGCCGCCAGCCAGGACCAAGGAGGGCAGGGACCCTCCTGATCACCTCCCCCACCTGACCCTCGGGGGCTGGCCCCAGAGCTGGCAATCCTGGAAGGCTGCTCAGAGGAGCTGCAGCTTCCTTACCCTCCTGGAGAGAAGAGTGACACTGAGTCAGGAAGCCCCTGACCCCTTCAACTCGGCCACCTTCAAGGCAGCCCCTCACTCCAGGTCTGTCTCCCCACCCGCCAGAGGGGAGGCTGGGCGAGGTGGTCACAGAGGGGGAGGAGCAGACAGTAGGCCAGCCCCTCCCTGTGGGCTGTGGAACGAGGCCAACGACTGACTCCATGACAGGCTGGGACGGTGGGCTCTGTGGGCAGCTGGGGCTCCCCTGAGATGTGCCTCCTCTTCTGGCACGTGATCTAGGGGAGCTGAGAGCCCCCCAAGGCCATACTGGGGCCCCAGGTGAAGAACCTCATTCACCATCTCATGAGCCCAGAGAGGGTCGGACAGTTGCCCTGAGTTACACAGCCTGGCAGCTGAGACTGCTGTGTGGCGGGAGAGAGAAACGCGCCCAAGAGCTGGGATGTCCGGACAAGCGGTGCTCTGCGCTTCCAACCGCAGCACTGGCACCAGCTCCAGGCGTCAAGGAAGCAGGAGACAGACAGATGGACAGGTGGACGCCAGGGAGAGACTGCCCTGGGCGTGAGTCGCTTGGTGGTTCCTGAACCCTCTGCTTAGGCAGAAGGGACAGGTCCTGTACTGGACACAGAAGGGAGTGACCAGTAGGCACTGGCCCGACAGCTGAGGCGTGGCGCTGCCCATGCCTCACCTGCCCGCCAAACTTCCACGCAGCGGTCCCCGTCGGGGCAGGCTGCAGCCCCCAGCCCGGCTCACAGGAGGGCAGTCTGGTCCCCGGGGCTGGCGCAGGGCCTGGATTCCTGGAGACATCAAGTGGGACCGGCCTCTCCCGACATTCCCCACCGGGAGCCCCAGGAAGCTCAACTCGAGGGCCCTGGGGCCCAAGACCCCCGATGGGCCTCCCAGAACAAGGGCCGACCCACCCCTCCTTCAGATGTGCTTCCCCTTCCAGATATTCCCTCCCATCCTCCCATCTACCCACCCCCTCGGCCTGTGTCCCCTTCCCGGAGCTCCTCGCATTCCCCCAAATATCAGGTGTTTGCTGGGCTGGAGAGATGGACACAACCCTAGGACCCTGAACCTTAATTCTGTACACCAGGACCTTGACATCCTCCCTGCACCCACCTTCCTTCACTGCGATGGCTCTAGAACCTCCCGGCTGCTCCCATGTCCCCTGCCTGTGGCCTCTGCCCACCCCAGCCTCTCACAGGGGTAGCCTCAGGCCTCGGTGCTTGCCAAGGAGACGAGAAATGGGGGACCAGGCTGAGGGAGGTGAGAGAGGGAGGTTTGTGGTTTGCGGGTGTTCCCGGAGGCCCCTGAAACGCCGACTTCTGGTCGATGCACCAAGCACTTGTCTTCCTGTGAAGATCCACCTTCGCTGGTCCCCCTGGTGGCTGCAGGCGGCACCGCACAGGGTGAGGTGCAATGCTCTTGGGGCAGCATGTCCCCCCACGCCTGGGAGGGGCCCTCAAGAGACAAGCCAGACCCCACAGAGGGGGTGCCGGCTGTGAGGAAGGGCGTTCAGACGCCACACGTGAGAGCCATCCCAAGGGACAGTGGGCCACAGGGTGCAAGAAGGGAAGGGGGTTGACAGGCGGGGCAGTCAGAGGCCCACCTGAGCCCAGTGCCAGGCACACAGTGGGCTCTCCAGAAAGATCCGTGCTTGCGGGGCCGGGATCAAATCCCAGATCCTGCCCTTAGTCGCTGTGTGACCTTTGGGTAGGTGAGTTGACCTCTCTGAGCCTCATCAGTAAAGTGGCTACGCTCATGCTAATTTGAACTTCTCAGGTTGTTGTGATGAAAATGCAGGGGAGGGGATGAGGGGTTCACCTGACCTCCACCCACATGTTAATAGGAACAATCCATCGATGAGCCACTCAGCAAGCACTTACCGAGCACCTGCCACCGTGCTGCCTGGCGCAGAGTGAAGGACGCAGCCACAGTCCCTGCCTTGCGGAGCCCACCGTCCGCTCCAGGGTGGCGAGGTCCTGGTGGAGACCACGGAGGGCTCCAGTGCCAGCCAGGGGGCTGGGGAGGCTTTCCAGAGAGAGGGACATTTTGCTGAGTTTTGAGGGATGCATAGGAATCTGGCCTTCAGAGAAGCAGGCTAGGGCATCTCCAGGGGTGGCAGAGCCCCGGGGGCGGGGGGGGTGGGGTGCAGCCACGTCGCGGGAAGCACGGGGTCAGAGGCCAGCTGCCCGGCAGAAGGCCCTCAGGCAGGTCACTTCCCTCCCCAGACTCAGTTCCCTCGTCTATAAAATGAGGATAAAAATGCTGTCTCCCCCATGAGATAATGGCCATGGAAAGGGCCAGGCGAATGCTAATGTTCCCTATTTAATTTTCCATGTTCTTTTTTGAGGCCAGGGTTATTTCTGTGCACACTTGGCTATTTCCAGGCCACAGCTCGCCCTTTCCCACAAAGGATCCCCACTCCCAGGCTGCGGCAGGAGGACAGGGCCGGAGGCACGAGGAGGAACAGAAATGGAATCTGTCTTCCCACAAGGGCAGCACAGACCCCCTAATGCGCAGGAGCCCAGGGCGCCAAGAGCCCAGTTTGAGAGCCCCCAGCACACAGGTCCAATTCCAAGCCCCCCTTTAACAGATGCGGTGGAACTGATGTCCACAAGATGTCAGGAGGAGGGGACGAGAGAAATTACCAACGCCATGTGTGACCTCATCACCCCCCGCCCCGGGACCCCCCCTCCATCAGCCCATCCCCCACCCAAAGGACAGACCCAGGGGCTGACACCTGGAGCACAGGTGGGCAAGGAGGGAGCACAGGGTGCCACGTCACCTCCTGGGGGCTTCCCCTGCCCTCCAGCCAGGTCTTCTGCTGCTGCCCAAGGAGCCTGGGCACCCTGGGCAGCCTCCCCCAGCCTCTGGAAAGCCCCCGGTCCCCACCACCTCTCCCCACAGGAGAGCCTGCAGGACCCTCCCTCGGGGTCCACCCCGGCTGTCCACAGGCCCGGCCTCAGGCACAGGACGGACGGGGGCTGGAAAGACCAGGGTCCCCCGGGGTAGGAGGGAGCAGGGAGGAGCCTGGGGGCATGAGAAGGGGGGTGGGAGGCCAGGAGGGAGGGAACGGTCAGCTGGAGATGAACAGTTTGCTGGAAGCAGGGGCCAACAGGCCTCACCCCAGTTGGGTGGAGGTCCCCACCCCAGGCCCTTGCAGGGACCCTAAGGCCCAGCTAGCTCGATTAGTGATGTCTGCTGTGGGGCTGGGGGTGGAGACAGGTATCTGCTCAGAACTCTCCAGCTCCTGGAACCTCAGAAGCTGAGTGTTTAAGAATCTTCAGATCCAAGAGCTCTGAGACCGTGGAATTGTAGGATTTGCCAATTCTGGAACCTCAGGCCGAAAGGTTATCTGCAGAATATCTCCTGTGCTCAATCTCAGTCTGGAGGGACCTCACACTCCCCACCCACCCCCTCCCCAGCCCAGCCTGACACTCACCCTGGAGGGGGCAGAAGCCCGCAGTTGCTAGGGGAGGGCAGGCCTGGGGTGGTGAAGCCTACGGGAGAGAGCACAGCCAGGACTCCGCAAAGAGGAGTTCAAACCCCGACTTCAGCACAGTTAAACAGCCATGCAGCAGAATATTATTCAACCGTCAAAAAGAAGGAAGCACTGACACACGCCGCAACACGGATGAAACACGAAAACATTATGCTACATGAAAGAGGCCAGACACACACCCAAAATCATAGTGCATGATTCCATTTATAGGAAATGTCCAGAACAGGAAAATCCACGGAGACAGAAAGGAGATTAGGGACTTCCCTGGTGGTCCAGTGGGTAAGACTCCACGCTCCCAATGCAGGGGCCCGGGTTCGATCCCTGGTCTCGGAACTAGATTCTGCATGCATGCCGCAAATAAGACCCAGCACAGCCAAAATAAATAAGTAAATAAATAAAAAATAAAATCTTTTTTAAAAAAAAGAAAGGAGATTAGTGGTTGCCGGGGGTGGGGGCAGGGAATGGAGAGTGACTGCTTAATGGATACAGGGTCTCCTTTTGCGCTGATGGAAACATTCTGGACCTAGGACTTCCCTGGTGGCGCAGTGGTTAAGAATCCGCCTGCCAATGCAGGGAACACGGGTTCGAGCCCTGGTCCGGGAAGATCCCACATGCCGCGGAGTAACTAAGCCCGTGCGCCACAACTGCTGAGCCTGTGCTCTAGAGCCTGCGAGCCAGAACTACTGAGCCCGCGAGCCACAACTACTGAAGCCCGCGCGCCGAGAGCCCGTGCTCCGCAACAAGAGAAGCCACCGCAGTGAGAAGCCCGCGCATTGCAACGAGGAGAAGCCCCCGCTTGACGCAACTAGAGAAAGCCCGCGCGCAGCAACGAAGACCCAACGCAGCCAAAAATAAATAAATTAATAAAAAATATATATATTCTGGACCTAGATAGAGGGGGTGGTTGCACAACATTGTGAATGTACCAAATGCCACCAAATTGTACACTTTAATGTGATGATTTTATGTTATGTGAATTTCATGTCAATAAAAAACAAAGAAAAAAAACTATTAAAAAATCCTTATCTGAAAAAAACAAATCCTTATCTGAAAAACAGGGGTAACAGCACCCCACAGACCGCTGACAGGATTAAGCAGAAGTACCAGCTGTACTGCTTGTGACCCGCCTAGCACTGCCCGCAAGAGCCTGGTGCCCAGACAAGGCCGGCTGAGGTGAGTCAGCATGGGGAAGGGCAGCCCTCACCACCAGCTCGAGTCTCCAGGGAGACCCCAGTGTACCCCAGAGAGTGGCCAGGAGACTCCACCCACTTCCGTATCACCCGCCACCCCTGCCATTCCCACAGGGACCCCAACACCACACAGGGGGCGGGGGGTGCCTCCAGAAGGGCCTGCATGTGGCCCGAGGGGATCACAGCCCTACACCAGTCTGAGCCCAAGCCCACCCCTCTCGATGGGCCTGCGGGCGGGGGTCTGCTAAGGGCTCCTGGTGACCGCCCCTGGGGGTCCGGGGATTGGCCTGACCCACCTCTGCTCCATGATGGCAGCTGGGCAGGGCCTGGGGCCTTGGCTGGCCTCTGGGCCTAGAAAGCCAGCCTTACTCTCCTAGGGCTGCTGCACCACACATTTAGTGGCTTAAAGCAACTCACATTTAACCTCTCACAGTTCTGGAGGTCAGGAGTCCTGCGATCCGGGTGCCAGCAGGGCTGGTTCCCTCCGGAGGCTCCAGGGGAGAATCCCTTGTCTTGCCCCTCCTGCCCCTTCCAGCCAGGACCGCTCCCCTCAGGGCTCCTGCAGGGGCCCCCCACCCCAGCCCAGGGCCCATCATCTCCAGGCACACTCCTCCCCTCGCCTCCCTCCACACACTGGTGCTCCCTGTGGGCAGGTCCGCGGGGCAGTGCCCCCTCGTCCCAGCGCTGGCCACAAGGCCTGCTGCCCAGCAGACCCTGAGGACGGCGACCAGGTGCCCGAGAAGGGACATCCCAGGCGCCGTCCCTGCCCTCACCCCAGCACCCTCTGCCCAGCCTTGGCAAAGCGCTCCTGTCTTCCAAGGCCTCGGCTGCGCCAGCCACTCATGTCAATAAACGTTCCCATCACCACTGACTCACGGATGAGAACACCGAGGCCCCTGCCCGTGGCCACCCACCTCCGGCCCGCCTGGGAGCAGCCCTTCCCCCGGTGGTGACGGTGCCATGAGCCCGAGAAGCCACGAGCCATCCGCATCAGGGCCACCTTGGCGTCCTTCCTATTAGGGTTCAGGGTCTTGGCGATCTTGTTCCAGACCTTCGAGGAGGGCAGGTCCCCCACCTCATCGGGTGGATGAGGACACCGAGGCTGAGGAGGGGACGAGCCTGGGGGCCAAGTTCCCTGCTGGCTCTGACACTGTAGTGAGCTGGCACCGGCTGCTGACCTGGAGGCGGCTTCCTGGCCCTCCGCCCCCGTCCCAGTCCCCCTAGCGAGGGAAGCTTCAGCTCAGCCTTCCGGGCCTGGGAGGACCTGGAGGGCCAGTCGTGGCTCCTCATCTCAGCACAGCCCAGGGGACCTCGGGGACCCCATGTTCCAGGAGACCGCCCCCCAAGCCACGGGGACCTCAGAGACCCTGTGGTCCGGAAGACTGAGACCACACAAAGAATTCCAGAGAGCAGCAGAGCTCTGGACGGCCCCTGGGCGCCTTCGGCCCCCTCCCCTCGGGGCCGGGCAGCTGGGCGGGCCTGGCTGCAGCCCTTCCTGAGCTGGGAGGGCGAGCTGTGCTAGCTGAGAGCCCAGAGCCGGCCCAGGCACGGAGGCGTGCCCGGCGGTGGCAGGGCCACGTCTGTTCTGAGAGGAAGCAGGACGAGAGGGAGCGTGGGGCCGCCTGGGGTTGACCAGCTTGCTGCTCAGACACGGCTCTGGGTCTCGGCGGGGACCACAGTGGGCCTCCATTTCCCCCTCCATAAAATGGGCGAAAGTGGAGCTGGCACTCAGGGTTCAGAGGGTTGGGGGAGGGGTGGGGTGCCTGGAGCTTGACCACCACCAGCAGGAGCCCTCACTCAGCTGGTCGGCTCCGAAGGTGCGGCTCAGGGATCGGAACCCAGCTTTGGCTGAGCGCAGAGCCCACCCCGAGATGGACGTGGGAGAAAAGGATTGCTGCCCAGGCCACCCGGACCAGGGCCTGGGGACCTGGTTCGTTCAGCACATTTTGCAGACTGAAAACTGGATTAAAAAAAAAAAAATCATATTCTATGAAAATCTATTTGGGGTATGCTCTCATTTTTAATAAGTATTTAAGATCTACAATAGCACAGGACGTCTAGGAATGTTTGACTCGGTTATTTTTAGCAAACGTTTTGTATGATCACCTTTTGAATGAATAGCTCCTGAACATTCAGCAGCGGCAGAGAAGGTGGGACAGGGAAAGGAGAGGGCAGAGAGAGGTGTCTCCCTCCTAATCAAGGTGTGGCTAAGGTCAGGACATCACTTACAAACAGAACAGCGGATAAACCGGGAGAGGGAGAGTCCCGGAGATAGGAAGCGATGCTATCAGGGTTGCTGAAACGTTAATTACAGACCTCCCTGCTGCTCACAGATCAGAGGGTGCGCCTTATCTGCAAGCCTTCTCACCTCTGCTCTTCCCAGGCAAGCCTCACCAGGAGAGGGCGGCGGGGTGGGGGGGGGGGGGAGCTGTTTCCTAGGTCACAGAGAGTAAACAGACACTAGCACACATGGGCCTCAGGAAATCCCGCCAAGGACAGGGTGGGATGTTTGGCCTGAGAGTACCTACTCTTGGGCTAAGCATTGCCCTCCACTTGAAAAACAGAAGGATCACAGAAGACCACCAACACCCTAGCGATATCACCGCGATATCCAAGAGGACCAAGTCTAGGGAGATTCGAGTGTGGTGTGAGGCCGGAGCCCCCAGTCGAAAGGATCGCCTTGATCCGGCTGCAGCCATAGTGGTGAGCCGCTTTTTCCCATCTCTCTAGGCTTCCTCTGCTGTGCCATGCAGGGTGAGCCTGTGCCCTCTCTGGGCTCAACTTGCTCCCTGCAGAATGAGAGAATGGGCTCCCCCTGCAGCAGGGACGCAGGCCCTTCCTCAGCTGGCTGGGGTCAGCCGGGGTGGCGGGGGACTGGGGGTGGTCCTGCCTGAGGCACCTCCTCCTGATCTCCACCCCATGTTACACTGAATTCTCACAACATATTTTTAAATCATAGCTTAGTAACCTATTTGATAGAGGAGGACACCGCGACTCAGAGAGGTGAAGTAACTTGCCCAAAGGCACACAGCTCTTTCATGGCATAGTTTGAATCCAGGACTGTGGGACCCCCACCCCCACCCCAAGAGCAGACTCCCTTCCCCTCCATCTCAGCGGCCTAGTTAATCAACTTCATTCAGCCTGTTTTCAGGGGTCTGCTGCTCCCATCAGGGTTAGGGTGGAGGTTCTAAAGATGAATCAGGGTGCTCCCAGCCCCATCAGCACATAAGCAGGGTTCTATCCTGCTTCTGCCACCCCCCCAGCAGGATGACCTTGGGCAAGTTACCTAACCTCTCTGAGCTGCTGTTTCCTACTCTGTAAATGGGCTGTTAAGAGGATTTATCTCCTGTATAAATAAGAGATAATGCAAAAAAAAAAAAAAAAAAAAGAACGAACAAAGCCTGCTACACAGAACACCTTTAATAAGTGTCAGCTGCTGGCAGCGTCTCATTAGTGTTTGCTTAACGCTGGAAAATCCAGGAACCTTATAGGATCAAAGGGATGTGACCCCAAGGGTGGCGTTTCAAGGCTGTGACAGTAGTCGGGGGAAGGGAAAGCCTGTAAAGGCCCAGTCAAGGCCCCTCACCGTCTGCTCAGTCACCAGAAAGCTAGCTAAGGGGATTACGGGGCGCTCAGGATGGATCTTATCGGATCAAGTGCTGCCCTCCACTCAAGAGAATTTAGAATGAGTTCTCATTTCTGCTCAGCATGGCCTATCTCCCAGCGCTGCGTGACACCCTGCCATCCCCCCAGAACTTTGGCTCTGAGCACCGTCGCAGCCTAGCGACTCCCTCTTCCTTCAAAGTCCTGATACTGTGAACAGAAATAGGTGCCAGCTCAGAGCCCCACTTGCCACTCATTCTGTCCCAGTCCCCTGGCTTCATCCTCTCGCCCATCTGCCCGCCCAGGTCCTTGGCCACAGTCCCCAGTGAAACTGAGCAGGAACCTGTGGGGCCCTGCTGGACACAGAAGCCTTTCTGTGTCCCCCCATTTCTTGTTCGTAGGAAATAGGCTTCATTCAGCCTCCTTGACCTTCCCTGAGTTCCAAAGGGCAGATTCAAAGAGTTGCTAATCAGGGAAGGGAGAGAATGCAGGCAGGAGCAGTCAAGAAACAATAGTGCAAGCCCCGGGGCAGGGTCCTGGTTCCTCCTCAGGGAATATACATATCAATACCTTTGAGTTCTCCGTGGGAAACTAAGGCCCCCTCCACCCAGGTAGAGGATGGTAACTTCAGGCAGAGATCAACATTCCTGGAGCACCGCGCTGTGACCTCACCACCAACCAATCAGAAGAAAGCCACACACCCTGCCGCCTTCACTCCAAATCCTATCTGTAAAAACTTCTCCCGGAAAACCATCGGGGAGTTCAGGGATTTTGAGCATAAGCCGCCAGTTCTCCTTGCTGGACTCTGCAATAAACCTTTCTCTGCTCCAAACTCCGATGTTTGGGTTTGCTTGGCCTCACTGTGTGTGTGCACACGAACCGGTAACACCAGGACCCACAACTTGAAGGCGAAGCTGGTCTGGCTCCGCAGAGTCCCTACCAGGCAGGCAGCTAGGGAAAATGAGGCTGAAGCGGGTGCCCCTGGCCTCCCAGGCCCAGGAGGACAGGCCTATGGGGCCCCTCCCCTTCCCTAAACGTCCAGCCCTTTCTACCCATGCCCACAGCCCAGCTGCAGCCAAGCCCTGTCCCCCATCAAACGACAGCTCTCCATTGGGTGGTGGATCCATTCTCCTCCACTTTTCCCAAAAGGGCCAGCCTGGCAACAGACAGCTCAGGATAGAGGGATGGAGATGAAATACAGCCTGATATATTTGAAACTGGAAGCAAAAATCCCAGGGGGAGGGAGGGGTGAGAACGGGGGGTGGGGGGAAGCAGGGCCTGAAGGATGCATCAGGGGTCTACCAGCTTCTAGTCCCGACCTGTAGAATGAACTCTGGAACTTCAGGAGGGAGACAAAGTCCTGGAGAGTAACCCCCGTCCCGCCACCATGCTCCCCCTCCAGCCCACCTGCCGCCCAGGTCTGGACCTAGACTTCGGCTCCTCCCCGCCACCACCCACCTGTGCGGAGAGCAGATGACGCGCCCCCAGCTGCCCCAACTTAACTCGCAGTGAGCAGATAAAAGAGTAACGCAGAGAGGACAATGCCGTCTTTATTCCTGAGTGAGCGGATACTGGAGAGGGTGCTCAGGCGTATGGCCACAGTGGGCTCCCTCTCGATCCATCCCAGAACGGGGCAAAGGCCGGACCGCGGGGGTCGAGGGACTCAGCGGCCTTAGGAACAGCGCTGAACGCTCGCCGCCTGCGGTCAAGGCTCCCTTGGCTGGGCATGCGCAGTGGGCACGCCGCCGGTAGAAGGGGCTCCTGGCCTGGGCATGCGCAGAGGGCGGGCCACCTGCCGGCCTGGCTCCGGGGTTGGGCATGCGCAGAGGGTGCACCGCCTGTGGGCCGGGCTCCCGGGCTGAGCCTCCTGCGTGTCGCAGCTACCCGCTTCTCGCCTTTTCTGCCCCTCCTGTCGGGTCCAACTCGCCCCGCGCTTGCTCCCTCCAAGCACTGTCCCAGGAGCCAGGCTGATCTTTTAGGTCAGTACACACCAACCCTGCTCAGTCCTTCCACGGCTCCAGCCTACCCTCGGAGGCCTGCCAGCTCTGCCCTGCCCTTGCCTTCAGCTCCTCCCCACACCCAGCAGTGGAGATCCGGCCACAGGACCTTTGCACTCGCTGCTCTTCCCCCATACCTCCCGATCCCACCTCCTTCTCCACGCTTCTTTTAGCTCTCAATAGTCACTTCCCTGTTCCATCCCTCGGCTCTTTGCCCTCCTACTGCCGGCCAGGCATCTCTCCAAAGGACTAAAGGCAGTCACAATTTTGCGCTTACTCCCAGGCTGTCAGCTCCAGGAGGCGGGGCTTTGTCTATTTTGTTCCCAGGGAAATCCCCAGTGCCTGGCACAGCATCTGGGACGTAGTAGGTGCTCAATATATGTTTGGGGGATGGGGAGGAAGGGGAAAGGACGGAGAGAGGGAGGCACCCCAAGGCTAGGCATTGTGGGATCTTTGGAGGACCCCGAGTACTTATTCTGAAGGAGGATGGACAAAGCGTGAGGGAGTGAACTCCCAGAGCAGGATAGGGCTTAGGTCCTGGGAGCACAGTTCAGCTCAGGTGAGAGGAGGCCTCACACCAGAAGTGAGGAGGGGCCTGAAACGTCCATGATGTGGCCACAGATAGCTCTCTTGTGGGGACCCACATGCTCACACATGAGCTCGTTGAATTCTCACCCTGGCCCATGAGAGAGGCGTCCCAATGCCCCCATTTCACAGAGGAGCAAGCAGAGGCCAGAGAGGTGAAGGGCCTCATCCAGACCCCACAGCGAGGATGTGCTCCTGACCCCATTCTCTGGTGCCCTGATTGCTGGGGCAGCTGGCCTGCTTGCATGTTCCCTGAGAGCCCCAGCTGTCTTGTGGGGTTAACCCTGGCGTACCCCCAGACCCAGGTGCTGTGGCAGTTCCTCAGGAGCCCCGGGAGCTGGTGCTGGCCCTCCCTCCCTGCCCCCGAGGCCCTTGCCTCCTGCAGCTGCTGGGGGCCGCCCTGGCCGAGTGCCCACCAGCGTGTGAAGTGCTTCCCGAGGGAGTCCCGAGGGAAGCCCCCGCCAGCCCAGCACTCCCCACTTCGGAGTGCATCAAGGAGGCGGCCTTCCTTCCGGGCTCATCCGCCAGGGCCGCCAGGGTCAGGCCTCGGGTCACCCTCCAGCTGCGACAGGAAGCCTCACATTAGTCTGGAGTGGGGGGTGACCTGGCCCGCTGGGGACACCAGCTGTCTGGGCTGAAACCAACTTTTGCTACTCTGTGACCTGCCCGCTGGACACTCGACAGAGCCCAGACCTGGTGCTGCCTTCTGTGCAATCTTGGACCAGTCGTTACAAGTCCCTCCTTGTGTGCCCTGCCTAGGCTGGTGTCTGAGGGTGGAATCCAGAGCCGGTGGCAACTTTCCCCCGGACGGTGGCCTCCCATCGGCCTCCCTGTCTCCACTCCGGCCCCCACAGCCCCTCGCCCACACCTGCGCTGTCCAAGGCGGTGGCCACCAGCCTCAGGTGGCTGCTGAGCGCTTGAAGTGCAGCCAGTCTGAACTGGGACGTGCTGAAGCTGGGATTTCGAAGACCGAGTGTGAGAAAAATAATGTAAACTCTCTCAGTAATTTTTATTATATTAGGTTAAATAAAATATATTATTAAAATAAATTGCATGATTTCCAAATAAACACACCACGGGATTCTAAAAAAAAAAAAAATTGCATGATTTCCTTTTCCTTTTTATAAGATTTCCTTTTCCTTTTTTAAAGTTGCTTATGTGTCTGGCATTTGATTTCTCTCGGAGACCACTGTCCACACCACCAACAGAGGGAACTTTCCAAATCTAAATCAGTCTCTGACTGAAAAGGACTCAGAGAAAGTCCTTCACGCCCCATGTGGACTTCTTAAGACTCAGTGTCATTTCTAGCTGCTAACCCCACCTTCCATCTGCCCCACTGTGCCACAGCCCCACCCACCTTGGGGCCGCAGGAGCCATTCCCTCTCCTGGGAATGCCCTTCCCCCTTTGTCTGGAGTGTCAGCCTTTCCTGGACGCTCCCCTGACCACCTCACTTGTCCACTCCAGCAGCCCCTGATGGCTTGGGCTTGAAGCCTAGGTCAAGGCAGGGTACGCGGTGTCAGGGTCAGGCAGCGTCGGGCTGAATAACGCACCTCTGAGCCTCAGTTTGCTCATCTGTAAAATGGGAGCACACGAACAGGTCCCACTTCACAGGGCCGTGGCACAGCTCAGAGAGTGTGCTAAGGCGCCCGCAGGGGACCGGCACACGGTAGGTGCTTGGGAACCTTTGGCTGGAGGTGTTAAAATGGGGAGTAAGGCGCCCGCAGGGGACCGGCACACGGTAGGTGCTTGGGAACCTTTGGCTGGAGGTGTTAAAATGGGGAGATCACTGAGGCAGCCACCCTCCCAAATGCAGCCAGGAATTTCACAAACTTCCTGAGTCCTGTGCTGGGCTCCCGGGTGGTGGAGCAGATCCCACCCTTGCCTCCCAGCCGCCCTCCCCCGAAGTGGCTCAGAGGTAAACCCTGAGCCCTGCTTTCCCCCAGGGCTGAATACAGGTCTTAACAGTTGTTTTTTGTTTTGTCAAGGGTGTGATGGGCTTTTTAATGTTAATGGTGGTCGCCCACACTTATTGGAGGCCCGCATCTGCCAGACATTGATGTAAATGATCTCAACTACCTGCCTGTATTATCAATAGTTTGCTGGGCTACCTAACCCTTGCCACCGAGGGGGCGGGGCCGCTGAAACGGCCAACTTTTATTGTCTCAGGGCTCTGGAGGCGGAAGTCTGAGGTCAAGGCTCCTTCTGAGGCCGTGAGGGAGATTCTGTTCCAGGCCCTCCTCCTAGGCTTGTAGACGGTGGTCAACACGGCGTTCTCCCCGCGTAGCTCTGTGCAAATTTCCCTTTCTTAGAAGGACACCGGTCAGATTGCATTAGGGTCACCCTACCTCACTTTAACTTGATGGCCTCTGTAAAGGTCCCATCTCCAAACTAGGTCCCACCCTGGGGTCCTGGGGGTTAGGACTTGGACGTATGAATTTGGGGGGCACAATTCAACCCATAACACCCCCGTTTCGCAGAGGAGGGAGGCTCAGGCGGTTAGGAAGTGGGCCGGCACCACAGCGGGGCACACGCAGAGGGGCAGCTGCGTGACTTGGAGGCAGGGAGGCTCTGGAGAAGGTGGCTCCCAGCCTGTGGGTGAATCAAGTTCACCAGGGCGGTTGTCAGATTTCAAAATCTGGGCCCTTGCATCAGCTTCCTCCTCCTCCTCCTCAACTAATTGGCCGTGGGTGCCCAAGGGGTATCGATGTTTCTCCTCCAGGTCGCAGGTGACGGTTCCCACAGACAGTGTGGGTCCCGCCCTGCCCGCGGAGCCGCCTGGCACCTTCCCTCCTGGCCACCCGACCACGGGGCCGGGATGCTGTTTTCCTCCCAGCCACAACCCAGGCAGGCTTCTTCTCCCCTCACTGTGCCCATCTGTAAAATGGGCTGTGATGAGGGTTGAGGAACAGGAAAGCCCGCAGTAGGTGCCCCAAGGAGCTCTGTGGGGAGTGGGTCGCTGGAAACCCCACTGCGGACAGCGGTCTCCACTCTGCTGAGCTCGGGCAGTCTCTCTAATCCTCAGAGAAACTCTGCAGGGACCTGACCAGCTCGGTTAGTGGTGACCAGGCTCCGAGAGGAGCAGGGGAGGGCAGAGCGGGGCTGGACCTTTAGGTTAGGCTGAGCCTAACCTAAAACCTTCTCACCCTCTGTCCCTCTTTGTCCCCCGGGCTCTTCCTTGCCCCAGGTCCCAGCTGTGGAGTCGCTCCCCCAGGGAAGCCTCTCCAGCCAGCCTCCTCTCTGTGGATTTGGAGCTGGTCCAAGCATGGCATCGCTCCTGCTCTTGCAACTTGATGGTGGAGAGGAAAGTCCGTGAGAGCAAGGCGGCATCCTTGTTTAGTTTGGACGCAGTGGAGAGTGTGGGCAGGGCCGGGTGGCACCGTGGCAGGAGGAACGGCGTGTGTGATTGGGAGTGCGGCTGACCACTGACCACCGCTCAGGGCACCCTCATCGTGCAGCTGGGGAGCCTCCTGCAGCCCCCTGCACCCTGCCCCGCCCCCACCCACCCTGGCTCCAGGCCTCCCAGGGGCCTGTCTGGCCTTGAGCAGATCTCCAGGCCTCAACATTTTTGCACATGCTGTTCCTTCTGCTGGAATGCTTTTCCCTATCCTGTCTGTTAATAGAGACCAGCCCCTCCTCACCACCTGGCTCAAACACCACCCAAGCCAGGAGGCCTCCCTGAGCCCTGGTCGCAGTAACACAAGCAGCAGCAAGGTCTGGCTGTGCCCTTGCCCACGCTACAACCCTGCCCCATTTCCCAGGTGAAGAAACTGAGGCACGGAGACCCAGTCACTCTCACGCGGTAGCCAAGAGCTCACGTGAACTAAGGCAGGGCCCCATGACTTCCTCTGTGAGTCTCACCTCCCGGAGCTCAGTTTCTTCATTCTCCTGCCCCCCCTCGCCCCGGGAGGGTTGTAGGGCCTGGGGTGGGGCGGGAGGGACTGTGAGTGTGGAATCCTCACCAATGGCAGGTCCCACACTGTGCCACAGGACGCTCAGAGCCAGGCCGCGGCCGGCAGCAGGGGCCCGGGTCCTCAGACCCTATGGCTATGGCTCCTCTGGGGAGCAGGGAATCACACAGAGGACCCCTGGTGTGTGAGCGGGCGGGGACGGGGGCGGGGGGAGCTGGAACCAAGGTGCTTGGTGTTGCGGGTTGGTTTCCTCCACTCTTCTTTCTTTAAAAAAATTTTATTTATTTACTTATTTATTTTTGGCTGCGTTGGGTCTTCATTGCTGCGCGCGGGCTTTCTCTAGTCACGGCAAGCGGGGGCTACTCCGTTGCGGTGCACGGGCTTCTCACTGCGGTGGCCTCTCTTGTTGCGGAGCACAGGCTCCAGGCATGCAGGCTTCAGTAGTTGTGGCACGCGGGCTTAGCTGCTCCGCGGCATGTGGGATCTTCCCGTACCAGGGATGGAACCCGTGTCCCCTGCATTGGCAGGCATATTCTTAACCACTGCGTCACCAGGGAAGCCCTCCTCCACTCTTCTGAGGCCACAGTGAGGGCCCGCTGAAACCCCAAGAGCTCAGAGTCAGAGATGGACCATGTACTGTGGTTATCAAGGGCGTCACCCTGCAGAGACTGGGCAGGATGCTTAAAGTTCCCCATCAGCCTCAAGGAGTCTGAGAAGCGTCCAGAAGGACCTCATGTCTAAGGGGGGCTATGGCCTCAGGGATAAGATTTTGTGTCTCATCCTTGCTGTCTCCATCTTTGCTTTCCTTTATCGAGGACACTTCACGTAAACTACCTCTTGTATCCTCCCCACAAGTCCTATGACGCAATGCTATCCCATCTTATGGATGAGGAAACTGAGGCTCAGCCAGGTAAGGGCCAAAGTTCCTCCCACACACCGTTGGCGGAGTCCAGGCCCAGTGTCCTTGATGGGGCTTTGAGGGACAAGCAGAGGCCTCATTCAGGTGACCCAGGACACATCTGGCTCCAGAGCTGGCATGATCTTGCCAGGGTCAGGGGGACCCCCTACGCTCGCTGTGTGCCCATCACTCCTTAGCTCTCCACTAGCACACAGGTGGGGCCTGCCAAGCGCCCCCATTTCACAGGTGAGGAGACTGAGGTGGAGGGAGCCCAGCGTCACACAGTGGTGTGTGCTGGAACCAGGATTGCAGGTGGTATAAGGAGTGTGTGGCGGGGTACCCCCTGTAGAGAGACAGTCTGGCACCCAGAAAGGAGGGGCCCCTGCAGACTCTGGCGGCTGCTGCTGGGCCCGGGGGTCCACAGGGCACTAGGCACAGGCGAATGGAACTCCATGGGGTTCAAGGGTGGAGAATGGATAGGGAGTGACCTCAGCCTGTGGGGACCCCCACTGGGGCCCAGGCGGGGACAGCAGGAAGGAGAGCCTTTGCCGGGCGCCGGGCTGACTCTCTCTAGAAGCCGGCGTCCAGAGATGGTGCCAGGGACCAGGAGGGAAGCAGAGCAGACACCTGTGCCAGGTTCCAGGTGTGCCTGGGCCCGGGCGTAGGAGACAGAGAGACCGTGCGTGTGAGCCCGTGTACGGTGGGAGGTGGGCGTGGCATCTGGGCTGGCTCTGTGGGCACGCGTAGGTGAGTGTGCCCACGTTTGTGTGGGCACACGTGTATGGGCGTGTTCGCCTGCGAGTCTGAGGGCAGAGTGTGTGTGCGTGGCCGTGGGTCCCCATCAGGTGCCCTGAGGGTCCCCACATGTCTCTCTGGGAGGTGACAGAGAATCGAATGACCCCAAACACCTGTGCTAGTGCCATGGGCCGTTACACATGGGGACACCAAGGCACGGAGAGGGGAAGCAGGCTGTCTGGCTTCACAGCTAGCAGAGGGTGGCGGGGACTTGAAAATCTGCATCTGGTTTCAGCCCGCGCCCTCTGACCCCAACCCCAGAACTAGGGGCTGAGTCTCTTGGGGGCCGGGCGCTGGGCCTGCACTAAGAGCCATCACTCCACGGACCCCTCCCCGGGCTTCTGTGGGGTGTTCACTGCCTCGAGTTGCAGATGTGGAAACGGAGGCCCCAGCCAGCACGTGAGCTGCCCGCATGGAGACTGGGCTGTCTGCGTCCTGAGCAGGGCTCGGAAGGCACAGCTGCCTCAGGGACTGCGTGGGCCCTGGGCCATCACTGCGGCTCACCTGCTCTCACCCGCCAGCTGACGGACTTGAGGCTTTGCCCGGCTCCTCGAACCTCGCTCGTCCCCGCCCGAGACTAAGGAGCGTATCCCAAGGACCTGCACCCCTGTGGGCACAGCTGGCTCTCAAAGTCCTTGCTCTTAGAGACAGCCAGTGGGGACGGTGGCACCGGAGGGCTCCCCAGGCATGGGGCTCTGGCAGAGCCAAACCAACCCAGCAGGTTGGGTGGGAACCAGGTGGGCCTCGTTCCATCCCTGCACCCCACCCATGCAGGACGATGGTGACCTTATTCCTGGCCTTGAGGACAGTCTGAGGCAATGGACAGTGGGTCAGAGCTCTGCTGTCACCTGCAGTGGGGTCAGGCCACTGTGTTGCTCTCAGCCTTTGTTCTGCGTCCTTCAGTGGAGCTCGGGACCTGGCCCCCAGGTTGCAGGGTGATACTCACATGAGCAGGGGAGGAAAGGGCTTAGCACAGAGTAAATGGTCAATAAGTGCCGGCCGTGGTTAATTAGGCTCGATGACGCTGTGTCTATGAGAGTGACCGGCACACCAGTGTGAGGTGCTCCAGGCGGGAGGGGACGCAGCAGGCAGGGCCCTCTGGGGGTCTGGGAGGGGCCAGGGCAGGACCCACCAGTCCCCGTTGCCAGTCGCCTCTGAATTCAGATATGCCCCCGCCCCATGTCTGGCCCTTTGCCTGGCACCACGTTCCACTCTTTTTTTCTTTTTTTAATGCTTATTTATTTATTTGTCTGCAACGGGTCTTAGTTGCGGCACGTGGGATCTAGTTCCCTGACCAGGGATCGAACTCAGGCCCCCTGCACTGGGAGCATGGAGTCTTAGCCACTGGACGGCCGGGGAAGTCCCCCACGTTCCGCTCCTAATGGTCCTGACAGCTCTCGGGGTTCAGAGCTCCGGCTCTGGGGTCAGCCAGCCTGGAGGCTAGCCCCAGTCCTGCCGGATGGCTGGGTGACTTTAGATGCATCATTCAACTGCTCTGGGCCTCAGTTTCCTCATCTGAGCAAAGGGAATAATGGTAACACCTGGTCCAAGGGAATGGGCTCTTTGAGGATAGAAAGAGCTGTTGTAGTGGTGCAGCTCCAACTACCACCTTGTCTCCCAAGAGCCCCAACCTGCCTGCACCCTAGCTGCCGCCACCCCACCTGCAGGCTCAGGCCGCGTCCTCTGAGCCCACCACCTCCCCAGCCAGCACCGGCATCCCCAGCCCTCCCCGCTTTTGGGCCTCGGAGTCCTCCCCCGCCGTGGGCTGTTGGGAGGCAGCCCCGCCCTCTGACAGCCCCACCATCACCCCCGGAGCCCTGCCTCGGCCCAGCGGCTGCCCTCAGGTAGGGTGGGGACACATAAGCCAGGCTGTGGGAAGGTTCCTGAGTAGCTGGTGGCCTGGTCCAGGGGCAGGGGTGAGGGGGAGCAGGAAAAAGGGAAGGGGGTTAAGCAGGGCAGGGCCTGGTCCCGTTGCGCTTGAAAAAGGTGACTCCAGCTCTGCGAAGGTGGCTGTGAAGTGGGCCAGACCGGATGCCAAAGCCGAGGTCTGGGCAGGCTGGAGGCCGGGGCCCAGCCGTCCTGCACACCCCTGCACAGGTGGCAGAGCAGAGGGAGGATGCCCCAGGCCTGGGCCTGCGAGCTGGGGGGGGGGTGGCTTGAGGCTGCAGGGACTTGGCCAGCGGACCAAGCACTCAGAGACGATGCCCAGCTGCGAGCCCTGCTGCCCAGGCCCCCACCGCATGTCCCTTGCTGATGGTGGCCCTCCCAGGGCTGTGTGCCGCCTTGCCCGCTCTGCTGCCCTGGCCTCTGCCCAGCCTCCCTCGCCCTCCCGCCCCTTCCCACAGCCGTGTTTATCGGCCTCTCGAACCCTCATTCCTTCCCATTGTCTGCTGCTTCTGACCCACCCACTGTGGGCCGCCTCCGGGGCAGGGAGGGCCCACCAAAGCGAACACCCTGTCACCTGGAGGGAACTGGCTGGGGCTACCTCTGAGCCTGTGCAAGCATGGCCTCCTGTCCCGACAAGGCTAGTCTGCACGTCGCTCTCTGAGCACTGGGCCCTATTTGTCCACAGCCGGGCCGGCCCCCAGCTCTGACACTGGCCAAGCGCTCACCTTGGCAACCAGATTCCCTTGCTCTGAGCCCATCAGCCCCCAAGCCTTTGCTCAAGCGGTACCCTCTGCCTGGAATGCCCCCCTGCCCACTCCCTTGAGTGAACCAGCCTTCAAAGCCTTCTCCAGGAAGCCTTGAGTCCCGAGGAGAAATACGTCACTGGTCCTTTCTGGGCGCCAGAGTATCTTGTAGGATGCGGACCTGGCTGAGGCACCAGGGGACGGGATGTCCTTTAGGGCTGTGACTGTAGCTAAGTGACCTTGGAGTTTGAAGCACCTAGAACAATGCCTAGCAGAATAGAGGATTCTTTTTTGTTTTTTTTATATAACGGTCATGTCTTTTTTTTTTAATTTTTATTGAAGTATAGTTGATTTACAATGTTGTGTTAGTTTCAGCTGTACAGCAAAGTGAATCATTTATACATATACATATATCCACACTCTTTTAGATTCGAGTAGAAGATTCTTAAATGAAAGAGAGAGGAAGCTGAATGGGGCTGAACTGCGCAGAGAAAAGAGACCAGGCAGCCCTGAGTCCACGGCAGGGTTGTAGCTGCCACGTCAGGTTCAAGGGCAGCAGCCCCGTGCTGAGTCCCGCGGTCAGTCACCACTGAGTCCTGACCCCGCTCATAGACTCCTCCCAATCCTAGTAACAGACTGACCCCTGATGCACACTGAACTCTGATCCTAATGACACACTAAACCCTGATCCCAGTCACGGGCTGAACCCTGACCTTGCCCATGGACTGAGCCCTGATCCTGGCCACATGCTGAGCCCTAATCCCTGCTCACATTCTCAGACCTAACCCTTGTTCACATTCTCAGACCAACCTTGCTCAAACATTGAACCCTGACCCTGGTTATACATTAAGCCCTGATCCTACTCTCCCCTTATCACTGGCTCTAATTTTACCGACTGAACCCTGACCCTCTTTGCTCCCAAACTGAGCCCGTCCCTGTTTCCTGAGTCATGACCCCTTTGCATCTGCTCCACCCCCTCCTCACCAGGCAGCCTGGAGAAAGGGGTCTCAGCTCAGCTCCATCCCAGCCCCCAGCTCTGAGCCCCGGTCAGGGGTGGGCCTGGGGTGGTTTCCCGGGCCTGTAGATTCAGGAGGGGCTGATGAGCCTGCCCCCCCACCCCACCCCGGGAGGCATCGCTCAGCCACCCCCATCGCTCCCTGGCTCCCAGCACGCTGTCAGGGGGACGGACGGCCCCGGGAACTCGGCCCACACGCGGAGCTCCTTGGAGCCGGAGGAGCTCAGTAAACACCATGGAAAAGAGGCCTGCTGGCACCGCCGCCCGGGGAAGTGGGGTCAGTGCTCTCGGCAGCCCGCGTGCTTGGCTCTGGACTCCAGCCCCCCGGCAACTTCTCTTGGGCTCTCCGGCCACAAGGTCAGACAATAACAACCCTGCCACAGGCAGCCACCCAACAGGGCTACCACCTTGTCCCCCAAGAGGCCTGCCTCCACCCAAGCACGGTGGCCCCAGTTCACTACCAGCACCTCATTGCCTTTGGGTTCAGCATTGCCCTCTCCCACCTCCTTTTACAAAGGAAGAAACCGGGGAGTTCCCTGGGGGCCTAGTGGTTAGGATTCTGGGCTTACTGCCGTGGCCTGGGTTCAACCCCCTGGTTGGGGAACTGAGATCCTGCAAGCCGAGTGGCGCGGCCAAAACACACACACACACGCACACACGTACACACGCACACGCGCACATGCGCGCGCACAAAACATAAAAAATAAGAAACCACCGTTTGTAAAGCACCTACTGCGTGCTGTACCCTCCAGGCTAGACTAGGCCTCAGTAAGGCTTCCCACGCTTTCCTGGTTTCTCCTCACCAGAGTCTGGGCAGTAAGGTCCTAGCACCCCATTGACCAGGTGAGAAAACTGAGGCTTAGGGAGGCTTAGATAAACTTTCACTGTGAGTAATGACTCCACAGCCTGTCCACCAGTCAGTCCTGCGGTTCAACGCGTGTCCAGCCACTGCTCTTCTCACTGTCACCGGCAGCTCTCCCTTGCACGGTCACAGAAGCCCCCATGGTCTCCCTGCTCTGCCTCTGCCCTGAAAGACCTTTTATTTTATTTATTTATTTATTTTTAAATTAATTAATTTATTTATGGCTGTGTTGGGTCTTCGTTTCTGTGCGAGGGCTTTCTTCAGTTGCGGCGAGCGGGGGCCACTCTTCATCGCGGTGCGCGGGCCTCTCACCGTCGCGGCCTCTCTTGTTGCGGAGCACAGGCTCCAGACGTGCAGGCTCAGTAGTTGTGGCTCACGGGCCTAGCTGCTCCGCGGCATGTGGGATCTTCCCAGACCAGGGCTCGAACCCGTGTGCCCTGCATTGGCAGGCAGATTCTCAACCACTGCGCCACCTGGGAAGCCCTTAAATTTTTTAATAAGTGTATTTCTTTATTTATTTGGCTGTGTTGGGTCTTTGTTGCTGCGCGCAGGCTTTTCTCTAGTTGCAGCAAGCGGGGCTTCTCTTGTTACGGAGCACGGGCTCTAGGCGCGTGGGCTCGGTAGTTGTGGCGCACGGGCTTAGTTGCTCCGCGGCATGTGGGACTTTCCCAGACCAGGGCTGGAACCCGTGTCTCCTGCATTGGCAGGTGGATTCTCAACCACTGCGCCACCAGGGAAGTCCCTGAAAGACCTTTTAAAACATTAAGTTCCCTGTGTCTCCCTCCTGCCCAGACCCTCCTGACTTCCACTCCAGCTCAGGGGGGCCTTCCTGGCCACCCGCTGTGGAGAGCAGCCCCCGCTCCCCGGCCTCCTTCCTCGGCTTTCTTTTTCTCCATAGTATTTATAACCATGGGCTCCTATTATTTACTTGTTGCTGTGTCTCCCCACTAGAATATAAGCCCCTGAGAGCAAGGACTTAGTCTGTTTCCCTCACGCAGGCTCAGTGAAACCTTGTAGACAGCCTGTTCTATTTGCTGGATGAGCGGCCATGTGAACTGGTGAACGTGTGGATGTGTGAATGGACGCGAGGGCAGCAGAACCAGGAGGAAACCGGACTTAGCTAGTTTCTTTAAATATTAATTAATTAATTAATTAATTAATTAATTTGGCTGCACTGGGTCTTATTTGCGGCATGCATGCAGGATCTAGTTCCCTGACCAGGGATCAAACCCAGGCCCCCTGCATTGGGAGCACGGAGTTTTACCCACTGGACCACCAGGGGCCCAAAGAGGCCCCCCTGTGCTTTGCGGGGTTGGGGGGAATGCCCAGCCCCCAGCATGAGACCAGGCTGCTTCCAGGGTGGGCAACCTCAGGGCTGTCCCCTCCCCTCCTTCAGGCCTCTCCCACAGTCCCCTTTGCGAGGGGTCTCACCTGACCTGCCCGCCCCCCCCCCCAACTCCCTCCCTCCTGCTTCTGCCCAGTTTCTGCCACACCTCCTTACTGTGTGTTGCCTGTTCATTGTCTTTCTCCCAGCTGGGGTGCAGATTCCAGAAGGAGGGATTGTGCTGGTCTGTTTCCTTCACTGCGGCTCCCACGGCCTCTAGGACAGTGCCTGGCACAGACCCGGTGCTAGTCCACGTTTACTGCGTGAATGAATGAAAATACGTGGGTCAGCCCTTGGCACCCAGGGAGGTAGCAGTAAGTGCTAGCCATTGGTGCAACTACCCCCCACGTGAGCTCAGGCCCTTCCCTTGCCTCTTAGGTCTCCATCTGCAAAATGCGGACAAAAAAATCTGACTCCATAGGGTTCCTGTGAGGCTCCAATGAGACCGTGGACAGGAAAAGTGCCTTATAAAGTGTGGACTGCACTGTAAATGGTGATTCAGGACACAATCAAAGCCCAGCTTTGTTCTTTTTTTTTTTGGCCGTGCAGCCTGTGGGATCTTAGTTCCCCAACCAGGGATTGAACCTGGGCCTTTGGCAGGGAAAGCACCAAATCCTAACCACTGGACCACCAGGGAACTCCCAGCCCAGCTTTATTTTTGCTGTGTGTCGGGGGAGGCAGGGATGACTGTGTGCTGCAGTGGTCTGGGAGGGCTTCCTGGAGGAGGCATGCATGGACAGGCAGACCCAAGGAGGAGGAGGGAGGGAACTGCTGACAGGAGGAACAAAGGCAAGAGGAGAGAGGAGACCCACAGGACTGAGGGAGCTGCCGACCACGCAGGGGTGGGGGTGGGAGTCCTGGCTGAGGACCGTGACGTGACTGGAGCACCCCAGAGGCCTGCCCTGCCCTTGTTGACATCAGCAGCTGTGGCCTGCACCAGAGGCCCTGGTTGGGGTGGCCCCACGCATCACCTGCCTTCACCCTTCGTTCTGACAGGTCCTGCCAGGTGCCCCACCCTCCACCTGCCGTGGGCGGCTGCCTCTTTCCTCCTCTCCAGGTCACCCTGGTCATTTGGTTCATGGCTGAGCTGAAAGCACTCTGACTGCCCCTCAGTGTCCCGACAAGTGGACTCGAGATGCCGAGCGGATGCTGCAGCCCCTCCCCACCCTGACAGTCTGGGAGCTCCTTGCTCCGTGACCTTGGGCAGAAGACACGAGGACTCAGAGCCAGGCAGTCTGCGTTCAAATCCTAGCTCGGCCTCTTGCCCCTTGTGTGACACCAGACCTGCCACCTTACCTCTCTGTGCCTTGGTTAGACAGGGACACTGACGCGCTGAGCGCAGGGCTGCTGCGGGCGTGAGGGGACCATGACCAGGCAGGGCCTGAGCTGGCGTTCAGTCTGTTCTGGCGATCACCCTTTATCATTCCCCGGGCTCTTGAGTCCAAGCCAGATAAGCATTAGTACTGAACCCATGCACCCAATTTACAGATGAGAACACTAAGGCACGGAGAAGCAGAGAGATTCATTCACAGCCAGGACCGACTACGCAATTTTTAGGCCCCCAAGTAAAATGAAAATCGGGTCCCCATGTTCACAAGTTATTAGGAATTGCAAAATCGAGGTGGCGGCAGCACATTAAACCAAGTGCGGGGTCTTTCTGAGCGTAGGGACTGTGTGAAACTGGCAAGGAAGGGGTAAAGCTGGGAGTGGAACCCAGATGGGCTGGCGCCCAGCTGTCCCCACCTGAGGACTCCTGGGTCCCTTTCTGCCAGAGCCCAGGCTGCCCAGGTGTACCCGGGGGTTCCTGCAGTGACTACAGGCCCCATAGGGATTTGGACAGGAGGGGTTACTTAATAAGGACACCAGTGATTCCTTAGGCCCGGGTGGGGAAGGGTATTGAGAGGCTGGCATTCCAGCTTTGGTGTGTATGTGTCTGTGTGTGCTCACCCAGGACACAGAGGCAAGAGAATGGTCTGGAAGGAGCCTGAACTTCCAAGGAGATGCACGTGTGAGCCCAGGTGTCCATATGACCCCGGTTGCTCTATGACTCTGAGTGGCCACATGACCATGGGTCACCCTATGACCGGGTAGCCATATGACTCCTGGCAAATGTCTGACCACAGGTGACTGTATGACTCCAGGTAGCCATATGACCCCCAAGTAGCCCTGGGAGGCTGTATGACCCTGGGCAGCCGTAGGACCCCAGGCACCTCTATGACCCTAGGCACCTAGATGGCTCCGGGCAGCCATACACCTCTGAGAAGCCGTATGACCCCAAGCACCTCTGTGACCTCAGGGAGCCTGCTACTCTCTTGCCAATTCCAGCACCTGGAGGTCCCGCCATGGATTTGTCCCCCTTGGGGCTGGGCAGGCACTGTCCTCTCAGGTCTCGGGTTCCATCATGGGCAATTGGGGGACTTTGCCTTGCTTAAGATCTGGGACCTGTAGGGTGTGGGCCCACCTACCCCACATCCCTGGACGTCCACACTCCACCCTCTGGGGGCTCCCAGCCTCTGCTTTCACCTCTGGGCTCAAAGAGATGAGGTCTGTCTCCCAAGGTCACACAAGGAAGTGGCAGAGAGGGGAGCCTGCCCCTGTGCTCTCTGTCCTGGAGGGAGGGTGGCTGTCAGGCAGACAGGGGCACACCAGCACTCTGAGAACCCGGCCTGGCTCAGAGCAGGTGCTCAGAAATACATAGTTATAAATGAGCTTACTAACTGAGATCTTGGGACTCTGCAAACAAGTCTGTTTTTAAAAGTGTTTGTTGCTTAAAAAAAAACAAAGGAGAGGGGACTTCCCTGGTGGCGCAGTGGTTAAGAATCCTCTGCCTGTCAATGCAGGGGACACGGGTTCGAGCCCTGGTCCGGGAAGATCCCACATGCCGCGGAGCAACTAAGCCTGTGCGCCACAACTACTGAGCCTGTACTCTAGAGCCCGCGAGCCACAACTACTGAAGCCCACGCGCCTAGAGCCCGTGCTCCGCAACAAGAGAAGCCACCATCATGAGAAGCAATGAAGAGTAGCCCCCGCTCGCCGCAACTAGAGAAAGACTGCACGCAGCAATGAAGACCCAATGCAACCAAAAATAAATAAAATAAAAATAAATAAATAAATAAATAAACCAAAACAAAACAAAGGAGAGGTTTGCAAAGGAGCAGAGGAGGCGTCCACTAAGGGTGTCCAGTTGGCACACGTCTGTGTCAGCGTGTAGACCGCAGTCTCAGGAGAGAGCTCCTTGCCTCAGTTCCCTAAAGAGGTTTGGTAAGGTAGGGAAGGGGCCAGGAGCACAGTAAGCCCTCAATTAATGAGCAGGCTTATTGTCTCAATCACAGTGAAATCTGAGCCATCCCAGGCTGCCGAGTTCCAGGCACACCAGCTCCCTTCCCCGTCTAGCCCCTGGGAAGTGCTTCTCAGGCACGGAGATGCTGGTCACTCATGCCGATGGGTGGTAGCTCATCCACTTCTCACAACAGCCCTCGAGGCGGGAACTGTCACTCTTGCCTCCTGGAAGCTAAGAATACCCAGGCCCAGGGAGCTGAGGGCAGAGCCAGGCTTTCAGCCCAGGCAGGCGGCTCCCAGGTGCGCTCCTGACTGCCACCTCCTCCAGGTAAGGTCCCCTCCATTTCACAGACTCAGGCTCATTTACAATGAGGTCAAAGTTCAAACCCAGGCCCCATGACCCCCCTGAGCCTGTGTGCGGATCACCCCTTCACTTCCCAAACCCTGACCTGCCCCGAATCTTGCCCCTCCCTCCTACCTCTCCCAGGCCCATGCTCCCATCCTCCCCCTGCCCTCTGGCACCAGGATCAGGGATGCTAAGGGTCACAGGGGCCCCATGCCCTCTGCTGCAGGTGTCCTGAACCTGAACCAGGTGGGGTCACAAGATGAGGATGAAAGCTCCTGACCCATGTAGGCATGTGACTGTGGGAAACACACAGAGTGCTGGGTCCAGTCCTCAGCAAGTGCTCAGTCAACGTTGGCTCATGTTGTTTCAGGGGTCCATGGAACCCCCAGAGTCTCTGCATGGGCCCTAATTAAGAAATTCCTAGGGGAAATTCCCTGGTGGTCCATTGGGTAAGACTCCGCGCTCCCAATGCAGGGGGCCTGGGTTTGATCCCTGGTCAGGGAACTAGATCCCACATGCATGCCACAACTAAGAGTCCACATGCGCAACTAAGAAGAAGTCCACATGCCGCAACTAAAGATCCCACATGCCGCAACGAGGATCTCCTGTGCTGCAACTAAGTCCCGGAGGAGCCAAAATAAAGAAATTAAAAAAAAAAAAAAAGAAATTCCTCTTCTCTCTCTCATCTGTCACCCTCTCCATCCAAATATGTCTGCAGCCATACTGTGGGCAGGCTCTGAGATGTATCAGTGAACCTGGCCTGGTACCCGTCCCTTGGACAGGGTTCACAGACCACTAGAGAGGCAGACAATGCCCAATTACAGTTGGGGATGATTGGTGAAGGGGCAGAGTGCCTCAGAGTTCACGGGAGGGAGCCACTCACTCCTCCATGGCAGGGCATCCTGGAGGGCTTCCTGGAAGAGGTGATTCTTGGCAAACTTCCAGAAATGGTCAAGGTTACAGTTTTATATTGATAGTTCTTAGGCCTTGGTGGGGGGGGTCCATGGATGAGAGGGACATAGCCCTGCTCCAAGAGTCCCAGGTGAGGTGGGGAGAAGGCAAGCTCACACAAGCAGTAATGGAGATGTTGTCATGCCCCAGGCTCCCCACAAGCGTCCCTGCAGGTCAATGTGCTTACAAATGAGGACACAGGATTCGCTCCATCATTTGTTTAAGATTATTCAGAACGTACAGAGTGACAGCTGAGCAGTAAAGCAAAGCAGGTGTGAAGCTCTTCTGAGCACAAGGCCTGTGCAACTGCCCGGGTTGCACACCTGTGACAGGTCGGTGCCCACACACACCCTGCTCTGGAGCCAGGCCAGAGTCCAGGGCAAGAGGGTCTCCCATGTGTCCAGCTCTCTCCTTACACGACTGGGGGGCCAGCCATTCAGGGGGAGTGAGGAGAAGCTGGGTAGGGGCCCCGTCGGCCCCATTCCCAGGCCACGCTGGGCAGCTGGATGGTGGGGCCACAGGCCACAGACACATTTTCTGCTCCATCTTGGTCAGCTCAGGCTGCTACAACAAGAATACCATAGACTGGCCGGCTTAAACAGCAAACACCTATTTCTCCCAGTTCTGGGTGCTGGGAAATCTGAGATCAGGGTGCCAGCATGGGGTCCTGGGGGGGTGTCCTCCTCCAGGTTGCGACCTCACCCAGACTTCCTTGGTGCACGCACGCGGAGAGCGCGGAAGAAAGCTCTCCCCTGTCTCTTCTTACAAGGGCACTAGTCCCATCAGGAGGGCTCCATCCCCACGACCTTATTACCTCCCAAGGGCCCACCTCCAAATATCATCCCATTGTGGGTAGGGCTTCAAGATGAATTCTGGGGAGATACAAGCATGCAGTCCACAGCACCTTACTTGGTGGTAGCACTTGGATGAGGACCCGGCTGGTTAGGCTGGGATGGAGCGCTGGCAGAGTGGCCCTGTCCCCGGTCCTCGTGCACATGCGTGTACATGTACACGCATGTACACACGTACATGCACACGTTCAGTGTTGGGCACGTGCACATTGGAGCTGTGCTTTCCTTTAACTTTGCTCTCTGTCCAATCTCTGTGTGGAGCTCCGGCTTACAGAAGGCAATTCATCTGATGTTTCTGTATCTCATGCATTTATTTACACTTTCAGAAACATTTATGGAGAGCCTACTGAGGGTCAGATCCTATGCTAGTCTCCACAGCTACAGCGGCTAGTAAGTTGCATTGCCATTGCTATCATTCCATTGTGTGACTAGCTCACCATTTATGTATCTATTCTATGGTGGACGGGCATCTGTGTTTCCCATTCCACTATGGGATCCTTAAGGATAGCGAGCAGATCTTGCTGCCAGCTCTCGTCCTAGAACCTGGCATGGTACACAGCACATAGCAGGCACTCAGTAATTATTTGCTGAATGAATGAAAATAAAGAAGATTCAATAAATACCAGCATTTAGTGAATAATTAAACAAAGTTATTAAGTCCTTATGCTGTGCTCCTTACTATATCAAGTCTTCTTAAAAAGCGTTATTTAATCCTCACGATGACTTGTGAGCTAGGTATTATCAGAAGTCTCATGAACAGATGAGGACTCTGAAAGGTGAAGTAAGGTGCCCACGACCATACAGTTGGCACACAGGACAGGTGGAGTTGCTTCTGCCTTCATCCTCTGGCCGTAAGAGCCAAAACCCAACAGGGCAGGTCAATAGATAGTTATGAGCACTCACAACGTGTCAGGGGCCACTTTGGGCTCTTTATATATACACTCTTGATGTTCTTAGTAACCCCTCATTGAAGTATCACATACACACGGAAAAGCACACACATGACGAATGCGCAGCTGGAGAGCATTTCATAAACAGAACACATCCATGTAACCAGCACCCAGATCAAGAAACAGAACCTCACCAGCACCCCAGATACTCCCTCTGTGTCCTGGCTCTGGCACTCCCTCCTCCAAGATTAATCACTATCCTAATTTCTACCACCATTTATACATTTCTACCAATGTATCTACATGGAATTCTGCATGTTTTAGGGTCTGGCTTCCCCCCCCCCCAAAAATCATGTGTGAGAGTCACCCACATTGTTGTATGTAGTAACTGATTATTCATTGTCATTGCATTATGTGAATATATCACAATTTATGTATCCATTCTATGGTTGATAGGCATTTGAGTAATTTCCACTTTCTGGCTATTACAAACAGTGCTGCTATGGACAGAAAAAGGATCATATAAGATATGCATCTAGGAGGTCATAGGGTTTACATAGAATCCAGTACTTCTAAACAGATTTCCAAGATGGCCGCATCACTTTGCAGCTCCACTAAGGGGGGTATGAGAGTTCCAGTTGCTCCACTTCCCTGCCAACACTTAGTATTATCAGATTTCCCCATTTTTACTGCTCTGGAGGCTGTGCAGTGCACTCTTTATGTCTCAATCCCTTCAGCAACCCCATGAGATGGATTTTATGATCTCCATGTTACAGATGAGGACACCCAGGCTCTGAGAGGTGAAGTAATTTCTCCAAAGCCACTTAAACCCTGGCATGGGCGCAGGGCTGTCTGACCTCAGCCCATTATATCATCTGTTTCTCTTGTTTATCAAGCTGCCTTCCCCGACCTTGTCCCCAGGAGTTCCCAGCAGCCCCATCCTAGGGATTACAGCCACTCTGCTTGCTGGCTGATACCGGATGGGTGCCCGTGCCGTGAGTCAGGCTGCGAGTGGAAGGCCCCAGGTCCGGGGTCCTCCCCAGCTCTCCAGGGCGCTCATCGACTGGAAGGGGCAGGGGGTGGGGAGCGGGGGCGCACTGAGCGTGGGAGGTGGGGGTGGCGCGGAGAGGGGGAGATGGCTCAGGGCGAGGTAGGGACAACCGAGTGGAGGGTAAGAGGAGGGTGTTTGCCGTGGCACCTGGCGGCGGAGCCCACCCTTCTCGTCAAGGGCTGGGGGCGGGGGATGGGCTGGGAGGAGGGTGTTTGCAGAGGGCTAGGCTGGTGGCGGGCCACGGGGCTCTCCAGGCCCCTCTGCGAGGAGGGCGTTTGGGGAGAGGGAGGAGCGGGGTGAACGAGGGAGAGACGGGAGTTGCAGGTTCTCCCTCCCGCGGCTACCGAGAGGCACGCAGCCGGGGTCGGGGGTCAGGGCTCTAGGTTAGGGTCTGGTGCTCAAGCCTCGAGGAGCGGGGGCCGGGGGGGTGGGGTGGGCGCGGCAGCCCCTACCCCGAGGCCGGAGGCTGGATGCGGCCAGGGGCGGGGCCGGTCCAGGGGCGGGGCCTCCTTAGGCGGGGCGGGGCAGAGCGGTGGGCGGGGTGCAAGGAGACCAATAGGCGCGCGCGACGCGGGCCCCGCCCCGACCCCCGCGGCGGCTGCTGCATAGTCATGAGCGCAGGCCGGCGCTGCGTCAGCGGAAGCGGCGCGCGGCGGCTGTTTCCGACCTGATAAAGCGGCGTTGTCCCCGCGCGCCGGCCACAACCTCGCAAGCGCTCCCTCTGACCCCGGGTCTATCGGTGACTGACCGCCTGCCCGGCCGGCCGGCCGAGGAGCAGCCGCCGCCGGGTCCCGCCGCCGCCGCCGCCGCCGCCCCCGGAGCGCCGCGCCCCCGCCGCCCCTGCCCGGCCCGGCCCGGCCGCCCCGCCGCGCCGCCGCTCCGCGGCCCCGGCCGGAGGAGACAGGTGAGCGGCCGGCCAGCCGCCCCCGACCCCGCACCTGGGCACCCGGCACCTGCTGCTTCCCATGCCCACCCCACCCCCGCGCGGCCGCGGCCTCGGCCTCGAGCTCCGGGTCCCGCTCCCGGCCCGCCCCGCATCTCTTCCCCGGGGAGGGTGCTCCCACGCCATGGCCGGGAGCCTCCTCCCGCCCGGACACCCGCCCCCGTCCTTGGCCCTCTCCCTTCTCCCCGACTGCACCTGCCCGTCCTCGTCTCCGTCCCCCCAGCCTCCTGGAGCATCCCGGGCCCCTCGCCGCGGTGTGCACCTTCCCATGGACCCTGTCCCGGTCGCATCCCTCAGCGTCCCCCACCCCCCGTCTTCTCGGGTTACTCTACCCGGAGGAAGCCTGGCGCCTCGCCCCCTAGGTCCCGACCCTTCCCTGCACCCTCGGCCTGATGTCGCCAACTTTTGAGAGTTCAGCCTCTGTCCCCTTTGCCTGAACCCCTCCTGCCCCCAGCACACGCACGCCCTCAGCACGTCTAGCCGGGCTTCCACACTTGGGGCTCCGAGCTGACCCCCGGGGCTGTGCCTGTGTTTCTGTCTTATCTGCACTGTCCTCTGGTCTGTCCCTTTGAAGACACCTCTATTTCCCGCAGCCAAGCTGTGCCTGGAGGAGAGGGGCCAGTGCCTCGGTGCATCCAGGTCCAGAGCCCCTGCCCCGCAGAAGTCCCCGCACATTTATCTGCATCTCTGCACTGCTTTCCCTTTCCCGTGCTGCCTCGCCCTCCTAGAGCTCTTGAGCTTAACCCATTCCTCCCCAAGGTGTGTTGCTCTTGACTGGGCTCCGGGGGAACACATTCCAGCAAAGGGCTTTTTCAGAGGAGGTATGTCAAAATGGGAGGGGCGGTGGTTTGAAAAAAAAAGCACAGCCTCCTGGTTAACCATTCATAGTGATTCTAGGTGTGTGTGTGTGTTGGGGGTGGGGGTGGGACACACACTTGATCTCCTAGGGAGTGTGAGATTTTTTTCCTTTCCAGTGGGGGCACTGATGGGTCAGACTGAGCCACCCAGCCCCATCGGATACCCTAGTTGACTCCCGCAAAAAGGGGCCTTGTCGCTTCTGGTTTTGGGGGCATCTCGTAGCCTAAGGCCTGGGGCGGCAGGAGGGTGTACGGGATGAGTGATCGAAGCAGTTGTTGTGGGTTCACGTGATTGTCCGAATCGAAGCCTGTTTCTCCTGGGAAAACCGAGGCCGATCTTTGCGGCATTACCGTGAGTGAGCCCTGCCCTTCCCTGCACCTCAGCGTCTCTGCTTCTCCCGTCAGTGACGGACAGGTAGGGTTACCCACAGGGGAAATCTTTCATCTCTTCCATTTTGTGCTTGTAGTAGGAGAAAAAGGAAGAATATAAAAAGCTGGAGCATTGGTTTACCGATGAAGTGTACTAAATGGCTGGGCATCAGAAACAGTGACCCCAGCCTCCTTTAAAAAAAGGAATAATCTTCTCACTTTTCTGCTAGATCTGAATTACGTATTAAAAGAAGGAGTAAGAGTTTATTCAGTGCTTGAGAGATTTTGCAGAATCCCCTTGAAGGTGGGGAGGTGCAGTGACTGGCCTGGAGCTATGTAGGCCCCAGGTGGGAAGACCCAGGCAGACGTAAAACGCCACGGCTTCTGGAGAGAGGGTGGGGAGTAGGTTGTCTTAAAAATCAGGACTTTCAGTCCCATTCAGGCTAATTGTTTTTCATGGGCAGCAGCTGTAAAGGGAAGAAGGTGATCGTTCGAGATGCATTTGAAATGCATATGAGGTATTTAGTGTCGGGTGTTGTGTGGACTGGGTGTCCCCCCGGGGAGGCTGCCCAGGGGGTTCTGGGCCTGTGAGAGTTGCCAGCTTCCCTTGCAGAGATGCGTGCTGCAGCCTTGGCCCTTGTCGCATCGTGAAAGCGGAGCAGAGATTGGACTGGGTGATCTCTGAGGCGGCTTGCAGTTTTTAACGTCCTGGGGCCCTCTCTGCCTTCAACTTTGCTTGTTGGAGAGTGGGACGGGGCGGGAGGAGCCTGGGAACAGGACCCTGCCCTCTCGGAGCCGGGAGATCCCGCCCTGCAGGGCTGCAGGGGAGGAGGGGCTGCGGCTGTGGCAGCGCCCCCAGCCCCAGTGGAGGAGGGGGAACCCAGGAAGGTATTTTAGCCAGCGTTTAGGCTGCTTGGTGTTGGATTGGTTTTGTCCGTGTTGTCAGAGGGACGGGTGGGGAGGAGAGTGGACGGGCCTCCCCGGGGTCTGGGCTTCGCTCTCATTTTCTGCCTGTGGTTGGTCCCCGTCAGTCATCGGCACCCTCTGCCCTCTTGCGCTCGTCCTGTGGGGCCCGGAAGCCCGGCCCTGTGTAGCCGGCAGGGGTGATTCGTGACTAACAGCCTGGCACGGAGCGAGGGTGCCTGGTGAGCGCCGTAGGTGGCAGACAACCCCAAATTGCAGTGCTCTCCTCGGGAACACCCCTGGCAGAGCTGTGTCTGTAATTTGTGGAGCCGGAATGCGCTGGAAGCCGTGTCCCTACTGAGGACGGGCGAGCATGCCGCTCCAAACTCGCTTCCTCTGGTTTCCTAGATTTTTTTTTTTTTTTGATCACAACAGAATTCCATTGATGAAGGTGTACTCAGCAGAACCCCATTAGGAGGGCTGCCTCGACTCCAAGCCAGGAAACATGAGAGCATTTTAGCTCTGCTGAGTGGAAATCTGACCAGAGGGAAAAAGCCTCCCAGATGAAGAGAGGCCACATAGAAAGGAGGGGGTGGGAGAGGACCCCCCCCCCCTCAGCAGGGGCTCCCAGGCCGAGGCCAGGCCCGCCGCCCCTCCCCCACCCGTGCCTGGACAAGGTCCCCTTGTTTAGATCAGCTTAATTATCCCACCAAAATCAATGAACAAGGATCTTTTTAAACATGGAACTTTCAAAATGTGCTTCGAGTGGCTTTTTTTTTTTTAAGGGTATCAAATGCTAAGCCTTTGTGAAACAAGGCACTTCCGCGAACGGGGAGATTGTGGACCTTTTCAATGTGGGTGCAAAGGAGGCTTCCCTGCCTCTGTTCACAGCAGGGTACACGGCAGTCATTTCCATCCCGCTGCCACTTGGGCAGTGGTGACATTGCTTTGTGCGGCTGCTCCTTTGGCAAGTGACTTTTAGAGGAGGCATTTTAAGAAGATTAAGACCCACAGGCTTGCGGGGCAACAGCATGATCCCCGCTGTCTCCGTGGCACTAAGTGTTCCTTTCACACCCGGGTCCTGCAGCAGGGCCTGGACACTTGTCGTTCCCACCGTAGCCGACATGGATGTGCTGCCCGGGCGCACGGGCAGTAGGTCTGTCTGGGTCGTTTGTTGAGTGCGCTCATCTTGGGTTAAGTACGCTGCTAGCTTTTTGAGAGAGATGGTGGGAAAGGAAACAGGTTCCCAAGGTTGGAGAGAAGGGCTCTGAGTTCTCTTTGGCTAGTTTGGAACCTCACGCAAGACAGAGGTCTCCGGGGTCCATAGCAGGGCCCGCAGGTGCCCCCAACGAGGGCGCACGCTGTGCTGGGCATTTTGCCCCCACCAAATGCAGGGCTGGGGTGCTGGCTATCCCAAGGTGGGATCCTCCCGCAGCTGGAGGATTTGCAGAGTCTTTTCAAGTTACTGAGCAAGGCTGCCTTGCCCTCACTCCCCCCTCTGCTTGGCCCCAAGCCCAGGTGAGGGAAGCTTTGTTCCACCTGGGTCCTTGGTGTTTGCATCCTCCCAAGCCTGTTGAAGGATTTCGCTGGCAGTGAGGAAACCTGCATTCCTGAACCAGTGCCCGAGAGGTGCTCTATTGTGCCGCCTTCCAAAAGTACTTTCCAACCTGGGATTATGTGGCGCAGCTGGTTTTGAGCTTTTGGAGTTTGCTGGAGGGTCTCTCCTGGGGTTTCGCCTTTAAACCCTGGAGCCAGGTGAACCGGTTGGCAACCAAATTCTTCCCATTTCAAAGAAAGGAAAATCTTGAGTGCAAAATTCATAGCAAACCCTTGAAACAGATAAAGAGAGTGCATTTCTGGTCCAGATGTAGTGGTTGCTGTACTTTTACATACAGATCTCACTGCACAATTTTAAGCGACCACTTGGGTATTGCAAGGCCAGAAAACAATAAATAAGCTCCTCGTTGTCAACATTTTAGTCACCATTTTAAAAAAATATGTTTATCCAAAAGAGTATGAGTTTTGGTTTGCAAAGAGAAAGGAATATTTTCCCATCAGTTATTTTGAGGGGAGGGGTTTGGGATGAACTTGTTTATCCAGAGGGCATGGACGGAGGGGAGAGCACCAGCTGAGGGTGTGGAAGGCTGCGCCTTCATCATTGTGAGCACCTGTTAAGCTGGGACTGTTTCAGAGGTATATTGCCTTAAAGCAGAGATCTTCAGATATTTTTGCCCCCATTCTGTAAAATAACTTTGAGAAACTATGGGCAGTTTTTTTAACTTGACATCTAAACTTTTTCCTTGTCGTTTAAAATAATGAAACACTCTGATGACTTGAAAGCCTACCATCACCCTTTGAAGAAAGGAGCAAACTGTTCTGAACATGTGCATCTTCGTTTCTTCCTGAGCTCCTACGTTTGCTCCACTTTCCCTCATGGATTTTACTCTAAGGCCACGCGCTTTGCTACTTGAAAGCCTTTTATCGATGATCGTTCACACTTCTCTGTCACCAGAGTACACATAAACCGCAACTTAAAACATTTCTGTGATCGCGAGGCTGTGTTAATCCAAAAGAATTTTTTGTCACTGTAAATATTGTCAGTGCAGAATTGGTCACAGAAGCAGAAATGTATTGTTGATCTTGATAATTACTGGACGTACAAAATAAAAACACTGGCAGAGCGCGTCTTAAAGAGCTAGCTGGGTGTGTGGGGGGAGGGTCCCTTTAAGGTGCCTCAATTAAAGGAATTACCCACCTGTCCTTGATGCCAGGTACACCCCACCACAGGGGCTGAGGAAGGGAGAGTGCGAAGGTGACCTTGGTGGAGGGGGCGGGCACTGGGGCTGGGACTTCACCACCGGCCGTGTCACAGGCAGTTCAGCGCTGAGGATCTGTGAACTCAGACCCTGAAAGTCAGCCACAGCTGAGAACCCTGAGGACGCCTTTGCGTTTGCACACATGCCTGAAGGTGCTGCTCTGTCCCCTTACCGTGCTTGGTGGATGGAGGGGTAGAGTATCTGCCACAGTATCTGCCACTGCGTCACTAAACGGTGGCGTCCGTGCTGACCCACGTGTGCTTGAATGTTTGACCGCATGTTTCCTAGAGGGACTGAGTTAGAGGGCAGAAGACAATACAGCTCATAAGTGTGCGCATTTTGGTTAGTGGCAATGCATTTTTATTTGTTTGGGTTAAAATTTAAGCCTCTGGAATAGTGCTTTGAGTTAAAGAGGTTTTCGTCGGCCCTGCGGGGATCCTGTCGGCCTGCTCTGCCCAGCTCCTGGCTCCCGGCTCCCGGCTCCGGCCGCAGTGAGTGTGTCTGCAGGGAGGAGAGCGGGCTCTTTGCTGGTCTCCAGGGCGAGGGCCCCTGGGCTGGGGGAGTGCCCCTGGGGGTACAGGGGCGCCTGACAGGTCGGGGTTTGTGGAAGTGGGGCCTCTCTCCCTGAGAAGCGGGTGAGGTTGGTGTTAGTTCCCAAGCCTTCCTCAGAGCTGCTTGGAAGTCCTGGGCTGGTGTTCTCTTAGCTAAGCTGGAGATGCTCTCAAAGCATGGACCCTTACTGTGTTTAGCCTAAAAGCCAATTGAAATTGGATATGAAAGCAAGTTTAGTAATTAAACGACAACAGACTGCTCTGCCTTCACGCCCTGTAACAGGAAGTGCTTTGGCTCGAGGGCTGTAGAACGCGGTGTTGGGGGATAGCCTGTGACCAACGAGAGATCCTGAGTCACCAGGGGTCTCTGCTAACGCACGTGGTGGGGAGGAGGGCAAGGCTGCTCGCCCAGCTCTGTGGGCTTTTGCTCACGGGGGTCAGCTTGAAGTCCTACCATCGTTTGTCCTCAGATCCAGCCGTTAGCAATCCACTTAGGAATGCTTCGCGTTGAATGTGGACAACATGGGTCCTCAGACTGTGAGGCAGAGCCTTTGTTTCTAGAGATAAGTGAAGGTGGGGTCACGTGCCAGGGATCCTGGGGTGTATGCAGGTAGTGAGGAGATGGGCCAGGCCACGCAGCCTCACCCGCCCTGTGGAGGGGGGGCGGTGAGAAGCCCCCATTGAGCTCGGCGCACAAATCCCAGTTTACACTTTCTTGGCATTTTGGGCCTTGATGCTAAAATCAAGGATTAAGGCCCTTACAACAAGGGCTTAGAGACAGGCCTGGGCTGCTCACGGGAGATCAGGGTGCCCGGGTGACCCTGCACAGCGGGGTTCCGTGTGCATGTCGTGCTGGGGGAAGTGGGATACTAGAGTCACCGTTAGTGGCTTTTTCATATCACTTACGTAAAACTGTCGCATTAAAAGCTTGGTGGACAAAAAGCCTCCCCATCAGGCCCTCTGCTGGTTGGAGCTGGGCCTTCCGGGGGCCTCCAGCGCTGCTTCTCCGTCATTCCGGGTGCCCACCGAGGGCAGCTGCGATTTGGTGCTGGGGAGGATTGTGGGGTTGAGGCTGCCCTTTTCTTGGATTTGCCAGACGGTGGGCCAGGTTCTCAGCGAGACTAGTGGGACAGGGCAGCTGAGACAAAGCTCAGGGCTGTCTAAAACATGTCTAGCTAGCTCATCCTTGAATTATTCAGATGTTGAAAGTGTTCTTAATTCTTAAGAGGATCCGGAGGGGCCCTGTGCCTTACTCTGCAGCAGAAACGTCGTAGAGCCCGTAGAGCCCATGCCATCCCTGGCTTGGTGACCTTGGCCCAGAAGCCGCCCACGGCTCGGAGCTTCAGCCTCTGTGTTAGAACCTGGGGAGCATAATGCATATTTGTTCCTGGCACTTAGCAGGCCCGGAGAAGTAACACATGGAGGGCTGGGTCCTGTGCAGAGCACTCGGCTCTTTCTCTAACAACCCGGCCAGGTCTGTGCTGCATTTTAGAGAGGAAAAGGAGGCCCAGAGAGGTTAAGCGACTCGCCTGAAGCCACACAGTAAGCGGCTGAGCCTTGGAGCTCACCCATGGGGGTGCTGGGCCCGAGGTCTTGGGTCTCCTCCGTGGCACCGTGAGCCCTGGGGGTGCGGGACGCCTCCACCCAGATGTGAATGTACGTGTTTCTGAAGTTTGGGGATCATGGTTTTCTCTTCAGTGCTGTGACTATGTGTGGAAAATATCAGTACATTTCCACAGAATGAAATATTTAACACTCACCAAATGCGAAATAAAATTGGGACCATTTTTTCAACAAGTGAACAAGCCGGTGGCAGTCACACTAACACCGCAGACGGTGAGAAGAGACAGAAGGCTTGTGCGGCGTCCTGGAGGTGCAGGTAGATGGGGCACCGCCGGCCAGGGCTCAGGGACGGGCAGTGTCACCGGCTAGCTATCAGTCCTTGGTTAGTTCCTGACCGTTTGAGCAACTTCTGCAGAGAGGCTGTGCGCCGATAAGAAGAGCCCTGTGGCTGAGAGCCCCGTGCAAGGTGGCAGTTTGTGGTTGTGAAGTTCAGATAGGCCTTTGATTCAGTCTCGAGGGGCTGGGAGAGCCTGGAAGCCCAGTGAGTGCAGGCTGTGCCGTCTGCTTGGCTACCATGTGGTTTGGGGAGAGTTTTAACAAGTTTAATATGGACTTCCTCCGTATTAAGGAGGCCCCCTCAGAACCCGTCCATCCGGGGATTTATTCCTGTCCACACAGCTGGACCTGGGCTTGGAGCCCTGCGGGCGTGGCCTGGGGTTGCAGGCCCGCCCCCCGCACAGCACCCCCTGCCCCACTGCCAGGCGGGCTCCCGTGAGGGCAGCAGGAACGTTCCTGCCCCTCTGCCGACCCCGTTCGCTTTTGGTGGGGATCCTGGGTGCACTTGACCCAGGTAGGGGCGGGGGCACCTGTAGCAGTCATACTTTCTAAATCGCCACGTGAATTGTACAGGGAAGAATCCGCATTCTTAGCGAGGCCACCATGTGAGCTGAGCCTGGGGGGCTCTTGTTATTAGCGCTGATGAACGGGTCACCTCGTGGCACTGGTGTGCTGGGGCATCACCCATCCTCTCTGGGTGTTTATGGGGTCCTCACGGCCCCCAGGATCCCCCCAGGCATCTTTGTCAGGCACCTGTGAGTGTGGACGGTGGGCCGGGTTCTGTGCGAGGTGCCACCTGGATTCCGAGTTAACTTCTGAATTTGCTGATCGCTCTGCACGGGAGGGGTGGTATCCCCGGTGTATAGACGAGAAAACTGAGGCCCAGAGGCCTTAAGGTGTCCATCTGGAGTTCTATCTCGGGATTGAATGCCTCTGTTAGAAAATCTGCTAGGGACAGTGGGAGATGCAAAAGCAGTTTTGGCCTAAGCAGAGAGGTGACAGCTGAAGAATAATACACAAGCAAGAGTGATGACTCTGCTGGCCGAACACACCAGGTCATTATTATCACCCTCAGGTGAGCCTGTTCAGGGAGGGCTTCTTGGAAGGTGGAGGCTCTTACAGCTGGCTCAGGAAGAAATAAAGCCTGACTGTCAGGGCCTGAGGACGCAGTTGCTGCTTTGGATGGTGGAGATGGGATGCGCCTTGAACTACATCTATTTTCATAAGTGACGACCCCGCCTGGGTTGCCACGGTGATGTGGCCGGGGAGGAGGCACCACCAAGCTTGGATGGTGCTGCCCTTGCCGGAGCCTGACCGCCTGGACTGCTGGGAGGGCCAGGGCCTCTGCACCAGAGCCGGGGGACGGGGCAAGATGTGCTGCTGGCCGGCACGGAGTCCTTGAACTTCTCAGATCCTTTCCTCTGTGCCGCGAGTGGCATCTGTGGGGCCCCGCTGTGCCCTGCCCGCTGCGGTTCGGCTGATGGGAAGGAGCTGCCTTTAGCACGTGCCCATCGAAGCACATGGATTAGACGTGGCTTAAGTGCGTTTGCTCATGGATCGACCAAGCCCCCTGCCCCGGTCAGTGCGTGTCCCTCCCCACCCACCCAGCTGCTCTCCTGGCCTGGTTTCCAGCCTCCCCTCCTCAGGGTCCCCGTGTTCTTGCTGCGGCCGGGGCTCCTGGGCAGCTCAGGAGATGAGACTGAAGTTGCAGCTGCTTGGTGAAGCCTGCACACCCCCCAGGTCCCCGAGGGAAGGTGGCTGCTCCAGACCGGCTTCTCTGCCACGGAATCCATCGCAGGGTAGCAGGTGGGGGGGACGAGAAGGGGCTCCGTCTGACCTGGCATCTGCTGAGTGCTGGGCAGCTTTCACGCACAGCTTCTGATAACATTTAAACTTCAAACAGCCCTTGATGAGTTGTTATCCCCGTTTCTATTTACTGATTGATTGATTGATTGATTGCTGTGTTGGGTCTTTGTTGCTCTGCGCGAGCTTTCTCTAGTTGTGGTGAGTGGGACCTACTCTTCGTTGCGGTGTGCGGGCTTCTCATTGCGGTGGCTTCTCTTGTTGCAGAGCACGGGTTCTAGGGGCGTGGGCTTTGGTAGTTGTAGCACGCGGGCTCAGTAGTTGTGGCTCGGGGGCTCTAGAGCGCAGGCTCAGTAATTGTGGTGCACAGGCTTAGTTGCTCCGCGGCATGTGGGATCTTCCCAGACCAGGGCTCGAACCCGTGTCCCCTGCATTGGCAGGCGGATTCTCAACCACTGCGCCACCAGGGAAGTGAGATATTCTTATCTTTAGTAATGGGATCGAGGGACTGGCCACAGCTCACCTAACTGGAAATTGGGACTCAGGGAATTCTGGCCGAGCACCAGCCTTGGGTGGTACCTGCCAGTTGATTGCAGTGAGGAGGCTGAGGCCCGAGGCAGTGAGGCACCAGGTCCTGCAGAGACTGGACCCCTCAGCCTCCCTTAGGACTCTGGGACTCGGGACGCCCTACTTAACCTCTGTGAGCCTCAGGGCCCCTGCCCAGAAACAGGCATAATTGTCATGGACCAATGGGGCTCAGGATGTCCGTAAGCCCTGGAGCACCCAAGGGCCCTCTGTGGCCAGTCCACGCTCCCTGGTTGCTCCTGGGTCATGCCGTCTCCCCACTGTCTTGTGCGGCTCACTCGCACTCCGACCTGTGGCCCCGGCACAGCCAGAGGCTTCTCTCCTGGCTGTTGCGTGGTGGCCCAGGCCTGCTTCGCTTCCTGGGACGCCAGCCCCCTTGCCAGCAGAAGACAGACATCTAGGCTTGGTGGCCCCCCTGAAGCCCATGTGCGAGGCCTCAGCGTGGAGCCTGCGGGCCTGTGCCCTGCTCTGCGGGGTGACCTGGGTCCCTACCCACCCCTTACCCTGCTCATGCTCCTCACCTGTGAACCGGGCTGCTGGGGGCGCCCTGGAGGATTAAGCCAGGGAGGCCTGGGTATGGCCCGGCCCCTGGGAGGTGCTCAGCAAACAGCTGGCCAGCCTGGGCGGGGAGTAGCTGGCATCCTGCAGATGCCTGGGTGTCCTCGGAGTCTTTGGAGCAGGTCCACATGGGGCCCTGGAGTGGCCCTCCTCTCCAGGCTGACCTGTCCTCTTCTAAGCCAGGGCCTTGGGGGCAGTCCTGTTCACCTCGTGTGTGCCATGTGGTGTCTCTTGAGGTCATGGCTGGTGCCGGCTCACATTCAGCAAGCTCCCACATTAGCGCAAGTCCAGGTGCCCTACGCACAGTGAGGCCAAACAAACTGAAACATCGGAGTCTGGAGCAGAGAAAGGTTTATTGCAGGGCTATCCATGCAAGGAGAACAGGTGGCTCACGCCTTAAAAACCCCGAGCTCCCCAATTCAGCAAAGCATTTTTCTTTTTTTAAATTTAATTTATTTTAATTTGTTTTTTTGGCTGTGTTGTGTCTTCATTGCTGCGCGCGGGCTTTCTCTAGTTGTGGCGAGCGGGGGCTACTCTTCATTGCGGTGCGCGGCCTTCTCACTGCAGTGGCTTCTCTTGTTGCAGAGCACGGGCTCTACGTGCGTGGGCTTCAGTAGTTGTAGCACGTGGGCTCCGTAGTTGTGGCTCGCGGGCTCTAGAACGCAGGCTCAGTCATTGTGGCGCACGGGCTTAGTTACTCCGCAGCATGTGGGATCTTCCCGGACCAGGGCTCGAACCCGTTTCCCCTGAACCCATTTCCCCTGCATCGGCAGATGGATTCTTAACCGCTGCGCCACCAGGGAAGTCCCCAGCAGAGCATTTTTAAAAGCTGGGTGAGGAAGGGGGTCACAGGGTGTGTTATCAGCTTGTGCACAGTTCTCTGATTGGCTGATGGTGAGGTAACAGAGCGGGGTCGCGGGGTTTAACATTATCAGTCCTTAGGCTCCGGGAGGCCTGGGGGCTGTGTGCTCATGGTCATCAAGTAGTTGACATCTTCCATTTGGTGGGGTGTTTTCACATCCGTAAAACAACTCAGGAAATGTGCATCAGATACTGTTTTCTAGGTAGTTAGAGAGGAGCTACAGCAGAGGATATGGGGGTAGGATATGGGGCTAGGCCAGCTCCAGGAAGGCCCCCATGGGGTCCTGCTGGGTTCCACCCCTTGTGTGGGGTGTGGATTGTCACATCACAGCATGGCTGTCCCCACAGTGGGAGTCCTAGAGTCACGGCTGGTCGATAAGAGGACCAGTGCTGATGAGCACTTTAGCTGGAGAAGCCCCTCGGGGCTCCGCAGGTCCTGCCTTGGACCAGCAGGGACCTTGTGCCCTACCTGCCTGTCAGGCCCAGCCTGTCCTGCCCTCCCTCTGCTGCCCCTTGGGGCGGGGTCTCAGGACCGGCGCTGGCAGGTGCCTCCCCTCGCTCCCCGTGCTGTCTGTCCTCTTCCCCGGCCGCCTCCTCAGTCCGCATCCATGAGCTCTTGGGCAGGCGAGGGAGGTGACGGCGACGGCGGGCAGAGGCCGACAGGTCCCTACCTTTGTAGTGGGCGCATGAGACGTGTGTCCAGCGACCCCGACTCGCCTGCCCACTGCCCGTTTTTGAGGGTGGAAGCAGGCCGTGCCTGTTGGCCTGGTGGAATGCCTTGTTGGTGGCCGGGTGCGGGGGACAGGCCCCCAGACCTGGGACCCAGGCCCTCGGGCTCAGGGTCTTCCTGGTCAGAGTCTGGCCTGGACGGTTCTTATTTTTGCCACAATCTTGTCTTAAGCCCCAAACCAGGATTTCTCAACCTTTTTGCAAACCATTCATTCTCACTTTTTCTTCTGCAGATTTTCACCTCAGGAAGATCTTGTCTAGGTTTACGTGTATTTTTTTAAATTGCAAGACTGTTTTATGCCTGCAGCACCGTGTTCATTTCCCAGCATAACTGCCTCCCCACCCCTGGAAGTCAGAAGGGAGCACATGTGGCCGTTGGCAGTGGTGCCTTTGTGGTTCCATCCTGTACTTTGCAGAGCGCCATGCGTTTTTTCCACGTTGTGGGTGTGATATAAGTAAATTGCCGTCTTTACAGTGAATTGCTAATTTGCATTAAATAGGGCCTACATGTCCAGTTTATGTGGAGTTGCCTTTAGGTTCTGTTTTCCTCGCCACTGACCCGAGTGGCTGCGCGTACGTGTGTGAACCCAGTTCTGATGAGTCACGTGTACCTTGGGCCCTTAGGGCACGCAGGCCTCAGAATCTGCTTGCACTTCCTACTTACTGTCTTGCAGCTGAGGGTCAGTTTCAAGGCTGATGGGTTTTGTCTTGATTTGATAACAAATTGATCAATAACTTCAGAGAGTCCCTCCTTCATACTTGTGTGGAGGTCGCGGGGATTTGCCATTGCCAGCTTCCGTGCCCCGGGGTGACCGCATGTATGTCAGGGTCATGGAGGGGTACTCTGGCTGTGTCGTTCTCATCCTGCTGGTGGCAGGAAGCAGGTGGCCTCCACAGGCAGAGCCAGGAGAGTTAGGACCATACAAAGGGGTGGGCAGGGCTCCGGGACCACAGCCGCCCCTCTGGAAGCCACCCCTGGGCCGAGGGGCACCAGGAGGAGCAGTGACCAGAGCCATGCGAGGGGAGGGGTCTGTAGGAGACGGGGTGGCCTTCCACAGGGGGCCCTGGTCAACCAGTGGTGACCTGTCAGGGCGGGAGCCTGGTAGCACAGTGCCCTCGGCTCTCCTGTTCTGCCCCTGGACAGAGTGCGCCTGCATGTGGGACCAGCCTTCTGCCGCCTGGCATGGGAGCTGACAACTGTGGGTTTTATGGTAAGTTGGGGTCTTGGCAGTGTCGCTGAGAAACCCAGGCCCCCCAGTGGGCTTGGGGGGTTCAGGCCCCTTGTGCACAGGCCACTTTCTCCTTTCCCGGGGCTGCAGATGGGCTCTGTTGTGTGCAGGGCAGCTTTGGAGCATCTTGAGGGCAGCCTGAGCCCCGTGATGCACGTGCGCTGGGGGTGCAGTGAGGGGCTGGGAGAGGGAGGAGAGCCTGGGCTGGATCGCGGTCTGAACCGTGGTCCCAGCGCCTGGTGGACGGCTCTGGAGCCGGGCACCAAGGGAAGAGCAGGACTGTTCTCTGGGTCTGAGGGAGATGGGCAATGCCCAGACCCCACGTTTAAGTGCAGATCAGATTAAGGTATTATCTGGAGTACAGCTCGTGTTTGGTTATGAAGTGTGAGACCAGTGTTTTGCTGACCTGTTTTTTCTCACTTGTGCCTCCCCAGCTTGCCCTGTCCTGGGTTACTTTTCAAAATGAATGAGCTAATACAGTACACAGAAGGTTCAAAACAAGCTCATTACCGCCCTGGCGAACCAAGTAAATAACATTTATCCAGGACTCCAGTCCAGACATCAGGGCGGCTCGCCAGGCTGACTTTACTTCATTTGACAGAATGACAGTCGTTTTACTTACTGTGGTTTGTATTTTTGTCTCTTCCTTTAGGATCAATTGTAGAAATTGTGGTTTGATCTTTACTTTCTGATGTCACCGTGTGTGTGTGTGAGTGTGCGTGTGTGTGTGAGTGTGCATGTGTGTGCGTGTGTGCGCTCCAGAAAATTCTCAGCTCTGCAGTAATCTGGGCTGGCCCTTGTCGGTTTTCCTAAATTTAGAATTGATCTTTCTACTTTTCTTTGTTTCTATCTGCCTTTTTTGTTTGTTTGAACCTAAATTGCGCAACTAAATTCTAAAGGAAATTACAAAAGGAAGGACTGACTTTAAAAAATCATGAGAAGATGATGCAACAGCCATGTCACAGCAAGAATCCCTCCGAGCAGTTGAGTGACTACTTCCCTCCACCTGGTTGGGATCATGGATTCCTTTGATTCTCTGCTGAAAGCTATGGACCTCTTTCTCTCAAAAATGCGAAAAGACACCGTTTTTTGTATGTGTTAGGGAGGATTCATGGGTCTCCTGACACCCCCGAGTATGGTCCCCCTGGCCCTGGTGGAGGGCCCTGCACGGTGGGCTGCCTGGTCTGTCACCTGGAGCGGCTGGCGCTCCCGAGAGGCAGTGCCAGAGGTCAGCCCCGAGGGCGGTGGCTCGAGGTGTTTCCCGGCTGCTGTGACTCGGATGCGGGACGAGGGCCCACTGCACTCGGGGTCCGTCAGTGGCACTGGAGAGTCTGGAAGCCGTGGTCCGAGCGCCAGTTAGAGCGGCTGTGGGATGCTGTCATGACGGTGACATTGGGATGCTCCAGTTCACTTTGTGGGGAATGCAGCGTAGTTAATATTAGCAGCAAGAGCCTCCGAGAGTCACGGTTGTCCAGGAGAACTGAGCAATGTCACATTGGGGGGCGGGTGGAATTCCCAGCCCAAGCTAAGCCGAGGTGGAAGGGTCAGGCTCACAGCTGCCACTCGCGGGACCTTGGTGTTAGTGCCGGGAAGTCCTCAAGAGGGGCGCTGGGTTAGACCTCTGTCTGCGCTGCCCCTTATGTGGTTAATCCCAGAGGTGGATGTGGCCGTGGCTTGGAGAGCGGGCCGCCCCGCGCCTGCGGGTTTCCCATCCACAGATATGGAGGGCCGACCACACCATGCAGTTTTATAGTGTAAGGGACTCGAGTACCTGTGGGGGGTCCTGGAACCAGTACCTCGTGGGTACCGCGAGATGGCTGTATTCATTTATATAAGGTGTAACGTTATAGTACAGTATACTCTCTCATATGTGTGTGTATTATGTTATAGCAAGTTATCTGTTATGACATTATTTAACTGTATAGTATAACGTACTGTACATAATACACATTATATGTATGTAATGTGTATAGCAGAGTCTAATATCGTAATGTGTATTTTTTTTTAAGTTTTGCTTTTTTTTTTTTTTTTGGCTGCATTGGGTCTTTGTTGCTGTGTGTGGGCTTTCTCTAGTTGTGGCGAGCGGGGGCTACTCTTCGTTGTGGTGCGCGGGCTTCTCATTGCGGTGGCTTCTCTTGTTGTGGAGCACGGGCTCTAGGTGCACGGGCTTCAGTAGTTGTGGCGTGCGGGCTCAGTAGTTGTGGCTCGTGGGCTCTAGAGCGCAGGCTCAGTAGTTGTGGCGCACGGGCTTAGTTGCTCCGTGGCATGTGGGATCTTCCCGGGCCAGGGCCCGAACCTGTGTCCCCTGCACTGGCAGGCAGATTCTTAACCACTGCGCCACCAGGAATGTGTATTTTATTTCAAGTTCTTTGGGGGGATGTCTAGGATTCCAATCCCCCACCAGCTCCTTTTCATTGATAACGTGAGGGACAGCGTGTTTCTTAGGTCTGAAGCTGCAGTGCCAGGCTCCCCTTGGTGCCCCTGTGTCCTGGGCCTGCTGCGCAGAGAAGGCGCTGGGCTGGCTCCCAGTTCAGGGGTCTGCTTTGCCCTGAGTCTGTTTGCCTGGCAGAGCAGGAGGGCCTGGGGTTTCCTCCGGCCTTCACCACCAGCCTCCTCCGGGCCCCCTCTGCAGAGCCCAGACCCACCCGGGACCCCACCCCCCCCACCGCCCACTCCTGTCTCTGCCACTGGGCCACTTAGTTTTTCTCGAGACAGGACGTGTGATCCTTTCCAGCCCACCTCCTCTAAGTGGGGAAGAACCCAGAGTCCCAGCCGCTTATCAGATCACCTCTGCATACTCTTCAGAAAAGGAAGCACAGCAGTTTCTGATAATTCTCAGCAATCTCTTACCATCTGCAGCCCTAAAGATTAGAATCCTATCTTGATGGGAAGCCACAAGTCAAATCACATCTTTGTGACTTTATGCTTCACGCTAATGGCTGTTATTGTGTGTGAAAGGTGAAGTAAAGGTTGTTTTAAACTAAGACTTTTGATCAGGCCAGGTTTTAATTTCTTCCTTGAAAGGAGCAAGCACAGCCCTCGCCTGCTCCCCACCTCCCACCCAGCAGCCGCTCTGCGCCGTTTCACGCCACGTTTCCAAAGTGTGTGCGCGCTCACCGCCTGGCCCACCCCGTGAGTGAGCCGCGGTTCTAGACACCCGTGTCCAGCTGCCTGCCTGACCTCTTCGTTTGGAGGAGGAGGATTCCCACGAAAAAGCAAGACCAGGATGGGGCTCTCGCCTCTCCCCTCTGATTCCTGCTGTCTCTCCCAGCCCACTAGCAGCACTGTTGATTGGCTCATAACAGCACTGGGAGGCGGCGCCGCTGGCAGGGCTGCTGTTCCCGTGTGCCCACCACTTAGCAGCCTTCTGGACAAGTGACCTCTAGTGCCTCAGTTTTCTTGTCTGTAAATTGGGGCTAAGAAGAGTATTCACCGCGTTGAACTGTTGTAAGGATGGAGTGAGTGCACATATAGAAAACATCTGCAAGAGTAATTGGCGCCTAGGAAGTACTTGGAGAGTTTCAGCTACAGTTTTGCACCCGCACGAAGCAGTTGAAGACCCAGTATCTGTGGAGAGACTTGCCGGCTCCCGAGAGGAAGGGATGAGATCGCGTGGGAAATCGGGCCTTCCGGGGGCCATCCACTCCTGGGTTGGGTGTTGGAGCGCGTGCCTTTGTGCAGGGGCAGAGCCAACACTCCTGGGCGCAGGGACATCGGGCCGAGCTGGGCGGGAGCGGAGGGAGGTGGTGCTGGAGGAGGACGGCAGGGGGACCTGCAGCTGGGCTTTGCGGCACGCTTGGCTCCGCGTCCTGGCAGGGGCCGTGGAATAGGGCGGGCTGTGAACAGGAGTGAGCTTCTGGTTCCTTGGGTGGGAGCTGGTTCCCCAGTGCCGGGGGTGGGGGGGAACTAGCTTGGGGTCGGGGCGAGGGAGCGGCCGGCCTGTACGCACAAGTTGTGATCCGGTTGGGAGAGTTGGAATTCTGGGAGCTGGGAGGGGCCTGGGCCTGCACGGGGTGGGGCAGCACAAGAGCCCTGGGGCCCGTGGCTCACCCCCCATGGGACCCTTAGGGAGCTGGTCTGCTGCTGCCCGTCTGAGCCCCCAGCCCAGCGGCCGTTGGCCCAGCTGCGCCTGCTGCAGCCCTTGGAGGGTGGTGTGGTGGGAGGTGGCACAGTGAGCCTTTTACGGCCTGAAGTCTTTTCTTGATAGACTTATCAGGTGCCCCAAAGAAAAAATCTCTTCAACCAAATACATAATATTCTTATTTGTAGTTAACTGCCTTTAATTGGCTGTTCAGCCAGCTTGGCCATCCTGGCCTTGGGAATGTTCCACGTTCCTTGGGAGGAATTTGGAAATCCGGATGCTCCACGCAGGGTTAACAAGGGGGCCAGCCCCGGGGCGGTCAGGGGGGCTCAGGGGGCTTGGAGGGCCTTGGAGGAGGGAGGCCGGGGAGGGTGGCCCTGGGTGAGGTGCGCATCCGGCTCTCCTGACCCTGTTTGATGGTGGCTCACTCATGAAAACGCCCGTGACACACCCAGGTGACCTCACCTGTCAGGCCGTCAGGGCAGCTGAGTCATGATGCTGTAAACTATATCCCCAAGGGAAAGTTTGTAGCTGTGGTTATGTCTTCTCCCTGTTAAAATTAGTCTTGAAGGCAGAGTGAGGTGTGCTGAGTTTATAGCTTGTCTGTTGCAGGCTTCCTGCCAGCCCTGCAGGCCTTTCTCCTGTGATGACAGTGCTCTCCATGTGTGGCTTTAAGCGGGATCCGAGCTCGTGGAAGTGGGAGAGGAGGGGACGGTGCTTGCGGCCTGGAGAGGACAGTGGCTTCCTCAGATCCGGCAGTGGTCTTGGGACCTGGTTTGCCGCTTTGCTGTTCTGGCGTTCTTAGTGTAGCGTGGTGGATGCTGAAGGCTGAAGGCGGAGCCCTACGGCATCACGAGGAGCGCCCCGCCCCCTGCAGCCGGCGGGGAGGGCACCTCAGCGGGGCTGGCTGCACGCAGGTGTGAGCAGTTGGCGAAGGGCAGTGACTTCTGTTTTGCTGGGGGCAGGTGTGCACGAGGTGGGAGACAGCGGCGTGGAGGGGAGGGCTGCTGCTGGGGGACCGCGGGAGCGTCCTGGCTGGCTGCAGACACGGGCCGTGCTCCCTCCCGCGGGTTAGGCGTCCAGGGCGGGGGCAGGAGCGCTGTCAGGTGCAGGTTAATGCAGTTCACTGTGTTCATTGTGCCTCAATGGGGAAACGCTCGCTTTTCAGCTGCAACTTATTTGGCTTATATTTGCCTTATTCTGGAGAGGATTTAAGATGGCTTAGGTAGAGAATGTACTTCAAAGGCGTTTTTCCAGATGCAGCAAGGTATGTCTGCAGCCCTGCATGCTCGTACCTCGCTCTGCCTTGGTCTGTTTGCAGTGAGCGCACACAGGGCTCCCCGCTGGGAAGCTTCCGGGGGGGGGGGCGCAGAGGGGCATTTGCTGTAAGCCACCGTCGTTCCTCCTTGTCTGTTCCCAAGTCCCATCTTTCTGTCAGGGAGCTGGAAGCAGAGGGACGGTGAGCTGAGACTCCTGCCTCCCCGGGGGCTGGGAAGGGGGCACAGGTGGAGGCGTTGGGGCCCCAGCCCAGGGGCTGCCGAAGGGCTGGAGCCAGGCCTGTCTTCCTTGTGCCTTTGAGGCAGCTCTCGCTCAGGAGGTGCCCAGAAGGGGGGCCCCAAGTGCCCCCCACGGCCCTCCCTCCATGTGACCCCCTCACACCCTCCCTCCCCACTGCCCCTTCCGGCTGACAGCCCTCATATGTGTCCTGAGAAGCAGTGTCTTGTGGACCCCCCCTACTTGTGGACTGACATCAGAGGGTGAAAAGCCCCCTCACTGGTTCTAGAAGCGTTGCTAAAACTCCTGATGGAGCATCTTCAGGGACTGTTTGGGGAAGACTAAAATCTCACATTTGCACACATCCTGGGCTCCCTCGGGTAGGCCTCAGGAAGTGTGTACAAACCTGTGCGTTCAGCTGCTCCTTCCTCTGCCTCTTGAGCGTTTTGTACCAGCCTCTGTCATGGGCCTTCAGCCGAGCCTCCTCCCCCTCCCCCTCGCCCTGCTGGCCTTGTTTCTGGGGCTGTGCAGGTCCTCGGGAAATACCTTCAGTGGACGTGGGCACAGATGTGCACCGCGGGAGATGCAGACTCGCAGGAGTTTAAAGACCAGCTGCTCGGGTGGGATTTACACCCTGGGAGTGTGTGTCCAGTCCTCTGAATTGGGTCCCTCTGCAGAAAAATGGGACACGCTGTGGTCTGGGCCGAGCACAGGGCCTGTCACCCTGGAGGGGGCACTCAGCAATGCTTTGAGTGAAGGTTGAACAGACGTGGGTAACTGCCTGTATTACAACCCAGGCAGCGACCGGCCGTGGCGTGAGGCTGTGGCCCTCAGCTCGGAGTGTTAAGTGGGGTCGTGACCCAGGAAGGCCTGTTGAGATTTTGGGTGTCGGGTGTGGTCCCAGCGGTTGCTGTTGCAGAAGCCCTCGGGCCGAGGACCCGGGATGAAGGCAGGGACTCGAGTTTCCTTCTCCCTCGCTGGAGGTGGTGAGGAGATGGTGAGACGCTGGAGGTGGTGAGGAGATGGTGAGACGCGGGCGGTGGAGGGAGCCGGCCTGGGGAGCCATGGTGACCCTGAGCCCCACTCAGCTCCGTTTCTGGTTCTTCTCAGGCCTTTCCAGTCACGCGTTCTCCGGCGTTGGCCTAGCTGGGGGCCGGTGCGTGGGGTGGACGCCCAGGAGAGACACGGCTCAGTGGGCACTTACTTTCTCCCGTGTGAGGCCCCGTGGGGACAGAGAGGAGTCCCTGGGCTGGGGAGGGGGCAGCGTCCAGGAGGACCCGCCAGAGGGAGCGAGAAGCTTCCTGCATCTCAGCCTCTTTACAGAACTTAGACGAACAGGGGCCAATTTGGTATATTGGATTAGGTTTTTATCCCCCAGGAGAGAAACCAAATAAACAGAATAGAGTTACTCTGGGCCACTGGCCAAACGAGAAATATTTTGGATCTGGTGACCTTTTTCTTTGGGTCACTATTCACTGTAGAAGGTTTTGACCCGTATTCCATTTCAGAATAGGAAGAACGGCTTATTTTTCAGAGCGGCAAATAAGGAAAAGAATGAAAGTATCTCGGAGTCTCTGTTTCCAGAGGCTCCCCCGGGAGGAATATTTTTATAGACACCAGACGTCCTCACCAGCCCTGGCCAACTTTCCATCCCGGGATGATGGGGTATGCCGTGAGCTGGCTGGCGCCTGCCGGGCCCCTCCGCCCGCCTCTGAAGCCACCACCTGCCCCTCTTGTCGCTGCGGCCAGCCGGCCTCGTTGGGGCCCACGCTCCGTGCCTCTCAGCTCCCCCTGTGACTGCGAGCTCTCCTGGCATCTTCGTAGATCACAAACCTCAGCATTTTCACGATTGAACTGCAGAAGGTCACTGTCATCACTGAATCTCAGGGTACGGCAGGTGCTTATATAGCTGTTGTCAAAAGCTGGGGAAGGCAGTGTGACCTCAGCCCTTGTTAAGGCAAGGCTGTGCTGTGAAGACCACACAGAGACGTCCCACGGCTGACTTTCTCAACCTTGGTAATGGGCACAGGGTCCAAGCAGCACGTGTGTGACTTGTACAGCGGAGGCTCTGCCTTGCGTAGACACGCGCGTGGCTGGCACGGACTGTGGTGCTGGACCCCCAGGCACTGTCGCCTTTGCGCCATCCGCCTGCACCCTGACTTCATGCTGTCGTCGGGGTTGGAACCGCTCTGCCTCGGGTCTCGACTGGGGGGCAAGTCCGGGTCTGTGTTGCCCTCCCTCTTCTGTGCCTTTAAGCTATGGAGCGGTCATCGTGGAAGAATCCCTATAGCTGTGTGCTGAGGGGACTGAAGCCCCTTTGCTGCCCTTTGTCCCGTGGCCCCGGGGTCCCCCTAAAAGTGTAGGAAGAGTTGGGAGCAGTGTTGACCTGGGATTTCTGGAGAAGCTGAGATCTTGCAGGCTTCCTCGTTTGTGTTCCGTGCTGCCTGCCTTTCCCGTGTGTCCCTGGGCACTGGACGGGAAGCGGGGGCGGGGGCGGGGGGGGTGCCGGGGAGGCCCAGAACTTGGGGGCGGGGGCAGCTCCTGTGACCTTAGACACCGACCTGCTCGGAGGGGGCTGCTTCTGGCTCCCCATGGGGAGAAGCGCCAAGTGCCCCCAGCTTTTCTCAGCATAGAGGCTCTTGATGTTCCTGGGGGCCTAGGCTCGCCACCCTCCCCGCCCCCAGAAGGCTCTGCATACACCTCAGGACGTGCAGGGTCGTTTGGTGCTGAGGTTGTGGAGTTCGGATGTAGCAAGCTGTAAAGTAGCAGAGCTCCGGTGGTGGGGTGGTTTACCGATGATCCCCTGTACCTGCAGCCTGGCCAGAGATGCCTGCTGGCCGCCCGGCGCTGGTTCCACGCGGAGCCGGACCCGGGCCCCCTGCACCAGGCCCCGCCCCGCTGGATTGGGCAGAGGCCATCTGAACTTGTGCAGACCCTGTTCTGCCACCTCTCATTCCGGCCTCATCCAGCTTGTGCCACTTCCAGGCGGCCAAACAGTAACCCTGGAGCCTTAGGAGGGAAGGAGACTAGCGCAGGCCCCAGACCTGTGGCCGCTTGTTCAGGCTCAAAGGCATAGCCACCTCCACAGGGAAGGAGGTCGTCTGTTGCGTGCAGCCTGGGCCTTGGGCGAGGAGGGGTGAAGTTGGCTACTCTGGAGGGCAAGGAAGGCAAGAGCAGAGGGACAGCAGAGGGGAGATGTGAGGGCGGGGTAGCAGGAGGGCTGAGCAGAGACGATGTCTGCGGTGCCCCTCAGTCGGGCTACGCCTTGTGCTGGGCACAGAGGAGCAAGGGGCCTGGAAAGTCAGCGGGAGAGGGGGGAGTGAGTGATGCCCCCAGCCTAGGGAGGGAGGAGGGGCCACAGGCTAAGGGGAACTGTGTCACTGGTCACAGGTTGCGTGGGATGTGGCACACCTGTAGATCCTTCTGGTCGAGACAGGTGAGCACGCACGTCGGGCTGTTGCGGGTTCACAGAGCCCTCCTCCAGGTCCCTTCAGGACAGACGGCCAGGTTTCAGAACTTTGAGGAAGCCCCGGTATGGGGGCACCTGGGAGGGCAGGAGGGGCCGGTGTCTCTGTCGTTGTCGTCAGGCGCCCCTGGCCTCCTGGCCCCGTTTCTCCTTTGAGGGTGGGGGAAGGGCAGCACCATGTCCGGCTCCTCCAAGCCACCACCGTCTCTGACCTGGAGCCCAACGATTGTGGGCTCTTGTCCTGCTTCCAGAGGAGTTTCGTGTCCGTCCTCACATTTGCTCCAGGCTCCTTGAAGCCCCATGGCCTACCTGGGTGAATTCGAGCTCTTGCCCTCCCAGCCCCGCGCGCCCTCGGTCTGCCTTGGGGCTCTGGACAGCACGCCTGACCCCCTCCCAGGCCTGCCCGCTGGGCTGTGCCGTCCACACGTGTGTGTCCCCATGGAGGGGTAGGGCGGGTCGCGGTGGAGGGAGCGAACCCTCCTGCTCTTGCTGGGAGCCCCGTGCCCCGTGGCTGCTGGGGGCAGGCAGCGCGGACACAGGATACCGCGTGGTCTAGGCCAGGGCGCCTCCCCTCAAGGCACCTGAAAGTGGGGGTGGGAGGGTCAGAGGGAAACCCTCACCTAGACGTCCAGTTGCCCGCCCTGCTCTCCGCACGCCCACTCTCCAGCACCTGTTTACACACCTCCTCGCTGGTCATCCTAGTGGTGGGGCAGGTACTGTGCAGGAGGCAGGGTTGTGGGTCAGCGGCGCCGGACCTTCCTTGACAGAGAGAGGCTGCACTTGGTTCTGACAATTGAGTAGGGCCCTTAACCTAAATTGTTTTTCTAATAAATATTTATCTTTTCTAGTGAGCATTCTGGGTAAAAATCCTCAGAAAACTGATGGTGTCGTCATTATTAGATTCCTTTTTTATTCTTCTGGGCCATTCAAACCAAACTTAAATTCTCGGTTAGCCGGTTCCTGGTTGTTTTGGTGATTTGTGTCCTTTAGGACTAAGTACCTGAACAACGCATCCTCTGCAATGGAGGCAAACAAAGGGTTCCATTTGCCAGCGAGTTTTCAGCACAGTCTTCTCCGAATGTAATCAGAGGTGCCTGCCCTGCTTCACAGCCCTGAAGCAGCAGCGTTATTCCGCATCATTGCATTATTCTGCGTGATGCATCGTGGCATTATTCCATCCCCCAAACCGTGTGTCGGTGTGGCCGCCACCTCCAGGTGTGGGATCCGCAGGCAGAGTGTCCGAGTCACAGCTGTTACCAGCGGCTTGGCATCCCCGTCTCTGCACCGTTTCCTGCCGTCGCGTTCAGAAGCTCAGCTTGTTTCCGGAGCGTTTTGAGCTAGCTCGTGGGGTGCGGAGACTCTTGAGCCTGGCCTGCTCTGCCTCAGAGGGAGCGTGGCATCTGAGGAGCCAGGACGGAGGGGTCCAGGTCTGTGGGACCCCGGCTGAGTCTTCTGGCCCACCCCTTTCGCAGCCACTCCCCGAGCCACCTGCTTCCGAGGAGGCTTTCGCGTCCCCTGGTGATCCCTTCGTCCCCTGTGCTGCGGCCGCTGTTGTGAGTTTGCATCCAGTTCCTGCTGAGTTTTAAGCTAACAGCCCCCCCGGGGGAAGTCAGGGTGAGTAACATCTGGAGCCAGTCGTGGGCAATGGCCGCACAGCTGTGCTGCGCGCCCACCCGACTTGGCCATGGGGGTGCTGACCGACCGGGGTCCCTGGGCATCGTGTTGGCCCACCCTCCCCTGGCTGCCTGCATTTGGCCACCCAGGCGACCTACCTGTCTGTCAAGAAATTAAGTTTAAATCAAACTTAAGCTGTAACGCTCCATGTTCACTTTCATCCCAACAGTCATCTTAAAATCTCTCCTTTTAATTAACTCCATTCTCTGGTCCTTTCTGTCTGCCGGGGTGGTTTGCAGACAGAGTACCTGTCGGGGGCCCAGGAAGGGTGCGCAGGGGCCCAGGGACCCCGGGGCAGGGTGGCTTGCTCCCCTCCGGTTGCTGCTGTTCTTTTTTTCTTTGTAGAACTGCTTCTTTGGCAGCTTTCACTTCTCATGTAGGCAAGTCCCAAGCTAATATTTATCCTGCGAAGTATCTTAAAAATGCTGGAGGGCGAGTTATTTGCTGAGAGCTTTATCAGTCTTTGAAAGAGAGTCATTGTTACATTGATAAACTGAGGCACTGCTTACAATGGCCAGATTGTGTTTGAACTTGCAACCTTTAAGGCAACAGTTAGTTTTTGTTAACAGATGGAATCGTGTTGGCTCTTCTTGTAAAGAGGTCTTTATCCTTGTGTTTTTTGTTTGTTACTGGCGTGCGCTGGGAGAGGGGAGACCTGGCACGGGGAGCTGGTTTTGTAATACATTCGGGTGTTACTCATTTTATGATTGGCAGGCTTTTTAGGAAGGCGGACTTTTGTCCTCGGAGCCCTCACTTTTTATGAATTGTCCCTTTAACAGTGGGGGTGCCTCCTTACAGAGGGAAAACTGGCCTTGCCATGCAGTCTTCAAAGACTTAACAGCGTGCACGAAAGGAAAAGTGATATAAATAACAAGAATGTGCAGTAGGTGGTATTATTTATGAGTGGTCACGAGGTTTCAGGTCCAAAGGAAAGCACACTGAGAGTGAACTTAAATAAAGAGCTTTCCTGAGGGTGTTATTTGTCAGTAAAAGGAAACCATTTCTGGGTCTTCTCCAGAGCCCGTTTCCCCTACCTGGCAGCCCCGCTCGACTCTGGACTGGGTAGATTGGAGGTGGGGTGCTCCCTGGGGACAGGACGGTGCCAGGGGACCCCACATCAACGCGCCCGCCCAGTGGTCCAGGAACGAGTGTTGGGTGCAGGCGCGGACGGGCAGAAGTGAGTCCGGAAGTGGGTCCTGCAGCTTGGGCACAGACGTGGGGACTCGAGCGTGACTGGTGGGAGGGTGGGCGGGCAAAGACGGGAGACAGAGGCCCGGAAGCGAGTTTAAAACGTAGTTACTGGGGGCTGGGAGCCCGGTGAGGGTGCGGGGCCGGGCCGGTGCGGGCAGAGGGGACTCAGGTGGGCTGCCCTGGGGGCCAGAGGTGGGGACATGTGAGGTGGCGCCCGTCACTCATCGCATGGGCCCGAGTGGCCCTGCCCTGCCCGAGCGTGGGCGCCCGTGGTGCCCTGCCCTACGGCGGTCTCAGTCAGCACCGAGCACTTCCTCCTGGGTCAGCCGACTCGCTGTTCCTCCTTTGTCTCTGTCTCTCTGTTTGCCTCTGTCCCTCCCTCCTGACTCACCCCCTGAGCTGCACACGGAGCTGCTGTGGCATGAGGGGGGCTGGGAGGCAGTGTGTGTCCTGGGTCTTCCTGCTGCCTCCCCGCGGTCACACAGGGGTTCATCCCTGCCCACGCCCCAGCGTCCCTGTGGGTTCAGCATCACGTTTAAAACACTGGTGGTTGGCCAAGTTGTTTGGGGATGCACGGAGCTTCTACAGGGGAAAATCTGATTTCTTGCTCACATAACTCTGCAGGTCATTTTCTAGGTGTCTCTCAACCACTATACATCCCCTGAACTTTTTCTTCTCCCCCAGTGGAAACTCTGTACCCCTTAAATCAATCAATCTACCTATCTATCTATTTATTTATTTATGGAGGGATTCCAGCTTTTCATTTTTCCCCTTTTACACAAAACAAAGTAGAAGAGATAAAGTAGGATTAAAACTGCAAAAGTAGTTAATTGGTAGAACACATATACACAGAAAAAATCTGGATAGGAAGACAAGCTTATTTACAATGAGGAAGTACGTGCCTTGCGTTTACCTTTAATACATCTGGAAAGTCATCCTAAGCAGTAAGGTCCTGTGGTTAGTGCTGTGTGTCCTTAAGTTTAACGCCTGCTTCGAGAGGTTGAACCACAGGTCCTGGTATCAGGACGCTGTGCCGGGCTGACCTGAGGGAGGTGTGTGTGTGTGTGTGGGAGTCCAGGGTGCCGTGTAACTGATTCGTGGATGGGAAGTGAGTGCTGTGTTTAAAAGCAGTGACTTTTAAGAGCATTATCTTTCGTCAGGCACATGCGGTGACTGTAATACACGTTCAGGCCATACTGTCATGTGGAGTTTACATAAACTAGATACAGTATGTTTATGTATTTGAGGATTCCATTGTGCCCAGGGAGGCTTGTTTTTAACTATTTCCCCAGATTTTAAATACTCTTGTGCTTCCCTCTCATGAACTTTCGTCCAGCTTAGTGGAAAGGTATCGCTCTTTGGGCAATATTGGTGGTCATTCTTTGTTTTTATGGTCTTACCTGTGGCTTCCTGACCATATTTACATCCCAGTCACCACTGGACTTGCGTCAGCATCAGACACCCAGGTGGGGGAGCCTGGTGGAGCTTGCTCGCCCCCCAGAACGGTAGAAGGAAGCACTTGTAGCCACATTTGGCAGCCCCTGTGTGGATTTGCACTGTGCGGTGTGGGGTATCGTTTTGCAGAAGGCAGCATGTGTACTTCTGGCCCTTGTGTTAGGTGTGCTTGGAACCGTCTAGCCCTTCCACCGGCGCTGGCTGGCAGATGCCTGGGAATTCTGGGCCTCCTTTCGGGCTCAGACTCTATTTCCCGCTGCTGTGGGTTTTTTTTTTTTTGTTTTTTAATAAATTTATTTATTCATTTATTTATTTTTGGCTGTGTTGGGTCTTCGTTGCTGCGCGCGGGCTTTCTCTAGTTGCGGCAAGCGGGGGCTACTCTTTGTTGCGGTGCACAGGCTTCTCACTGCGGGTGGCTTCCCTTGTGGAGCACGGGCTCTAGGCGCGTGGGCTAAAGCAGTTGTGGTGCACGGGCTCTAGAGCGCAGGCTCAGTCCTGTGGTGCGTGGGCTTGGTTACTTACTCCACAGCATGTGGGATCTTTCCGGACCAGGGCTCGAACCCGTGTCCCCTGCATTGGCAGGCGGGTTCCTAACCATGGCGCCACTGGGGAAGCCCCCGCTGCTGTGTGTTGGCTCTGTTCTCAGCTCTGGCAGGAGGGAGCCCCCAGACGGAGGGCGGTGCTTAGTCCTGGGGTGTCAGCACCCACGGCTAATGAATGGGAAAGAAAGGGGCTTGTTGGTGTTTGCAGCCTTGGGCCTGGGGAGTCTGGTGCCCTCTGGGCTGCAGGCAGGGGAAGATGCTTTGTAACCCCTGGACAAGAAGTAGAGCTCCTCAATCCAAAGTGGACCTGTTTCAGACCTTGCTGCAGGGCTTTTCTGTTTTGCCAGCCACTCTTGGCCTGGAGAGAAAAGAGTTGACCCTGTCTCCTTGCTGGTAGTCGAGGCTGACCACGAGTACCCCTGAGTGCAGTGCATTGTGGGCGAATCTGTGATGAACAAAGTAGGCGGTGGTGCAGCTAGGGGTGGGTGTCTGACGTCAGTCCAGTGGGGAGAAGGCTAAATAAAGCAGAGCTAAATCTAAGCTCCAAGAGGGGCCATAGGTGCTATCGAATGAGAAGCCCCGTGGTTGTGATTGGAAGCTGGAGTAGCCACTGAGTGAAGGGCCTCGCCGGGGACACAGGAGGGAGGAATAGCCTCCTTGTGCCAGAATGTTTGGGAGGGATCTGCTGTGTTCCTGGGTGCGGTTATAGAACAATCTTGAGTCACTTTATTGCTGATGTCAGATTGGGGAAAGCTTCTGAGATGCTTCTTGGTGATCAGTTTCGAGTCTGTACCAGCTTTCCGTGGACCTGCCAGCAGCTCAGTGAGTCCACAGGTGGCTTTTCAAACCTGCCACCCCTGCTCCTCCTCTCCCCATCCAACCCTCTCAGGCTGCGTGGCATTGCAAACCTCTCTCTGCGCTGTCTAGGCCATCTGAGATTCATCTTCGTTGTAGAACACTCCTGAATATCATTCCATGTATCAAGATCTTATGTGATGTTTGGATAGGGCAACCAGAAAAATCTATTACTTTTTTTTAAATTAAAAAATAATTTTGGGGTTCTACAGAAGCAATAAGTATAGATAGATAGATGGATAGATGGATAGATAGATAGATGGATAGATGGATAGACGGATAGATGGATAGACGGATAGATGGATGGACGGATAGATGGATGGACGGATAGATGGATGGACGGATAAAATGATGAATCACTCAGAATACCTTTTTCTCTGCATCCATGCCTTTAAAAAAAACTTAATGGGGGGCTTACCTGGTGGCGCAGTGGTTGAGAATCTGCCTGCCAATGCAGGGGACACGGGTTCGAGCCCTGGTCTGGGAAGATCCCACATGCCGCGGAGCAACTAGGCCCGTGAGCCACAATTGCTGAGCCTGCGCGTCTGGAGCCTGTGCTCCGCAACAAGAGAGGCCGCGATAGTGAGAGGCCCGCGCACCGCGATGAAGAGTGGCCCCCGCTTGCCACAACTAGAGAAAGCCCTTGCACAGAAACGAAGACCCAACACAGCCAAAAATTAATTAATTAATTAAAAAAAAAAAAAAAAAAAGAATCCTCAATGTCTGATCATTGTTTAAAAAAAAAAAAAACAAAACAAAACTTAATGGGACCATAATGTGTACTTGATTTATAATCTGCTTCCCCCCCCCCCGCCACAAATAAGGTCTTTTATTTGTCACCATTAAAAGTCTGATTTTTAAACAGATTCTTGGACTGGTGGCTCATATCCATCAGCTTGTTCAACTTTAGCACCTGTCTCATAACCAGTAGCTTTTCCAGAACTACTACCTTCACCATGTAGCTTCATGAGTTTTCCCAATTCAAACTTGGGCTTCTTTAGCATTTTTACTTTTCTAACAAAGACATCATGGAGTGGATAAATAGATTGGCAGCCCTTTTCTATGTCTTTTCCAATGCTATCTGGAATCAGTTTATTGACCACCTCTTTCAAGTCATTTGTCTGCACCTCTCGGGTCACGATTTCCATCATCTTCTTGCGGATCTGGCGGACCTGCTGGTGCCAGGCATAAGAGGTCTTCTGAATCTGATTGTTGTGTTTTTTAGTAAAACCCACACAGAATAGACGAAGCAAATAACCATCGATAGTCCTGACATCAACGTGAGCTTCAATCATGGTCTGCCATTTTCTGACCGTGGAGCACGTTTTGTCATGGGTAAGATCCATGCCACGGAAATTAGGCAGTTTTTGCCCTGAACATCCTCGGTAATTAGCTTGAGTTTTCTAAATGCAGTTTCATCATTCTGCAGATCAGCAAGGCTCACTTCAAACACATGACCCTGGAGGCCATCAGATGCGATTTTGGTTCCTTGAGTTCTCATGACTTGTGTTTTCCCAGTATTTCTTATATTGAACATAGCTGGTGCTTTCACATCATACTAATCTTTCTTAGAAAATAGGCCAACCACTTTCTTCTTGGCTCCCTTTTTACCGCCTTTCGTAAGGCACTTGTTCTTTCTGACCGCCATGGTGCTGCTCAGAGAGCCAAAAGGGCTGTAATCTGCTTTCTGTACCTAATTTTAGGCATGTTTCCATGTCAACAGGTAATCCCACAATGTGGATTTTGTGTCAGGATCTGCCTTACTTTATGTGACCAGGTCTTTTTTGGACACTTGCAGGTTTCTCAGTGGTGTAATCAGTATCCCTGTACAGGGCTTTGCTTTCCAAAGAGTTCCAAAGAGCAGAATTGCAAGATCAAAGGGTATTTACATCTTAAGGCTTTTTATACATACTGAAAGCACTGCAGTTTTTAAGAAGTCATTTTTGATGGAGCCAGGACTGTCACGATTAATTGCACAGGTGATAGTACTGCTTACTTTGAGCACTTCAGCTTCCGGGATCCCAGGAAAGCGCTGGTTCTGAATAGCTGACCTTTCCAGGCAGCAGGGGGGTTCAGGTACCAAACTGGGTTTCTTCCTCACAGAACATCGGGGGCCCTCCGGGTGAAGGGGTTACCCCTCTCTGTAGAGGCGAGGACAGGTTCCGTGAGCTTGCAGTCCGATTGGCGCCATTCGGTAAGCTCCCTCCTGCCCCCTCCCCTTCGTGGGACCTGTCCTGTGCGCTCCAGCCGGTTCCCTGAGCTGGGCCGAGGAAGCCGCTGCCTTGCCTTCCCCTGTCCCCTGCCTGCAGTGGGCCTGAGGCCCAGCACGGGGGCTCCCCAATGGGGACTGTCCTTGGACCGCGCCTCCCTCCGGGTAAAACCGACTGTAGGTGACCATGAGTCGGTGGGAGGGTTTTTGAAGGGTGTAGAGACTTCACAAGGTCTGCAGTGTGGCTTTAGATCACGTTCTTGGTAGCTCAGCAGTGCCAGGCTGTCCTGTAAATGGTGCAGGCATGACTCATCCCCCCTGTGTGGAGCCCTGACCTTCAGCCACATTCAGGTGTGCAAGGGTCGGGGCGGTGACTGCAGAATGCTGGGTGGTGGTGGTGGTGGTGTTTTAATTCACTTTATTTTTATTTATCTTTGGCTGTGTTGGGTCTTTGTTGCTGCGTGCGGGCTTTCTCTAGTTGCGACGAGGTGGGGCTACTCTTCATTGCGGTGTGCGGGCTTCTCATTGCAGTGGCTTCTCGTTGCGGAGCATGGGCTCTAGGCGCATGGGCTTCAGTAGTTGTGGCACGCGGGCTCAGTAGTTGTGGCTCGCGGGCTCTAGAGCGCAGGCTCGGTTGTTGTGGTGCGTGGGCTTAGTTGCTCCGCGGCATGTGGGATCTTCCCGGACCAGGGCTCGAACCCGTGTCCCCTGCATTGGCAGGCAGATTCTTAACCACTGCACCACCAAGGAAGCCCCTGTTGTTTGTTTTTATGGTCTCAGAGAGTAAGAATGAATTTAACCCCAGACTAAAGCTGTGTATGTTCCCTTCATTCACCAAAATGTTACCTTTTAAAAAAAAACTAGTTTTGATTTTAATGTTCCTCAAATATATTTCGTACTTCCTCTCTTTAAAAACATTGACATTTTGTGTTTACCTGACACATGGACCGTATTTCACATAATCCCATATTGTTAGACAGTTGAGTTGTCTCCAGTTCTCCTTTTGTAGCACTGCATCCTTTTTTGCCTTAGGGTACACGGAGAGTCTGGAAACTGCTTTGATTTGATATCACATGTAAGTACCATCGGAAGGGTTCATTACATCTCGGCAGTCTTTAGTGGTGTTCCTTAATTATACCCCTGTCTTTGAGGTCTGTTCTTTTTCCTTTTTGTTTTGGCCGTGCCTTGAGGCTTGCGGGATCTTAGTTCCCCGAGCAGGGATTGAACCCGGGCCCACGGCCGTGAAAGTGCTGAGTCCTAACCACTGGACCGCCAGGGAATTCCTTGTTCTTGATTATATGCATGTAATGTGAGGAATCTTTCTTTTCATTTTTTAAAAGTACCATCTGGTTGTTATGAGTCTCCTTAGGCAGCTTGCCTGTCTCTTCCGTATCGTGGATGACAGAGCCTGCGTTTATTGGTACCTGGCCCTGCGCCTGAGATGAAGTAATGACAAGTTTGGAGAAATGCTAGTCTCTCCTAGAACTGTTGGAAGTGGCCGCCCACTTGGCATTTTAGGTGGATCCTGAAGCTCAGTTTTCCTAGGCTAGCTGGGGTTCCAGGAGCCGCCCAGTTTAAAAGCTTGCTGCTGTTTCCATGGTAGCCAAAGCTTCATTCTGACCCGAGCGGCTTAAACTAGCAAATTGATGCTAGAAACATTCAGAAGAAGGGGAAGAAAAAAAACCTCTCACAGCTTTTTAATTAGAAAACAAAAAACCTCCTACTCACCTGATTGTGCAAATGAAGGAAAACCGAGTAAAGGTCAGAGGTGAAAAGTTAGGTGAGCGGGTCTTTCTGTATTTTTCAAAGAAGGTAACTGTTGCAGAGGATGTTTTCTTTGGGGACAAAGCAGTTTGTCCTTGTTTCAGTGTAATTTCCTCCTAGATGGGCTTTCTGAGTGTTGGATGCTAGGCCTGGCTTTCCTTCACGTGTCGGTAACAGTCTGCTTTAGTAGAAGGTGAAGACGGATATTCTGTTTGGGAGCGTGCTTGATTTCCGTCCTCGTGCCGTGCCCTCTCAATTTTAGGAAGTAGGATAGTATGTGCTTTGATAGGATCCAATATTAAACACGTTTTCTGTCATGTAAGCTGTCAACTAGAGTTTGCTGAGTTTGCTTCCACGTGCCTTTCTGCTTATTTTAACCTGACACTGTGCTTTTAGATGTTCCGGAGCGGCAGCTGCCCTGCCCCCGGGGCACAAGGGCGGGGGCAGCACGGAGTCCTGTATGGTGCTCTCTCTGCGGGGGTGGGGGGGGGGACGACAGGGGGCTCCCACACACCTGGCGTCAGAGCTGACCGGGGCTCCCCCGAGGTTGTCTGGTGGAGGGGAGCCGAGCCTCCCTCGCTCCTTCTGGGCTGGAGTCAGGAAGGGGTCTGGCTCCCTGGTGCTTGTCATGAGCTCCACGCCACTCACCCCCTCATCCTGCTGTAGGTTCCTTGCCTAAGAGATGATGCGGTCCTCCACGTCTGGGCAGGGCTGTGACCGTGAGGGACCTGCAGCTGTGCCCTGTCTCCGGAGGTCCTAGGCATTCTTGGTAGGAGTTCGTGGCTCTTCTGGCAATTCTGATGTTCCCTTTTAGGATGAAAAAGGGGCTTCTGGCGCTGGGTGTGCTGCCAGAGAAAACCCAAGGCCCTGGGAGCGGGGAGAGTCAAGCCGCCTGACATCCTTTCCAGCAGCGCCCTGCCCTTGGTCGGTTGCTTCACAACTGGAGGGTCATTGTTCTCGGGAGCCTCTTGGTACCCTTCCGGGGGGGGGCTCTGCCCCTGATGCGCTTCACCGCTGTGGGTGCGCAGCTGGCCCAGGTTCACCCAGCGTGCTGGGCGCACACGGATGGGCTCGGGCGTGCCTGCCAGACCCTCTGCAGGGAGCACCGTGGCCGAGGCTCTTCCCCTCTGGTTTAGATGTGACCTCACTTGTCCTTTAGGTCCATCTGAGCCCCTGCATCCCATCCTGCTCTCTGCCCGCCCTCGGGGTCACAGATGTTGGCCGGGGTGGGGGAATCAGAGGTGGTCCTCCTGCCGTCCTGGGGACCAGGAAGCCCAGGGCTGGCAGAAGGCCTTTTGATGCCTACAAATTACCTCTGAGGAGGCAGGGCCAGCGCAGGCCTCCCAGCTGCTCGGGCACGCGTCTGCTTAGATGTGTTAGATGTGTTGGCTGTACACAGGGCACCGGGACCCCTGACAGGCAGGACGGCGATGGTTTGGGGTGCGCCGCATGTAAACCCCAACTGTGAAAGCCACTGCTCTTGTGTCCTGTCTCATTAAAGACAGTGATTCCTGAAGAATCCCACATAGGCATGACGTTGTGAGATGCTGTGATCTATCCGTGGAGGTGGGGGGCTGGGGGGTGACTTATAACAAATAGTTCTGAAGTAGAGTGTGTATTTTGAAAGTTTACTTAAATTGCAGTATGCCAGTTTAAAGGCGCATAAAAAATGATCTCTGCTATTCATTGGCGTTGACACGCTGGTTTCTGCTTCCTATTCCGAAGAGAAATGGATTTTCCTTGAGCTCTGTGATTATCCTGTTCTTCTCTCTAAAGGGGGAGGGATTTCTAACAATTGGTTTTCTTTTTTGAACGGCGTAACTATGCTTAGCCTGGCCCTCTGCCTTCCGTGCTTGCGAATTCATTATTATAAAGCCATCCGGGTACCTGTGCCCACCCAGTGTGACCCGAGCTGCTCCTCGGTTGGCCCCTGTTGTCAGCGAGTGGATGGGCGGCCCAGGCCCACTTACCTCCTGCAGGGAGCGCCTTCTCCCTTCCCCGGGGTGCTAAGGTGGGAGAAAGGTGGGGATTCTGGTGTTGGGTGCCCCCCGGGTCTGACGGTACCGGAAGGAAAAGCGAGGGCCCAGGCCATCTCCAAGGATGCCACGCTGCCAGGACCTTGACAAGCGGGACTGTCTGTCTGTCCTGCAGACACACAAGAGGGGCTGAGTCCCCCCCTCTGAGAGCTCACAGTGGGTGTGGCGTGTGCCGAGAGCCATCACCCGCCTTGCGGGGTGCCCTCTGGCTGAAGAGACCGGGCATTGTCTGGGGAGGGACCAGGGTGGAGGGCTGGGCTGTGTAGTCACAGAAGAGAAGCCCAGGAGAAGCTCGCTGGAGTGCCGGGGTCTGGGCTGTTCCTGCTCATTGCCGGGATACTGGTCCCTTGAGAAGTGCTTTAATTAGACTGACTTGTTACAGTGTAGCAATAGTTTCATCCCCTGCCGCCTGGGGCCCCTTTCCAGATTTCCTTCCATTCAGTCTCTTAATACTCCGAATGTTTGGCACACACACACACACACACACACACACACACACACACACACACACACACACACACACACACACACACACACACACACGCCCGTCACATCCCTCCTCGTCCCCCCCTCCCCCCGACTTCACAGCGGACTGAACGAACAGAGCACGGATCAAAAGGGGCGTCAGGTCTGACGTGGGTCCTGTTTGGTTTCTGAAGTGTCCTTGACTAGGTCTTGTGACACAGAACGCTCAAAGGCTGCGTTATGAAGAGTTAAGTCATAGGTCAGCTTTTGGTCATTTCTGTCTAGAGGGGCAGTGCGCTGTCCAGCCGGGACCCTTGAGAGTGAAGGGGGCACGGCCGGCCACGCGCCTGCAGCCAGTGGCTCCCACTTGGAGCGAGTTGGCCTGCAGGTTCTTGGGCCCTTCCCCAGAGTTCTGTTTCGGTGGGCCCAGGTGGAACCCAGGAATCTACTTGCTTCAGACAGATTCAGTGCCTCAGTCCACTTGGCTCCCATAACAGAATACCATAGGCGGGGGAAGTCTGTCTTAGGGGGCCTGCTTCCTGGTTCATAGATGTCTCTGGGGTCTCCTGAGAGCACTGGTCTCATTCATAGGGCTCCACCCTCATAACCTGATCACCTCCTGGAGGCCCCACCTCCTAATCCATCACCTTGGAGGTTGGGGTTTCAACGTGTGTATTTGAGGGGGACACAGACGCTCAGACCAGAGCACACACTGACCCACGTGGATGCTGAGCTGTGTTAACCGTGGCTAGTTTAAGTCTATGTGAATTTTATAGTTCTTTAGCCCAAATACACTAGACTGGAGGCACACTTGAGTGAGTGATCACAGGAAACCATCCTGGGTTTCTGCAAGTGACACACATAATACCTGAGGCAGGCCAGTTCACAGCTGGATAATTTCAGGTGTGAGAAAGGGTCCCCAAGTCATGGCATGACCACCTCTTCATGCCTTTCTGGTCAGATGTTTTTAACTGTGTCTTCTGTTTTTCTAATGTAAGGACACAACATTTTTAAAAAATAAACTTTATTTTTTAGAACAGTTTTAGGTCCACAGCAAAATTTAGCGTAAAGCACAGAGTTCCTCCTGTAAACCCCCATCCTCAGACACACACAGCCTCCCCCCCATTCTCAGCTTCCCCTGCCAGCGTGGTGTGTTTGGTGAATGGTTGATCCTACATTGACACGTCCTAATCCTCAAGAGACCAGAGTTGACGTTAAGGTCGCTCTTGGTGGTGTACATTCTTGGGTGTGGGCACGTGTGTAATACCGTGTATCTACCATTAGATAGTGGTAGTTTCACTGCCCTAAAAAATCTGTGCTCTGCTTATTCATTCTTTCCACCCTCACCCCACACACACTGGGGGTGGCAACCACTGATCCTTTTACTGTTTCCATAGTTTTGCCTTTTCCAGAATGTCATGTAGTCGGAATCCTATAGCGTGTAGCTTTCTCAGATTGGCTTCTTTCACTTAGTAAGGTGCACTTAAGGCTTCTCCATGGCTTTTCATGGTTTGATGGCTCATTTCTTTTTAGTGCTGGATACTATTTCATTGATGTATTTATCGATTCACCTACTGCAGGACATCTTGGTTGTTTCCAAGTTTTGGGCATTATGAATACAGCTGCTATAAACATCCATGTGCAGGTTTTTGTGTGGACCTAAGTTTTCAGCTCCTTTGGGCAAACACCAAGGAGCACGATGGCTGGATCGCATGGTGAGAGTGTGTTTAGTTTTGTAAGAAGCTACCAAGCTATCTTCCAAAGTGGCTGCACCGTCCTGCGTTCCCACCAGCAGTGAACGAGAGTTCCTGTTGCTCCACACCCTCGCCTGCACTTGGTGATGTCAGTGTTCTGGATTTTGGCCATTCTAATGGGCGTAGAGTGGTATCTCATTGTTTTAATTTGCATTTCCCTGATGTCAGATGATACGCAGCATCTTTTCAGGTGCTTATCTGCCATCTCCGTGTCCTGTTTGGTGAGGTGTCTGTTCAGGTCTTTGGTCCATCTTTTTTTTTTTTTTTTTTTTTTTAATATAAATTTATTTATTTATTTATTTTTGGCTGCGTTGGGTCTTTGTTGCTGCGTTGGGTCTTGCTGCGTGCGGGCTTTCTCTAGTTGCGGCGAGCGGAGGCTACTCTTCGTTGTGGTGCGTGGGCTTCTCATTGTGGTGGCTTCTCGTTGCGGAGCACAGGCTCTAGGCACGCGGGCTTCAGTAGTTGTGGCTCGTGGGCTCTAGAGCGCAGGCTCAGTAGCTGTGGCACACTGGCTTAGTTGCCCCGCGGCACGTGGGATCTTAGTTCCCTGACCAGGGATCGAACCCGCGTCCCCTGCCTTGGTAGGCAGATTCTTAACCACCGGACCACCAAGGAAGTCCCGAGAGGAAATAACTTTATAAACAAATTTACCAGAATGTTTTTTCCATTCTTATCAAGGATACTTTGACCTTGCTTGATTTGATTTTATACCTTTTTAACTCTTGGTCCAAAAGCTGGTCTTCTGTGTGGTATGCAGCTGTTTGTCCGGTTTCCCCGGCTTCTGTGTCATCCTAGATTAGTGTTCTGTGCTGCGGAAAGTTAGGAAAGTTACCTGGGCTCAGCTGAGGCTAATAGTTGGCGATGTCTTAGGAAGATACTAGCAGCTGTAGTGGATTTTTCGAGGGTAGAGATGCCTGTTTTAAATGGCGCGTGCACAAAACCACCAGGCACCGCGCAGCACGCGCCGCCCGTCTCCCGTGCCCGAACGCTGGGCGCACGCCTGCACGTGGGGGCCCGTGAAGGGAACAAACGTGCGTTAGCCCCTCTCCGTCCGTTTTCCAGCACGTGTGGGTCACTGACCTTCGTCACTGCATTCACATGGAGTATTGTGACTGTCACGTAGCCTCTTCACTGTAACCGAAGCTGGGGTTGCCTGTCAGAAAAATTATTCTGCAGTTAACTTTCTGATGACGTGACACAGCCAGCATTTCCACACAGCAAATTGTAGGAAGTCACGTGTTTTGGCATCAGTTACCCTTAAATTAGAAACAGGACAGTAGGGGAAGTTGTTGATTGGAACAGTTGTAGTTTCACTAGTCTCAGTGCACCTGCGAATCATAACCAGATTGTTGCCCGTGACACAGCCAGGCAGGCCCTTCAGCAGGCTCCAGAGCGAAACCTGTCCGCAGAGCTTGTCTGGTCTCTTTGAAGAGCAGACACCGGAATAGGTCACAACGTAAACTCCTCCACGCTTTTCAGCAGCTCGAGAGGAGGCCCTTCGGAGTACGCAACCGCCAGTGCTTTCGGGAAGGAGCAGGCTAATCCTCCTTAAATTGCTTCAGTGTGTTGTCATTTAGCTTGGGCATTTTACGTTAGGTGCTTCAGAAGAGAGCATTTTCATGGCTTTAGATGTTATAGTTAACAACACCAGCCTTTGTATGAAATAGCTTCCTTAAAGAAAACGGTTTGCCTGCTGTAAAACTGCTTCACGGCACCACGTCATAAGCAGTGAATCTGGTTTTGTGGTGTCTGGTCGGTCCCCTGGACGTGGTGACACCCTGAGCGCAGGCGTCCCTACCCCACTCACGTCTTCCTTTTCTTCTTCTCAAAGCTGCCCTCCTTCCGTTTTCGGGCAGAGCAGAGCACTGATGGGAGGGACCCTCAAGACAGAGTCGGGGGCGTGGGGAGGCTACAAAGGGGGAGGCTTTCCGAGCCCAGGAAAGGTGCACGCACGCCCCCTGGGTCCCTGTCCCACGCCCCGTGCAGGTGCTGTGCTTATTCAGACTGGGCGGGGCGGGGTGGGGGGGGCCGAGTCCAATTCTCCACTCAGGTGAGCGGGGGACTAGATGCATCTTGGTAATGGTTAGATTTGCTGTTAATTTGGTTGTAGTCTCCCTTTCCCCCATTTTCACTCAGTTAAAGAACTAGGTTATCAAATTAAAGTATAAAAATCGCTAGCATTCATTGGATGGGAAGGGACTCACGTGGACTTCCCAGGGCATTGGAAATGCTCTGTGTCTCCACATAAGTTAGTCAAAACTGATGGAATGGTACCTCTTCACCGTGTGTAAATTATACCTGAGGAAATGAACAAGCACTCCTCTCCTTCACATATGCAAACCAACCAGTTGGAAAATACAAAGGAAGAGAGAATCCCATCTACAGTGGCCACAAAAAAGATAAAATAACTAGGAAGAAACTTACAAGAAATGTGCAAAACTGTAGAAGGAATATTTTGACATCCTCCCGAAAGGCACTGGGGTGGACTTGGATACATGGACAGACGGCCCTAAGGATGGCAGTTCTCCCTCGGCTAATTTATAAAATCAGTGGAATCTCACCGAAAATACCAACATTTCCCCCCTACTCCAGAGCTAGTCAAGCTCTTAAAGGTCACACACTCATAAAGCTCTTGCAAATGAACAGGCAGGAGTGAAAAGGAGAGCTCTGGGAAGAGAAGCTACGAGAGGGAAGTGGCTCTCCAGACCTCAGGACCTACTGGCGCCTCTGTCCTTGCATTAGTGCCTTGCTGGGTGTGGGCAGACGGGCTCGCGGGACGGAGAGACCAGGGAATGAACCGAGACATACAGACCCAGTGCAGACGGAGTCAGTGTGAGACGATAAGGGAGAAATCTCCAAGTGCTGGGAGTGGACTTGTAAATAAATCATGTCGAGACAACCGCACGGCCATTGGGAAAACGGGACACAGCGAGGGGGGGGGGGCCCTCTGCCCTGAAGGCTGAGTTCTTCCCTCTGCCCCCCCCCCCCCAGAAACAGTGTCAGGGCAGGGTCTGGATGCTGGACGAGCCCCCCATCAGGTCACAGCCCCGCCCCAGCCCCGGGCAGGCTCCCCTTTTGAGAAGACGGTGCTCGTGGCCGGGGTTAAAGTGGGACCCGTGGGTGCGTCTGGAAGTGCACAGCTCCTGGGCCGCCAGACTGGCCAGCAGGACGCCGAGTGTGAAGCAGACTCCGCCGACAGGTTAGGCAGCTGTGCCCGCCCCTGGCTGTGAGGGAGACGGTCACCCTGCCCTGGAGAAGTCCTGCGAGTGGAGGCGTCCACCCAGGGGCTCCCTCCCTCTCCCTCACGTTCTTTCCAGAGGCCACCGTTGGACCATTCTTAGAAACTTGATGGGAACCCCAAACATGAGGAGGGACTCGGGTGTGGTGACTTGCTTTGCATTGTAGAGGGGACATGCTTGCACTGACCTGGTGGTCTGTCGGCATGCGGCTTTCCTAAGGAGGCAGGGCCCTTTGCTCCCCGAGGGTTTGGTCTCTACCTCCTTGGCTTTCCCAGTAAAATCAAGACTTCTCGCTTAGCCATCTTTAGCTGATTCCGCAGGCCCTTCAGCAAGTGCAGCTGTACCCAGAGCCTGAACGTGATGGAGGCCAGGCGGCCGGCTGAGCTTCCTTAGCAGCCCCTCGCTGGCTCTTACCCACCTTCTCTTTGCAGATAAACACCAGGAAATGCCACCACCTGTGGCCTAGGTGATCGACTGGGAGGGAACAGGTTGCACCTCTTCCTGCTTATAAACCTGACCCTAGATGCCACCCCTCCTCGGGGAGCCAGTGCCTTGAGCTCACCTGCGTTTCCTGTTCTGCTTTGAGCAGAGGCTGGTTTAGGAAAACAAAGGGAAGCGAGTTCACTTCAACTCAAAGTGAAGTTGAGTTTGCAGCTTCTGGGCGAGCTGATTGATTCAGAGTGTGATAAGGGTTTCAGCATTTTTAGGAGAACCTTTTTCCTGTTTAGTAATAACCTTAGGGAACAATCATGCTCTGGGCGCTGAGCCCATCCCTGACCTCCACCCGTGAGGCTCAGTAGCAACCCCTCCCCCTAGTCGTGACGACCAAAAACATCTCCAGGCACCACCCAGGGTAGGGTCCCCAAGGGCGCAGGTTGGCCCCGGGGGAGACCCATGGCCTTAAAATAATTTGAGTGCACTATTACAGAGCTTTATTGCCTAATTTTTAGCTGTTGCTGAAATTAGCGGAGTTTGCTGTATCTCGGGCCTGAGTCTCAGGATAGATACACAGTGGTACAAGGGCTGATGGGACGGAGCTGAAGGGTTTGATGATTATAATTAAGTCCTTAGGATTTCTGAGAGAACTAGTTACTGTCGTTCGGCTGATCAATCAATGTAGGTTTTAAAGACACATCTGGATATTCTGTCTTCACATAAAAATGACCCATCTTGTCTAGTGGAAAAAGGCATTTAAAATCATTGACCCTGTTTTGGTGTAAGAGTGACAGGTTGACTCAAGGGAAGGACCCGAGATTTTTGTCTCAGAATGGTAATCACTCGAAGGGCAGGGGTGGAATGAGAACCGTAGGGTGTTGGCAGGTGTTCATGCTGGGTGTTCTGTTTTAATACTGTTCTGTTTACACTGTATATGTGAGAGAGTTTCATGATAATGTTTTGTAAAAAGATTGTAGCAGGGTGCCAGTTTGGAAACACTTTTTTTCCCTCAAATTCATTCATTCATTCATTCATTCATTCATTTTTGGCTGCTTTGGGTCTTTGTTGCTGCGCGCGGGCTTTTCTCTAGTTGCGGCGAGCGGGAGCTACTCCTCATTGCGGTGTGCGGGCTTCTCATTGTTGTGGCTTCTCTTGTTGCAGAGCACGGGCTCTAGGCGCACGGGCTTCAGTAGTTGTGGCATGTGGGCTCAGTAGCTGTGGCTCACGGGCTTAGTTGCTCCACGGCATGTGGGATCTTCCCGGACCAGGGCTCGAACCCGTGTCCCCTGCATCGGCAGGTGGATTCTTAATCACTGCGCCACCGGGGAAGCTCGGAAACACTGGTTTTAATCCAGATACTGATTATACAGTAGAGGACATTTATAAACGTGATAGAAATCTCAGGTAAAGGCTGCAGTTTGGAATTGTCGTTAAACTCGGGGCCTAAGAAGCAAATATGTAGGTAGGATCACTTGGACCTGTGATTCCCCGGGAAGTTTGGGCTGAAGGAAAGAGAGCATGAGGAGGCCCCAGCTTGGTGGGACAGTGAGATGGGGGTTCCGGACCCCCGGGGTAGCAGCTCAGCAGTGCCGGCAATCAGGCCAGGGACCCGCCATCACTTCCAGGGCTCCCTGAGGAGGGCACTCGGCGAAGCCCACCCCTTGATTTCTGGTCCTTTCTGGGGAGAAGGGGAGAAGGAGTTAAGATCATCTTGGGTTAAGTGAATATTAACCAGAAATATTTTTATTTAAAACAATTGTTGAAAATTTTCGGTAAGACCTCAGCTACCGATCTACCTCAATGTAAAATCACATTTTGTGTGATTTCACCTCAGGTTGAACGGAAGCCGTGTCGGAAGGCCATGTGCAGAAGAACAAGGGTGTTACTGCATCCTTGTTCTGGCCTTGCACGGGGCAGATGGTTGCTTTCCTAAAACCTTTCTAAGGGGACATTTCTAGTTAGGTTCTCGGCAGTCGACGCTTGGTAGTGGTGTGTTCATCCAGGTAGAGACAGCGTCACAAAGCTGGGTCATAGGTACCGGGATGGTGGAAACATAGGATTGAGGGACGGGTGCCAGGGCCCCATGGAATGTCCTGTGCGGGTGGGGGTCTTCAAGCCCCTCAACGTGGTGTTCAGTGTTTGGCACGCGTGTATATTTTTTCCCAGAGAGGCACTCTTTCATTTCATTAGCGAAAGGCTTCATAACAAACAGGTCAAGGACCACGGCTGTAGACAGCCCACAACAGGAATCCAGCACCTCAGGGTGGATCTGAGCCTGCCGTCTGCCCCTTCCCTGGGCGGGGTCCCCGCACCCAGCAGGCTGTCCCTACCGAGGAGCAGAAACGCTGAGCTCTCTTTCTGTCTCCCTTTCTCCCTTTGTGGTCCCATCTCTATCCTCCCCCCAAGATTGATTCCATGCAGGAAAATGTTGTTCTTCTAAAAATTGGGTTTTGTTTTCTCCGCAGATGACCTAGGGTAAGCACCAGGGAATGGAGGCCCACGGCCTCCAAGAGGCAGAGGACCAGCCCCACGGGCGGGGCGCGCGGCTCCCGGGGTGGGAGGCCGTGAGGCCCCGTTTGACGGGGCAGGGCTTTTCCTCTCTTGCAGATCAGCCAGCCCCTCGATGGGGAGCGACGGCGGCCTACCTGTGTGTGTCACCTGCCCACCTCTCTGTAGCAAGGAAAGGAGCTTCAGCACTTCTTCAGTAATGATGATGAAACTGGTATTAACTGAATGGCATTTATGGATTTTTAACTCTAATTCACAGTAAACCAGCAAGCCATATGTTTAATCCAACCAAAAATCGTTCTGTTCTGCTGCGTGTCTCATCCGATTGTGAGAAGTTTCGAGATAACCTGTTTGTACAAAGAGGAATATAAGTATTATTACTTGCTGGAGGAACACACTGAAGCAGAAAGAGAAGACGTCTTAATTTATCCTTAAAGATATATGATAGAATTATTTATATAGATAGAGTAAATATATATATATATATTTTTGGTGGTAATGAAAATGGCTCCGCAGAATGCCGACTCAGAATCCCTGCAAGTTCAGGAGTTGCCGGTGCCCCTGCCGGACCTGCAGAAGCCGGGGAGCGCGGAGGCGGAGACGCACGACGAGACCGTCAGCGAGGGGTCCATAGACCGCATCCCCGTGCGCCTGTGGGTGATGCACGGGGCTGTGATGTTTGGCAGGGAGTTCTGTTACGCCTTGGAGACGGCGCTGGTCACGCCGATCCTGCTGCAGATCGGTAAGTGCCGCCTGGGCTTCCATGGGGTCCTAGCACCGGGCCTCACACGCCTGTGAGTGGCACACGGAGCACCGCACACTGGCTGACGGCTGTCCCCGGTCTCTTCTCCCTTCAGCCTCCTCTGATGGGTTTTCCCCGTGTTCCCTGGCGGGGTGGGGGGAGGTCCTCGGATGTTCACGTGGAGTCAGGTTCCAGCCAGGTGGTGGCTGGGCGTTTGGGCGTGTGTGGCGTCCCTAAGCTCTGACCCAGCGTGTGCCCACCTCCCCCGAGGTGCCTCCAGACGCGGCCACCAGCTGGGCAAGCCCTTGAACCCCGCTGCCCCTTGCTCCTTCTCCGTAAAGTGAGGTCAGTCGCAGACCAGCCTGGGTTGTTGGGCAGGAGACACGCATGCGCTCAGAACGAGGCCTGGCTGTAGAAGACACCAAAGAATGCTGTGTGTGTTTGTTTGTTTTGTTTTACTATTATCATATGGTCGTTATTATCGACTTAAATCTGTGTTTACTGTGGACTTTAGGTGGCTGAATGATGGTTATTTCCAGAAATACTCGGATTCTCAGAGATAACACTCAGATTAGCATTACTAAGCCTGGTATATGAAAACGCTGGCATCCCTTCCAAATTACCACCGGGGGTGCCTTAGGCCCTAAAAATGTGGCCAGGGTATTTAATCTTCCCCGTTGACTAAGAAAGTTTTAAAATCTGTAATTTTCCAACTGGATAAGGGGCCAAACTATTTAGAAGCGTGTTTCATTCTAGAATTCCACATGTGCCTAGTAAAATATTTAAAAAATCTATTTATTTTGGCTGTTACAGGAAAGTTTCTCTGAACATGGTAAAATGTTTCTTGTTCAGAGAGCACAAGCTAAGGCCCAGTGTGGTGCAGATCAGTTAGAGAAGCATGCGGCTCCTTCAGTGATGAACGGGCCCCCGAGCTGGTGTCAGGGCGTGCTGCAGGCAGGTGCACTTGGGCATTTCACAGCACAGCAGGTGCCGTACCTGTCTTGTCAGGCACGTTAATAAAGGAGCAGGCTTGCCACTCTCAGGGTTTAGGTTGCTGTGTTTCAACATGTTTTCCCTTTGGCATCCCGGGTGTTTCATTTTTCGTCTTTAAAAATATGAGGCCTGAGAAGGCTTCCCGTGGCCCGGCTGAGTTAAGAACCTTTTCTGGAGAGTTGGGGGTGGTGGAGCGTGCACCACGTGGGTCACTCTTTGTTCTTTCATCCGTGTGTTGATCACCTCTCATTTATCCTGCTCACCTTCCTCGGGTGCCCACGTGTGCCAGGCCACTGGGGGCGGACAGGACGCCATGTCTGTCCCCGTGCGGCTTAGTCCTCGTGCTGGAGGTGGGGGAGTGACCCGCCTTTGCTGGGAGGAGAAGAGCTGGGGTGAGATGCCGGCCCCCAGAGTCTGGGGCACCCCCTTCCGGGCGGGCTGGGCAGGCCTCTCAGGGTGGGCGGCTCCAGGGCGGCAGTGTGGTGAGAGGCTTGGAGACCACCTTTGTGGCCAGACCTCAGGATGGGGCACATCCGGTGCCACTTAATCTTACCAAGCATTTATTTTGTCCCTTTGATGCGCAGGGACGTGGGTTCGTGGGTTGAGGCCTTAACGAAAGCAATGTGGCTAAGCTCAGGTGGGCAGCGTCGGGCACCATTATTTAACTTCTAGGTCATCTCACCCTGGTTATGGTGACAAATACAGAATTCAGAACCTCTGATTACTGAGAAATAAGTTGATACAATAGGTAGAGATTTGGGAGCTCTTAGTTCCACATTTCCTTGGTGATAAGTTATGTGTATTATGGCTCAAAACCCTGGAACCAACACAGCTCCTTGGAACTTTCACACTTTACAGGTTGTGAGTCTCAACTTCCACACAACTTACATTTCATTGTTTGGTTTTGAGTATTTTCGTGAATTACATGAGACTTGTATCTACTTCAGATATTCCAGGGTAATACGTATTATATATTTTACTATATGATACGTAGGCTAGACATTAAATGTAGCTTTTGAGAGTCGCAGGTACGTCTGTTCCATATAAACATCTAGAAATGATGATGGAAAGAGGGAGGATTGTCATCACAGATGGCCGTGACAAACTGACCCAGAGGGGGTGAAGGTGACCCTGGTCATTGACCCTAAACACTGCATAAGGTCACGGTCATGGGCAGAGCAGGACTGTGGACAGAGGCTGTTTGCGTAGGTTAAAGGAATGATGCTTAATGAGAGTTGTTCCTAGATGGGCTTAGATTGCGAACAGACGACAGATGGCCAGTGTATTTCTCAGGGTTGTACTTTCATTATATTCTTAGGGGCAACATAGTAATCAGAACTTTCTGATTTGAGTCAGAGCTTCTTAAAGTTGTCTGTCACGCCCAGAGGTGTGGTGTTTATTATTGGATCTTGTATATTAATAATTATTAAAGGTGAGACAGTATTCTCCCACTCAGCGTGGACAGTTTGATCCCCTTGATAGACAGATGTCTGTAGTTGGAACCAACACCACAGTTCAGACCAGGAATATTTTCGTCGTCCCAGGAGGCTCCCTAGTGGCCCCTCACGTCAGTCCGCCTTGACCCCCAGTCACCACCCGCCTGCCTCTGTCATGGTTTTGCCCTTTTTCTGAAATTTGTGTAAACAGAACCACACAGTCTGTGGCCTGGTTTCTGCAGTGCCGTTGTGGTCGAGCCGTCCACCCTGCCGCACTGACTAGTAGTACACGATGGAACCGCCCCCCTTTTCTCTGTTCATTCACCAGCTGATGGACATTTGGCTTGTTTCCATTTGGGGGCTGTTTTAAATAAAGCTGCTCTGAGCATCCCCTGCAAGGCTCTGTGCGGACCTGTGTTTCATCTCTCATGAGTAGAGACCTCGGAGTGGGCGGCTGGCCGTACGCTAAGTGCCAGGGTTACTTGATAAGAGAAGACCGTTCCCTCCAGCCTCCACATCCTTGGCAGCATTTGTGTTTCCCTAATGAATATCGACGCTCAGCAGCTTTCCCTGTGCTTAGTGGGCATTCGTGTATCTTAGATGAAGTGTGTGTTCACGTTTTTCGCCGATACTTCAGTCAGGTTGTTTGTCTTCTTAACGAGTTGCGAGGGTGCTTTATTAAAAAGTCCTTTATCAGAGATGACGCCCTTGGGCATCTAGTTCTGTCCGAGGCACCATCCTGTCTTGCTCGCCGCTTCTGCGGCGAGTGGCGGTTTAGACGTGATGACGCGCAGCCCGTCCCCCCCCCGACCAGGCTCTCTTGGTCAGCAAGTGCTTGTCCTCCGCCCCCGGGGAGGCTCCGAGCAGCGCCCGCAGCGCCTGCAGCGCCGTCGTCCTCCCGTCCCTGTTCCTGCAGGTCCCCGCCTTGCCCCGCCCCCTTTCAGGGCAGGTTCAGACCGGCTCACCTAGTGGCCGGTGCCCAGGGGAGGCTCACTGTGTGTGTGTGGAAGGAAAGAACGAGTGACGCGCCTTAGATGCCAGACGTGTCCACATGGCCTCGTCAAAGCCCGGACTCCTGGTTTCCTCGGTCCCGGACGGCCTGCCCCGACCCGGGCACACGAGGCCTCTGGACCTGCTGGCGTGTAGGACACAGAAGGCCTGTGGGGAACTAGGGAACTAGTCAGTGCCCACCCCAAGCGGAGCCATACGCATTGCCCCTCGTTGCAATTGCGTGTGCTTGCCCTTTGAGCGGATGTGGCCAGTCTCTGTTAGAGATGCCCGACCACTCAGATGAGGACACACGTAAATACTATAGAGACCGCATTAGTCACCATCCCACGTGAGGGAGCAGAGGCTGGGAGGGCTGGTCCACCTGCCTCGGGGGAGCCCACGGGGGGAAGTCGGGTGTGTGTAAACCTTGAAGTGTCGGGCCCGTGTTTCAGCTTCAGCGTCCTGGCAGTGGAAGCTGTAGGTTTCACTGTTTGTTACAGACCTTTCTGGTTTGTGGTCTTACGGCCATCCGCGAACAGAGCCCGTTTCTCTGCGTGCTGTGGCAGGCGGGCTGCGCGGTGAGCAGAGCTGAGGGAAGCCAGTGGTTTCAGCTTAAATCCCCAGCCCTCAGCCTGGCCCCTCCCTCCACCTGCATTTCAAGTCCGCTGTGTTGAGGACCAGGGGGGTCACAGGCTGGGAGGTGGAATCATGACTGGTTTCCACGTGCTTCTGTTGTCCCCAGCGGGCACCGAGGTGGGGAGCTCGTCCCCTCCCTGCTGGCTCCACTTCCCGGGGGAGACACTGAATTCTGAGTCCTCTTCCGGGAGGTGAAGCACACACCCTAATCGGGAGGGAACGGAGCCCCACGTGGTCTTGGTTCTGAGACCATGGAGATCCTGACAGCTTTGGGTGCCGGGCCCCATCAGGGGGGCGCCAGGGTGCGCTTCACCTGCTCTGGGAAGGTCCTGCCACATCCCCCCTGTGTGGTTCGCCCCAGTGGCGGGCGTCCCAGCCCACGGCCGCCCATCTCAAGTCATCTGGGATTCACGTGGTAATTTTGTGGCATACTGAAGGGTAGTGGCTTTGTTAGAATCTGTATTTTCTATTTGGTTGGAATAATTCTTTTCATAATTGAGGGTGTCGCTGGAATCGAAATGGCTCCTTCCGAAGGTCGGCGGCCTTGCCGGGCGGGCGTGGGTGCTTCAGGAGCCCGTCTCACGGCGGCCGCCTTGAAAGCCCACCATCTCTTCCCAGGTTCGCATCGCCTGGCGTTGAGGACGGCAGCTGGGATCTGTGTTTGGGTTGGAGTTGACTTCCGTGCCCGTCTGTGAGCTCTGGCCGCGGCGGTGGGGTGGGTACCGGGGAGTCAGCCTCAGCCGCGTGCCTGGGCTCTGCGCGCGCCCTCGCAGGAGGCCGGATCGCTCCTCTTTCCAGCGGTCCCGGGGGCCAGGGCAGGGGCAGCCCCACTGATGACAGGTCAGAAAACCTAAACTGGGCCGAGCAGCTCGTTACCTGGGGCACCCACCACCCAGGGAGCTCCGCAGGTGACAAACCAGGTAACTTCATTCTCATGAGATGGTTCTTTTGCCGAACCAATATCTATTCCTGGTTCCTGACACGGTGCAGTGTGGTGGCTTCTCTTGTTGCAGAGCACGGGCTCTAGGCGCGCAGGCTTCAGTAGTTGTGGCACGCGGGCTCTAGAGCGCAGGCTCAGTGGTTGTGGCTCACGGGCTTAGTTGCTCTGCGGCATGTGGGAGCTTCCCGGACCAGGGCTCGAACCCGTGTCCCCTGCGTTGGCAGGCGGATTCTCAACCACTGCGCCACCAGGGAGGCCCGTAAGTGCAGTTTAAATCGGAACACTGTAAACCGTTTGTGTTTGCTGGCCGCTGGTGTGAAGTGTGGGCCCCGCCACCAAGGACACCGCAGCACTCTTGGCCTCGTCCGCAGGAAGGCTTTTGTCCGGCCAGTTTGGGGCCTGAACTGAGGGCCCCTGATTCCAAGTGAGCACCTCTTGTGCCGGAACCTCTGGACCGGCAGTGCCATCCCTCAGTGCTGGAAGGCGATGCCGCGTTGCTGGGCTGTGGAGGACGGAAGGCCCACGCGAGAGCAGAGGAGGAGGTGGGTGTGACGCCAGGACAGCCCTCCCTCCCTGGTCCGATTGGCCGAGACCTCTGGTCGGCCGCAGAGGGGACAGAAGACCGCATGGGAGGAACGCCCACCTCTCGTGGGAGACACTGCAGGCCAGCAGTCCCATGACTGCCGTCCCGTGAGCTCGGGAGGAACACGGAGCAGGCCCAGTGCGGCCACCGTGGTTCTAAATCCTCCCTCGCCGGGGAGGGTGCCTTTAAAAACTTCAGTTCTGCTGTCTCGAATGTACAGCATTTTCACCAAGTCCAGCGGTCCCGGTAGTGAGACCTGCCGCCCCTCCTGCCCCGCAGCACCTGGTGCTGCCCCTGCAGGCAGCTGGTTTCGCGCGCCCTCGCCAGGAGGTTCCCGCGCGTGTGACACACGCGACCAGCCCCCAGCAGCGGCAGAGAGCATCCAGGGCAGGTAGAGAACCCAGGTCCAGGCGAGAGCAGAAGGCCTGTGGCTCTCTCTCCAGGCCCGACGCTGTGTCCTCCCTGGGGGGGTGGGCCCGCCTTGGCTCCGCCCTCGCAGGAGGCGTCCCGCTGACCTCGGGGCTGGCCACAGGTGCCTTCAGCGTCACCGTCATCTCTCCCGCTTCCTGACAGGCCACGTCTGTTACGCGCTGGATTCCCACCATTCGTCAAACACTGCAGCTTTTGGAGGGGCCTGTAAAAGTATGTTCTTAGGCTTCAGGCTCAAAGCGTCAGATAAAGGAGATCAGAGGGGCACCTATAAAAACTGCTGTTTTGTTAGTGTCGAGGGGGTTCTGGTAAGACCCACAAACTTGAGGCGAAGAAGAGGGTGAAGGTGTGACATGCTGGGGGCTGGGGGCCCAGAGGCCCCTCAGGCATTGCAGCTTCCTGCAGGGCCGGGGGTCTGAGGGCGAGGGAGGGGCCGCCCAGGGGCTTCTGCAGACCAACTCCTGCTGCGTGCCTGGCACTGGAGGTAGGTGCCCGTCGTCTGCACGCCGTGTGTGTGCGTGTGTGTGCGTGTGTATAATGTGTGCGCGTGTGTGCATGGGTATAACGTGTGCCTGTGTTGTGTGTGCGCACGCGCATGTGTATAATGTGTGCATGTGTGTGCGTGTGTATGACGTGCGTGTGCCCTCAGGTGCAGCTGATGAATCTGGCCTCAGAGTTGGGATCAAGTGGGAATGTGGGGTCCCCTCTGGGAGTCTGGGAACAGCTTGCCCAGAGCCCTGAGCAGACCCCCCTGAGAGGCAGGCGCCCTCCTGGGCTGACCCAGTCTGTTCCCAGACAGCCTTCTCCCTTGGAGAGCAGACCCCCACCCTCTGTTTCCTTCTTGGTTCAGGAAGTGTCCTGGAGGGAAAAGGAGAGTCATAGAGGAATGTCCTGTGGTCTCTCAGTTGACAGTGAGACGCCGATTTCTCTCCTGCTTGATGATGGTCGGGGGTGCCGTGATGGCCTGGGGAATGACCAAGTGGTTTGTAGGGTTATTTATGCGGAAGGTTAGCTTTAGTCTTGTCTGTCTCATTCAGGAGGGGTGAAACTGTGTTCATTTTGTATATGTCTGTTTTTCTTCTTAAAACACTTTTCCACTCTCTGTCCTAGCTTAACGTGAATCAGGATTCCTAGGATATGATTTGTCCCAACTTGAACCTCACCTTTTCTTCCTGTGGGAAAAACCTACCCTTTAAAAGCCTGCCTTAAAGAAAACATTGGAAGTTTAAGTGCCTTAAGTGCTCGTCATTTTCCTCCACTCCCGGGATTGCTGAGCGAACCTGACGGCGAGGCCAGGGCTGCTGCAGCAGAGTGGGAACGTGACCCGGGGGCAGCCCCACTGAGTCACCCGCCGCAGCAACACCCTTCTGTAATCCAGGCCCCGGCCCCCTCGCCCCACCCCGAGTTAGAGGTTACAGCCCGGCCCGCCCAGTGCCTTCTTGTGCTGTTGACTCAGGCTAGTGTTCAAAATCCACAGGGCAGCGCCGGGAACACAAGTCTCTGGTGAGAATTGGGCGATGCAGGTTCATGCTGTATCCCAAGTGAAAACGCAGGTCCCCTGTGGCCTCCTTGAGTGAGCACGATGTTGCCCACAGGTGACCTGTGGCGAGTTGCCTTTTGCGTGACACATCTAACGTGGACCTTCCAGCAGGTGTGCTTTGCACTCTGCAGCACTTGTGCAGCTCAGATGTGCCCGCCGCCTTCCTAGGAATCCCCTTTGTGTCTAATGACGCCCCAGGGGCCTTCTGCAGGTGGCATTCTTGGTTGGTCTTTCTGTTTTGTAAAAGCAGATCTAGCACCTCACTGCCCTCAAACAGTTTCCTTCGTGCCACAAGAATTCCTAAGGCATACCTTTCTGGTTCATGCGGTCACCTGGCACTCCTTTTTTTTTTTTTTTTAACATCTTTATTGGAGTATAATTGCTTTACAATGGTGTGTTAGTTTCTGCTTTATGACCAAGTGAATCAGCTATATATATACACACCTGGCACTCCTTGATTTCACGAAGCTGCGTCACTTACGGGCTATTTTCAGAGAATCGGGCCACCATGTCGCCTGAAAGAGGGACAGCTCAAGGAGTCTGCAGGCCTCGTACCAGAAGGCCCGGGAAATGGGCAAGTGGCCGAGGCGCGAGTGGTGGCTCTGGGGACCAGAGCCCAGGGGAAGGACACAGCGCCCAGCTTGTAACTGTGTTTGCTTTCGTTGCCCAAGCCGAGGCGATGCCCACAGGCCCTGCAGTCCCCGGGGCCAGAGGCTTTCAGGCCGCCGGCCCATGCCTGGGACGTGTGAGGACCCTTGCTGTCACAGTGGGCAGGGGGTCCTGAGACGTCTGGTTCTGGGCCCGTCCTCCGTGCCACCGCTGTTCTGTGCATGGGAACCTCCCCTGTGTGGGGATTCGGTCCCTGGGCTGAGAACAGCTCAGAGCGTTTGAGTTTGAATTCTACATTGATGCTTCCATTTTTCATTTTCAGCGAAAACCGGACCAGGCTTGGCCATCCTCCTTCAGGTGGTGGAGGGTTTCTTTGTTGTGCTTCTTATCCAACAGTTCTTTTCGCATCGCTGGAAACTGATGCTGTACAGTCCTGGAGAATGTTATCAGAGGCCCTCTGGGGATGGGTTTCCCCTGGACCTGCCCGCCCTTCGTGGCACTTGGCTCAGCCTGAGGCTTATATTGGGTTGCCCGCCTGCAGGCCCGAGGGCAGGGGCAGGTGTGCTCTGCTCCCCAGGGTCCCCTGGTGTTGGGGGAGGGTGCTCAGGCTGCTCCCGTTGGGACTTGGGGGACGATTGTCCGGCAGTCGGTCCTTCGCTGTGTAGAGAGCGCTGGGCTCAGTGTCCTCGTTGTCCCGTGCCCCCGAGTGCCACCGAGCGAGGGAGCAGGTGCGCCCACAGGGCTGTGGAGGATGGGCCTTGAAAGACTTTCAGTCTAAGTGAAACAATACAGACGCAAAAGTACAAAGACTGTGTGATTCCACTTCCATGAGGACGCCGGGAGTAGAAGGTGGGCCCTGGGGGAGGGGCACGGGGAGTGAGTGAGTGGGGACGGAGTTTCAGTCCTGGGGGGACGGTGGGGATGGCTGAGCAGCAGTGGGAACGTCCCTGATGTCACTGAACCCAGCACCTACCTACAAGTGGTGAGAGTGGTAACTTTTACATGATGTATGTTTTACCCCCATTTTTTTAAATGTGAAAAAAAACTGGATGGGCCTTACAGAATATCTGACTGAAAAGTGGATTTCCTGCTGACGAGAGACTAAGGAAGCCTGAAGGGTGACACATGGCCCAGGCTGGGAGGTGGCAGACTGCCCGCTCTCTCCAGGGGACGCGAGTTCCAGACACACGTGTGTGTCCGTGCCTGGGAGCCCTGACGTGACCACCCACCCAGGCCGGGGGACCCTCGCGGTGCCCCCCAAAGCACAGGCAGCATGCCGGGAGGACAGGCCCGTAAATAGGCAGGAGTTTGTCAAAGTCCCCTGAATTTTGACTGAGATAATTGAAAAACTGTTGTGCAGGGCTGTTTTGTTTGCGTTGGGAAGTCTGGATTTCCTTGTGTTTCAGATCATTGTATTTTAGAAACAATGAAATGTCAGCTGCAGTCCTTTTTCCCAAGGAGCTCTGTGCCTGTTGTTCTTCCATCAAACGCTTATCGAGCACCTACCTGCCAGGTGCCGGGCGTGGTGCCAGGTGCGGGGGGCGCGCGGGAGCAGCCTGAGGCTTCTGCTTCAGGTGGAGCCGCGTGCACGTGGGGGTCCGTGTGGGGATGCCGGCGCCCGCATGCCAGCGATCGAAGGGCTCCAGGTCAGGGAAGACCTGAAGGGAGGTCATCTAGCATGCTGGCGCCGAGGCTGTGCCCTGTGCCCTGTGCCCGGTGCTCACGGGGCCTGGGGTCAAGGCTGTGATTCATGGTCTGGAGGAGGAAGAGTAGGAAGGGCGGTCAGAATACAGGTCACTGCCTGCTCTGTCCAAGGGGAGCATGCGGACAGCAGGAGCGGGACAGGAGGCAACCCCCCGGGCACGGAGAGGGGGCGGGGGATGGGGAAGCTGTGTGGAGGACGTGGCCCTGGGCCTCCTGGTTGCAAAGAGTACGTAGGGGTCAGTGAGCGAAGGTGAGTTGGCACATTCCAGGCCGCGGCATGGCAGGGAGAGGCGTAGCGGGAAGTGTGGCGTGTTAGGGAAGCTGTGACTAAGTCTGCGTGGCATGAGCTTGGTGCAGAGTCGTTTGAGGGAGCTCTGGCCCCTGGTGGGCCAGATCTTAGGCGGCCTTCTATGCCACTCCAAGGGGGTGATTTACAGAGAAACCTGAGCGATTCTGCCCTTTGCCAGTATTGCACACACGAGCAGTGGTAAAGCAAGAATGGTTTTTAGACGTCTTTTTTTTTTTTTAATTAATTAATTTATTTATTTTTTGGCTGCATTGGGTCTTCGTTGCTGCGCGCAGCTTTCTCTAGTTGGCGGCGAGCGGGGGCTACTCTTGGTTGCGGTGCGCGTGCTTCTCATTGCGGTGGCTTCTCTTGTTGCGGAGCACGGGCTCTAGGCACACGGGGTTCAGTAGTTGTGGCTCGCGGGCTCTAGAGCGCAGGCTCAGTAGTTGTGGCGCACAGGCTCAGTTGCTCCGCGGCATGTGGGATCTTCCCGGACCAGGGCTCGAACCCGTGTTCCCTGCCTTGACAGGTGGATTCTTAACCACTGCGCCACCAGGGAAGTCCTACTCTTTGCTCTTAAAAGCAATCCGTATAGAATGTGTCCACCAGCAAAATATTTCCCAGATGATGGTAATTTTGTCATTAAAAAACCAGCTATTTAAATCTTACATGAAACGCATACACATATATCAATAAATTATGTAAATCGTGTATGGATGGAGTTTGTCTTGGGGTGAGTATAGGTTGTTTGTCCCCCGTTTAAGTGGAGAGAGGATGTGGGGTGTATCTTACAGCTTGTAAACTGATGGAAACATCAGAGAAGGAAACTTGAAGGACTGCCACCCATCATGTTGAATTGGGAGTGATTGTTAGAAGTACTTTATCTGCAAATCGCAGTGGAGGTGTATGTAGCACGCAGTGCGGAATGGGCAGAAACTGAAAGCGTGAGTCTCCGTTTGAGGCGGTCAGGGCCGGACACCTGCGCGCTGGGCTGTTGACCGCGGCTGGAAGAGCCCTGCCCCTGGGCCCGCAGAAGGTCAGCACAGCCAAGGGTCGGCCACAGGCTCCGCTCAGGAGGGGCGGGGGCCCCGAGCCTAGCGAGAGGGTGTGAGGCTTCATCAGTTTCAACCAAATTATTTATGTGTCCTTAATTAAAGTCCCTCTAGACTTACACACCCTTGCATTTTGCTGTCATTCCACAGCACGATTAGGGGGTGTCGCTGCCTGCTTTGATGGCAGGTTTCTGGGCCCAGCAGCTGCTCCGCGCAGGCCCACTCGCTCTTCCTCTTCCTCTTCCTCAGCCGGGAGCCCGACTCTGCCCCCTCTCGCTGCCGAAGGCCTTTGGTCCCCGGGTCCTCCCCACGGTCTCCGGACTACGAGTATGTCCTCACGTTCTTCTCGCGTTCTTCACCGTTCTCCGGGCTAGACTGCGGCAGCAAAGCAGGGTTTAACCACAGCCAGACCGGAAGTACACTCTGTGTAGACGCAGCCGCCAGCAGCTGGGTTTGAAGCAGCCGCCAGCAGCTGGGTTTGAAGCGCTCTTCCAGGCACCAGGCGGCCCCCTGTAATCCGACACTCATGACTTATAAATGGGGCCTGACGTGCCTCTCATGAATTTTAGTCATCACCCCACCTCGGGGAGGGCAGGCCAGCTTTAAGGGGAGGACACCCACTTTCACAGCGGGTTCCGAGGGCGCCACGCAGGACAGCACCGCAGGCCAGGGCACGGAAGCCCCGAGAGCCGGGCGGCCGGGAGGAAGGCTCAGAGGCGAGCCTGGACGGGGAGCCAGACCGCGACCGCCGGCTTTCCCGTGTCACCAGCTCTGGGGCCCTGCCGCGCTGCAGTATGGCGAGGCCCTGGCCGTGGCCGTGCAGAGGAGAAAGTTCTGGAGGCAAGCTCCAGGGGTAGGGTGGAGCTGGCACACTCCCTGACCACCCCTGGAGCCCTTTTCTGGTGGGCGGGGTGGAGGGATGCTGGAAGTGCTAACGGAAGGGCAGTGTCGAAACGGGCCCGTGAATAAGGCTCCCACGCCGGCCCAGGGATGTGGCCTGTCACCTGTCAGTCCTCCCCAGGGTCCTGGACAAGGCCGTCTGTGCCGAGGGAGCTGCGGCTCAGGAAGGGAGGTGGCTTGCCCAGGGGTCCATGGCCAGAAAGTGTAGAATCAGAATTCGAGCCTCTCCTCTTCTTGAGAGCAGGCCAGGCCTGAGTCTGCAGCGAACTAGGAGAGGAGAGCGGGGCTAACGGTGCTGGTTCCCGCTTCCCGCTCTTAGAAGTGAGGTCTGCGGACCCCGTGGTAACGATGCCAGCAGCAGTTGTTCCAGTGACCTAATCCCTATACAAATCTGCAGATGACATTATCTTACAGATTTTTGCAGGTGAGGAAGGAGGCGTCCACAGAGTTAGGTCAGTGGTGGAGCTGGGATTTGAACTCGGCTCTCAGCGCCCCTGCCCCTCAGGAGCTGCGCCAGCTGCGCTTGGCGGAGATGTGATAAAGGGAGATGGGGTTAGAGGTTTTTAAAAAATACTCGAGATCTCTATTGATAAAGGTAATAGCAACGTTTAGTAAGAATTTAATTTTTTAAGTTTCCAAACACTTGCTGGTTTTCATGTAATAGCGTTTTCAGGAGGCAGGATATAATGACCAGACCCTGAAGGCCCCGCTGTCTGCAGCCCAGGGGCGTGCTGGAGCCAGCTCCTAAATTCCAGGAATCCTCTGGGTCCGTCCTTGGCTGAGCACACCCATTATTTAAACATTAATTACGCGCTTACAGATGAATTGCGTTGACAAGGAAGGTAACACACTCGCGTGCCTAACTACCTATCCGCCTACACTTCACTGTCCCCGGCCCTTGGAGGTGACCTCTGTGTGTCGTGTCTGCATGTGGAGATGTCGTGCAAAGGCTCTCTGAACCCCCGGTTCACTGACCTCGCTTCGGTACCGTGAGGCCGGCCGGAGGGAGCACTGACTCACGCCGGGGAGGTTGGCCGGCGTCCGCAGGAGGGCTCCCCCCGCCCTAGCGCGTGCTCCTTAACCTTGCTCCACCGGAGCTTTGGGTGTGTTGCTGCCCGCTTGTTATTAAAGCCAGAGCTGTGAATCGCAGCAGATAGGGCGGTGGCTGGGTTCTTTCCCCCCCCCCCCCGACCCTAATTCAGGTCGCAGACTCTCAGAGTTGGGAGAGACCTTGGCTGCCACTGCGTCCAGGCCTTGCACAGGGGCCAGCCTGGGCCGGGGTGCCGAGTGGCCGTCGCGGGGCTCGGGGCGGGCTTGTTCCCCCCACCCGTGCCCTGGGCACGCTTGCTTAGTGCGGCATCTGTTCCGAAGAGCGTGGGATGGGTGGTGGGGAGGGGCCGGTGCTCCAAGTCTGCAGTGGGCTGTGCTCCTGGGAGCTGGGGGAAGAAAGACCCCCGCAGCCAGGCCCCGGCAGAGCAGGAGGGGCGCCCACGGGTTTTCCAGAGGCTCAGTGCCTGCGTGCATCTGGCCGAGGGCATCCTGCTGGGCCCTGGAGGCTCCTCCTCGTTTCAGCATAGGACCACTGCTCCCACCGAGGTGCTGGGCAGCCCCCGAGTGGGGCTGGCGGTTTACTCCCTGGAAACTAAGCCCAGCCTCAGGGCCAACATGAGGGGCTGGAGCGTGTTTATTTTACCGGAAGAAAGGCCGTTCGGAACCTTCTGGAATTTGACTGATGGTGCCTTTGGTAAGTGTGAATCGTGCTATTTCCAGACTACTGCCTCTCCATCCGAAATAGCTCATTCGGCACCACCCGCAGGGAGCACCTAATGCATAAACCGAACGAACTCTATCACATGGCTCTCCCGTCACTGGGACTGGCCCCCGCGTGGCCCCGGTTCTGGGGCCTGTGCCTTCAGGCACCCGTCCCTGCTCTAATGCTGTGATGAGGGACGTCTGTGTTCAGTTCTTGGGCTCCCAGGCCCAGCCCGGGGCGAGTGCCTAGACTCTGGGAAGGGGCTTGGGCCGCACAGGATCCCCCGCACACACGCACAGGGCCCGGCCCGTCGTTGCGGTTCCAAGGGGGAGGCCCCAGAACAGGCATCTGAGCTTCTTTTTTTTAATCCTTCTTCCTACCTTCCCGGGATTCTGGAAGGCTTCTTCAGCTCTGTGGCCCTCCATCCGGCTGGACGAGGGGTTGCCCCCTGCCCAGTGCAGACCCTCTCTGCTCAGGGGGGGCCCTTTCCTCGGTACCATGCCTGTATCCGGGCCCCGGCGCCTCGGCCGGACCCGTGCTTTTTCACGGCTGTGGCCCTCAAGGGGGCTGCTTAGTGCCACGTTCCCCACTGGGTTGGTTACGTTCATCCGGGGTTACTGCAGGCTGCCAAGCGTTCCCACAGAGAGCAGTTCTCATGGCTTTAATGTTATCATGAAGGTTTTGTCTGAGAATACAAGCATATCTTGATGGGGAAGGCTTTGTCTATTGAGAGAAAGAATGTAGTTCCTATTCCCATTTCAGATCTTTTGTTAAAGATTTATAGGCAGCTTTCCCAGTCCCCTGGCCCCCTCCCCCCAGAAGGACCAGTTTATCAAAAAAGCCGCTGTGCTGAATGGGAGGCTGCGCGTGAGTGAGCGTGGCCGCTGTCGCCCGTGACCTCACACAGCCCTCGGTGAGCGGTGACACCCTCGGCGTTTCCTGTGAACGGGGAGCCTTTCTGGTCCCACCATTGTTGTTCATTTTTGCCGGGAAGAAAACAAAAATTATTTACTACACACCGGTGCTGCGTGTGTTTAGAGCCTTGCTGGGAAATGCCGTGTCCGGGGCTCCCAGCGGCAGCCACGCCAGGGACGGACGGGGATGGGGCTGTGTTCTCAGGGCTCGCTCCTCCGGGGCTGCTTTGGGGACGTGATGGGAAGTGTTTGTCTTTCTTGCCCAGCGCGGGGTGACCCCGGCTGTCACCACACCGCCAGCGCTCAGCTCCTGGTGGGCTTGCACCCCATCTGCAGCCCAGGGTGACTTTCAGGAGAACTGGGGACACGGTCGGTCCAGTCAGCCCCTCCTGGGCGCTCCTGCCTCCTCGGCCTGATCAGCTGCCCCTGGTCCTACGGCCTCTGCCCGGATCCCCCTCCGCGGAGGCCTTCCCTGGGTGTGGGGGGTCCCGTGCCGAGCAGGGAGGAGGAGGGGTGCGGGTGGAAGGGCCCGGCAGCGTCTTCACGCAGCAAGCACGTGGTTCTGGCGCCCACGCTCGCCGGGCTCTGTGCCAGGAGCTGGCCCTCGTGCCAACGTCCTCTGCCCTCCTGGGGCCTTCGGCCAAGTCTAATAAACAAGGGCCAGCTGGGTTGGCAGGTAGGTGGCCTGGTGACCTCCGAGGGCAGTTTCGGGGTGGGGGGGGCTCTGGGGGAAACCAGGCTGCAGTAGGGGGAGGGAACGGGAGATGAGGAAGGAGTCGCTTGAACAGGGTCAGGTGGGGGGCGACGATGGCACCGTAACCAGGGGAAGGTGCGGCCCGGCCGCCTCGGCAGCTGTCGGACGGAAGGACAGGCTGGAGCTGGCGGGGGCGGAGGGCAAAGCTGAGGGGCGGCTGGGCTGAGGGTCTGACTCCCTGCCAGCCCCGAGCCATTGGTCTCTCAGGGTCGGTGCGCTGGTGAAGGCGGCCCCGGCTCCGGGGAGCCTCCACAGCGGGTAATCCACGCGTACCTGCACCCCTCCAGCTCCCTCCTGGGGCGGCCAGCGCTCTGGGTGGCGCGAAGCCTGGTGATGGTGGTGTTTCTGGGCGAGCAGGACATGGGTTTGGGGTGAATTGCTAACCAGCACCCAACTTGACGACTTTCCTAATGAATTCCTAAGAGTCACTTTAAATTGCATGCCCGTTTTAATTTCAGTTACATGCGTGTTTTCAGAGAAGGTTGACAGAACTTGCCAGTTCACGTCTGTGCAGCTCGTACCTCACCCTGGTACTGTCACACAGGTCAGAGGTCGCCTCTGCGGCTAAGGGGATGCGCCCACAGAGCACAGGCTCCCCCGACAGCCCAGCCCCGAAAGGCCACCTTCAGCAAACTTAGCACAGGGCACAGCTCGGTGCAGAGGAGCCTTTTGGGGGGGCGAGCGGGCACTCCAGCCCGAGCAGGGGCACACGGGACGGAGTGTGACTCTGGTGACGCGCACTTGAACCTCAGAAGCTCTGCGTGCGGGGTGAGCCGCGCTCTTCCCCGGGCAGGGCAGTGTCCTCAGCGCAGCAGCTCCTTGGGCAAAGTACACACACGACGGCCAGCAGGCACAGGGGCCCCAGGAATGTCAGTGCCGCTGCCCGAGGGGAACTGGCACTGGGTCAGCCTGTCGGGTGCTGAAGCGTGAGCTGCCACGTGAGGGCTCCTTCGGGCTCCTGTCGGGCGCGGGGCGGTCCCGGGGCAGTGCAGACTGCTCACGCCGTGCTCCCTCCCAGGGAGGGGTGAGAAGCCCGGGTTTCCAGGGGGCGCCTTCGGCGAAGATGGCTTTCTCTGTCGCCTTGCATGGCCAGCCTCTCCACGCGTGTCCATGTCGTAGCATGTACTTGGGAAGAGCACAGGCTTTGCATCGGCCAGACCCTGTGTGTCCCACATTTGCCGGCCCGGTCGGTCGCGGGTGGGCGGTGGGCACTTAGCAGCCGAGGGCGAGCTGGGGCCGGGGCATGTCTCCCAGGCACTCCCTGTGTCCTCTGCGGTCAGTCTTCAGCTACTCCCGTCTGACGCAGAGCCTTGCAGCTCACAGACGTTCACAGAATGTTTGTGTAGGCCAGAGAGAGAGAGTGTGGACGAGCAGTTCTCTTGTGACCAGGCCCTGTAGCCCCTCTCAGCGCATGGTCACCACTGTGGTAATGAGCCCATGGCCAGAAGCAAGCGCGGCCACTGTCTGTGCCCCTCCAGCTAAGAGGCCGGATCTTCAAGGAACAGTTTTATCCGTGCAGCTTCCCCTCTAGTGCGTGTCAGCGCTACAGAGCATCCAAAATAGGAGAAGGGCCGGGCACCCGGTGAGCTTCTCATTGTCTTATGGCTTTTCCCCTGAAGATTGGCCTCACATGATGCCGCCCAGAGGGGCTAAAACACAGCTGGGTATCCGAACCCAAGGGCAGAGTTAGAGCCGGGGAACCCCAAATCCCATTTGTCATCTCTACTCGTATTTCTTGGCAGTTCCTGAAATGGGACAGATTTTAGCTAAAGCTAAAAAAACAGGGGAGACAGTTTTGAGTTCGAGTCCAACCAAGTTAATTGTTTGTTAAAACAAAAATATCAACGCTGGTAAAACCCGAGAGGGATTGGGTAGGATGAGTGCATCTCCTAAAGCTGGCTTCTCTACTTCTTGTTACCTATTAGTGTTGATCTCATTTAAAACAGACACTCTTGTGTGTTGGATTTGTGAACAGTACGAATGTATCTCATCCCACCAATGTCAGGACAAAATGACTTTTTTATACTCATTTCTTTTTCAAGAAGAGATCCTGAATATAAGAATAACAGTCCAGCATTTTGTCAGTGTTTTTCAAAATTGACCTATTTTAAGATCATGTTATTCCTAAGTAATGTTCAAAGAGTGATGGGTAATCTGGATAGATACTTTTTTCTTGTATTTTCTCCTAGAAAAACTTTTAAAAGGCAAAAGCTTAACCAATAAGAGTATCAAATCAAATGTCAAGAAAGTATTTCCAGTGTTAGGACAATATACGCATGTGCCTCAAGTTAAACTGTGCAAAAATTTGTTATTAATTTCTTGGGTTTTTAAGCTCTGAAATACATATCAAGTTAAACTTAGTCATGGCTGTTCTAAGATGTACTTAAGGAGAGAAGGAGTCTTTATGTTCATTTTTTTATATGTGTTTTATACCTGCATATCTGTGCAAAAACGCTTTTACCAGAATTATTCATCAAAGTCCAGTTATTGACCTTTGTGGGGGGAAATATATCATTGTTCATCAAAGGAATGTAACAGAATATAGTCTCTGCGACACATCGTTTTACAACGTCTGCGCTACAACTCAATACTGTTAGACATTTGGGGAGAAAAGAAAATGGAAAACATGACTTTCACTCCAGAGAAAAAGCCACAAGGCACCTGACCCCAAGATGATGACTTGTGTTGGAATCATCAGACACGTTCTGACTCTGCTCGGGGACATAAAGGAAAGCAGGCTCTAGGTGGAGAGTAGAAAATCTCAACAGAGAAATAGAAGCTATTTTAAAAAAGAACCAAATGGAAATTCTGAAATTGAAAAATGCAGTATCTGAAATAAAAATTAACCTTTATGATGAGAGAAGATTCAGTGCACTGAGAAATTGGTCTGTAGAAATGACTTAATATGAAGAACAGGGAGAACAAAGGTTGAAAAAAGAAATGAGCAGAGCTTCAGGAAGCAGTGGGACAATGTCTAATATACGTGTAATTGGAGTCCTGGAAGAGAGGAAAGAGAATGGGGCATCAAAATGTGAAGTAAGAAATAACTGAAAACCTCCTAAGTTTGGTGGAAGCTTAAATCTACAGCTTCGTGAAGCAGGATGAATGTAAAGAAAGCCTCGCTTAGGCTCACCATAGTCAAACTGCTGAAAAGCAGCAACAAAGGGGAAATCTCGAAGGCACCAGAGGAAGAAAAGACATGTATGTAGTCATGTGGGCTGTCACAGGCTTCTCGGAAGACAGTGGAATTGTGTCTTGAAGTTCTGGCGGGGAGAGGAGTTGACCCAGAGTTGTGTATCCAGCAAAAATATCTGTTAGGAACAAAAAGTGAAATAAAGAGAATTTAGGTAAATTCTAAGAGCATTTGTCATCAGCAGACCTCTGTGAGAAATGCTGAAGAAGCTACAGACAGTTCTTCAGGCTGAAGAGAAGTGATACCACACGAACACTGGGATCTCGAGGAAGAAGGAAGGAAAGGTATGGAAATGGTAAGATGGGTGGGTAAAAATAAAAGACCAGTTTCCTATTAATTCTTTTAAAATGACTGTTTAAAATAAAACTCACAGCACAGCGTGGGGTTTATCGTGGCTGCAGATGAAACGTATGTGCCAGCTTCAACATAAAGGGGCTTGGGGTAAACGGGCACAGACAGTCACTAATTTCTTATGTGACGTGAACGATATCCACAAATAGACTGAAAATTGACGTGTAATACAGTCTCCAGAGCAGCCACTACAAAATAATGCTAAAAAGCCAATGTGTAAATTAAAATGGAATGTGGAGAAATACTCAGTTAAGCAAAAGAAGGCAGGAACAAGAGGAACGGAGACCCCAGGAGGGGGCAGACTGGAAGCAAGTAGGAAAACGGCAGCCCTGACGTCACCCACGTGAGCAGTTACTCTAAATGTAAGTGACGAAACAACGCCAGCGAGGAGACACACCAGAGTGGATGGAACAGCGAGACCCGCCCATCTTCTCGTAAAACACCGTGACTGACGCCGAGGGGTTGAGGTGAAAAGGTGGGAACAGGCAACCTGAGTCAGCTGGTGGGAGTATTAACCCCAGATAAAGACGAAGCATTGCCGGGGGTACAGAGGGCAGCTCACAGGATGGAAGGGTGGGCTCAGGAGTGAGGTGCGTGTGCTCCTGATGAACAGAGCCTAAGACACGGGTGAAGCAAAGACGGGCAGACTCCAACAGTCATTCGCAGTCATTGTTGGGAAATTTCACACCCCTCTTTCCGCAGTAATAGGGCCGACTGAGCACAACTCAGGAGACAGACAAACCCTGGACAACACACAACCGCGCTGCATCTAGAGCAGGGGTTGGCAGGCGGTTCCTGTTGGGGCCAGAGTGAATGAATGTTCCTGGCGCTCTGGCCGCATGTCTGTAGCAGCTCCAAGCCCTGCCATGGAGCTCAAAGCAGCCGTTCATCAGCGGACAAGTGTGGCCTCGTTCCAATAAAACTTTATTTACAGACACTTTTTACACGTCAGGAAATGTTCTTACTTTGATCTTTTTCGACCGTTAAAAAACGTAGCAACGTTCTTAACAAAAAGGGGCCGCAGAGTTGCTCAGTCGTGTTCCAGAGCATTGACCTTGAGAAGGAGAGGGGTTGGAACGAACTCCTTTCCTCCGAGCAGCGACGGGATGACAGGGGGGCCCTGCTGGCCGCCCTGCCCGGCAGCCCCCCTCCGGCCACGCCCAGCGGAGGTGCCAGGAGGGATCCAGTGCTGACGCCTCCCGAGTCCCCGACATCCGGGCAGGTGCGTGGGATGACGCTGCGGGTCCCGCACCTCCCGTCCCTGGTCCCCTGTCCCCTGTCCCCTGTGAGAGGCCCGGCCGGGGTCGCAGGGCCTTCTCCTCTGTAAAGAGCTCCACCTGCCGTGGCCACAGAAACACCCACCCCCTCTGCCCCCACCGCCCGGCAGCCCATCCGCTTCTCTCCCTCAGACTCAAGGGTGCTGCCCTCCCGACCCGCTCAGTCCCTGAAGCGCCACGGGTCACCCTGTGATGCTTGTCGCCTGGTGAGTTTGCTAATAATGCCCGTGTCCCTGGGAGTGGAAGCTGCCGAGGCCAGGAACCACCGCTCCCCCACGGCACAGCAAGCACAGCCGGTCCCAGGCGTGTCGTGTGCCCGGGCCCCCTGCTCCTGGACCAGCGTTGAGCGCGTTCAAGACCGGGAGCCAAGACGACTGATGCCAGGAGGCATGTGTGTGGTGGGCTGGCTGGGGATGGAGAAGGTGGCCTGGGGCAGATGGCAGGCCTGGCGGGTGAGGGCACCGGGGGATGGGGTGGCCAACCACAGCTGGAGATCAGACCCGGGTTGGGGGCCGGCCAGCAGCAGTGCGCAGGGTCAGAGGTCGGTGGTTGGGGTCTTCAGGCTGACCCCGCTGCAGGTGCACCTCGGGTTTGGTTCAGTTCAACAGTCGTTGGTACCTGCCTCTGTGGGTCCCCGCCCTCAGGGATGCCCGTCTCTTGGGCACGCGTACAGGTGGTGCAGCAGGTGTGGAATTACAGCAGCGGTGGTGAGCCCGGCTGAATGGGAGCCTCCTGGGTGGGTGACCCCCTCAGAGTTCTAAGAGGCACCAGGTAGGGAGGTGAGAGTCAGCAGGTGCAGAAGTCCAGAACACTTCTTGTGCCTGAAGCTGGAGGGCCAGGCCCCCAGGGGAGACGGCAGGCACGGCAGGGAGTCGACGTGTGTGTGCACACATGCCTGCGTGTGTGCAAGTGCGTGCGTGCTGCAGCTCTGCACAGAGCCCCGTCACCAAGCTAGTCACCGTTCGTTAGTAAAGTTGTGACCTTTGAAAAGCCCAGCAGTAGTTAAAGAGTCTGTCCATTGGGGTAAGAATGCTTTCCTTTCTGTCTGAAACCGACTACACCGCACCCGCTAAATGGTTTTGTGCGGGAGCCGTTTTTGAGAAGCCTGATGCTTAGACACCGTGCGTTCTTGAGCGTAGGAAGTGTCGGCGCGGCCGACGTGGCGGTACCGCTGTCGTTTTCCCCGGTGCCTGACTTTGACAGTGAACGCCGAGGACCCGGGCCTGCCATGTAGACCACCGCTTGTCAGCAGAGCACACTCAGGCAGGCTTCTCATTTCCTGAAACACCAGTACGTTCTGCTGACTTGAATCAGGAACAGAATTCGCCCTTCCTAAGGTTCTGTGTGGTGTAAAGGTCGAGGCTGACACCTTGAATTCTAGGCTGAATGCATAAATATTTTAATGGGCACGTTAGCAACGATTTTGAAAGGTGCTTCCCTCCTCCTTTGAAAACGATTTCCTCCTCCTACACAGTTTATTTTTCTTAGTAGTTCAGCACAATATTCCATTTCTCAGCGCCTTTGGTGGTGTAAAACATCAGCTAACAATCGCTGGCGTGCCAAGGCACGCTTTTATTTTTTTATGTAAACTCTTCATTGTAGTATGACATACAGAGAGGTGCATGATCCGAGTCTCCAGCTGGGTGAGTTGTCACCAGGGACCTCCATCCAGATCAAGATCAGAACATACCAGCCCGAAGCCCCTGCCCCTCCCAGGGGCGACCAACACCCTGGCTTCTCCCAGCAGACACTCCTTTAGCCCCGTTGGACATCATGTAAATGGAACCCACAGTGTGTGCCCTTGTGCACCCAGCATGTGCGGGATTCCGCCGTGTTGTCCTGTGTGTGAATGAGCCAGACTCGTTTCTCGTTGTTCCAGTGGCGACGGGCGTTGTTTGTGTTATAGGGAGGAAGCATGTAGAGTGGGGCCGGGGGGTACATAGACTTTGAAATCAGGCAGCCCTGGGTTTACGTCCTAGGCTCCTACTTCTTCGCTCTGTGACCCAGGGCAGATTACCTACCTAAACCTCTCTGAGCTTTAGATGGCCCGCCTGTGAAATGGATACAGTAATCCCTGCCTACCTGGGCAGTTAGGAGGATTAAGCACCAGACACAACCCCCTGGTTCCAGCTGGACACACACTGCGGCTTCCCCTCTTGCTGCCCCTCGGCAGCCACTCAGAAGCCCACTGCTGGGGTCATTTAGTGCGACAGTGGCTGCGAGGGCCCTCTGCAGGACCCTCGTGATAGATTTCAGCTGTGAGGCCCACGATCCCGGGAGCGGGGCGTCAGTCCCCCGCCCGCCTTGTTCTGGGCTGACGGGCTCAGTGCCTGGTCCCCGAGGGTGGCGTTGAGCAGCCCCTGAGACCCCAGGCCCTGGTCAGGGCCAGAGGAATGAGAGGGTCTTGCCCTCGTGCCGACGCCCCTGCAGGAGCCTCTCCACGTGCGCGCGGCGGCCCCGGGCCCGCTGGGTCCTGTGTCCTGCGCCATAGGCTTTGTGCCCGCCTGCCGAGTGCACCCTGGGCAGGTCCCAGGGCACCGGCTCTACGGCCCAGTTCTGGCCTGGGGCCAGCTGATGCTTCCCCGTTGGGCTTTGGCTGATTTCAGACACCGGGCCTGGCAGGTGGGGACGTCTGCCTGGGGGCGCTCTAGCTGGCAGGGGTGTGTGCGCGTGGCCCGAGCTGCCTGGGGCAGGTGGTCTGCAGCGCGCCCGCCCACGTGTGTAACGGCCCGCGTGTCTGTTGCAGGCCTTCCGGAGCAGTACTACAGCCTCACCTGGTTCCTGAGCCCCATCCTTGGCCTCATCTTCACCCCCCTCATCGGCTCCGCGAGTGACCGGTGCACCCTAAGCTGGGGCCGCCGGCGGCCTTTCATCCTCGTGCTGTGCGTGGGCGTGCTCTTTGGAGTGGCACTTTTCCTTAACGGCTCTGCCATCGGTGAGTGTCCTGCAGAGCCCTGACCGGGACTCGATAAGATGTGCAGGTTTAAAGAGTTCAGACCGGCTGGTCCCGGACTGGGCAGCTGTGCCGAGCCCTGGGCGCCCGGGCGGTGGCCAGGCCACGGGCCCCACGTGGGAACGCCGTGGGAACCTGTTCTCAGGGAGCGTTTCCTGTTGTGATCCGTTTGTTTTTAATGCGTATCTGACACCACGTCCTGTTTCCAGCATTATTTCAGAAATTATCTTTTCTCTTTTTTTTTTTTCTCCTTTTCTTAGGCTTGGTATTGAAAATGTCCAGACCTAGTGTGATACTTTTTTTGTTGTTTGTTTTCGTGTACTCGCGGTTTGTTTTGCTTCTTTTTGTTGTTGTTTTGTTTTCAACTGAAACAACTGCACGTGGGAAAATAGGTTTTGCTTGAGAGCAACCGTCAGCACTGGTGAAAAACAAAACCCTGTTTTCTGGCAATGACTTTCTAAGTCGAAGGCTTAATCTGTGTTCTGACATAGGCGAGCCTGCCCCAAGTCTGCATCAGTTCAGGCGGGGGTCACTGATGCTAGAGGCTCAGGGACTGGGGAGGGCGGCGCAGAAAACTTTGCTGTGCGGCCAGAGCCTCGCTCAGTTGCTCAGAGGCTGCGTGAGGCCGCCTGGGGCGAGCTTAGCGCCAGCTTGGTGGGGGCGGCCGAGGAAGGCCTCCCTGAGCTGAGCGCCCACCCACCTCCCCTCCATCCAGATGCCCCCGGATCAGGAGTCCGGGGGTGCCGCCCTCCTGGCACCTGCGGGCTCAGTTTAGAGGGCACGTTGCGGCTTTCTCGAGGACCTGTGTGTGCAGGTGGGCCCGGCCCACCGTGGCCCAAACGCGGCGGCTCGGAGCTCCGGCCCGGTGCCCTCTGTCCTGCTGCGCCTGTGTTGCTCCCGGACGTTGCAGGGTCCAGGTAGCCAGCAGGTTCCTTGCCCTCACGCAGGGCGGGTGTGTCTGAGACCCGCCTCATCTGCAGAGCTCAGGGGCTGGTCCTGGGTTCCAGACCATGAGCCCAGGGCCCCCCCCCCATCACTTCTGTGCACAGAGCGCCCCTCGGGCCCACGGCGGTGAATCCAGTGAAACCAGCTTTAGCTCAGCTGTCAGGGGGCAGGTTGGTCTCTGGGTTCAGGGCCAGACTCGCCTGAGGCAGGTGCGTGATTACGGCTCACAGCCTCCTTCCCAGAGCCAGGAAAGACAAAACTCTCCTTCCGTCAGGAGAGGCTGTGCCGAGGAGCACGTGCCCTTCTGGCTGCGGGTGGGAGGCCGCTGTCTCCCCGGGAGGTCACTGCCTGCCACCGGGCTGAGATCGGCTGCTCCTTTTTGCCCTGTCAGGTCTGTCCCTCGGCGATGTCCCCACCCGGCAGCCCATTGGCATCGTCCTCACGGTGCTGGGGGTGGTGGTCCTGGACTTCAGCGCTGACGCCACCGAGGGGCCCATCCGCGCCTACCTGCTGGACGTGGTGGACAGTGAGGAGCAGGACATGGCCCTCAACATCCACGCCTTCTCTGCCGGTGAGAGTGCGCCCCCCCCCCCCCGCCTTCGCCATCCCCCGCCTTCGCCATCCCCCGTCCTCGCCCCGCTCCTCTGCGGTCGCCAGGCCGGGGGGAGGCTGCTGTCCCAGACGCCGGTGGGCGAGGCAGTGAGCTGGGGGCCTGGCAGGGCCAAGTGACTGTGGTCTGGGGTGGGGGACGTGCTAGCCGGGTGGCCCCAGTCCAGGGCCCTGCGCTGGCTGCTCCCTGAGTCGGGCGGCCTTCCCATACGACGGGAATGTGGGAACGTGAGCTCGGGGGATGGCGGTTAGTGCGGAGAGCGTTCCCAGGGCAGCCGCCTGTTTCTGTCCGAATTCATGAAGCAGGAACCTGTCAGGCCGGGTCCGAACCCGGGCTCAGGTGTCGTTCCTCCTTGCCTTGTTCCTCCCGTTTTCTCTGAGTGGCGGCCCTGGACCCCAGTGTGTGTGTGTGTGTGTGTGTGTGTGTGTGTGTGTGTGTGTGTGTTGTGGGGGGTGTTGAACACCCGTCTGGGTTCCCCCCGGCTCGGCTCCCTCCTTGGGGGCCGAGGCGCCTGCGCCGCTCACTGCTGCCCCGCCCCGCCCCGTCCCTCAGGCCTCGGCGGGGCCATCGGCTACGTGCTGGGGGGGCTGGACTGGACCCAGACCTTCTTGGGCGCCTGGTTCCGGACGCAGAACGAGGTGCTCTTCTTCTTCGCGGCCATCGTGTTCTCGGTGTCGGTGGCACTGCACCTGTTCAGCATCGACGAGGAGCACTACAGCCCCCAGCAGGAGCGCGGCGTGGACGCGGCCGACGCACCGGCCCCCGGCCCCCGCGCCAGCGTCCTGGACGGCGGCGCCCTGTTCCCGGACGAGGTGCAGTCGGAGCACGAGCTGGCCCTGGACTTCCTGGACGCGGGCATCGTGCGGAGCAAGAGCGACTCGGTGCTGCACGTGCCGGACGCCACGCTGGGCCTGGAGCCCGAGCTGCTCTTCCTGCACGACATCGAGCCCTCCATCTTCCACGACGCCTCCTACCCCGGCACCCCCTGCAGCACGAGCCAGGAGCTCGTCCGGGCCCGGCCGCCCCGCCTGCCCCCGCTGCTCTGCGAGCCCGCTGGCGAGGACGAGACCCTGCTGGAGAACCACCTGAGCACAGCCGGGCTCCCCAACGGAGGGGGCTCCCCGCCCCGCGGCGGCCTGGGCGGCTGCAGCCGGGTGGACGTGAAGGCCACGGCGGGCTCCGGGCGGCGGCGCCGGCACATGTTCCGCCGGCAGGCCTCCAGCACCTTCTCCTACTACGGCAAGACCGGGTCCCACCGCTACCGCTACCGGCGCGCCAACGCCGTGGTCCTGATCAAGCCCTCGCGCAGCATGAGCGACCTGTACGACCTGCAGAAGCGGCAGCGGCAGCGCTGCCGCCGCCGCAACCAGAGCGGGGCCACCACGTCCAGCGGGGACACAGAGAGCGAGGAGGGCGAGGGCGAGACCACCGTGCGGCTGCTCTGGCTGTCCATGCTGAAGATGCCCCAGGAGCTGGTGCGGCTCTGCCTCTGCCACCTGCTCACCTGGTTCTCTGTCATCGCCGAGGCCGTGTTCTACACCGACTTCATGGGCCAGGTCATCTTCGAGGGGGACCCCAAGGTGAGCGCCTGGGGCCCCCACTCGGGGCACTGGGGGGGCGGCGGAGCCTGGCTGTGGTGACAGCTTGCTGCCCCGGCGCCCAGCGGGCCGCCCCCAAAGCTGCAGGGGGGTGTGGTGGGCAGCCAGCCAGCGTGCGCCCCTGTTAACACGGTCGGGAGTCGCCATGTGCGCCCGAGAGGGCATTCACGCTGGGGTCCGCGGTGAGCAAACGGCAGGCTTTGGCGCGTGCCGGAGCGCCGAGGAGCCAGAGGCAGGAAGGCCCGCTCCCGCCGCGTACAGACGCGTACAGACGTATACAGACGCGTACAGACGCCGTGTGCAGACGCCGTGTGCAGAGGGTTAAAACGGCGATGTTGTTGGCTCGTGGCCAGGCCAGCTGGGCATGGCTCCTAGTCCCCGCGGCATCAGCTGACTCACACCTGTGCCCGTGTCGCCCAGAGTCGGGTCGGGAGGTCCGGGATGGTCCCAGCGCAGGCTCAGGCCTTCCCGCCCCACGTGGTCCTCACCATCCTGGACTGTCTGAGCTGCTTCGTGCGGCCTCTGGGCTCCAAGAGGGCAGAGGCAGGAGCTGCAAGTCGCATGCGCCAGACTCGGGGCAGGAGCGAGGCCGGGGGGGATTGCGAACGATCTGCCACAGGTCCCGGCCTGGGCCGAGGCTGCTCCTCCTCCATGTGGTGCTGCCACTGTGGTACACGGCTTGCCTGCCGTCGAGACGTAAATTGCGACGTAAATGACCTCCTTTGCCCGGAGGTACAGCGCACTGTCCCCACTCCCTGAACCCCAGTCTCGTTTCTGGAACAGGCTCCATCCAACTCGACTGCATGGCAGGCCTACAACGCGGGCGTGAAGATGGGCTGCTGGGGCCTGGTCATCTACGCGGCCACCGGTGCGACTTGCTCAGGTAAGCGGCCCCCAGTCAGGTGAGCCGTTTGCCTGGACGTGCTCCATGACTGGAAAGACCGGCGGGCGTCCTGCTCTGTGGACGGCGGGCCTTGACCAGACAGGGCCACCCCTCAGGGACAGCAGCGTTGAAATCCACTCATCCTCATCTTGGGAATAAGCCACCTTAGCCTGATACCGGGAACCGGTGTCCTGAGACCCGCCGCGGGCTGTCCTCTGGGCAGGCGCCTGCCCAGGCTCCTCGGGGAGGGGTCTGACCACGGCTCGGGGGGTGGCGGCGCTGCAGGAGCTGTGCCCCCAGCCAGGATGCCGGGGGAGGTTGAGGCAAGCATCCTGGGTCCTGCCTGAGCGCATACCGTGTGTTTGCGCCCTGCCGGAGGAGACAAGCAGCGTTTCCCTGGGCTCAGCTGTGTCCTGGAGGATAGGGGGTGGGAATGACAGGCTTCAGTCCCGGGAGCGACATGCCGGCACACCTTCTGGAAACGGGGCAGAGCCGCAGTTAGGGGTCTCCTGGCTGAGCCTGGGCCGGGCCCCCTGCCTGTGCTCTTACCTGAGGATGACCAAGATAACGGCCAGGGGCAGCAGGCAGCCTTCATGACGGTCACGGTGCTGCCGATGCTTTAACAGAGGACTTCTCAGGAGGGCTGGGTCAGGAAGGGTGAGCAGGAGTCTGTCCTTCCAGACCCAGAGGGGGTGGTTGCTCGCGAGGAAGACCAGCAACAACTCAGTCCTCGAGGCAGGACCAGGCACAGGGCCCCAGAGGGTGCCGAGTGGGCCTGGATCGGTGGAAGGATCAGGAAGGCCTGACCTTGCAGGGTAGGGAGGCCCCAGGGGGCTGCAGGATAGCACCAGCTTCCTGAGCCAGGCTGAGCGCAGCGGTAGAGGGAGGGGAGCGAGTGGGCGGTGCCTGTCAGTCACTGTGGTGGCCTCTCTCTCTGCAGCCCTGCTACAGAAGTACTTGGACAACTACGACCTGAGCATCAGGGTGATCTACGTGCTGGGGACGCTGGGCTTCTCCGTCGGCACAGCTGTGATGGCCATGTTCGCCAACGTCTACGTGGCCATGATCATGATCAGCACCATGGGCATTGTCTCCATGAGCATCTCCTACTGCCCCTACGCCCTGCTCGGGCAGTACCACGACATCAAGGAGGTGTGTGGCCGGTGGGGGCGTGGGTGGCTGGTGGGTGAGGTCCTGGGGCAGGGTCACCAGCTGTGGGCGGCTCTAGGGTTCTCACCAGCCCTGCTGCATGGGACATTCCAGCTCACGTCTTCCCTTGCACTTGCACCCTCGGCCTGTGGCCTACCTGGGGTAGACTTCGTGTGTGTGGTCTAAGGTAGATCAGAACTTTATGGCTTCCCCACAAAGGATGGAGATGGCCATGTGACCCAGTGTCCCCACCCGCACTGCCGTGTCGTGATCGTCATAAGTCAGGTGTCTGTCTGGGGGGATCTCTGTATTCTCTTCCATGGGTCTGTCTGTCCTTAGACAGATGATGCTACACTGTCTTAAGTAGTTTTATAATAGGACCTGAAACCTGGTAGTATAAGTTCTTCAACTTGGTTCTTCAAGATTGTCTTGGGTATTCTTGACCATTTAAATGTTAGAATCAGCTTCTGGGATTTTTTTTTATTGGAAACACATTGATTACATATATCAATTTAGAGGGAGTTCAAAGTTTATAGTATTGAGCCTTTATGATATTCCCTAAATATGGTGTATTCTATTAATTGTTATAGTATATTTATAGATTCTTCTGGGCTTTCTGCATACACAATCACATCATCCATGGATAATGAGCTTTATTTCTTGCTTTCCAATTCTTTTTAAAGACAATACTTCTGTTTCTCATTTGTATTTTTTTTCTTAATTAATTAATTAATTTATTTATTTTGGGCTGCGTTGGGTCTTCATTGCTGCACGCAGGGTTTTTCTAGCTGCGGCGAGAGGGGGTTACTCTTTGTTGCAGTCCTCGGGCTTCTCATTGCTGTGGCTTCTCTTATTGTGGAGCATGGGCTTTGGCGCGCGGGCTTCAGTAGTTGCGGCACACGGGCTCTAGAGTCGCAGGCTCAGTAGTTGTGGCGCACGGGCTCAGTTGCTCCGCGGCATGTGGGATCTTCCCGGACCAGGGCTCGAACCCGTGTCCTCCGCGTTGGCAGGCGGATTCTTAACCACTGCACCACCAGGGAAGCCCCTCCAATTCTTTTTTTTAAAAACATCTTTATTGGAGTATAATTGCTTTACAATGGTGTGTTAGTTTCTGCTGTACAACAAAGTGAGTCAGCTATACGTATACTCCAATTCTTAATAGGTTTAATTTATTTTTCTTGCCTTATCGCAGTGGCCAGAACCTCCAATACTATATGTTCGATAGAAGTCGGGTAGGGACGGGGACAAACAGGCTGAGGGGAAAGGCAGGTTTTGTGTCCACGCTTCTGAGCTAATGTTCAAACCCCGGGAAGGATGATCGACGGCTTGACCCCCGGCCCTCACGCCTGTGTCCTCCTCTCTTGCAGTACGTTCACCACAGCCCTGGGAACTCCAAGCGTGGCTTTGGCATAGACTGTGCCATCCTCTCCTGCCAGGTCTATATCTCCCAGATCCTGGTGGCCTCCGCCCTGGGCAGCGTGGTCGATGCGGTCGGGACTGTGCGTGTCATCCCTATGGTGGCCTCTGTGGGCTCTTTCCTGGGCTTCCTGACGGCCACCTTCCTGGTCATCTACCCAGAGGGGTCTGAAGAGGCCAAGGAAGAGCAGAAGGGCCTGTCCTCCCAGGCTCTGGGCGAAGGCGGGAGCGGCAGCATCGAGAAGCCCACGGTCCTGAAGCTGTCCCGGAAGGAGGGCCCGCAGGGGCTCGCGGAGACCGAGTCGATGGTCTGAGCCGCGCCCTGTGCACACACATTCCAGGGCCCGCAGGGAGGCGGGGAGGGGCGGGGGACACCGCCCCTGCAGGCTGGCTGCTGTGGCCTTAGCGGCAGCGCAAACCAGAGTGGAGGCTCGGTAGTTGAAGGGTAGCTTGGCGCCACTAGGCAAAAATACCACATTAATTACTTTTTCCACAATTAAAAAGAATCATTTGAAATCTTTTTTTTTTTTAATCGAAAAAGATCTTTTAATTTCAACTTTGTCTTTTACTCTGCAGGTATATTATTCTGCATGTTTTAAAAGTATAAACCAGATTTACAACATAGACCATAAGTGATTTAGAAAAAAATAAGATTTTTGCATTTCTAAAGTTATAATTGAAAACAAAAAATATCTGATGTATTTTGCTATATCGTATCTGAATTCTTCAGATAGCAGTCATGTAGTCAGTGACTAAAACATTTTTATCAAATTTTTTTCCCTGTGGATGCCTACAGGTATTTGGACGTTCTGTCAGATCTCATCACATTTTGTTGGTGCTGCAGCTTTTGGAGAGTATTTTTCTCTGATTACTTTAGAAAAAAAAAAATTTTTTTTTTTTCTTCTTCTTCTTTTTTTTTTCCCTGAAACTGTGGTTTTCTTGGAAGAACAGCATCTATCTCCTGTTTTCCTCAGAGTCTGCTGCATTGTGCCCGGGCAGCCCTGTTCGTGGGCGGCGGGCAGCAGTAGTAGTGACACCAAAGCCAGGAGGAGGCAAGGCCCCCGGGTTCTCGTGGGGTGACCAGGGCAATTCACAAGGGCCAATTCCAGACACGCCGCCCAGCGGGCTGGGATGGGCCGCCAGCGCCGGGGTAGCCCTTGAACTAGCAGACCTGCCCCTGGCTGCGGGCCTACCTGTGTGTTGCTTGCTGCCCGTGCTCAGCCCTCCTGCCCGTCGTCCTGTCCGAAGTTCCCTGGAGAGGCTGTGATTCTCGCGTTGCACTTTGTCTTTAAACCATTTGTGGGGTAAATCACGAGGGCAGAGTTCCCGGTGTGGCTCTGCCTCCAGTGCCCCACCGCCAGGCCCACACGCCGGACACTCTGCACCCTTCTGACCTCTGCGCCTGCTCTCCCCGCTGGCCACTGGAATCAGAGCCACCTCACAGTGAAGAAGTGGGTCTTGGGATAAAAAGAAGGTCGGTCCGGTCCACGGGTCAACTCGGCACGGTGTTTCTGGTTTCAGCAGAGAACCAAACTCAGGCTCCGGGGAAGCACGGTCGTCACATGCTGCAGCTGTTTGGAAATGCTTTTCAAACCACACTCTCTTTATAACTAAGCAGTTTCTGCTTTTCTTCTTTGGAACGGTCAGTCTAGGTTTACTGATCTCAGGAGAAAGAGGGAGGCCTCCCGCCCATTACCCGGATAAAGTGAGAGAGGATTGTAATACTTCGCTGCCTCAAGTTGATGTTTTTTTAAATAAAGTACTTTAAAATGCATGAGAATCATGCTGCAATATGATCATTCTAAAGCAAACATATATTTCAAGATGAAATTAAGCAGTTTTTAAATAAACTACTTGAATTTTCTGTGTGTTGAAAGGAATAGCCGTGTTTAATGTATTTGACCAGCCTCTGGTCTTGCCCTGTCTCTCCGTTGCTGGTGGCACTTTGTAGGTTGTGATTTGTGCCCAAGGAGCAGCGGTGCCTGTCCATGTCGGATGTGTCCACAGGCCACGTGTCCTCCCTCAGAAGCCCAGGATCACAGAGAACCGACCAGAAGACGGGAGTGTTTTCGATGGCATCATAGCTGGAGCATGGCCTTGGGAATCTCGTGCTTGGACGGGAAAGTCCTTCCCACCACTGAAGGCCCTCTCGGTGTTCCCGAGGCCCCCACTGACCCACCGGCCATCCGGTGTGTGCTTCTCAGCACCCTCCCCCTCGCCCCCCCCTAACCAAGCGGGTGCCCCCAGCAGGTCACTTATATGCAATTCAGTGGCCTTCATAGCTTTCGGATGGTAGGTCCTCCTGCTGTGATTCGATCGCAGCCTGCGTTTAGCTGCTCCTCGAGGGGTCTCCTGGCAGCTAGAAAACAGGGAGGCCGGAGAGCAGAGAATATGGGGGGTGGCGGGGATGGTGGGGAGAGGGCCACCCCTCGCAGGCCCGCCCCTATCCACAGCCATCGCTCCCTTCCAGACCCAGGGCCCCCAGGGCCCAGCTGGGGCTTGATTTATAGGAGCAAGAGGGGCTTGTGGCGAGACCACCAACCTGAAGAGCGTGTTGACCCTGGAGATCCCAGCCTTAAACTTGACCGTGATCTGAACCAGCGAAGACATCAAAGGACATTTGTTGAAGTCACTGTTAGGACAAGAACCACGCTGGAAGGTGCTTGTGATAAAGGCCCGCGAAGGGAAGGGCGTGGCCACGATTGGCGGCTCCGTGCAGAAGTGAGTGTGCTGCCATCGAGTTCTACGGATTTCAAAGCCCTTTGGATGTTTGTGACCAAAGTGTGTCTTACTGTGTCGGTCTGGGAGGGCAGGTGCCTCGCTGTCTGGATCAGGAGCCGTCACGGAGCCGGCCTGCAGCACTGCCCTCCCGGCCCCTCGCCTGGGGGCGAGCAGGCACGGCGTGAGCACTTTCACCTCGGCTCCGTCCTTGCAGTGAGGTTATTCCCAGGTTGCACTGACTGGAAGCTCTGTCGTCACCTTGTGTCTTAAGAAAAGCTGAGAGGCAGGGCGGGCGGGCTGCCTGCAGGAGGCGGCGTTGCCGACCATGCCTCGGGTGTGTGTGTGCTTCCTGTCGCTGTGCCTCGGGGCGACGTGGGGCGACTGCCGCAGAGCCATCCTCTGTGGCCTGCTAACTCGAAAGGTCCTCTGTCTGGTGCTCGGGCCAAGGGGACTGGTCAGGCCGTGACAACCCCTGGGTAGGCTGGCCGGGTGGCTGATGCTGGAGGTGACCCTGGAGTTGGCCTTGTGGGCCCCGGGGGTCTGCGGGCACCGCTCAGGGCCCGGTGCCCCTGAGCAGAGGGCTTGGCAGGGATTTGGTTCGTCGCCGTGTCGTATAAATGGACTTACTACCACAATAGGGTAACATAGGTCTGGTTTGCACCCCTGGTTCCCTATGAAAGTCCGCTGAGTGAAGAATCTTTCAAAGCGATGCCGCAAACACACGGCAGGGGTCTGCCCCGTGCGGGAGTGCCCCCGGGGGGAGGCTCGAGGGGCCATCGGGGTCGGCCAGGCGGGACCTTGTCCCCGTTCTGTCGGCAGGGTCAGCACTGCGATGTTCCCCGGGTGGCTGGAGGGCCCCTGAGGTGGGGGGGACCAGCAGTGTCCCCCAGAGGGAGGCAGGACGGCTGGGTCATTGGCTCCAAATAGTCCTCGGGTGTGTTTTCTTAAAGGCACGAGTGTGTGGAGGCGTAGATCACTGGCCCCCCAGAACCCCAAGGTGGAGCCTCTGAGAGGCTGCAGAGGCAGGAATGGCTGGTAGAGCTTGTGGGGAAGGGCCGTCCTCTCTCTCTCCAGCCTTCGCCTTCCGGGCACCACAGGCCTCTGTAGCCTGGGCTGAAAAACGCTCCGGGAGGTGCCAGCCGATCCCTCCTGCGGCTGAGGGCGTGCGGCAGCCAGTGACGGGGACAGCTGCGCGGAGCAAGGCTGTCAGACACCAGATTCTCTGGACGTGAGCCACCTTCGAGCTGTTGGGCTTCCACCCGGGCTTCTGTCCACCTTTGGCCGCCCCAGCTGGGAGCGCAGGCACCCCTGTGAGGGGCCTCCTGGGAAGGTTGCTGCCAGAAACGGACGTGCCCGACTCTTCGCGTTCCATCTGCAGGCGGCTGCTTCTAGGACACACCATCCATCTTCTGCCCGCTTCCGGGCCTGGGGCCTCAGGCCTGCCTGACAGGGCTAACGCGAGGGTCCACCCCCTGAGCGTTCCTGGGGCACAGCTGTCAGCGGAGTGGTGTCGATTCAGCGCGGCCCTTGCACAGCCGGTACGTTTGGGGGCTGTTGTCATTACCTCCTCGTGGGGAGCCGCCCATCGCCATCCTGGCCCCTTGGCCAGCCCATCCTCGAGAGTGGCCGCCTCCACTGGGCCCTCCACCGAGCTGAGTGCCCACCCTGCCCTCTTGCCCTACCCCGGGCTGCCAGGGGCACAGCTCCACGTGCTGTGGACCGAGACTGTCTCTCTGGGTGGCAGAGTGACCCAATTGTTGGAAATGCCTCTTGCTGCCAGAGAAACTCCCCAGGCATCTCGGAACAAAACTTATTTAGTTCCATTGTGAACTGGCCACAGGACAACTTTTTTTTTATCAACTTAATTAAGTTGGAGCACTATAATAGCTCTTGCTGATTTTAGCAGTGATATAAGTGTGTGTTAAACACATAACGTTTTATGAGGAAAAGGGATTATAAAGAAAAGTAATATCGCACATCACTTAATTTTCTTATTAGGTGGGCACAGGCGGCCTGGTGTTTGTGTGTCTTGATGCAGAGCCCTAGGTCTTGGGGCTTCTTTCCGGTTGATGTGGCTGCTTGGCGCCCTCTGCCCCATCCCTGTGCGCAAGGTCCTGTCTGTGTAACACGCTCACTTTCCGGTGTAGACCAGGCTCTCCCTATGTCTGTTTCGCTCTGTCACTCTGTGGTTGAAAGTTAATAAACCTTTCCCTGCCAGGTGACAGCGTGGGTGTGTCTGTGTCACTTCTCCAGAGCCCCTCCCTCTGCCCTCTTGTGGCTGGGCTGTGGACCCAGGCCCGCCCCCTGCCCTCCTGGAACCTGGGTGGGTGTCCATGGTGGGGAGGGCAGAGACGCCCCGCTCTGACCAAGGGCTGCCAGTGGGTGTGGACTAGGTAAGGGCTCCTGAAGTGTCCCCAGAGGCTCTCCCAGCCCCAAACCTGGGGGCCCGTGTCAGAACTCCCAGGCCCTCCAGGGTACCTGCCAGAGGCGAGGGGGTTGGGTGGGTGGGTGGGGGCGTCTCAGCTCGGCCCACCTCACCTGGCTCAGGTGGGCTTCAGGCTGAGCCAGCCGGTTATGATAACCACCCAGCATGCTGGTGACCTGTTGCACTTGGCAACAGAAGAAAGGAAGGGGGAGGGGCTCGCCCAAGGTCACGCAGCCGGTGAGAGAGGAACGCTGGATGGGTTGATTTGTTCCGAGGCTGCTGACCTGCAGTGGGGCGCAGGCTGGCTCTGAGTTGGGGCACTGGGGAGGCCTGCCTGGGGATGGTGGAGGGGCGAAGGGGCCGGCTCGGACCCTTGGCGGGGTGGGGTTGGGGGCGAGATCACCACGGAGTCCTGGTGTTGCGCCTGGGCATCAGGAGGATGGAAACTGGGAGGCCCTGGCCCTGCGCTTGTGCCCTGAGCGCCCCTGCGGGCAGAACCTGGCCACACCTCCCTGCCGTGGGGACCAGGGGGTTCGTGCCTCCCTGTCGTGGGGACTGAAGGGTCCGCGCGTTGCCCCTCCTGCCGCTGTGCAGGCAGCGAGAGGCGGGCCCTCCCCGTGGGGAGGGGCTTGGAGCCAGGGGCCCCGCCCTCATCCTCTTCCCGGCTAAGCGAGCGCGCAGCGCCCCCTGGTGTCCGTCCAGCCCCTGCCCAGGATGCGCAAAGCCCGCGAGACCTGGCGCCGGGGCGGAGGTGCGGGGGGGGGGGGGGGGGGGGCGTCACGCCTCACCTGGCGCAGGTGCAGTCACCCGCCAGGGGAGGCCGCTCCAGGCCGCTGGCTGGAGGACGCACACACACGGGCGGTAGATAACGGAACAGCAGTGCCCCAGACCCCGTCCAACCCGCACGCCTCCACATCTGTCCCACATGTGCTAAAGCAGAAACAAGCTTTTTTTTTTTTTTACAAAAATTGGACCACACTATGTAGAGTTTGCAATGTACGTTTTTTTGTTTCGCAAAATAGTTGCTCATCTTTCCTTATTAGCACATATTGGTCTACTACATTGTTTTAACAGTATGAACAGAGGTTTTTGTTTGGGGTGTTTCGTTTTTATCGGAAAATCAGAAAAAAAGTTGTATTTATGTGTATTTACCTTATTTATTTTCTGTCTATCTAACCTGTCTGTCTATACCTCATCTATCATTCTAAAAACTCACTAATTTGTGTTTCTGGGAAGTATGCTTTAGGATTTTCCTGGGAGTGGGAGAAGAAAAATTTATTAGTGAAGAGAGTTGAATTCTTAGAAATCTCACATTTGGCTTCAAACTCAGTCTAGAGGACACATTGGCTTTAATTATAAAGCTTTTATATGCTTCCCATTTGCACAGTTCTTTTACATCATTCTGTTACGTGCTTGATTCTGCCAACAAAATGGAGAGACTTATAATGTTTAGATCAGGAAACTGAGCTCTGAGATACCAGAAGGTGGACACACAGTGTCTTTTCCAGGCCCTTAGAAATGATAGAAAACACACATACGCACTCTCCAAGACAAGAGTAGGTCCTGGAAGGGTGGAGACCAGCAGGATCCTGAAGAAGGAGACCCAGCCTGAAGGACCACAGAGGACTTTTGCCAAGTGGGGTGGCGGCAACTAGCAAGCATACCCACCACACACCCTCCTGGCGGTAGGTGACAGGTCCAGAGTGACACCGTTCCCGGCACAGCTGCTGCAATGCACATAGGAGACTTTGGACTCGGCTGGGTCTGCATGGCACAAAGTGAGTAGACCTTTGGCGTCATCTCGTTAATCTGAGCACTGTGCATCAGGAAAGTGTATAATTCAGGATTAAGCATGATTTGCCTCCTTTTTCTCTTTTTTTTAAAAATTTTTATTTTTATTTATTTATGGCTGTGTTGGGTCTTTGTTTCTGTGTGAGGGCTTTCTCTAGTTGCAGCAAGCGGGGGCCACTCTTCATCGCGGTGCGCGGGCCTCTCACTGTCGCGGCCTCTCTTGTTGCGGAGCACAGGCTCCAGACGCGCAGGCTCAGTAATTGTGGCTCACGGGCGCAGTTGCTCCGCGGCATGTGGGATCTTCCCAGACCAGGGCTCGAACCCGTGTCCCCTGCATTGGCAGGCAGGTTCTCAACCACTGCGCCACCAGGGAAGCCCAAAACTGACTAATTTTAAGTGTGCCATATGATAAGTTCTGATAAATGTGTAGAGTGTAAGCAGCACCGCAAGCATGATATAGTGCTTCAAAAATTCAAACACACGTCGGGTTAAGAGGCAACCCTGCAATTCCACTCCTAGGGATATACCCAGGCGGAAGAAGACACATGTTCACATAAAAACTTCTGTACACATGTTCACGGCAGCACATTTTGTCCCCCCAAGAAGTTCCCTTGTGCCCTTCTGTAGGCGTTCCCTTCTCCCACCTCCTATACATGACAATCACTCGTTTGCTTTTGGTCACTATAGTTTTTGCCTTTTCTTGAGTCTCATATAAATGGAATATAATGGTATGCAGTGTTTTGTGATTGGTTTCCTTTATTTAGCATAATTTTTTTTTAATTTGTTTATTTATTTTTAGCTGTGTTGGGTCTTCGTTGCTGTGCGTGGGCTTTCTCTAGTTGCGGCGAGCGGGGGCTACTCTTCGTTGCAGTGCAGGGGCTTCTCATCGTGGTGGCTTTTCTTCTTGTGGAGCACGGGCTCTAGGCGCGCGGGCTTCAGTAGTTGTGGCACTCGGGCTCAGTAGTTGTGGCGCACAGGCTTAGTTGCTCCGCGGCATGTGAGGTCTTCCCGGACCAGGGCTCGAACCTGTGTCCCCTGCATTGGCAGGCAGATTCTTAACCACTGCGCCACCAGGGAAGTCCCTAGCATAAATATTTGAGATGCATCCATATTATTGCAGGCACCGTGAGCTTGTTCCCTCTTATTGCTGAGTAGTATTCCATGAAATGAATGTACTGCAATTTGTTTATCCATTCAACAGTTGATGGACGTTTGGATTGTTTCTAGTTTTTGGTTATTATGAATAAAACTGCTGGGAACTTGTGAGTAGGAGACTTGTGTGTATAGTAATGAAATGTACATTTTCATTTCTCTTCGATAAATACCTGAGAGAGATTGGTGAGTCAAACGACCAGCTGGTGAGTATGTATATTTTTAACTTTATAAAAACTGCCAAACTCTTTTCTGATGGGTTTGAGAACGGGCTCTACCATTTTGCGTTCCCACAGTCACACGAACGAGGGCTCTGCTCTCTTCACATCCTTATCAGCATCCTAGTCAGCGTAGTTTAAAAAATTTTAGCCATTCTATGGGTGGTGTAATGGTGTCCCATTGTGGTTTTAATCTGCATTTCCTTAAGATGTTAAGCATCTTTTCCTGTGTTTGCAATTTGTATATCTTTAGTGAAATGTCTAACCTCGTTTTTTTGTCCTGTTTTTTAGTTGGTTTGTTTTCCTTGTTGAGTTTTACGGATACAAGTCTTTTATCAGATATATATTTTGTAAATATTTTCTCCCAATCTGTGAGAGAAAGCAGTCTGCCTTGTTCCTGATTGCACAGTGAAAACATTCAGTCTTCACCAGTAAGTACAGTGTTTGCTGTGGAGTTTTTGGTAGCCGCTCTTTACCCAGTTGAAGAAGTTTCTTTCTATTCCTAGTTTGCTGAGAGTTCTTAACATGAATGGGTGTTGAACTATGTCAAATACTCTTTCTGAATCTATTGAGATGAACTTGTGTTTTCTCTTTTTGCATTTGTTAAGATGGTGAATTACATCAGTTGGTCTTGAATATTAAACCAACTTTGCATTCCTGCGATGAATTCCACTTGATCATAAGGTAATGTCCTCTTTATTTATTGCTAGATTTGGTTTTCTAAACTGTTTGTAAAGATTTTAATGTTTATGAGGGAAATTAGTCCGTATTTTTTTTCTTTGTAATGTCTTGTCTGGTTTTGGTAGCCAGGTAATGTTAGTCTCATAAATGAGATAGTAAGCATTCAACTCCTCTTCTGTTTTTATGAAAAAAATTATCGTAGAATTTGTATTATTTATTCCTTATATATTTGGAAGAATTCATTGGTGAATTTTTTTTTGTGTGTGTGTGGCTGTGTTGGGTCTTCGTTTCTGTGCGAGGGCTTTCTCTAGCTGCGGCAAGAGGGGGCCACTCTTCATCATGGTGCGCGGGCCTCTCACTATCGCGGCCTCTCTTGTTGCGGAGCACAGGCTCCAGACGCGCAGGCTCAGTAATTGTGGCTCACGGGCCCAGTTGCTCCGTGGCATGTGGGATCTTCCCAGACCAGGGCTCAAACCCGTGTCCCCTGCATTGGCAGGCAGATTCTCAACCACTGCGCCACCAGGGAAGCCCCTTGTTTGTTTTTTAAGTGAGGTGAATTTACATACAGTGACACGCACAGGTGCAAGTGTGCAATTCCATGAGCGTTTTGACAAATACCTACACCTGAGTAACTAACACTCGATCTGCATGGAATAATTCCTTCATTCCAGAGAATTCTCTCTTGATGTCTTCCAGCTCAATCCCCCACACACCCCATACCACAAGCAACCACTGATTATGAATTCAATCACCATGGACTGCTTTTGTCTGTTTTGAACTTCTATAAATGGAAACAGTTTGTAGCCTTTGTGTCTGTCTACTTTTGCTCAACATGCTTTTGAGAGTCATACACATTGCTGTTAGTTCCTTTTTACTGCTGTATAGAATTCCATTGTGAGGATATATCACAGCCATTTTCCAGTTGATGGGTGTTTCTAGTTTAGGGCTGTTACAAATAAAGATGCTATGGACATTCTCATAAGAGTCTCTCTGTAGACATACGTTTTCATTTCTCTTGGGTTAAAAAAACTAAGTGTGGTATTGTGGAGTTGTAGGGTAGGTATGTGTCTAAAAGAAACTGACAAATAGCTCTCCCAAAGTGGTTATGCTATTTTTATCCAGCAGTGTATGAGAGTTCCATTTGCTCAATAGCCTCATCTTTATTTGCTATCGTGAATCTTTAATATTAGCCATTCTAACGAGCACCAAGTGGTATTTCATTGTGGTTTAATATGTATTCCCCTGACGACTAATGACTTTAAGCATCTTTTCAAACTGGCCAACCATATAGCTTCATTAGTGAAGTATCTTCTGCCTATTTTTTAATTGAGTGTTTGTCTTCTTATTGATTTGTAGGAGCTCTTTATATATTTTGGATATAAGTCTTTGTCGGATGTAGCACTGTCAATATTTTCTCCCAATCTGTGGTTGCTCTTTTCACCACATTAATGGTGTATTTTGATGAATCCAATATATTAACTTTTTCTTTTGTATTTAGCACTTTTTGTATCATTTCTAAGAAATCTTTTGTCTATACCAAGGTTCCAGAGATATTCTCCTATGCTTGCTTCTAGAGCTTTATAGCTTTACATTTAGGTGAACCACCTTGAATTAAATTTTGTGTAGTGAGATAAGGGTTGTACAGTGAGATGAGGGTTGAGTGTTTTTCTCTTTTCCATACATTTATCCACTAATTGCAGCACTGTTTTTTTTTTAAAGAATTTGCTTAGTGAATTGTCTTGAAATTTTTGTTGAATATCACCTGACTGTACACTTATGTGTCTAGGCCCTACATTTTGTTCCATTGATGTGTTTATCCTGAGTCTTAATTACTGTATCTTTTAGTAAAGCTTTAAATCACATAGTGTGAGTCCTCTGGCTTTGATCTTCTTTTTAAGGGTTATCGTGACTATTCTACTTTGCATTTCCAAATATATCCATATGTCTATGTCGATATTGTACAAGATGTTAGTTCTCTCCAAGTTGACCCAGTAGATTCCATTTAATCCCAATCCAAGTCCCAACACAACTTTAATATATATTGACAACTGTATCTATTGTAAAGTTGTGTTGGGACTTGGATTGGGATTAAATGGAATCTGTCGGGTCGACTTGGAGAGAACTAACATCTTTACAATATTTACCCTTCCAGTCCATTAACATGGTATATCTTTTCATTTATTTAGGTCTTTTAAAATTTCTCTCAGCAATGTTTTTGAATTTTCAGTGCACAGGTCTGACACATCTTAAATTTACTCCTATTTGATGTGTTCTTAATGCTATTGTAAATAGTATTTTTACATTTTCCAGTTGTTTGCTGTTAGAATTTGTTTTCTATTGATCTTGAGCTGTGACCTTGCTAAATTTGCTTACCTTCCTAATTGAAAAAAATAGATTCTTTTCAGGATTTATGTAAACAATCATAATTGCCTGTGAATAAATGTACTTTTCCCCTTCTTTTATTTTTCTTGCCTTACTGCCATGACTGGAACCTCCAGGACCATGCTGAGTAGGAGGGATGAAAGTGAACATCCTTGCCTTGTTTCCAATCTTAGAGGGAAAGCAATTAGACTTTCACTATTAAGGATGTTTTTTGCTGTAGGTTTCTTGTAGATGCCCTTTATCAGTTTGAGGAAGTTCCCTTCTATTCTTAGTTCGCCAAGGTATTTTATCATGAATGTTTTATTTTGTCAATTTTTTTCCTGCATCTATTGAGATGATCATTATGGCTTTTGTCCTTTATTTTGCTAATATGTTGAATTATATAGATTAGTTTTCAAATGTTAAATTAACCTTGTATTCCTGGAACAAACACCACTTGGTCATGCTATATTATCCTTTTAAAATATTACTGGATTCAATTTGCTAATATTTTGTTCAGGAATTTTGTATCTATGTTCATGAGGAGAACTGATCTGTACTTTTATTTTCTTGTAAGATCACTGTCAGATTTTAGAACAGGGTCATGCTGGTCTCCTGAAGTGAGTTGGAAAGTGTCCTCCCCTCCTCTATTCTTCTGAAAGTTTCTATGGAATTTTAGTATTCCATCCTTAAGAGTTTGTTAGAATTCACTAATGAAATCAACTGGGCCTAGGATTTTCTTTGTGAGAAGGTTTTTGACTAAAGTCAAGTTCTTAATAGATATAGGAATATTCAGATTTTCAACTACTTCTTGCATTGGTTTCATAAAGTTGTTTTTTAAGAAATTTATACATTTCATCTAAGCTGTCAAGTATATTGCCATAAGGTTTTTCATGATATCCTTTTGATGGCTATAAGATATCATCTTCTATCTCATTCGTGATATTGGTAACTTGTGTTTGCTTTTTTTTTTTTTTTCTTGATCAGTCTTGCTAGAGTGTACCTATTATTTTTAAGAACCAATTTTTGGCTTTGTTGATTCTGTTTTCCATTTCATTGATATTTGGTCTTATCTTTATTATTTCCTCCTTTCCTTGTTTTGGATTAAATGTTTTTATTTTTCTATATTCTTATAATGGAAATTCAGATTGTTGACTTTAAACCTTCTAGTAGAGGCATTTTAAAGCTATAATTTTTCTTCTGAGCACTGCTTTAGCTGCATCCCATCAATTTTGAGATATTGTGTTTTCACTGTCATTCAGCTGAAAATATTTTATAATTTCCCTTGTGATTTTTTTTTTTTCTTAGACCCATGGGTTATTTGCAAGTATGTTGTTTAACTTCCAAGATAATTTTAATATGGAGATTTTTGTATAATTGTTGCTGTTGATTTTTTAACAATTAATTAGAGGTTTTTAAAAAATATAATTTATGGGCTTCCTTGGTGGTGCAGTGGTTGAGAATCTGCCTGCTAATGCAGGGGACATGGGTTTGAGCCCTGGTCTGGGAAGATCCCACATGCCGCGGAGCAACTAGGCCCGTGAGCCACAACTACTGAGCCTGCGCGTCTGGAGCCCGTGCTCCACAACAAGAGAGGCCACGATAGTGAGAGGCCCGCGCACTGCGATGAAGAGTGACCCCCGCTTGCCACAACTAGAGAAAGCCCTTGCACAGAAACGAAGACCCAAAACAGCCAAAAATAAAAATAAACAAATAAATAAATAAATTTTTAAAAAAAGAAAGGAAATCCTTTAAAATATATATATATATATATATATATATATATATATATATATATATATATATATATAATTTATTTATTTATTTAGGCTGCGCCAGGTCTTAGTTGCAGCATGCAGGATCTTTACTTGCAGCATGCACACTCCTTAGATGCAGCATGCAGACTTCTTAGATGCGGCATGTGAACTCTTAGTTGCAGCACGCATGCGGGATCTAGTTCCCCGACCAGGGATCGAACCCGGGCCCCCTGCTTTGGGAGCGCAGTCTTACCCACTGGACCACCAGGGAAGTCCCTGAGTTCTAATTTAATTTTGGCATGGTCTGAGAACATTTTCTGTGACCTAAATCTTTTCCAGCTTGTGGTCCAGCATACGGTCTAGCTTGATGAACACCCCACGTGCACTTGAAAAGAACGGATATTCTGCTATTGTTGGGCGTAGTGTTCTGTAATGTCAGGTCACATTGGTTGATAGTGTCGAATCTTTTATAGCCTTGATAATTTTTTGTTTGCTTGTTCTATCAGTTCCTGAGAGCAGTGTGTTAAAATCTCCAACGAGAGTGGATTTGTCTGTTTTCTCCTCCAGTTGTACCATGTTTGCATCACATGTCTTGAATCTCTATTACTAAATGCGTATACACATAGGATCATTATGTCATCTTGATGTACTCACCTTCTCATCCTCGTGCACATCCCTGTTTGTTTCTTGTAAATATACCTTCAGTTGAAGTCTGTCTTGACTGATATTAACAGCTCTACCAGCCTTATGCTTATCATTTGCAGGGTATACGTTTTTCATCCTTTTGCTCTTATTCCATTAGCATTTTTATATTGAAAGTGCAGCTCTTGCAGATGACATGGAGTTGGCCTCTCCCCTGTGTGTGTTGGTCTCTTATTCTAAGGATGCTTGTCTTTGGGTTCAGGACCATCTCATCATGAGATCTTAGTTATATCTGCAAAGATCCTTTTGCCAAATAAGGTCACAATCAAAGGTTCCAGGGACTAGGACATGGACATATCTTTCTTCTTCTTTTTTTTATTTTATAAATTTATTTATTTTGGCTGCGTTGGGTCTTCGTTGCTGCACGCGGGCTTTTCTCTAGTTGCGGTGAGTGGGGGGGCTGCTCTTCATTGTGGTGCGCGGGCTTCTCATTGCAGTGGCTTCTCTTGTGGAGCACGTGCTCTAGGCGCGCGGGCTTCAGTCATTGTGGCACGTGGGCTCAGTAGTTGTGGCTCGAGGGCTCTAGAGCGCAGGCTCAGTAGTTGTGGCTCGAGGGCTCTAGAGCGCAGGCTCGGTAGTTGTGGCTCGAGGGCTCTAGAGCGCAGGCTCGGTAGTTGTGGTGCACGGACTTAGTTGCTCCGCGGCATGTGGGACCTTCCCGGACCAGGGCTCGAACCCGTGTCCCCTGCATTGGCAGGCGGATTCTTAACCACTGCGCCACCAGGGAAGTCCCTGCAAGAAATATGATACAAACATTTGCAGGCAGCAGCAACAGCAGGGCAACTCTGCCTGGTTTTCCAACTGTGCCCTCCCTAGTCACGTGGATAAAACACCTCTTCATCTTCCTAAGGAATCCCCTAGAAATGGACCAAAGTCATGCACTTGTAATTCAGATGTTACAATCACATCCAATACGAAGGTTGTCTTTGAGAACAACCAGTGCATTCGCATCTTCTGAGAGCAAATCATAAAAATATTCCCTGTGACCAGGGAGTGGGTTGAGCTTTTGATTGGCGTCGTGGAGCCGTGCCAGCCCCCAAACCAAGCCTTCTTGTCTATTGTCTGAAATACGGCTGGAGAGCTGAAGTTATATTAAAGTAAACGAGCTTCTAGTTCAAGATAAAAACTTTTTTTTGGTACCAATTTAATTCCGGTTTCTAAAGCTGAGGTAGGGAAGGCATCATTGTCTGTTTAGTGGATTCTGGCTCATTTTGGGCCTTCCCACGACAAATCATTCATCGTGGAATCTCTCCAAAGCACAGAGGAAACACCGAAGGCATAAAAGTGCCCTTTTCATTTCCACAGACTCCACTGGCAAGATTCTTTTTACATAAATACAGAGCCATACACTTGCACCAGCCAATTTATTCCCCTTTTAACTCCATTGTTCACCTCTTTTTCCTCTTTTATATAAAGGATCATTTCCTAAAAGCCTCTGACTTTTCTGTACTCATTTCAGTTGCAATCACTGTCGAATAAGATCTTGGAAATTATCACCAAGAATAAAGGAAATGAAAAGTCTGCATTAAAGTAACTTGACAGGTGCTTAGAATGCATAAGAACAAATCCAAAATGATCCTGTATTAATTTTTTTCAGTGTTAATATTTTTCTTATTGAAGTATAGTTGATTTACAGTGTTGTGTTAGTTACTGCTGTATAGCAGCAAAGTGATTCAGTTATACATACATACACACTTTTTAAAAATAATTCTTTTCCATATGGTTTATCATAGGATACTGAATACAGTTCCCTGTGCTATACCGTAGGACCTTGTTGTACATCCATCCTATATGTAATAGTTTGTATCTGCTAATCCCAAACTCCCCCTCCATCCCTCCCTCAACCCTCTGCCCCTTGGCAGCCACAAGTCTGTTCTCTGTGTCTGTGAGTCTGTTTCTGTTTTGTAGATAGATTCATTTGTGTCATATTTTAGATTCCACATATAAGTGATATCATATGGTATTTGTCTTTCTCTTTCTTACTTCACTTAGTATAATAATCTCTAGTTGCATCCATGTGGCTGCAAATGGCATTATTTCATTCTTTTATGGCTGAGTGATATTCCATTGTGTGTGTATGTATATATATATATATATATATACCACATCTTCTTTATTCATTCATCTGTCGATGGACATTTAGGTTGTTTCCATGTCTTGGCTATTGTGAATAGTGCTGCTATGAACATTGGAGTGCATGTATCTTTTTGAATTAGAGTTTTGTCTGGATATATGCCCAGGAGTGGGATTGCTGGGTCATATGGTAGCTCTATTTTTAGTTTTGTAAGGACCCTCCATACTGTTCTCCATAGTGGCTGCATCAATTGACATTCCCACCAACAGTGTGTGGGGGGTGGGTGGGTGGGGCTCCCTTTTCTCCACACCCTCTCCAGCATTTGTTATCTGTTGACTTTTCAATGTTGGCCATTCTGACTGGTGTGAGGTGGTACCTCATTGTTGTTTGGATTTGCATTTCTCTAATAATTAGTGATGTTGAGCAGTCCTGTATTATTTTAAAGCGCCGCCACCAGTTAATGTTGGATAAAGTAAGGAAACTGGACAGCAGTGTTTTAGTAAAAAAGAGAATTTATTACCAACGAGGTGAAAATACCTGGTTACATGTGGGTTGGAATGCAATAATTTATGTGGATTTCTGACAGGCTTTTACTCTAACTTTTCATGTGTTTACAGAAGCAGAATTCCACCTTCTGCCATTTGCTGCTGGCCTAGTCTTCCTTCTAGAAGTCAGTCAGGGAACACCCCCCCCCCCCAGAAGGACAGACTCGGGGTGGGGGTGCGGATTAGGCCGCCTGGCTGCTCTCCGCAGCACAGTCTCAGAACGTTCCGAAATGCCAGTCAGTGATCAGACCCTCCAGAATGCTTAGGTCCCGCAGAGCCAGCCGGAGGCCCGGCCAAAGCTCCCACCTGGGAGGCACTGCAGATGCCTCTGAAGCCTGGCTGTGTGCTGGGGGCCTGACAGAGACCCTCACAGACCTCTCAGGGTGAGCGAGGTCCGGCGTGATGTCTGTCCAGGTCCCCAGAGCCCAGGGGGAGGGTCCGGCAGCCAGCCCCCTGTGGCAGAGCGCGTCATGGGCCCACAGGGGACAGGCCTCGGGCCTTCACGCAGTGCAGCCGTGCCAAAACCTCCCTCGCCGACAATTAGGGGACGAGAGCTCAACGGTAATGGTAAAAATGTACAAAAGGTCCCTTTTGCAAATATTTATAGCTAGTAAGATAAGAGCATAGCTAGTAGTATCCTCAGTTAAATAATAAGGCACCACCTACATATACATACACGCTGTGCACCTAGGATGCAGATGCAGCGGAAACGGACACGAGTATCTGGTGAGGGTTTGTCTGTGCTATTTTAGATGGAATGCCGACCTTTGGTCAAAAAAAGTCTCTAGGTTTTTTCATTATAAAAAACGTTGCATTAGTTAAAAGGAAAAAACCCAGCGCTTGCGTCAGCTGGCCCAGCCCTGTCCAGACAGCCTCAACCCAGTGTTGTCCCCCTCCCTGGGCAGGCGCGGGTCACCTGCTCTGTCGGGGGACAGCAAGGGCAGGCGCAAACCTGTTCAACCACAACGTGCTCATTTAAAATACACCCCTTCTCGTGAGCTTTGCTGGGAACAAGAGGTCAGTGTCTGGCTGTCGGGCTCCTGTAAGTTAAGTCTGGTGCTTAGTATTTGGTGAGTGAGTGAAGTGGAGGAAAAGCTAGACCCGAGGTCTGCAGGTCACGGGTGCTCCGGCTAAACTGCTCCCGGATGGCCTGGTGCTGGCCCAGGTCGTGGTTCTGGAGCCGTCTAGACAGCACAGGGTGACTTCTCAGCAGAGTCTGCCTGACAGGCACCCCAGCCTCAAACGGTCCAATTTAATCAGCTAAGTCCAGGAGAGAAAGTGCAACACTATCGGTCTCGTAACTGAGGCCAGAGAGCCAAACAGGCCCCCACAGCAGGGCCCCCCCGGTGCCCCCCACCCCAGGCTCAGACCCGCCTTCTCTGGGGAAGCGCCAGGAGCCGGCAGGAGGCGCATCCCTCGCTCACAGGGCACATGCGCCCTCGGTTACTCGACCTTCCAGATGGCGATCTTCCCCTCCTCGCGGCCGGACCCGCTCAGCACGTATCTGTCCTCCGCGGAGCACAGGGTCTTCACCGTGTCCGTATGGGCCACCAGCTCCTTCTCCACCGTCTTCCTCTCGGCATTGATCACGTAGATTTTCCCCTTGGATCTCCCCTGCGACAGCCCTGTGCCGCCCACCCAGATCTGCTGAGGAGAAACGGGCACCGCACAAGCAGCCCACTCAGAGGAGTACGGTGCTCCCTCGGGCACCCCCTGACCCACGTCCTTCCCGGCCAGGCCTTGATCAGCAGCCCTGGGGCCGCCTTACCTGCTTCTTCACCCTGATCATGCAGTTGATCTTGGAGCAGTCCTGCAGGTGGATCCTCTGCGGGGGCTGGGCGAGGTCCTGCAGGCTCCAGATGTAGATGTCGTCGTACCCGGCACAGGCCGCCCATAGCTGCTCCTGCTAAAGCGGAACGGGTCACGACGCGGGCGGCGGCAGCCCAGTGGCACGGGGGCGCCAGCCCAACCTGACGCACTGGGTTACCTCGGGCACGAGCTGGAAACCCAGGAAGGAGGTGCTTATCTCTTTAAAGTTCTCGCCGATCTTCAGTTCTTGATGAAGAAATCCAGCCGTGGTCAGGACCACGATACTGTTACCGGTACCTGCAGGACGGAAGAGCCAGCATGAGGGGCAGGCAGAGCGAACTCGGAGCACAGGGATGAAAGCGCCGTGAGGGCTGCAGTGTGACCGGCAGTGTGACCGGCGGGGCCACGGCTCCTGTACCACGTCTGACCGTGGCGTTGGCATCTGTAACTAGCTGCCCCGTGGCGCCTTCGCCTTTTCTCGTGGGGACACTCAGACCATTAGCCCCATTTTTACCGACGAGGAAACGGCTGGAGTCCAGCGCCCTCTCCTGAGGCTTTCGGAACCCTTCCTGCCACGGTTGTTTGGCATTTCCTATCACTTGAGGCCACGGCGTCTGCTACCCCTGGCGGTGAGGATTAGAACTCTAGGTGACAGTGCCCCGCCATGGGATACATCTCTCTGTTTAAGCTCCTCTCTGTCTCTTTCTATTACTCACTCCAGCAAACCAAGAGTTTCCACATCATGAGAGCTACAGGTCATCAAAATTAGTACAGCAGGGAGGAGGTGAGATCAAGGCTACAGGGGAGACGGAGTCAGGTTCAAGGAAAGGTGAAGAGCTGCAGGGCTGTCCTCTCCTGGCTTTTATTGCCTGCGTCCTCCACCTCCCGCCCTGTGCTGAGGCCACCAGGACAGGAGGACACAGCCCTGCCCTCAGGCAGTGCCATCTGGCTCCAGAGGGAGGGGGTACAAGTCCCCAAGGTGGGCTCTGGCTTCCTGTCATGGTGGGTGGACTCCAGGTCCACAGAGAAATGACCCCTCTGTCCTTGGCTGCCCTCAGGACTTGGAAGCTCAGCTGGGTTCTCAGTCACAGGTGGCGAGAGCCCGCCCATACCTCTCTTTCCTGCCTGAGACCTAATAAGCAAACCCCAGCATCCCTCCTTTTATCCCGAGATGCCGCTATCCACTTGGACTAATTAACAGGGCCCCTAGGATGCCGCTGCCTGTTAGCAAGACCTGGGTGGCAGGAAGTCCTGCCAAGAGGCGCTAATGCCCCCGGGGGCATGCCGACGAGCACGCTCACTGCCCCCTGGCAACACTGCACAGGGCGGAGTTCACAGCGACCCCGCCTGTGCGAGCACGTAAGGGACCTGCTGCACACGGAGCAAGGGGTGGGGGCGACAGATGTGGGTGAGACCGATCACTGCCCTCGAGGTGGGCCAGGTACCCAAAGGGAAGGCGCCCCTGCCGTGGGCGGTGGAAGGGAGGAGGACCTGGGGAGAGCTTTGTCCACGAGATCCGGGGAAGCGGTCCTCTGGGGTAACTGTCACCAACCCTCACACTCACGGACGCTCCAAGGCCCACTTTCTGCCTCTCGCATCTCCCAGCCGTCAGCGTGCTCTCCTGTGGGAGGGATGGTATTTCCATCTCACTTTTCAGATGAAGAAACAGAGTCTCCAAGAGTGCAGGGGACCAGCCCAAAGTGACCAGTCATCGGTGACAACGCCTGGATTTGAACCTGAATGCACACGGAGGCTGCAGCCTGAACCACAGGCGTGCCGGCAACGTCACAGAGCAGACCTCCGACCACGGGGATCAGGAACGGGGTCCGCTCCCTCCCAGAAATGTCAGGCCTGGGGGAGGGGCAGCGCTGCAGTAAAGGCAGCTTCCATCCAGACGTAGGGAAGGCACGCAGGGTCTGAAATACTGGGACGGAAGTAGAAAGGGAAGCCGGGGACCCTCAGGCTCACCTCGCCAAGGGCCTGGGGAGGAGTCAGAGGCGTCGCCTGTCCCCCACCACACACACCCTCAGGCCACACCTCAGTGCCCACGGACCACAGCTGATGAGTGACCAAGGCTTTAGCTGTTATCCTTGTTTAGATAAAGACTTGGAACAACACTTCACAGCAAACACTCTCTTTTACCCAAAGAAGCCCTGCTTTCCTCTTGGCCTTTTCTCATTGTTGTTAAATAGGAAAACTACTTACTGTACTTGTTAAGTTGAAAAATAAGAGGGATTCCATCCTGAAAACAAGGTTATCCGTCCTCATTCTAATCTGTTATGTCTCTCACTATATTTAACAGGCAACTTTTGGTCCAAAATGCATCCATGGATGGACACACACACATCTGACAGTCACTGGAGATCAACCAAAGCTGAGGGATACGGTCTTTGAAAGAAAAGAAAGAAACTCAGTGAGCTGCACAGTTACCTGGGTTTCCTCTGAGGGGACTTCCCGGCTCTCTGTGGGGCACTGAGGGATAAAAATTCTAGCAGTACGTAGCAGGCCATCTTGGTTGAGGGTATAGTTTGGGGCTGCTGCTGCCAATGTGGCTGGACATAGAGGGGGGATATCCCCCAAATGAGGGATCCCCAAAATGCATGTATAAATTCTCCTCATATCCTTAAGGGGCTGACTCCTAAACTGTGTATAAACAGCAGAACTGGAACATTCAAGACCTGAAAAGAGATTTCACAGCTCCCCAGGGCTACAGAGATAAGAGTTCAAAGTTCTAGCTCATTCCTGTAGGAAAGGCTTGGTATATACCTTGGGCATTCCTCGAAACCCTAAAAGGGCCATGCTGTAAGAACAAAGACCACATACCAGGACTAAGGTCAAAACTGAAATATACTCACCCTAGAAAAGCCTAAAACCAACCCTCTCCACAGGATCAAGGTGATCTGCCAGTAATTTAATGACCTTCTAGAACAAGACTTAAGGATATAGTCCAGAGTCTCCTCAGCGTGTCATTAACAATATCCAGGATGCAGTGAAAAGTACTACACATGTGAAGCTTGAAGATGCGACTAAAATCAACAGGAAACACAGTAGACAGAAGCAGACCCACAGATGAGCCAGTATGCAGCAGACAAGGACTTCAGACCAACAATTACAGGTATGTTTTAAAACTCAGAGAAAGATATGGAGAGGATGAGTGAAGAATATAGGATTTAGGAGAGAAAATCAAAGTTCTTTATAAAATAAATGGAAGTTCTAGAACTAAAATGAAAATTTGCTGGATAGGTCTAACTGCAGACAGGACACAGAAGAAGAAAGGTTCGGGTCTTAGCCAGACTAAAGCACACAAGAAAAAGAAGGAAAAAATTATAGCAGTTCCTGAGACCTGTGGGACATTATCAGATGGTCTAACTAATATATAATTATATATAAATTATAATATATATATTACTAATATATAATCAGAATCCCAGAAGACACGGAGAGAGAGAATGGGCAAGAGAAATATTGGAAGAGGTAATGGTTAAGTTTTCCCCAAATTCAAGAGAGTAAACTGCAAGCAAGATAAACACAAAGCTCTTCACACCCAAGCACACTGTAGTCCAACTCATGCAAACCAGAGACAGAATCTTAAAAGCAGCTACAGAAACCACATTATATTCAGCAGAACAGTGGGAATGACGGCAGACCTCCCATCAGGAACAAGCTAAGCTGCAAGACAATGGAATGATATTTCTAATGTGCTGGGAAAAAAATAAAAACTATCAGCCTAGAATCTGTTTACGACAGACTCATATGATAAGAAATACTACAGGAAATTCTTAAGGCTAAGGAGCAATGATGCAAGATGGAAACCTGGATTTTAAGAAGGAGTGAAGCTCAACCAGAAATGGTAAATATATGGGCAAAAATAATTTTTTCCTTAATTTCTTTGAAAGACCATTGAGTACTTAGGCAAAATTTTTTAAAATAGGTTTATCACAATCATAGAAATAAAACACTGCATTTAACAACAATACGAAAGGGAGAGAAAGAGGTAAATGGAATTAATTTTACTGCTGTGCTCTGTGTCCATTATACATGAAGTGGTGTGTAACAGTTATTTAAAGCAGATTGTGAGAAGGTAAGGTTGCAGGTTGCACATTGAAATCCTTAAAGCAACCACTAAAAAGTGGAACAAAAAACACAGAGCTAGGGACTTCCCGGGCAGCCCAGTGGTTAAAACTCCACACTTCCACTGCAGGGGGTGTGGGTTCGATCCCTGGTTGGGGAACCAAGATCCCACATGCTGCGTGGCACGGCCCCCTCCCCCCCCCCAAAAAAACCAAACATAGAGCTAAAAAGACAATAAAGAAGATGAACTTGAATTTAAGAGCAGTCTAAAAGGAGGCAGGAAAGGAGGAACAAAAGAAAGTACAGATGTGAAAAATGGAAAAAAAAAATAAGCAGGGTACACTCAACCATGTGATTAATCGCCTTGAAAGTGAGTAGACTGATCGGCACAGGATATGAATGGACATTTCTCTGAAGAAGACACAGAGATGGCAAGTAGTCCATGAAAAGATGCTCTACGTCATTAGCCATCGGGGAAATGCAACCAGAGCCACAATGAGATGCCACTTCATGCCCACTAGGATGATTACGATTAAAAAAAATAGATACTAACAAGTTCTGCTGAGGATGGGGAGGAACTGGAAGCCTCATGTACATACCGCTGGTGGGGATATAAAATGGTGTGGCAGCTTTGGAAAAGAATGACAGGAGAGCCAATAACCAAGCTGTAGCATTCACGCAATAAAAAGAATGAGCTATTGCTACTCAAACACTGTGGATGAATCCTAAAAACATCATGTTGCCTGAACTGAGCCAGATGAAAAGAACACATGCTGTAGAGCCCATTTATAGAAAGCTCAGGAACAAGCAAAACAAATCCATAACAGAATTCAGAAGTTGTTTCCCTCGTGTGGGGGCCACCTGGAAAGGGGCACAGAGGGACCAGTAGCGGTGATGGAAATGTTCTGTGTCTTGATTGTCGGGTGGTTATGTGGTGTATACTTTCGTCAAGACACAACAAACTGAACAGTACAGTACAGGCACAAAAACAGAAATGTAGATCAATGGAACAGGATAGAGACGCCAGAGATAAACCCACGCACCTATGGTCACCTAATCTATGACAGGGGAGGCAAGAATATACAATGGAGGAAAGCCAGTCTCTTCAATAAGTGGTGCTGGGAAAACTGGACAGCTACATGTAAATCAATGAAATTAGAACATTTTCTAACACCATACACAAAAATAAACTCAAAATGGATTAAGGACCTAAATGTAAGGCCGGACACTTTTTATAAAACTTTCAGAGGAAAACACAGGCAGAACACTCTTTGACATAAACTGCAGCAAGATCTTTTTTGACCCACCTCCTAGAGTAATGAAAATTAAAAAAAATAAACAAATGGGATCTAATGAAACTTAAAAGCTTTAGCACAGCAAAGGAAACCATAAACAAAAAAGACAACCCTCAGAATGGGAGAAAATATTTGCAAACGAAGCAACCGAGAAGGGATTAATTTCCAAAATATACAAACAACTCATGCAGCTCAATATCAAAAAAACCAAATAACCCAATCAAAAAATGGGCAGAAGATCTAAATAGACATTCCTCCAAAGAAGACATACAGATGGCCAAAAAGCACATGAAAGACGCTCAGCATCACTAATCGTTAGAGAAATGCAAATCAAAACTACCATGAGGTATCACCTCACACCACTAAGAATGGCCATCATCAAAAGATCGACAGGGCTTCCCTGGTGGCGCAGTGGTTAAGAATCTGCCTGCCAATGCAGGGGACACAGGTTCGAGCCCTGGCCCAGGAAGATCCCACATGCTGCGGAGCAACTAAGCCTGTGCGCCACAACTACTGAGCCTGTGCTCTAGAGCCTGTGAGCCACAACTACTAAGCCTGTGCTCTACAGCCTGTGAGCCACAACTACTGAGCCCTCATGCCGCAACTACTGAAGCCTGCGCACCTAGAGCCCAGGCTCCACAACAAGAGAAGCCACCGCAGTGAGAAGCAGCCCGCGCACCCCAACGAAGAGTAGCCCCCGCTCAGCAACGAAGACCCAACACAGCCAAAAATAAATAAGTAAATTAATTAATTTTTAAAAATCTACAAACAATAAATGCTGGAGAGGGTGTGGAGAAAAGGGAACCCTCCTATACTGTTGGTGGGAATGTAAATTGATACAACCACTATGAAGAACAGTATGGAGGTTCCTTAAAAAACTAAAAATACAACTGCCATATGACACAGCAATCCCACTCCTGGGCATATACCCAGAGAAAACCATAATTTGAAACAAGATACATGCACCCCAATGTTCACTGCAGCACTATTTCCAATAGCCAGGACATGGAAGCAACCTAAATGTCCATCAGCAGAGGAATGGATAAAGAAGATGTGGTACATATATACAATGGAGTATTACTCAGCCATAAAAAAACAAAATGATGCCATTTGCAGCAATATGGATAGACCTAGAGATTGTCATACTGAGTAAGTCCGAAAGAGAAAGACAAATACCATATGGTATCACTTACGTGTGGAATCTAAAAGAAAAGGTACAAATGAACTTATTTACAAAACAGAAGTAGAGTCACAGATGTAGAAAACAAGCTTATGGTTACCAGGGGATAAGGGGGGGGAGGGATAAATTGGGAGATGGGATTGACATATACACACTACTATATATAAAATAGATAACTAATAAGAACCTACTGTATAGCACAGGGAACTCTACTCAATACTCTGTAATGGCCTATATGGGAAAAGAATCTAAAAAAAAAAAAGTGGATATATATATATATATATATATATATATATGTAACTGATTCATTTGCTGTAACCTGAAATTAACACAACACTATAAATCAACTATACTCCAATAAAACTTTAAAAAAACCACAACAAACTGTACATACATTTTGTGCATCTCATCATACGTAAAACATGCTTCAATTTAAAAAAAGTGTTCACGGCCATCACCCGTGTTACCTGGCACACACCAGGGAAGACTTCAAAGTGCAGGCAACCTCTGCGGTAATGCTCAGAAAATGCAGAACCCACGCCACCAGGCACAGCGTCTGCACCTCCCCGTCACACCCCAAAGTGCCCCCCTCAGACCCATAGACGTCCCCGCCCGAGGTCTGTGCTGGGAGGGGCAGAGGGGAGCACACAGCGTGGCTGGGGAGACGTGACCCGCACGCAAACAACTGGGCCACAGAGGGCTGCCGGGAGGAGTGGCAATGGCCCCCCCCGGGCACAGCGAGAGCAGAGACGAGGAGCAGAGGGGAGGCCGCACAGGGAGTAGCGGCACCGGGGATGTAACAAACTCAGGAGGGATGTGGGGAGCCGGGTGCATCAGGAAGGAACCAGGGTTTCACAGTCAAAGTTGGAAACGCGTGTGGCAGAGGAAAGGGGCGTTGGCTTCCCTGCCGTTGCCTTTTCCTGGCTTAGCCAGGAGCCAAGGGCAGGGACCAGGCACTTACAGCACCAGAGGCGGCCGCCGTGCAGTCTGATGGCCGAGAGCCCGTCGCCCGGCAGCTGGAACCTGCTGGTCACCCGCAGGGAGCTCGCGTTCCAGGCCAGGACTGTCCCGTCCGCGCTGCACGAGTACACAGTGCTGCGGGGAGAACACGCGTGCAGGCGCTTAACTGTGGCCCTGAGAACACCGTGTGCCTTTTCAAGTTCCCACCAGGTAAAGCATCCACAACACGGCCAGTGAGAGACGCCAGCGCCGTCAGGGTGGCGGGTTTCTGAGCGCCCCCCGCCCACCCCGGCACCTCCAACACGGCTACTGGCTCCGCCAGGAATTGTGAACAGAACCGTAAAGGACTGTTAACTAAAATCCACCCCTCCCGCCAGGGGCCCGGAATGGCACACGCCCCCTCCAAGCTCAAGTCCAAGGATCAGCGTCAGTGACTGGCGGCTGCGGGGAGGTGGGCTCAGCTAGCGCCGTGCACGGCCCTTCCACCACCTGATGGTGTGTCATCTTCACGTGAGGGCCTAAGCCCACCCGCCTGAGGACAGGTGGCACCCCTGAAACTCGGGGCACAAGGGGATGGGGGTGGCACAGAGGGAAGCGGCAGAAAAGCTTAGGAGCCGTGGCCACCTGCGCCCAGGGCTGGGGCTGCCCGTTCAGGGTGGGTGACCTCAGCATACCTCCCACACCCACTGAGCCCCGCTTCCTCACAGAGGGGAACGGGGACCCCGCCTCGTTCTCACGTCTCCCCTGGGCACCTGCTGTGTCCAGGCCCTGCCCCAAGCACGGGACACGGCAGAGAGCAGGACAGACACGGGGCTGCCCTTGGGGGGCTGGCATTCTTAACGTGCTAAAGCCGGTGAAGGATGAGGTAAATACATCTTACAGGTTGAACTGTGTCCCCCAAAAAAGATATGTTGACATCCTAGCCCCCCAGCACCTCAAAATGCCACCTTATTTGGCAGTAGGGCCTTTACAGAAGTAGTTAAATGCCGCTAATAGTGTGGACCCCCATCCAACATTGACCGGTGTCCTCATAAGGGGACATTTGGACACAGGCACACAGGGGATTCCGTGAGAAGACACGGGATTAGGGTGATGCGTCTACAGGCCCAGGATGGCAGGCAAACACCAGAGCCAAAGAACAGGCAAGGAAGGCTGGGTGCCAGCTGCTACAAGCACCCCACGCATGCTGGACTCGGTCTCCAGCAGAGGCCGCTTCTCTGCACCCATGATGACCCCCCCACATAGGAATGTCCCCGACTCACCTTCCAGACCCGCTTCGCTCCCCCTGCCCAGCCCGGGCCCTGCAGGCCATGGCCCACGGCCATGGGAACCCTTCCCTCTGGGACCCCTGACCCACGCAAGAGCCAGATGGCCCCTCCTCCCAGGGGAGCCTGGCCGGACCTGGGTGCCTGCGCTCGGTCCTGCACGACCAGACCCGTGACGCTGGAGCGGTGGTCCGTGAGCTGCTTGTTGCAGGATACGCTGTGGACGTTGATGATGTAGATGACCGAGTCCTCCGAGCCGACCCACACCTGGCTTTGCTCCGCCATCACCATGCAGTTCTGAGGGGGCCGAGGAGAGAGCAGGAGAGCAGTCAGTTCCCCGTGTTCCCGGCAGTCGGTTCTGTCCTGTACGCTCACAGCCAGGCTGAGCCGCCGCTCAGGGACCGACAGGCTTAGGGTCCTGCCGGCCTCTGGTCACACTCTTGTCATTCGATCAACACATCTTGCTGTGTGTTCCTGTTTAAGGATGCCTCTGACCCTTGAACGACACAGGTTTGAACTGCATGGGTCCACATCTTCTCTGTAAAGCACATTCCAGCCTCTGGCACCTCAGCTCTATACTAGGGCACCATGTTAAACAGTAAAATCATGCTAAAAAGCACAAAAATGTGAAGAACATGGCACTAAATAGGCCGTGAAAAGGACACCTGTCTACGGTTTGAGCTGAACCAAGAAGGCAGAGTCGCCTTGCTTGACCTCGGCTGGGAACATGCACACAGCTCCCATTTCTCCCTCCTTTGTAGACGTGCATGTCTGTGGAGAACCATGAAAGCGCCGTAAGTTTCTGCTCTGGAGCTACAAATAAATTTTAGTGGGTAGCTAAGTTTGCAAATAATGAGGACAGACTGTATATTAGCAACAAACAAAATGCCAGTGCTCTTGCAGCTAAGAGAGCGCTCTCGGGGATTCCAGCTTAGCAAGGTCAATGCCAGTGACTATCTTTAGACTTTCTGAAATTAGAAATTAAGGACTAAAACACTGAAGAGTTATAAAAGCCACATAAACGTGTGAAACGCAAATGTGTCTGCCTGTACATCTCAACCAACCCGATCGCATCCCTAAAAAAGTGTTCCCTAAACGTTTCCTGAGCGGTGTCCGACTTTATCCATGACACGGGCAACATTTTACTGGTAACCGAACAAGGGTCTCAGATTGTCAGATCCAAGCAGATTTCAAAGAGCACAGTTACATCACCGTGGAGGGGCTGAGGCTAGATCTAATCCTGTATAATCAGTACCGCTGGTGCTTACTGTTTGTTACTTATCTTCGTCAGAAGAAAGAGCTCATAAAAAGTGATAGCTTTAATTTTACCAGCAAACATTCTTATAAGTTAGAAAAAGATGCTACCTTGCTAATTTCAGAATTAATCATTTAAAAAAGCCCTTTCTTTTGAGGCATCTACCTGAGAATTGTTGTAACATTTTAGTAAAATGTCTTTCTTTAGTGGCCCAAAGATATCTTAGATAAACCACTTGGAACTTCAAATTTCAGAGGAGGCAGCATTTTCTAGAGATAATTGCCCCAGTTTCTGTCTTGTTGAAACAGTACAAAATATCCCTGTGAAATCAGTGGGAAGATATTTTCACATAATTGGATAACTTTCTGCTTTAATTAAATGCTACCTGGCCTAACTGGGGAGCAGTAGAGATTGATACAAAATGCAGCCATATGATTTTATTTTCACAAGGATTTTAAAAGTTATTCTATTATTAAACAGTCTTTGAAATGCTTGTAACTAAGAATCAACAGAAAAAAAATTAAATTTTAGAATAAGAGTGAAGTCCTTAATTTCTCCTCCTTGTTTTTCATTTCATCTAAAGCGTTATTAGACTTTTGTACATATTTTACTTTCATGTGTCCTGGATCCCGTTCCTTTATCACCTGAGGCTCATTATTTGAATGCGGGGGAAAATGGTTTAGCAACTTCTTTAGAATGATCCCGCACCCTCTTGGCAACATACATTTGAATTCACAGTATTTCTGTTTCACCCCAGTTTTGAAAGCATAGATTGTCACATTATCTTCAGATGGTGGAACGTGGCCATCAAAGTTGATGATACCAAGTAATGAGGAACAGTTAGGTACGTAAACTTCACTACACCGTGCCTTTTACATTAAACGTGAAAAAAGAAGTTTTGTGTTAAAGGAGTTGGCCTGAGGATTTTCCTAGCAAGAACCCCTTGGGACAACGGCTTCTTTTGTGCCCTCAGAGGGTCTTGAACAGGATGAAGCCCACCAAGGAGTAGGTGTGACAGCATTTTGAACAGTAGGGTGGTATTGCCAAAGATACCTGGAGTGCCGAGTTAAAAGGCAGCCCCACCGGAAAGGAGCCACACTGATCGCCCCTCAGCTGGAAACACGAATTCACACGACCCGTTCCAGGCGTGGAGGCCCTGGGGCACATGGCTGACATCACGTAGTACAGAAATAAGAAATGATTTTCAAAGGGCTGTGCAAGGCCTTGAGAAGTCTCCAAAAACCAGGGGGCTGATCCTGGTGGCACTGAGGGCTACAGACCTAAAACTTGACCTCGGGTTTGTAGGGGTGGGGTGAGGTTGTGTTTGCATGAATATAACTTTTTTTTAAAATTTATTTATTTATTTTTGGCTATGTTGGGTCTTCGTTGTGGTGCACGGGCTTCTCATTGCAGTGGCTTCTCTTGTTGAGGAGCACGGGCTCTAAGCGTGCGTGGGCTTCAGTAGTTGTGGCACGCAGGCTCAGTAGTTGTGGCTTGCGGGCTCTAGAGCGCAGGCTCAGTAGTTGTGGCGCACGGGTTCTAGAGCGCAGGCTCAGTAGTTGTGGCGCACGGGCTTAGTTGCTCCGTGGCATGTGGGATCTTCCAGGACCAGGGCTTGAACCCGTGTCCCCTGCATTGGCAGGCGGATTCTTAACCCCTGGGCCACCAGGGAAGTCCCTTAACTTTCTTTTAATTAAATAAAGTTGACTAGGCTATCAGTCTAAAAGCTCAAAGAATTGAGGTTTCTCAACCACGAAATAACTATAATATCATGCAGATTTGACTTAAATGGTTCTTAGTTTTCAAACCCAAATGTGTTAAAATGATTCTAGTGTCTGCTTTCGGTGACTGACAATGTAAATGTGAGACTACCACACTGCCCTTTCCATGACTGAAATCCTGTTTTAGATTTCAGAGCGGGGGGGTGGTTAAAGCCGTTATCTGCTCACTTAAAGAAGAACATTTAAGTGAAGGATGGAACAAGCTTACATTTTAAAACTCGAGATAAAAATCAAAGCCCTCCGACTTGCAGGATTCAGTGACACCGTGGGATTCGTGTGTCCCGCTGCCTATACAGGTGGACGTGTTCAGTTTCCAAAATCACAGGTTAACCCGGAAGCTGACTGAGTACTGTGCGCGTTCGTTCACTCACCAGTTTAGAAGTGCCCACTTTAAAGCAGTGCTGGTGAACCGTCCAGGAGGAAGCATCAAACACGACCACCTTGCCTTCGTTCAGCGCGCACCATAATTTGGGGTGAGCGTCCTCAACTTTTTCTGCTGGGTCAAGATGCCCTAAAGAGGAAAGCAACCCGAAACGGTGAAACCCTCTGCTGCATCAGCACGTGGTTCATACACGACTCAGGTCCTGCCCGGCCCCTGCTCAGCCCCAGGTGCCACCCTGGGTGCCCAGGATCCAAAGGTGAGCACGGCCCGAGCTTCCGTGCCCCTCGGAGCTTCGAGTCTCGGGGACAAGCTGGCTCCAGCTAGAGAAACACGCAGACAGACGGAGCCCGGGGGTGGCTTCCCTGAGCCAGGATCTGGAGGAGGCTTGAGAATTCACTCGGGGGCAGCGTTTCAGGCAGAGGGAAGTGGGCGCAGGGACAGAGGAAGGAGGGAGCCTGTGGGCACGTCCCCGAGGGCAGCTGGGCTCCCGCTGCCTCGCGTCACCGCCAGCGCGAGGCCTGGTCAGCGCTTTCCGTCTTGGCCGTCCTGACGGCGTGAAGACTCTGGTTTTTCAGTTGTGGTTTATTTGCATTTCCCTGATGCCGATGAGGCTGCTGGCTTTAGCTGGCCGTCTGGATCTCCTCCGTGGTGAGGCGTTTACGTCTCCTGCCCATTTCTGAATCGGGCTGTCTCATTCTCCTTGACTTGTAGCCGTTCTTTAAATATCCCCAACTCGAGCCCCTTGTCGGTCCTCTCGTCTTGTGAACATCCCTTTCCCAGTCTGCAACCGCCACTTTCACTCGTTTGGAAGTTTCTCTTAAAAATCCTTAACTCACCAGTCTGTTCCTTTATGGCTAGTATTTTTTATATGCTATTTGTGAATTTTTTCCTTACCGTAAGGTCATGAATATCTTCTTCTATGTTATCGCCTCCAAGTTTCATTTGTTTATGTTTCTGCCTTTCACGTTTAGACTGTGAAGTGACGGCCGCGTGTGATCTGAGGTGTGGTCGAGCTCCATCTTCTCCACACGGACGCACAACATCCCAACGCCTTCTGTGATGGAGACCGTCTTTCCCCTCCCCTGCTCTGTAGCACCACCTCCGTCATAAGTGCAAGAAGTGTGAATCTGCCAGTCTTTCTGGGGTGTTCATGCCATTGGTCTCCTGGCGCCCCTGGGGGAGATCCTGCCCACTGAGACACAGTCTTCAGTCCCCCAGAGACTGGGATGATCTGAAGCGGGGCTTGGTGCCCAGGGCCTGGCTCCCTTGACTCCCGGAATTCCTGGAGGGGTTGCCGCTTCTTGACGGGTGCGTCCTGACCCCAGGCTCGTCCCCCTGACCCCACACGGCTGGCCAAAGCTCTCTCGGCCACTGTTTCCAGTATCGGCAGCCACTGTTTCCAGTACCGGCAGCCACTGCATGGGAAAAGGGGCCCCCCTGTTCTCCTTTGTTTTTTTATACTTTGTCCGGCCCTTCTAGATGTTCTCAGAGGGACGGGAACTAGCCCATGATGACGGGAAACCCAGGGTCTAGTCAGGCTTAATTTAAGGGAAACTAGCGTAGATCTAAGGACAGCTCTCTATTCAGATGCCGTGATGAAAGGTGTCTTGGTCTGTGCTGTCACAGCCGAGTGACATCAACAGAGAGCCTCGACTGGATAAATGAAGTCTCCAGAGGGATGGGCTCGGCCGCTCTCTACTCTCTTTCATCTGAGATCTGTTGCTTTACTGGGTCTTCTGGACGTTCAGGGAAGAGAGAGACTCTCCTGCCGGGAGGCTGCTTTGCCACAGAAACTCAGTTTGCCCATCGGAAACCGTGTGGAATGGAAGCTCCTGGCTGTGGATCGCTGGACTGCCCCGTGAGGTCACGAACCTCGGAGGGTGAAGGACGGGGGTGCACGGACACCGCCGCCGCTGCCAACTCCTGATGCGGACGGGGCGACACGGGGCGACCGGACTCGAAGGCTCTCTTCTGCCCGGAACTGAGCTCCTTTGTTCCCAACACTATAAACCTTGGAGCAACGCTCTGCTGCAACTCTCTGCAAGTCAGAACTAAGTAAAAGCATTTGGACAGCTGTACGCCTATGACACAGGGCAGTCTTTGTTTACCCCCAGGCCCGGGCAGCGACCCTGTCTTCTTGCTGTCATCACTCTGACGCAGCTCGTAGGGGCCTTGAAAGTCTGTGGGACCGTCCGACCACTCCAAGCAGGAAGAGCCGTGTTGTCAGATGTGCACGTCAGCATAGGAGGTGCAGCCATCCCATCCCGGTGACAACGGGCTTGATCCGACCAAAGACAGAAGCGCAGGGCCTTTATCCACCGGACGTGAGGATGGCGAGGCCGGACGGGGACTCAGCCCCTCACGGCCCCGCTCCAGCCTCTGAGTCCACAGAGAGGCCGCACCTCATTGCTCAGGGTTCCGCCCTCCAACAGTAGAAAACCACCTGGTCCCCGTCCACCCTCATCCTGCCATTGCCCTTCCACTTCAGCGCTGACCCTGACCACAAGTCTTAAGCTCTCAGGTTGTTCCAAACACAGCAGCGACATAAACAACAAGGTCCTACTGTACAGCACAGGGAGCTATATTCAGTGTCCCGTGATAAACCATAATGGAAAAGAATATGAAAAAGAACGTATATATGTGTATAACTGAATCACTTTGCTGTACGGCAGAAATTAACACAACACTGTAAATCAACTATACGTCAATAAAATTTAAAAGAAAAACAAACAGCAGCGACAAAGCAGGGAATGGTCTTCACCTGGGGTGTAGAGCAGGACATCGATGGCGCGTGGGAAGGTCTCTCCTGCGGAAGGGTTGATCTTGTGCTTCAGGGTTTCTGCGGTCGTCTTCGGAACTGCCATGGGCACTGAAATGCAGACACAGGGGGGATTAGTTCCCCAGACTCGAGGAGACCCACGTTATCCAACAGCCTTGCACATTCTGCTTTCCTTAGGATATTAGCTCTGGGGTAAAACTTCATAATTTGTGAAGATGACGCTCTCTTTAAACTGGACATTAAAGTAAAGCCAAGCGTATCCGGCCAGAGGGCATTTGCCAATGTCTCACATTGCTTTTTGTTTAAACACAGCTCTCGAGCTAAATGATCTGACCTCTGTCCACACTCAACCGTTACGTATGGTCTAGCCAAGAGAAAACTTTATACGTTTCTCCATAAATCTAACCCACGAGTGGTTTCTCACCCTTGTCACATGATGTGGCTGCCGTGGGTGTGTCCTGTGTGCTGTAGGACATTTAGCGGTATCCCTGGCCTCACCCAGTCAATGCCAGGAGCAACCTCCCCACTGCCACACACACACACACACACACACACAAACCACAAATATCTCCAGTCACTGCCAAATGCCCCACCCCAGGGATGGGGTGCAGATTTCAGAAAGTTTCATTTTTAGACCTTCCATCACGAATGGACCATAAGCTATTAAGCCCAGGATCATGTATGGTTGCCTCATTACGCTTTACACAAGGGAAAACAGTTCCTGACTGGGAACAAGGGATCAGGGACACTGAACTTGGACCATCCCCCCTTTGCTGTATGGAATTAAGAGTGTCATTTGTTGGGTGCTGCCATGGTAACTTGTGTATGTTATTTCCAGAGGAGTGAGAAGGCTTTTCTGTAAACTCTTGACAAAGATTAGGCATGAGCTTGGAGTGGTTTAAAACAGCTGAGGTGTAGTGTGTATTTGATTTTGTTCCTAATTAAGGGGGGAAAAAAAACCCAGCAATCGATGTCTGGTTCCAGGACTGTTGACAAGAGCGCCTCCAAGTCACTCCAGCAACTGGAGCATCCTGTCTGCTCCCAGAAAGGGGGGTCCTCGGACCAGGAAGCTCCAGGGATCACACAGTTAGTGACAGACACAGCAAAGAGGAAAACGCACCAAGGGGAATCAACACATAACTGAGGCTTGTTTTTCCTAATTCTGGGATGACAGTTTAAACAACAGTGTCTTCCTGGCTGTATATACCCAAGAGGAATAAAACACATGTCCAAACAAAAACTTGTATGTGAATGTTCACAGCAGCACTATTCACGACAGCTAGGAAGTAGAAAAACTCAAATGGTCAATGGAGGACTGGATAAACTGTGCTGTATCCACAGAGCGGAACACATGCAGCCACAAAAGGAATGAAGTAGTGACACCTGCCACTCGGGTGAACCCTGGAGCTACATGAAGGAAGCTAGACACACAGGACACACACCATATGAGTTCACTTAGAGGAAGTGCACAGGCTAGGCCAAAATGTGGCAAATCCAGAGACAGAAAGGAGGTTAGTGGCTGCTTAGCAGGTGAGGCTGCTAAATGTATGGGGCTTGTTACTGGGGTGATGAAGATGTTCCAAAACCCACTATGCTGACGACTGTACAACTCTGAATACACTCAAACCAGTAAGGTGTGCACTGTAAAAAGGAAAGGTATGTGAACTATATCTCAATAAAACTGTTACTTTTTAAAAAGTGCATACAGATGGAACTAGATGTCATCTTAAAAACATCCTACAACTTGTTCATCTGTGTTTCATGAATTAGTTTCATGTTGTGGGTTTAATCTAGCACATGTGACTTCCGGCACATAGTAATGTTAATAGCGATAAGTAATCCTCTATTCTCTGCTTCTTTATGCAAAGCACAAGACAGTTGGTTTTAGGAGATCATTTAAAAGTTGAAACAAAATAGAAGTAGCTAAAATGATGCATAAAGCTATTCTTACCTATTTGCTATTTCCTAGACTTGAAAAAGCTTCTAAAAATAAAAAATTGAGCTTACCACCAACCTCTGTATGGCTTTCAGAATGTGAGAGCCAGATTTAAAGCTACAGGCGGAGATCAGAGAATTGCTATGGGGGGAAACTGACCAAATCAAGAGAAAAAAGAGAGATGGCCATCGGGGGCCTCCACGCGCTCATGCAGTGAGGTCCAGCAGCCAAGAGCAACCGGGCCCAGAGGTCCCTGCAGCTCTGCAGTGGGCGTGTGTCCGACCGCAGACCTCCAGCGACCACGATGGCGATTCCGTGAGTCACTCAACAGCCTTCCACAAATTTCTGCTCTGCTTGAACCAGCCAGCAGCAATTCTGTTGCTGGCAGCTAAGATTCAGGACCGATATCATCCGGTGTAAAGTGGACTCTAATAACCCAGACACTGAAACGATGAGGTGCCTCGATGTGTCCTTAGGAGCAGAGAGCTCCAAGGTGTTATTAAGTGAGAAAAGGAAAGATGCAGAACAACGTGTGATATTCAAAAATGAAAAGTACAGAAGAAAAAAATGTGAGACATTTGGGATTGGTTCTAATTGATAAGACAAAAGTCAACCAGATAGAAATCACTTAAGACATAACTCAAGCCACCATGGCTGCACTGAACACATGCTGATCTTACTTTCGTTCTTCATCTTATCAAAGTAAGATAACTTGGAGGCCGCGTAGATGGCGCCGGGCGACTGCAGTGCACCGACGACGGCGTCCATCAGCAGGGCGTGGGTCAGTGCCTGCTGGACGTACTGGGGGTCCTGTAGGAGGGACAGTCATCTCAGCACAGCGTCACTGAAATCATTTCACTCTAAGACTCTGTCACGTCACATAAAACAACACTTTCAAAGATGTGTGTTTTTCAAAGCCACGTGAAGAGTTTAGATTTGGATTTGATGTCATGTAATCATGTCCCCTTAGCTGAGACAAACACTGGCTGTTTATACCAGGGGTCGGCAAACTTCTGTAAAGGGCCAGGTGCTGAACATTTTAGGGTCTGTGGGCCATGCAATCTCTGCCACGACGACTCAGCTCTGCCGTCAAGGGCAAAGGCAGCCACAGACACTGTAAAGGAGAGGGTGGGATGTGAGCCCGTACGACTTTCCTTACACGTCTGCCAGCCCACGGGCTTTGATGAGCCAGTGTGTGCTAAATAAACCAGTGGGTATAAAACCAAACAGTGAGCCCCAAAGTCACAGAATATTGGAATCTTAGGACCTGGTCCCCGCTTCCTGCTCCAAACAGAAACACTCCTTCTGTTTCCACGACCTTGGGCTCCTCCAGTGACAGAACGTCCATCACAAACGGCAGCTCTCCCACCACTGAACGTACGTTCTTCCTGACGTTTTCCACTGGGTGCCGCCCTCACCTGCATCTCCCTGAGGATCCGTGGGCACACCTCTCTAGAACCTTCTGAACTGCTCCCTCATGGGAGTTCCCTATTCGTACTCTTTGCCCACTTTGTTGTGGGTCTTCCTGTCTCATCTTGCCATTTAGACAAGACAAATATCTCCCCCGCACCGTGTGTCCTCATGTCTTACCCTCCGTCCATGGTACCCTTCATGACTAGGAAGTCTTAATTTGGTGTGATCAAAGCCATCAGTTTGGCCCAAAGTAAATGAAGGTACAGAAGTCCCTAGGATATAAATGTAAACCTATGGAAGGAATCTAACACCTCCCCCCAACCAAAACCCTAATCCTGTGAAGGGGAAAAACGAAGAGCTGCTTAGAGCAGGGTGTGCCCGGACCACCCAGCTCAGACCTGCCGGAGTCCAGCCCCCGACGCTCCCCTCCCTGGGATGTCACCCGGGGCAGGGGGCAGTGCAGAGCGGTCACTCCCACAGTCCACCCACACCACCCTGCCGGCCCTTGCGTTTGCCCCCAGGGCATCCCCCAAGACCCCAGGGCTTTGCACTGGGTCACGTGCACCACAGCATTCTTAATGCCTTCTGATGAGACCTCATCTAATTCAATGGATCCCGTGCCCAGGCCCAGGCCCCAGGCCCCCGTCCCCCCTGGCTTTATGCTGAGCATTATTATAGAGACATGAGCCTTCGGTGAGAATAAAAAGGCAGCCCGGGCCCCAGACCTTGTGGTCGTCGGCCAGCTTCTTCCCAGCCCACATCTCCTTCACCATCAGGTGCCACAGGTCACACTCTGTTTTAAGATTAGCTTCAAAGACTTCTTTCTTGGACACCATTTTGATTTTTAAAGTGGGAATTCTCAGGAGCAGAAAAGCTACTGTGGTGCTTCTGACTTCCTGCAGAGGGAAAAAGAGGCAAGTAAATGAAATGACACCCTCAGGGACCCTGGGGTCAATACGAAATACATTTAGGGGTGGCGGTCTGCACACACTGAGGGGACCCGACAGGCACTGGCTGACATCCCCATGTGAAGGCAGAGTCCTTGGGGCTGGCCTGGGGCTGGGGCTGCCCGGGGGGAGGTCCAGCAGGACTCAAGAAGGCCCTGAAGTACCCGGAGCCTGGTGCCGGGGGTGGGGTGAATAGGGGCTCCTCCAGGTGATCTGTTCTCAGAAACGGGTGACAGGGAGTCAGGGTCACGGGGGTGTCTGGAGCTCAGCGAGCCTTCCTGGTGGGTCTAAGTGTGACCTGTCAGCCACACGTCGACAGAGACACACCGGTGGACTCGTCCACAGCGTTTAAAGGTGCTTCATTCTTTCACCTCCTTAAATCTCTGTCTCTGGACTTCTGGGAGGAAGCCCATCAAAGCAGGCTTGGGGGGAAAACTGAAGGAACCAGTGAGAAGGTGCGTCCACTGGCCCAGCTTTAAGCATGGGCCACAGGGGAGTTCTCATGCCTCTTCTGTCTCTGGGAATATGCAGTAACTGGATTAACACATCTAACACGCCGCTTATAAATTTAGGAAATAAACCTGGGAAAATAAAGGTAAGCCATGAGTCACGATCTCAACCCAGATTCCCTTAGTGGGGAAGATGACATTTAAAGTTGTTATAAAATGAACAGCGTGGGCCAGCCAGGAACCTGAGCAGGAAGCGTGAGATGGAACAGCTCACAGGGGCTGGCCCATGGCCGTTTCTCAGTAAAGCAACTTCTGTGCTTCTCCTACATTGTCGAATCAGGTCAGCGAAAGGACAAGCCTGCGTTGCTTCTTGCTCTTCCCCCAAATACAAGTCAGCTGAATAGAGAATCAGCTGTCGGTGCACTTACTGCTCTGAACACATCACCCACTTCATCTTTTCAGTCCTCACATCACTCCTATTAGGAGGGTGCATCCTTATTCCCACTTTACGGGTGAGCAAACTGAGGCACAAACCGTGAGTGGCTTGTGACGGGCCCACGGCTGGCAGAGCCCGGTGGGCTGCTCCGGCTGCTGCACCTCCCAAGCCCAGGCGGCTTCCAGAGCTGCCCTCACCTCTATGTTTCTGAAGGTGGAAATCTCCACGTAGCCCGGCCTCCCCTCAGTGAGGAGGAACAGGCGCTTCTGGGTCATGGCGATCTTGCCCACACCGCGATTTGTTTTGACGGAGCTTGACAGCTTATACACACACTCGTTTTTGTCCAGCTGTTCCATCACCGAGAAAGGCAGGCTGACCTCTTGGGCCTCTGCTTCTGCCTCCTTCCAGCAGTTGTAGAAATCTTTGAATGTTTCTGGGTCAATCTGTTTCTGGTGTCCTTAGTTTTATAGAGAAAAAAAAAAAGATTCTTACAGCCACGTACACAGGTGCCTCAAGAATGGTTGCTTTACAATCAGGAAGCAGCACATTACCCGCAGGAGATAGCAGGTGGCGCCAGCACCTAAGTCTACCCGGATGGAAACCACCTGGAAAGCGTGCCCTCCTTCCCCAGCTTCCCCAGGTGCCCAGGTGGGCACTTGATCTGGGCTGAGCCCATTGCCCTCTCCAGCCCCTACCTAACCAGGTAGTCACAGTAACTCCTAGGGCACCAGGTAGGGACACTGGGACAAGGACAAAGTCCTGTGTCACCTCTAGAGCTGGTGGCAGCCATCTTGGGGCCAGTCCCAGGGTGAAGCTAATGCTGAAGAGACCAGATCCTTGGTGACACTCCCACACCACTGGATCAAGCCTTACCTGAAGCCAGATTTATCTCAGTACTCTTTGGGTATGTGAGCAAATAAATTATTATTTGTAACCGTGATGATCTTAGTTGATGCAGCAACCTTCCCAAATGTCCAATATTCAGGGGCTCTGGAGTCAGAGAGAGACCCAAGTCCAAAGCCCAGCTTCAGTACTGTTTAGCAGTGTGACCACAGGCCAGCTGTGGAACGAACCTGCTTCCCTGTCTGTAACATGGAGCTGGAACCACCCCCAACTCCCACTCAGCCGCTAAGAAGTCCGGCCCATTCTAATATCGATGTTTCCCTGTGTCTGGCTCCTGCATCCTCCATTCTGCATCCTGGATCTGTCTGCCCTGCCCTCAGAGGGCCCTTCATATCCTGCACAGGAAGAAGCTCCTAAGTGGCCTCCCGCCTTCTAAGCTGCCCCCGCTGGCGGCCTGCTTCACTCCACGCCTAGAATGAGGTTTCTCGTATTCACTAGGCCCAGATTCCTCCAGGATCGGGGCCCTCCTCCCCTTCGCACTCCTGCGTCCCAGCACAGTGACAAGCATGTTGTTACGTGCCTCTGCACACGCTGGTCTGGAGTGCTCGGACCAGAAAACCCCTACCCATCCTTCAAGACCCAGATAAAATGGCCCATGGGCAGCCTTCCTGGACAAGGGGCCCACTAAGCTGATGCGCTCTTCCCTCACGGCATCTAACAATGCTTGCTGTGCTCTACCCTCTATACAGGCCCAACTGCCCTGGGCAGCTTGGTCCTAGATCAGGAGACTGAGGACTAGAGAGGAAAGCCCTGCCGGCGGGTGGGCAGGTGCCAGGCAGACGGTCCCACCGACGCTGGGCCTTCGTGGGTCTGCCTTTCCCGCTGGGGCCCTGCTCAGGACGCAGGAACCTCCCCATCCCAGCCTGGCTGGAGGCCAGATCTAAGCGGTCAAGAAAGGCTGTGAAAGCTCGGCTCTGGTTCCCTAACACCTGCCAGGTAACGGTTTCCTGGGGAATTCGATGTCACGGCCACAACTGAGTCTGGCCTCATCCCCACACAGTGCAGACGCAGGAATATTCAGGCGAAAATCTCCCTGGTGGCAGGATTCTGAGCTGATTCTCCTCTGGCTCACCTGTGTTTTTCTAATTGCTTTACCACAGTGGTCTACTACTTACAAATTTGTTTAACGTCCTTGGATACAAACAGAATCATACCACAGTGGGGTATCTCTATATACTTGGGTCGTTTTTAGAAAGTAAGTTACTGGGGGACTTCCCTGGTGGTCCAGTGGTTAGACTTTGCCTTCCAGGGCAGGGGGTGTGGGTTCAGTCCCTGGTCGGTGAGCTAAGATCCCACATGCCCTGCGGCCAAAAAACCAAAACAAAATAGAAGCAATATTGCAACAAATTCACTGAAGACTTTAAACACGGTCCACATCAAAAAAATCTTAAAAAAAAAGAAAGTCACTGACAAAAATGAAGCACAAGGGCCGGTGGGCGGGTGCCCAGGCAGACGGGCCCGGGGGTCCCTGTGCTGGGCAGGGAGGCACCAAGAGGGCAGGCGGGTGGTGCCCCTGACCCCACGGAACGGTTCTCATCCCGCTTCCGTTTTGGAAAGGCGACTCCACGTAGCTGCCTCTGGCTGGGGCGCCTCCATCTACACCTCCTGGTGGTTCTGAGTGATTATGTTTTTAATCAGAAGCACTTGGCTATTTTAAGTGGACGACAAGGAAGAGGATGTTTAGTCTACGCAGCCAAGGGAAAGCCCAAGAATCAGGAGAGCGAGAGAGGGGAGTTGGGGAGAACCACAGAGCCATTACTTAATGAAAGTTGGAGCCAAAGATGCTGGGACGTGGAGCCTGGAGCCAAGAGACCCGTCCCTTCTGTCATTAGGACAAATGCTCCCACCATCTGGGTCCCTGCAGAGTGCCGGGGCCAAGCGGAGCGACGCGCAGGTCCCCAGAACCGGAAACGGCTTCCTCTCGCGGGCAGATGGGAGGCGGGCTCGCGGGCTTTGAGAGCCGGGGCGAAGGGCACCAGAGAGGCCAGGGACCCCCACGCGGGCCTGTGGACGCCAGCCCTGCCAGCCGGTGCACACCCACGGCACTCACGCAGCGACAGCCACCGTGCACATGAGGGGCCACCACGCACATCCACAGCCGCACTCACCACCACGAGGACAGAACACGCATTCTTCATTCGTCTCCAACTCTGCACAAAAATGCCAACTGTTCATCTCTGCCCCTCACCCGCACTCCAACACGACCCCTCCAGCTCGTCTTACGGGGAAGGCAGGGTCACCAGCTCCCCGAGCTCCCACGGGCCACACTGAAGGCCACACACGGCTGACTCCCGCCCTGGGGCCAGGTCGTGAGGGCCCTGCACCTCGAATACCAGACTCCGACGTCTGTTCTTATGTTACATCCGTTTATTCTATGATGGTGACCTTCGGCTTTGACCGAATCCTCCTTTTATTAGCACATACGTGTCCGTCAGGCAGAAACGTACATTGGATGCTGCACGACAACGGAGCACGTACCCCAGAATCAAGGCCAACAATGACCTGCTTGCAATGCGAATGGAGCCAGAGTGACAACAGGGCCATCAATGGCACTGTCACCATGGTCATCTGAGGATGCCCTCCCGGGTGTCCTTTCACGTCCCTGTAAGTCTGGGGCTGCTGGACGGTGCCCACGTGTCCAGCTGTAAGCCACACTGTCCGGCTCCCGTGGGACACGCTTCTGGCCAAGGAGAGGTGAGAGCTGGGGGGGACAGGCCCTCTTCTCCCAGGAAAAGAGTGCTGCCCAGGCCATCGGCCCCCCGGGCTGTGCAGCAACGGGCTGGCTGGGGGGAGAGGAAGGAGCCGGCTGCACGTCCAGACACCTCGTCACACGAGAACAGCACCCCCGGGGGGATTACGCCGCGGTACTTCAGGCCCTGCAGCTGGCCTGGTGCTCATATCCTTGTGTCCTCGCGAGGGCCCCGCGCGGGAAGAGGGGGGCAGGGCCTCCTCTGAGAGCGCTGAGCCCCGCGGCGCCTGCGCCCCACCTCCTGGCGGCCTGGGTGCTGCTGGTTGGCCCCGCGAGAACCTCTGCCCCCGGCGGACTCAGTGCATCCCCCGCTGCCCTGCCCACGCGAGTCTCCTGGGCAGCACCAGTCGCCCACAGATGCCCAGGGAGACGAGCCTGGCCGGCCAAGACGGGCCACTTCTCCGCGGCCGACATAAGGTGACACCATGCAGAGGGCCCCGTGGGCGCTGGGCCGGCCGCACCCCCATCAGACTGACGGAGGGACCGTGAACAAGCGGCCCCATCCCTCCACCGGGGGGAAGGCGGCGCGCGTGGGTAGAGAGAGGCCGGGCCACTCGACGGGAGCCGCGTAACGAGGAAGGACGTCCCACACCTGTTACCAGCAAAGCACGGCCTTTCCAGAGGGCACAGGGGCTCCCGCACAGGACACGGAAGGAGATCCGACCCGACGGAAAAGCGGGCCAGGCTGTGCCGCGCAGCTCCAAGGAGAGAGGCCCAGACGCCCCGAGCACAGGCGCCAACGCTCAGAGCGAGGCCACCTCGCTCACCAAACCGCAGAACACTTCAGACGACCGCACCCCGCGCTGCCCAGGAGGTGGGGCTGGGCAGCTCCCCGTGCTACAGCCCCGCCTTGAGGGACCTGCTGTGGGGGTGGCAGCTCCCACCCGGCGGGGCTGCTTGCACCATCCTAGAGAAAGCCATCCACGCCCTGGGGGCAGGCTGCGAGCCTCACTCGTCAGCATCGGGACAGGCGGACACGACCAAGGGTTCAGGCCAACACGCTGCGCCGCCCTCACGTGCACAACACCGTCGGCAGCAAAGGAACGGCGAGACGCCTGTGAGCACCACAGACACGCTTTGGAAACGCAGATGGACACGCACGTACCGCGTGAGTCAGGTATAGTCTACAAACGCACAAATCCTATGTTCTGCTTGTGGGTGCGTCCACGTGCCATCAATGCATAAGAACTTGGTCAGAAGGGAAAGGTCAAGTTTGGGACAGTGTCCCTCTGAGGAGGGAGGGGCAGAAAGGGTTCTGGACCAACCAGACGACTGCAGTAAACGTGGGAAGCAAAAGCAGCGGGGGTGGAGGTGCCTGAAGCATTCCGGCTGGAGACATGCATCCTCATGTGGGAGGAAAGGGTCAGCACACAGCGAGCAACCCCCCAGGACGGGAGAGATGCCATTAAGCGTCGCCAGACCCTCCATCCCCACCCCCTTCCCAGAGCCTCGGCCAGCCCCTGCGTCCCACTCGCCCAGGGAGCAGGTAAGGCCCTCGCCCGCCCCGCAAGGCTCTTCCCGGCTGGGCCGACCTGCCCTCGAGGGTCTGCACCGCCCACCCCGCGGGCATCCTCCTACCTACGGTTAATGCCTCGAAGAGCCGGTGTATGATGCCAGCGTCCTTCACGATGCCCGACTCCTGCACCCTCTTCACGAAGTCGTCCAGCTGCATGTGCTTCTTGGGCAGCTCGAAGTTCTTGACGCGGTCGTCGGCCTTGGGGGCGTCCTCGGGCTTGTCCATGACCTCACTGATGAGCCGGCGCAGCTCGGGCGTCCGCTCGGCCTGCGCGCGCTCGGGCGCCGACAGGGACTCCACCGTCCTCTGGACGAGGTCGGCGGGAAAGATGCGCACGTCCGTCTTGTACAGGCTCTGGAAGTCCAGGAGGGCGCCCAGCAGCTGGCCCTGCATCAGCTGCACGAGCCCTCGCAGGTAGAAGTACCTCGCCAGCAGCACCGAGTTCTCGGGGGCCAGCGAGTCCATGGCCTTGCTCAGCTGGGCCACGCAATCCGCGTGGAACGCCTGCACACACTGGCCCACCAGCGGAAAGTGGATTTCCGGGATCTTGAAGGTGTATGTCAACTTGGAGGGCACATCCAGAACTGAGGAGCGAAGGGGAGATGAACGGTTAGCACAGACCTTAGAAACAGACACGCGTTCCCTCCCCATCACTCTGCCCGGGGCCATTTCTGTGCCTTGGGTACAGCGTGGAGCAGGACGCCCCGTGCCTCTTCCAGAAAGCTCCACGTACCCCACGCTGAACGGGGCCCCTCACTGCTCCCATGGCACAAATAACGTTATTTGTTAAAACTGCTGATGCTAAGTTGAAACACGTGGTGGTGAGTCTTTGTTGAAGGACTAAGTTAATAACCTAAGCCGAGACGTACCTGCCAGGCAGGGTAAGGCCTCTCAACTAGCTGTTTCATTTACCTTAACAGCAGCTCTGCGCCATGGGTACTGTTACCACGCCCATCTCCCAGGGTGGGGACTGAGGCCTCCCCGGGTCCCCGGTACACAGCTACTGTGTACCCCAGGGTCACACAGCCAGGAGGCAGCTGTGCAGGGGACTCAGACCCACCAGGAGCCCCCAGAAGGTCAGTAAGGTCTTTTCATTTGAACACACGGCCCCTCCTGGCGTCGCCGGCATGATCCCCACTCAGCCTCCAGCTCTCCCGCGAATGTGCCATGAGGTACCAGCTGGTACTGGTGCCTTAGCCCGAGGCAGCAGCCATTGGGGGCCCATGTGGCTCACAGCACTGGCCTCACTGCAGTTTCTCCCATGGGCACTGGCTTCCTCTGTGCCCCCAGCCCCTAGGAAGGGCCTGGCAACCACTGGGGGCCTAAGAGTTGTTGCATCCCCTTAGACAGTCATATCTGTAAACACGTATCTCCTCTGTACACATACACATACGTGCATATACACACACACGTATGAAAACAGTGGGACGGGGCAATGGAAAATACAGACGAGAAATCGCTTTCTATAACGAACACAGTCTGCAAAATGAATATTCTAAAAATATTTCAAATGATTAAATTGCTAGAAAAACAACAGCAAAGAACCCCCCACTCTCTTCTACTGAAACAAGCTTTGGTTTCTTTCGGCAACTGACAGCATCAGAATCAAGTGAGTGAGAAAAGCCACAGCACGGGCGCGGCTGGACCACCTGTGCGGCTGCTTCCACAGTCCTCAGTGTGTATCTTCCTCAGCGACGAGTTCCGGGGCGGCAGCTCGGGCACCATGATGTCCTGCAGGTTGGGCATGCTGACCACCATGCGCCGGTGCGCCCCGTGGGGGGCTGAGGACTTCCGGCTGGCCATCTTCTCAATTGTGGGTCTTCTTGGACTCAGAAGCATCCCGTCTATCCTGGGCGGGAAAACCCAACACCTTGTAGACACAGCAATGGTTGAAGCACAGGCTCAACTGGGCATTTTCCCCAACGTGGTGACCAGAATCCAGCATTCCCACACCGAGTGGGAAACGGCGGGCACACTCCTGGCTCTCCCACGTGAGTGAAGGCTGTATACGGTCCACACCCCAGGAGAAGCCACAATACACAAACGAGGGCGTCGTCGACAGCCGATACACGTTTGAGGGGTTCAGGAAAAGCGTCATGGAAGAGGCGGGAAACGGTGACGATGCGGGGAGAGAAAGAGAAGGAAAATGGGGAGAAAACAGCACAAGCAAAGACCCAGAGCTGCCACTGCAGGTACGTTCAGTGTCCCCCCAAGAAACAGAAATGCACGGGGAGGAGCCTGACGTGTTACCCGACTCATTATGAATTTCTAAATGTGAGACTTCTCTGATCGGATTTATCATTTATCCTTCCAAATAAACTGTGCTGCTTGAGCACATGGACGCCCAAGGAGTCGTGCATCCTTTAGAACGTAATATGCAAACCTGTCCTCTTCGGACTGCGTGTGGAGGTCCATCTGGGCAAAGGCGTCCAGCCTTCTGCTGAGCCGAGCCTTGAGGAAAGCGTGAAACATGTAGGTATCCAAGACCTGGAACAGACGCCGAGGGGCGGGTTATTGCACCTGCTCCACGGTCCTTTCCTCCCTGAGCTGCCAGGGCACCTGCAGCCGCTGCGCGAGTGGCCCTTCCCGACCCACCGGGGCCTCTCGCCAGCACCTTGGGACAAAAGTGCCCAGACACAGGTAGCTTTCTTAATTTGTCGTAATCTAAGATTCCCCCTCCATCCCTCACCAGCCAATCTCAAAGAATCAGCCGCTCTTTGCATTTGAAAAACCACAGAAAGTTCAAAAGCCCAAACCACCTTGCCCCCCGGGACAGCAGCAGCCGCAGTCCCTGTGTTTCGTCATGGATTCTGGTGTCTCCTGGGGACGGCAGCCTCCCTAACGCTCCGCACCTCACAGCGAGCGCACCCCGTCTCCGGACTCACACGCAACAATCTCCGAGTCAGCTCCCAGGGAGTGTGGCTGCTGCCCGGCCCTGGGAAGGGGGCGGTGGTGGGAAGGGCATGGAACTGTGCGGCATGATGGAAACGTTCCAGAAGGGGCGACCAGGTACACGCCTTGGTCAAAACTCTGCACACGCTATCCTTAAAATGGGTGCATTCTGTTCTATGTAAATCCCACTCTAAAAAGCCAATTAAAAAAAATCAGAGCTGGCCAAAGGATCAGAAGAAACCACGCTAAAACAAACTTTTAGAAAAGCTAAAACACTGAATAAAATATTAACAGATACTGGAAACACTTGACTTGAAAAATAGTTTAGATACAGAAAAGGGTGAAGGATCGACTATACACACGCACACAAGCCCCGCACACCTCTTACCTGTTTATAAAACTGCTGGTCCCCTGGAGCTCTTGTTTTGAGAAACTCTTCACTATTGAACACCCTATGTTCATAATTTAAGTGATTCTTCACTTCCCTGATGAAGAAAGATAGTCTAAGTGTTGAGATATTTTTAAATACATGAAAAACACATTGCTGTTAGCAGAAAAACAGTAACAGGAAATACACACTTTGAAAAGCCCTGTCTGCAGGAACAGTATTCTGAGCGCTGAGGGACATGGTTTGGATGTATTTTGTGGTCGGGCTTTCTCGTCACTTCAAGCACAGCTTTCCTCCAACTGGAATGAAGCTCAGGGCTCGGGGGTGTCTGTCTTCTTCGAGCCCCCTAGCTCCTTATGCAAATGAAGACGCAATCATCCGTAATTGTTCATACAAATAAAACTGAGTTCAGGGTGGTGACACAGGAAGGGCACCCCAGACGCTGAGCACTGACGCAGCTCGGCCGCCAGCCTGACCCTCACCGGCCACTTCCCCATCCTACACCGTGGGGACTTGGGCACATGACCCCCTGATCTTCCGTGATAGCCTACCAATAGAATCAGTAATCCTACAGGGCATATTCAGGACGTAGCACATTCGATGTTTTCCTTCTCTTGTGAGGGGAAAAATTACTTCATCTGATATCGTATTTTCTTTTTAATGAACTAAACTCATCAAGCTTGCAGAATATTAAAAAAAAAAACCCTTCATGAAAGATTTCATATAATAAAAAGAACAAAAGGAAAACTACATTTCTACAACCACACAAATTATACTGCTCTGAGCAAAGAGCTAACACAACCCATCTGTAACACGACATCCCATTTTTCCTAATAAATCATTTGCTTTACATAAATATAGACAGCAAAAGAATACAACCATTAAAATGTTGATTTTGAAAGAATCACACTGAGTGTCATCAAGTCGTCCAGCTCTGGTCTAAACCCCTCCCAGGCAGGGTCTGTCCAGATCAGAAGGGGACCTGGTGTCGCCACCTTCCCTGCTACACGACCCAGGGGGAAGGAGCAGGAGGGGAGAGGGTGGGAGGGAGAGAGGGAGAGACAGAGAGAGAGAGAGAGAAGAAGCTGCAAGACAAAGCAGAGAAGAGAGAGTTGGAAGAAAGAAAAGGCCTGAAGGCTTTGCCACCAATAACTTCTTCACAAAGGTATAATATAAACGTAGGCATATATTTATCATTATGTTCCTTAAATGACTGCACATTTAGGCCAGAAATAGCCACTCGATGCCTGCACTATATCACACTGAAGTAAACACACTGTACTGTCTATTTAACTGATTCAGCTCAAGGGCTAGTTCCCAACAGCACACAATAATAGATGCTGATGGCGACAGTGATGGGAAGAAAGAAGAAAAGTTTCTAACAGGGGCCAGTCCTGGGTGCTCCAGCCTGGGCTCTCCTTTGGGCGGGCTTCATTCCCGAAATGATCCATCTGTCCCCCTACCCGGGTCTGACCATCCAAGGTGGTCATTCGCAAGAGGGACGAGGGGGTGGCAAGGCCCCAGGCAGGGTAAACACACCCCCAGGGGTCCTCCTGGAGGCAAGGGCCTCTCTCTCGTCAATCCTGGATTTCAGTCCCTGAGCTTTGGGGCCGTGGCCATTGTGGAACTGGGAGCTGGCTGGGGACCAGGTTACAGACACTGGAGATGTTTTAAATACCTGAAGATGCAGACGAGCAGCTGCAGGGTGATCTGCTGGATCTGGCAGTTGAGCCGCTGCTGCCAGGCCCGCCTGCAGGCTCGCCCCTCGTTCAGGTCCGTGCTGGCGCAGAGGTGAGCGAGGTCCAGCTCATGGTGCATCTGAAGGCTCTGGACCCTGGAAAGGAGCAGAGCGACACTGACCACAGCCCAGGCCGTATCACGTGACTGACTGCTGCTGACCGGCCGGAGAGGACCCTCCAGGAAGAGGTAAGTTAACGCTCTCAGGACGCTCAGACTCCCTATCGATAACTGGGGGGGGGGGGGGGGGGGGGGGGGCGGAGCGTGTCATTACAAATACATCCCTGTCGGGAGTTTATTCACCTCCCAGCACAAACGGCTCATTAGTGCAGAACTCACAAAGGCCTCGTCTTTGGACCACGCACGTCTTTACACAAGCTGAGTGTCCTGTCCTCCTTTGCAGACACCTGCCCTTCCACGACGGCCAAAGGGTTTCTGGTGGGTCTGGGAGGGACGGCGCAGCTTCCCTGCCCGGGCAGGCTCGGGTGCACGAGGCACGGCCACTTACTTGTCCGGAGGTTCTCAGGGACGGGGGCTCACGGCGGTTTTCATCACACAGGATCCTGGCCTCCCCAACACTGCCCAAGGCTGCACTTTTACATGAGACTTTGGACACCAAGGAGCAAGTCTGAGGCTTTAAATATGCAAAGTAAACCCACCCAACAGTATCCAAAGGTCAAGGTGGGGCAGAGGGGATGCGGCGGACACACACGCTGATCATGACAAGGAAAGCAGCGCGGCAGTGGGCGGCCGGGCACAGGGGCATCTCAGGGGAGAAGACTGTGGATGGCTGCCCCTTGTCCCTCCCGGCAAATACCGAGTGCGGGCGCTCGTCACCCCAGAGCCCGTGGGGAGACCCACTGCCACGGCCCAGATCACGGTCCCGGAGCCCTTCACAGATGAGCCACTGACCACGCACGGGTTAGTTCACGTTTATGAACAGCCCCCCACAGTGAGCCTGAGACTCCACGTCCCACTGTCTGGGGGCCTGGCCGAGCGAGAATCCAACCCACAGGTATGTTCCAGAATTCTAACAATAACACGAGGGCAGAGGTGAGATCCCATCTTACTGGGGACGCGCCACCCAAGCACACTCTTGAGAAGCTGCGCTCAACGCTGGCAAACACCAGTCCCGGAAAGTCACCCTCTGCAAGTCCGGGGACTGTGGACTTCGCTTATCAGAAAGTGACCAGATGATGAGGAATGTGGGCTTCACCTTCGGAGTTCACGCAGGGAGACGCTCCCACCCGGACCCCTGGCTGGGCCCCGAGCACCGCCCGCCAGCCACACAGGACTCCACACCCCGAGCCTGGACTCTGCTTGGGGAGTTTTATAGATTTTTTGAAGATGGAAGGAACAATAATGAAGATGGCACTCCCATGTACTTTGTACAAACCATCCAAATAGAAGAAATAATTGATACCAAGGTGTTATTGGCTGAATTGTGTCCCCCCCAAATTCCTAGGTTGGAGTCCTAACCCCCAGCACCTCAGAGTGTGACTGTGTTTGGAGATGGGGCCTTTAAGGAGGTAATTAAGTTAAAATGAGGTCACAAGGGGGGACCTAATCCAATATGACTGGTGTCCTTATAAGAGGGGATTAGAACACGGACACCCACAGAGGGATGACCACGTGAGGACACAGGGAGAAGACAGTCATCTACACACCAAAAAGAGAGGCCTCAGGAGGAACCAACTCTGCCAACACCTTGATCTCGGACTTCCAGCCTCCAGGACTGGGAGACAATAAACGTCTGTTGCTTAGGTGGTGTTTGTTACAGCAGCGTGCGCTGACTAATACACAGGTAAGAGGCAGAAATGAGAACAGCCAAGTCAGGGAGCCAACACAGAGCCACCGGCTCCTTCCCCTCCTCTCAGGCCTCAGCTCTTCCCGCTCTGACCTCCAGCAGACAAAGTAAAGGGGAGCAGTCGGCACTGATAAACGACGGGCTGCGTCACCAGCTCCTCCAGAGCAGCAGAGTCCAGCTACCTGACGACAGCCGGGAGCACCTGCCGCACTAGCCCCCTGCCCTCCACGGGTCCCCACCACGAGCTTCATGCCAGGCCTGCCTGTAGCCCGCACACGAGCTGGAGGACTAAAAGCAGGGTCTCTTCCCACCACCATGTGATTAGATTCCAAAGGGGGAAACGTCCTCCGCAGGTCCACCTGAGGGAGCCCTGGCTCTGCCCCGACCCACCTGCCCCAGATGCATCTGCGTCCCAGCGTAAATAGCAATCACACCTCCTTTCACCCCCCTGAAAGAAGTACATGGGACAGTCCCCGCCAGGCCTCTCCCATCACCACAGAGGCCGCAGGGCCTGCAGAGCCTACAACAATTATTATCTGCCCTTTTTGGAAAAATTCTGTCTTGCCTCATCTCAGCCAATGAAGTGTAGTCGTAGAGACGGAAAAACCACAAAGAGCCACAAAACAGGTATGAAAAAATAAGAGCAATAAGAGAGGGCTGGGTAGGGGGGTTGGGGGGTGAAAGGGGAAGACAGCCTCCCGCCCAGGGAAGGACGGTGGGTCATGGCCGTCAGGGGCCCCCGACTGACAGTGCCATGGGGCAGAGGCCACATCGGTTTGCTCATTATATACATACTCTGCCCAATGCATTGGATACATATCTGGTGAGTGGATAAATGAAGGAATGAATGAAGGACAGAGAAGGAACTTCAGAGATCACAGGCACAGAAGAGGGTCGAGAGGTGTCCCGGGGGTGTGGCCGTCCCCTGGCCTGGGGGCCATCGTTAGTATTTAGACAAGATTGGAATGAAGACAAATGACTTTTATTTTTAAATATTCACAAACAATTTCCAAACTACTAAATATCACATAAACCATGTGTTAATATAAGATTGGAAGACATACTTGAAATTGGCAAGTATGAACCTGAACAAGATTTTTCCAAATACCCACTATTTCCCCCCTTACCTCTGAATAAAAGTCTGTGCCGCCAGGAGAGGGATGTCAGGAACGTCCATGTCCTCGTCGTTGGAGTAGGTGATGCTCCCAGCGTCAATGTTTATCAGAATTAAACCATCGGCTTCCTATAAAATAAGTTTGTAAAGATTGCAGTAAGAATCTGAACTTGTATACATCTTTGAAAACACAAAGATACACTTTGCATTCACCAAGATCGTGTCATCGATAATTATCGTATCTAACATGCACACAAAGCCTTATATTATCTACCAGAAAAATGCAGTGTATACCATGAGTTAGGTTAACAAGCTCATTTGATTAAAAATGCCTCTTTGAGTCAAGATTCCAACACACGAGGTCAGGCCTTCACCCACCCTTGTGCAAACACTCCCTGTACCACTTCAGGGAGCCTGGAGAGAACATTCCAGAGCCCCAGTGGGAGCGCTCCGACATTTAACACTCAGGGTGCCCGCTGAGCTGCCCAGCCAGCTCCGCCCCCCCAAGGACCAGAGCACAGGCGGGTCCTGGGCTCAGGGATCCCACACACTTAAGAGTTCTTGAGATGTGTGGATGGCTTACTTGTTAAGTCTTATCTGTGACAAAACACACAAATAATGAGTCACACTCCTGAGTTCTACACTTCAACTGTCCCCGGAACATGACGCCAGAATCCTCCCCAGCTTTCATGCTGGGCTGGCCTCTCAATGCGCGTTTCATGGCACGTGAAATATGCACAAACACGTCTCCCAGAGCAGGGTGCTAAACCAGCAGGGGACAGGCCGCGCTCGTAAGCACGGACACTGAGCTTTTACAAGGACCCCTTCCGAGCTCCCAGCACATCGAGAAGACATCCAAACCCCAAAACATTTCCAGTCAAGACCTGCTGCTTTGCCCTAAAAACCTCCCAGAACAGGTAAACCACTAAAACGACTTCCTTTGTGACTGCGGACTGGAATCAAGTAAATAATGTCTGCAAGTTTCCCTCCTGAAGGGGCTGAAACAAGACGGTTTTTCCCCTAATGACTAAAAAAAGAAACACAATTTTGAGCTACAAAGTACGCCTATTTTTTCCTCATTTGCGAGGGTGATGTTTTTCCATTCCTTCCATGAGGTCTGAATGGCCTTTTCCCAAAGTGTGTTTGTCCCCTGGTGAGTCATAGGTTCTGCCAACAACAGACATCCCGGCTCCGCCCCAGGAGGGGCGCTGGGCTTGGCCACGATTTGCTCTAAAACGCCAGGAAAAAACTGGACGACGGCTGAGGACAGAGAGGGGAGCACGGCACTCCTTCCACTCTTCTCTCGGCCTTTGCGTACGCTTAGAAATGTTCAAAATAAACAGTTAAACACAACGTTGTAAGTCAACTATACTCTAATAAAAATTTAAAAATAATAAAATAAGAAGTTAAATGAGAACCTACCCTGTACCAACTACCAATAAGCACAAGGAAAAGTGCTGCACGTCGCTAGTCATTGGGAAAACGCACATCAAAACTACCCAGCAGGAGGATTAGAATCAAAAAGACAGAAGACAAGTGGAAATCGGAGCTCTCCCTCTGCTGGAGGGAAGGTGTCTGGGGCAGCAGCGGGGAACAGCAGTCTGGACATTTCTCAAATGGTTAAACACAGCGCTGGCACCTGACCCGGAAATTCCTCTCCTAGGTACGTATCAAGGTAAATGAACGCATGTCCACACAAAAACCTGTACATGAGTGTTCACAGCTGCATTATTCACAACGGTCAAAACATCGAAACAGCCTCAAATGTTCTCAACTCCTGAATGGATAAACAACCGTGGCCTCTTCATTCAAGGGAATCCTACTCGGCAATAAAAATAACATGCTGCTACACGGATGAACCTCAAAAAACATGCCGCTAAGTGAAAGAAGCCAGTCATAAAAGACCACGCATTGAATGATTCCATTTACGTAAAATCCACGTATACACAACAGGCAACTCCACAGAGATAGAAAGTAGATGATGGTCGCCAGGGTCTGAGGGGGTTGGGGGATGACAGCTAACACATGCAGGGTTTCTTTGTGGGCTGACCAAAGAGTCTAAAATTAGTTGTCACAGCTCTACCAAGTTCCTAAAGCCACTGAGTTGTACAGTTAAGTCTGGGAAACTCTGTGGTATGCAAACTGTATCTGAAGAAAAGCTGTTTTAAGAAAACCCAACCTGCTCTTCCTGCTGGCGATGTCACGGTTTATCACAAACCTGTGGCGTGAGCTCCCCTTCGAAATGCACCCCATCAGCACAGCAGTAAAAACAGCTGCTGCACTTTAAGCACTTACTGTATGCCAGCCTGCTCTATTGGCCCCTTGACGCTGCCATGATGATGTGGCCAGCACACTCCCTGCCCTTTCACGACCAGGACACTGAAGGCCTACCACCCCGACCCAGGTCAGCCCCCAAGCTGAATCCAGTAAACGGCCACTGGATTCAGCAAGGCCCATGGACCCCTTGGACACCGAGTAATACCCTGCATGCACCTGCATTCTTCTAGGAAGTAGGGCCACGGTTTTAATGAACAACAGAGGCTTAATCAAAAAAGTGAAAAAGGAAAATATGGAGTGATAACAATGGTGGCTCCCATCCACGAAGGCCAGTCACCTGCCAGGCAGGACAGGGGACATTCCTCAGCCAGAGCCCTGCCTGGGAGGCCGAGGCCGTGCCCACTTCACAGATGAGGAGACTGAGGCTTAGCAAAGGCCAGTAAGTCACTCAGGGTCGCAGAACTAGTAAGCAGCAGAGGTGAGACTTGAAATCAGTTCCCTCAACTCCAACGCCTGCCCTCACCTCCCTGAAAACCCCTGGAAGCCACCAGAGCTGCCGTGAATTTAAGTGGCCTGAGAAATGGCATCAGGGTGTGGCCTTGAGGACAAGGAGGCAGCACTAGCGCCCTGCGATGGAGTGACGGCGGGCCTCTGCACCCACCCACACCACAGGGCACCTCCCAGCAGCTTCCCACGCGTCCTCGCAAAGCGCCCACGTGAGTCAATGCTCTCAATCCCGCGGCGGGTGCTTAACCTTGCTGACTTCTTCAAAGTGGTCCAGGTGGCAGCCCATGAGAAAGGACGTGGGCGCCATGACGAAGTCCAGCATGTGTCGCGACAGGATGGGGACGAAGGTGTGCTGCCACTGCAGGGGGTGCAGGTAGGCCATGAAGCACTCAGCCACGAGCGTCAGCAGAGCCCAGCTGGATGAGAAGAACACGACGTGCTGCTCCGTCAGAAGGCAGGTTAGGATCTGGGGAAGCAACGACACCGCGAGCAAGCCTGAAACACTGTGAGGGCGCCACCCGACGAGGCCGGGCGCGGGGCAGCTTCCACCCTGCCGTCCCCGCTCCACTTGCCAGGACCAAAGCCACCCCAACCCCAGAAAAGTGCTGCCTGCAAATAGCGTGCTCTACGGTGACTGTCGGCTTTAATCACAAAGATAAGTGTTCTGAGTAGTTGTGATGCCCCATTAAGCCAGTTAGCATGAGATGCTCACAGGTGTGGAAGGACGCGTACCTGCAGCACCTTCTCAGGTCTGAAGCGCAGTAAGGGCAGGTGAAGGTCCAGGTCGATGAGGGGGCTTTCAGGGTCTGCTCTTGAGGGAAATACGATCTGTAGTGGTTTCATGTTCAGTATCTGCAATGACCAATTTCCATCATTAGCTCAGGGAGCTGCTCCCAGAGGAGGCTGAAGGCACTGAAATTCACCATTTTGGCTCAGAAAGCGTCTGAGTTAGAAAACAGTTCTGAAGACTCATGCTGTCACCTTCAGTGTCACAGAGAAACAAAACAGTCTAGAGATGATAAAGAGAACTGCCAGGAACGTTTCATAACGAATTGAGAACTTAATGTCTTTTTCAGCCAAACTCCCTTAAACTCTTTAATTAATTAGGAAACAGTTCATTGACAAAACAAAGATAAACGGCCTCCAGATATCCATCCCAACGAGCACAAACTCTAAATCAAGCATGTTCAAACTAATCTTAACCAGTATGCATTATTCTCGGTTACTACTTATTACGTATTCGCTTATATTTTCAATTTAACAGTCAAAGCTCCTTAAAGACATGGAATTTACAAAAAAATTTTAACGACACTTTATTTTTCTAAATGAGGGTATTTAAAAATGACACTTCAAATACAAATCCCACGTTCACAGGATGCCTATTATGTGTTAAAGGTCGAGGCAGATGTGAAGGAGGGAGGTGCGGTCCCTCCAAGAAGGTGGAGCTGGGAACAGCAGGGTTAAGCCTCCCCTGGCCTCAGACACACAGGAGGCACTCTGCAAGGGCTCTTCCACGAGCAGATGGAGGGGTCTGAGCATGAGCAGAGCTTTGGGGAAACAGAACAGAAAGAAGCGATCAAATCTGATGACAGAGAGGCTTCCTCTAGGAAAGGCATGAAAGGATGAGAAATGGAGAGCAGCAGAGTATTGGGTCAAGAAAAAGGGCCACAGGACAAAATGCTCACTAGTCACACTTTCTTCCAGTCACCTTAGTCACTATTCTATTTTCACGTTAAAAAACAAAACAAAACAAAAAACAAGAAAAGAGACTGTCATTTCTGACAGTTGGGACATTTGCAAGTGCCTCCGACCATTACTTGGGGCCTCTTTGCTTTCTTGTTCCCAGTTTGGCTACAGAAGCAAGACATTAAAAATAAGGTGGATTCACTTATGTGACTGATGCGTTTGTTTTAAAGCAAAACAAAACAAAGTAAAGCAGAGTTAAGTATTCCAAGTTGTGATGAATTATTAACAATTATAAAGTTTATAATGAAAAACTCTCCTCAGTATTTCAAAAAGGAAATGTGTGAATGGATAAAGAAGATGTAGTACATATACACAGTGGAATATTACTCAGCCATAAAAAAGAATGAAATAATGCCATTTGAAGCAACATGGGTGGACCTAGAGATTGTCGTACTGAGTGAAGTAGGTCAGACAAAGACAAATATCATATGATATCACTTATATGTGGAATCTAAAAAAAGTGGTGCAAATGAACTTTGTAAAAACAGAAACAGAGTCACAGATTTAGGAAACGAACTTATGGTTACCAGGGGAAAGCCGGGGGGCGGGGGGAGGGATAAACTGGGAGATTGGGATGGACATATACACACTACTATATATAAAACAGATGGCTAATAAGGACCTACCACACAGCACAGGGAACTCTACTCAATACTCTGTAATGACCTATGTGGGAAAAGGATCTAAAGAATGGGTATATGTATATGTATAACTGATTCACTTTGCTGTACACCTGAAACTAATACAACATTGTGAATCAACTATACTCTAATAAAAATTTTTAAAAAATCAAAATCAAAAATGACCAAATCAAAAAAAAGGAAATGTGTCAGCCAGACACCCCATTAAAGATAAGAACCAGGACTTCCCTGGTGGTGCAGTGGTTAAGGATCCACCTGCCAATGCAGGGGACATGGGTTTGAGCCCTGGTCTGGGAAGATCCCACATGCCGCGGAGCAACTGAGCCCGTGTGCCACAACTACTGAACCTGTGCTCTAGAACCCACATGCCACAACTACTGAGCCCGTGTGTTGCAACTACGGAAGCCCACGCACCTAGAGCCCGTGCTCCGCAACAGGAGAGGCCACTGCACCACAATGAAGAGTAGCCCCTGCTCGCCGCAACTAGAGAAAGCCTGCGCACAGCAACAAAGACCCAATGCAGTCAAAAAAAAAGATAAGAACCAACCACATACGTGAGTCGCTCTACCAGCAACATTGCTACTGCGATGTTTCAGGTGCCGTGGTAGCAACTTCACAGCACTCAATACTCACGCTCTCTGAGGTGGGTTCTGTTATTCTACCCACTTTACAGATGAAGAAACTGAGGAGGGAGAGAGATTTGAGGTAAATACTTTGTAAATTTCAACTTGATTGGCGCTCCAGAAAAACAATAGGCTTCACACACAAAGCAACATAGAAAGTGACTTGGGAATAGTAAGAAGAAAAACGTGACTAGAGCCTCCCATCAAGCCTCTTAGATAGCCTCAACCACCAGAGGGCAGACAGCAGAAGCAAGAAAAACTACAATCCTGCAGCCTGTGGAACAAAAACCACATTCACAGGAAGATAGACAAGATGAAAAGGCAGAGGGCTATATACCAGATTAAGGAACAAGATAAAACCCCAGAAAAACAACTAAATGAAGTGGAGATAGGCAACCTTCCAGAAAAAGAATTCAGAATAATGATAGTGAAGATGATCCAGGACCTCGGAAAAAGAATGGAGGCAAAGATCGAGAAGATGCAAGAAATGTTTAACAAAGACCTAGAAGAATTACAGAACAAACAAACAGAGATGAACAATACAATAACTGAAATGAAAACTACACTAGAAGGAATCAATAGCAGAATAACTGAGGCAGAAGAACGGATAAGTGACCTGGAAGACAGAATGGTGGAATTCACTGCTACGGAACAGACTAAAGAAAAAAGAATGAAAAGAAATGAAGACAGCATAAGAGACCTCTGGGACAACATTAAACGCAACAACATTCGCATTATAGGGGTCCCAGAAGGAGAAGAGAGAGAGAAAGGACCAGAGAAAATATTTGAAGAGATTATAGTCAAAAACTTCCCTAACATGGGAAAGGAAATAGCCACCCAAGTCCAGGAAGCGCAGAGAGTCCCATACAGGATAAACACAAGGAGAAACACGCCGAGACACACAGTAATCAAATTGGGAAAAATTAAAGACAAAGAAAAATTATTGAAAGCAGCAAGGGAAAAATGACAAATAACATACAAGGGAACTCCCATAAGGTTATCAGCTGATTTCTCAGCAGAAACTCTACAAGCCAGAAGGGAGTGGCATGATATACTTAAAGTGCTGAAAGGGAAGAACCTACAACCAAGATTACTCTACCCAGCAGGGATCTCATTTAGATTTGATGGAGAAATCAAAAGCTTTACAGACAAGCAAAAGCTAAGAGAATTCAGCACCACCAAACCAGCTCTACAACAAATGCTAAAGGAACTTCTCTAAGTGGGAAACACAAGAGAAGAAAAGGACCTACAAAAACAGGCCCAGAACAATTAAGAAAATGGTCATAGGAACATACATATCAATAATTACCTTAAACGTGAATGGATTAAATGCTCCAACCAAAGACACAGGCTTGCTAAATGGATACAAAAACAAGACCCATATATATGCTGCCTACAAGAGCCCCACTTCTGACCTAGGGACACATACAGACTGAAAGTGAGGGGATGGAAAAAGATATTCCATGCAAATGGAAATCAAAAGAAAGCTGGAGTTGCTATACTCATATCAGATAAAATACACTTTAAAATAAAGAATGTTACAAGAGACAAGGAAGGACACTACATAATGATCAAGGGATCGATCCAAGAAGAAGATATAACAATTATAAATATATATGCACCCAACATAGGAGCACCTCAATACATAAGGCAACTGCTAACAGCTATAAAAGAGGAAATCGACAGTAACACAGTAATAGTGGGGGATTTAACACCTCACTTACACCAATGGACAGATCATCCAAAATGAAAATAAATAAGGAAACAGAAGCTTTAAATGACAAAATAGACCAGATAGATTTAATTGATATTTATAGGACATTCCATCCAAAAACAGCAGATTACACTTTCTCCTCAAGTGCACACGGAACATTCTCCAGGATAGATCACATCTTGGGTCACAAATCAAGCCTCAGTAAATTTAAGAAAATTGAAATCATATCAAGCATCTTTTCTGACCACAATGCTATGAGATTAGAAATGAATTACAGGGAAAAAATCGTAAAAAATACAAACACATTGAGGCTAAACAATATGTTACTAAATAACCAAGAGATCACTGAAGAAATCAAAGAGGAAATCAAAAAATACCTAGAGACAAATGACAATGAAAACACGACAATCCAAAACCTATGGGATGCAGCAAAAGCAGTTCTAATAGGGAAGTTTATAGCTATACAAGCCTACCTAAAGAAACAAGAAAAATCTCTAGCACAGGGAGATCAGCTTGGTGCTTTGTGACCACCTAGAGGGGTGGGATGGGGAGGGTGGGAGGGAGGGAGATGCAAGAGGGAAGAGATATGGGAACATATTGTATATGTATAACTGATTAACTTTGTTATAAAGCAGAAGCTAACACACCATTGTAAGGCAATTATACTTCAATAAAAAAAAAAAAAAGAAAAATCTCAAGTAAACAATCTAACCTTACACCTAAAGGAACTAGAGAAAGAAGCACAAACAAAACCCAAAGTTAGCAGAAGGAAAGAAATCATAAAGATCAGAGCGCAAATAAATGAAAGAGAAACAAAGAAAACAATAGCAAAGATCAATAAAATGAAAAGCTGGTTCTTTGAGAAGATAAACAAAATTGATAAGCCATTAGCCAGACTCATCAAGAAAAAGAGGGAGAGGACTCAGATCAATAAAATTAGAAATGAAAAAGGAGAAGTTACAACAGACACTGCAGAAATACAAAGCATCCTAAGAGACTACTACAAGCAACTCTATGCCAATAAAATGGACAACCTGGAAGAAATGGACAAATTCTTAGAAAGGTATAACCTTCCAAGACTGAAGCAGGAAGAAACAGAAAATATGAACAGACCTATCACAAGTAATGAAACTGAAACTGTGATTAAAATCTTCCAGCAAACAAAAGTCCAGGACCAGATGGCTTCACAGGTGAATTCTATCAAACATTTAGAGAAGAGCTAACACCCATCCTTCTCAAACTCTTCCAAAAAATGGCAGAGGAAGGAACACTCCCAAACTCATTCTATGAGGCCACCATCACCCTGATACCAAAACCAGACAAAGATACAACAAAAAAAGAAAATTACAGACCAATATCACTGATGAATATAGATGCAAAAATCCTCAACAAAATACTAGCAAACAGAATCCAACAACACATTAAAAGGATCATACACCACGATCAAGTGGGATTTATCCCAGGGATGCAAGGATTCTTCAATATATGCAAATCAATCAATGTGATACACCATATTAACAAATTGAAGAATAAAAACCATATGATCATCTCAATAGATGCAGAAAAAGCTTTTGACAAAATTCAACACCCATTTATGATAAAAACTCTCCAGAAAGTGGGCATAGAGGGAAACTACCTCAACATAATAACGGCCATATATGACAAACCCACAGCAAACATCATTCTCAATGGTGAAAAACTGAAAGCATTTTCTCTAAGATCAGGAACGAGACAAGGATGTCCACTCTCACTACTATTATTCAACATAGTTTTGGAAGTCTTAGCCACGGCAATCAGAGAAGAAAAAGAAATAAAAGGAATACAAATTGGAAAAGAAGAAGTAAAACTGTCACTGTTTGCAGATGACATGATACTATACATAGAGAATCCTAAAAATGCCACCAGAAAACTACTAGAGCTAATCAATGAATTTGGTAAAGTTGCAGGATACAAAATTAATGCACAGAAATATCTTGCATTCCTATACACTAATGATGAAAAATCTGAAAGAGAAATTACAGAAACACTCCCATTTACCATTGCAACAAAAAGAATAAAATACCTAGGAATAAACCTACCTAGGGAGACAAAAGACCTGTATGCAGAAAACTATAAGACACTGATGAAAGAAATTAAAGATGATACCAACAGATGGAGAGATATACCATGTTCTTGGATTGGAAGAATCAATATTGTGAAAATGACTATACTACCCAAAGCAATCTACAGATTCAATGCAATCCCTATCAAATTACCAATGGCATTTTTTACAGAACTAGGACAAATCATCTAAAAATTTGTATAGAGACACAAAAGACCTCAAATAGCCAAAGCAGTCTTGAGGGAAAAAAACGGAGCTGGAGGAATCAGACTCCCTGACTTCAGACTATACTACAAAGCTACAGTAATCAAGACAATATGGTACTGGCACAAAAACAGAAACATAGATCAATGGAACAAGATAGAAAGCCCAGACATTAACCCACGCACCTATGGTCAACTAATCTATGACAAAGGAGGCAAAGATATACAATGGAGAAAAGACAGTCTCTTCAATAAGTGGTGCTGGGAAAACTGGACAGCTACATGTAAAAGAATGAAATTAGAATACTCCCTAACACCATACACAAAAATAAACTCAAAATGGATTAGAGATCTAAATATAAGACTGGACACTATAAAACTCTTAGAGGAAAACATAGGAAGAACACTCTCTGACATAAATCACAGCAAGATCTTTTTTGATCCACCTCCTAGAGTAATGGAAATAAAAACAAAAATAAACAAATGGGACCTAATGAAACTTCAAAGCTTTTGCACAGCAAAGGAAACCATAAACAAGACGAAAAGACAACCCTCAGAATGGGAGAAAATATTTGCAAACGAATCAATGGACAAAGGATTAATCTCCAAAATATATAAACAGCTCATTCAGCTCAATTTTAAAGAAACAAACAACCCAATCCAAAAATGGGCAGAAGACCTAAATAGACATTTCTCCGAAGAAGACATACAGATGGCCAAGAAGCACATGAAAAGATGCTCAACATCACTAATTATTAGAGAAATGCAAATCAAAACTACAATGAGGTATCACCTCACACCAGTTAGAATGGGCATCATCAGAAAATCTACAAACAACAAATGCTGGAGAGGGTGTGGAGAAAAGGGAACCCTCTTGCACTGTTGGTGGGAATGTAAATTGATACAGCCACTATGGAGAACAATATGGAGGTTTCTTAAAAAACTAAAAATAGAATTACCATATGATCCAGCAATCCCACTACTGGGCATATACCCAGAGAAAACCATAATTCAAAAAGACACATGCACCCCAATGTTCATTGCAGCACTATTTACAATAGCCAGGTCATGGAAGCAACCTAAATGCCCATCGACAGACAAATGGATAAAGAAGATGTGGTACATATATACAATGGAATATTACTCAGCCATAAAAAGGAACGAAATTGAGTCATTTGTTGAGACGTGGATGAATCTAGAGACTGTTATACAGAGTGAAGTAAGTCAGAAACAGAAAAACAAATATCGTATATTAACGCATGTACGTGGAACCTAGAAAAATGGTATAGATGAACCGGTTTGCAGGGCAGAAGTTGAGACACAGATGTAGAGAACAAACGTATGGACACCAAGGGGGTGAAACCGCAGTGGGGTGGAGATGGTGGTGTGCTGAATTGGGCGATTGAGATTGACATGTATACACTGATGTGTATAAAATTGATGACTGATTAAAAAAAATAATAATTAAAAAAGAAAAAAAGAAAAACGTGTGTGTTTCACTGGACACACCCAATTATGCCCATCATTTGAAAAGCAAGTAACATCTGAACTTCTAGAGGGCAGAGATAGAAGCAAAGCAGGCCCGGGGACGCGGGGTGCCCCTAGAGCCTTTGCTCTCCTCAGGCCAGTGGTCCAGGTGGTCAGAGAAAGGGCTGGGTCCTTGCCTCCTCACTCCCCACACTGTGGGGCCTCCCACCTCCTCCTGTCAGTACAGGTGAGAGCTGACCCCACCCAGAATTAACAGGAAACGGCAGCTCGGGGCCCATGCACACTATTCAAGACACAAGGTGCACAGCTCACGACTATTACCTATGACAACCTCTAACCTGACGTTGGTTTGCGGTGGGTTCTGGAAAACACTGCTGAATCAGCTCCTGCGTCAGATGAAATTGGCCTAAACTGACCTCTTGGATTTCTTCACAACAATAAACAGCCACTATTCTACAACACTCCCTAAAACAAATGATGACCCTTATACCAACTTGGACCCAAGAGCTAATTAGACTTGTTAGTGGAGGATCCCAATGACAAGTCTGATCCAAACTCAGCCCACTGGGACAAACCATGAGCACCAACATGCAGACCCTGACTGAATGAGCACTGCTGGCCGATGCTGAAACATTCTCTCATTCATTCACTGAACAGAACTCCATGGGACAGCAGCTAAGCGCTGGACTTGGTAGTAGGTCCTGGAAATGCAGTTATGAACGTGGCCTCTGTCCTCATGCAGCTCAGAGTCTGATGGAGAAAATGGACATTAAACAAAAAACACGCACACACAAGCCCTAACTGCAGGCGTGCTGAACTCTGCAGGAGAGTGGGCTGCTGTGAGAGAGATGGTGTGGGAGACGCTGCTCCGGAGAACTGATGTCTGAGCCAGGCCTGAGAAAGGAGCAGGAGCTGGAGGGGGAAAATGGAGAGAGAGGTACTTCCGGGAACAGCACATGCAAGGGCCCTGTGGCAGCATCTGCAAGGGACCCACAGAAGTCCAGTGTAGCTGGAGAACAGTGAGCAAGGGGGTGAGTGGAGCTGGACAGGGCTGAATGGTGACGCAGGGGCCAGGGATGCAGGTCTGGGTGAAGGCGATGAGTGAGAAACAAGTGAGGGGTTTTAAGCACAAAAGGAAAGTCCAGTTTATAGATTTTAATGATCTCTCCAGCCACAGTGCAAAAGCATGAACTGAATATAAGGTCAAGAATGGAAATGGACAGACCAGTGGTTCCCTAAGTCATGTAGGTGGGAGAAGCTGTTGGCCCAGAACAGGGGTGGCAGTGAAAGTGTGTAAACTGGAAACAGGTACTGGAGACAGACTGATAGGGTGGACGTGGGACAAAAAGGCATCGAGAACGTCCCCAGTCAACTTTCCCACTGGGGGTGGTAGAAATGGAGGAACCAAATGTTAATTAATCCAAGATTCCAAAACTCGTGGATTACAGAACACTCGTGTAAGTACTGTTTGTACATTGCTTTCTGTTCAAAGGTAGAATATAAGGAATCACAGTAAACCGTAAACCTGTTCCTAACTCAGGGAATTTGGTTCACTGCTACAGCAGGTCCTCAATGAGCAGGTGTTGAGTTTTTAGAATAAGAATGTAAACTTTGATGATTTCACTGCACAAAAATACCAGTTATCCACAAAATAAAGATGAGTGCCTGGCAGGGAAATCCAACAAATGTTCCCCACAAAGGTTTCTGGGAGTGGGACCAAGGTAGACAGACATCCTGCCCTGCCTCGGGCCGGGAATGCACTTGGCAGGGTGTCCCCCCACACCCCCCGAGCAGACTGCTGGGTTTAGGGTAATAGTAAATATATACATTTTAAGTTCATAATCACAAATATCCTAATAAATTATTTTTTCAACTGTCCATAATAATCAAAATATAGGAAAACAAGATTTATATGTATGATCTTCCAGAGGGGACGAATACAGTGAAACTGACTTGACATTTACTGTACATTTCAAGACGTTTATTTAATAGATGTCTGTTTTTTAAAAAGGAAGCATCCCACAGTTAAATGAGTTTGGAAATCGCTGAGTCAAACAGGTTTCATCACACAGTTTAGCTGTCTGACATGCTACTCAATGAAAGGGGAATGAGGTCTTTCTCAAACTTTCCTTAACCCTGAAACCTCCCATCAAAAACAGCCAATAACATTTGAGAACAGTTTTTCACAGAACTCAGTTTAGGAAACGCTTCTCTATCAATTAAATAACAGAATGGCGCTGTGAATAACAACCACAACAAAAAAAACAAACAAAAAAAACCAAACCAGTTACTTTTTACTAACCACACTGGACAGGAGAAAACATTAACAAGTTAAATAGAATACCCAATATTCCAGACAAAAAAAACAAAAGGGAAATTTGTTATTTAAGTAAATTTCATGTGTTTTCTGAATAGCAAGTAATGAATTAACATGTTAACCACTAAAGGGGCCTATTACTAGCTCAACATCTATTTATCACGAGCCACTCAGCAAAACTCAGGCCTAAATATTTGACTTCAGACCAAAATTTTATTTTAAAATTTTTAGAAAATATATTTCCTAATTTATTTCTAGTTTTCTGACCTTTGGAAACAGTGTATAAAATGCTTCTGTAAGGAACTTGAGAAGCATAATTTAAACAAAGCTAGAACTTAAGAAAATCATTTAAAACATTTAAACCATCTTCATCAGTGTGGTACATATATACAATGGAATACTACTCAGCCATAAAAAAGGACAAAATAATGCCATCTGCAGCAACATGGATGGACCTAGAGATGATCATACTAAGTGAAGTAAGTCAGAAAGAGAAAGGCAAATACCATATGATATCACTCATATGTGGAATCTAAACTATGGCACAAATGAACCTATCTTTGAAACTGAAACAGAATCACGGACACAGAGAACAGACTGGTGGTTGCCAAGGGGGAAGGGGTTGGGGGAGGGATGGGTTGGGAGTTTGGGGTTAGCAGATACAAACTGTTATATATGGAATGGATAAACAACGAGGTCCTACTGTATAGCACAGAGAACTATATTCGATATCCTATGATAAACCATAATGGAAAAAAAAATTTTTTTAAATGTATATATATGTATAACTGAATCACTTTGCTGTACAGCAGTAATTAACACAACATTGTAAATCAACCACACATCAATTAAAAACAAACGAATAAACCATCTTCATCATATTACTTTTACAATTTGCAAAGAAAAAACAAGACAATTCCGGATTTAATTACCAAATGGAGTGGTCCAGGAGGCGGGCTAGGTATTAAAGATAGTTTTGCAGCAAAATCTTTTATATGGTTGTCAACTTCGAAATCTTTACAGATCTTCAGATGAGTCAATAAACTGAAATTGAAAGAAAAATCAAATCACAAAATAAATCCGAGAATCCAGTGGTCATCCTCTCCATTGCTAATCAAGGCTGAAATCTCTGTGTCAGGAGTTCCGGGAGTTTACACCAACAGGGGAAGGATCTGGGTGTGAGACCGCAGAAGTCTGGCTGCCCAGGGCGGGGGGCGTCTGGAAGGGGCATAGGCAAGCTTTTCAGGGAGTGTGTGCAGCTCACCAGGAGAGGCAGTCCTTGAGGGCGTTGTAATAGGGGAACCTGGAAACCACACACACGGCAAAGGGCACGAAGCAGCCGGCCGCGCTCCGGCCCAGCCCTGACGCCTCCCAGCGCATCTTGCCATTGTAGAAGCAGTACTCGTCCTGGAGAGAAAGCAACAGCGCGTCACCTGCCGACCCCGGCAAATCCCAGTCTCCACTGTCGATGGTGCCGGCCTCTCCAGACAGAAAGGACACTGGACAGGGGCGGGACAGCTGTCCTCAGCACGCCTGGCCCCTCCCGCCCGTTTCACTGCCACGTGCGAGCGAGCACCGGCCTCTCCCCCTACACCGACGGGGCCCCGTGGGGAGCTCGCTCTGTCTGAGTGACGTGCTGGGGTTACAGAGACGGGAAGACCGGTCCCCGCCCTGGAGAAGCTCGCCGCCTTCAGTGAGAAGGAACCACGGTTAGAACACAGTGAGACACAAGAAGGGGCTCTGCTTAAAAAGCGAAAAGGCAATATTCAAGAGGGCCTGGGAGCCAGGTGGGCATCACGGGCCAGAGGAGAGAGCAGGAGGGGCCTCGGCCCGTGATGGGGGGATCTCAGGCAGAGAAGAACACAGCAGTGGGGTTCCAGAAGGCACAGCTCTCTGCACAGCTTACAAGGGGCACAATATGGGGGGCCCACCATATATGCGGGAAAAAACATGATTCGAAAAGATACACGCACCCCAATGTTCTTAGCCGCACTATTTACAGTAGTCGGGACATGGAAGCAACCTAAGTGTCCACTGACAGGTGAATGGATAAAGAAGGTGTGGTGGTACATATATACAAGGAATATTACTCAGCCATAAAAAGAATAAAATAATGCCATTTGCAGCAACATGGATGGACCTAGAGATGATCATACTAAGCGAAGTAAGTCAGACACACAAAGACAAATACCATATGATATCCCTTATATGTGGAATCTAAAAAGATGAGACAAATGAACTTATATTTACAAAACAGAAACAGCATCACAGACATAGAAAACAAACTTATGGTTACCAAATAGGAAAGCGGGGAAGGGATAAATTAGGAGTTTGGGATTAAAATATATATACTACTATATATAAAACTGATAACCAACAAGGACCTACTGTATAGCACAGACATTCAACACCTCGTAAAAACCTATAAAAGAATCTGAAAAAGGAATATATATGTATATATATGTATAACTGAATCACTTTGTTGTACACTGAAACCAACACAACATTGTAAATCAACTATATTTCAATAAAAATTTTAAAACTACATTAAAAAAATATGTTGGGTGACCGGGTCCTCTGGGGCTGGAAGTAGGCAGCCAGTCACCCTGTACCTTCTGGTCCATCCATGTCCCCTACAAACTCCCCAAGGCCAGCTGGTTCACACACAGGGCCCTGGCCAGAAAACACTCCCCAAACGCGTGACGACTGAGTTATCCTCTCAAAACCTCAGCCCAGGCACCTGTTACACATGAAAGGTGAAAACAACCCAAAGGTCCACCAGCTGAGGAACAGAGAAGCAGACCGTGGTTTATACACACCGTGGACTATCACTCAGCTACTAAAAGGAGGGAAGTGCTGCCATGTGCTCCGACATGGATGAACTCTGAAAACATCACACTAAGTGAGAGAAACCAGATACAAAAGGACACGTATAGTATGATTCCACTTATATGAAATGTTCAGAATAGGCAAAGCCACAGAAGCAGAAGCAGAAGGCAGATGAAGGGTGGCCAGGGGCCCAGGGGCAGCAGGGACTGGGGAGGCACTGCTGATGAGACAACTCTGCCTTTTGGGGTGACGAACATGTTTTGGAACTAGACAGTGGTGATGGTGGCACAACATTGTGAATGTACTTAATGCCACTGAATCATACATTTTTTAATGGCTAAAATGGTGATTGCCATATTATGTGTATTTCACTGCAAAAGAAAAAACCCACAGCCTAGACCCAGTTTCAGAGGGAAGTTGGGGGAATCACGTACGTGCAGGGGTCGGTAGTACTGGGCAACCACACCGTAGGTTCTATTGCCGCAGACATCAGTCAGCACCAGAAAGTGGACGCAGTCCTCCTTGGGCTCAGAGGCCACAAACACGCCCCCTGTAGGCAGAAAAAAGAAAGAAGGAACCTCATTCTGGCCACGTGGCATCCACCGTGAGGCCTGGGCTATCCATAAGCGACAGGATACGTCCCTCTCTGTCCGCTGTGGCACTCTGACGGCCAGATGTGCTAATTCCTCAGGCCGTGCACCACCTGCCTCAGTCCCTCCCCCTCAGCAGCAATTTCTTTGCTGGCACTCTGTGCTCTGAAGACTTTGTGAAGGATCATGGGAACGGGCCCCCAGACAGACCCTTCAGGGCGCACCTGGCGTGGTAGCCATTTCCTGAGCCCAGTGGGGAAGGGGGTGTCCCAGCCTATCCAGGAGAGCAGGAAATCGCATCAATTTCTCTGTGGAGCCTCCGGACAGGTCCTTCTGTCAAGCCCTCAGTCTGAGTTTTCTACACCAGGCACTTGAACATCTCTCAGTGAGAGAAATGAAGCCAGAGCATAAGCCCGCTCGTCAGCAGGAACTGGCCAGTCTGGGAAAAGGCCGGCCCATGCGCACCTGGGAAGCAGAGCTGCGGCAGGGCGAGCAGGTCCACGCCGTTGGGGATGCCCACGTCCTCGGGGTCCTGGCCCCTGGGGCCGCCGGGGTGGCCCTTCGAGGGCTCCGCCTTGGGCCTCTCTCTCTTCTTCCGGAAGGAGCGCCTCCTGGTCTTCCCCAGCGTCACACAGCTCACGCCGGCTGGCTGACTGTCCTCCTTAGTGACAAACGGAGGCACGAAGACCGACAGGACCTCCGGATCCAGAGGAGACAGGCTCTTGACTCCCTTTTTCTGGGCGACCTAAAGCAGGTGGAAATAAGAGTCAGCGCAGCGCTGCCAGCCCTGCTCTGTCCGACCCTCCCGTCGTAGCATCTGTTGTCTTCTGGCCTCTCCACCCCCCAAACCCCCGGTGAGTTCTGCATCACATGCCTGGCTTTTCCCACCAGCAGCTCGAGATGGTAAGGAATTGCTTTTAGGAAATCTCAGGCCCTACACTCAGCGAGTGACGGACCCCTTCAGCGCCTGGTCCTTCAGCTGCTAACGGGGACGCCAAGACTGGCCCCTTGGCTCCAAGGCTTGGTTCTGGGCCGGCACCGCGATGGAGATCTGGGTTCAGATACCAGCGCTGTGGGAACCACGGCAGCAAATTACTTGGTCCCTCTGAGCTTCCCTTTCGAGAGGCGAGTGCAGGGACTCACAGGTCAAGCGCTCAGCCCCCGTGGGCCCCCAGGAGGCCCCCCGCCCTGTCCCCCCAGAGGCTGGTGGGGACGGCGAGCCCCAAGAAGGGCTCTGCATCTTGTCAAACCCACATGGGCATGTTTGCCAACACGTGCCCGCCTCGCCAACTGGGCCACCGCACACATTAGTTCTGTCACCTCCAGCCTGGGAGGACACAAGGAGGAGTGAGGAAGGCCCTGATGGACACAGAGGAGAGCCACCTCCTCCCGCCAGACCGTCCCAGGATCCGTAAAAGGGGCTTCTTAGCCTCAGTTCTTTTAAACTTCAACTTGGTCCAAGATTTGTTTAACCTTTTATCTTTTCCTTCTTCCCCAAATAACATAAGTCACCTTCTCTCTCTTTTTCTTTCTAGTGAGTTAGGACTAAACAAACACTGGTGCCAGCTTGATTTCAGGTCTTCCAAGGAAGGTATTGATATTATGAACTGCAGTCTGTCCACGAGAAGGAAGGGCTGCCAAGCCAGCTAAAGACAGAAAAGAGTAAAGCAGGATTTTCTGGGTGTAAAACATACAGAAGGTAAGAGGTGGCCGTCATGGTGGGGAGTGGGTAACATACGGTCTTTGAGGACCCTAGAAATGGCATCAGGAAGAACATCACTGTCACCAGAGAAATGTGGCCTTGACTGGCAGAAAAGGAATAGCCAGCATCAACATTTTGGTAAGAATCAGTGGTACCAACAGGGGACTAATTACACTTAAAAGCATATCTACAATGACAGCATTTTCAGTCAGTAAATACACTCTAAACTCAATACGCTATTTTTATGCGATGTAATGTGAATTCAGATAAGAGTTTCTTTACATTTGGGGAAAAAAGTTAATGCCAGTAGGAACCAACACCAAACATGGGAAATCCCTACTGCTGTATAATTTAAAAACCTTTTGTGTATCATGCACGAAAGGAATCCTTTTCTTTACTTGTATGAAACCTCTTCTAAAACCTTCCTATCAAAATCCAGCAGTTCGGACCTAATTCCCTATGGAAACATGCTCGTCTATTTCCTCCGCACGTGAGACGTTATATCCACAGAGACTGGGCGATACCTCACCTCACCTCACTGCAGGACAGCTCTTGGTATAAATTACAGTCAGAGGAGCAAACGAGTCCCCCCATTGATCGACCCCTTTTCCTGAAACTCCCCAAGGCCGCCTCCTTTCTGCAATTTCACCTCCCCAGCCCGCTCCCTGGCAGACCCCTGCAGACAGACCCCCAGGGCCAATCCTTGGCCCCAGTCCCGCCTCATGCAACAGCCTGCAGCGCCATCTCTACCCTCCTGAGTTCCAGGTATGCACACAGGGACAGCTCCCAGGGTTCTGCCCCCAGGGGTGGGGCCTCTGTGCCATCCCAGCTGTACCCAACTGCCTCCCAATATACGCGGTGAGTCCCTTAAACTTAGTTTCAAAAATTAAGCCCACACTTATTTCCAAAGACTTGATCATCCACCTCTCTGCTCCTCTGTGGGCAGCATGACACCACTCGGGCATCTAGAGCGGGACCGGCGCTATGGCCCCTCACTCCCCATCGGGACACCCACATCTCGACGGTGGGCCGCAGAAAGGTCTCTGAAAAAAGCCCAGCTGCTGCCCCATCTGCACCACATTTGCAAACCCTTGGCTCAGAGTAGGTACAGATTCACCATGAACTAATCTTCCTGGTTGCTGCCGAGAGAACAACAGCCCCGCCTCCTCCCACCTGGCCCGACGTCCACTCTCCCAAAGGGGGGGGGGGTCCCCCATCTAAAGAGCACACATGACTCTTCCCTCACCTGCCCCAACAGTCGTGGCTCCAGCTGCCCGGCGCCAGCCTCTTACCCCAGCAAACCAGCCCTGCAGACCCATCTCTGTCCCTCAGCCAGACCTAAAAAGTGTGTTTGTTTCTACACATTACCACCCTCACACATATTCCCGTGCAGGTATCACACGGTGCATGTGTCACGTGACAGGCCGACCACCTGCACTGGTTGTGCACCTGGCAGCAGGCCAGCCTGCTTCCAAAGCCAGGGCGCCCAAGCCACTCATGACTGAAGCCCTCAGTCATCTCAGCACATGCGCCCTTGTCACGATGCTGTGCTTCTCCCTGCCCTTCACTCTGCCTGACACGTGCCCTGCCCCCTCCTCACCCCACCTCCTCACCAGCGACCCCCCCAACACTCACTGGAGGGGGCGTTTCCTCACCCTGCAGCCAGGGACACACACCTCCTCCAGCCATCACGCCCGGATCATCATCTCCTAGAACTTCACCATCCGGAGGCCACCTCCCCATCACCTCCTAGAGCATCGCTGCCCGGCACGGTGGTCCTACATCACCTCCAGGATGGCGGGCCGGGGTGAGGCAGGGATTGTGCGGCCCTCCTGTCTGCAGCCCCACAGGCAGCACAGAGGATGGCTCTGAGGGGATGCCGTTCCTCCATCCCCACCCTGGCACTCGCGATCTCTTGGAGGTATGCTCAGTCTGCATGGAGAATTGGTCATTACGGTAAAGCCAATGAACTCCGTAATTCCCACTAGCTACCTTTAGTCACTGAAAGTGATGTGGCCGCAATCCAGCTAACTTGGCATTTAGCAGTTCGTTACACATCTGTCTTTTTTTTTTTTTTTTTCTCCGAAATGGAAATCCCTGTTGTCTTTTCTGATTGGATAAGCAATGCAGTCTCATTTTAAAAAATTATAACAACAATATAGAAATAATAAAGGAAATAATGATAGAAAGGGAATGCCTTCCCCATAATCCCATGACTCAAAGGTAATCTAAACAGCACGGGATACATGCTTCCCATTTTTAAAATGTATACATAAATATAACTTTTTCATAAACACAATTATATTTAAATGATTTCATAAGCTTTTTTCCCCATTTAACCATACAGTGTGTTGACTCTCCTGTTGACACTTTAGCATGTCCCACTGTGTACAATTCAGCACCACCCCTGCCCAATCCCCTTCTGACGGACAGCTGGGTTGCTCCCAAGCCTTCATTACGCTAAACAACAGGCAGCAATGAGGTCTCACCCGAATATACTTGCACACGTCTGACTCTGTAATTAGAATAAACTCCTAGGTATTTTATTCTTTTCGTTGTGATGGTAAATGGGATTGTTTCCTTAATTTCTCTTTCTGGTCTTTCATTGTTAGTGTATAAGAATGCAAGAGACTTCCGGGCATTAGTTTTGTATCCTGCGATTTTACCAAATTCATTGCTTAGCTCTAGTAGTTTTCTAGTGGCAACTTTAGGAATAAACCTACCTAAGGAGGCAAAAGACCTGTACTCAGAAAACTATAAAACACTGATGAAAGAAATCAAAGGTAACACAAACAGATGGAGAAATATATACCACATTCTTGGATTGGAAGAATCAATCTTGTGAAAATGACTATACTACTCAAAGCAATCTACAGATTCAATGCAATACCTATCAAATTACCAATGGCATTCTTCACAGAATTAGAACAAAAAATGTTACAATTTGTATGGAAACACAAAAACCCCGAATAGCCAAAGCAATCTTGAGAAAGAAAAACAGAGCTGGATGAATCAGGCTCCCCATCTTCAAACAATACTACAAAGCTACAGTAATCAAGACAGTATGGTACTAGCACAAAAACATAAATAGATCAATGGTACAGGATAGAAAGCCCAGAGATAAACCCACAGACCTATGGTCACCTAATCTATGACAAAGGAGGCAAGAATATACAATGGAGAAAAGACAGCCTCTTCAATAAGTAGTGCCGGAAAAGCTGGACAGTTACATGTAAAAGAATGAAATTAGAACACTCCCTAACACCATACACAAAAATAAACTCGAAATGGATTAAAGACCTAAATGTAAGACCAGACACTAAACAACTCTTAGAGGAAAACATAGGAAAAACACTCTTTGACATAAACCACAGCAAGATCTTTCTTGACCCACCTCCTAATGAAAATAAAAACAAAAATAAACAAATGGGACCTAATGAAACTTAAAAGCTTTTGCACAGCAAAGGAAACCATAAACAGGACAAAAAGACAACCCTCAGAATGGGAGAAAATATTTGCAAATGAAGCAACGGACAAAAGATTAATCTCCAAAATATACAAACAGCTCATGGAGCTCAGTATCAAAAAAACAAACAACCCAATCAAAAAATGGGCAGAAGACCTAAATAGAAATCTCACCAAAGAAGACATACAAATGGCCAAGAAGCATATGAAAAGATGCTCAACATCACTAATTATTGGAGAAATGCAAATCAAAACTACAATGAGGTATCACCTCACACCGTCAGAATGGCCATCATCAAAAAATCTACAAATAAATGCTGGAGAGGGTGTAGAGAAAAGGGAGCCCTCTTGCATTGTTGGTGAGACTGTAAATTGATACAGCCACTGTGGAGAACAGTATGGAGGTTCCTTAAAAAACTAAAAATAGAACTACCATATGACCCAGCAATCCCACTACGGGGCATATACCCTGAGAAAACCATAATTCAAAAGGACACATGTACCCCAATGTTCATTGCAGCACTATTTACAATAGCCAGGACATGGAAACAAGCTAAACGTCCAATGACAGATGAATGGATAAAAAAGATGTGGTATATATATATATATATATATATATATATATATATATATATATATATATATATACATACACACACACACAATGGAATATTACTCAGCCATAAAAAGGAACGAAATTGGGTCACTTGTAGAGAAGTGGATGGACCTAGAGTCTGTCATACAGAGTGAAGTAAGTCAGAAACAGAAAAAAACAAATATCGTATATTAATGCATATATATGGAATCTAGAAAAATGGTACAGATGGATGAACCTATTTCCAGGGCAGGAATAGAGACGCAGATGTAGAGAACAGACATGTGGACGCGGGGGGAAGGGGAGGGTGGGACGAACTGGGAGATTAGGATTGACATATATACACTACCATGTGTAAAACAGTTAGCTAGTGGGAACCTGCTATAAAGCACAGAGAGCTCAGCTCTGTGTTCTGTGATGACCTAGATGGGTGGGATGGGGGGGGAGGTGGGAGGGAGGGGATATACGTATGCATATAGCTGATTCACTTCATTGTACAGCAGAAACTAACACAACAGTGTAAAGCAATTATACTCCAATAAAAATAAAATGAAATAAAATAAAATAAAATAAAAAGAATAAACTCCTGAAAGCGCAATCCTGGGCCCCAGAGAGTTCATATGTTACTTTCTGATACATGTTGCAACTGCCCCTCACCCCACCCCTCCACCACCCCACCACCCCCCCAAAGATGATGTCCATTTCCACAGACTCCGCCCAGGGTAGTTTCCTGCTCTTCCCTCCCAGACACTGACTTACTAAAAAGTAAAAAATCACAACACTCTAATTCATGTGAGGCATTGTTAGATGACATAATGGCATTGATCTTCACTATAGGATTGGCTGTCATTTGTGAAATAAAACAGAAAGAGATTTTTTTTAAATGCTCTAGAAGAGTCCAACACAGTTGCCAGTAGCCACATGTGATTATTCAAATTAATATTAAATGAAATATAAAATCCAGTTCCTCAGTGGCACTAGCCACACTTCAAACACCCAGTAGCCACATGTGGCCAGCTGCTACCATACTGGATGGTGGAGATGAAGAACACTGGTCGTCATCATCTGGAAGGTTTCTGTTGGACAGTGCTGCCCTAGAAATGGAAAGCCAGGATGCTCTCCACTAAAAAACATAAAAATGTGCCTTCACCCACAAGATTTATGCCAGTGACCTACACTATGAAAGGTGCTCTGAGCACTTTTCCACCACCCTGTGATGGACTTGTGATGGATCCCTTCGCATCTATGTGTTTAGTCTCCACAGCAACCAAGGAGTAGAAGGAAATGTAACTGACCACAGTAATTCACTGGGGATTGAACTGTATTTTCCAATTCTTTGTCACTAACCTCAATAAAACAAACACCACCCCATCTAAGGAATAAATAAAACATAAAGTTAGGACACTACACTATCCTAACATCAAGCTGGATATTTCTCATACCTCTGGGCTTCTGTTTTCATGTGTCACCAAATAGGAATCCCTGAATCAGAGAGAAACGGTGACTTTTAAAAGCAAAATTAAAAGTTATTTAAAAGCCTTGGATATTCAAAATAGAACTGCTATAAAAATAAAACTGAATAAATGATATCCTATGTTTGATTAATTGTAACATTAACGTAGGTCTTACAATGAGGATGTTACTCCATTTCACAACACTCCTCCTTTTCCTGCTCCTTCAACTATTTTTCCCTCCACCCTTTGCCGAACCCGTAACAGAAGCAGAGTACAGAATAAAGAGGATGATGGCTAAAATGCAGAGTGGCCGACTGCCCACTCGACTTGCGAAATGTCATAGTCTGTTTAGTTCAGGAAAGTACCACTGTAAATATTCCGTTGATTCATCCTCTTCTCATCACGGCAATGAACAGACATGTTGTGATCACCCAAGAAACAAGATGCCCAACTGTGGAGAAGACCCAAACTGAAACCAGGTCATTTCCTATCAGAAGAAAAAGGAGGTAATGCCATTTGGCACTGAGAGGCAGGGAGACAACTCAACTCAATCCACAGGGTCAGAGGAGGCAGAGGCCAAAGGGGGACCCAGACATGATGGAGGTTCGCGGAGTGAGAGGGGGAGGGAAATGCAGAAATCATCGAAATTGGCCTTATACTAAAGCCAAGGCGTAGAGACCACCAAGACATTACCAGACACATTTATCCGGGTTAATTTTTGCAACATTTAGCTCCTCTTGGTGATGCCCATGCAATCCTGCAGCCCTAAATACTCAAAATGGCTTTCTCTGCCTTCCCTTGCTGTCGTCTGGAACCAGATGAAAGGATCTGTCCAGATAACGAGGCAGTAGAGTCGGAAACTCTCTGGACACACCGAGCACCACCACTAACCCGAGAAAAATGATAGAGTCCCGGACATCTAGGCCAAGGGAAAGAGAGGGCCACAGACCCACTCCAAAGAAAGCCAGGGTTCTGGAACTAAGAACAAGTGAGAGCACAGGGAAGAAAAAAGAAGGAGAATGTCCCAAGCTGCGGTCCCGGAGGAAGGGACGCGAGCTTGCCACTTGGGCTGCCAGGGTGCAGAGTGGAGAACGGCGAGGCGCGCTGCAAGTGTTTTACAGTGAAAACCAGCTCGTTTCATCGCATACCGACTAAATGGAGAACGTATAAAGGCGGTCCTTAAATCTACCGAAAATATCCTTATGCTGTGCCTAGAACAGCACCGGCACCTAGGAGACCGTGAATCTGTGGAATGAGTGAAATCATTTAATAGCGGGCAAGGATTCGGTGCTGTAGGCCGCGGAACTCCAGGCGGCCCGGCCGCGTCTTCACCTGACCCAGGTGGGCGTCCTGAGGCAGAGAAGCCGAGCGGGACGAAGCGCTTAGGAAGCGGCCCGACGGACGCGAGCTTCTCCATCACACTTCATCGCGGTGCGACTCCAGCGGGTCCCCCCCGAGAGATCCTCCCGGAGAGGAGGGGAGGGGAGGGAGCCCCCAGCCGGCTGCCACTCGCGACTCCACCGCGGCTGCGAGGACAGCTGCTGCTCTCGCCCCGGGAGGCTGGAGGTGGCCGGCCCGGCCGGACCTCGGCGCAGCTTCCCCACCCGGCGGACGCCGGGGGCTCCGTGCGCACCCGGGGGGGTGGTGCGCGGGGCCCGACCCCGTTCCCCGGCCGCCCCGCCGGCGTCGGTGTCCCCGCCGGGCCTTACCTGCTCGGGGCCACGGAGGCTGTCCCGGGGGGCCCCCAGCAGCGCGCACAGCTCCAGCAACCCCGAGGGCAGCGCCAGGTACTGCGGGGCGGCCTCCGCCATGGCTGCTCCGCGGCCGCGGCCGGCTGGGCGTACCCCGCCCGGGCGCCTCGGGCCACCCGGCCCCGACCCCGCGCCCCGGCCGCAACTTCGCCCGCCGCCCAGCCCAGCGCCCGCGCCAGCTGCAGCCGGCCGGTCCGCGGAGAGCGCCGTCCGCGGGGCGGGACGTGCGGGGCGGGGCCTGGCGGGGGCGGGCTCGGGGCCCGGCGCGAGGTCGTCATTTCCGAACCGGGCCGGCGGGCTCCGGCGCGTGCGCGGCGTCTGAGCGCCCAGCTGCCTCCGTCGGCCCAGCCTCTCCCTGCCGGCAGCCCCCTCCTCGGGGAACCGGGGAAGAGGTGGGCGGGGTCCTCAGGTGGCCCAGGAGGGCGCCCAGCCTCCAGGGCCGAGGGTGCGGGAGTCACCTGCTCCCGCAAGCCTCCGGGCCCAACCTTGGAGGGAATAAGGCCGGGGGCGCCCCCTGCCGCCGCCGCCTCCAGGAAGCCCTCCTGCGAGCAGGGCCGTGGCGTTGGCCGGTCGTGGACGGCAGGAAAGGCCGGTGGGCATAATAACTATGCCCGGTTACCCTAAGGCTGGCCAAGTCTGCTAAGAGGTTGAGTAAAATTCAGCAGGAAACGGGGTGGGGTGGGCGCCGCTAGACTAGAACGCGGGGAGCGCAGGACTGAGGAGGGTCCGAAGATGGACAGGGTCCTTCCCCGGCCAGCTGCAGGCCTGGCCTGATCCCGGCTGGGGCCAAGAGGCTGGTTTCGGTGCCTGGTCACTGGCACAGAACTTGGAGGGGACGCCGGCCCCAGTCCTAGCTCTGCCTCCCAGCCGACCTTGGGCAGTATCTATAAAACCGTGTAGGAAATGATACCAAAGGAACTTTCCTAGTTCTAATAATCTATGATTCTTTTTTTAAAATCTGAAATGCTTAATAATAATGTCGAACCATAACTACAAAGCAAGGTCAAAGTGAAAACAGGGCTGGGAGGTGTGGATCTGGAGGCCGAAGGATTCCTTCTTCCTTTCCAGCGTGGTGAGGCCCCCACCGACTGCAGCCTGACTCACACGGGATTTGTGTTTCACTGTTAAGTCATCTAACGATCACGAATCACAGCTGGTTCCCACTCAGGTCGAGGCTTGTCCAGCACCCCTGACTCTCGTCGGTGAGCCGTGACCAGTGGCTGCAACCGCTGACTTCAAAAGGACAGATTTTGCTTGTAATGGTCCAGCTCTCTCCACGGTGTCCTGGTGGTCGGCAGCCTTGGCAGAGGGCGGGGTGGAGCCTGTCACCTGAGAATCCGCAGTGCCCAGGAGAGAGACTCACAGATGCCACTGGCGGCTTGAGCAGCAAGGCCTTGGGCTTGCAGGGACCTGGGCTGGCGTCTGCCCCCCCCCCCCCCCCCGCCGTGTGAGCTGTGTGACAGCCAAGCTCCTCAACGCCCCGAGCTTCGGCTTCCTGTTTGTTCAAACACTGCCAGGCGTGGCCAGGACTCAGGGGGTAAACACTAGGCAGCTATCTGGGTGAGGACCCAGTGAGGTTCAAGCAGGAGCAGGCGTCCCTATTCCTCCGAGAGGCGCAAGGGTTTAAGGAAGGGAGCTCAGGATTGGGGTGGAAAGTCTGGGGCCTGCGGTGGGCGTAGCTATGGAACTCCCCTTTTCTAGGCCTCCCATTCCTCATCGTTAACACTGGAGAAGGGGCCAGATGACCTCAGAGGGGCTCCTAGCTCCGCACTCTTGCTTTTTAATAAGTCCCTGTTGCTCATTCTGCAGGGACTTCCAAAGTGCCTGCAGTAAGATTTGCCCCACCCTTGAGAGTGCTAACGGATTGGAGATAGAAGTGGACATAACCAGCAATCAAAATCCCAGGTGATGTAAGGGTCACGTAGAGGCTGATGACGTACTTGAGGGAGGAAGGGGGGGAGCAGAGCCTCGCTGACAAGCCCACCGCCCAGGTGGGTGTCACTGCCGCACATTAGAGCCAGGGGAAGCAGAGCTCAGATCAGTTAAGGAACCTGCTGGCACGGTGCCCGCCTTGCAACAGACTTTCACGGGTAGGTTACCCCTCCCCTTCTTCCGCCCCAGCCTGTGTAATTTGTTTGCTGTTCTGTCCAGCTCTCAGGATTACTGTGCAGATCAAGTGGGAAAATAGGTATGAAAATAGTTTGTAAACCATAAAGTACTGATGCAAAAATAAGGTACGAGCACAACGTTGTGAATTTATTAAATGACACTAAACTACTTTGAAATGGTTAATTTTCTGGAATGGAATTTCACCTCAATAAATGATTTTTTAATGGCATTTATGAGGACTGCAATCTATCAACACTTCTTTGGGCATTTTAGCAGAGGTTTAGGTGTTAACCGGAATTCTTTTGAAAAAAATATAGGGAGCTTCATAACATTGGATTTGGCAATGATTTCTTGCATCTGACATCAAAAGCACAGGCCATGAAAGAAAAGTAGATGAATTCATCAAAACTAAAAACTTTTGGTGCTACAAAGGGCATTCTGACAAAAGTGAAAAGGCAACCTACAGAATAAGAGAAAATGTTTGCAAATCATATATCTGATAAGGGATAAATATTCCACAGCTCAACAATAACAAAACAACCCAATTAAAAAATGGACAGGGCTTCCCTGGTGGCGCAGTGGTTGAGAGTCTGCCTGCCAATGCAGGGGACACGGGTTTGAGCCCTGGTCTGGGAGGATCCCGCATGGCGCAGAGCAACTAGGCCCGTGAGCCACAGCTACTGAGCCTGCGCATCTGGAGCCTGTGCTCTGCAACAAGAGAGGCCGCGATGGTGAGAGGCCCGCGCACCGCGATGAAGAGTGGCCCCTGCTTGCCGAAACTAGAGAAAGCCCTCGCACAGAAACGAGGGCCCAACGCAGTCAAAAATTTTTTTAAAAATTAATTAATTTAAAAAAAAATGGACAAAGGATTGAATAGACGTTTCTCATACACAATTTCTCATACACAAATGGCCAAAAAGTTTTCAATAAAAACTGTGACCCTGCTCTATTTCACACATCTCCCCAGCTGGTTTAGCACACACACAGGTGCACAGCTTTCTCGACTTTTTCCTATGCTGCTTCAGAACCATATGTGATGTGATGTAATACCTTTATATGTAGATATAAATACACAAATGCAACCAGTTTATTGAGGACTTGGTGGTTGATGTGAAAGTGAAATGGTCTCCAAGTAAAAAACCTCACAGTAACAACAACAACAGTAAGGGACAAATGTGTGGGATATTCAGCGTTCTGCTTTGTCCCTTGAAGAAGGGGAGAAAGGGTTCTGGTGGTCAGTAGCAGGGTTTGTGTCCAGATGACAGCATGTGGGCATTATAACTGTTTGGACAGACCAGCCTTTTCTCATCCCTGCATTAAAAGTCAAACGCTGGGGTCCCAGCTGAGTGCTCCAGCCCCACCTCTCGCTGGGCCCCTCCTGCACTCCTCAGACTCATCAGCAACCCCCAGGTGCGTGGCACTTTCAGGCTTCTCTGCAGGCTGCCTGGGATGCACCTGCCCTGCCCTGTCTCCTACCCCCGTGGGAAGCAGGGCAGAACCCTCTACTCTGGATTACAGTGACTTCATCCTCAACTGCCTGCTGCAAATCCTGATTCCAATATTTGCTAAGTATTTGACCTTGGACAAGTTACTTCATCTCTCCAGGCCTCGGTTTCTCATCTATAAAGTGGGGATGTTAAGAGTACCACTTCTCAGACTTCCCTGGTGGCGCAGTGGTTAAGAATCTGCCTGCCAATGCAGGGGACACGGGTTCGAGCCCTGGTCCAGGAAGATCCCACATGCCACGGAGCAACTAAGCCTGCGCGCCTAGAGCCTGTGCTCAGCGACGAGAAGCCACCGCAATGAGAAGCCCGCGCACTGCAACGAAGAGTAGCGCCCGCTCACTGCAACTAGAGAAAGCCCATGCGCAGCAACGAAGACCCAATGCAGCCACAAATTTTTTTAAAATTAATAATAATAATAGTACTGCTTCTCAAGGTTGTTCTGGGGGTCCAGGGTCACATAGACCACCATCGCTGGTCCCGTGCAATCAGTGTTATCTTCTACTATCATCTTTACAGGAATTGTCTACAGGGCCTGTCCCCCGACTTGATGGTATGTAGGGACCGGGTCATGTTGACACACATACATAACACAAACATCCACACGCAGTGGGCACACAATACCTGCTCTCTGATGCAGTCTGCAGCCTTCAGATGCACTTTACCATGTTACAACTTTTTAAAAAACGTTTAAATTCTTTTGCCTCACAAAAATTCTGAGGTAGAGGTTAGCTGGTTCTCCACACAAAAATGTAAGCCAAGCTTCATCAATTCTTGGGGAAGTACAATCACATACCTGTTAGTAAAGAAAAGCATGAGTATGAATAAACAGTTTTCTCCAGGAAATGAGGGGACCAGCATGTGGAGAGAAGACTGTTTACCACGTAGAAATCAGAGGTAAACTATTCCACATCCAAGCCCCTCTAACTAGCTGTCTGACCTAGCACCTCCCTTTACTTCCCAAGCCTCAGTTTCCTCATTTCTGTTTATTGAGCACCTACTGTGTGCCTGGTCCTGTAATAAGAACTGGGAACACAAAGAATAAATACAAAATATAGACTCCACCTACTACCCCCTCCACCCCCCCCAAGCTCCCAGTGCAGCAAACGTGTGTTCAGGGGCGGGAAGGAAGCAGAGGGTGTGTGGAATCGGGGAAGTGACCCAGGGAGACTCAGGCAAGAGGAGAACCCCCGAAACTAACCTCGAAGGGTGAAGAGGCATCTTCCGGGGAGAAAAGGCGCAGAGGGCACGGCACGGCAGGCTACGCACAGGGAACAGTATGGTGTGTGCAGAGGCCCACGAACCAGCACTTGGGTCCTGCAGCCGTGGGAGCTGGTGAGAGCTGTGTGTCTGGTGCCCCCTGCTCTGCCCACACCCCTGGAACAGCGCCCAGCGCATGGTGTGGGCTCCACGCATGCCTGGGGTTGGGGGACAGGGACAGATCGGGAAAGCTGGCATCTACCCTGGGGATCCTGCCAAGTGGCGGAGGACTTTGACCAGGAAAGAAATGGGGCCAGACAGGTATGGGAGAGGGCTGACTCAGGCTGTAGGGCAGAGGCAGGAAATCCAACGGGAATTCTGCAGTCATCAGGCAGGGGAGGGAGGGGTCTGAATGGGCAGTGGGTGCAGGGGGGGAGGGCACAGAGTGAGAAGGTCTCAGGAGGCAATGGGGAGGGGGCCAGCTGACCCCAGGTTTCTCCTCCCTGGCCGCACAGATGAGACTGGCCCCCGTGCCATCTCCCCAGTGCGGACGACACCACGTTCTAGGGGCTTGTTGGTCTGTCTTCCAGATGCTCCGTCAGCAACCTGGGGGCAGGGATGCGGTCGAGATACCTCTGCTCTGTCCCCGGAGCCAGTCAGAGTCCAGCACAGAGCAGGCCCTCACTCGTGCAGAAAGGTCCCACGAGGCCCAGGCAGGCGGGGGCCAGAGGAGCCTCGGGGGGACAGATGACCTTGGCAGGCCTGTGGATGTGTACATGGGACATCCCACGGGCTGTGTGTGTGTGTGTGTGTGTGTACTGTCATGTTTAGGTCTGGGCCCTTTCTTCCCTCTCCTGTGGTGGGAAAGGATGGGAGGAATGTAAGAGAACCAGAGGGCAGTTACAATAGACGGCACGTAGGCTCTGGGCAGTGGGCATCAGGCGGCGAGCCTGAGCCATCACCCAGAGAGATGTGATGGTGTCACAGCAAACGGCACAGGTGCTGCTAGTCATCAGGGTAACCATGCCACGGGAGGGGTCCCCTCGCCCAGTGCCCAGTGTCTGCCCAGACAGTGTGCTCCTACCCCAGCCAGCTATAACCCCATCATTAGATGTTGCTTTCTCTAAAGAATTAATGAATTAGAGGAAGCCGTGTGTCAGGAACGCTAACTCCCCAGGCCTACGTGGAGACTGTACAATCTGAGCTCAACATCTCACAGCATTTTGAAGGGTGCAAACGGTCTCTTCACACTGGCCACAGGAAAGAATCCCATGGAATGTTTCAACAAACCCCTCTGCCAGGCCCTTCCCCGAGCTGTGGAGGACTGGGTGTTGGCTGATCCCAGGCAGCTGTGGTCCTGCAGGCCCGCTGGGCCACATAAGGCGCAGCCAGGCTTCGGAACCACTGGGCTGGACTTCCCTGGTGGCACAGTGGTTAAGAATCCGCCTGCCAATGCAGGAGACACGGGTTCGAGCCCTGGTCCGGGAAGATCCCACATGCCGTGGAGCAGCTAAGCCCGTGCGCCACAACTACCGAGCCTGTTCTCTAGAGCCCGCGAGCCACAACTACTGGGTCTACGTGCCACAGCTACTGAAGCCCGCTGTCCTAGAGCCCGTGCTCTGCAACAAGAGAAGCCACCACAAGGAGAAGCCTGCGCACCGCAGTGAAGAGTAGCCCCCGCTCGCCGCAACTAGAGAAAGCCCACGTGCAGCAGTGAAGGCCCAACACAGCCAAAAAATAAAAAATAAATTGAAAAAGAAATCATTGGGCTGTTGCTACATTTTGTCAGTTGCAAAACGGAAGTAATAGTACTCCCCTCCCCGAAATAAAAACCTTTAGCTCCGCTCAACAAAGGTTTATTGCCTACTGTGTGCTGACCACCGCCATGCCTGACAGTTCTGGCGAGTAGTGGGGCTGAATTAGAATCTGCCCTGACGTGGACCCGGCCCGGCACCCACGGCCGGGTGACCCCGGGCAGGCTGTTCTCACCCTGTGCACATCAGTTCCCAGCGCCCAGCCCTACATCTGGCACAAAGTAATAGGTGCACAGGAATATTTGATGAATAAAACAAAGTTCCACTGACCGTTGATTAGGGTCCATCTGCGCAGTGGGGTGACGTTTAGCAGTGATTCTCTGACGCAATATTGAATAAAAGAATAAAGTCACAGGAAAACATACACTATGATGTCATTTAATGAGCGTGCACAAAACACAGGTATGTAAGAAAACCCTGAAGAACAAGGGGTAGTGATACCAAATTCTGGGCGGGAACAGGCTAGGTTCTGTGGTCCTTCAGCGGGTGGGGCAGGGAGTGTCTGTCTGTGGTAGAATGGTTGGACGTGTTCTTTGTAAACACTTTATCAGAAAAAAAGAGAAAGTCAATGGTTTCATCTATTTCTGGAACACTATTGTGTTTAAGATAATGCGATTGCAGTGAAGATACTTCTCCAAATTCAAATACCAACCAACTCTCCCAGACCCTAATCCCTGAGAGGGTGGCCTGGAGCTAGAAAAAGGCTGAGAGGATGAGGATGAGGATGAAATGTGTGACTTCAAAAGGAAAAAGGGAAGCTAGCCCACCGCCTCGTGAGCTGTCTCAGGGGTCCTGACGGTCTGGTGGCCAAGGGGGTGCCCATTCTGAATCTCAACCGCCCCCCAAGAAGGGTCTCCCTTAAAGAAAATTCCGGGAAGAGAAGGATGGTAGAAGGGAGACCTGGGGCACTTCGGCGTAGGCGCCAGGAACCTGTGTACACTCCTGTGCAGGTGCCTGTGGCTGCAGAGCCACTGTGCAGCCAAGGAGGTGCCGGGTCAGGGTCCACACGGCTGGGTGGCCACGCTCCTCCTCCGGGTGAAGACAGACAGGAAGCTGCGGTCCGGCTGCCGCTATGTGTTCGGGCGAGAGGAAGGGGACAGATGTGAGAACTGACTTAACTCATCCGGACTGGGAATCAAGACAAATAAAAATAGAGAGCTAACAGTAAGTGGGTGGGAAAGGGGAAGTCAGGTACCAGTCCGCCCGAGGGCCCAAGAGGGAAGCCCAAGGCCATTCAAGGTTATTTCCCACTGCACCTTCTGTTCCCGCTGCCCTGGAATGCACTCTCCCCTTTTCTCCCCGGATAACTCTGACTTACCTTTCATTGGCTCAGGTACCCCCTCCTCCAGGAAGCCCTCCCTCCCTGCTTCCCATACCCAGGCTGGGCGGCAGCCCTCCCCACCCCATCACACCTCTTGAGCCCTCATCTTGTCCCTCTGACCTGGAGGCTCCCATCCCCTGTGCCTGCTCTTGGGCTCCAACCTTGTAACCTCTCAGTTGATCCTGGCTCCAGAGCCTCAGCTCAGCCCCTCTCACACGGGCACTTCTCCTGAGAAAGGGTCCTGCCCTGTACCTCATCCAGTGAAAGGGGCACCAGCACTGGAGGCAGAAAGACCCAAGGCCAGCCGCAGCTCCATCCTTCACTAACTGCAGGGCGACGGCAGTGCAGACCCCGAGAGGCTGGTGTGAGGGCAAAGGGGATCCTCGGTAAATGCCGACACCCCGCTCCACTTTGCTTCCGACTTTCCCCTCCTTGGGAGCCTCTGCATGCTGCAGAGCCCGGCCAGGGCAGACGGAGGCGAGGGGCCGCCCGTAGCAATGGTGCACCGGCTGCTGATTATGCACCTAATGGATGCTTTGTGTGCACAGGTGTGTTTTCTTATCCATCACCCCTCCAGCCCATGACCAGGTGTCACCCCATTTGGCAGATCAGGACCCGTGGCCCAGCAAGGGGAGCCCCTTACCCAAGAGGACACAGCGGTCAGTGGGGGGACGCAGATGCATACCCAGGTGGGGTCGGCGCCAGGGCCCAGGCCCCTGCCTGAGGCGGACCTGCCCACCTCAGGCCGCTGGCTCTGCAGGTGGTTCTTGCTTAGCGGTTAACAGGGCCTCCCACGCTGGAATGTTATCATCAGAAGGGATTTTCAGACCTTTCAGCGAAACCCAGTCAACTCTAACTCCCCGGGGCAGTGAAAGTTCAGAGCTGGAAACACCCCTTTCCCGTCATAAGAACACATTCCCGAGAGAGGAGGTTAGTCCTGGGAGGCCAGTCCTGAGCAGGGACACTCCCTCCCACCAGCCCAGCAGCTTGGTCCTGAGCCCACCCGCAGGGAAGTGTGCCGCCCCCCAGAGGTGCCCGCTTGCCCGGCCCCACCAGGAAGTGGGGCTGGGGGGCATGGGCGGCTCAAGCCGCGTCACACACGTCTCCTGGTCCCCGGAGCAGCTCAGGTCAGAGCAGCAACTGGGCTCTCCTGTCCGTCCTCCGTCCCTCTTCGCCTCCAAACCCAAAGCCAGGCTGAGCCCAGGGTCAAGGAGGTGCAGAGGCCTGAGGCCCAGCTGCTGCCCAGTCCCCTTGCTTCTCTCTCAGCTGGCCACCCACCAGGCCACCAACACCCATTTCCTGGTGTGTGTGTGTGTGTGTGTGTGTGTGTGTGTGTGTGTGTGTGTGTGTGTGTGTGTGTGTGTGTGTGTGAGTGTGTGAGGCTGGGGGGCATTGAGAGCCAGATGGTGGAGGGGGGCTGGGGCAAGGGAGGGCCCTGGACCTGAGTCTCCCCCGCCCCCGTGCCCGGGCCCCCTCCCACCCGGGACCCGCTGAGACGTCCTTTTCAAGCACATGGAGCCCTTCCAAGAACTCCACACCGTTCTTCACGGAAGGAAGCAGCCGCTCCCACGTCTAGCAACTCTCCCCCGTCACCGGCTCCTGCGTGGACAAGCGAGGGCAGTGACAGGGGCCGCAGATGAATTCCATCCAAGGGTCCGAAGGGTCCGGAAGGCCTGGGGGGAGTCGGCCGAGGATGGGTTTGTTTAAAACCCAGTTTAAAACCCAGCGTCACTGCCTGAAACACGGCCCTCGCCCCGCAGTGGGCTCTGTTTTGGGAGCTCTTTCCCACTCCTGCAAGAGTGAGACCCCGGAGAGGGAGGGATGCGCCCTGATGCCAGCCCCTCACCTGCCTCTGGCCTGAGAGGGGTCCCGCTGCTTCAGTGAATGAACAAGCCAGTCCTGTTGTTCTTGCTGCAAAAATCATTCAGCAGCTGCTGGGACCCCTCAGGCCAGGCCCCAGGTGGAGCGCTGGAAGCAGAGAGGAGCGGGGAGGCCCCAGTGACAGGGGTGCCACCAGGCCTGGAGCACCGGGCAGGCCAGGTGGGGGCCCCACTCGGCCAGGTGTGCCTCAGCCTGCTCCCACAGCCCTGGTGCATCTATCACCTCATGCCCCTCGCTCACCTGTCTCTCCAGCCTGCGAGGTGGTGAGCTCCCCGTTCTGATGCAGCACCCGCACACGGCTCTGCCCTCGTCCCTCCTCCACTGGGTGCTTGGCGCTGGGTCATTCTAGTCCTGTGCTGCCCAACTCGGAAACCAGCCACACAAGGCCTAGTACTGCCACGGGCGGGTGTGAAGGGAGCCTGCTCTAGATTTCAAAGACAGCACGAGAGAAGAATGTAAAGTACCTCCTTACTAATTTGTACATTGATCCGTGTCGAAATGATAATATCTTACATACGCCAAGTTAAATAAACGTATTATTAAACTGAATGTCACCTGTTTCTTTTCACTTTGTTTAACGTGGCTGCTAAGTTTACCTCTGTGGCCGGCATTCTATTTCTCTTGCCCAGCCCTAGTCCGTATTTAATGAGCTTCGAAAAGGAAATCTGAAAGACAAATTCATGCATGCACTTACACTGATATTAATTGAGCAACTACTATGTGTCAGGAATGCAGAGACAAGCCAGCCATGTCCCTGCCCCCCAGAACCTCCCTAGAGGGCCAGGTACTGCCCCAGGCCACGCTCCAAGGTCGTGTAGGCGCAGGACTCAGACCCACTTCCGGGGGGGCTGCTCCACATGCTTGCCCCCGAGCGTGCTGGTGGCTTGCTCAGCGTGAGTGTCAGTTTTTCCTTCTTGGAGAAGGGCCGGCACAGGGCAAGGTCCCTCCACGCCTCTCCCTGCCTGAGTGGCTGTCTCATGCCACTGTGTTTCTCTAAGTCAAACAGGGTGGTTGTCCACAGGGTGACTGAGGGGACCCTGAGCTGGGGTGGGTGACACACCCACACAGGGCCAGCACCCAGTGGTCTCTTGGGTCATGGACCCCAATCACATCCCACCAGACATAGAAACAGGAGGCGGATTTATAAAGAGACGCCTACAGTTTAGTATGTGCCGTGAGGGTTTTCTTACAATCATTTTGAACCTATTTTTATTAAACTCTTTATAAAGACATGTAAATGAAGGTGCCGAGTCAACCTGTAATTCTGCTCTTTCCCTTAAGGTGAGATCTTTCTTTAGACTAAAATTCATTTATGAAAAATAAGCTTTCCTTGAATAGACCAAGTGCGTCTCATGCTGTGATGTCTCCCCAAGTCTGTTTAATCCCCAAACTGGTCAGAAAGGCCATCTTGTCATGTCACCACGCTGGGAGCCATTTGGTGATAGATACCAAGTATAGTTTTGTACCAGCTATAGTTTTTCCAAAAGCATTTCACTCTCACGCTGATTTTTGCCACCTTACCACGAAAGCTGAGCATCCTGGTTTGTTCAGATCTGGTGTATTTAACAAATGCTCAACTGATGATTCTAATTGGGAAAAAAGAAAAACCACCCAGAGAAACATATAAATGATCTAGGCTGGGGGAAGCGCTTGGCTTCTTCACAACTTGCAAAACTTAACAGAGCTCTTTTCTATTTATTTATTTTTCAGTCGAAGTATAGTGGATTTACAGTGCTGTGTTAATTTCTGCTGTACAGCAGTCAGTTATACACATATATGCATTCTTTTTCATATTCTTTTCCATTATGGTTTGTCATAGGATATTGAATATAGTTCCCTGTGCTCTACTGTAGGACCTTGTTACCCATCCATTCTATATGTAATAGTTTGCATCTACTAACCCCAAACTCCCAGTCCCTCCCTCCCCCACCCCGCCTCCCCCTGGGCAACCACAGTCTGTTTGCAGAGCCCTTTTTAAAATGCTGGTGTTTGAAGCTATATCTGCAGATCGATAAGAGCACCACTTGTCGTTTTAGAATTATCTACATCTGTTATCACTGGATCCTCACCACATTGCACCAGATAAAAGCGAATAACCCTGTTGCTTTTTTTTTTTTTTTTTGACCTCACCACGCGGCATGCGGGATCTTACTTCCCCCACCAGGGATCAAACCCACGCCCCCTGCATTGGAAGCGTGGAGTCTTAACCACTGGACCGCCAGGGAAGTCCCTCGAATATCCCATTTTACACAAGAGAAACCTGGGGCCAGCGCTGGTCAGCGTCTGACAGCCGGTGACGAGAGGGGAGAAGGTTTGCTGGTCACCTCCTCCCGTCGACACCACATCCGCTCTGGGCTGGGACCCACCTGCCCCATCAGTCAGGCCTACTTCATAAAATGCAGGCTGGGACTGGTGGGGCGGAGCTGGGAGTCTGTGGGAGGCCCAGTGAGACCTCGGGGTGTCATGGAATGAAGGGCTGAGCTTCCGCAGCCAAAGCCTGGTCCCCCCACTCGCCACCACCTCAGCTCGGAGCATCTTTGTTACCCTGGTGGCCTTGGGCAGGCCCCCCACCTGCCTCCTGTCCATGTTACTGGTGACCACCACCAGGTGCCTCCCTTGACTAGCCTGGCCTTGTGGAACCCCTAGGCACCCAGCTCGGGGGGCCTTGGCCTGACACTCCTGAGCCGCTGCTGCGGCCCCAGGGAGCCAGCCGGGCCCCTAGCAGCAGTTTCTCCACTGGACGGCCTTGCGCTGGCGGAGGGGCTGGTCCCACTGCGGCCTCCTCCTGTGTGAATGGTCCTCAGGGCAGACCCAGCTGAGCAGGAGGCACGGGTGGGGACACCGTTGCCCCCCTGGTCTCTCCCTGTCCCTCCTCTGCCCTGGACACCCCGCCCCCGGCCACTCTCCCCGGGCAGCGCACGGTTGGGTGGTCATTCACTTCCCTGCTTAAGGGCCTTCAGTGGCGCAGTCCCCTTAGCACTGCCTTCCAAGCCCCCGCAGACTGGCTTGTTCAGTCTCAACTCCACCTCACGCCCTCCACTCGCCCCCAACGCCCACTGGACTCGAATGGCTTCAGCAGCGGCTAGTTCTCCAGGCCCTTCGATGCCATTGTTCCATCCCCGCCTGCCCCACCCACACCTCCTTCCTGAAGCCTCCCCGGCTCACCTGTGCCCCGCATCCCTCGCACGCCCGCTTTGCTGTGCGACGCTGACAGCGAGATGCTAAGTCCAGGGTCCAGGGATGGTAGGCAGTCAGACATGGGGCTAAACCCTGGAGGCACAAAGATGAGCAAGGCAGGGTCTCTGCCACTGAGGGGCTCAGCTGCTGGCTCAGCCAACAGACACAGAAACACTTCGTTCCAAAATAACGTGCTAAGCGATCACGCCGGGGTGTTGCCGGACAGACAGGGGCCTCGCCAAGCAGAGGGGAGGTTCAAGGAAGTCTTCCTCGGGGTAAGGCTGTGTGAGCAGAGGCTGGGGGACCGCCTGTCCTGGTTTACCCACATCTAGCAGCCAGAGTCCTCCTTCCCAGGAACCCCTCCATCCTAAAGGCCCGTGAGGCTCCTGAGCCCTTCCTGGCTCAGAGGCAGGACCATCGGGGGAATAGCCCGGGGACCTTGCTGTGGGCAGTTGGTATCGGCCAATTCACCGAAAACGCCCCAGTGAGCTCAGAGCTGTGTGCCCCCCGCCGCATTCTGCGCACCCACAGGCCCATCCTTCCTGACCACACACGCACAGGCCCGAGGAACTGTGAGTGCCCCATAGGGTGGGTTTAGGTGTGACCCACCTGAGACGCCAGGTTTGGGGCTTGCAGGGGGGTGGTCTTACATGAATGCATGAGTGAGTGAACGAATAAATGCATGAACGAATACATGGCTCCTCCTTTCTCTTTAAAGCTGCTTTGCAAATAAAGGATGGAGCAAAGCTGGTGGGTCATTCTTGCGTCACACGCCCCTCCCCCTACAGAAGCAAAACTTGCCCTCCTTCTATTCAACACAGCAGCCAGAGCGATTCTGGAGAAAGCCAAGGCGGGCCCTCCTGGCCCAGAACTGTGTGACGCTCCTGTCCCATCCAGAGCAGAAGCAGAGTCCCCAAGCCCCAGTGGCCCGGCCCCTGGTCGCTGTCTGTCCCCTCACTCCCCTGCTCCAACCACCCTGGCCTCCTGGCTCTTCCGCAAGCCCCCCAGGCATGCTCCCACCTTGAGTGTTTGCACATGCGATTCCCTCTGCCCAGAATGCGGTTCCTGCATTAGCACCTGCCTGATCCGAAATTTCAACCTCCACATCGACACACTCTCCATATCCCATTTCCCTGCTGTGGTTTCCCTCTCTGGCATGTGTCCCTCTAACTCTCCATCCATCACTCCCGTATCTTGTTGGTCACCTGTCTTCACGTCCAGAAGATCCTAAGGGCAGGAATTGGGGTTTCTTATTCATGGCTATATCCCCAGCATGACAGACACTCAATGAAAATTTTCAGGATAAAGCCTGAAGGAATCTCCTTGAATCCTCAAAATGACGCCTCCAGGGTCCCCTCTCAACAAGATGCTGCCGTATTTGCCTCTTGGCACTGAATGGAACCCGACCCACCAGGTACTGGTTTGGGGACCCACTGCATTCCAGAGCACCCCTTCAGCCAGAGGGACCGTCAGTCGGGAGCCTCGAGGGAAGGCCTGGGAGGATGATAGCCATTGGGGTTGGGGGGACGGGGACGTGGGGCATCACACGTGGTTTCTGCTGACAGACAGGGAGAGGTCACAGCCTCGGAGCCGAGGGTGGACTTTAAAATCCTGGCCTTGCCACTGTTCTGGGTCACCTGCAAACTATTTGGTTAGGGTCTCTTTTTTTTTTTTAAGGATCTCAAACTCTAGTTTTTGTTAGTATTTTTTAAAATTGAAGCATAGTTGCAGTACAATATTATATAAGTTACAAGTGTACATAATAGTGAGTTGCAATTTTTAAAGGTTATACTTCATTTATATCAATAGTTATTATAAAATATTGGCTATATTCTAGGGTCTTTTTTCTAAATGGTGAAAATCTATATAGTTAGAATGAGCCAGCTGGACTCAGATTAGATGATCCCAATTTTGGCAACGTCTGAAGCATCACAGCCTAGAGCCAGCCAAACGCTTGCTTCTCTCTCCATTGGGGGGCTGGCCTTGGCCACACCCTGTCACCAAGCGCCTCCGCAGCCTTGTGACCTGGAGTCGGAGGTCTTGGCACCCACAATGAACACAGAGTGTTCTGTCTTCTCTGGGGAACTCGAGGGGGTGAGCGCTCAAGGCTGTGGTTCCTGGAGGCGCTCTCGCAAGGATGCTTGGGCTGTGAAGGTGGGTGCCCTGCGGACCTTCCTTTTCTTTGTGGCCGTGCAGCCCTTCGGCACTGCCTCCTTGGCCTTCCAAGCCTTTGCTTTGGCTCTGGGGCGGTGGCGAGAAGCTTCCTTCTTCGCTTTCAGAACCATCTTCAAGAAAAGGGAGTCATTTTTAAAAATCTATTTTAATTTTTTTCTGATATTCAGATAACTGTTCCTTGTATTTGATTAATGAGTACAGTTAATAGAGCACCATTTTGACGATGACGTCTATTTTTCAAAAGCACTCAGTGAGGAGGGTACATAAGACACTGTTGGTCTCCTATCTAATATTCATTTTCCCTTCTTATTAGCAGAATCTTTACAAGTGGACAATATAGTGAGTCACAATTACTGGGGATGGCAATGTGTCCAGCCAGAAAAAAGGACACTTTCCAGCCTTCTTTGAAAACAGGAGTGAGTGAGGAGCCCTTGGGTGAGGCTTCTAGGAGGGGTCTTGTGCGCTACCCTCTTTCTTCCTGTTCCCCCAGAGCTGGGATGTGATGGCTGGATCTCTAGGTAATAAGAATGGCAGAGCAGAAAGATAGAAGGCACCTGGGTCTCTGATAATTGTGGAGTTCTACACCAACCCTGAACTGTGTAGTTCCAGATTTTTCTAATGTGAGAGAGAGAAACAAACTTTTATCTTGCTTAAGCCACTGTTATTTGAGGTTTTGTGGGTTTTTTTCCTCAAATATTTATTTATTTATATAAATATATATAATATATTTATGTTTTTATATTTATATATTTATATTATTTTATATATATATTTATATAAATATATATATATATAATAATATATATATATGTATTTGGCTGCATCGGGTCTTAGTTGCGGCACGCGGGTCCTTCGTTGCGGCGCACGGGCTTCTCTCTAGCATGCGGGCTCTCTAATTGTGGCGTACGGGCTTAGTTGCCCCGCGGCCTGTGGGATCTTAGTTCCCCGACTGGGGCTCGAACTCGCGTCCCCTGCATTGGAAGGCAGATTCTTAACCACTGGACCACCAGGGAAGTCCCGCTGTTTGAGGTTTTCTGGTATGTGTGGCCTAATGTAACCCTGATGGTTGCAGAAACTATATCCTTGTCTCCATTTTACAGAAAACAGTATTGAGCACCTAGTGTGAGCCAGTCTCTAAGCTGGGATCTTGACATATATTGTCTCAATTCTCACAGTGACTCTCTGAGGCAGGTATCATTATCCCAGTGTATAGGGAAGGAGCTGAGTTCAGAGAGATAAGATGACTTGCCAGTAGAGAGCCAAGGCAGAACTGCAGCTCTCCCAATCCTGGTGTCCTTCCTGCTCCAGCCCAGATGCTACTTGAGGGTGAGTAGCGTTTTCTGACTCCCCCACGGAAAGCCACAGTGTTGAGGGTTTGTCTGTTCACAGGGGCAACGAATCATCTGTTCAGTAGTAATTTGAACTCTTTGGGACTCAGTCTCCCCACCTGTAAAGTGGGGTTGGGGGTGGGACTGGTGTCAGACCCCTCCCGGTTCCCGCCTCTGGGATTCTAGCACAATTCATTCTAGGACTTGTCACCAGTTTGGTTTGGTTTGAACTCTCTCCTCTCCACAAAGGGGCAACTCCAGAAGAACTAACTGACCCCCAGTCCAGGCTGGGAGGGAAATTTTTCTGTAGTTTGAGAGCCTTCTGGATCAGGCAAGAGCCCCATGGAAGCAAGAGAGGAAGCGTCCTTCTGTTTACCTCCCTCTGGTGACGTCACGCTTCCTTGCTTTGTGCAGAACCTGCAGGCCAGGGTCCCGCCCATCCCCTGGGAGCCCCTCGCTCAGCTGCTGCTCCGAAAGGCACACACACACACACACACCCCTGGCCTGCGCCCCAGAGACAGGAAACGCTGGTGTGGGGCCCGAGGTCCTCTCACGGGGTGTTCTTTCCTCTTTAAAGCAGATCTGGCTGCCCCTGGGGATGGCTCCTGGAGCTCAGGCCCCATTAACCCATGCCTCCCATGGGGCAGTCCTTAGTGCAGTCAAGGGGGCAAGGCTGGGGGGCGCTGCTGATGGGTCCGGGAGGCCCTGGGGGCCTCGGAGGAACCCAGAAGGGACAGGTTCTGGCCCCAGCTTTGCACTTACAAGCTGAGTGACCCTGGGAAGGTCACTGGTTTCTCAGGAACTGCATTTCCCATCAGGATGTGGGAACAGGAGAAAGGTGTGAATCCGGTGGCCCTGGGGACCCCACGTCGGTCCTGGAGCCAACATTCACCAGCTACATAGCCTCGGGCGGGTCATGGCCTCAGTTTCTCCATCTGTCTAATGAGCAGGTTGAAGCAGCTTGGACCAGAGTGAAAACTGGACACGATGAACTTGAAGGCCCCACTAGCTCTAAAAGTGTACATGTTCTTACACATTGCTATATTTAAAATAGATAACCAACAAGGACCTACTGTATACACAGGGAACTCTGCTCGATGTTATGTGGCAGCCTGGATGGGAGGGGAGTCAGGGGGAGAATGGATACATGTATACTTATGGCTGAGTCGTTTGCTGTGCACCTGAAACTATCACAGAATTGTTAATTGGCTATACTCCAATATAAAAAATACATTTAAAAAAAAGTTGGCTTGCATTTAAAAAATAAATAAATAAAATAAAATAAAAGTGTACATGTTCTACCCGATTCCAGTAATTAATAAAAATCCGTTTCCACTCTGCAGATACACAGTAGACACAGAATGAATGGAGGTAAGTGGGGCAAAATGCAGAATTCCGCAGCAGTCGGGAGGCTGGGAGCTGAGACAGGTATTCACTCATCTCTTCTTACCGGGCCCCTACTGCGCGCTGGGTCTGGCTGGGCGCTGCAGATACTGAGAAGGACACAGTCTCCTCTCTCCCAGATCTTACATTCTAGCGGGTGGAGGCCAACAGTAAGACAAATACAGCGATGGAGTAATTTCAGTTTTTGTCAAGCTCTGGGCCGCAGTGGAAAGTGACCAAGGCAGGGGACCCTTGAGTTGAAATGCAAGCAATGAGAAGAGGGCAGCCCGGACGAGATCTGGGAAGAGGGTTATTGGAGGAGGAAACTGCTGGCCAGAGACCCAGAAGATGGGGCCGGGGTGCAAAGGTTGTTGTGTCCAGCGCGGCTGGAGAGTGGAGCGAGCAGGGAGAATGGGGCCAGATGAGGGTGGTGATGAAGCAGGGCCACAGGACGCAAGGCCTTACCCGTCAGCGTGGGGAGGCTGAGTTTAATCTGAGTGCAACTGGCAAAAATGGGTGGTTTTCAGCCGAGGAGTGCCATGGGTCTGGACACGGCCTCTTCCGGTTACTGGGCCTGGGCTGGGCTCTCTTTCACCTCTCCGTGCCTTCGTTTCCTCTTCCGTAAGATGAGACCAATCCTGTAGCTACTTCAAAAGGTTTTAGTGGTCGTTACCCAGGAGGAGGTGGGTCACGCGTTTACATGGAGCCCCCGATAGAATACGGGCTCAATAAATGTCTGTTTATTTAAGTGACTGAAAAATCTCTGACACCCCTCCCGTTGAGGGCAGGGGTCTGTGTCCCCTCCTGAACCTAGCTGCTTGGTGGGTACTCTGACCGATGCAACAGAGGTCACACGGCATGACCCCCGAGGCAGGGTCACGAGAGGCCGCACAGCTTCTGTCTGGCTCTTGACTACTGTAGCCCTCCACGTGCTTCCCTTAGGGATGCTCCCTCTTGGAATGCAGACACCCACGTCGGGAGGAAGCCCAGGCTCCAGGGGGAGCCACAGGAGGGGACAGTCCCAGCTGAGCCCAGTCTCCAAGCCATCTGAGCTGGGCACGGGGCCGGTGAGTGAAGAAACCTCCAGATGGCCCCAGCCTGCAGCTGCCTGGATCACCCCCAGTCACTGGCGTCGTCCCAGCCGAGACCCCAGCTGAGGCCCTGGGCTTCGTGGAGCAGAGGCCAGCCATCCCCCTGAGCTGTGTCCAAACTCTCAGCCCCCAGGGTCCAAGAGCACAAGAGCGTGGCGGTGGGTTGGGGTGGTTTGCTACACAGGTGGCCATAGGTCATCAGAACAGCCAGCCAGTGCTATGGTTACATCAGCCCACCCCCATCTCCGGGGCCCTCTGGCCCACATCGCCCTCACGTGAGCACCCATGGGAGTGTCTTCTCCAACGCTCATTTTGGCTTAATCATAGATGATCTAGATTTGTGGTTTGATAACTTGTTTTTAATTTTTTAATAAATTTGTTTATTTATCTTTGGCTGTGTTGGGTCTTCGTTGCTGCACGCAGGCTTTCTCTAGTTGCGGTGAGCGGAGGCTACTCTTCGTTGCGGTGCGCATGCTTCTTATTGCAGTGGCTTCTCTTGTTGTAGAGCACAGGCTCTAGGCATGCAGGCTTCAGTAGTTGTGGCATGCGGGCTCAGTAGTTGTGGCGCATGGGCTTAGTTGCTCTGTGGCATGTGGGATCTTCCTGGACCAGGGCTCAAACCCGTGTCCCCTGCATTGGCAGGCGGATTCTTAACCACTGCACCACCAGGGAAGTCCCGATAACTTATTTTTTAAAACAGTAGAATTCTTTGTTTCAAATGAAATCTCAGGCAAATCCAAGTGGAACTGGGGTGGGGAGCCCAGAGTGCTTTCTCTTGTCCCTTCCTGCTTCGTGGCCCCTGGGACAGCAGGGGAACTCAGGGGCCCCGAGAACACAGGTCTCCCTGGTCTGGACACAAGGGGTCTCTGAAGTCCCTGCTGAAACAGCTGACAATAGCGGCAAGGGTCAACATGATAGCGGCAGCTGTCTGGCCCGTCACTACATGCCTCCCACCCAGCCTCTGGTTTGCAATCTGTCTGGGGGGGTCCTAGGACACAGACTGGCCCAGCCATCCACTCCTCCTGTCCTCTTCCCACAAGGAACCCACTCATGGGGTCCTTCTAGAATTCAGGGAAGAGGTGTGGAGGGTGGTCTGAGCCCAGGCCTAAGCATGCAGGAGCTTCTCAACAGTGCCAAACAAAAGAAAGTTCTTAGGACATAGTAGGTGCTTAATAAAGATTCAGGAGTCACATCTTCCTTGGGAATCAGGACATCTCAGTTCTGGTCTGGCTCTGTCTGCCAGACGCACCCCAAGCCTCAGCTTCCCCACAGTGAAATGAGGCCACACCCTCTGCTGTCATATATGGGACTTGCTGATCCTGCGGCAGGTGGCCAGGTCAGGAGATGTTGGTCCTGCCAGCCTCTGGGGGATGCAGGCAGGGCACTTCCCTGCCCAACCCAGGTTCCTCCTCGGTCTGGCAAGGGTGGGATCACGTGCTCTGACGCTGGTGGGTGTCAGTGACCAACCTGCATCTTGACTTTGGTCACAGCTAGGGTCATGGGGCCTCTCAAGAGGACGGGCCCCTGGCCTGGACTCCAGACAGGCCTGCAGGAGGGCCCGAGGTCGAGCAGGAAGCAGACTCCTGTGAGGCCTGGGCCAGCAGCCCCTCTGGCCTCCACAGGCCTGAAATCTAAGGAAAGGAGAGCAGCCCCTATAAGTAGAGACCCTCCCAGAAGTTCCTGGTTTTTAATTCATTTCTAATCTGTTTATGATTCTCTAAACCAGTGGTTCTCCATTGGGGGAACTTTGTCCCCAGGGGACATTTGATAATTTCTGGAAACCTTTTTGATGTCACAATTGGGGGAAGGGTGCCTCTGGCGTCCAGTGGGTAGAGACCAGGGGTGCTGCTGGACCTCCTACAATGTACAGGACGGCCCCCACCCAACAAAGAATCCTCTAGCCCCAAATTTCAGTGGCGTCAAGGTTGAGAAGTCTAAACCAAATGGTCTAAACCAAATCCTGTCCATTCTCCAAAGCCTGCTTCATTCTGCCTCTTCCCGGAAGCCATCCCTGGTCTGCTGTCTGTCATTAACTCTTCCCATTGGCCTTTAGTCCAGTTTTCCAGTTCTTGGGAGTAGTTATAGCAACTATTCTCTCCCACAAGGGAAACAGCATCTTACTAATCCTTCTTTTATCTGTTCACCTTTGTATTATAAGTTAAAACACATCTACCGAGAAACACACAAAGCATATGTACAGCCCAGTGTATTGTCATAAAGTGAAGCCCCTTTAACCATCCTCCAGGCCGGGAAAGAGACCTTTGTTCCTCCTGGAGATGCCCAGTAGGCCACATGACAATAGCCCCACCTGCCCGTAAGTCACCACTGTCCTACCTTTTACAAAAGTAGCTTCATTATAGATTTTGTTTTATATTTTCATCACCCTTATCCATCTCTAGACAATATAGTTTAATCTTGCCCTTTTGAAATACTTAAGTCTTTCCCTTTATCGACCGGTTTTTAGGGTAATTAACTGGCTCCCTTTCATCTTCCACAGCTGACCATTCAGGGTTTTTGTTTAATATCACTCTGAACACATGGATATAGACACATTTGAAAGTTTTAATCAATTGCAATTACTCTCCTTTCCAGGCTCAACTTGACCCATCTTTCGCCAGTGGATACCCCTACAAGTTGGATCCAGAGACCTTTCTACAGGACCCTAGTCTCTGGCAGTTTTCTCTCCGTGTAGGGTGTCAAGATGGTCCAGGCTCATCTTGTTTATTTCCTGCCCCAGACCTGGAACCAGCCATTTCTCCAAAAAGCCCTGGTTTATTAATGTATTTTTAAAATATTTTTAAAAAATTAATTTATTTTATTTATTCGTTTTTTTTTTCGGCTGTGTTGGGTCTTCGTTGCTGCATAAGGGCTTTCTCTAGTTGCAGCGAGCGGGGGCTACTCTTTGTTGCGGTGCGTGGGCTTCTCATCGTCGTGGCTTCTCTTGTTGCGGAGCACGGGCTGTAGGCACGCAGGCTTCAGTAGTTGTGGCACACGGGCTCAATAGTTGTGTCTTGCAGGATCTAGAGTGCAGGCTCAGTAGTTGTGGCGCACGGGCTTATCTGCTCCGCGGCATGTGGGATCTTCGCAGACAAGGGCTCGAACCGTGTCCCCTGCATTGGCAGGCGGATTCTTAACCACTGCGCCACCAGGGAAGCCCAGCCCTGGTTTATTTTTGTAGGAAACTGTATTTCAAGACCACAGTGTGGATTCCAGGGATTCTCATTTCTACGGGGTTAGTTTTTTTTTTTTTTTTTTTTTTGGCTTTTTCCATGGATAGAGCTAGGAAATACACCAATATTTCTTTTAAATATAAAATGCCTCATGAGTTCAAACTGATACTTCCAGTGAAAAATTCAGGACTACTACTAAATTCTTCTATATACACCTATTATCTCTTTTCTTCCACATTTAGAATTCTGGCTGTAAGGACACAATTAATCAATCAATCAAATCACAATATCTCACAATTATTCATTTGCTCTACCCCACATGCACACACTGTACAGTCTTGGATAACCTTACTAATATCACCAAGACAAATACGATTGCTGAAAGCAATGACATTTTTTCCACGTGTTCTCCCCTCTCCCCATCCTCCCTCCACTTTTTATATCTCACTTGAGTCGATGTTGTTAGGTGCCGTACTCTATTCACCCAGCCTCAGTTCTACATCCAATGCCTGAAATCCATTCTCTAATAGAATCCTCAGGACCCAGAGAGCATGGGAATGATATTCCCTGATTTCTTACAGGCTGCTAACTGCCTATGCCTTTTATATTTGAAAGTCTGTTTTGCTGGATGTACAGTATTCAACTCGTGTTTTGTACAGTATTCAGCTCACGTTTTCTTTCTTGAGTATTTCATAGGTTTCTCCATTTTCTTCCAGCAGAAAGCATTGCTATTGCAAAGTCTGAAGACAATCAAATTTTCATTTTCTCATAAGTCTCTTGCTCTCTTTACGTAGATTCCAGAAGGATTCTTTCTCTTTTTCTTTAAAGCTTGGTAATTTTACTAGAGCATATCTTGGTGTTGGTTATTCTGGGTGGAAATTCTCAAATATGTGGTGTGCTCTTTAAACTTGTAGTTCCACACCTTCCTGGTTCAGGAAGGCTCTCTGGATTTACAGTGGTAAATGTTTGTCTATTCCTCTGCCATGGCCATCTTCTCCAGGGACTCATGTTATTCAAGTGTTTGACCTTCTTTGCCAACCTTCAATAGGCAAGGGGTTAGCTTTCTCTCGAACACTTTTTACCTGTGCCTTTGTATCTCTTTGATTTTAAAAATGTTCCTCCAGTTCACTTTTTTATTTCTCTTAAGGCCTTATCTACTGTGTTCTTTCTAGTGTGGTCTTTATTTCTGAAATTATTTTTTCCCTTGTTTGAAATCTTCCCTGAATTCTGTCATTCTATCTCCTTGTGTCTTGGTTTTTCCCATTTCTGATTTCCATTGTTCTTTCCTGCCTCTTATTATTTCCTTAACATCTTTTAGTTCATTTTGGATAGGAGGTTACTTTCTTTCTTTTTCTTTTTCTTTTTTTCACATCTTTATTGGAGTATACATTCTTTACAATGTTGTGTTAGTTTCTGCTGTACAACAAAGGGAATCAACTATGCGTATACCTATATCCCCATATCCCCTCCCTCTTGAGCCTCCCTCCCGTCCCCCCTATCCCACCCCTCTAGGTCATCGCAAAGCTTTGAGTTGATCTCCCTGTGCTATGCAGCTTCCCACTAGCCATCCATTTTACACTGGGTAGTGTATATATGTCAACGCTACTCTCTCACTTCATCCCAGCTTCCCCTTCCCCCGCTGTGCCCTCAAGTCCGTTCTCTACATCTACATCTTTATTCCTGCCCTGCCCCTAGGTTCATCAGTACCGCTTTTCTTAATTCCATATATATGCATTAGCGTATGGTATCATTTTCAGATTCTGCAAACCTAGTACGTTACAACTTTGATCTGTTATGTCTTTCTGGAATGCTTTCATTGTTTACTAGGGATATTATTCTGCTCTTAATTCTCTTTTTTAAAAGTAACTCCGGGGCTTCCCTGGTGGCGCAGTGGTTAAGAATCCGCCCGCCAATGCACGGGACACGGATTAGGGCCCTGGTCCCGGAAGATCCCACATGCCGCGGAGCAACTAAGCCCGTGCGCCACAACTACTGAGCCTGTGCTCTAGAGCCTGCGAGCCACAACTACTGAGCCCATGTGCCACAACTACCGAGCCCGCGCACCTAGAGCCCATGCTCCGCAACAAGAGAAGGCACCGCAATGAGAAACCTGCTCACCGCAACGAAGAGCAGCCCCCACTCGCCGCAACTAGAGAAAGCCCGCGTGCAGCAACGAAGCCCCAGTGCAGCCAAAAATAATAACAAAATAAATTTTAAAAAATTAAAAAAAAATAACTCTGTATGGGATTTATCTCAGTGCTTTTATCTTGCTCGTATTTGTGTAATATTAGTTGGTTTCTAAGTTTTTAAGCTTTGTGGCCCAGGACAGCTTTTCTAATTCACAGTGCTCCCTCTTCAGCCTGGCTCCTCCAAGACACATCATGTGGTATCTGGAAATGTGGCCCCGCACTTTCAGAGATTTCTGAGATTTACTCCCCTCCCTCGCCTTTCTTTGGACCTTCTCTTTCTCGTCTCTGTTGCCCCCATCCTGCTCAATTTTGACTTTGTGCCAGCAGCTTCTTACCAGTGTGGACCCTGACCTGGAGGGTGCCCTGGTAATTGTGAAGGTTCGAGGCGGCCGAGCCTCACACCTCCCTGCAGCCCTTTGCACTCACCTGCTCGCAGATGGGTGAGACCCCTTGCAGTTCCAGCTGGTGTCCTCAGATGGCTGCACGTACTCCTGGTGAATTCGTGTGGCCATTTGGGGCTCACCTGCTCTCAGGTCCATCAGCTGCCCAGCTGTGTCCTTCTCTTTCCTCCCATATAGATGTAGATGCCTGACATGCAAGTCTGGGGTCCTTTGGAAAGGCCTGGACTACTCATGCCCCCGTCTGAGTCCCACTCTGACAGTGGGGTGGGTGATGAAACTCCAGATAGATTTAGGTAAACTGAGGTCAGAGGGACCAGAGCCCCCTTTCCTGGGTAGAACTTGAAAACCCTAGAATTATCCCTACCTACTTGTACTTTGGGGTTCACGGGGCAGTCTTTAGCCAAGTCTTGTCATAAACGCTGTTCTTTTTCGGGTTTTGCTAGCTAGTTATTCGCCGTGTTCAGATGCCCCTTCCATTTATTCCTCCTGGTAACCCTTCGAGGCAGGGCTGATCATACCACATGTCAGGCTCTGAGGCGGAGCAACTTGCCAAGGGCCCTCAGCTGGTATGTGGCCGGGTGGGATGTGCCTCCTGAAATGACTTCATGGGCTGTGAAAGCACCTGGCACCACACCCGACACCTAGTGAGCCATCAGGCATCCCTAGCTTACTAAGTGCATACTACGTGCCAGGCACTGTGCCAGGATGGGGGTAGGGGAGGCACCTGATTCTCTCCATAGCCCAGGCCTCGGCGCCCCCTCACTTGCTGCATCTGTGCCCAGACACCTCATCAACCAGCCACTGCCCAAGTTAGGGTCTGCACCCTTTCTCCCTGGACCACCAAATCACCCCACCCCCATCCAATATCCAGGCGGTGGCCACAGCTCTCCAGGGGCTCCCTACCCCAAAAGGAATGGGACTGGCCCCTTGGTGGGACATTCGGGCCCTCGGGAGCAGTGCCCGAGCAGTCTCTTGTCATCTTTGTCTCTCTGGCCACATCAGAGTCAGTGTTGTAAATGGGCTGATATTCTTGAGATATTAACCACTGTGGGTTTCCCCAGACTTCCTGCCACCCACAATCCTTCCCGGATCTGGCCACAGCTGGGGCGAGTGTTCAAAGCTCCTGGCCAGGGGCAGGGATGACAGAGCGACTCACAGGGAGCGGAAGAGCAGAATCAGGGCTGCTTCTCACCTCCAGGCTCGGCAGGGATACGTGGGTGACGTGTCTGCCCACCACACTCCAAGCCCGCTCCACAGCGATGCCCCAGTGGAGGGAAGGCCAGCCCTGCCCTGCCCTGCCCCCAGCTGAGTCCCCAGTGACACCGCCCCAGAAACTCCGGAGGAAACTAGGGCAGATGGGGGCACTGCGCCTGCACTCCAGGCCTGAGGCAGCTCTGCATCTGGGTATGACAGGGCGGGGGTCCCTGTGGGCCCAGGAGTGGCACAGCAGGGGGCAGGCCCACAGGGGCCTTGATGTCAAACACAGAGCACACGGCCATTCCCCACGTGGATCGATGCCCAAGGGTGACCAGAATGGGGACATCTCCGCAGATGTCAGCCTGGACAGATGAGACCCCCAGCTCCAGGCAGACCCCACAGCCTGGACCTGGGACAGAGCCTGGGACAGAGCAGCGGCCCCAGAGGGACTGAGACAAGCCCGACGTCAGGAACCAGCCAGGCAGTGTTCAGCCCTAGAGCCACAAGCGGTACGCAGTGTGGAGCAGCCTCCAAGAAAGGTTGGCAAAACTGGGAAACCCACTAGTGTAAAGAGAAGGATGGGCTTACTCCATCCGATGGATCGAGAAGCCCAGTGACTCGCCTGGATCACCCAGCAAGAATGTGGAGGCACTGGCATCCGACCCGGCGATTCTCTGATCTGGGAGCCCAGCTTCCGCCACGTGTCCCCTGAGTGACCCACACACAGCCCCGCCTCCTGGCTGGTCCAGATGTGGCAACATGGTCTGGACAGGCCACAGGGGCTCTGAGGCCAAGACAAGGTGCCTGCTGCTACCAGGGAGGGAGCTGCGGCAGGTGTGGAATTGAGGCTGCGGGCTGCAGGGCTCAGCTTTCTAGAGTTTTCCGGAGAGGTCCTCCCCATGGACCCGGAAGAGGAAGAACCTCTCAAACCAGTTCCCTAAGGCCTGGCATGGTCCTGGGTCCCTGCTGTTTACACTCCCAGCCTGAACCAGGTTTGATTTCCTGCTGGATGGGAGGGGACCTGGGGCTACCTGGGCCCCTCACACTCTAAATTCAAGCCCAGGCAGGCTGCCAGGGGTGCCTCATTCATTCAGCAAATTCTGCTAGTGCATCAGCTATTTGGGGACACTGCCTGGGTGAGGGGGCAGCGGAGAGCGGGCTGAGGAGGGCCTCTGCCCTCATGGGGGAGACAGGCAACAGGAGACGGAGAGAGTCGGTATTAACGCTAACAGGTGGGTGATGTTTATAGTAAGTCTTGTCATTGTCCCAGCACCGTACTCTGGATGCACTACTGTCTCCACTTGACAGCTGGGGAGATGAGGGGCGGAAGTGTGGTAGCTGCCCGGGGTCACGCAGCTGGCGCATGGCTCTTATGGCCTGCCTGCTGTGTCCCCCTAAAGTCCATGCCGAAACCCTAGCCCCCATGGAATGGTATTAGGACACGGGACTTTGGGGAGGTCGCAAGTCAGGAAGGCAGAGCCTCCACCATGGAAGAGGAAGAGGAGCTGGCCTGTCCTGTGAGGACAGAACAAGAACTCTGCAAACTAGGAAGAGGGCCTCACCAAACCTGGCCACGCAGGCACTGACCTCGGACTGCCAGTCTCCAGGACCAGGCGAAATCAATGCTGTTGTTGAAGCCGCCCGGTCTGTGGCATTCTGTTACAGCAGCCCGAGCTGAGCGAGATGGTGGCCAAGCCACCCTATGAACCTGGAAAGAGAGGACTCAGAGTCCACGATAAATACGTGAAATAAACAGTGTGTTAGATTGTGATACATGCAGAGCAGAAAAGTAAAGCAGGAGAGAGGAGTGCTTCTATGTGCGCACAAGTACGTGTGTACATACTTGTATTTGTGTGTATATGTATGTGTCTCTGTGTGTACATACATGCCTGCTTGTATGTGCATCTGTGTATACATATGTGTCTACATGTGTGTGCATGTAGGTACATCTGTGCATGCGTGTCTATGTGTGGGCAGGTATGTCATGTGTATGTGCATACGTGTGGCTGCCTGTGTGTGTGCCTGCATGTATGTCTGTGTGTGTACACCTGTGCGTGTGTGTGTGTGTGCATGTGTGTCCGTGGGCGTGTTGGGAAGGTTGCCAGTTTCGGGAACTTGGTCTTGGGGCTGGCATTGGCCCTCCAGGGGACACTACTCCGTGCCCCTGCTCGTGCCTGGCGTCTCTCCCGGGCCCTTGAGGCAGGCTCTGCACCTCCTTCACCTTTCCGAGCTCCGCCACGCCTGGTGAAGGCATCTCACAAGCTCTCCACCAGCCTCGTGCTGGAGGGGCTGCGTGGACGGCCCCCGACAGTGGGGACTGGTGCGGACAAGCATTTGTGGGACACCTGCCGGTCGCCAGGCGCTGTGCTCAGGGCCTTAGGGCCGTCTCACTCAATCACCCTGAGAACCCAGGAAACCTCAGCCGGCAGCCATGGCAGATGAGGAAGTGGAGTAACGTGACCAGGGTTGCAGAGAACAGGCTTCCGGCCCAGCGGCCACCCCTCCCAGACCGGGGCACGTGGACCTGGCAGCCGGTCGTCTTCCTGCTGCGGCACAGGAGCTGAGCCCACCGAGGGCCCGCTCGTTCATTCATGCATTCATTCATTCTCCTGAGTGGTGCACCCTAAGCCCAGAGGGAGGAGACCGTGTCGCCGGGACATGGTGGGATCCCAGCTCCGCGTGTGCCTCTGTGAAGCGAAGGACCAGAACGCCTCCCTTGGAAAGTTGCATGGGACTGGGGCTGCGTCTGTCCCTCCCCCTCCCCCGGCATAATCATAACCGCACGTCCCCTTCCTGGCCGCCTTTCAAGCAGCCTGGGCGAAGGCCTTTGACCCCTCCCTCCTGCCCTCTGATATCTGCAGAGGAGCCTTGGGCCGCCCCTCACCCTCCCTGCAGGCCCGGGCAGGGGCCTGCACTGCTGTGTGCCCAGCAGCCCGCCGCGTGCAAAGATGAGGTGCCCGGCCGCAGAAGAAGGTGTCCTCGGACGGGCAACGTAGGGAGGGCCCCAGGGTGGGGGACCGGGGCCTACACACCACAGACTCACCCTGGCAGCTGGGCCTCGGCTCCGGGTCAGATGTGGGGTTGCACCTAAATGGACTTGGCAGAGAAATCTGCCATGTGGGACCCCCTCCCTACCCTTGTCTAAATGACACCCACGAGGAAGGTGCCTGGGGACGTGCCACTTTGAGATACCCCAGTGCAGGCAACCACACCGTGACATACTGTCAGGTGGGGTGAATTCATGCCGGAGCCCCTCTCTGTAAATGCACATTTGTTTTGTCCGTTGTCATCCCCCTCCGGACCCGACAATGCCTGGCACATAGTAGGTCCTCACTAAATACGTGCTGAATGAATAAATAAATGAACAAAGGATTTATATCACTGAGTGGCAGTGGGATTATAGGTGATTTATTTTTGCTTAATATTAAAAAATGTTTGCAATAATTATATAGAATTTCTAATGTGAGAAAAAACCGCAGTTATTGCAAAACCTGCACAGCTGGTGTGGCCACAGGGAAATGAAGGGACTTTTGGCTGAAGGCAGCCCTGCATCTCCCCTAAGGTCACAATGACTAATGTAACCTCCACACGTGGCCAAGATGTGGACAGGGCCCGGAAAGAACCAAGCAGAAGTGGGGCTGGGGTGGGGCTTTTCTTCTCTCTCTCTCTCTGATTTCCACTCTGGTTATCACGTTGCTGGGCAATCAGTTCAACTCAGGAAGGAAGACGGGGTGGTAATGCAGCTGGTCACGGTGGTGTTGGGCTGTGGGGGTACGAGGGATGCGGGGGTCCAGGGCAGCTCATTTCACCTCCAGGAGCCTCGGTTTGCTCATCTGTAAAATGGGGTGAAGGCACAGACCTCCAGCTATTATGAAAAATGATGGCTGTCCTCCCCGGACTTGGCACTCACCGTGTGGGTGGCCTCGTTTTCTTCCCTTTTTCCTGACCCGCTGCTCACAGAGTTAAGCAAGACTTTGCTGGTGCTGGCTTACTGGCTGCAAGATCAGCCCCTGCAGCAGCTGGCACCTGAAAAGGGCCATCACTGAAGCTGGCCCTAAGAGCAGGAGGAGAGGAGTATCCCAGAGAACAAGTGTCCTTGGCCAAGAACAGGTCTTGATCCCGCAGCCCGGGGCCGGGTCTCAGCTCCGTCACTTAGCAGTGGGCACTGCACCCTCCGAAAGTGAGCACAGCAGGGCCCACCCCCCAGGGCTCTGGAGGGGGCTCACTCTTCCGATAGGGACAGCACTTGGACTGGGCACCGTGTCCTGAGACCTCACATCCCGAGGGAGGACAGTGCAGGTGAACAGGACCAACAGAAAGTCCCTTCTCTTCCCCGTACCCCAGTTCCCCCAAGTGAAAACCAAGTGCCTCCCTCCAGCTCTGAGAAGCCAAGCTCCGGCCTCCCCTTCCCAACCCTGCCCTTCCTACAGGGGGCAGTGTGCGCCCCCTGGCGGCAGTGGGGAGAAGGGGCCGGGCTGGGTCCCCGCCTGAGCTCCTGTTTGTCTTCTCAAACCTCTCTGGGGCATTAACCTCCGAGCCTCTATGGAGGGTAAGACAGTAGCAGCTTTCACGGTCACAAATGCACGCACCCTTTGACCCTGCCATCCCACTTTTAGGAATTTCTCGTAAATGTGTCCATAGGCACATGGGCTAGGTGATACGTACGAGGTTATCATTGAATAAATAAGCAGAGTCAGATCAGCACAGTGGAAACAACGGAACGCCACGCGGTCATGTAAATGGAGCCAGCTGTGCCACGTGGTCTTAGCTCCTGTCCCCACCAGGGCCCCCTGGGTGGCAGAGTGCTCTCAGGTGAGGTCACAGGCGGGCCCGAGCCTGATCCTGCAGGGGACTCAGGAGGGTGATACCTCCTAACCCTGGGGGTACGTTACATCCTGCCACCCACAAGGCAAGGGAGCTGGGCATTTGTTCTCCTCCACCTCTCGGTCACTGGCCCCATGTCAGGGCTCCAAATAACAGCTGCAGGTGTCGGCCCTTGGGAGCCTCTCACACTGCTGGTGGGGATGGCTGGTTTCACAGGGGCTGGCCTCAGGAAAAGTCAGCATAAGATGAGCTTTTGAAACCCAAGGATCTTTTTTCATTATTATTGGGGTAAAATACACGTAACATGAAATCTACTATTTTAATCATTTTTAAGTATCCAGTTCAGTGGCATTAAGTATATTCACATTGTTATTTAAAAAAACTATATTCACATTGTTGTGCGACCATCACCACCATCCACCTCCAGAACTTTTTCATCTTCCCAAAGTGAAACTCTGTCCGCATGAAACACTAACCCCCCCAGCCCCTGCCCCAGCCCCTGGCCTCACCCTCCTACCTTCTGTCTCTATGAACTTTACTCCAGGTCGCTCATATAAGTGGAATCACACAGCATTTGTCCTCTTGTGACTGGCTTAGCTCACTGAGCATAATGTCCTCAAGGTTCATCATGTTGTAGCATCTGCCAGAACTTCTCTCCTTTTTAAGGCTGACTAATATCCCCTTGTACGGATGGACCAACTCTGTTTATCCATCCATTAGTCCATGGACAATTGGGTTGTTTCCACCTTTGGGCTATTGTGAATAATGATGCTATGAACAGGTGTACAAATATCTGTTTGAGTTCGTGCTTTTAATTATTTTGGATGTATACTCAGAAGGGGGATCGGTAGTTCTATGTTTAATTTTTTGAGGAATTCCCATACTGTTTTCCATAGCGAAGCCCAGGCATCTAGAAGGCTTCACAGACAGGGCAGCTCTCCCTCGATATTCACAGGAGGGGAGGGGGACAGTCCTCTGGCCGGCTGGTCTCAGCTGGTCACAAACCATGTGTAGGGATGAGGACCCATGAGCACGAACTTGGGCATCAAGCAGACCCTGGTGCATAGCGTGCTTTGCTGCTTGGTACCAGGGGCTCCGTGGGGCTGTTTCTCTGACCTTGTGCGGCTCTGGGAGACTTAAACGAGCCAGTGTGTGTAGGGGCCCAGCCAGGCGAGCTCCCTCACTGCCAAGCAGCAGAGCCATTGCTCAGCTTGTTGAATCCCCTTCAAAATTCAGCCAGCGAGACAATCCAACGCCCCCAAAGCAGAAGGTTTAAAAATAACCCTCCCACATGGGACACCTCCAAAGGAGCAGAAACCAAGTCATGAGATATGAACTAAAAGAGGCCACCGTCTCCAGCCACATCTCCAGGTCTGTGAACCAAGAAGAAGCAAAGGTTGTGAAAGGACACAGGTCCACAAATCAAACGTGAAAACCTTACCTTGTCCAGGCAGTTGTGCGACACAGCACACTGGCCTGGAGGTTCAGCGGGTTCAGACCTCAGCTCAGCACTTCCCAGCTGTGGGCCCTTGAGCTTTTCCTCGTCTGTAACCTGGAGCAGCCACCTAGGAGGCTGTCATGAGGGTTAGATGAGATGATGCAAGTGACCAATGAGCGTGAAGCCTGCCCCTGAGTCAGGGCTCAAGCCCTGGGGCTGGTATGACCCCGTCTGACCTCTCCAGGCTCCTAGCTGACCCCCCTCCCCCCATGCCCCAACCCAGGGCATCAGGCCCCTCTGTGATGACCCCCTTACATCTCCAGCGTCTTCACTCATCTGCTCCCTCTCCTTTGACTCTCCCCAAACTGACCCCCACTCTCTACTTCCTAAATGTGAACCAGTCTCCCCAACCTCCATACCTTTACTTACTGTTGTGGGTTGAATTGTGTCCCTTCAAAAGATACATTCATCCTAACCCCTGGTACTTGTGAATGTGACCTTATTTGGAAATAAGGTCTTTGCAGATGTAGTCAAGTTAAGATGAGGTCACACTGGAATAGGGTGGACCCTAATTCAATGACTGCTGTCCTTCTAAGGGGGGATTTGGACACACACACACACACACGCACAGGAGAAGGAGAGGGAAGATGGGAGCAGAGACTGGAGTGACGGCTCCAAGGCAAGGAACGCCAAGGATCACTGGCAACATCCAGAAGCTGGGAAGAGGCCAGGAAGGATCCTCTCCCAGAGCCGTCAGAGAGAGCACAGCCATGCCAACACCTTGATTCTGGACTAGGTAATTTTCTGTTGTCCTAAGCCACCTGGTTTGCGGTACTTTCTTGGGCAGTCGTAGGTTACTAGTACCCTTACCCTGTCCCTCCACAGCGTCATTTCCCTCCAATATTTCCCCTGTCCCAATACTACACCTTCTTTCCAGGTAGTTTCAAAAGCCTCCCCTTCCTCCAAGAAGGCTTCCCTGAGCACCTTCCCTCCTCCTCCCTCCCATAGCTGTTTCTGCAAGTGTCTGCCCCACACCCAACATCCCATACCACTCTGTATCCAGTGTCTTGCCCTAGAGTGAAATGTGCTAGGTGGCCTCCTTGAAGGGTTTCGGAAGAGGCTTCCCTCCTGGAAGAGGTGACCCTAGACAGGGTTTTGAAAGATGAGTAAGAGTTTGCCAATTGGAAAAGTGACAGCCTTGTGCCAGTCGCTGAGTACACTTACTTAGTCATATATTCATTCAACAAGCATTTATTGAGTGACTTTTGCACTGACTTGTTCACCAGAATGTGGCCCCAGAAGCAGGAGAGCACCTCGCTTATCTCTAGCCGGGCCCCCCACTCTCCGGGAGCTCCTAGCAGCCCTGGATCAGCCTGAGTTCATGCCCAGCCAAGGGGTGTGACTCAAGGGCATTTTCCAAGGTGGGCGGGGCCTTAGGGATGGGCACGTTTGGCAGAAAGAAGGGAGGACAGAGGGACTCAGAGCCTCCTGGGGTAGCAAAAATGGGGACCACGCATATCGGCTGGGGAGACAGTCCTGATTCCAAATCCAGGCTCTGCTACTTTCCAGGTGAGTGACCTGGAGGCTCTAAGGCCTGGTGCTTACCTATGAAATGGGGATGACGGCGCCTGGCTGGGTTCCTGGTTCACTGGTGAGGACTCTACCTTCCGCAGTAATGGGCACTGGCCAGCAGGGGGCATCAGCCCCTGCTGCATCCGGAGAGACTAGAGGCAGGTGGGCTGCACTGGGTGGAAATCACACCTGGTTACCTTTTTGGGGTGGGGAGGGGATGGGAGGCTGAAAGGCAGCTTTGGAGTCATGTGGTCACTGAGCTGCCCTGGGAGGCCCGTTCTGCCTTGCCACTTGCGGACAGGTCCCCCAGCAGAGCTCCAGGACACAGCTGGCCTCGGGACCAGGCCCTGGGGACAGACCTGGATGAGGCCAGTATTTCCCCCAGGGGTCACCATCCGGGAGGCGTCTCCCAGGGCCGCAGGCCATGGGCTCTGATGGTAATGACACCTGGTGCTTTGCAGAGCTGCCCACGTCCAAACACACACTTAACGCACTTCACCCTCCCAGCAGCCCATGGGAGCAATCATCCTCCCATGTCTCACATGAGGAAACCGAGACACAGAGAGGTTTAGGAGCTTGCCTGAGATCCCACAGTAAGTGGCAGAGTTGGGATGTGAACCCAGGTAACGTGGCAACAGCACACTCTTACCACCCTGTCTTATACTTGGTAGGAGCGGCCCTGGCTTCTTGGCCAGGTAGTGATAATGGACAAGGGGGTGAAAAGGAAAGGAAAGGAGTTCCATCAGAGGGAACTGCATGAATGGAGGCCCAGAGGCATGAGAGTAAGGGCAGAGGTGCAAGTCGTTCTGAATTGCTGTCCCAGGGGGAGAGGTGCAGGAAGGAGGGTGCAGAGGCTGGCAGTAGCCTGTCAAGGGGAACAGCTGGAGGGCTGAACACAGGGGAGTGAAGAGGTCAGGTTTGGGCTGGGAACCTTCCCTGTGGCCTCAGGGTGGAGAGGGACTGGAGCGGGCCGGAGGGGAGACAGGAAGGCCAGTGAGAAGGCCAGCGTCACCTCCAGGAGGGAGCCGCCGGAGGCTCGGGACCCTCCAGCTGCCGTAACCAGGCTCCTCGGCCAGGCCTCTCTCGGTGACCAGCGACAGGAGTCGGCAAAGGGCAATTGAGTGAGAGGCCGCAGGGGTGCCTCCTAGGGCAGCCAGGCGGCTGGCCCGGAAACCGAGATCAGGGTGCAGAAGGCCGTGGGGACCCTCTCGTCTGCCCGGCCTGCATCTCTCTGCCTGCTGGCTTCCTCCCCCTCTTTCCCCACGGGTGGCCTTTCTCCTTGTGCCTGGAACTGCGGCTCCATCAGGGAGCCGGGACCAGTCAGCCCGGCCGTGGCGCCATCTCTCATCAGGTTAATGCAGGAAGTCAGCTGGGTGGTTTGCAGAATCCTGAATCAATTTTCTTTCCAAGGTAAAAAAAACAAAAAAAAATCTGCCAGAGAAGCAGGCAGGCAGAAGCCAAAGAATAAATAATGGTTTTGTCATCTAAGCCACAGATAGAGCGGGAAGCGGGGGGTTCTCCACTCGAGGCCCACACCCCACTACAGCATGGCCCTGCCAAGGTCCCCGGCTGGGAGGGACGGGACGGGACAGAGAGCAGACGCCCGGATGCCAGGGTAGGGGGTCCCCTTGCTGGGCCCAAGGTGAGGCCTGCTCTGACCCTGGACCCCAATATTTCTGAACCTTTAATGGTTAGGCCAGGCACACATGGTTCATTTTAATCTAACTGTGCTCTTTCCCGTGGCTGAAGCAGGGTCACATTCTGCGCTGGGAGCCAGGAGGGTGAAACCCATCAGAGCAAGGGCCACAGGGGAGGGAGCACTTACTCAGCGGTCACAGGGAAAGGAGACACGGCCTGGGCAGGTCGGAGTTCCATTTCTAGCCCTGCCCCCCTCGTGTGCCTTCTCTGTACTGCACACAGTGATCTCACCTGTAAACGGGCCCACAGCTGCTCCTCGCAGGGTGTAGGGTGATCGTGTGCGTGCCCCACCTGCCCCGAGGGCTCTCCCCATCACCGCCCCTGCCTCACCATCATCCCCCGCAGCCCACGCTAGCCCACCAGGGACTGCACAGGGTGCCCCTCCAGACCGATTCCACTGCTTCCCTCGTCTCCTTTCCAAACCGTATCCGTCATGGTCCCAGCAGGAAACAGATGGCACGTGCAACCGATTTTCTGGAAGGACTTTGGCAGAGGGACTGTTGACAGGTGTGAGAACAGGACTAGGGTGCCAACAAGGGTGGTGGCACCCCAGAAACAGACCATCCAGGGTGGCTCAGGCTCAGCGGGGGCTGGAGCTGCCCTCACTCTGTGTATAAAGACGAGGCCGTCAACGGATGTTTCACCAAACACATATTTTTAGAAAGTGTATAGTCTGCTTGGGCATCTCCATTCACAGCCCCCGTGTGCGATGAGGGACCTGAAGGTCGGCTCAGACTCAATGCGCTGAAGACTATTCTGGGGAGCCAGGTGGCCACCTGGCATGTACACCCTTATGTCACAGGTTTTAGGGATTAGGACCTGGATATCCTTGGGGACCTTTATCCAGCCTACCAGTGTGTGAATGGCCGTGGGGCCCCCATGCCCTTGTCCGTGGCTGTCATTTACAGCGGACTGCAGCACTTTGACCACTGAGCCTGGACGCAGCCTCAGAAGCCTTCTTTTTTTTTTTTTTTTTAATTTATTTTTGGCTGTGTTGGGTCTTCGTTTTTGTGCGAGGGCTTTCTCTAGTTGCGGCAAGCGGGGGCCACCCTTCATCGCGGTGCGCGGGCCTCTCACTATCGTGGCCTCTCTTGTTGTGGAGCGCAGGCTCTAGACACGCAGGCTCAGTAATTGTGGCTCACGGGCCTAGTTGCTCCACGTCATGTGGGACCTTCCCAGACCAGGGCTCGAACCCGTGTCTCCTGCATTGGCAGGCAGATTCTCAACCACTGCGCCACCAGGGAAGCCCTCAGAAGCCTTCTTAACCCACCCCTCCAGGCGGCCATTACCAACAGGTCAGAGTGGGTACACAAGATGACATTTAGGGGAATTCCCCGGTGGTCCAGTGGTTAGGACTCTGCACTTTCACTGCTAAGGGCCTGGGTTTGATCCCTGGTCGGGGAACTAAGATCCCACAAGCTGCTCAGTGCGGCCAAAAAAAAAAAAAAAAAGTTGACATTTAGGTGCCTTCCCCATGATAGGCATTTGAAATCACTTAACTAATCCGAACTGTTAAAAACTTCACTAGGCTATTTTTTCCATTGGTAAAGAGTTTTCTTTACCATGAAAATAATTTAATACATCCTTTCAGCCAAGAGTTGTGTAAAAGTAGAACTCATATCCATCCACCTCCTTGGGGAGGGTGCTCAAGCCTGGGTGTCCTAGAGCTCGTCCAACCGGACGTGCTTCACAGCAGCATGGGGGTGGGGGCCGCCGGGAGACTGGACTGCCACCTCGTCACACCTGCTCAGCCCACCTCTCTCACTCAGCTGCCGGGGTGACCAGCTCTGGGCAGGCCTGGGCCACACACCTCTTGCTCCTTCCTCCGGGTGGGAGGCCCTGGGGGACCCGCTCCACACCCAAGCATGCCAGTGCAGAAGCTCAGGTCAGTCATGCCTGTGTGGCCACCCTTGACCACTGGGCTGGGGGAGAAGCTGATGGGTAAATGCTGCCCCCGGTGGTCCCCAGGCAGCCGGGCGTGAGATGCGCTTCGCAGGCCCCTCGGGAGCTGTTGCCGGACGGAGCCCCACGCGCCTGCAATAGCAGCCTCCCTGATACCAGAGGACTGGTCCTTCCTCCATCCTGGCCCCCTGAGATCAGCCGCCCTGTGAACCCCCTGCCCCAGGTCGGTGCCTCAGGCCCTGCCTTTGATGACCACGACAAAGCAGTCTCCCCGCTGGAAGAAGCGGGGATCTTTGGAGGGGATCTTGGAGGCTGGCCACCAACGTAACAGGGGCATTCATGGGACCCAGATGTCTGAATCAAATAACAAGTTGATTTCGACGCAATGTGACACTCTCCTATATTTCCACCAGAACTGGATGTCATCAGATCCTTTTTCTCTGTCACCGTGAGTCCTTCCTACCTCTCTCGGGTCTGCCGTTTCTCAGCCGACACCTCTGGGGGGACACCTGGGGTGAGGAGGGACAGTGCCCAGGACCGGACTGTGCTCACGGGCTCCTGCGCTGGTAGATAAAGGGTGCCCCAGCCCCCAGGGCTCCAGATCCCTCCAGACCCGGGCAGGGGGAGTGCCTCTGATGGCCCAGGCGGTGGCTCCACTGCCCCCTTCTCCTCTTTGTGCTTCTGGGGGTTTCTCCTGAGGAACACTGTCCTGTTTGGTTCTATAAGAAAATATATATGTGATGTTTAGAAATCACTTCAAAATTGCTTATGTGTTTTGAACCTTCATTAATAAAGACTAAATACCACTATTTGTTAAATGCTTGTGATTCATTCTCTTTTTTTTTTTTTTGGCCATGCCGCACGGCATGTGGGATCTTAGTTCTCTGACCAGGGATTGAACCCGCACCCCCTGCATTGGAAGCACGGAGTCTTAAGCACCGGACCGCCAGGGAAGTCCCTCATTCTATTTTTAAAAATTAAATGTTGGACGTGTGAACCGTCATATCTAAGAAATCCAGTTTATGGAGAGTGGCCAGATAAGGAAGTACATTCTAGAGCCCATGCATGTCTCTTCAGAAAGGCACAGTGGTGTCATGGTCACTTAGACTCAGGCACGCAGTCAGTAGGTGGTGGAGTGGGAATTCAGACCAGGTCAGCCCGAGCCCAAGCCCTTGACTTGCCCACACGCTCCCTGGACCACAGCTGCCCAGGAGAGGGGCACTCTGCAGAGAGTTTTGACCTTGGGCCCCGCCGCAGATGTTCCATCTCTAGGACTGCAGCCCTGCTCTGTATTGAGCTGCTGAGTGCCTACTGCATGCCGGATGCTGTGCCAGGCCCTGAGACAGGGGATGCCTCGTCTCTGTCTTGGTGAACTTATGGGCAGCAGAGGGGCCCGCAGGAAACAAGGAAAGGCTCAGATATCTTGGGCACATTGCCATCAGGGCCTCCTGGCAGGTCCCTGGATTCTGTGAGAGGGGCTGTGAGTGGGGCGGGGGGGGACAGGGCAAGGGCTTTCCAAAGAGGTGTCATGCCCGCTCGGACCTGAGGGAAACCTAGGCGTTGGTGAGGCACAGAGCAAGGGGAGTGGAGTGCCAGCAGAAGGGACAGCAGGTACAAAGGCCCTGAGGCTGAAAGACCTTGGCACAGTGGAGGGACTGGGAGAGGCCCACAGGGTTGGCACCTGGGCCCCGACCTCCCGTCTCTGACCCCAATCCCTCCAGTAAACTGGGGACAATAAACCCTCTTCTCAGGACTGCAGGTGCCCTCTGTAAGGACTCCGCAGCCCTATGGGCTCAATGACGAGCCCTATTATTAACAACGGTGGAGACGGACAGTGGAGACAGGCAATGTAGATGGCAGGTGCGGTGCCGCCCCAGAAGGAGGAGGCCGAGTTTGGGTCCTGAGGCTGGGCTGTCCTCACCTGCACTGAGGAGCAGTGCCCAAGGAGGCCGAGCATGTACCTTGTGCCGGGCACGGGCTCCGTGTGGTCCAGACACAGCCTGCATCTGCCAGGAGAGTGGAACTCAGAGGTGGGTGCAGGAGTGGGACCCAGCTCTGGATTTCACAGGCCACCCTCGCCCAGGCCACCCCCTTCCTGCACACGAACAAAGGAGAGTGTCTTTCAGGACCCAGAAGGTGGGCCACCAACACGGGGACAGCAGGGGGCCCGGGGCTGAATGGTGGACGCTGGTGGGGCTGCGGTCACGTCTCCACTGAAGGGTGAGGGGGACCCTGGCCCAGGGGAGGGACATCCGTGCAGGAGGGGCTGGGTGTGGGGAGGTCGTGGGAAGCCAGGTTAGAACCGGGGGTGCCCCCGGTCCTCCCCAGATGAACTTGGCCCACAAGGGGCCTGGCACCCGGGAGCTGGACCCGTGCCGCCCTGCTGTGTGCGGGCCACATCTCTGCCTGGCTCCACGCCCAGCTCCCCTGGCCTCCCTCCACCTCGTTCCCAGACCTCCCTGCAGAGGGCAGGCGGGAGGGAAGGAGGCCGCGGGGTGGGCCCAGCTGCCCGTTCTGAGTTCCACTGGGATGAGCCAGAAACTGGGGCAGGAGCAGGGAGGGAGGCCCAGATGGAGAGGAAGGGGAGGGGAGGGGAGGGGACCAGGGGAGGGGAGGCCCGGCACCCTAGAAGGGGCTGTTTCTGCACTTGCTGCCTGGGGGGTCCGGCTGAGTGACTCTAGGGAGTGGTCAGTGTGAGTGTGTATGGCTGTGTGTGTAAGCGTGTGTGCGAGAGCGTGTGAGAGGGCGTCTACACGTGCGGGTCAGTGTGTGAGCGAGGGCAAGAGTGTGTGCGTGGGCGCAGTGTGCAGGGCGCCGAGCTGGCGGGGACCAGGGGGCTGGCTTCCCGGGGAGCCCCCAGGGCGAGGGGCCGCACCCAGGGCTCTGCCTGCTCAGCCCCGGGAGCTGGGCGACCCCACGCTCTTCGTGCACCCTTCGTTCTTCCCGGGCAGAGCGCGCTCCCACCGTAGCTGCTCCTGGGCTGGAGTCGCCCCCCCACCCCGTCCCCTCCAGCTCCCCGCAGAGCCCCCAACCCCTTCACAGCCTTGTGTTACCCCATGTCACTGAGGAGGTAACTGAGGCTCCAGGAGCGTAGTCCGCTGAGGGCACAGCTGAGACGGAGTCCCACCCCATGTCACCCACCTTCTGCCCAGGAGAGACACCCACATTTCTGAGGCCCAGGGTCACAGGGCAGGTGCCGGGGCCTGGGAGGAGTCTACAGGGACAGGGGGAGGGAGGTCCTGGGACATGGTGGGCAAAAGGGGAAATGACACTGCCTTGTGTGTGTGTGTGTGTGTGGCGGGGGGGGGAGGTGGGGACAGGGACCCTCCTGGCTCAGTCCCACCTTCCTTCTGCCAGTCCCCCCCGACTCTGACCCACTGCCACCTGAAAAAACAGACCCCAGCCCACCCTCTGGGACCCCTGATCGCCACCCTGTGGGCCCCTCCCCAGGACCCTCGCTTAACACCGGCCTGGGTCCCCCACCCAGGCTGCCCAAATGGGGCTTGTAATGGGTTGGAGTGTCCCCTCAAATTCATGATCGCCCAGAACCCCAGAATGTAACGGTATTTGAAAACAGTCTTTGCAGATGTCATTAGTTAAGATGAGGTCAGACTGGAGTAGGCTGGGCGCCGAATCCAATGACAGGTGTCCTTGTAAGAAGGGGAGGGACAGAGACATGGGAGGAGGCCACGTGGAGACGGAGGCAGAGACTCTAGAGATGAGGCCACAGCCAGGGAACACGAGGCGCCACCAGAGCTGGGAGAGGCAGGAAGGACCCTCCCCTAGATCCTCTGGAGGGGGCACGGCCCTGCTGGCACCTTGATTTCAGATTCTGGCCTCCAGATCTGTGGGAGAATGTATTTCCGTTTTTATAGGCCAGTTTTGGTCATTCGTACAGTAGCCCCAGGACACAGACACAGGGCTCACCCTTCTCCTTTCCCATCTCCTCGGCTGCTTTGCCTGAGTTCTGGAAACAGCAAGCCGTGTACTTCGGCTGGGGTGACAGGTTCGTGCATGGGGCAGCCACGAGACCCCCACTGAGACCTCCAGCCATGGGTGGCGGACTGGGACCCGGCAGCCCAACCTGAAGCCCAGCCCTGCGTTCACACTGCGGCCCGTCTCCCCTGGGCTCCTGGGCGGCGACTGAGCACAGGCGGTGTGGAGGCCAGGGCAGCTCCACCCACCTCTCAGGGACCACGTGACTCAAGGACTCCCCAATGGCGATGGCCCCCCCGAACGTTCAGATTGCAGAGAGGGCCACCCAGGATGCTCCCTGCCGGGGCATCTGCTTCCCAGAGGACCTGGGCTGGACACTGTATTGTTACCCCCATATTTCAGACCCCAAAACTGAGGCTCAGAGAGCGGGAGCGGCCCGCCCAGCCCACAGAGCTGCCCTCTTCCTCTCCCTGGGCTGGGCGGGCCGGGAGTGAGAGCAAGAGGTCTGCGCCCCAGCCCAGCCCACCCTCCGCTAGGCAGCTGCAGAGGCTCCCACCCCTGAAGGCAGCTCCCCCAGCTGCCGCCTGGTTGCCATGGAGGAGGCGCAGATTCCTGGGACGCAGCCAAAAATACACACCAGCGCCCCTCCTTCCTCACCCCCTTTCTCCAACATCAAAGCCTCCTTTTGTCAGCTGAGGCCTGGGCTACTTCCTCCCAAAGCAGCCAAGGAGCAAAGGGGGTCAAGGAGGCAGAGGGTCCAGGAAGTGAGTCACGGGACCCCAGCCCAGCCTGGGGCCACTTCCTGGACCAAGTCTCCCCATCACCTGCCCACAGGGGAGAGCTGTGGGCAGTTTCCAGACCAGGTGGGTTCTTTCCTGCCTCTGTGCCTTGGCACATGCAGTTCCCTCTACCTGGAACACCCTTTCCTCATCCTTCGGGGCCCAGCTCCGGCTTCAGTCCACTGGGAAACCTTCCCTGAGTCTTGGGGGCTCCCCCTGCATTCCACACCCGCCTCCATCACAGCTATTTTCTTGTTGCCCTTGGGGTTGTCAGTGGGCCTGACGCTCCCATGGGGCTGGGAGGTCTTGGGGATACAAACTTCAAACTTCTCCTTTTTATCCCTGTGTCCCCAGTGCCCCGGTCAGGCAGATGCTCAGTGAATACAGACGGAAGGGAGGAAAGAAGGGAGGGAGGAGACGGGAGGGGGAGGGGGGGAAGTGACGAGATGTAAGTCCACTGGGTGACCCTCCTACAGTCACACTGCACCCAGGCACGCTGTTCCTGCTCGCCTTTGCCCCTCACACTTCCCAGCACAGATCTCACCCCTTTGCGGCCTCTCAGTTTCCTGGCCTACGACAGGTTCCTGCCTGGTCCCAGCTCACTCGGCTCTGTTCTCTGAGGGTCCAGAGTGGGTGCTCAGGAAGGAAGGAAGGAAGGAAGGGAGGGAGGGAGGGAGGGAGGGAGCAATAAACAGGTGATAGGCTCTCACCAGGTTCCAGAGGCTTCTAAAAAGGCACTCATTCATCAACACCTTTCAGGACTTGGAGCACATGCAGGCCTGCTGCTTCCAAGCCTGTCACAGGTCACAGGTGGGCTTGAGGTGGGAAAAGGGAGTAAAAGATGAATATTTATCAAGGTCTGAGCTGGGTGTTTATACCCAATGCCTCAGTCAGCCCACACGACCACCCTGGAAGTCAGTCTGAGGAGTTACAGATGAAGAGACTGAGGGTCTGGGAGGCAAAGTCATGCTAAACGGGCATTACATGTTCCCCTCGGAGGCCCCTCTTGCAAGCTGGGCCCCAGCTCAAATGGGGAGAAAAACCAGTCAGGCCAGTTAGGTTCCCAAAACTCTCCACTGAAGACAAATATGTCCAACAGGGGTCGCCTCTGAAGATAGAACGGGAACTGGGGTGGGGAGGAGAGGGTGCCGTGCACAGCGTTCACTTTGCCCAGTTCTATGATTATCTGAATTTTTACCAAAAGTGTGTATTATATGGTTTTTTTTTTTTTAACGAGAAGAAAATGAACATCCGATGATCCTGAAGTGTCTGTCTTCCCTGGAAACGTCTGCACCTTGAGACAGTCATGACAAATCTCCAGAGACTATGCCTGCAGCCAGCCCTCAACCTACCTTGGAAGCACATCCCACAAGCTAGGCCCCAGACCCAAAGTTGGCCACGCATTCATTCCTTTGGTCATTCGTTCTTTCAGTACTCTGTGTTAGGCCCCTGCCCCCCGAAAGCCACTGGTCTAATGGGGAGACAGGCATAAGGACACCACAAAACAGAGCGATTGGTACTGAGGAAGAATGTGGTATAGGAGTGTGGCTGTGGGAGCAGTCAGGGAGGGCTTCACAGAGGAGGTGACCTTTGAGTGGGGCCTTGGAGAGTGAGTAGGAGTTCGTTAGATGGGAAGCATGTGGGGAGGTTTTGCCAGCAGCAAGAAAAGTGTTGAGCACCAATGTGGTATGTGACCCGGGTGCCAGGGGGAGTTTGGGGTGAATGAAATATGGGTGTGGGGCTGAGGGCTGGTTGGGGGTGAAACCAAAATCACAAAGTGCCTGGATGACGAGCAAGGGCTTACAGGTGTTCCTTTGGGCTATGACTTTGGGCTTGCTCACCAAGGGCATGACTTTTGGCTCTGGGTTCAGATGCACAGGCCAGGGTCGAAAAGTTCCTGGCTGGTTCTGATGGACCCCCAAGACTGTCATCCCACTGCTGGGATCCTCCTGACTGCAGCGTCTGGGCTGGGAGCAGGGCAGGGATAGGTGGCTGCAGCACACGTCACTGTGCCCATCAGCTGTGTCCCCAGCGCTGAGCATCCTTCGTCCCCTCCAGACCATCCTTCCTCCATCTCCGTGTGTGGCAGGTGTCCGCCTGGAGCTCCCCCTGCCCCAGGCCCACCTATGCAGCTCTGGGTGGCTCTGAAATGTGTCAGCCGGGCTGGGCTGCACTACATCTCCCAGAACCCGCGTCCCTGAATGCTTCTGCAGGATGGGCCCCAAAGGCCTTTCCCGGGCGGGTGGAGGATGGAGTGGTTTCAGAGTTCACCCACATGGTTGCTGAGCTGCTGGCCACCCCCTTGGTGTGAGGCACAGACAGGCTGCCACCGGCCCTCCATTCTCATGTCTGACTCCCGGGCTCCAGGTTCCGCAGGGCTCCCACACAGCCGAGGTCCCCCCACCCCCTGACCCTGAGAGCTCCAGCTCATCCTTATGGGTCTGGCTTGTTCTTTTCTTGTCTGTATCTCATCCATCATCCATCATCCCTCCCTGACCCCCTGTCCTGCCGTCTTAGGGCTCCAGCATCAGCCTCAGGACATGAGCCTCCCCCTGCTGCTGATGGGTCAACCCGTGACCCGTCCCGTGCGCATGTGCATGTGTGTGCTGTGTGCATGTTACATGTTTCTATCTATCCATCCCAGTGGGACCTGCTTCTCTGGCTGCGCCCTCGATTATGGCTGACCTGGGCCGGGGCAGTGGACACCCCCCACCCCCACCCCAACACGTACACACAAGCACACACAGCTTTGGGAACAAAAGGTAAATAGAAGCCCAACTTACCATGTTTCCAAACACAGAAAATGACCTTTGCTGCTGACTGGGTCCCTGCTGGGGGTCCTGGGTACACCCCTTAACTGCTGCCATATTATGGAGGGGGAAACCAAGGCTCCCAGAGGACAGTGATCTACCTGAGGCCCCAGGGATGAGGGGCAGAGCTGGGACTTGAACCCGGGTTGCTCTGACTGCAAGGTGACCCCCTGCTCTCGGGCCACATGCTCTCTGTTAGCACCCGGCGGTGGCTCAGTCTCGCCAAAGCCCCTAATTCATACACTCACCACCTTCCAGTGCCTGTCTTCCAAAGGTGGCAGGAAGGTGTGGCTGAGCTCCCGGCTCCCGGTTCCACCTGGGGCTGCTCCTGACCTCTTCCCTTCCCCCTCTGTGCAGCCCCAGGTGCCCTCTGGGGCCTGGGGCCGGAAAAGCAAGGACTCTGGCATAAGACAGACCTGGGTTTACATCCAGGCTGCCCCACCGACTTGCGTGAGGGTCTCAGGCAAGCACGAGCTTCTCTGAGCCTCAGTTTCCTCGTCTGTAAGCGGGATGACACCTCTCTCAGAGATCCTGCGCATGACGACCTGGGCTCCAGGCCCAGGGCGGAGTGGCGCCCGAGCAAAGCTCACTCCCCCTCCTTCCGCCTCCACGTGCTCCTGGCCACCAGCACCTTCTGTTAATCCTATTTGGAGCCAGCTCACAGGGGAGTTTCCATACCCGCAGGCCTGTGTCTGCTGCCAATTGGGAGGCAAGGTAATTACATCGTGATTACAGACGTGCGCTTCCACTTCTTAGTGAGCTACGTGGGCTTGGGCAGAAAGGTCTCTATTCTCTGAAACTCAAGGACCGTACAAAGCTGCAAGGCTAACCTGGAGGAGTGGTTTTCCACCTGTTTTCAACCCCCTTGAAACAGATGAAAACAATGAATACTAAACTAGTTGGGTTGAGGTCGGGGTGTTGAAGGGGGGCCGGGAGAAGGGCCCAGAGTCCCGTTTGCCCTGCAGCTCTGGATCCTGGGGAGATGGAGTTTGGGGTTGGTTCTGGGGGTGGAATCAGGGTAGCCCCAGGACAGAGGGAGAGCACTGGGGAGAGAGTCCACCACCCATATTTACCAGCTGGCACAGAAGGACTTCAGTATCTTCAGAACTGTGTGCTCGTGCCCTTGTGGTTAGACCAATTAACTCATCTTTCATATCGAGAAGTGAGTTTATAAACAAAAATAAAAATATGTCCTTGAAAAAAGTCATAATGACGTCAACCTTTTAATAACCCCACAGTTTCCCTTCTTAAATTTAGAGGGATATTTTAGGGAAAATATCTTCCCTATAGAAGAAATATTAATATGAATTCAGCAATTCTATTAACTCCCTTCTCTTTTTCTTCTGTTAAAGTCAAGTAAAATTAGATTAAAAATAGTATCCAAGATGTGATTCTTCTGGTTTTATAAAATCATTTCTACCAATCTGTCCCTTACTCATCCTTCTGGTTTCCTGTGTATTTGCAGAGTTGTCCAAAATGATGTTCACCTAATGTTAACGGGTTGTTTTTTTTTTTTTTTTTTTGGCCGCACAGCACACAGGATCCTAGTTCCCCAACAAGGGATCGAACCCATGCCCCCTGCATTGGAAGCACAGAGTCTTAACCACTGGACCGCCAGGGAAGTCCCCTTTTTTTTTTTTTAAGAGAAGAATCCCCTGATTATTTATTTATTTATTTATTTAAACATCTTTATTGGAGTATAATTGCTTTACAATGTTGTGTTAGTTTCTGCTGCACAAAAAAGTGAATCAGCCATACATATACATATATCCCCATATCCCCTCCCTCTTGCATCTGCCTCCCACCCTCCCTACCCCACCCCTCTAGGTGGTCACAAAGCACAGAGCTGATCTCCCTGTGCTATGCGGCTGCTTCCCACTAGCTATCTATTTCACACTTGGTAGTGTGTATATGTCAATGCCACTCTCTCACTTTGTCCCAGCCCACCCTTTCCCCTCCCTGTGTCCTCAAGTCCATTCTCTACATCTGCATCTTTATTCCTGTCCTGCCACTAGGTTCATCAGAACCCTCCCTCCCTTTAGATTCCATATTTATGTGTTAGCATATGGTATTTGTTTTTCTCTTTCTGACTTACTTCACTCTGTATGACAGACTCTAGGTCCATCCACCTCACTACAAGAACTCAATTTCGTTTCTTTTTATGGCTGAGTAATATTCCATTGTATACATGTGCCACATCTTCTTTATCCATTCATCTGTCGATGGACACTTAGGTTGCTTCCATGTCCTGGCTATTGTAAATAGTGCTGCAATGAACATTGCGGTACATGACTCTTTTTAAATTATGGTTTTCTCAGGGTATATGCCCAGTAGTGGGATTGCTGGGTTGTATGGTAGTTCTAGTTTTAGTTTTTTAAGGAACCTCCCTACTGTTCTCCATAGTGGCTGTATCCATTTACATTCCCACCAACAGTGCGAGAGGGTTCCCTTTTCTCCACACCCTCTCCAGCATTTATTGTTTCTAGATTTTTTGATGATGGCCATTCTGGCAGGTGTGAGGTGATGTCTCATTGTAGTTTTGATTTGCATTTCTCTAGGGAAGTCCCTTTTAATGGTTATTTTTGGCTGATGGGATTTGGGTTGGTTTTTTACTTCTATCTTTGGGATTTACAGCGTGTTTTGAATTCTTTATAATGAACAGGTGTCACTTCTTTTTGTTTTTTGTTTTTTTTGGCTGTGTTGGGTCTTCGCTGCTGCACGCGGGCTTTCTCTAGTTGCAGTGAGCGGGGGTTACTCTTTGTTGTGGTGCGCGGGCTTCTCATTGCTGTGGCTTCTGTTGCGGAGCACGGGCTCCAGGCACACAGGCTTCAGCAGTTGTGGCTCAAGGGCTCTAGAGCGCAGCCTCAGTTGTTGTGGCACATGGACTCAGTTGCTCTGCGGCATGTGGGATCTTCCTGGACCAGGGCTCAAACCCGTGTCCCCTGCATTGGCAGGTGAATTCTCAACCACTGTGCCACCAGGGAAGCCCTGTCACTTATTTTTTAATGTGATTTTTTCTTAAAAAGAGAGGTGGGAAGGAAACTTATCAAGATAGTTAACCAGAATTAATTGTGGAAACTGAGTACTGAGACCATGGATGATTGCTATTTCTTTTTTTTCTCCTTTAATTTCTAAAAGTAAAAGAAAACAATTTTACTTTTAAAATAAGGAAAAAAGAAATCATGGAGACTGTGAAACAAAAGCAGTAACAGACAACTTGGCAATGATCTACTCATATTTATTGAACAACTTGGTGCCAGGTTCCAATGTCTAGTCATTTTATTTAGGCTTTTGGTTACTACACTTGGTAAAATGTTCTCATACACTTTCCCTGCAATTATATATGCTGCCACTAGGTAACAGTAGTCATATCAGTATTCTGGGAGGTGTGTGTTTTGCCCATGTCTCAGGTAAGAAGCCACCTATTACAGATTTATAAGTTCGCATTTTTTGAGAGCTTTAAAAAAATATATTGGGAACATTACAATTGATAACCCAATCAAGGCTGCTCAACTTCTTGTCTTCCTCAAATAAATACTTCAGACACGAGTCAAGCAAGTGACTAAAATAAACAAACAAACAGCACGCCTCTACACGTGAGACGTAGACAGACATAGACAGTTGCCTAGAGGTAAAGCACCCAGCTCTGGAAGCAGACAGATCTGAGTGCAAATTTTGGATTCACCACTCACTTGCTTCATCATCTTAGTCAAACTACATCACCTCTTTCAGCCTTAGAATCCTCTTTAAATGCTGGGGATTTAATGAGCTCACATCACAGGATTGTTGTAGGAGTTGAGCGAAGTGGTGTAGGTAAATGAATCAGGAAATAGCAGTTCTTATTATCCCTGCTGCCATGTCCACCTAGAAAACTCCTACTCATCCTTGAGGGCCCAGCTCAAATACCTCCTCCTCAATGAAGCCTCTGTTAACTTCCTAGCAGCAATTAGTTGCCCGTTCCTCTTTCCTATACCCCAGTCCTTAACCCATTATGTTGTCAGTTTTTTGCTTTATATCTTCTGAGTCTACGTTATCAAGTGAGTGCAAATTTAGGATTTTACATCTTACTCTTGGAATGACCCTAGTATTATTTTGAAATGTCCCTCTTTATCTCTTAAGGCCAATATTGATAACATAATCAAGTCTGCTCAACTTTTGTCTGTTACTATTTTAACTACCTTCCCTCCCTCCCTCCCTTCTTTTTTCTCTCTGTGTGTGCTTTACATAGAAGGAGAAAAAGGCTCAGAGGAAGAAGTGATTGGCCGACAAGCTAGCCGGCCTCCCCCTCCTGCCCCACCTGCAGAGACACTCCCGGGTCCTTCTGCCTGGGGCCACGTTGCTGAGAATATTATTGGCACTTATTTTGCGGCTCTCACCTGTCCCATCCTAACAGCCCCCTCAGCAGTCTCCTGGCCGCTAGGCTCCTCTCTCCTATCCAGTCTGCTGCTGGGATCCTGACCTGTCACTCCCCACGATGGTCAGAGGGCCTCCAAATGGCATTGATCTGAACTTCTCAAGGACCCCACGACTGAGCTCATTTTTCACCCTCGCCCCCTGTCATGGGCACCTTGTCCTCACAAGCACGCGGCCGTGTACACTCACACACTTGAGTGTGACCACATGCACAGACACACATGCACGTGCACAGGCCTACACAGCAATGCTCGTTCCCCTGACCTCAGTGGACCACCTCCAGTTTCCAGGGAGTCACCTGCATATGCTCCACCTTCACCCACATACTGATTGCTGAGTTCCTCCCCAGCTCGCAGGACGGACGCAGACCCCGCTCTGTGCCCTCTCCTACCCCCCTCCTCCTCTCTGCCTCACTGAGAGCCCTGGCATCCTCCTGGGGACCACGTGCCGGGTGAAAACTCCTTTGCAGCAAGGGGTGGCCACCACCCTGCTTGGGAAGGCAACTGCGTGGGCTCCTGAGCATATGCCGTTTCTTCCTGACAGGAAGCGCTGGCTTGGCTGACCTTTTGCTTTTTGACCTTTACCGTTCCCCTTCTTCCTTCCTAGACTGCAAACCCAAAGCCTAGAGACAGAGCCACTGTCTTGCAAATGTGAGGACAAATGCCATGCTCTAAAGATGGTAGAGTAGGGAGTAAGGGGCTCCTCGTCCGCGACCACCCTCCAGCCCGGGCCTGCCTCCTTCTTGTTTTGTGAGAAAGATAAACATCTGCCGGTTAAGCCAGAGGTCAGTTGCTGGTACGGGAAGCTGATGAAAAATTTAATTGCCACAAAGACAGTTCATGGGACACCTCCTCCAGCAAGCCTTCCTGGATTCCCCTGGCAGATTCCATCTGGTGCTCTGTGTCCTTCTCACGCAGGGTTGGCTCCTACCTCATTGTCTCTCCAGAGAATCAGGTGTACCCATCCACCACCCACAAGGAAAGACAAACTTCCAGGGGCAGGGCCCATCTTGCAGGCACGGGTATCCCCCTTATTTCTCAGCCGAGAGCCTGGCAGGATGTTTCCGTGGGTGTGGAAGAAGGAGCGGAGGACTCGGACTCCTGGAGCTTGTGTTCTAGTCCCGGCCACCATGTCCCAGCGCAGTGACCTTGAGTTCCCTCTTTAAGCAGCTGTTTCTTCATCTACAAAACTATAAAAATATCCACCTCCTGTGGATTGTGAGGGGGTTGTGAGGCTCAGATGAGGTAATCAATATGGAAAGACTTGGAGACAGAAAAGCACTGCTGTACAAATGGAAATTGTCAACATCCATGTAAGGGTTGTGGGATCAGAGCCTTGTCGTTCACTCTGAAGCACAAACAGCAACACACACGTCATATATATACATACACATGTTCTCACACTCTCGCACACACGCACACACACAGAGGCATGAGCACGTCTCTTTTTTAAAAAAATTAATCTATTTTTTAATTTATTTTTGGCTGCGTTGGGTTCTTTGTTGCTGCACGCGGGCTTTTTCTCTAATTGCGGCCAGCGGGGGCTACTCTTCGTTGCGGTGCGTGGGCTTCTCATTGCGGCAGCTTCTCTTGTTCCAGAGCACGGGCTCTAGGCACGCAGGCTTCAGTAGTTGCAGCTCGTGGGCTCAGTAGCTGTGGCTTGCAGGCTCTAGAGCACAGGTTCAGTACTTGTGGCACACAGGCTTAGTTGTTCCGTGGCATGTGGGATCTTCCCGGACCAGGGCTCGTACCCATGTCCCCTGCATCGTCAGGCGGATTCTTCACCACTGCGACACCAGGGAAGTCCCAGGAGCATGTCTCTTAGGCCAAAGCCACTTGAACTGCCCTCGGAAGCTGCCCAAACCAACCTTAAGCACAAGCGAGTCCACACTCGGTGACTTGGTGCTGGTTTGAGGACCAGCCAGGCTTCTCTAGGTTGTTTTCTGTGAGCCAAACACGGTGTCATCACCTTAGAAGGTGTCATCACCTTAGCGTTTGGCACCTTGTTTCCTGCCCTGAGACACAGGGGAGGCCTTTACATAGCTCAACAAGTGAGGAAGTGGAAACCAAAGAGCCTTCCCACCAAGGCTGCCTCGCAGGGGATTTGGAGGAAGATGTGCTGGCCCACTGCCCACAGCCCGGAGCGAGCAGAGGGACTCTCTCCGTCGCTCTCTCCCTCTCTTTCTCTCTCAGTCTCTCTCAGTCTCTGTCTCTCTCCATCTGTCTCTGTCTCTTCCCTCTCTCTCTCTGCACCCGGCACCCACCAAGAGCTGGAAAGCCAGGCCAGGCTCAGGGCTGCCCCAGGTGGGCAACCAGGATCCAGCCACCCTCCGTCATGATTTGGAGCTGGTCAGGATCCAGGCTGCCTGTTCATCCAATAGACATTGCTTGAGCACCTGCTGTGTGCCAGGCCCTGGCTTGGCCCTGGGAGCACAGACTGGATGCCAAAGGTGGTGGAAGCCTGAGGAAGGAACGGAGAAGAAACAATCGTGCGTTGGGTGCCCTCTCGGGTCAGGCACTGTGGTGATGCCGTCAGCATTTGGTGTAATTCCTACACAAGCCTGTGAGGTATTTACTTACTTAAATAGGTTCCACCAACTCTACCAGCTTAAGGTACAGACAAGGCCTATTTTTAATATTCAAATTATTCTCTCACCAGCACCTCCCAGACCAGCCGGAAGGCCATCATATATCTGTCTGTCTGTCTCTCTCCATCTTTGTTTCTGTTGTCGTCTCTCCCTCCATTCCAGCAATCCCACTTCTGGGAACATACTCAAAAGAAGTGAAAGCAGAATCTCAAAGTTATTTGCACCCCTGTGTTCATAGCAGCATTATCCACAACAGCCAAATGGTGGAAACAACCCAAGTGCCCATGGGCCAATGAATGGATCAACAAATGAAGTCCATCCACATTGAGGAATATTCAGCCTTTAAAAGGAGGGAAATTCTGACACCTGCTACAACATGGATGAACCTTGAGGACATTATGCTCAGTGAGATAAACCAGTCACAGAAGGACAAATACTGTATGATCCCACTTATATGAGGTGCCTAGAGCAAACAAATCCATGGAGACAGAAAGTAGGATGGAGGGGACTGTGGGAGGCGGTGGGGAGTGAGTGCTTAATGGGGACAGAGTTTCAGTTTGGGAAGATGGAAAGTTCTGGAGATGGAGGGTGGGGATGGTAGCACAACAATGTGAATGTACTTAATGCCACAGAACTGTATACTTTAAAATGGTTAAGAAGGTAACTTTTATGTTATTTGTATTTTTCCACAATTAAAACAACAACAGCAACAGTGGTGTCTGTGGGTGTGGAGTCTCTGTGGGCGTGGGCTTGGGAAGGGCCACCTGGGTAGTTCTGGATGGTTCCGAGTGGTCTCGCCCCGGCGTTTTCCCTCACACCTTTATCTCCGTGAGGGCAGGAACCCCGGTTATCTCAGGGTCCCCAGCCAGTATTTGTTGACTGACTAGCTGACTGGCTGCTTCCGCAGTGCAATCCTGACCTGGGGGCCTCTGGGAGAGCCCAGACCCTGGGCGGCTGGGCAGCAGAGGAGGCTAGGAGCCTGGGTGCAGCTCTGGAACCCAGGCCCCCTGCCAAGAAGGAAGCGCCAAACAATAGCCCCCAAGAGGCCTCCCCTCAGCCAGCCGGATTTGCACCTCCATGGACACAAGCAGGCTTCCTCTGTAGGAAGTGATACCCGAGGGAGGGGAGGGAGGGCTTCCGCTGGAGCCAGCTGGAGAAGGGGCTGGGAAGGACAGGCAGGAGGGGGGAGTCCTGGATACCACCACCCCTGGGCCTGGGCACCAAAGGCCACCACAGGCGGCGCGCTCCCCAGGCCTCTAAGGACCCGCCCATCCTGCGTGAAGCGCCAACTCGTGAGCCTGGAGGTCAGGGTCAGGACATGAGGGTCTGGGGACGTGCTCTTGCATCCCAGCCCTCCATTCAGGGGCTGTGTGGCCAGAGCCCTGGCCGCACGCTCCCACCCATCACACGGCAATCGCCGTGCACTCGAGATCCCAAAGCACCCAGACCCAGGCCTGCCCTCATGTACCTCATCGCTCTCCCGGGGAAAACAGACAAAAATAAACAGAGACATAAAAAGAAATGGCCGTGAATCCCTAGAGGGGTGGTTGACGGTGGTGACTACTCCCCCCCTCCCGTCCATGCTCTGAATCAATTAAGAGCCTGCGTCAGGAGACAGATAAGGACTGGAGAGTGGAAATGAGAAGCTGTTGGAGGAGTTCTGACTCAGGACCAGATGGGCCCTTGCTCCGTCCCCTGCGTTCAAGGTAACCACCCAGGAAGGAGCCAGGGAGCTGTGGGCAAGGGCGGGCCCCCTCTCTCAGCTCCCAGCCCCCAGCCCGGGAGGAGACCCCTGCCCCAGGGCCACGGGCAGGCTGGGCCAGAGGGGAAGACGGCTGTGGACTGGGGGTCCCGCTGCCCAGGAGGAGGGGGGCGGAGTCGCTTGGCCTCCATGGAACCCTGAGGAGGGGCAGAGGCTGCCTAGGTAACAGGTGTGAGGAAGGAGCCAAGGGGATGGGGGCTGAGATCCGGAACGGGGGCCGGGGCGGGAGGAGGTGGCCACTCGGCTGTTGGCTAGGCAGCAGGGCCTGCTGGGGCTGGGGCCAGGTGCACAGACTGGGGCCGAGGTGCCTTGCTGAGGTCGAGGCAGCAGAGGGGAGACAAGCCCCGGCTCACGAGACCCTAGTGATCCTGTGGCTTTTGCCGGAGGTTCGGGCAACGGTGCCCTCCGGCCACCCTTCACTGCCATTTGGGGGGTCCTCCCGAGAGGGTGCCCAGCAGGTGGCCATCACCCTCGGCCTGGAGCAAGAAAAGGGGGAGAGGCCAGGAAGAGGAGCCCACCCACCCGGAGAGGGCAGGGAAGCAAGGAGGAGAGGAGGGACCGGGAGACGAGCCCCAGAAGTTACAAAGGAAGGGGGGACGGTGTGGGAGAGGGGCGGGAGCTCCGGCACAGCTGCTACTGCACCGCTCCCCGCCACCAGGAGCTTGCTTTCTTGCTGTGCAGAGAGGCAGGCATGGCGAGAGACGGGCAGCCCCGCGGGGCGGGCAGCCGAGCGCTTGGTGGGCGCTGGGGAGGAGGGCTGCTGCTGGGGGAGGGGGAGATTGAACCCCTCACTCTGCCCCTGCAGGTGCAGGGGGAAGCCCTTCTGCTTCTCTGCCTCACTTCTCCTGCCCCTGCCCCCTCCCCCTCCACGAGGTTGGGTCAGATCCCTGTCCCCACGTGTAGCGGGCTGAACTGTGTCCTACCCAAAAGATATGCTCTAGCCCCAACCCCCAGTCCCTGTGAACGTGACTTTATTTGGAAAAAGCCTTTGCAGGTGTAAGTTAAGGATCCTGAGATGGGATCGTGCTGGATTTGGGGTGAGACTTAGATCCAGCGATAGGTGTCCCTGTGGGAAGAGGGAAGACACAGAAGGAAGAGGGCCTGTGAAGACGGGCAGAGCCGGGAGTGACGCAGGCCAGGAGCCCACCGCAGAGCCCGAGCGCGGCTGCCCACGGCTGGTCTCGGATTCCGGCTTCCAGGTCTGCAGGGGGAGCACACTCCTGCCGTCTGAGCCCCCAGTTCACAGTAGTTTGTTACGGCAGCTTTGGACGTGGATACCCCACGGACACCAAAGCCCACCCCTGGGTCACCAGCCTGCAAGCAAGTGACGGAACACAGATGGCCTTGACCCCGTTTCCAGCTCCCTTCCCTGCACGTCCTACCGCTGGGAAAATCACCAGGAGCCTGGTGGCCAGGGGTCAGGGTTGGGAAAGTAGGAGGGGAAGCTGACAGAAGCCGGGTGGAGGTTGACACAGCTGCAGCCCAGCGAGCTGCCAGCTGGGACCCGCGCTTCCCTGGCCGCCTTAGACCTGCCGGTCTGGAGGGGAAGTAATCGCGGTGAAAGTGCTGTCTGCGGTCAGCGGCCAGAGCAAGGAGGAAGTGGGGAGATGACCCGGGCCTTGCAGTCCTCGGGCGTGCCTCCCTGCACCTAAACCCACAACTATGCTTCTCCCAGGAGAACTACCGGCAGAGGGGAACTTGCCACATTGCCAGTGAAGCTTGCCCTTCAGGACCCCTCACTTCCAAAGACCCCTCTAAAGCCCTGTACCTGGTCTTGTATTCTTTTTGTCCAAAGGGACCCCCCCTGCCCAGACGGTAAAAGCATCGGGTCCCAAACACCCTGGCTCCCTCCTTGCTGACACCTGGGCACAGCACACAATGCACAGCTGGCAGTGTGGACGCTTCCCTGGGTTTTCTGTCATCTGACCACCCAGCCAGCCAGGCCTCCATGCCTTCAACCAAGCTGGATTACTGAGTCCCTGCCTTGGATATAATCCTTGCTCTCAGTGTTCATTCTTAGAGGCAGGGGGAGAGAGGATACAGAGAAAAATTAGAAGCAATTAAACCAGCTGCAGCATGATGAGCGTGAAGAAAGTGATGGGCTGAGAGGAGAAATCATGGAGGGAATGGTTGTTCTACCTGGAAGTCATGATGGCCCCACCAAGGAGATGACCTCCAATCTGGGTTTTTAAGGATGAGTAGGAGTTCACCACCTGACAAGGGAGAGGGCAGCTTAGGCAGAGGGAACTGCACGGGCAAAGGCGTGGGACAGCCCCAGGCCCTTGGGCACCAGTGTGTGTGACTTAGTCTGCCTGGCCCACAGGTGCTGTGGGATGAAAAGAGAGAGGGAAGGGCCAGGGCTGAGCAGGGAGGCCTGGGGTAAGGAGAGGAATCAGGTACGAGGGCCCCCAGGGAATGTGTTGGTTTCCTGTGGCTGCCATAGCAAAGTAACCCAAACATGGCTTAAAAGGAAAGAAATTTCCTCCCTCTGAAGGCTCTAGGGGACAGTGTTTCCAGGCCTCTCCCAGCTTCTGGCTGTCGCAGCCATGCGACCCCCGGGTCCCTGGATTTGCAGCCGCATCCCTCCAGTTGCTGCCTCTGTTGTCACATGACCTTCTCCCTGTGTGTCTCTGTGTCCCTCCTCTTCTTCTTACAAGGACACCAGTCATCACAGAGAAGTTACTAATCAGGTAACTTGATTACATCTGCAAAGACACTACACTATCTCCAAATACAGTCACATTCACAGGTACCTGGGGTTAGGGCTTCAACAAATCTTTCAACAGCCAGAAGCTGTCCCCTCAAAGCCTAGGGGTTTAGGCAGCAGGTGAGAGAAAACAATCCTTCCTGGGTTGTCTCCCTCTGTCCTGCTTCCAGCAAGTTCTGAGTTCCTAGTCTGGACCTTTAACTCCGGGGTTTTGACTTGGCCATGGGCTCATGGCTACTGGGTCCCAGTTCCCCCAGGAGGATCTGGTTGGCTGCCGCACCCACTCTTGGCACCCAGAGGTGACCCTCAGCAGACCCGCTTCCAGCTCCACACTCAAGACCCTTCCCCACCCCAGGCCCTGGTCTGTGTCTGGCTCGGGTGGGGTGGCCCGGGTGGGGTGGCCCAGGTGAGGTATCTGGACACGTCCAGGCCCTTGGGCTCCAACTTCAGGGTCATTCTCAATCCCCTGCTCCAAAACCTGATATCTAATCAGTTTCCAGGTGCTGCAGATGGGGCCTCCGAGGTGCTTCTCACGTCTGGGTGGCCTCTGCTCTGGGGCCATGTTTCCCAGCGGTTGGGGTCACAGTGCACTCACAGGTCACACACAGGAGTGGGGTTCTCTTTCCGACGTTCTCTCACCCATTTTGCACAAGAAGCTGATTGAGCCCCGGAAGCCAGCACCTTCCCACCACCTTTGTCTCATCTTGCTCTGGCAGCTGGAGCAGGACTCAGGCTTGGAGAAAGGCGAAGGGGGAGACCCCCGAGTAGGTCCTGAGCTGGGCCTTGGGCTCCCGGAGAGCCACGTGTGAAAGGACAGGTGACGATGCAGAGCAAACAGCTGCCGCTGGGAATTATGTCATTAGCGCGGTCCAGCGACTCCCATCCCCAGAATGCTCTCTCCGAACCTTACAGCATGCAGTCTAAGGGTCTGCTAGACTGGACTTCAACATTCCGAGACGGCTAGACGCCCCCGTCCACTACAGGGTCCCCCACTGCACGTGGTATAAGAGGCCCTCGAAACACACATGAGAGAACTTCCGATGGGCGTTTGTACCAGTGCATCAGTCAGGCTGCCTTGACCCCATAGTGAAGGTCAAGGGTTCACACTCTGGAGCAGGGTGGACCTGCCTCAGTTCCTTCTTACCTCTCCTACCAGCTGGATGAGCCCGGGGATTTAACACCTCTCAGCATCTTTTCTCATCTTTAAAGAGAAAATAATTGTGGTACCTCCTCATAAGTTTGTTGCAAAGAGTAAGTGAGACAATACATGTGAAGGGCTTATCAGAGTTCCCAGCACATGTTACTTATTCTGTAGGAAAACTATTATTGTTGCTAGAACGAAGGGCAGGCCTATGGAAACCCGAGCCCCAGAAGGTTGAATTTACTGGGGCCTTTGATTCAAATATACACAGATTTTTGCCTCCATGGAAAGTAGATGAAAGTCGAAGATGGATGGGCTTGAAAATGGAATCATGGAGATAAACTAACTGGACCAATTTTTTATATGGAAAATCCCTCCCCTTGTGGATGATCCAAATTTCCCATCAGTAAAACCTACCTTGTCCCTTAGCGCAAATCTCATCCCTGTTGGTTCCTTTTCTCAGTCACATTGGGACAGTAAATGCACACTTTCAAGGGATTTCACGTGCACCCACTGTTTATTCTTATGCCAGTCAAATGTCGCCTCTGCTACGTGCAAAAGTTCCCTGGATGTGAGCACTTAGATAGGGCAACATTTGGAGGGTTTGGCCTCACAGATGGTCTGCTCTCTGGGTTGGCAAATTCCAGCCTGGCTTCACGAAGTTGCCGTTGCCATGGCGTCTGTGTGTGGGCAGGAGACAAACGTGCATCTCCTCAGCTTCTGGAACACTCACCCGGAGCCTTGGAATCAGGTGGCGGGAAGTCTGTGTGCAGAGAGAAAAAAGGAGGCGAGGAGTGTGGGAAGGAGTCGATCTGGGCGACTTCACCAGTGTTAACAGCGCTGAGGAAGGGGGGGCGATGCCTAGGCTGCCGATGAACCAGAAGAGATGGATGGAGGCGGAGGGCGCGTTGGGCAGGGGTGGCTGCAAGGCATTCTGGGACCTCAGCCACACAGGCCGGTGGGCGGGGCGTCAGATGGAGCGCCTTTTCTCCCGCCTCCTGCGATTCTCTGCTGCCTCTCCTTTTTTTTTTAATTTAATTTAATTTTATTTTATTTCATTTATTCATTTTTTTGGGGGGGCTGTGTTGGGTCTTCATTGCTGCATGCGGGCCCTCTCTAGTTGTGGCGAGCGGGGGCCACTCCTCATCGCGGCGCGCGGGCCTCTCATTGCGGTAGCCTCCCCCGTTGCGGTGGCTTCTCCTGCTGTGGCGCACGGGCTCCAGAGCGCAGGCTCAGCAGTTGTGGCGCACGGGCTCACTCGCTCTGCAGCATGTGGGATCCTCCCGGACCAGGACTCGAACCCGCGCCCGCTGCGTTGGCAGGCGGATTCCCAAGCACTGCGCCACCAGGGAAGCCCTGCCTCTCCTTTGACAGCCACTTCCTACCGCTGTCTCGAAGTCACTGTAAATGTAGCCCAGGAGTTAAATATTGCTGATTTAACACGTGCCTTTAATAAATAAATGAATAAATATTTAACGAGCTGCCTGCAATGCTCTCTTCCCCAAGTTTTACGTGGCCGGCTCATTCTCAATAGTCTGGGTTTTGTTCAAAAGAGTTATCATTTGAGAGAGACCTTTCCTGACCCCCTATCTACCCCTGCCAGAGTCCTTTGCCATTACAGGGCCCTGCTGTGTTTTCTTAGAGCACTTTGTAGTGTCCGAAACCATCTACGTAAGCTCCAGGAGTGCCTACGTGACGTGTGTGTAGGTCTCCATAACTAGGTCATCGTAGGCACTAATAATATTGGATAAATAAAGTAGTGAATTGGTATGTTCTGGAATACGGTAGGGTTTCAGAGCAGGTCCGTTGGACAGAGATTTATTTACTGCCATGCGACCCTGGGAGAGCCACCTAGCCTGACTTCCTGGTCTGTAAAATGGGGCTAGTGTAATTATTCAGAGTAGGCAGCTCTAAAGCATCCACGGAGGTCCCTGCACAGCGCATGTGCCCCCAGCACCCCTCACCTTGTTTGGAGGGAGAAGGGCTCCAGCACTTCTCAACCCCAGGGATACCACTCACACTCCCAGGGATGGAGGAATGTCTGGAGCCAAAGGCATGAGCGAGGAGGGAGTTGGTGGTCACCGGGGGGAGCGGGGAGGGCCTTGTCTCTCGGGGAGGAGCTGGGGGGCCTGTCAGGGCGAGGTCTGCCCCATGGTCTTCCTGCCCTCCCTCCTGGCCTGGTCTGCTCATTGGGTGCCTCAGGTTGCCAGGACCAGGGCCTTACTCAGGATGCCGAGGGACTGGGGCCAGGATGGGACACGGGAAAGCCAGGAGGCGGAGGCAAGGACAGAACCTTTGGCCTTCGGGCCTGGCTTCTCCAGAACTGTCTCCCCACCATGGGCAGTAGGCGTTCCCTTGACCCCCTGCCCCCTCAGGGGCACTCAGGGTCCCTCTGTCTCCCCCCCAGGGCGTCTGCTGCCCTCATCCGGCTCAGCTTTGACCTCCTCCCGCCGGGTTTCCTACACCTGTCGCTTACTCACGGCTTGTCTCCCTCATCGTCCTGCCCCTCCTGCCTCAGGGCTGCTCGTGTGGAGCCTTTCAAGTCTGCTCCCACCACCAACGCCAGCATGGTCTCCGTATCTCCAGCCCAGATTCCTGGGACAGGTCAGCTGGCCAACTGGCCTGCTTGGGCAGCTCTAGGTGCAGCCAGGCTGGCAGCACGGCCAGCCCACAGGCTTGTTCCTGAGCATGAGCCTCCCGCCTTGCCCTGTTCCCGCCAGCTGGGGCTTTGACAGGCACCTGCGACAGTTTCCCTCGGGGAAAGGGAAGGGTGTACAGGCACCATGATGGACGTGTCTGTATGTCCCCTCTACTCACCTGACGCCCCAGTCCACACCTCACTCTCCCACAGCGCCCTCGCCCTCCACACCTCCGCACCTTTGCTCATGGGCTGCCTTCTGCCCAGAATGCTCCCCACTCTTTCATCTCAGCTCAGAGGCCACCTCCTCCATGGGGTCCTCCCAGATCACCACTGCCAGATGTCACCTCTCCCTTCTTGGACCACTAAATCCCTTTGTCCCACTTTGAGACTTTGACTTGTTGTCATCATGAGCGTGGTAGACAGTAATGATCCTCCAAAGATGTCCACGTCCTAATCCCTGGGCCCTGTGAAGATGTGACCTTACATGGCAAAAGGGACTTTGCAGGTGAGATTAAGTTAAGGACCATGAGAAGGGACGATCATCCAGGATTATCCAGGTGGGCCCAATGTTATCACAAGTCTTTATAAGAGGGAGGTGAGAGGGTCAGTCAGCAAAGGAGATGTGACATAGAAGCAGAGGGTGGAGGGATGCACTTGGAAGATGGAGGATGGGGCCACGAGTCAAGGACTGCAGGTGACCTCCGGAAGCTGCGAAGCCAAGGAAACAGATTCTCCCCTGCAGCCTCCAGAAGGAGCCAGCACCTTGATTTTAGCCCCTGGGACTCCTATCTGACTTCCAGACCTGTAAGAGAATAAATCTGTGTTGTTTTAAGCCACTAAATGTGTGGTTCTTTGTTACAGCAGCTGTCGGCAACGAATACAGTTAACGTACATGGGATTGTTCCTTTACTATAGAATATCAGCATCTCAAGGAGGGACTGTGCCTTGTACATCTTTGCACATCTGTATACATATTTTAAAACACCTATTTATGGCTGCACTGATCTATCAGTTCTCAACTGTATTGATCATTCATTCATCACCCTCCCTCTACCCTCCTCTGGGCTTCTCCCATGGGAAGAAATGTTTCCTAGAAGAAAGGAAGGTTTTCTTCCCTGGAGCATCTGCATTACTCCGTCCCTCAATGGACGTCTCCTGAGATATTTTTATAATAAAACAAAGCATGATTCTCTTATGCAATACCATTCACATATTTGTCAGGAAACGTTATGAAACTTCAAGGAAATATCTTGCTTCAATAAAGCCACTTTGGCCTCTGCTCTTGGCTGCCTGATAAAGTTTGAGAACTGGCCAAAAAGATAAAATCCAAACTTCCGTGGCTCCTGTGCAAGGCCGTTCGGTCTGGCCCGGTCCTCCTCCACCCCGTCGGCGGTTCATCCCTGCCACGAAGCCTCATGTCTTGTCCGGCCCAGTACCCAATCCCCTGAACGCCAGGATGGCGCCAAGCGTAGGAATCTTAGCACAAGTTCCTCCAGCCTAGAGACCACCTTTCTCAGCCCGTCGCGGCCCTGCTCTTCCTGGAAGATTTAAGGCAATTGGCATATCCTCTGGGAGACGTCCTTCTGCGCATGGAGATCGGCGGATGGTGGCTCCAAGCAGAGGCTGAGAATTTTGTGGAACGAGCCCCCTGGTCTTCACGCCAGGCTCTTGCCCCGCTGAGCGGCAAAGGGGCCGGGCGAGGCTCCCCTCCCACTGGGGACGGCACAGAGCAGCCTTTAAGGTCGTGGCTCCTCTGTGTTTCCCCAGCCACTCTGGGGCTAAATGAAAATGGGGTGCTCCAGCCCGAGGCCGGAAGCCTCTCTCCCCTCCCATGGGCCATCACCCCAACCCCACAGGATGTACCCTCAGCACTGGGACACATTTGGTACTGGGATCAGAGGGGCACGCTGTGGTACTGCCAGCTGAGGGCAGGGACAGCCACTACCAGGCCCCACCCTCGGGGGGTGGAGGGCAGCGGCCGTCCCAGGGAGGGGGCAGGAAGGATGAGGCTGGAAGGGGCCCAGGGCACTCAGAGGCAGTGGGGCTGGGAGGTGACAGGGGGTGGGACCATGTGTGAGCCGAGGCTCCAGGTCCGTCCCCTCGAGCCTGCTTCATTGTCCCTGGACTTCACTTACAAAACACAGAGTCAAAGGTAAAATTATTAAGGATTTCAAGATGGTGACCACAGAGCATCAAACCCCCGCCCTAGGTCCCCCCTCTGAGCACGGGGCCCTCTGGGACTCTGCCGGTCACACGCCCAGGAAGCCAGCCCTCAGCCAGCCTTCTGCCCAGACAGGGTGGACCTGGGCCTGGCTGCCTGCCTCCTGTGGCCATGGCCCTGCCCATCCGTCAGGGTGGCAGCTGCAGGCCAGCGGCCAGTCCCCGGAGACGCTCACAACAGCCTCTCTGAGGGCTCGTCCAGCACAGTCTGGGCCGTCACCCTTTCCTTGGGCCACCCTGGCTCCAGGGGAACCACCATGGAGTCTGAGGCCCTGCTGGAAATACTCCTCTTATGCCCCACCCAGTCTGACTGGATTCCATCCCACCCCTCGAACCAGCCTCTCTGGGCCGCACCCTCCAGACCTGAAGGAACAGCGTGAGGCCACAGTGACGGCCAGTGTTGACAGAGAGCTGCGGTCCCACTTCAGCGGGCCCTTGGCCCCAGATGGAGAAACTGGGGTTTGGAGGTTCCAGGTCGCAAAGCCAGGGTGTGGCCAAGCTGGCCAGCCTGCACGGCTCCGCCCCCCAGGCCCATCCCCCTTTCTGGTGGGCGAGGCCACAGCACAGCTTCCTTCTTGCTGCAGAGGCTGCGGCCATTCCTCCCGGCCATATGCATCCTTTCGCTAAATTTAGATTAATTATTCAAGAGGAAAGGGAGCACGTGCTTCTGAATAGCTAATCTGTCTCCACGTGCATTAGGACTTCTGATGTGATTGGGATAGAATAGGATAATTATACAGGTATTTGTAGAAGTCCCAGTAGGGGATTATAGGTAGAGAGGGAAACCTAGGAAACTTTGGGAGACCACTGTTAAGTTAATAATCGCTCAAGAAAGCTATCGGAACATCGTGGAATGAAGACTTGCTTAACTATAAAGCCATAAATAAAAGCACGAGATATGCCCCAGGTCATTAAGTGAAAGAAAAATGTTACCACGCTTCTACTGATTTGAATAAGCGCTATGACAGTCCTAGTGTGACCTCATAGGGTCAGACACTCTCCTGCCCAAAACGAAGGAGGAGCTAGTGATATAAGCCCGACATCTACTCGAAGAAGGCGGTTCTTTTCCCCTTCCCCCCACTTTCCTTTGATTATAAAGTTGTAGCCCACTTAATCCTCGGGGCAGAGCCTCCTCGCCTGCCCGCTTGCATCTCTCACAAGCGTCCTATGTTAATGAATCTACTTCTTGCCTATCACTTTGCCTCTCACTGAATTCCTTCTGCACTGAGACACAAAAAACCTGAGGCTCAGTAAGTCCAGACACCAGCTGAGTGATGCTAATTAAAAGACCGTGGGTTCGAGCCCCAGTCAGGTTTTTGGCCGGGTTCGAGTCCCAATCTGAGGTGCACGTTTTCAGACGTGCTTTCCTTCAACGCCGACCGCCGTCCCGGGGCCGCTGGCTCACGCTGCCTGCCTGCCTTTGGTTTGTAGCGACATTTTTTCCCCTTCCTCTTTTGGTATGTTTCCATGTGTTTATTAGATTTGTTCGCAGTGGCTCATGTATTTTGATGTCCGGTTAGTAATTTCCGCCTCCAGGCATGCAGACCGGGGCGGGGGGCGGGGGAGCCGCCTCCACGCGCTCCTGTGACCCCTTTCAGGCCCCACCCGTCTCCTGCTCAGTTACCCCGATCGGCGCTGATGGCAGGGTCTGCTGGACCCACAGCTCCAGGAAGCACGTGTTCCTTATCTATTTCCTCCCAGCCTCTGCTTTGTCTTAAAATAGGGATAAAGACTAATATATTTTACAGGTCAAAATGCTTGGTGGAGTGAATGAATGTTACAGAAGCCATTGACAGAAGCTACAAGTAAGGCAGCAGTGGTGAAGAGCAGGGACTCGGGAGCTCGGCCACTTACTTAGCTCTGGGCCTTGCGGCCAGCTGCCCTCTCCGGCCCTCAGTGTCCTCATGGGGGTAATAGTATTCAACAGTAACTACCTCATAGGGCTGTTATGGGATGTAAATAGGTTAAGATTGGTAAGGTGTTTAGAATAGGGCCTGGCACATGTCAATGCTATCCAAGTATTTGCTAAATCAGTGACACCTTCCTCTTTCCCTCCTGAGTTCAAGACCAAATGAGAGGGACTTCCCTGGTGGCACAGTGGTTAAGAACCCGCATGCCAAGGCAGGGGACACGGGTTCAAGCCCTGGTCCGGGACGATCCCACATGCTGCGGAGCAACTAAGCCCATGCGCCGCCGTAACTACTGAGCCTGCGCTCTGGAGCCCGCGAGCCACAACTACTGAAGCCCGTACGCCTAGAACCCGTGCTCCACAACAAGAGAAGCCACTGCAGTGAGAAGCCCACGCACAGCAACGGAGAGTAGCCCCCGCTCGCCACAACTAGAGAAAGCCCGCGCGCGGCAACGAAGACCCAACGCAGCCAAAAATAAATGAATAAATAAATGAATTTAAATTAAAAAAAAAAAAAAGACCAAATGAGAAAGACACTGGGGTTTCAAATAGCAGCTTTATTGTAAATAAGGCTGAACTTGAGTAGAAGACTTGACTCACAGCCGCCGTCATATACCCCAGTACGAATTACACTTGGCCCCCGCCCCAGGCTTGCCAGGGCCTGTCCTGTAACCCTGAGTCCACTCCTCCACCAAGGCTGTGACCAGAGGGCAGGGTGGGCCCGGCAGAGAAGGAGGGTGGGAACCGAGGCTGCTCAGTGCCGATTCCCAGTCTCCTCGCTCCCCATTCAATGAGAAGGGCTGCACAGAGGCCAGAGTCGCCTTGCTCCTTCTTTCAAATGCCCGATGGAGGGTGTGGGGGGCAGGAGGGGGACCGTGGGGAGTTTTCCCATCTACCAAGGACCACTCCCGGCTGTCATTTATCAAACACCTACTGTGCACATTATACGTGTTTCATTGCTCCCTCCTCAGAATGATCCTACTAATTTTTCAGGTAAAGCAACTGGGACTCAGAAACCTTAGGTGACCTGTCCAAGGTCACACAGTCAGGAAGCAGCGGAGTCGAGATGCACTCTTTCCCCTTTGCCACGCTGACTCTGGCTCCACCTGGACAGTTGTAAAGGGCTGCTTGGCTGTGGTTCTGGGAGGAGGCTGCTGGCTTCGGAACCTGGCACCCGGCACCCAGCAGTGAGGACTGGGCCTTTCCTCTGGGAGAATACGCTTTGGCACTGATGCTCTGGGGGGCGTGATGTGATGTGATGGTGTGATGGGGGTGATGGTGTTTATCCGCTGCCGCCGTGCCTTAGGCGTGTCTGGGCACAGACTGGGGAGGGGCGTCCTTGTGGCACCCTGCTGGGCCCCTGAGAGGCACAGTCTCCCCGCTGAGCCCACCACGCCGAGTCCCAGGAGCCATCTGCCTTGGGGACCTGGACACAGAGTGACTGTCCCTGTCCTGTGGAGGCAGGAGGAAGGGCAAGGCGAAGAGTAAGGACCCCTGAATCTGCCAGGAGACGCGGTGACTCGCCAGGTGGTCAAGCTCAGAGAGGGCCTGCCGTGCAGGGAGCAGCACTGCAGGGGCGGGGGGCCTGAGAGGGGGCCGGTTCTGGTCATTTGGGCACACGCAACAGAAACGGACTCTGGGTGCTTTTAGCACAAAAAGATGTACCGGACAGACATAAATTAGCCCTCGTGTCAGGGGAAGATGCAAAGACCCAGGCCAGGAACCCGGGTGGTCCTGGGCATCCAGATGGGCAAAACCTAGGGATGAAAACAGCAGGACGGGTGAGAAAAGATTTGGGCGGTAAAAGCGACAGGGACTTGTAACGGGTTGGGTGGAGGGAACTGGGGTGGAGGGAGGAGCCGGGGATGGGGGGCAGTGCCGTGAAGAGAGAATGTTCCAGGGGCAAGGACTGCCTGGTGGGAGTGGAGGGCTTCCTTTCGGGTTACATGGAGTTTGATATGCCTGTTGGACCCCCAGTTAAGAATTCTGGGCAAAGGGCTAGTCCAAGGGCCAGGTGTAGGGGACACGCATCCAGGGTGACCGTGGAGGGTGAGTGAGAATCCACAAGGACAGCAAGAACCACAGAATGAAGGGGGAGGAGCTGGGCCTAGGACCATGCCCCCAGGAACAGCCCTACCCCCACTCCCGCCAGCAGGCACCTCCGCAGTCCACACAGGTCTTGGGCACTGCTGGCACCTGACTCCCTTGTCCTTCCAAGGCACTTGGCCTAGCATTTCACACATAGTAGGTGCTCAGTGAATATTTGTAGCCCGTCTCCTACTGATGGGAAGGAGACAGCTGGATGCAGAAGTTGCTCCAGGTTTGACAGGCCTGACGCATCCTCAAGGATGACACAGGAGGTGGTGTCACAGTGGTGCATGGGGTGCTCGCTCCCAAGTCACAGTGTCTGCTTCCCGACGCTTCAAGGCCAACAACTGTGCTTATGTGAACGAGACCCCTCGACCTGGCATATCGGTGCCTAGGAAGGAGGTACAGTGTGACACATTCCTCCAGCTCTCAAACTCTATGTTCTCTTGAGAAATACAAACAAATCCACATGTTTAAATACAGGCCACCCACTTGCATCAGAGGGGGTGGATTCCCTGGGTGACAAGTACACACAGTTCTGGCTGGATTTACATCCTCTCCCACAATCCCTCATTCATGGCCTCCTTGGCCCGCCACAGTCCTAATTCGGCATCCTTTGTTCCAGATGGTCTTGTCAAGGCTGCCTTCTCGAAGGCTGATTTGGAGCTCTGGTCTAATCTGCATAAGACCTCAGCTGGTTGGTAACACCAAGTGCCTTGCAATTTGTTTGTCCTCAAAATCTGCCCACTGCCACAAGTCGCTCTATTGGAGGTGTGGGAATTTTCTTCAAGCATTGTTTTCAAGCAGGCAAAATGGCTTATGTATGGAGTGCTCATTGCCGGCTTTGTGATTTGTGTGAGCGCAAGGCTGTCCTTGCCCTTGGCGAGCTCCCCGTGGGGGACTGCTAATGCCTGTCACAGACTAAATGTCACCCTTTTGTGAATTCATAGGATTTCAGAGCTAGAGGAGCCCCCTGGGGGCTCACGGAAGTCCTTGGACAGACCAGGAGCGCGAGGCTGAGGGCGGCAGAGGGGCCGCTGGGTAGAAGAGGCAGCTGACGGCCCCATTTGCGAGCTCTTTCCTGAGAGGCACACGGGACCCCACGCTGACATCCCACTGGGAACCGGAGCGCTGCCTACTCGTCGGAGCTGGCCAAGGTCCCAGATCTCTTCCTGTCCCCAAGGCATAGGTGGCATTTCCACCTAGCTGAGTCACCAGGGTTTTTTCCAGGTGGAGACGGTAATTACCAACCCAGGCGAGCCCAGAGTTCCTTAGCCCTTTGTGGAGGTGGCTCCGGGCTGCCAATTTAGAAACAAGTCTCTCTGTGTAGAAACGTATCCTCAAAGCCTGTTTGTAGAATGTGGTCAGAGTCCTAGACGCTGTGGATGAATTACAAACCACAGGCACAGTAAAGTAAGAATGATGGCTGTTAACACTGTGCATTCCTGCATGCTACCAACAGGTATTTTAAGTGCCTCAAATCAGAGGAGTGTCGTGCAAGGGGGATGTACCATGAGGAAACTGCCAGCTCTTTCCTACAAATATGTCGTCTACTCTTTACAACAACCCTAGGATGATATCGCTTATACGTGGACTCTAAAAAAAATGTACGAATGAACTTATTTACAAAACAGAAATAGAGTTGCAGACATAGAAAACAAACTTGTGGTTACCAGGGAGGAAAGTTGGGGGGAGGAGGGATAAACTGGGAGATTGGGATTGACATATACACACTACTATATATAAAATAAATAACTAATAAGGACCTACCGCATAGCACAGGGAACTCTACTCAATACTCTGAAATGGCCTATACAGGAAAAGAATCTAAAAAAGCGTGGATATATGTATATGTATAACTGAATCACTTTGCTGTACAGCAGAAACTAACACAACATTGTAAATCAATTATACTCCAATTAAAAAAAAAAACAACCCAGGAGGCAGCTATGACAATGATCTCCATTATAAAAACAGAGGAATTTGATTTTAGGGAGCTCGAGTCATTTTGTTTCTTCTCCAAAGGCGTTTACAGCTTAGGCAAGTCGAGAAATACAAAGTCAGAGCACCAAAGGTAACACACTGTGTCCATAATCATGGGGAGAAGGGAGTAGTTAGGGAAACCTTCATTCAGCCATTCAGCGAACACTGGATTCAGCATGAGGTGCTCCCCATTCTTGGTTGGGTTTTGCCCATAACTCCTGTTTCCCACATGCCTCTGGAGCTAATTTGCTGATGCCCCCAGTGAGCCACAGACTTTGCCAGGCCTCAGCTTCCGCTCACGGTGATCACACTAACTACCAATGCTGTTGACAAGGATGTTCTAAGAACGAGGGGATGCCATCTGTGAAGCGTGTCTTCCGGGAGTGGATGCAGGCCTTACTCCTACAGGTTAGTTTTTGCTCTGGTGCTTGTGAACCCCTCCCAACCCTGATGCTGAAGTGTGTGCAATACCTGTGGGTTGTCACACGCATGAATTATCTGGTGACGGTTAGAGAATACCACTGACTTTGGCTCGATAACTTTAAAGAAAATGCCTTTATCACCATCACAGTTAAATGCAACAGCACAAAGCAGGAGAAGATGAAAAGGAAAAAAGCTCAAACCAAAGAATAAATGACATTTCAGAAAAAGCAGAAGAGGTAGATATGAAGACCAATTGTAATTTAAAGTGGCAACATGTCCGATGACTTAATTGCTGGCTTCTGGGTTGTTCCAGGTTAGAAAGAGGCAGGTACACACCAAGCCAGACAGGAGGTCCTCTGGCAGGGAGCAAAAGATTTGACCTTGGGCAGTCTCTCAACTTCTCTGTGCCTGTTTTCTCATCCATAAACTGGGAGAATAGTAACATCTAACTTAAAGTGATCATAAAAGAGTATGGATTCACACGCCTAGTATCTAATAGATACTCAAAAATTGTAGCCATGATCATTAAGAGTCATAGCAGAGAAAGCAGAAAGTGGGTACAGAATTGATAGGTGCTTAGAATGAATTTTGTTTTGTTGGACTAAAATGAACCTCTGTTTTAAATGTCCCTGTCTTATTTGTTTCCAAATAAGACTCACTATGTCACCTCATCAAATGAGACAGCTTGCACACAGAGAGTGGTGTGCTGGTAAATATTCAACAACAGGCTCCCAGGAAGGGGGAGAACCTTGACTTGTAGTGTTTGCCAGTGACTGCGGTGTGAATATTCCCACCTTGGCCGATTTCAAGCTTCCAATGTGGTGTCAGGAGACTTGACAACTACATGCAATGTGGGTTCCTACGTGGGACCCTGGAACAGAAAAAGGACATTAGGTGAAAAATAAAGGAAATCTGAATAAATTATGGACTTCAGTTAATAACAATGCATCAGTGTTGGTTAATTAATTACAACAAATATATCATACTAATGTAAGATTCTCATGTTAGGGGAAACTGGGTGCAGGGTATATGGGAACTCTGTACTATTGGCTCGACTGTTGTGTAAATCTAAAACTGTTCTAAAAATCAGGCCTATTAAAAAGAAGAAATAATGTCCCAGGACACTTTGGGAAGAAATAATAATATTAATATCTATTATTAATTGAGGGCTTACTGTGTGCCCATAATTTTACACGTCGACTCTGGGCTTCTGTAAGGGGACCCAGAAGGGGGCGGATGCAGCCCAGCCCCAGAACTGAAAGAGTAACGGCAGGCAGGTCACTTGTGAGTGCTCCTCCGCAGCCGGGGCTGCTTCCCTCTCTGTCGGACACCAGGGTTACATTCTGGGAGACAACCTGCCCAGGAGGGAGGGAACCGTAATCCCCAGACCACGTGAAAAGTGGGCAGAGCATGTCCTGAAGGGAAAGTGGGGTCCTATTACTAGAGGAAAGGGGAGAGGAGGGGACAGCTGCTATTTTGGCTGTTCACCATCCCTTCCCTTCCCACCACCTGTAGGTTTGGTTTGGGTGAGGCTGACTTACCCTCGGTTCTGTGGCGGGCATGGGACCCGGCAAAGCCTGGCCAGCCAGAGCCACTGAGACTTCGGTTGAAACTGGAGGAAAAGGGGCCCGACTCTTCTCCAGAGTTTGTTGAGGGGGCAGGACCGGGCCACTTTGTCATCACAAGGGAAAAACTGTGTCAGACCAGACCCTGGAGCTGCAAGGTGGAGATAGGCCTCGTCAGCCTGAATCTGAAGTTTCAGAATCTGAGTCGGTCCCTCTTTTTTTTTTTTTGTAAAAAAGTACAGTTCGGGCTTCCCTGGTGGCACAGTGGTTGAGAGTCTGCCTGCTAATGCAGGGGACACGGGTTCGAGCCCTGGTCTGGGAAGATCCCACGTGCCACGGAGCAGCTGGGCCCGTGAGCCACAACTACTGAGCCTGCGCGTCTGGAGCCTGTGCTCCGCAACAAGAGAGGCCGCGATAGTGAGAGGCCCGCGCACCGCGATGAAGAGTGGCCCCCGCTTGCCGCAACTAGAGAAAGCCCTCGCACGAACCGAAGACCCAACACAGCCAAAAATAAAAAATAATAAATAAATAAATAAAGTAGCTATAAAATTAAAAAAAAAAAAAAAAAAAAGTACAGTTCAATGGGTTTTAGTATACTGACAGAGTTGTGCAGTCATCGCCCCTGTCTCAGCATGGTATTCACAACGGTTGCACACGGCCGTTGAAGAATATTTTGCCATTTTCCACGATTCCTGTTACTCTAAATGCGTGGATATGTATACATGCAGAAATCATACGTATTATACGGATACAGAGGCAACACATGTGAAGAGAGACACCAATTGTTTATATTGGCAACTAGGAGAACAGGGAATATATGTATGTTCTTTTTCAGGTTCTTTTCCATTATAGGTTATTGCAAGATATTGAATACAGTTCCCAGTGCTATACAGTAGGTTCTTGTTGTTTATTTTATATACAGTAGTATATATCTGTTAATCTCAAACTCCTAATTTATCCCTTCCCCCTTTCCCCTTTGGTAAACTTAAGTTTGTTTTCTGTGCCTGTGAGTCTATTTCTGTTTTGTTAATAAGTTCATTTGTATCTTTTTTTTTTTAGATTCCACATATAAGTGATATCATACATATATATTTCTCAGTCTGACTTACTTCACTTAGTAGGATAATCTCTAGGTCCATCCAATTACAGTTTGTATTTAACGTTTTATTTGATAGAACCTTTGGAATAGAAATAAAATAACAGAAACAAAATGATTCTTTTTTTTTTTTAAATGATTCTTTTATAAACATAACATGAAACTATTAATTTTTTATTGTTTACATTGACTTTAAGGTATACTTTTTTGGTGAAAGCATATTCCACTGTGTGGCTTTGAATGCAATCACGTTTTACTTTTTAATCTTTTACACCAGTGCTGCTGATGGCGTGGTGTGTGGAACCACAGCTGGCCTGCACACTGTTACCAGTTCACGGGGAGATAAGTACAGGAATTAAGAGTTTTAGAGGCTCTCAAAGCAATTTGACAGAGCTGTTTTATGTTCTTTGAATCTAATAATAAAAAATTAGGGCTTAAAAAAGAAAATTAGGGCTTGAATTTTGTATGTCATGGCTTTTTAAAAATTTCACTTATTTCTAATAATTTATTTATTTTTGTTGCACGTATCAGCCCACAATGGACTGGAAGAAAAAAGAGCTGGTCTCACCCTACAGGTAGTTTGGGAAGCGCTGCTCCGTATCACTGAGAACTAGTACAAGTCAAGGTCGTGATGGAAATGGAAAATATGAGAATGGAGCTCAGAAAAGGGGAAAAAAAAAAGCTGAGAAGATGAAAGACATGAGAAATCTCCAAAATGGCAGTTTGCTTAAATTTTAGAAACTGCAAATGAGGAAAGCAAGCAGACCTCTGTGCCCAGCATGACCCCCACAAAATCTGCAAAGAGGACACTGCTTTGATGAGGGTTTACTGCTGATCAAAGCAACAAAAATGATCAAGAAAGTGATATTCGGCAATTCCGCAACTAGAACAGGTCTGATGGAGACCCTTCAGCTGTGGGGTCTTCTCTAAATGAGGCTGTACTGACAAACCACTGACTGCAGAGAGAAGGCTTGTGGGCCTCACTTGGACTCACCCTGGTTGCCCTTGTGTCGGGCATAAGGACACACAGCCTTAGGAGGCAAAGAAGCTCAGTGGATGAGAACACAACTTCGTTCGGAGCCACACAAGCTCATTTGAATCCTGCCTCTGCTGCTTACTTGCTGGGTAGACTTGAGCTGGGTAGCCATCACTTTCTGGCCTCAGTTTACCCATCTGTAAAATGCACTTAATAGGATTTATCCAAGGTGGCTGTGAAAATTAAATGAGATAATAAATAGTTTGGGGCAGAATTTCCCAGGAAACGCGGCCCTTTTCCTCTCTGGAGGCTGGTGCAGGGGCAGCAGCAGGTGCAGGGTACATGGGAGCCCTGGATAGACTCTGATTTGAGCCCTAGCTGCAAGTTCCGGACCAAAGGGGTATCTCAGGTCAGCAGGGGTGCGGGGGGTGTCCCCGGCCTGGACCTGTTCAGTGCCATACAGGGGAAGGGTGTCCCTCCTGTGTGTGTGTGTGCAGGGTGTGTGTGTGTGTGTGTGTGTGTGTGTGTGCACACGCATGTGTGTGTGTGGGGCTGGGGGTTGGGAAGTGACCATGGGGCCCAGACCAGGAGCAGAATCCCTGGGACAGCCCCACAGGTGCAATCCTGTGCCCACTGCTTGTGGCAGGGTCCACTCACTTCCACTCATGGGGGAGGCTGGGGGGCACAGAGTGGAGGTGGGGCCTGGAAGAGGTCCAGCTCGCGCTCTGTGTATCGGAGGGACCTGGAACACCCTGGTGGGGTCTGGGGGGATGATCTGTGTGAGCTGGAGGGGCTGGGGCACCCTTAGCTTCCGCTGGGGACGCTCCTCCCACCTGGGGTGAATTGCTCCCACGTTCCCACAGGAGAGACGTGCCCATTGCAGGTCCTGCTGGTGGGCGTGACCCACCTTTGTAGGCGTTAGTAGCCCCACATCCCTGCATCCCTGCATCAAGTTCCATGGAAAGTGAAATTTCAAGCATGTAGTAAAACCTGCAGAAACTGTCTAGTTTTCCTGTGAGCCCAGAATGTTCCCTCCCAGGAAAGCTGCACACTGTGGTCGTGGCCCATCTGGTCTTTAGTTGGGCCAGAACGTGAAGGAGGAACTCTGTCTTCTGATCACTCGTACCGTCCCTCCCTTGGCCTGCTTCCCCTTTGGGCATCTTCCCTCGGGGCAGCCCCTGACCCCTTCCCTTCTGCTCTTGCAGTCGCCCCCCCCTTCCCCCCATTTTACAGATGAAGGGGTTGAGGCTCAGAGGCTGAGTGGCTGCTTAGGGCCACTGGGCTGTCCTGTGCGGGAGCTGGGATTTGAACCTAGGTCTCCCGGCCTCCTTTCTCGTTCCCCTGCTCCTGCTCACTGGTCCCTGTGTAGTCTCTGATTCTTAACACTCGAGGGCCAGCAACCCCGGTGATGTGTCAGGCCCATAGCTCCCTGGGGCACATCTTACTGGACCTAGAGGTGGCCTGGGCACCTGTCTCTTGGGTCCCACTTTCTCTCACTGCAGCTTCTCTAGGCAGATGGCAGACTGGCCAGTGGCACAATGTGGGCAGTGACCTGGGCTTCGGTCATCAGCTTCTGTGCCCTCATTACCGTGCATCCACCCCCCGCCTTAAATGTGTGTTTCTGCTTCCCCACGTGAGCAAGTCCCTCCTGGTGGCAAGCCCTCTCCAGATGAGGTAGGCGAGGGGCTCTTCAAGGGGGACCTGCTCTGAGGGTTGGTACAGCTGCTTTGCCAACACACAGGAAGCCCTTCCTGAAAGCTTCCCACGCAAGGTCAGCGCTCGGCCCATCTGGGGCAGCACAGGAAGGGAGAGCCAAATGGTGTTCTGTGTTTTGTTTTTTGTACGGGGCCTGAGTGCAGCAGAGGCTCACGGGGAGAGGGAGGAGCACAGGCTTTGCAGTTGGACAGATTGTGGCTTTAAATTCCAGTCTTGTTTTCTGTCTCATTGTTTTGTTTTTTCTGAGTCACGGTTTTCACATCAATAAAATGGGGACGATGATCACAGTGTATATGGGGCAGGGCTGTTATGAGGTTGAGAGACAGTGTCTAAAGGATCTGACCCACGGAGCCCAAGTACAATCAGCCTTCAGTAGCACTATGCTCTGGGTGGTCCTTTGAGTATGCCCTCCATGATCAAGATGATTAGTAATCTGTACAGTAATGCTGCAGCTAATCAAGAACTTACTGAGGGTATACTTTGCCAAGCACTCTGCTGAGTGTTTTACAGGATGGTCCATTTCCTCCCCATCCTCTATAAGTCCCATTTTACAGACGAGGAATGAATCTCAGCGACATTATGCGACCTGCCCATCATCATCAGATGCTGGTGAACAGCTGCACTTGAGTCTCAGTCGGCTCCATCGTTCCTCCATCTCCAGAGGCTGAGCACTTAAGGCACCACAGGTATGCTCCAGGGATAAGCAGGGTTTGTTAGACAACGCGCTCCTCACCTTTTACCTTTCTCCTTTTGTATCTGTTTGCCCTTCTCATTTGCATCACTTCTTCCTCTCGCCCTTTCCCTACTTTCTTCCTCTCGCCCTTTCCCTACTTTCTTCCTCTCGCCCTTTCCCTACTTTCTTCCTCTATTAAGCTAAAGAATAATCAAAGCTGCCCTTCAGGAGCATCAAGTTTAAACATAACATGGTAAAGTTGAGGAAACAAAGTATCAGTTATCTATGGCTGTGTAACAAACTACCCCAAAATGAGAGGCTTACAACCACAAGCTTTTATTTTATTTGTTCATAACTCTCTGGTTTGGCAGTTTGGGCTGCGTCCAGCTAGACAGTTTTGCTGGTCTCTCTGGGTCTCAGGTGGCTGCAGTTAGCGGAAAGCTTGACTGGGGCTGGGTGGTCCAGTGCAGCCTCACTCACCTGCCTGGTGGTTGGCAGCCTGTTGGCCAGGGTGCCTCAGTGGCCACTCGCTAGGCTAGCTTGGGCTTGTTTAAGAGGGTGGAAACTGCATGGCCTCTTGAGGTTTCAGCTCAGAAGTTGTACATCACTTGAGACACATTTTATTGGTCAAAGCAAGTTACAAGATCTGTCCAAATATGTCGGGTGAAAAAGTAGATTCCATCTCTTGTTGGGAGGAGTGTCAAAGACTTGGTGCCCGTTTTTAGCCTACCACACTAAGCACAGTTCCCTCCCCCAAAGATATCCTTAATATAACCCCTTTTGTTCCTTCACTCCTCTCCCCTGACTCCCATTCCCTCCTTATACTTTCAATAATAATTCCTTACTTCACATCACCCAAAGCTTCATTTACTCACTCAACAAATATTTTATTATGTGCCAGGGACCCCGAAGTGAACAAAACAAAGTTCCTGCTCTAGTGAGTCTAATGTTCTAGTGGAGGGAGCAGACAATGCAGAAATAAAGAAGCACAGTGTAGGGCTATGGTGGACAATGGGTGCTTTGGACAACAACAGAGCAGATGAGGGGGTGGGGAGTGTGTGTGAAAGGGTGGAGGGTAGTCGGTGGTTCCTATTACATACAGAGCGATCAGCTGACATCTAATGAGGTGACATCTGACCCTGAAGGAAGTGAGGGAGTAAGAAGGTCCAAGCAGAGGGAGAGATTTCCAGGTAGAGCAAACAGCCAGTGCAAAGGCCCTGGGGCTGACATTGAGAGACACAATTCCTTACAGTCTTAAATGTAGTTTAAAAACACCAGCCGTATGTATTTCATGAAAGAATAATAAAAGGAAATATTTAAAAATGGTAAAACTCTTGCTAAGCGAAAGCACTTTATTTTACCGGATTCTGTTATAATCGATTATAGCTCCTGAGAAGGGAACGGAGGGTCACCTCTCTGAGCTTCAGGGAGTTCACCTTTCAAAAGGAGAACTATGTGCTTATCCTGCCTCTCGCCTTGTGGTGAGGATCAAAGTGACACCATGAAAAATGAAAGTTGCTCTGCTTCTGGTTTCATTTCCTACCGCAAGGTTGCCCGTGATTTTTTTTTTTTTTTAAACGCAAATCAGGTATCACTTTCGCTTAAAACCCTCAAAGGCTCACTGCTGCCTAAAGAATAAGTGCCAGGCACCTGAGCACGACTTCAGAGGGCCCTGGCCGTCTCATTTTTTACCCAGACCCCCCCCCCCCACCGCCCCCGCCAGAACCCCATGCTCCAGTCAAAACCGGCTCTCATCTCAGCCGCTCTCTGCCTGGGACCCTCTGGGATCCTCCTCTCCCTTCTCAAGCCTCAGCACCTAGGGGACCGGCGCCTTGGTGGTTAATGTACCCAGATCAGTGCCCCGCTGGCGCTCAGGTAGATAATGTGTCCACCTCTAAGCCGTTATAAAGCTCTTTCCAGACCATCTTCTAAGATCAAATCTTGGTACCGCCCAGCACTAGCTAGCTATGATGCCTCTGAACAAATCCCTGAGCCTGCTTCCCTATCTGCAGAGGGGTCCGGGACACCCCTTAGGTGGGCCTGGAGAGGACACGGGCCGGCGCGGGCACACACCGGGTCCGGACATCCGTGCTTCCGACTCTGGGGCGGGGCTGTAAGGCGGCTGACCGGGGTGGGGGTGGGGCCTCCAGAGGAGCAGGGTCTGGGGCTCGGGGCAGCGAAGGGGTGCGAGGGCTTCCCCGTAGTCCGTCCAACTCTGCCGGCCCAGAGTGCGGCCGGAGGGAACCCCGGGACGTCCGCTCGGCGGGGCGCCACTCCCGCCCCCGGGCAGAGCTTCCCCGAGGCCGCCGCTCGGGGCCGCAGCCACGCCCCCGCGCTGACCCCCTCCGTCCGCCCGCAGCCCGGGCCTGACGTCCCGGGTACGATCCCGGGAGCAGAGCCTGGCGGCGTGGTGGGCATGCGCGGGCCGCGGTGCGCGGCGCGCATGCCCGGTGTTCCCGGGAGGCGGAAGCTCGGAACGGGGACGCGGCCGGGCGCGCGCAGCGGAGGGAGGCGCGCGCCTCAGGAGGCCGCCGCGCACGCGCGGCCCGCGCCGACGCAGCACGGCCCCGAGGGCGCGAGCCCGCCGCCGCCGCCGGGCCGGGACTGCTGTGCGCCCGCGGCGTGAGGCGTGGGAGGGAGCGCGGCCCATCAGCCGCGGCGCCGCCCGGTCGTCGTCTGCCTTCGCCTCCCGGCGCCAGCGCGGTCCGAGTGAGTGCGGGGCCGGGGCCGGGGCCGGGGCGCGGGCAGGCGGGCGGGCCGACTCCCGGAGCTGGTTGTTGGCAGGGCCGCGGCCCGAGGGTGGAGGGCCGAGCGGGGCCGGACCGGCCAGTCCCGGCGGCGGATGCGGCGGGGACCGGCCCCTCCCGCGCCGGCCGCGGCCCCGGGAGGCCGGGGACGTGGGGAGGCCGGGGGCCCGAGGAGGCCGGCGGCTTGGGGGCGGGGGGCGCTTGGAGGCCGAGGGGTTCGGGGCTGGGAGAGTCTGAGGGTCTCGAGGCCGGGGGATGTGGGGAGGCCGGGGGCTCCGGGAAGCAGGGGGCCTTGGGGGATGCGAGGAGGCCGGGGACTCAGGGAGGCTGGGGTCTCGGGGGACGCTGGGAGGCCGGGGAGCTCAGGGAAGATGGGGAGGCCGGGGGATTCGTGGCTCGGAGAGTCCGAAGGTCTGGAGGCCCGGGGCCTCGGGGAGGCCGCCCGGCCTCTGCCGGGGCGGGCCGAGTGCCTCCAAAACAAAAGGGGAGAGAGAGGAGGGAGGGGGAAGAGGGAATCCGCGGGGCCGCCGGGGGATCGGCCGGCCCGCGGGGCAGGGAAGGGTGGGCCTCGAGCCCGTGTGCGGGGCGGCGGGGCGGCTGCGTCCCCCGCGGCCGGCGCTCAAGTTTTGTGCAGCCCGGAGGCTTTCTCGGCGGCAGCCCTGAAGACCTGGCAGGATTCGTTGCGCTTCCCAAGTTTCCTCCTCTTCTCGCCCCAGCCCCCAACTCCGCGGCGCCCGCCGAGCAAGCTGGAAGCACTCTGGGTCCTTTCCTGGCACCCCATTCTTTCTCAAAGGAGTGAGTGAGTGAGTGTGTGTGTGTGTGTGTGTGTGTGTGTGTGTGTGTGTGTGTGTGTGTGTGTGTGTGTGTGTGTGTACGCTGTTACTTGGTTTTCTTTGATTGCCGGATTTTGTAGCTTAATGCACTAAGGGTAAAGGTTTTTGTTTTTGCCATTTCAACAGTGTCTTATTCTTGCTTAGTTAGCCTGCAGCTGGGTTTTTGGCAGTGAGACTAAGAGAATAGTAATATTGTGGTATTCATGGGAACTGGTTGAAATACGGTCAAGTTGAAGGCGATATAAGAGTTTGGGGGTCTGAACTTAAGACGACCATCATTGGGATTCATACTTAGGATGTAAACATCTTCGTGGTTGGAAAAACAGGCCATTACTGTTCGAAATGCAATACCAGAGCCTCACCTTGAATACTTTATTTGTAAAACGGGTAATGAAAATAGTCTCTTCATTGAAATGACACAGCCAAACCCTCAGGTTAGTTGTCCTGTCTTTGACAACCTCTGAAAAGTGGGAGGAAAGTATGTGGATGAAGTGATTAAAGATTCACAGTAAATTAGCATTCAGCGTACTTTGTTGAGGTACAGTGTAGATAATATTTTGGTCCAGTTGTACTATTGAGTTAATGTTTAAAACCCTGTAGTATTTAAACACATGAAACTTTTAAAGGAAGTTTGTGTTTCAACTTTCAACTCATAAAGACAGTATGTCTTAGTATCTTTATGAGTATATTGTTTTATATTTTTGGCTACTGTCGGAGGGGAAAAACTAGTTGAACTTACCATTAGTCTCTTCTGAACACTTGTGTACTAACTGCTGCTGAAACAGCAAGATCAAATATTATAGATTCTCCTCTGAAGAATTTCTTTCAGGTCATTTTAAATAATCCAGTTTAATAATGAGCACTGGAAAATATTGTTTAAAACACATGTTCCCTTGTAAACGCGGCCCCATAAGGCTTCATGAAAGGACTGAATAGAAGGACTATACATCATTCAGAGGTGATGCATTGAGAAGCAAGTGCTTGGCTAAATAAAGACATTGAATCCAAAACCTAGTATTTATGATGTGGGGCAAAGAATGCTGGGACTCCTACAGGAGACCGTCTGAGGCTGTCTGTCACGGAAAGTGAGTAGTAAGTGTTAGATCCACTAGTGCAGCGGTCGCCAAGTGTCTGGGGAAAGCGGGAGTTAGTGATGGCAGTAAGGATCATTAAAACGTTTTTAGCTAAACTCTTCTCTGTAACACTCCATGCCCTTTGTTGGAAAGTACAGAAATTAATGTTCCAATTCTAAAAGCTGGGTTCTTGAGCTAGATAACTTCTCTTACTAGAAAGTTGGAGAAATTGTCTAAATAACAAAAGTGTATCGTTAAAGCGTTTCCTTTAAGAAAAAATACTGATGAGCTCCCTCAGAAGAAATTATTGTTATATTTTGTATATACGTATATAGTCTACGGTGTTATAAAGTGTTATGTGTAGCAAAAGATAATTTTGAAAATTACTATCTTTGCATGTTATTTTGAGTTATAGTGAGGTGGAATCTTAGTTCATATCTCTAAAGGTTTTATGGAAACCTTTTTTTCCTATATTTTAATGTGTCTTAATTTTGAGAAAAATAATTAAAAATTGTCTTAAGGGTAACAAAAGATGCAATTCAAATTGTTAATACAGTATGTAAATCTTTAATTTTTTAAATTAAACATTTTCAGTTTAGACATTTTTAGATAGAATAAATCTGGTTTTAAATTTCAGTGGCATTAAAAGTTCTGTTACTTTTGATTACTGTAGCTTTATAGTATAGTCTAAAGTCAGGGAGCCTGATTCCTCCAACTCCCCTTTTCTTTCTCAAAATCTCTTTGGCTATTCGGGGTCTTTTGCGTTTCCACACATTTTTAGATTTTTTTGTTGTTGTTGTTCTAGATCTGCAAAAATGCCATTGGTAAAAAGTTCTGTTATTTTTATCATATTTGTGAACTGAGTTTTTAAATGAGTTTTTTTTTTTCTTTGCTAGTAAATCAGAAAAGTTTAGTTTCTGAAGTACTTTATTTTGCCGTAAAGCTCTAGTTTAAGAACATATTTTCATTAGTTTCCTCTTACTGAAATCCCTTAAATAATTAGAAAAAATTACTGTGGGGATCTTTGAGAATTTTCACTGATGTCTGTATTTAAAATGTTAACTTAAAAAATTTGGGCAGAGTAAATGACCTTACTTGAGTCAATAGTAATAAACTCCAAGAAGTTTATGAATGCAAATAAGCATTCAAATGTTAAGTTGCTTATCAACCTTTAGAAGGATCCTTGGAATGGAGAAGGATGGAGAGCAGCTCCAGCTTGCCTTGGGTGCACCTGTGTTTCTCTAGCTCACCCAGATACATTTAGAAGTTATGGTTTTTTTCCTTCTTTTCTGTAAAACAGTGTTTAGTAGTGGATTATTTGAGCCCTTTATTGCTTTTTCTCTCTACTGACATTTTGGCAGGGTTCTTTTTTCTTCTTCATTTCATGACTACCAAAAGGCAACCCAGTGCAAGAGAAATGAAATTCATATGTACCAGTTTCTGGCATTAATTTCTAGGAATTGTGCTAAATCTTATCATTCAGAACTGCACAAATGTGTTTCTGATTGTAAATCAGCAGAGGAACCCCCTCTGTTTCTATCTGTAACAGTTGTATTGTTTTTTACTAGGCTCTGTGATGGAAATGAAATTCAGATACACATATATAGTTAAACTTTCAGTTTAAATGGAATTTCTAGCAAAACTCTTAATTATAGTCTGATTTGCGTAAATAGTAAGGAAATGATTTATAGACATAGTAGGAAATAAACGTTTCCCCGAGTGGCACTATTCCCACTCTTTAGCAGTTGGAAGCCTCAGAGAAAAATACGAGTAGCATCACCACAAAGTTTACCTATTTTTAAGGACACGAAGGTGTTTCCTTACAAACTGAGCATTTAATTAAAATAATCCTACCTAAATCTTATTTATGTACATTGCTATTTACTATAAACTCATTTCTCACATCAAGAAGAATGACTGAAGTTACACATTTGAATATTTTCCAGTGGTAGGGGAAGAACATTACTGGGTACCTGTGTGGGTGCCCTGTGCTGTTGGTAGGTGTTATTACCTTTTTACAGATGAATTAAATGTGGGAGAGTCTCTATCCTGTAAGTTGCATTTGTTAAACACCATGTGCCAGGCCTGAGCTGGGTGCCATAGTGCTTTATCTCCTTTATTACTCGCTAGAACTACTGAGTTGTACTGCTGTCTGTATCCTCCTTTTGTAGATGAAACCCTGGAAGCATCGAGTTAGAGTAGCTCGCCCGGGTCCTCAGCCCACAGTGGTGGATGGCTTGGACAGACCCGAGGGACTCTGCAGTGCCAGCTCCTAACAGCCTGCCTGCGGCCTCCCTGGCTGGAAAAGCAGCAGTCTGTAAAATCTTAATCCAGTCTTCTGCAGTAGGAATAAATAGTATGCTAGTGTAATGACCATGTCTGGGAAAGTTTAGATAATTGTATTTTCTATTTGAATCTAACACTTTCAGATCATGAAGTTCTGACCTGGCCAACATAGTATAGGTAAACATTTTAGTTAATATACCAAAATTGTTTAATTATTTGAAATTAATTTAGAATTAGGTAAAGTGTATAATGCATGATGCAGTGATTGATACTTCTTATTTGTCAAGATGTGCTTTAATAACCTCCACATTTACAGTTTTTTCATTGATGACTTTTTTGGGGGGTTGATGTTTGAAGACAGTTTTGTGGGAAGCAAGGAGTATGTAAGGGAAAAACAAATTGCACATTTCTCACACAGGTATAAGCCCCTTGTAGTAATCCTAATATTTACAACCTCTGATACATTGTTGCTCTATAAATGTTTCTGAAGTGAATGTGCTCATTCTCACCAACTTAGAATTTTCCATTCTGCTTTTTTTAAAATATATTTTTAAAATTAATTAATTTATTTTTGGCTGCATTGGGTCTTTGTTGCTGCATGCGGGCTTTTCTCTAGTTGCGGTAAGCGGGGGCTACTCTTCACTGTGGTGCGCGGGCTTATTGCTGTGGCTTCTCTTGTTGTGGAGCACGGGCTCTAGGCACATGGGGTTCAGTAGTTGTGGCACGCAGGCTCAATAGTTGTGGTGCACAGACTTAGTTGCTCCGTGGCATGTGGGATCTTACTGGACCAGAGCTCGAACCTGTGTCTCCTGCATTGGCAGGCGGATTCTTAACCACTGTGCCACCAGGGAAGCCCCATTCTCCTTTTAAGAGTCGGCATATACTCTGCTCCTTTATTTGGGGCCAGTGAACCAAAACCAAGGCTTAGAAGAACCTAAACAGTCGTGTCTGTGGGCTGTGTGTGCCTAGGCTCTCCCTTCTGCCCCCATATTCTGTATTGAAAGTAGTCGAAGGTGCTCGTCATGTCTACTGGTGACCAAAGCACCATGCATTTGTCTTTACTGGCCTAAAGGAAGACCTTAAATGATTTTACACATTACATATTTTTAGTGGCTTGTGTGTCTTCTCATGAGAATTTAAGCACCACGAGGGCAGAAACTTTGTTTTACACACTTTTCCATCTTCAGTACCTGACACAATATTTATTGAGTAGAAGAACCCAGGCTTATTAATTATTGGACAACAGCTATTACATCAGTTAGCTGTCTGCTGTTTTGTTTGCCTTGGTAAAGGACCTCACTTTAAAACCACATGGGACTTGATACCAGGGAAGAATTGGATTATCGTGTTTTCACCTTTGTCTGCTTTATTTTAGATTGCCGCTGTCATCAGACTTGGGCCAGGGAAACAATACTGCTCTGCCCCTTTACAGTTTTGTTCTTTTTTTCTAGAAACTGATCCTGTATTAATTGATCTTGTGTTCTTTAGGACTCATCCTGAGTTCTGCAGACATAGAAAATTGCTCAAGGTGACACAAAATGAGCGGGACTTGTAAAAGCTCCTTCATTACTGGTCCAGAAGCTCTAACGTGTTCTTTACTAATCAGCTGGATTCACTGGCTGCTTTACAAGAGTTTTCCATTATGCCCTGAAACCATTTTAAAAAACCCATTTTCGTATTGCTGCCGTGCCAATTACATATACAACATGCCAGCTTTCCCTTGCTGTGACAGGTCACTTACCTTTACTTGGGGGAAAGTCAACATTTGGGTAAAAAAGAGCAGTTTGTTCTTCCTCAGCGAGTTCCCCCTTAGTCTTGCTGTACGGTGTGGGGAAACAGGCACTCTCACAGAGACCAGGAAGCTTCAGGTTGTTGAATTGGTTCTCAAAGTAGCCACAGGTTAGAAGTGCAAATGCTCCTGCCTGGCTTCTGACCTACTGAATCTGACTCTGGGGGCGGGGCCAGTGGTCAGTTTCAACTTGCTGTCAGGAGCTTTTGATGCATGCTAATGTTTGTGAACCACTGCTTTAGAGTGTTTTAAAAGAAACGCCAGTTGTAGCAGGCAGACATCAGTCATAAATGGCAGAGGTATGTGTATGGTCTCTTTTTGACCACTTAGATTTGCTAATGAGGTTGCCTTCATGTCAGGACTCTTAAATATGTTTCTAAGGGTTTTTAGAGTCTTGAGAAGACCTCACAACTCCTTTCATTTAGTAGAGATTTTGAATGTTTTCTGCTGAGACCACTTAATTATTTTGAATCTTGGTGTGGATTTTAAATGAACACTCTTATGTTGAAGTGGCAGTTTGTGTGGCTCCTGGACTTGTGGCTTTTGGCAAATAACAGGAGAGTGTGTACATGTGAGTGCTTAAGACACACGTTCCCTGGTGGTTTTGTTTTGGTGCTGAAAAATTGGCTAGCTTTATACTAGAGTCAAGGTGATTGCCAAGTCTTGGGGTGACTAATGAAGCAGCATTGTGTGAATTGATTCTATGCCTAGCATTACATTCATATCTAAATTTAATGAATTTTGTTTTGCCTTTTGTCCTTTCCTTTTTTTCCTAAGAAGGCGGCTAAGTAAAAGTTAGTGTACCAAATGGGATTGGTGATGTGCCTTGTGCAGAATTAGATGCATCTGTTGGTAAATAGACTATTATACGCTGAGGGACAAGGATTCTGTATTATCTTTTCCTCATGCTGCCATAGTAGATGGTCAGTCAGTGATTGATGATTGAAGAAGAGTCTCTCCTGCTGAGGTCCTGGAATTACAGAGACTAAAGCGAATGACGCTGTTGTGGGCCTTCTGTGGTAAGGGGTCTTTTAAGTGTGTGAAAGTTGTTACGAAGGTAGAGAAGAAGAACTGTCAAAGGCAGAGGGAATTAAGTGTAATGTGATCTCAAAACAGTGAGAAGGTTCTTTCCGTGTGAATTTTCTCCACCCCCCCCCCCACCCCCCAACCACGGTCAAGCTTTCAGTTAACTGTGCAGCTGCATGAAGGCAAAAATAATAGAAATGAGCTGGTGGAAAGAGCTATTTGGAACAATTTCTTTCTCCTTAAAATTGGTCAAGTGAAATTAAAGTTCTCATTAATGTGACTCCCATTAAATTTATAGCTGTCTGCCCAGTATTCCTGGGGGATTGGTTCCAGGACCCTCCTCAGATACCAAGTTCCTTGGATGCTCAAGTCTCTTACCTAAAATGACGTAGTATTTACATACATACATTTAAATGCACACCCTCCTGTATACTTTAAATCGTCTCTAGATTACTTATAATACCTAACACAGTGTAATGCTATGTAAATAATTGCCAGTGTGGCAAGTTCAAGTTTTGCTATTTGGAACTTTCTGGGATTTTTCCCCAATATTTTGAGCCTCGAATGCGGAACCTGAGGATGCGGAGGGCAAGTGCATTTGAGTGTGCCTGGCCCAGAGCAGCTTCTCAGTGGATGTCAGTGGATGGTTCTCCTGGGACCGCCCCCCCCCCCCCCCAATCAGGCTGCATCCCCTGAGCAGCCTTCTCTCTGATTACAGCTTCAGCTCATCCCTGTCTGTCTCTGTTCCCCTGTCAGTCTCCCCTCCCAGCGCCTTGGGGTCGTTTCTGTAGTATTATTACCACCTTGTGGTTTTACTTTATTTTTTAAAAATTTTGTTTATTTATTTATGGCTGTGTTGGGTCTTCGTTGCCGCGCGCAAGCTATCTCTAGTTGTGGTGAGCGGGGGCTACACTTCGTTGCGGTGCGCGGGCTCCTCATTGCGGTGGCTTCTCTTGTTGTGGAGCACGGGCTCTAGGCGCGCGGGCTTCAGTAGTTGTGGCTCGTGGGCTCTAGAGTGCAGGCTCAGTAGTTGTGGCTCACGAGCTTAGTTGCTCCGCGGCATGTGGGATCTTCCCGGACCAGGGCTCAAACCTGTGTCCCCTGCATTGGCAGGCAGATTCTTAACCACTGCGCCACCAGGGCTGCCCCCGACCCTGTGGTTTTAAATAGCCTTTTCTTGGTTATAATGAGGTTGCACATGTTTTTATACATTTACTGGCCATTTGTATTCACTGGTTTGTGAAGTGCCCATATTTTTCTATTTGTTTTAAAGAAATTTATTTGTAGACTTCTGTATATTCAGAACACAGGTCCTTTGTTGGTTATATATTTTGCCACTGTCTCTTCCTACTTTGTCATGGAGTTTCACTAGCTTGGTGGGTTGTTTTTTTTCTTTTTTGAATGAAGAGAAGTTCTTAAGTTTAATGTAGTGTAGTTTATCAGTCTTTTCCTTTATAGTTGGTGCTTTTTGTGTCTTTCCCTACGCTGAGATAATGAACTTAATTCCTGTTATTTTCTAAATGCTTTATGATTTTGCCTTTCCCCTTTAACTTTATAATTCTCTTGGAGTTGGTTTTGGTGTGTAGTGTGAAGGAGGGATCCAATTTCGTTAACATGTGGACATCTTAGTTGTCCCAACACCATTTCTTAAAAAGAATAAATGCTCCTTTCCCCCAGTGCTCTGTGGTGACACTTTTGTTGTAAATGAAAGGTCCATATATATGTGTGTGTCTGCTTTGGACTCTATTTGATCCCTCTGGTACTAAGCTGCCTACAGTATTGTAGCTTTATAATAAGTCTTATCTCCTTGTGGACCTCTTCCCACTTGGTTCTCCTTCAAGTGTGCCTTGGCTATCCTCAACCCTTTGCAAATCTGTATATGTTTTAGAATCACTTGGCAACTTCCCAAAAAATTCTTCTGGTGGTTGTTTGGGATGACATTAAATGTATAGATCAATGTGTAGAGAATTGATTCTAGATTCGGGTTATTACAGATAAAGTGTATGAATATTTTTGTACGAGTCTTTTTGTGGACCCAGGCTTCTATTTTTCCTGGGGATGGTTGTTTAGGATTGTAATGGCTGGATCATATGGTAGGTGTCTGTATAGCTTTTTTTTTTTTTTTTTTAACGTCTTTATTGGAGTATAATTGCTTTACAATGTTGTGTTAGTTTCTGCTGTATAACAAAGTGAATCAGTTCTGTGCATACATATATCCCCATATCCCCTCCCTCTTGCGTCTCTCTTCCCCCCTCCCTATCCCACCTCTCTAGGTGGACACACAGCACCGAGCTGGTCTCCCCGTGCTATGCAGCTGCTTCCCACTAGCTATCTGTTTTACATTTGGTAGTGTGTATATGTCAGTGCTACTCTCTCACTTCGTCCCAGCTTACCCTTACCCCTCCCCCTGTCCTCAAGTCCATTCTCTACGTCTGCATCTTTATTCCTGTCCTGCTCCTAGGTTCGTCAGAACCTTTTTTTTTTTTCTTTAAGATTCCATATATATGTGTTAGCATATGGTATTTGTTTTTCTCTTTCTGACTTACTTCACTCTGTATGACAGACTCTAGGTCCATCCACCTCACTACAAATAACGCAATTTCGTTTCTTTTTATGGCTGAATAATATTCCATTTTATATATGTACCACATCTTCTTTATCCATTCGTCTGTCGATGGACACTTAGATTGCTTCCATGTCCTTTACATGTTGTAAATAGTGCTGCAGTGAACAGTGTGGTACATGACTCTTTTTGAATTTGTGTAGCTTTTTAAGAAAGTGCCAAACTGTGTTCTAAAGTGGCTGTACCATTTTACATTCCTACCAGCAGTGTATGAGAGTTCCAGTTGCTCTGTATCATCGGGGCAACACGATGGTTAGTCTTTTAAGTTTTTGCCATTCTAATAGGTGTGTCATGGTATTTCATTGTGGTTTTAACTTACATTTCCCAAATGCTTTAATAACACTGAGTATCTTTTTATATGTCTACTTGCCGTCTGTATATCTTATTTGGTGTTCAGATCTTTTGCCCATGAAAAAACTTTTTCTTACGGGTGGATTCTTTATATATTCTGGGTACAGGTCCTTTGTGAGATACTCTCAATGCTTTCCTCCCATGCTGTGGCTTGTTTTTTGCATTCTCTTAACAGTGTCTTGAAGAGCAGAAGTTATAAATTTTGATAATGTCCCATTTATCAATTTGTTGTTTTATGGATTGTGTTTTTTTGGTGTCATATTTAAGAAATCGTTGCCTAACCTAGGTCACAAAGATTTTCTCCTGTTTCCGTCCCCCCCACCCCCACTAGAATATTTATAGTTTTAGGTTTTACATTTAGGTCTGTGATTGATTTTGAGATAATTTTTGTTTGTGGTGTGGGATATGGGTCCACATTACTTGGAGGACACTTTCGAGGCCTAGAATGAAGGTAGCTCCCTCCAGAGAGCATTTGTTTCTGCTTCAGCCAGTCTGGGACCACCTTAAACCAAGTCCAAGGTTTGAGGTTTTCTGGACCACACAGAGCTGTCATTCTCTTGGTGAGCTGATTCACTTCTGGCTCACTCTCATCCTGAGCTGTGTAGCTTTTGAGGTCCTGCTTAGGGAGGTAGGGTTAGACACTTTGGGGGGCCTGGCTTTGATTCCTGTCCCTCTTTCCCTGCACTGTTGTGAAAAGGAAAGTCGAAAATTTCAGAATTGGCAAATGACTTCCGTGCAGAGGTGGTTTCTCTGCTTGTTTCTCTCTGGGTTCCTGATTTCACTTTAATTTTGGTATTTCCTTCTTGTCCTGTCATTTTCTGGTTGCTTTTAAGATTTTTAAAGTATTTTATCTGTCTTTTTAAGCCTTTTTCAGGCGAGGGTTGGACTGAACAACATAGCCTGCAGTTAAGGAGCCAAGGAAAGTTCTTTTTCATTTCACTCCAGTGTCTGGAGTCTAAACCTGGACCCGCCGTTGCCTGTAGTAGCCGCTAGCCACGCGTTTAAATTAAAATGGAATCAGATTTAAAGTTCTGTCCAACAGCCAGGCTAGCCCCATTTCTAGGGCTCAGTACCCACATGTGACTAGCGGCTCCCCCTCGGACAGTGCAGATGGGGAGAAGGTTTTCACGGTTGCAGGAAGTTCTGCTGGGCAGCGCTGGCTGGACCGAGAGCCTCTGCGGGGAGAGCTTCTGCGGGGCCTCGCGGCGGCGGGTCTGCCCCGGAGAACCGCTAACGGAGCTGCCCTTGCTGCTTAAGGTTGGCCGTTTTCTGGAATCTGCCTGCAGCCAAACATGGCTGAGCCCCTTAAGGCTTCTGGGGAAGGCTCTCCATGAGGTGGGTGTGGGTCACAGGCTGTGGCTGTCAGGGTGCGGATGGGGAGGGCAGGCCGCGGGGCGCTCACAGATCTGCGGATGGAACGGGCGTGGGGAGAACGCTGAGCATGCGCTGAGCTGAGTCCCTGCCCCGAGCGGGTCGTAGTCCAGCGGCCGGGCAGCGGCAGTGCCGTGTGTAGCAGGTGCTGGGCAGAGCTGCGGGGGGCTGCAGGACGCTGCCACCCCATCCCCAGGGGTCAGCAGAAGGAGCCTGGTGGGGAGGGGGAGGAGGAGAGTGCTCTAGGTGGAAGGAAAGCACAGGCAAAGCTACATGTTGGTGGGAACGTGCAGAGATTGGTTTACTGCACCGTACGTTGGATTCTAGCATCGAGAGAGGTAGCAGAAACCACGGATTTAAGAAAATGTCACAAAAGGATATTCCATCCATTCACTGAGTATTCGCTGTGAATTGGTAAGAGGATTATTAGTGCTGGGGCTGTGTCGGAAGCTCTCTTTGTAGCTCACAGAGCATTAGGATAAGAGCACGTGCTGCAGCAGCCCCCGCTGCCCTTTCTGCTGCAGGGTGCCCCGGATGCTGGGCGCGATTCAAGGAACTGGGGGCATGCAGACTTAGCCGTTGTCTGTAGCCTGCTGCTCTGGGAAGGAGGGTTCAGCTGGCTCAGTAAGTGCAGCCTGGCTGCAGGGGCTCTGTCCGGAAGACAGGGTGGTAAGTGGGGCTGAGGGTGGGGAGGGGAGAGGTTGGGGCCACCGACGTGGGCTGGTCGTGTCAGTCCTCTTCGTGGTCACCTGTGGAGTCGCCTGCCAGCCCTCCTCTGCTTCATTTTGGGATCAGAGAGCAAGCAGAAGAGGTGAAAGCTCAGTTTAACTGTACCAGGGTATGTATTTGAACTGATAAACTACCTCAGAATCCAGCGTGTGTGTGCTCTGTATCCGGGGTTCTCAAACTTGAACAGGCACACACATCACCCAGGGATCTCGTTAGGTTTTAGGTTCTAATTCACTCTGTCTAGGGTGGGGCATCAGATCTTGCATTTCTAGCAGGCTCCCAGGTGGTGCCGTGCTGGTGGTCCCTGGGCCCCACTTGGAGTAGCAAGGTACTGGTTTTCAAAGTATGGGTCATAAGGTGACGTTGCCTCACTTAGTTGGAACGTTGAATAACCACTGGCAGTGCAGTGGTGAAGGGCATGGCCTTGGAGTCAGACTCTGACTCTGTGGTCTTGGGCTAGTTTGTTAACTTCTCTAACTCCATTTCCTTGTCCTTTAAATCGGCCAAATAATAGAACCATAGGCTGGTGAGAGAACGAGGTGATACGCAGCATGTAAGGTTCAGGTGTTCACTAGTGCGTGACCTTTTGAGATGTTTCACAAAAGGTAATAACTATTAAAAGTAAACATTTACAGTAAAAGTTTGCCAGTTTTCAAAGTTCTCACTCTTCCCTGCATCATTGCCCATTTTGTAATATTGCAGCTCAAAGAGAATGGGGGTATTTCTTTCACTTACTGCTGTATACACAGAGAACGTAGAGGCACAGCTGATACAGCTTGTTTTCCTGTGGGTGAATGTCCTTTGACTTTCTCAGCTCGTTGCTGTCAGCCTCTTCCTTTCTGCTAGGGTCAGAAGGTGCAGTGCTGGGTCTTCACATAGATTTTGTTTTTTAATTAATTAATTTATTTTTGGCTGCGTTGGGTCTTCGTTGCTGCGCACGGGCTTTCTCTAGTCGTGGTGAGTGGGGGCTACTTTGTTGCGGTGTGTGGGCTTCTCATTGCGGTGGCTTCTCGTTGCGGAGCACAGGCTCTAGGCGCGCAGGCTTCAGTAATGTTAGCATGCGGGTTTCAGTAGTTGTAGCACGTGGGCTTCAGTAGTTGTAGCACGCGGGCTCAGTAGTTGTGGCTCGCGGGCTCTAGAGTGCAGAGTCAGCAGTTGTGGCGCACGGGCTTATTTGCTCTGCAGCATGTGGGATCTTCCCGGACCAGGGCTCGAACCCGTGTCTCCTGCATTGGCGGACGATTCTTAACCACTGTGCCACCAGGGAAGCCCCTCACATAGATTTTTAAATAAGCATTTTTTTTTAAAGTTGCCAGTAGTAAGGGTGATGGAAAGCCATTTTATACAAAGGATTTTGAAACATGCATAAATGGGAATTGTGTGAGTTTCTATTACATGGGTATTATACTTAATAATTAAAGTTAAAATATGAATCTTCAATTTTATTTTAAAACTTTGTGGAAATTTTCAGACTTATGCAAAAACAGAATGTTGTAATGAACTCTCTCTGTATTCATCACCACCTTTAATGGGCATCATTAATTAATATTAACTCTAATCAGAGATACTGGCTTATATTTAAAAGATGTGAAGGCACTTGCTTTGGGAACATATATGCTAATGTTGGCCAGATATTGTGGCCCTTGCTAAAATGTGACATAACAATTCACGACACATTTCTTTCAGAAGACTGGAAGGGATCAGGTGTAACTGTACAGCTTTTTTAAGTCAGTGATGCACAGAAGCATCTAATAGTCCTAACGAGCTGGGTGTTAAGCAGGCTGTGGTTCTCTCCACAGCCTTCGAAACTGGAGTGGAAAAGTCCTCCCTCCCTCCCTCCCTCCCTCCCTCCCTGCTCCGTTCCTCCTTCCCTCCCTCCCTCCCTCCTCCCTCCCTCCCTCCTCTGTTCCTCCTTCCCTCCCTCCTTCCCTCCCCTCCCTCCCTCCCCCCTCCCTCCTTCCTTCCCTCCCTCCCTCCTTTCTCCCTCCCTCCCTCCTCCGTTCCTCCTTCCCTCCCTCCCTCCCCTCCTTCCCTCCCTCCCTCCTTCCCTCCTTCCCTCCCTCCCTCCTTTCCTTTCTCCCTCCCTCCCTTCCTTCCCTCCCTCCCTCCTTCTCTCCCTCCCTCCCTTTCTTCCTCCCTCCCTCCCTCCTTCCTTCCTTCCTCCCTCCTTCCTTCCCTCCCTCCCTCCCTTTCTGTTTTTCTTGTACTTGAGTCAAAATAAACAGTAGCTTGCTTTGCTTTGCTGTCTTGCTTTAATGCTCCTGATAGCAGTACACATCTTGTTTTTTTAAAACTTAGTCATTAGGCTGGAGAAGCAGCATGAAGCTTTAATAGAACAAGGTTCATTAGAGAAATACACTTAGTGTATTAGTCTTTTTCAAAAATGATTTTATTAAACATTGAAGAGATACAGAAGAACATGTGTAAGATGTGTGTAAGGTGTAGATCAAGAGTGCTCTGATCTCCCAGAGGAAGGTACCCGAGTCCGCAGAGGTGAGCTTCCTCGTACTGGCCCAGACAGGACACATTTGGGCTCTGCAGGCCACCTACAGCTTCTGTCCCCAGTACTCAGCCCTGCCATTCTGGCACAGAAGCAGCTGTGGTAAAGGAGTGAGCAGTCTGCGTTCCAGTACAGTCTTATTTCTGGACCCTGAAATTTGAATTTCATGTAATTTCACATGCAACAAAATGTTATTATTCTTTTAATAATTTCTTTAATCATATGCAGTGTAAAAACCTTTCTTAGCTCACGGGCTGTACAAAAACAAGCAATGGGGCCACCCTGGTGTAGAGAAGAATAACGCAAGCCTAGCACCCACGGCCCAGCTGCAGCACTGGAGCATCCCGACTCTGAAGGCCCGCCTGCTGCCCGCCGCAGCCCGCCTCCCACGTCGCGAAGCCTGCATAGCCATCCTCGCCTCTGCCCCCTTAGCTGCAGCCTCCTTCTTCGAGGCCTGATATCATTTGTATTTTACTCACTTTTATTTTCTTTGTCACTTGGCTGTGACAGAAAATCTCAGGGCAAAATGTCTGTTCACTACTGTATCCCCAGCATTTAAAACAGCGGTCACTGAATGCATGTTGCGTTTATCATTTCTTATTTTTGTGTTAGTTTCGTCTGTGTTGAACTTTCTATTAGGGAATCACACTACATGTGACTTGCCTTTTCCCACTCAGCACTGTGATTGAGACCCGTAGGAGGTGCCGTAAGTGATCAGTACGTTCACTTTCACTGTTGTGTAACCTGATCTCCAGTTGATGGGCATTTGGGTGGTTTGCAGCCTTGCTCTTGCAAGCGCTGCTGACACGTCTTTGGCTGCCCACGTGTGTGGATGTGTCCAGCCTGCCCACGTGGGAGTGCGATGCCGGTTCTGGGCTGGCCAGCCTTCAGCTTGACTGCTTACTGCCAGATTGCTTTTCGAGTGCCCCTGCCAATTCACATCCCACTCCTGGGTGCCCTGCGTCCTTGCTAGTAGTTTATTTTGTCTTTTTTTCAGTTTTACCATTCTGGTGGTTATATAATAATATCTTTTTGTGGCTTTAAATTGAATTTCTCTTATTACTAACTTTGTTGATACTCTTTTAATATATTGGTCATATCTTTTCTCTCTTCTGTGAAGGACCTGTGAAAACATTGACCTAATTTCTTCTTATGTTTTTCTTATTGACTTGTAGGTGTTCTTTCTATGTGTGGATTACTATCCTTTGTCATTATAAGTTGTGAATATTTTCTTCCAGTTTCTGGTTTGTCTTTTTACTTTTGAGGTGTCTTGGAACTAAAGTTCTTAATTTTAATATCGTTGACTTTATCAGTCTTTTTCTTTTTTTAAAAAAAATTAATTTATTTTTGGCTGTGTTGGGTCTTCGTTGCTGCGTGCAGGCTTTCTCTAGTTGAGGCGAGTGGGGGCTACTTTTCATTGCGGTGCGCCGGCTTCTCGCTGCGGTGGCTTCTCTTGTTGCAGAGCACGAGCTCTATGCACGTGGGCTTCAGTAGTTGTGCCACGTGGGCTCAGTAGTTGTGGCACGCAGGCTGTAGCGCACAGGCTCAGTAGTTGTGGCGCACGGGCTTAGCTGCTCCGCGGCATGTGGGATCTTCCCGGACCAGGGCTGGAACCCGTGTCCCCTGCATTGGCAGGCGGATTCTTAACCACTGCGCCACCAGGGAAGCCCCAGTTTTTTTCTTTATGATTAGTTTTTTTGGAGTCTCGTTTAAGGAATCTTTCTTTGCCCAAGGGCTACAATTTGATGTGAGGTATTTTTATTATTTATTCATACAACATTTATTGTTCCATTCAATAAATATGTTCAATATTTAGGTATATTTTCTTTTCTTTTGGCCACTCTGCGTGGCTGTTAGGATGTTAGTTCCCTGACCAGAGATTGAACCCGGGCCCTCGGCAGTGAAAGCATGGAGTCCTAACCACTGGCCCGTCAGGGAATTCCCTATATTTTCTAATTTCCATTAAGATTCCTTTGATGACTTATGATTTATTTTAGTGTTTGATAAATTCCAAATGAGTGAATTTTTTTCATGTACCTTGTTGTGACTTATTTCTAAAAGGAGAATGCAGTAAGAAAATGTGTTCTGTATGGAACCACTTCTTTGAAATTAATGTTATCTTTAATAGACCCACATCCTAGTTCAGTTTGGCTACATCTTGGTCCTGACTCAGAAACTTCTGGGCACCTGGGTACTTAAATTCCAGCCATGCATAATTTATACCTTGGTTTTGCAAAAAGATTAGATTAATAGATTAGACTAAATTTTTTTGTTTAATAGAGTTTCTTATATTTCATTTCTGCCTCTGGAAATACTTGTTTTATCTCCTGCCTGAAGTCGAGGTGTTAATGTACGTTCTCAGCTCTTGGACTCTGTTCTGTCCAAGCTGAAGCTTGAGGACAGGTGACTGCCTCGACTGCCAGTTTGTTTCAGCTTAGCCGATGGGCAGGGGTTCATGCTGTGCCTGCAGCTGCTTCCTTTCAGTGGCATTTGTTAATTAAGCTGTTTAATTTTACTTTCTTAAGGACTGATTGAAGAAAAGGAAAGAAAGAAAATTTCAGTTTGTGGTTATACCAGGGTCTTTTAGCCTAGTGCTTATTTTGCGTATCCATTTCATTTTTGTTTTGTTTACAAAAAGTAGCATTGACTTGAAAATTATCAAAATTAAATAATGAGTCAGAAATTAAATTTTATCCCTCCCCTAACGTCTCAGGTATTGGTAATTGAAGGGGTCTGGGCATCATGGTTTGTGTGGGGAGGCAGGTCTTTTTAAAAGAAAGAGTATCTCATCTGGGAAGCAGAAGACCTGGGTTCAAATGTTGCCTCTCTGCCTTTTGTCAGGTGACTTTTGACAAGTTGTTTAGTTTCTGTTGAGTCTCGGTGTCCTTACCTATAAAGTCTAGTATTTATAATCTCAGCCATTGAGGGTATTTGTGCAGCTACTGTGTAAAGTTTGGACAAATGTGAAGTGCTAGGATCAGGATCTTTACCCGACTTACGTAGTGTTTTACTACTAAAGGCTAAGTCTTTTGCCCTTGTGTGTTTCCCTGGTTTGTTTTTGAGCTGGTCTAGTCAGTTCATTCATTTGTTCAGCATTTATTAAACACCTGTCTTGTGCCTCATACAGTATTAAGCCCTGGTGATACAGACAAGAGGGGAGTGGGACTGGTTCCGGTCAGTGGCTGTGTCACAGCAGGGGCTCTGAGGACTGGAGAGCGCGTCCCCATTGATGGTCAAGCTCTGGTGTCGGCAGACTTTCTCTGTTAAAGGCCAGACGGTGAACACTTCAGGCTTTGCAGGCCGCATATCGCCTGTTACATTTTTTTTTCCCTCTTTAACCCTTTACAAAAGTAAAAAACATTCTTAGCCAAGGAACCATACAAAAACTGGTTGTGGACCAGTTGCAGTGGCCTCTGCAGGTTCTAACTGTCTGAAAGGATCTGTAGAAGTCGAGTGGAAAATGGGAAGCAGGAAGGGCCTTCAAGACAGGACCCGCCCTGTGCAACGGTGTGGAGGCGTGAGGGGCCAGGGTTTGTGGAGCTGAATGTCTCTGTCACATCTGGAGTACAGGACAGGTCGGGTAGAGGAGGAGGTGAAGTTGGCGTTACAGGCAGGATCAAAGCAGTTTGTACTTGATTCTGATGTAGAACAGATTTGTACGGTTGGAGGAGGTTTGGACTGGATCAGCGTGGGCCATGTTACAGTAAAGCAGTTGAGAAGGGGGAGGAAGCACACCTTTGTCACTCAGGAAATGGCTGCCCGGTGTCACTCGCTAGTAAAGTGACGGACAGAGTTCAGATGGTCCAGTTCCACAGCTTGTGTTCTTTTAATCTTACAATTATGTTGTACAGATAAATGAAGAAAGCCTTGATCAAGGGCATGACTGAGGAACGGGAGAGAAGGGGACTGATTTGAAGCCCGTTTCTGAGTTAATCTCCAGGCCCCGACCAGGCAAATGACGCGGCAGGGCCGCGAGAGGGGTCCAGGGTAACTCTGGGACAGCTCCCAGCTTTCTCCTGGGGTGACAAGTTCATGAAGCTCTCTTTGCTCTTGAGTTTACTAGGGATCACAGTTGCTTTGAGAAGGAAACATTGTTTCCTAGGTCCATGAGCCCCAGAAATGAAGTTGTAAGCCGAATTGTGTGTAAATGTGTGTTGTTTTTCCCTGGGGAGAGAACTCTAGGGCTCTTGTTGGATTATTAAAAGGGAGCCCAGCACCCAGGGGGAGTGGCTCCCTGTTGTTAGATTGTATACTTCCGGCACTCTGCAAAGGTTTAAGCTAATCATCCAAATCACAGGGGTTTTACTTTAAATGTAATACATCCCAAACTGCCAGGTAAACCCCAAACACATGCAGCCCCTCCGAAGTGGACCTGTATCCCCAGCCTTTCCTCCCCTCCAGAGACAAAACAAGACACGTTTTTGGTACATAGAAGGCTGGCCAGGTGTGTGGGACTCCAACCGTCCTGGAATGTTTTCAACATGCTATTGTACGTTAGAGCTGAAGCTTACATACTGTTAGGCATCTCTTAATAGTCACGTGGCTGTGAGAGATGGACAGGTGTCACCTTTAGGTAGGATTTGCTAGCATCAAAAATGAGTGTAGTTTCTTCCTGGGAATGTGTGACCTCACAGCTAAATTAAGGAGGCCTAATCAGGCAGGAGGTTCTGAGGGCTCAGAGGTGACTTCCCAGGAGCTGTGCGCGGGCAAGACCTTTCCCTGGGCAAGGTTCATGCTTTACTGCACAAAGCCTAAAGAAGTTAATTATTATTTCTGTCATTACTAGGGAGTTCAGGGAAGTATTGCCTTTAGATAGAAGATATATGTTGCAGCCACACGCAGTATAATTCACCACAAAACTGAAAAATCAGAATTTCTACACCAAAGTAAAGATGTCTCCAGAAGTGTGTCATCCTTGACACCTGTCCTAATGTTTTTATAAGGGACTTGAATAAAGATCAGGAGTCATGCTGGGAGACAGCTCATTTCTAGAATCAGAATTTTAAAATATTTTGACAGGTTGTAATGAAGTGCTGAAATCAATAAGGTAAAATTAAAATTTATCAGGAATAAATGTAAAATGCAGACATAAATCAAAAAGAAGATCAACTGAGAAAGTTGAAGATGAGTGAACTATGTCTTAACTGTACCTGTGTGTAGAAGACAGGGGGATTTAGTTGACTAAAACGGATTGTCAAACATTTCTGTAAAGGCACACAGTTTCCATAAAAGGAAATATCTTAGGTTTTTCAGACTAATAGGCAAAATCAAGGATATTATGTAAATACTTCTATAATAAGAACACAGAATTTCTACAAATTTTGCATGGACAGAATTCAAATTATAACTGAGTATAATTTTTTTATAATACAGGTCCACTAATGAGAAGAATGGAATTCTCTTTTGGGGGAGGAAGGGGATAACACTTTCCTTAATTGGAGTTTTGAAGTTAATGCTCCCTGTCTTTGGCGTCAATTACAGATATTCATCTCTTAATGCTGATCTGCCCAGGAGGTTTTATGTGCTTCACCTTTGAAAATGTCTTTATGCCGATAGGTACTCTCAGATCCTGATATCAGTGCAGGAGTATATCATTTTAATTGAGCATATTCATTGCTTGGAAAGCATTTATAGAATTCTATTAGGTTCTTCTTGATATTTGCCTTTTAGCATGTCATTATATTGCAGATTAATCACTTCCAATTGATGGTTAGAGGGGGGCCTCAACTGCATAGTTAAATGGATTTTGAAATATGTAAATTTTCATTATACTTGGCATCAGGGTTCAAAAAATGCTGCTGTAGCTTAAACTCAGAAATGTATCTGCTGTGGATTTGTGTGGGAATGGAAATCTCGCTTGTCGTTGTGACTTTTGATAGCACGGGGAGAGTGTAAAGAAGCGTGGTGTCACTTGTGATTCAAACATTGGCTGTCATTGAAATGACTTTACCGCAGTAGAAGTCTCTCATATAAGCACTGTTGTGCCTTGTAATTTTAGGTTGAATTCATTAAGAAATATTATCAAGTCTTTAGCAACAGCTAATTTCATTGAATACAATTTTTCGATAACAGTGATAATTGAAGGAGGGTCTTTTTCAGAAGAATTTCAGTCATGGCTCTGAGGTCAGCAAGTCACAACAGAACCGACCCCCAGTCATTAGACTGCTGTGTGGGAGGACAAGTCAGGATATTCCAGTGAAGTTCGCTGTTGATGCTGCTGGTTCAGTAACACAGAGCAGATTAAAATACTTTGCACAGAGTACATGCTGATGAAGAACACAATGAATAACCATAGTTTAAACAACTATGTTTAAAAGCTTTACAGGTTTTAAAAGCTGTAAATGTACAACTTACATTTTCATAATCTTTGTAAATTTGTCCAGCCAGCCCTTCTTCTGCTTCCCATGTATTTTTTTTTTTTAATATTTATTTATTTATTTGTCTGTGCCGGGTCTTAGTTGCAGCATGTGGGATCTTTAGTTGCGACATGAGAACTCTTGGTTGCGACATGCATGCGGGATCTAGTTCCCTGACCAGGGATCGAACCCGGGCCCCCTGCATTGGGAGTGCGGAGCCTTAGCCACTGGACCGCCAGGGAAGTCCCTCCCCATGTATTTTTACTGTCATCATTTGTATTCCACTTCAGGTTGTACTAAATTGGTGTTTTCTCCAGTTCTTTGAAAATATTCTCACCCGTAGTTCCACATACACTATTCTTGGAGGCCAGTTCCTCAGTACCACTGGCTCCTTGAATAAATAGCCGAGCAGTGTGGGAACGATCTGTTGACGCATCAACAGCCAAGGAAAGCCACCCAGAATCATGTGCCTTGTTCTTTAATTGATTATTGATGTTGTTTCCCATGTCCTCAACTCTTGCAACAACTGTTCTTGCTGAAAGGCTGATAGTCTTAAGCAGGTTTGTTTTTTCTCAGCACATTTCTTTGGCCGTGCAAACATCCGTGTAAACTGAGGGACTGTCTAGGATCTTGAGCAGAGAAGTGGTGCGTCTGATTGAGAGTCCGAGTCACGTGCGGCGTTGGGAACAGGCGCTGGGGTGGCCAGGGCGGGAGCAGGGAGGCCGGTGCTGCGTGGGCGCGGCTGCTGGTGAACGCGAGGGCGGCTCGGGTCAGCCTGGTGCTGGGGGACGTGACGCCAAGGGCAGTTTCGGGGCGTGCTTTGCAGGAAAAGCCGACAAGATTGGGTGGGGAGCGTGGGAGGAAGGGTTAGGGATGACACCCTCAGCAGTTGGCTGAGGGGGGGGTTGACCGCGTGTGGAAGGGTCGTGTTGGAAGGCCGCGCCTGAGCTTTGAGGGGTCTGCTGGGCATTTTACGCCGCTCTCTTTGGCGATGTTTCACTGCTCTGAGCGGGCTAGCAGCTGCTCCCCGCATACAGTGCATCTGTCAAGGGTTTGGTCAGGAAAACAGAAGCCACTCTAGACGTTTTTTCAGTATAGGAACTAGAATCCATCACTTCTGTTGGTATAGGGCTGGCAGGGTTGAAGGTCAAGGAAGCAGCCATTACAGTGAGTGTGTCCCAGGAGCTCATCTGGAGTCAACAGTGATCTGGACAGTTGGAGCCGCTGCTGCTGATCTCAGTGGTTGAAGCAGGTGGTTCCTGGGGTCTCCCTCTGGGGCCACTGGGAATTCTCTGTGGAAGCCACTCTCGCTCTCAGCTGCCACAGTTGGTGAATTCTTTTTTCTCCCTGCGCATCAACCTGCAGCTATGCTTCTGCCCACAGCTGCCTCCTGAGAGCACTTTTCTTGTTCATCTTACCAGTCTTGCACAAGTGCCTCTTATTGGTTACCTCCAGCCCTGAGTCGTGGCAGGAGGGGGTTTTGGGAAACCCAGTTCTGGCTTCTCCTCTGTGATGCACAGGAGAGGGTGGGAGGTGGTGGCTGCGACGCAGGGTTGACAGCAGTCCGTGCAGGACAACAGCTGGGCAGCGGGTCTGAACTGGAGACACATTTTAGAGTTAGCAGGAGACAGCATTCAGAGTGAGCTTGCCTGGGAGGTAAGCACGGCTAAGAGGAGAACGGACAGAGCCCTGGGGGCTCTGGAATTGACTGGTTAGAGAGAGGAGGAGGCACCTGTGAGCTGAGACGAAAACAGGGGAAGACGGCATCCTGGGAACCAAGAGGAGGGGAGAGGAAGTGACCGACTCTTGTCAGGTGAGGCCAGAGTACTGACCACTGGATCGAGCGGTTTGGAGATTGTTGGTGATCTTGGATAGAGAAGTTTCTATGGAGTGGTGGGGACCAAAGCCTGTGGGTTTAAGAGATAAAAGGAATTTGTGATATTGAGTATATTGGGTGTGTGCTTGTTTATGGGGTTATTTGCATAATAGCTGCTTTAAAGGCTTTGTGGGTTAATTCTAACATCTGTTTCATCTCAGTATTGACTTATCTTGATTTTCTTTTCCCATGGGAATCAGAGCGTGCCTGGCTCTTCCTATGCCGAATGTGTGTGGAGCGCATCCTCCAAGTTTAGGGTATTTTGTTAGGGGCTCTTTGTCATATTTAAATCTGCTAATTTGGTGGTGGTTTGAATTCCAGTCTCCTTTCCTAATCCACCTGCTACTGTGTACTTTTCATTAAATAGCTTTTGCAGTTGCTCCATCCAGGTTTACTTTGCTGTCTCCAGGAGAGACAGGATAGAGTGTGCTTTACTCTTCCTTACCTAGACCTGGGACCCTGCACTTGCACACTGCTTCCATTGTGCAGGTAATGATGGTTTCTGGTTTCATCTGGGCCATTAATGTCCAAATGACTGTCCCTTGATCAGTTACCTCTCTCGGTCCCTACAGGAGATGCTCCTTCTAATTACTTCTTAAAATTGGTTCATAGGTCCTTCTTTTGGTGTCTCTCTCAGGTGGACAAAATGACCCTTAGATATACTGTAATAACCATTAGTTCTTTTGAGTATGATTGAAGGGTTGACTTGTCTTGAATATATTAACTGTGCCTGTTAATTAATTTGAGTAGAATAGTGTTTTGTTAATATTTTTAAGCCTTTTGCACAGTAGAATTTTCTGGGGATGTTATTCACAGTGCAAAATAGAGCAGTGGTTAAGAGCATGGACTTTGGACAGATTTTACTTTGTCTCAGATCTGATCCTTGCTCCCTGTGTGATGGTGACCAGGTTGCTTAAACTCTAATTTTGTTATCTCATCTGTTAGGTAGAGATAATCATAACTCTCTTACAAATGTGGTATAACATAGTTCGTACATGGCTAGTCATATAAATAAATAAGGAAAGAATCAACCTGATGTTCAACAAATACAGTTCCTAACAATGTAGATATTTCTGTCGTGGGAATTTGAAAGCTAATCTTTTTTTTTCTTTTTTTTTAAAGATTTATATTTATTTAATCTGCGCCAGGCCTTAGTTGCAGCACACATGCCGGATCTAGTTCCCCCATCAGGGATCGAACCCGGGCCCCCTACATTGGGAGCGCGGAGTCTTACCCACTGGACCGCCAGGGAAGTTCCTGAAGGCTAATCTTAATCATTCTCCGATTTAGTTTGATCAGTTTCTCCAAGAACTAGAAGGCAGTTTATATTCATCATTTACTCTGCAGGCATAATAGGCAATCTGTTACTAGTGTTGTTGTTAATATTGTTTTTTTCTGAATTTAGTAACTTTACCTCTTCTTTCTTGTTAATGTATTCACTTAGTCATTAGTTTAGTACCAGGCATCTCAGAGATGCCTGAGACACTGCATCCCAACCTGTGAGCAGCACCACAGTCTCGTATTAGAATATTTTTGGCTAGAAAATTAGTTTGAAGCATAAAGAAGCTTTTGTTTGTCCAGATGATTTTCATAATCATATTCACATTCTTTATATATTTTTGGTTTTTTTAGAAAAAAAAATTTTTTTTCTAAAAAATTTCTAAAAATTTTTTTCTAAAAAATTTCTAAAAATTCTAATTTTTTTTAGAATACATATTGCAGCTTGCGTAAGTACAAAACTGTTGGTAGACTGAGCTTAGAGGAGGGGCAGCCTCCGTGAAATGGTTGTATATTTTGGACATTGGAGACCGTCACAGTTAACTTAAATTGTTACGATGTTGTGGGTTAAGAAATAGTGGGTTTCGGCCTTATTTAGCACTTAACATCAAATGACCAGTTCTTCTCCAGGAGTTCAGCCTACATGCTTAATTCGAGCCAGATATCTTATAATTTGTCAGTGTGTCACGTTGAATGTTACTCAGCTTTAGGAAGAGTTTTTCTGCTGTGCTTGCTTTGGAAAGCCCAGATCATGTTCATTGTTTTAACAATAATATTATCTGGTTAATTTGGGAAACCAGAATAGCATCATGATTTTAAAAGTGCTGTTAAGCTAGTGTTTGAATCCCTGATCTCTCCCTTGCTTGCTGTGTGACCTTGAAAATTTCTTAATTTCTTTCAGACTTAGCTTTCTTATGTGTAAAATGGGAACACTAATAGTAACCAGCTAGAGGCGTGAGGAGCTCGGACTTATAAAGCACTTAGGAGAAAGGCTGTCATTGTATGATGATTAGGGTTGTTATTGAGACTTACTGAGAGATGGATGTTAGAAAGCTGGCCACGTTGGATTGTGCACTGAAATGAGAACACTATAAGCAAGGTGATGGAAGGAAATACTTTACCTGTTAATGAAACACAGAATTAGAGTGTGCGACTGGTGGAACATTTTAGTTTGCATGTTAGAAAGGGAAAGGGGTTCAGAGCAGCCCAGGTGTCTATTTATACCCATCATAAAACACACCATTCATGCCCAAAATGTAGAGAGTATCCATCTTACAAATACCTTCAGGGACCTGGCAGTGTATTTTATTGTATAGTGAGACAAGCTTAGTTTCTGTTTATCTATCTGGAGCAAAATATTTTATTTATGTATTTTAATTATACAGTTTGGGAAATATCTAGTTTTCTCCTCTATTTGAACTAGTTCAAATTTCCATGCTTATATTTTATCAGTTTGGTAGTTAAAATGCATCGCTTCATATTCTTAATAAAGATAGATTGGCTCACGTGATATAAACAGGAGTGCTGGGACTCAGCATGGCTGCCTCGCCCACTGCGGACATGGCAAGCGAGCAGGCCTCCTGTCGCTTAAAATGAAATGTTGTTTCTTCTTGAATTCTCCTTAAAATACAATATGAAGCAAAGAGCAGTTATAAGGCACTCAGAAGCTGGTGTATCCATTCCTTTATTCAGGCATTGTCACTCATGCATCAAGTGTATGTTTATTCATTAAGTGCTCTAGGCGTTTGATACAGTGTATACGATTGGGTATATAGTGGTGAACAAAAACCAGACCTGGGGAGTGTTTTGCCTTTCACAGCAAGAAGAAAGCCAGTTTTAAGAGACTTGCATTTCAATGAATGAAGTTTTCAGGTTTGTACTCCTGTAATAGAAAAGAGGTCAAAAACAAACAAGAAAAGAAAAGAAAAGGCAGAGGGCCTCTAAAGAGCACATGTTACTTACCTCCTGCCACTGACTGGAGTTTTTTTGAGCTTAACTTTGGTTTTATTTAGTAGTGTTTCGGTCCTGAGGCTGCAGAGCTGAAAGAGGCTGCCATTGTCCCTAGAATCTTGCTGTTTGGGTGGAGGGAGAGGCTGACAGATCGGGTCGGATTTAACATCCACTCTAGTAAGCATATTAAACCGGAAGCTACACCACAAGGGTCCTTGGGGGCAGGGCCGTGTCTCTCCTGTTGACTGATGTGTATTCCAGTGCCCCGTACCATGCATGGCATGCGTCAGTCACTCCAGAGATCCCTCTGTCAGTGGTGGGTTGCTGGGGGAGTGCAGGAGAGAGGGGCGTGGCTCCCTCCACGTGTGCATCCTGGTTCAGCCAGGGCAGGAATATCCAGGTGGAGGGAGCTGCAAATGGCATAGAGGTGTGAGGGAGGGCACGTGTGTTCTGTAAACTGGAAGTAGTTTACCTTTGCTGGAGTGTAGGATTCCTAGGAGACCAATGTTGAGAGATGTTAGGACTCTGGAGAGTTAGTCTGGGCTTGATCAATAAGGGCCTCGTGTCATAACGTACAGGAAGCCAGATTCCCTAACGCCCAGGCTGACACTTTTCATATTACACAATGCATGCCGTGTCAAAAAGCATCATCACGTCTCGGGGTACCAATCCATTAGTGATAACTTGCCTATTGAAATTCTGTAAGCCATTGGTGAACTTTTCATCTTTTGGGGAGGATGAAGATATAGAATAAATATTTGTTTTCTCAGGAATAAAAATAGTTTAAACTCTTGAAGGACAAGCAAAGTCTGTATGTCTTTGACTTCTAGTTCCCTAGAAGAACGCCAGGTATGTAGAGTAGGTACTCAGTACGTGAATAAACGCAAAAAAACCTTTGCTCTCATGTGCACTGCTGTAGCAAGCATTGCACTGGGTTCTGGAAAGTGATCGCTGAGAAATGGCCCTCTACAAGGTCTCCAGGCGAGTGAGGGGCAGAGAGAAGCAAGTCATTGGTGATGGGACAGTAGGTGAGTACCTTGTAGAGAGATGCACAGGGTAGTGTGATAGATAGCCACCTTCCTTTGACCAGTGAATCCCGTGTTCTTAGTTCTTTTTATGCCTGCTGCTTATTTTCCCCACACTTTCCCATAGCCTTTTAGTAAATCTTCCACAAGGTCAGTCACATACACTCTTCACATTCTCTTTCTGGGATACGATTTCCTGGAGATCTCTGTTTTCTTCTTTTCTGAACTGGTTGCTCCTTATGCCTTTTCCTGTGGTGTTGCCCCTGGACGTTCCTTTGCTCTCATCCTTTGGCCTTTCTCCAGAGTTGAGTTTCGTATTTGTGGTATCGCTTGTGTATGTCTTTCTTGACTGACTTCTTCGTTTGGGTGGAGCACACCATACAGAGGTGAATCACTTCAGAAAGGTGGTCCAGTGTCTTTGGGCAGGTGCAACAGCCTTCCACGTTCCTTTCTCATGAGCCACATTGCTCCGACTGTCCTCTCCTGGCGCACAGCTCCCGTTCTGGAATCTCCTTTCACCGTCATCCTGGAGATGCCCTCATCTCTTCATCGAAGCTCCTGTTTGTCCGTGACTTCCTCCTACTTTGTTATGCTCACATGTTGGTGGAGGACTTTCTCCAGTGGCTTCCTGAGGTGGGATGCTTAAGAGGCAGAAAGTCTGAGAGTGAGCGTGATGGAGAAGGCGGTCGGGGGTGTGGCCAGTGTGGGGTTCTGTGTCGGCATCGCTCTGCTCCATTGCCTCCTGTGCGCCATGTTACTGGTGTTCAGTTCAGAAGCTTATTCTAATTTTTTATTCTTTGTATGTAACTTTTTTCCTTTCCATCTTTAGAAGCTTGCAGGAATTAAAAAATTTGTCCACGTCTTTCTAAATGTCGTGATGTGTGGGTCTCTTTTCATCTACTGTTCTGCTTATTTAGTGGGGACCTTCATTCTGGTAACTTTTATCCCTCAGTTATGGGAAGATTTTTTCAAGTTATTGTGCTGAAGATTTTCTCCCTTCTGTTTCCTTGTTCTGTCCTTATGAAAGTCTTGTTATCCACAACTTGGGTGTTGTAGACAAGTTCTGTAATTTTCTTATACTTTCACTCCAGTATACTTTTCTTCCCTCCCTCCCTCCCTCCCTCCCTTCCTCCCTTCTCCTTGCCTTCTTCCCTCCCTCCCTCCCTCCCTTCCTTTCTTCCTTCCTTTTTATTTTGCTTTCAGGGAGATGTCTTCAATTTGACTTAACCTTCTTCTTTAGTTTTTTATTTCTGTGCTTAGCTTCTTTAATATCCAAGGGTTCTTTTTTTGTTCTTTTAAAAGAACATCCTGTTTTTGTTTATTGATTGCAGTGTCTTCTTATCTCTAGGTTATTGATTGTATAGTTTCTGTTTCTTTCAAGTTATTTCCCTCCTTGCTTCCTTCGCTCCCACCCTCCCACCGCCGTCCTTCCGTCTGCCGTGGACTGGGCCTTTTGACTTTTACATCGGGATATTCTGGGTGGGCCATTTGTTGGGGAATCCCCAGTGTATCTTTAGGTCTTTCTCCTTGGCCTGATCAGATTCCCCAGACTCTTATCTGTAGAATTCTGACTACAGAGTTCTGGGGGCTGAGTGGGTGGGTGGTGGGAAGCTG